>NC_133972.1:4369937-5662665 GCF_047716275.1 Strix uralensis | reverse complement strand
CTGCAGCGCAATAGTAAATCTGGGCCTCTGCGCTTTCTTTCATCCTGAACAAGCGTTAGTGTTCTTTGCAGAAAAACGATTCTGCGAAAAAATGTGAACATTTCTCCTTCTTGTGCACAGAGAAGGTGCTAGCAGGGAATTCTCTGCCTGCCTTTCCCCAGTGCTCTGCAAGCTCTCCAGGGCAACAGCAAATCTGGACTCTGTGCTTTCTTTTATACAGAACAAGCGTTAGTGTTTTCTGCAGAAAAGCGATTCTGCGAAAAATTGTGAACACTTCTCCTTCCCGCGCACAGCGAAGGTGCTAGCAGGGAATTCTCTGCCTGCCTTTCCCCAGTGCTCTGCAAGCTCTCCAGCGCAATAGCAAATCTGGACTCTGTGCTTTCTTTTATACAGAACAAGCATTAGTGTTTTCTGCAGAAAAGCGATTCTGCGAAATATTGTGAACAGTTCTTCCCGCGCACAGCGAAGGTGCTAGCAGGGAATTCTCTGCCTGCCTTTACCCAGTGCTCTGCAAGCTCTCCAGGGCAACAGCAAATCTGGACTCTGTGCTTTCTTTTATACAGAACAAGCGTTAGTGTTTTCTGCAGAAAAGCGATTCTGCGAGAAATTGTGAACACTTTTCCTTCCCGCGCACAGCGAAGGTGCTAGCAGGGAATTCTCTGCCTGCCTTTCCCCAGTGCTCTGCAAGCTCTCCAGGGCAACAGCAAATCTGGACTCTGTGCTTTCTTTTATACAGAACAAGCGTTAGTGTTTTCTGCAGAAAAGCGATTCTGCGAAATATTGTGAACAGTTCTTCCCGTGCACAGCGAAGGTGCTAGCAGGGAATTCTCTGCCTGCCTTTCCCCAGTGCTCTGCAAGCTCTCCAGGGCAAGAGCAAATATGGACTCTGTGCTTTCTTTTATACAGAACAAGCGTTAGTGTTTTCTGCACTAAAGCGATTCTGCGAAAAATTGTGAACAGTTCTCCTTCCCGCGCACAGCGAAGGTGCTAGCAGGGAATTCTCTGCCTGCCTTTCCCCAGTGCTCTGCAAGCTCTCCAGGGCAAGAGGAATTCTGGGGCTCTGTGCTTCATTTCGTCCTGAATAAGCGTTAGTGTTTTCTGCACAAAAGCGACTCTGTGAAGCAAATGCGAATTGTTCTCCTTCCCGTGCACAGCGAAGGTGCTAGCAGGGAATTCTCTGCCTGCCTTTCCCCAGTGCTCTGCAAGCTCTCCAGGGCAACAGCAAATCTGGACTCTGTGCTTTCTTTTATACAGAACAAGCGTTAGTGTTTTCTGCAGAAAAGCGATTCTGCGAAAAATTGTGAACACTTCTCCTTCCCGCGCACAGCGAAGGTGCTAGCAGGGAATTCTCTGCCTGCCTTTTCCCAGTGCTCTGCAAGCTCTCCAGGGCAACAGCAAATCTGGACTCTGTGCTTTCTTTTATACAGAACAAGCGTTAGTGTTTTCTGCACAAAAGCGATTCTGCGAAAAATTGTGAACATTTCTCCTTCCTGTGCACAGAGAAGGTGCTAGCAGGGAATGCTCTGCCTGCCTTTCCCCAGTGCTCTGCAAGCTCTCCAGGGCAAGAGCAATTCTGGGGCTCTGTGCTTCATTTCGTCCTGAATAAGCGTTAGTGTTTTCTGCACAAAAGCGATTCTGCGAAGCAAATGCGAATTGTTCTCCTTCCCGTGCACAGCGAAGGTGCTAGCAGGGAATTCTCTGCCTGCCTTTCCCCAGTGCTCTGCAAGCTCTCCAGGGCAAGAGCAAATCTGGGGCTCTGTGCTTTCTTTCATCCTGAACGAGCGTTAGTGTTCTTTGCAGAAAAACGATTCTGCGAAAAAATGTGAACATTTCCCCTTCCCGTGCACAGCGGAGGTGCTAGCAGGGAATTCTCTGCCTGCCTTTCCCCAGTGCTCTGCAAGCTCTCCAGGGCAACAGCAAATCTGGGGCTCTGTGCTTTCTTTCATCCTGAACGAGCGTTAGTGTTCTTTGCAGAAAAACGATTCTGCGAAAAAATGTGAACATTTCTCCTTCCTGTGCACAGCGAAGGTGCTAGCAGGGAATTCTCTGCCTGCCTTTCCCCAGTGCTCTGCAAGCTCTCCAGGACAATAGCAAATCTGGGACCTCTGTGCTCTCTTCCGTCCTGAACAAGCGTTAGTGTTTTCTGCACAAAAGCGATTCTGCGAAGCAAATGCGCATTGTTCTCATTCCCGTGCACAGCGAAGGTGCTAGCAGGGAATTCTCTGCCTGCCTTTCCCCAGTGCTCTGCAAGCTCTCCAGGACAATAGCAAATCTGGGACCCCTGTGCTCTCTTCCGTCCTGAACAAGCGTTAGTGTTTTCTGCACAAAAGCGATTCTGCGAAGCAAATGCGCATTGTTCTCCTTCCCGTGCACAGAGAAGGTGCTAGCAGGGAATTCTCTGCCTGCCTTTCCCCAGTGCTCTGCAAGCTCTCCAGGGCAAGAGCAAATATGGACTCTGTGCTTTCTTTTATACAGAACAAGCGTTAGTGTTTTCTGCACTAAAGCGATTCTGCGAAAAATTGTGAACAGTTCTCCTTCCCGCGCACAGCGAAGGTGCTAGCAGGGAATTCTCTGCCTGCCTTTCCCCAGTGCTCTGCAAGCTCTCCAGGGCAAGAGGAATTCTGGGGCTCTGTGCTTCATTTCGTCCTGAATAAGCGTTAGTGTTTTCTGCACAAAAGCGACTCTGTGAAGCAAATGCGAATTGTTCTCCTTCCCGTGCACAGCGAAGGTGCTAGCAGGGAATTCTCTGCCTGCCTTTCCCCAGTGCTCTGCAAGCTCTCCAGGGCAACAGCAAATCTGGACTCTGTGCTTTCTTTTATACAGAACAAGCGTTAGTGTTTTCTGCAGAAAAGCGATTCTGCGAAAAATTGTGAACACTTCTCCTTCCCGCGCACAGCGAAGGTGCTAGCAGGGAATTCTCTGCCTGCCTTTTCCCAGTGCTCTGCAAGCTCTCCAGGGCAACAGCAAATCTGGACTCTGTGCTTTCTTTTATACAGAACAAGCGTTAGTGTTTTCTGCACAAAAGCGATTCTGTGAAAAATTGTGAACATTTCTCCTTCCTGTGCACAGAGAAGGTGCTAGCAGGGAATGCTCTGCCTGCCTTTCCCCAGTGCTCTGCAAGCTCTGCAGCGCAATAGTAAATCTGGGGCTCTGTGCTTTCTTTCATCCTGAACGAGCGTTAGTGTTCTTTGCAGAAAAACGATTCTGCGAAAAAATGTGAAAATTTCTCCTTCTTGTGCACAGAGAAGGTGCTAGCAGGGAATTCTCTGCCTGCCTTTCCCCAGTGCTCTGCAAGCTCTCCAGGGCAAGAGCAAATCTGGGGCTCTGTGCTTTCTTTCATCCTGAACAAGCGTTAGTGTTCTTTGCAGAAAAACTATTCTGCGAAAAAATGTGAACATTTCTCCTTCCTGTGCACAGCGAAGGTGCTAGCAGGGAATTCTCTGCCTGCCTTTCCCCAGTGCTCTGCAAGCTCTCCAGGACAATAGCAAATCTGGGACCTCTGTGCTCTCTTCCGTCCTGAACAAGCGTTAGTGTTTTCTGCACAAAAGCGATTCTGCGAAGCAAATGCGCATTGTTCTCCTTCCCGTGCACAGCGAAGGTGCTAGCAGGGAATTCTCTGCCTGCCTTTCCCCAGTGCTCTGCAAGCTCTCCAGGACAATAGCAAATCTGGGACCTCTGTGCTCTCTTCCGTCCTGAACAAGCGTTATTGTTTTCTGCACAAAAGCGATTCTGCGAAGCAAATGCGCATTGTTCTCCTTCCCGTGCACAGCGAAGGTGCTAGCAGGGAATTCTCTGCCTGCCTTTCCCCATTGCTCTGCAAGCTCTCCAGGACAATAGCAAATCTGGGACCTCTGTGCTCTCTTCCGTCCTGAACAAGCGTTAGTGTTTTCTGCACAAAAGCGATTCTGCGAAGCAAATGCGCATTGTTCTCCTTCCCGTGCACAGCGAAGGTGCTAGCAGGGAATTCTCTGCCTGCCTTTCCCCAGTGCTCTGCAAGCTCTCCAGGGCAAGAGCAATTCTGGGGCTCTGTGCTTCATTTCGTCCTGAATAAGCGTTAGTGTTTTCTGCACAAAAGCGATTCTGTGAAGCAAATGCGAACACTTTTCCTTCCCGCGCACAGCGGAGGTGCTAGCAGGGAATTCTCTGCCTGCCTTTCCCCAGTGCTCTGCAAGCTCTGCAGCGCAATAGCAAATCTGGGGCTCTGTGCTTTCTTTCATCCTGAACAAGCGTTAGTGTTCTTTGCAGAAAAACGATTCTGCGAAAAAATGTGAATATTTCTCCTTCCTGTGCACAGAGAAGGTGCTAGCAGGGAATGCTCTGCCTGCCTTTCCCCAGTGCTCTGCAAGCTCTCCAGGGCAAGAGCAATTCTGGGGCTCTGTGCTTCATTTCGTCCTGAATAAGCGTTAGTGTTTTCTGCACAAAAGCGACTCTGCGAAGCAAATGCGAATTGTTCTCCTTCCCGCGCACAGCGAAGGTGTTAGCAGGGAATTCTCTGCCTGCCTTTCCCCAGTGCTCTGCAAGCTCTCCAGTGCAATAGCAAATCTGGGGCTCTGTGCTTTCTTTCATCCTGAACAAGCGTTAGTGTTCTTTGCAGAAAAACGATTCTGCGAAAAAATGTGAACATTTCTCCTTCCTGTGCACAGAGAAGGTGCTAGCAGGGAATGCTCTGCCTGCCTTTCCCCAGTGCTCTGCAAGCTCTCCAGGGCAAGAGCAATTCTGGGGCTCTGTGCTTCATTTCGTCCTGAATAAGCGTTAGTGTTTTCTGCACAAAAGCGATTCTGTGAAGCAAATGCGAACACTTTTCCTTCCCGCGCACAGCGAAGGTGCTAGCAGGGAATTCTCTGCCTGCCTTTCCCCAGTGCTCTGCAAGCTCTGCAGCGCAATAGCAAATCTGGGGCTCTGCGCTTTCTTTCATCCTGAACAAGCGTTAGTGTTCTTTGCAGAAAAACGATTCTTCGAAAAAATGTGAACATTTCTCCTTCTTGTGCACAGAGAAGGTGCTAGCAGGGAATTCTCTGCCTGCCTTTCCCCAGTGCTCTGCAAGCTCTCCAGGGCAAGAGCAAATATGGACTCTGTGCTTTCTTTTATACAGAACAAGCGTTAGTGTTTTCTGCAGAAAAGCGATTCTGCGAAAAATTGTGAACACTTCTCCTTCCCGCGCACAGCGAAGGTGCTAGCAGGGAATTCTCTGCCTGCCTTTCCCCAGTGCTCTGCAAGCTCTCCAGGGCAAGAGGAATTCTGGGGCTCTGTGCTTCATTTCGTCCTGAATAAGCGTTAGTGTTTTCTGCACAAAAGCGACTCTGTGAAGCAAATGCGAATTGTTCTCCTTCCCGTGCACAGCGAAGGTGCTAGCAGGGAATTCTCTGCCTGCCTTTCCCCAGTGCTCTGCAAGCTCTCCAGGGCAAGAGCAATTCTGGGGCTCTGTGCTTCATTTCGTCCTGAATAAGCGTTAGTGTTTTCTGCACAAAAGCGATTCTGCGAAGCAAATGCGAACACTTTTCCTTCCCGCGCACAGCGGAGGTGCTAGCAGGGAATTCTCTGCCTGCCTTTCCCCAGTGCTCTGCAAGCTCTCCAGCGCAATAGCAAATCTGGGGCTCTGTGCTTTCCTTCATCCTGAACAAGCGTTAGTGTTCTTTGCAGAAAAACGATTCTGCGAAAAAATGTGAACACTTCTCCTTCCTGTGCACAGAGAAGGTGCTAGCAGGGAATGCTCTGCCTGCCTTTCCCCAGTGCTCTGCAAGCTCTCCAGGGCAAGAGCAATTCTGGGGCTCTGTGCTTCATTTCGTCCTGAATAAGCGTTAGTGTTTTCTGCACAAAAGCGATTCTGTGAAGCAAATGCGAACACTTTTCCTTCCCGCGCACAGCGAAGGTGCTAGCAGGGAATTCTCTGCCTGCCTTTCCCCAGTGCTCTGCAAGCTCTGCAGCGCAATAGTAAATCTGGGCCTCTGCGCTTTCTTTCATCCTGAACAAGCGTTAGTGTTCTTTGCAGAAAAACGATTCTGCGAAAAAATGTGAACATTTCTCCTTCTTGTGCACAGAGAAGGTGCTAGCAGGGAATTCTCTGCCTGCCTTTCCCCAGTGCTCTGCAAGCTCTCCAGGGCAACAGCAAATCTGGACTCTGTGCTTTCTTTTATACAGAACAAGCGTTAGTGTTTTCTGCAGAAAAGCGATTCTGCGAAAAATTGTGAACACTTCTCCTTCCCGCGCACAGCGAAGGTGCTAGCAGGGAATTCTCTGCCTGCCTTTCCCCAGTGCTCTGCAAGCTCTCCAGCGCAATAGCAAATCTGGACTCTGTGCTTTCTTTTATACAGAACAAGCATTAGTGTTTTCTGCAGAAAAGCGATTCTGCGAAATATTGTGAACAGTTCTTCCCGCGCACAGCGAAGGTGCTAGCAGGGAATTCTCTGCCTGCCTTTACCCAGTGCTCTGCAAGCTCTCCAGGGCAACAGCAAATCTGGACTCTGTGCTTTCTTTTATACAGAACAAGCGTTAGTGTTTTCTGCAGAAAAGCGATTCTGCGAGAAATTGTGAACACTTTTCCTTCCCGCGCACAGCGAAGGTGCTAGCAGGGAATTCTCTGCCTGCCTTTCCCCAGTGCTCTGCAAGCTCTCCAGGGCAACAGCAAATCTGGACTCTGTGCTTTCTTTTATACAGAACAAGCGTTAGTGTTTTCTGCAGAAAAGCGATTCTGCGAAAAAATGTGAACATTTCTCCTTCCTGTGCACAGAGAAGGTGCTAGCAGGGAATGCTCTGCCTGCCTTTCCCCAGTGCTCTGCAAGCTCTCCAGGGCAAGAGCAATTCTGGGGCTATGTGCTTCATTTCGTCCTGAATAAGCGTTACTGTTTTCTGCACAAAAGCGATTCTGTGAAGCAAATGCGAACACTTTCCCTTCCCGCGCACAGCGAAGGTGCTAGCAGGGAATTCTCTGCCTGCCTTTCCCCA
This sequence comes from Strix uralensis, assembly GCF_047716275.1. Taxonomy (NCBI): domain Eukaryota; kingdom Metazoa; phylum Chordata; class Aves; order Strigiformes; family Strigidae; genus Strix; species Strix uralensis. Next base: position 5,655,723 of record NC_133972.1, on the reverse strand, counting down.
GTGCTCTGCAAGCTCTGCAGCGCAATAGTAAATCTGGGGCTCTGCGCTTTCTTTCATCCTGAACAAGCGTTAGTGTTCTTTGCAGAACAACGATTCTGCGAAAAAATGTGAACATTTCTCCTTCTTGTGCACAGAGAAGGTGCTAGCAGGGAATTCTCTGCCTGCCTTTCCCCAGTGCTCTGCAAGCTCTCCAGGGCAAGAGCAAATATGGACTCTGTGCTTTCTTTTATACAGAACAAGCGTTAGTGTTTTCTGCACTAAAGCGATTCTGCGAAAAATTGTGAACAGTTCTCCTTCCCGCGCACAGCGAAGGTGCTAGCAGGGAATTCTCTGCCTGCCTTTCCCCAGTGCTCTGCAAGCTCTCCAGGGCAAGAGCAATTCTGGACTCTGTGCTTTCTTTTATACAGAACAAGCGTTAGTGTTTTCTGCAGAAAAGCGATTCTGCGAAATATTGTGAACAGTTCTTCCCGCGCACAGCGAAGGTGCTAGCAGGGAATTCTCTGCCTGCCTTTCCCCAGTGCTCTGCAAGCTCTGCAGCGCAATAGCAAATCTGGGGCTCTGTGCTTTCTTTCATCCTGAACAAGCGTTAGTGTTCTTTGCAGAAAAACGATTCTGCGAAAAAATGTGAACATTTCTCCTTCCCGTGCACAGCGGAGGTGCTAGCAGGGAATTCTCTGCCTGCCTTTCCCCAGTGCTCTGCAAGCTCTCCAGGGCAACAGCAAATCTGGACTCTGTGCTTTCTTTTATACAGAACAAGCGTTAGTGTTTTCTGCAGAAAAGCGATTCTCCGAAAAATTGTGAACATTTCTGGTTCCCGCGCACAGCGAAGGTGCTAGCAGGGAATTCTCTGCCTGCCTTTCCCCAGTGCTCTGCAAGCTCTCCAGGGCAACAGCAAATCTGGACTCTGTGCTTTCTTTTATACAGAACAAGCGTTAGTGTTTTCTGCAGAAAAGCGATTCTGCGAAAAATTGTGAACACTTCTCCTTCCCGCGCACAGCGAAGGTGCTAGCAGGGAATTCTCTGCCTGCCTTTCCCCAGTGCTCTGCAAGCTCTCCAGGGCAACAGCAAATCTGGACTCTGTGCTTTCTTTTATACAGAACAAGCGTTAGTGTTTTCTGCACAAAAGCGATTCTGCGAAAAATTGTGAACATTACTCCTTCCTGTGCACAGAGAAGGTGCTAGCAGGGAATGCTCTGCCTGCCTTTCCCCAGTGCTCTGCAAGCTCTCCAGGGCAAGAGCAATTCTGGGGCTCTGTGCTTCATTTCGTCCTGAATAAGCGTTAGTGTTTTCTGCGCAAAAGCGACTCTGCGAAGCAAATGCGAATTGTTCTCCTTCCCGTGCACAGTGAAGGTGCTAGCAGGGAATTCTCTGCCTGCCTTTCCCCAGTGCTCTGCAAGCTCTCCAGGGCAAGAGCAAATCTGGGGCTCTGTGCTTTCTTTCATCCTGAACAAGCGTTAGTGTTCTTTGCAGAAAAACGATTCTGCGAAAAAATGTGAACATTTCTCCTTCCTGTGCACAGCGAAGGTGCTAGCAGGGAATGCTCTGCCTGCCTTTCCCCAGTGCTCTGCAAGCTCTCCAGGGCAAGAGCAATTCTGGGGCTCTGTGCTTCATTTCGTCCTGAATAGGCGTTAGTGTTTTCTGCGCAAAAGCGACTCTGCGAAGGAAATGCGAATTGTTCTCCTTCCCGTGCACAGCGAAGGTGCTAGCAGGGAATTCTCTGCCTGCCTTTCCCCAGTGCTCTGCAAGCTCTCCAGTGCAATAGCAAATCTGGGGCTCTGTGCTTTCTTTCATCCTGAACAAGCGTTAGTGTTCTTTGCAGAAAAACGATTCTGCGAAAAATTGTGAACATTTCTCCTTCCTGTGCACAGAGAAGGTGCTAGCAGGGAATGCTCTGCCTGCCTTTCCCCAGTGCTCTGCAAGCTCTCCAGGGCAAGAGGAATTCTGGGGCTCTGTGCTTCATTTCGTCCTGAATAAGCGTTAGTGTTTTCTGCACAAAAGCGATTCTGTGAAGCAAATGCGAACACTTTTCCTTCCCGCGCACAGCGAAGGTGCTAGCAGGGATTTCTCTGCCTGCCTTTCCCCAGTGCTCTGCAAGCTCTGCAGCGCAATAGTAAATCTGGGGCTCTGTGCTTTCTTTCATCCTGAACAAGCGTTAGTGTTCTTTGCAGAAAAACGATTCTGCGAAAAAATGTGAAAATTTCTCCTTCTTGTGCACAGAGAAGGTGCTAGCAGGGAATTCTCTGCCTGCCTTTCCCCAGGGCTCTGCAAGCTCTCCAGGGCAAGAGCAAATATGGACTCTGTGCTTTCTTTTATACAGAACAAGCGTTAGTGTTTTCTGCACTAAAGCGATTCTGCGAAAAATTGTGAACAGTTCTCCTTCCCGCGCACAGCGAAGGTGCTAGCAGGGAATTCTCTGCCTGCCTTTCCCCAGTGCTCTGCAAGCTCTCCAGAGCAAGAGCAATCCTGGGGCTCTGTGCTTCATTTCGTCCTGAATAAGCGTTAGTGTTTTCTGCACAAAAGCGACTCTGTGAAGCAAATGCGAATTGTTCTCCTTCCCGTGCACAGCGAAGGTGCTAGCAGGGAATTCTCTGCCTGCCTTTCCCCAGTGCTCTGCAAGCTCTCCAGGGCAACAGCAAATCTGGACTCTGTGCTTTCTTTTATACAGAACAAGCGTTAGTGTTTTCTGCAGAAAAGCGATTCTGCGAGAAATTGTGAACACTTTTCCTTCCCGCGCACAGCGAAGGTGCTAGCAGGGAATTCTCTGCCTGCCTTTCCCCAGTGCTCTGCAAGCTCTCCAGGGCAACAGCAAATCTGGACTCTGTGCTTTCTTTTATACAGAACAAGCGTTAGTGTTTTCTGCAGAAAAGCGATTCTGCGAAAAATTGTGAACATTTCTCCTTCCCGCGCACAGCGAAGGTGCTAGCAGGGAATTCTCTGCCTGCCTTTCCCCAGTGCTCTGCAAGCTCTCCAGGGCAACAGCAAATCTGGACTCTGTGCTTTCTTTTATACAGAACAAGCGTTAGTGTTTTCTGCAGAAAAGCGATTCTGCGAAAAATTGTGAACAATTTTCCTTCCCGCGCACAGCGAAGGTGCTAGCAGGGAATGCTCTGCCTGCCTTTCCCCAGTGCTCTGCAAGCTCTCCAGGGCAAGAGCAATTCTGGGGCTCTGTGCTTCATTTCGTCCTGAATAAGCGTTAGTGTTTTCTGCACAAAAGCGACTCTGTGAAGCAAATGCGAATTGTTCTCCTTCCCGTGCACAGCGAAGGTGCTAGCAGGGAATTCTCTGCCTGCCTTTCCCCAGTGCTCTGCAAGCTCTCCAGGGCAAGAGCAAATCTGGGGCTCTGTGCTTTCTTTCATCCTGAACGAGCGTTAGTGTTCTTTGCAGAAAAACGATTCTGCGAAAAAATGTGAACATTTCCCCTTCCCGTGCACAGCGGAGGTGCTAGCAGGGAATTCTCTGCCTGCCTTTCCCCAGTGCTCTGCAAGCTCTCCAGGGCAAGAGCAAATCTGGGGCTCTGTGCTTTCTTTCATCCTGAACAAGCGTTAGTGTTCTTTGCAGAAAAACTATTCTGCGAAAAAATGTGAACCTTTCTCCTTCCTGTGCACAGCGAAGGTGTTAGCAGGGAATTCTCTGCCTGCCTTTCCCCAGTGCTCTGCAAGCTCTCCAGGACAATAGCAAATCTGGGACCTCTGTGCTCTCTTCCGTCCTGAACAAGCGTTAGTGTTTTCTGCACAAAAGCGATTCTGCGAAGCAAATGCGCATTGTTCTCCTTCCCGTGCACAGAGAAGGTGCTAGCAGGGAATTCTCTGCCTGCATTTCCCTGTGCTCTGCAAGCTCTCCAGGGCAAGAGCAATTCTGGGGCTATGTGCTTCATTTCGTACTGAATAAGCGTTACTGTTTTCTGCACAAAAGCGATTCTGTGAAGCAAATGCGAACACTTTTCCTTCCCGCGCACAGCGAAGGTGCTAGCAGGGAATTCTCTAACGGCCTTTCCCCAGTGCTCTGCAAGCTCTCCAGCGCAATAGCAAATCTGGGGCTCTGTGCTTTCTTTCATCCTGAACAAGCGTTAGTGTTCTTTGCAGAAAAACGATTCTGCGAAAAAATGTGAACATTTCTCCTTCCTGTGCACAGAGAAGGTGCTAGCAGGGAATGCTCTGCCTGTCTTTCCCCAGTGCTCTGCAAGCTCTCCAGGGCAACAGCAAATCTGGACTCTGTGCTTTCTTTTATACAGAACAAGCGTTAGTGTTTTCTGCAGAAAAGCGATTCTGCGAAAAATTGTGAACACTTCTCCTTCCCGCGCACAGCGAAGGTGCTAGCAGGGAATTCTCTGCCTGCCTTTCCCCAGTGCTCTGCAAGCTCTCCAGGGCAAGAGCAATTCTGGACTCTGTGCTTTCTTTTATACAGAACAAGCGTTAGTGTTTTCTGCAGAAAAGCGATTCTCCGAAAAATTGTGAACATTTCTCCTTCCCGCGCACAGCGAAGGTGCTAGCAGGGAATTCTCTGCCTGCCTTTCCCCAGTGCTCTGCAAGCTCTCCAGGGCAACAGCAAATCTGGACTCTGTGCTTTCTTTTATACAGAACAAGCGTTAGTGTTTTCTGCAGAAAAGCGATTCTGCGAAAAATTGTGAACACTTCTCCTTACCGCGCACAGCGAAGGTGCTAGCAGGGAATTCTCTGCCTGCCTTTCCCCAGTGCTCTGCAAGCTCTCCAGGGCAACAGCAAATCTGGACTCTGTGCTTTCTTTTATACAGAACAAGCGTTAGTGTTTTCTGCACAAAAGCGATTCTGCGAAAAATTGTGAACATTTCTCCTTCCTGTGCACAGAGAAGGTGCTAGCAGGGAATGCTCTGCCTGCCTTTCCCCAGTGCTCTGCAAGCTCTCCAGGGCAAGAGCAATTCTGGGGCTCTGTGCTTCATTTCGTCCTGAATAAGCGTTAGTGTTTTCTGCGCAAAAGCGACTCTGCGAAGCAAATGCGAATTGTTCTCCTTCCCGTGCACAGCGAAGGTGCTAGCAGGGAATTCTCTGCCTGCCTTTCCCCAGTGCTCTGCAAGCTCTCCAGGGCAAGAGCAAATCTGGGGCTCTGTGCTTTCTTTCATCCTGAACAAGCGTTAGTGTTCTTTGCAGAAAAACGATTCTGCGAAAAAACGTGAACATTTCTCCTTCCTGTGCACAGAGAAGGTGCTAGCAGGGAATGCTCTGCCTGCCTTTCCCCAGTGCTCTGCAAGCTCTCCAGGGCAAGAGCAATTCTGGTGCTCTGTGCTTCATTTCGTCCTGAATAAGCGTTAGTGTTTTCTGCGCAAAAGCGACTCTGCGAAGGAAATGCGAATTGTTCTCCTTCCCGTGCACAGCGAAGGTGCTAGCAGGGAATTCTCTGCCTGCCTTTCCCCAGTGCTCTGCAAGCTCTCCAGTGCAATAGCAAATCTGGGGCTCTGTGCTTTCTTTCATCCTGAACAAGCGTTAGTGTTCTTTGCAGAAAAACGATTCTGCGAAAAATTATGAACATTTCTCCTTCCTGTGCACAGAGAAGGTGCTAGCAGGGAATGCTCTGCCTGCCTTTCCCAGTGCTCTGCAAGCTCTCCAGGGCAAGAGGAATTCTGGGGCTCTGTGCTTCATTTCGTCCTGAATAAGCGTTAGTGTTTTCTGCACAAAAGTGATTCTGTGAAGCAAATGCGAACACTTTTCCTTCCCGCGCACAGCGAAGGTGCTAGCAGGGATTTCTCTGCCTGCCTTTCCCCAGTGCTCTGCAAGCTCTGCAGTGCAATAGTAAATCTGGGGCTCTGTGCTTTCTTTCATCCTGAACAAGCGTTAGTGTTCTTTGCAGAAAAACGATTCTGCGAAAAAATGTGAAAATTTCTCCTTCTTGTGCACAGAGAAGGTGCTAGCAGGGAATTCTCTGCCTGCCTTTCCCCAGGGCTCTGCAAGCTCTCCAGGGCAAGAGCAAATATGGACTCTGTGCTTTCTTTTATACAGAACAAGCGTTAGTGTTTTCTGCACTAAAGCGATTCTGCGAAAAATTGTGAACAGTTCTCCTTCCCGCGCACAGCGAAGGTGCTAGCAGGGAATTCTCTGCCTGCCTTTCCCCAGTGCTCTGCAAGCTCTCCAGAGCAAGAGCAATCCTGGGGCTCTGTGCTTCATTTCGTCCTCAATAAGCGTTAGTGTTTTCTGCACAAAAGCGACTCTGTGAAGCAAATGCGAATTGTTCTCCTTCCCGTGCACAGCGAAGGTGCTAGCAGGGAATTCTCTGCCTGCCTTTCCCCAGTGCTCTGCAAGCTCTCCAGGGCAACAGCAAATCTGGACTCTGTGCTTTCTTTTATACAGAACAAGCGTTAGTGTTTTCTGCACAAAAGCGATTCTGCGAGAAATTGTGAACATTTCTCCTTCCCGCGCACAGCGAAGGTGCTAGCAGGGAATTCTCTGCCTGCCTTTCCCCAGTGCTCTGCAAGCTCTCCAGGGCAACAGCAAATCTGGACTCTGTGCTTTCTTTTATACAGAACAAGCGTTAGTGTTTTCTGCAGAAAAGCGATTCTGCGAAAAATTGTGAACACTTCTCCTTCCCGCGCACAGCGAAGGTGCTAGCAGGGAATTCTCTGCCTGCCTTTCCCCAGTGCTCTGCAAGCTCTCCAGGGCAAGAGCAAATCTGGACTCTGTGCTTTCTTTTATACAGAACAAGCGTTAGTGTTTTCTGCAGAAAAGCGATTCTGCGAAAAATTGTGAACACTTTTCCTTCCCGCGCACAGCGAAGGTGCTAGCAGGGAATGCTCTGCCTGCCTTTCCCCAGTGCTCTGCAAGCTCTCCAGGGCAAGAGCAATTCTGGGGCTCTGTGCTTCATTTCGTCCTGAATAAGCATTAGTGTTTTCTGCACAAAAGCGATTCTGCGAAACAAATGCGAATTGTTCTCCTTCCCGTGCACAGCGAAGGTGCTAGCAGGGAATTCTCTGCCTGCCTTTCCCCAGTGCTCTGCAAGCTCTCCAGGGCAAGAGCAAATCTGGGGCTCTGTGCTTTCTTTCATCCTGAACGAGCGTTAGTGTTCTTTGCAGAAAAACGATTCTGCGAAAAAATGTGAACATTTCCCCTTCCCGTGCACAGCGGAGGTGCTAGCAGGGAATTCTCTGCCTGCCTTTCCCCAGTGCTCTGCAAGCTCTCCAGGGCAAGAGCAAATCTGGGGCTCTGTGCTTTCTTTCATCCTGAACAAGCGTTAGTGTTCTTTGCAGAAAAACTATTCTGCGAAAAAATGTGAACATTTCTCCTTCCTGTGCACAGCGAAGGTGCTAGCAGGGAATTCTCTGCCTGCCTTTCCCCAGTGCTCTGCAAGCTCTCCAGGACAATAGCAAATCTGGGACCTCTGTGCTCTCTTCCGTCCTGAACAAGCGTTAGTGTTTTCTGCACAAAAGCGATTCTGCGAAGCAAATGCGCATTGTTCTCCTTCCCGTGCACAGCGAAGGTGCTAGCAGGGAATTCTCTGCCTGCCTTTCCCCAGTGCTCTGCAAGCTCTCCAGGACAATAGCAAATCTGGGACCTCTGTGCTCTCTTCCGTCCTGAACAAGTGTTAGTGTTTTCTGCACAAAAGCGATTCTGCGAAGCAAATGCGCATTGTTCTCCTTCCCGCGCACAGCGAAGGTGCTAGCAGGGAATTCTCTGCCTGCCTTTCCCCAGTGCTCTGCAAGCTCTCCAGGGCAAGAGCAATTCTGGGGCTATGTGCTTCATTTCGTACTGAATAAGCGTTACTGTTTTCTGCACAAAAGCGATTCTGTGAAGCAAATGCGAACACTTTTCCTTCCCGCGCACAGCGAAGGTGCTAGCAGGGAATTCTCTAACGGCCTTTCCCCAGTGCTCTGCAAGCTCTCCAGCGCAATAGCAAATCTGGGGCTCTGTGCTTTCTTTCATCCTGAACAAGCGTTAGTGTTCTTTGCAGAAAAACGATTCTGCGAAAAAATGTGAACATTTCTCCTTCCTGTGCACAGAGAAGGTGCTAGCAGGGAATGCTCTGCCTGCCTTTCCCCAGTGCTCTGCAAGCTCTCCAGGGCAACAGCAAATCTGGACTCTGTGCTTTCTTTTATACAGAACAAGCGTTAGTGTTTTCTGCAGAAAAGCGATTCTGCGAAAAATTGTGAACACTTCTCCTTCCCGCGCACAGCGAAGGTGCTAGCAGGGAATTCTCTGCCTGCCTTTCCCCAGTGCTCTGCAAGCTCTCCAGGGCAAGAGCAATTCTGGACTCTGTGCTTTCTTTTATACAGAACAAGCGTTAGTGTTTTCTGCAGAAAAGCGATTCTGCGAAATATTGTGAACAGTTCTTCCCGCGCACAGCGAAGGTGCTAGCAGGGAATTCTCTGCCTGCCTTTCCCCAGTGCTCTGCAAGCTCTGCAGCGCAAGAGCAAATCTGGGGCTCTGTGCTTTCTTTCATCCTGAACAAGCGTTAGTGTTCTTTGCAGAAAAACGATTCTGCGAAAAAATGTGAACATTTCTCCTTCCTGTGCACAGAGAAGGTGCTAGCAGGGAATTCTCTGCCTGCCTTTCCCCAGTGCTCTGCAAGCTCTCCAGGGCAAGAGCAATTCTGGGGCTCTGTGCTTCATTTCGTCCTGAATAAGCGTTAGTGTTTTCTGCACAAAAGCGACTCTGTGAAGCAAATGCGAATTGTTCTCCTTCCCGCGCACAGCGAAGGTGCTAGCAGGGAATTCTCTGCCTGCCTTTCCCCAGTGCTCTGCAAGCTCTCCAGGGCAAGAGCAAATCTGGGCCTCTGTGCTTTCTTTCATCCTGAACAAACGTTAGTGTTCTTTGCAGAAAAACGATTCTGCTAAAAAATGTGAACCTTTCTCCTTCCCGTGCACAGCGGAGGTGCTAGCAGGGAATTCTCTGCCTGCCTTTCCCCAGTGCTCTGCAAGCTCTCCAGGGCAAGAGCAAATCTGGGGCTCTGTGCTTTCTTTCATCCTGAACAAGCGTTAGTGTTCTTTGCAGAAAAACGATTCTGCGAAAAAATGTGAACATTTCTCCTTCCTGAGCACAGCGAAGGTGCTAGCAGGGAATTCTCTGCCTGCCTTTCCCCAGTGCTCTGCAAGCTCTCCAGGACAATAGCAAATCTGGGACCTCTGTGCTCTCTTCCGTCCTGAACAAGCGTTAGTGTTTTCTGCACAAAAGCGATTCTGCGAAGCAAATGCGAACACTTTTCCTTCCCGCGCACAGCGAAGGTGCTAGCAGGGAATTCTCTAACGGCCTTTCCCCAGTGCTCTGCAAGCTCTCCAGCGCAATAGCAAATCTGGGGCTCTGTGCTTTCTTTCATCCTGAACAAGCGTTAGTGTTCTTTGCAGAAAAACGATTCTGCGAAAAAATGTGAACATTTCTCCTTCCTGTGCACAGCGAAGGTGCTAGCAGGGAATTCTCTGCCTGCCTTTCCCCAGTGCTCTGCAAGCTCTCCAGGGCAACAGCAAATCTGGACTCTGTGCTTTCTTTTATACAGAACAAGCGTTAGTGTTTTCTGCACAAAAGCGATTCTGCGAAAAATTGTGAACATTTCTCCTTCCTGTGCACAGAGAAGGTGCTAGCAGGGAATGCTCTGCCTGCCTTTCCCCAGTGCTCTGCAAGCTCTCCAGGGCAAGAGCAATTCTGGGGCTCTGTGCTTCATTTCGTCCTGAATAAGCGTTAGTGTTTTCTGCGCAAAAGCGACTCTGCGAAGCAAATGCGAATTGTTCTCCTTCCCGTGCACAGCGAAGGTGCTAGCAGGGAATTCTCTGCCTGCCTTTCCCCAGTGCTCTGCAAGCTCTCCAGGGCAAGAGCAAATCTGGGGCTCTGTGCTTTCTTTCATCCTGAACAAGCGTTAGTGTTCTTTGCAGAAAAACGATTCTGCGAAAAAATGTGAACATTTCTCCTTCCTGTGCACAGAGAAGGTGCTAGCAGGGAATGCTCTGCCTGCCTTTCCCCAGTGCTCTGCAAGCTCTCCAGGGCAAGAGCAATTCTGGTGCTCTGTGCTTCATTTCGTCCTGAATAAGCGTTAGTGTTTTCTGCGCAAAAGCGACTCTGCGAAGGAAATGCGAATTGTTCTCCTTCCCGTGCACAGCGAAGGTGCTAGCAGGGAATTCTCTGCCTGCCTTTCCCCAGTGCTCTGCAAGCTCTCCAGTGCAATAGCAAATCTGGGGCTCTGTGCTTTCTTTCATCCTGAACAAGCGTTAGTGTTCTTTGCAGAAAAACGATTCTGCGAAAAATTATGAACATTTCTCCTTCCTGTGCACAGAGAAGGTGCTAGCAGGGAATGCTCTGCCTGCCTTTCCCAGTGCTCTGCAAGCTCTCCAGGGCAAGAGGAATTCTGGGGCTCTGTGCTTCATTTCGTCCTGAATAAGCGTTAGTGTTTTCTGCACAAAAGTGATTCTGTGAAGCAAATGCGAACACTTTTCCTTCCCGCGCACAGCGAAGGTGCTAGCAGGGATTTCTCTGCCTGCCTTTCCCCAGTGCTCTGCAAGCTCTGCAGTGCAATAGTAAATCTGGGGCTCTGTGCTTTCTTTCATCCTGAACAAGCGTTAGTGTTCTTTGCAGAAAAACGATTCTGCGAAAAAATGTGAAAATTTCTCCTTCTTGTGCACAGAGAAGGTGCTAGCAGGGAATTCTCTGCCTGCCTTTCCCCAGGGCTCTGCAAGCTCTCCAGGGCAAGAGCAAATATGGACTCTGTGCTTTCTTTTATACAGAACAAGCGTTAGTGTTTTCTGCACTAAAGCGATTCTGCGAAAAATTGTGAACAGTTCTAATTCCCGCGCACAGCGAAGGTGCTAGCAGGGAATTCTCTGCCTGCCTTTCCCCAGTGCTCTGCAAGCTCTCCAGAGCAAGAGCAATCCTGGGGCTCTGTGCTTCATTTCGTCCTCAATAAGCGTTAGTGTTTTCTGCACAAAAGCGACTCTGTGAAGCAAATGCGAATTGTTCTCCTTCCCGTGCACAGCGAAGGTGCTAGCAGGGAATTCTCTGCCTGCCTTTCCCCAGTGCTCTGCAAGCTCTCCAGGGCAACAGCAAATCTGGACTCTGTGCTTTCTTTTATACAGAACAAGCGTTAGTGTTTTCTGCACAAAAGCGATTCTGCGAGAAATTGTGAACATTTCTCCTTCCCGTGCACAGCGAAGGTGCTAGCAGGGAATTCTCTGCCTGCCTTTCCCCAGTGCTCTGCAAGCTCTCCAGGACAATAGCAAATCTGGGACCTCTGTGCTCTCTTCCGTCCTGAACAAGCGTTAGTGTTTTCTGCACAAAAGCGATTCTGCGAAGCAAATGCGCATTGTTCTCCTTCCCGTGCACAGCGAAGGTGCTAGCAGGGAATTCTCTGCCTGCCTTTCCCCAGTGCTCTGCAAGCTCTCCAGGGCAAGAGCAATTCTGGGGCTATGTGCTTCATTTCGTCCTGAATAAGCGTTACTGTTTTCTGCAGAAAAGCGATTCTGTGAAGCAAATGCGAACACTTTCCCTTCCCGCGCACAGCGAAGGTGCTAGCAGGGAATTCTCTGCCTGCCTTTCCCCAGTGCTCTGCAAGCTCTCCAGGGCAAGAGCAAATATGGACTCTGTGCTTTCTTTTATACAGAACAAGCGTTAGTGTTTTCTGCACTAAAGCAATTCTGCGAAAAATTGTGAACAGTTCTCCTTCCCGCGCACAGCGAAGGTGCTAGCAGGGAATTCTCTGCCTGCCTTTCCCCAGTGCTCTGCAAGCTCTCCAGGGCAAGAGGAATTCTGGGGCTCTGTGCTTCATTTCGTCCTGAATAAGCGTTAGTGTTTTCTGCACAAAAGCGACTCTGTGAAGCAAATGCGAATTGTTCTCCTTCCCGTGCACAGCGAAGGTGCTAGCAGGGAATTCTCTGCCTGCCTTTCCCCAGTGCTCTGCAAGCTCTCCAGGGCAAGAGCAAATATGGACTCTGTGCTTTCTTTTATACAGAACAAGCGTTAGTGTTTTCTGCACTAAAGCAATTCTGCGAAAAATTGTGAACAGTTCTCCTTCCCGCGCACAGCGAAGGTGCTAGCAGGGAATTCTCTGCCTGCCTTTCCCCAGTGCTCTGCAAGCTCTCCAGGGCAAGAGGAATTCTGGGGCTCTGTGCTTCATTTCGTCCTGAATAAGCGTTAGTGTTTTCTGCACAAAAGCGACTCTGTGAAGCAAATGCGAATTGTTCTCCTTCCCGTGCACAGCGAAGGTGCTAGCAGGGAATTCTCTGCCTGCCTTTCCCCAGTGCTCTGCAAGCTCTCCAGGGCAAGAGCAAATCTGGGCCTCTGTGCTTTCTTTCATCCTGAACAAACGTTAGTGTTCTTTGCAGAAAAACGATTCTGCGAAAAAATGTGAACATTTCTCCTTCCCGTGCACAGCGGAGGTGCTAGCAGGGAATTCTCTGCCTGCCTTTCCCCAGTGCTCTGCAAGCTCTCCAGGGCAAGAGCAAATCTGGGGCTCTGTGCTTTCTTTCATCCTGAACAAGCGTTAGTGTTCTTTGCAGAAAAACGATTCTGCGAAAAAATGTGAACATTTCTCCTTCCTGAGCACAGCGAAGGTGCTAGCAGGGAATTCTCTGCCTGCCTTTCCCCAGTGCTCTGCAAGCTCTCCAGGACAATAGCAAATCTGGGACCTCTGTGCTCTCTTCCGTCCTGAACAAGCGTTAGTGTTTTCTGCACAAAAGCGATTCTGCGAAGCAAATGCGCATTGTTCTCCTTCCCGTGCACAGAGAAGGTGCTAGCAGGGAATTCTCTGCCTGCCTTTCCCTGTGCTCTGCAAGCTCTCCAGGGCAAGAGCAATTCTGGGGCTATGTGCTTCATTTCGTACTGAATAAGCGTTACTGTTTTCTGCACAAAAGCGATTCTGTGAAGCAAATGCGAACACTTTTCCTTCCCGCGCACAGCGAAGGTGCTAGCAGGGAATTCTCTAACGGCCTTTCCCCAGTGCTCTGCAAGCTCTCCAGCGCAATAGCAAATCTGGGGCTCTGTGCTTTCTTTCATCCTGAACAAGCGTTAGTGTTCTTTGCAGAAAAACGATTCTGCGAAAAAATGTGAACATTTCTCCTTCCTGTGCACAGAGAAGGTGCTAGCAGGGAATGCTCTGCCTGCCTTTCCCCAGTGCTCTGCAAGCTCTCCAGGGCAACAGCAAATCTGGACTCTGTGCTTTCTTTTATACAGAACAAGCGTTAGTGTTTTCTGCAGAAAAGCGATTCTGCGAAAAATTGTGAACACTTCTCCTTCCCGCGCACAGCGAAGGTGCTAGCAGGGAATTCTCTGCCTGCCTTTCCCCAGTGCTCTGCAAGCTCTCCAGGGCAAGAGCAATTCTGGACTCTGTGCTTTCTTTTATACAGAACAAGCGTTAGTGTTTTCTGCAGAAAAGCGATTCTGCGAAATATTGTGAACAGTTCTTCCCGCGCACAGCGAAGGTGCTAGCAGGGAATTCTCTGCCTGCCTTTCCCCAGTGCTCTGCAAGCTCTGCAGCGCAATAGCAAATCTGGGGCTCTGTGCTTTCTTTCATCCTGAACAAGCGTTAGTGTTCTTTGCAGAAAAACGATTCTGCGAAAAAATGTGAACATTTCTCCTTCCTGTGCACAGAGAAGGTGCTAGCAGGGAATTCTCTGCCTGCCTTTCCCCAGTGCTCTGCAAGCTCTCCAGGGCAAGAGGAATTCTGGGGCTCTGTGCTTCATTTCGTCCTGAATAAGCGTTAGTGTTTTCTGCACAAAAGCGACTCTGTGAAGCAAATGCGAATTGTTCTCCTTCCCGTGCACAGCGAAGGTGCTAGCAGGGAATTCTCTGCCTGCCTTTCCCCAGTGCTCTGCAAGCTCTCCAGGGCAAGAGCAAATCTGGGGCTCTGTGCTTTCTTTCATCCTGAACAAACGTTAGTGTTCTTTGCAGAAAAACGATTCTGCGAAAAAATGTGAACATTTCTCCTTCCCGTGCACAGCGGACGTGCTAGCAGGGAATTCTCTGCCTGCCTTTCCCCAGTGCTCTGCAAGCTCTCCAGGGCAAGAGCAAATCTGGGGCTCTGTGCTTTCTTTCATCCTGAACAAGCGTTAGTGTTCTTTGCAGAAAAACGATTCTGCGAAAAAATGTGAACATTTCTCCTTCCTGAGCACAGCGAAGGTGCTAGCAGGGAATTCTCTGCCTGCCTTTCCCCAGTGCTCTGCAAGCTCTCCAGGACAATAGCAAATCTGGGACCTCTGTGCTCTCTTCCGTCCTGAACAAGCGTTAGTGTTTTCTGCACAAAAGCGATTCTGCGAAGCAAATGCGCATTGTTCTCCTTCCCGTGCACAGAGAAGGTGCTAGCAGGGAATTCTCTGCCTGCCTTTCCCTGTGCTCTGCAAGCTCTCCAGGGCAAGAGCAATTCTGAGGCTATGTGCTTCATTTCGTACTGAATAAGCGTTACTGTTTTCTGCACAAAAGAGATTCTGTGAAGCAAATGCGAACACTTTTCCTTCCCGCGCACAGCGAAGGTGCTAGCAGGGAATTCTCTAACGGCCTTTCCCCAGTGCTCTGCAAGCTCTCCAGCGCAATAGCAAATCTGGGGCTCTGTGCTTTCTTTCATCCTGAACAAGCGTTAGTGTTCTTTGCAGAAAAACGATTCTGCGAAAAAATGTGAACATTTCTCCTTCCTGTGCACAGAGAAGGTGCTAGCAGGGAATGCTCTGCCTGCCTTTCCCCAGTGCTCTGCAAGCTCTCCAGGGCAACAGCAAATCTGGACTCTGTGCTTTCTTTTATACAGAACAAGCGTTAGTGTTTTCTGCAGAAAAGCGATTCTGCGAAAAATTGTGAACACTTCTCCTTCCCGCGCACAGCGAAGGTGCTAGCAGGGAATTCTCTGCCTGCCTTTCCCCAGTGCTCTGCAAGCTCTCCAGGGCAAGAGCAATTCTGGACTCTGTGCTTTCTTTTATACAGAACAAGCGTTAGTGTTTTCTGCAGAAAAGCGATTCTCCGAAAAATTGTGAACATTTCTGGTTCCCGCGCACAGCGAAGGTGCTAGCAGGGAATTCTCTGCCTGCCTTTCCCCAGTGCTCTGCAAGCTCTCCAGGGCAACAGCAAATCTGGACTCTGTGCTTTCTTTTATACAGAACAAGCGTTAGTGTTTTCTGCAGAAAAGCGATTCTGCGAAAAATTGTGAACACTTCTCCTTCCCGCGCACAGCGAAGGTGCTAGCAGGGAATGCTCTGCCTGCCTTTCCCCAGTGCTCTGCAAGCTCTCCAGGGCAAGAGCAATTCTGGGGCTCTGTGCTTCATTTCGTCCTGAATAAGCGTTAGTGTTTTCTGCGCAAAAGCGACTCTGCGAAGCAAATGCGAATTGTTCTCCTTCCCGTGCACAGCGAAGGTGCTAGCAGGGAATTCTCTGCCTGCCTTTCCCCAGTGCTCTGCAAGCTCTCCAGGGCAAGAGCAAATCTGGGGCTCTGTGCTTTCTTTCATCCTGAACAAGCGTTAGTGTTCTTTGCAGAAAAACGATTCTGCGAAAAAATGTGAACATTTCTCCTTCCTGTGCACAGAGAAGGTGCTAGCAGGGAATGCTCTGCCTGCCTTTCCCCAGTGCTCTGCAAGCTCTCCAGGGCAAGAACAATTCTGGTGCTCTGTGCTTCATTTCGTCCTGAATAAGCGTTAGTGTTTTCTGCGCCAAAGCGACTCTGCGAAGGAAATGCGAATTGTTCTCCTTCCCGTGCACAGCGAAGGTGCTAGCAGGGAATTCTCTGCCTGCCTTTCCCCAGTGCTCTGCAAGCTCTCCAGTGCAATAGCAAATCTGGGGCTCTGTGCTTTCTTTCATCCTGAACAAGCGTTAGTGTTCTTTGCAGAAAAACGATTCTGCGAAAAATTATGAACATTTCTCCTTCCTGTGCACAGAGAAGGTGCTAGCAGGGAATGCTCTGCCTGCCTTTCCCAGTGCTCTGCAAGCTCTCCAGGGCAAGAGGAATTCTGGGGCTCTGTGCTTCATTTCGTCCTGAATAAGCGTTAGTGTTTTCTGCACAAAAGTGATTCTGTGAAGCAAATGCGAACACTTTTCCTTCCCGCGCACAGCGAAGGTGCTAGCAGGGATTTCTCTGCCTGCCTTTCCCCAGTGCTCTGCAAGCTCTGCAGTGCAATAGTAAATCTGGGGCTCTGTGCTTTCTTTCATCCTGAACAAGCGTTAGTGTTCTTTGCAGAAAAACGATTCTGCGAAAAAATGTGAAAATTTCTCCTTCTTGTGCAGAGAGAAGGTGCTAGCAGGGAATTCTCTGCCTGCCTTTCCCCAGGGCTCTGCAAGCTCTCCAGGGCAAGAGCAAATATGGACTCTGTGCTTTCTTTTATACAGAACAAGCGTTAGTGTTTTCTGCACTAAAGCGATTCTGCGAAAAATTGTGAACAGTTCTCCTTCCCGCGCACAGCGAAGGTGCTAGCAGGGAATTCTCTGCCTGCCTTTCCCCAGTGCTCTGCAAGCTCTCCAGAGCAAGAGCAATCCTGGGGCTCTGTGCTTCATTTCGTCCTCAATAAGCGTTAGTGTTTTCTGCACAAAAGCGACTCTGTGAAGCAAATGCGAATTGTTCTCCTTCCCGTGCACAGCGAAGGTGCTAGCAGGGAATTCTCTGCCTGCCTTTCCCCAGTGCTCTGCAAGCTCTCTAGGGCAAGAGCAAATCTGGACTCTGTGCTTTCTTCTATACAGAACAAGCGTTAGTGTTTTCTGCAGAAAAGCGATTCTGCGAAAAATTGTGAACACTTCTCCTTCCCGCGCACAGCGAAGGTGCTAGCAGGGAATTCTCTGTCTGCCTTTCCCCAGTGCTCTGCAAGCTCTCCAGGGCAACAGCAAATCTGGACTCTGTGCTTTCTTTTATACAGAACAAGCGTTAGTGTTTTCTGCAGAAAAGCGATTCTGCGAAAAATTGTGAACATTTCCCCTTCCCGCGCACAGCGAAGGTGCTAGCAGGGAATTCTCTGCCTGCCTTTCCCCAGTGCTCTGCAAGCTCTCCAGGGCAAGAGCAAATCTGGACTCTGTGCTTTCTTTTATACAGAACAAGCGTTAGTGTTTTCTGCAGAAAAGCGATTCTGCGAAAAATTGTGAACACTTTTCCTTCCCGCGCACAGCGAAGGTGCTAGCAGGGAATGCTCTGCCTGCCTTTCCCCAGTGCTCTGCAAGCTCTCCAGGGCAAGAGCAATTCTGGGGCTCTGTGCTTCATTTCGTCCTGAATAAGCGTTAGTGTTTTCTGCACAAAAGCGATTCTGCGAAACAAATGCGAATTGTTCTCCTTCCCGTGCACAGCGAAGGTGCTAGCAGGGAATTCTCTGCCTGCCTTTCCCCAGTGCTCTGCAAGCTCTCCAGGGCAAGAGCAAATCTGGGGCTCTGTGCTTTCTTTCATCCTGAACGAGCGTTAGTGTTCTTTGCAGAAAAACGATTCTGCGAAAAAATGTGAACATTTCCCCTTCCCGCGCACAGCGGAGGTGCTAGCAGGGAATTCTCTGCCTGCCTTTCCCCAGTGCTCTGCAAGCTCTCCAGGGCAAGAGCAAATCTGGGGCTCTGTGCTTTCTTTCATCCTGAACAAGCGTTAGTGTTCTTTGCAGAAAAACTATTCTGCGAAAAAATGTGAACATTTCTCCTTCCTGTGCACAGCGAAGGTGCTAGCAGGGAATTCTCTGCCTGCCTTTCCCCAGTGCTCTGCAAGCTCTCCAGGGCAAGAGCAAATCTGGGACCTCTGTGCTCTCTTCCGTCCTGAACAAGCGTTAGTGTTTTCTGCACAAAAGCGATTCTGCGAAGCAAATGCGCATTGTTCTCCTTCCCGTGCACAGCGAAGGTGCTAGCAGGGAATTCTCTGCCTGCCTTTCCCCAGTGCTCTGCAAGCTCTCCAGGACAATAGCAAATCTGGGACCTCTGTGCTCTCTTCCGTCCTGAACAAGCGTTAGTGTTTTCTGCACAAAAGCGATTCTGCGAAGCAAATGCGCATTGTTCTCCTTCCCGTGCACAGCGAAGGTGCTAGCAGGGAATTCTCTGCCTGCCTTTCCCCAGTGCTCTGCAAGCTCTCCAGGACAATAGCAAATCTGGGACCTCTGTGCTCTCTTCCGTCCTGAACAAGCGTTAGTGTTTTCTGCACAAAAGCGATTCTGCGAAGCAAATGCGCATTGTTCTCCTTCCCGTGCACAGCGAAGGTGCTAGCAGGGAATTCTCTGCCTGCCTTTCCCCAGTGCTCTGCAAGCTCTCCAGGGCAAGAGCAATTCTGGGGCTATGTGCTTCATTTCGTCCTGAATAAGCGTTAGTGTTTTCTGCACAAAAGCGATTCTGTGAAGCAAATGCGAACACTTTTCCTTCCCGCGCACAGCGGAGGTGCTAGCAGGGAATTCTCTGCCTGCCTTTCCCCAGTGCTCTGCAAGCTCTGCAGCGCAATAGCAAATCTGGGGCTCTGTGCTTTCTTTCATCCTGAACAAGCGTTAGTGTTCTTTGCAGAAAAACGATTCTGCGAAAAAATGTGAACATTTCTCCTTCCTGTGCACAGAGAAGGTGCTAGCAGGGAATTCTCTGCCTGCCTTTCCCCAGTGCTCTGCAAGCTCTCCAGGGCAAGAGCAAATATGGACTCTGTGCTTTCTTTTATACAGAACAAGCGTTAGTGTTTTCTGCACTAAAGCGATTCTGCGAAAAATTGTGAACATTTCTCCTTCCCGCGCACAGCGAAGGTGCTAGCAGGGAATTCTCTGCCTGCCTTTCCCCAGTGCTCTGCAAGCTCTCCAGGGCAAGAGGAATTCTGGGGCTCTGTGCTTCATTTCGTCCTGAATAAGCGTTAGTGTTTTCTGCACAAAAGCGACTCTGTGAAGCAAATGCGAATTGTTCTCCTTCCCGTGCACAGCGAAGGTGCTAGCAGGGAATTCTCTGCCTGCCTTTCCCCAGTGCTCTGCAAGCTCTCCAGGGCAAGAGCAAATCTGGGGCTCTGTGCTTTCTTTCATCCTGAACAAGCGTTAGTGTTCTTTGCAGAAAAACGATTCTGCGAAAAAATGTGAACATTTCTCCTTCCCGTGCACAGCGGAGGTGCTAGCAGGGAATTCTCTGCCTGCCTTTCCCCAGTGCTCTGCAAGCTCTCCAGGGCAAGAGCAAATCTGGGGCTCTGTGCTTTCTTTCATCCTGAACAAGCGTTAGTGTTCTTTGCAGAAAAACGATTCTGCGAAAAAATGTGAACATTTCTCCTCCCTGAGCACAGCGAAGGTGCTAGCAGGGAATTCTCTGCCTGCCTTTCCCCAGTGCTCTGCAAGCTCTCCAGGACAATAGCAAATCTGGGACCTCTGTGCTCTCTTCCGTCCTGAACAAGCGTTAGTGTTTTCTGCACAAAAGCGATTCTGCGAAGCAAATGCGCATTGTTCTCCTTCCCGTGCACAGAGAAGGTGCTAGCAGGGAATTCTCTGCCTGCCTTTCCCTGTGCTCTGCAAGCTCTCCAGGGCAAGAGCAATTCTGGGGCTATGTGCTTCATTTCGTACTGAATAAGCGTTACTGTTTTCTGCACAAAAGCGATTCTGTGAAGCAAATGCGAACACTTTTCCTTCCCGCGCACAGCGGAGGTGCTAGCAGGGAATTCTCTGCCTGCCTTTCCCCAGTGCTCTGCAAGCTCTCCAGCGCAATAGCAAATCTGGGGCTCTGTGCTTTCTTTCATCCTGAACAAGCGTTAGTGTTCTTTGCAGAAAAACGGTTCTGCGAAAAAATATGAAAATTTCTCTTTCCTGTGCACAGAGAAGGTGCTAGCAGGGAATTCTCTGCCTGCCTTTCCCCAGTGCTCTGCAAGCTCTCCAGGGCAACAGCAAATCTGGACTCTGTGCTTTCTTTTATACAGAACAAGCGTTAGTGTTTTCTGCAGAAAAGCGATTCTGCGAAAAATTGTGAACACTTCTCCTTCCCGCGCACAGCGAAGGTGCTAGCAGGGAATTCTCTGCCTGCCTTTCCCCAGTGCTCTGCAAGCTCTCCAGGGCAAGAGCAATTCTGGACTCTGTGCTTTCTTTTATACAGAACAAGCGTTAGTGTTTTCTGCAGAAAAGCGATTCTGCGAAATATTGTGAACAGTTCTTCCCGCGCACAGCGAAGGTGCTAGCAGGGAATTCTCTGCCTGCCTTTCCCCAGTGCTCTGCAAGCTCTGCAGCGCAATAGCAAATCTGGGGCTCTGTGCTTTCTTTCATCCTGAACAAGCGTTAGTGTTCTTTGCAGAAAAACGATTCTGCGAAAAAATGTGAACATTTCTCCTTCCCGTGCACAGCGGAGGTGCTAGCAGGGAATTCTCTGCCTGCCTTTCCCCAGTGCTCTGCAAGCTCTCCAGGGCAAGAGCAAATCTGGACTCTGTGCTTTCTTTTATACAGAACAAGCGTTAGTGTTTTCTGCAGAAAAGCGATTCTGCGAAAAATTGTGAACATTTCTGGTTCCCGCACACAGCGAAGGTGCTAGCAGGGAATTCTCTGCCTGCCTTTCCCCAGTGCTCTGCAAGCTCTCCAGGGCAACAGCAAATCTGGACTCTGTGCTTTCTTTTATACAGAACAAGCGTTAGTGTTTTCTGCAGAAAAGCGATTCTGCGAAAAATTGTGAACACTTTTCCTTCCCGCGCACAGCGAAGGTGCTAGCAGGGAATTCTCTGCCTGCCTTTCCCCAGTGCTCTGCAAGCTCTCCAGGGCAAGAGCAATTCTGGACTCTGTGCTTTCTTTTATACAGAACAAGCGTTAGTGTTTTCTGCAGAAAAGCGATTCTGCGAAATATTGTGAACAGTTCTTCCCGCGCACAGCGAAGGTGCTAGCAGGGAATTCTCTGCCTGCCTTTCCCCAGTGCTCTGCAAGCTCTGCAGCGCAATAGCAAATCTGGGGCTCTGTGCTTTCTTTCATCCTGAACAAGCGTTAGTGTTCTTTGCAGAAAAACGATTCTGCGAAAAAATGTGAACATTTCTCCTTCTTGTGCACAGCGGAGGTGCTAGCAGGGAATTCTCTGCCTGCCTTTCCCCAGTGCTCTGCAAGCTCTCCAGGGCAACAGCAAATCTGGACTCTGTGCTTTCTTTCATCCTGAACAAGCGTTAGTGTTTTCTGCAGAAAAGCGATTCTCCGAAAAATTGTGAACATTTCTGGTTCCCGCGCACAGCGAAGGTGCTAGCAGGGAATTCTCTGCCTGCCTTTCCCCAGTGCTCTGCAAGCTCTCCAGGGCAACAGCAAATCTGGACTCTGTGCTTTCTTTTATACAGAACAAGCGTTAGTGTTTTCTGCAGAAAAGTGATTCTGCGAGAAATTGTGAACACTTTTCCTTCCCGCGCACAGCGAAGGTGCTAGCAGGGAATTCTCTGCCTGCCTTTCCCCAGTGCTCTGCAAGCTCTCCAGGGCAAGAGGAATTCTGGGGCTCTGTGCTTCATTTCGTCCTGAATAAGCGTTAGTGTTTTCTGCAAAAAAGCGACTCTGTGAAGCAAATGCGAATTGTTCTCCTTCCCGTGCACAGCGAAGGTGCTAGCAGGGAATTCTCTGCCTGCCTTTCCCCAGTGCTCTGCAAGCTCTCCAGGGCAAGAGCAAATCTGGGGCTCTGTGCTTTCTTTCATCCTGAACAAACGTTAGTGTTCTTTGCAGAAAAACGATTCTGCGAAAAAATGTGAACATTTCTCCTTCCCGTGCACAGCGGAGGTGCTAGCAGGGAATTCTCTGCCTGCCTTTCCCCAGTGCTCTGCAAGCTCTCCAGGGCAAGAGCAAATCTGGGGCTCTGTGCTTTCTTTCATCCTGAACAAGCGTTAGTGTTCTTTGCAGAAAAACGATTCTGCGAAAAAATGTGAACATTTCTCCTTCCTGTGCACAGCGAAGGTGCTAGCAGGGAATTCTCTGCCTGCCTTTCCCCAGTGCTCTGCAAGCTCTCCAGGACAATAGCAAATCTGGGACCTCTGTGCTCTCTTCCGTCCTGAACAAGCGTTAGTGTTTTCTGCACAAAAGCGATTCTGCGAAGCAAATGCGCATTGTTCTCCTTCCCGTGCACAGAGAAGGTGCTAGCAGGGAATTCTCTGCCTGCCTTTCCCCAGTGCTCTGCAAGCTCTCCAGGGCAAGAGCAATTCTGGGGCTATGTGCTTCATTTCGTACTGAATAAGCGTTACTGTTTTCTGCACAAAAGCGATTCTGTGAAGCAAATGCGAACACTTTTCCTTCCCGCGCACAGCGGAGGTGCTAGCAGGGAATTCTCTGCCGGCCTTTCCCCAGTGCTCTGCAAGCTCTCCAGCGCAATAGCAAATCTGGGGCTCTGTGCTTTCTTTCATCCTGAACAAGCGTTAGTGTTCTTTGCAGAAAAACGGTTCTGCGAAAAAATGTGAAAATTTCTCTTTCCTGTGCACAGAGAAGGTGCTAGCAGGGAATTCTCTGCCTGCCTTTCCCCAGTGCTCTGCAAGCTCTCCAGGGCAACAGCAAATCTGGACTCTGTGCTTTCTTTTATACAGAACAAGCGTTAGTGTTTTCTGCAGAAAAGCGATTCTCCGAAAAATTGTGAACATTTCTGGTTCCCGCGCACAGCGAAGGTGCTAGCAGGGAATTCTCTGCCTGCCTTTCCCCAGTGCTCTGCAAGCTCTCCGGGGCAACAGCAAATCTGGACTCTGTGCTTTCTTTTATACAGAACAAGCGTTAGTGTTTTCTGCAGAAAAGCGATTCTGCGAAAAATTGTGAACACTTTTCCTTCCCGCGCACAGCGAAGGTGCTAGCAGGGAATTCTCTGCCTGCCTTTCCCCAGTGCTCTGCAAGCTCTCCAGGGCAAGAGCAATTCTGGACTCTGTGCTTTCTTTTATACAGAACAAGCGTTAGTGTTTTCTGCAGAAAAGCGATTCTGCGAAATATTGTGAACAGTTCTTCCCGCGCACAGCGAAGGTGCTAGCAGGGAATTCTCTGCCTGCCTTTCCCCAGTGCTCTGCAAGCTCTGCAGCGCAATAGCAAATCTGGGGCTCTGTGCTTTCTTTCATCCTGAACAAGCGTTAGTGTTCTTTGCAGAAAAACGATTCTGCGAAAAAATGTGAACATTTCTCCTTCTTGTGCACAGCGGAGGTGCTAGCAGGGAATTCTCTGCCTGCCTTTCCCCAGTGCTCTGCAAGCTCTCCAGGGCAACAGCAAATCTGGACTCTGTGCTTTCTTTTATACAGAACAAGCGTAGTGTTTTCTGCAGAAAAGCGATTCTGCGAAAAATTGTGAACATTTCTCCTTCCCGCGCACAGCGAAGGTGCTAGCAGGGAATTCTCTGCCTGCCTTTCCCCAGTGCTCTGCAAGCTCTCCAGGGCAACAGCAAATCTGGACTCTGTGCTTTCTTTTATACAGAACAAGCGTTAGGGTTTTCTGCAGAAAAGCGATTCTGCGAGAAATTGTGAACACTTTTCCTTCCCGCGCACAGCGAAGGTGCTAGCAGGGAATTCTCTGCCTGCCTTTCCCCAGTGCTCTGCAAGCTCTCCAGGGCAAGAGGAATTCTGGGGCTCTGTGCTTCATTTCGTCCTGAATAAGCGTTAGTGTTTTCTGCACAAAAGCGACTCTGTGAAGCAAATGCGAATTGTTCTCCTTCCCGTGCACAGCGAAGGTGCTAGCAGGGAATTCTCTGCCTGCCTTTCCCCAGTGCTCTGCAAGCTCTCCAGGGCAAGAGCAAATCTGGGGCTCTGTGCTTTCTTTCATCCTGAACAAACGTTAGTGTTCTTTGCAGAAAAACGATTCTGCGAAAAAATGTGAACATTTCTCCTTCTTGTGCACAGCGGAGGTGCTAGCAGGGAATTCTCTGCCTGCCTTTCCCCAGTGCTCTGCAAGCTCTCCAGGGCAAGAGCAAATCTGGGGCTCTGTGCTTTCTTTCATCCTGAACAAGCGTTAGTGTTCTTTGCAGAAAAACGATTCTGCGAAAAAATGTGAACATTTCTCCTTCCTGTGCACAGCGAAGGTGCTAGCAGGGAATTCTCTGCCTGCCTTTCCCCAGTGCTCTGCAAGCTCTCCAGGACAATAGCAAATCTGGGACCTCTGTGCTCTCTTCCGTCCTGAACAAGCGTTAGTGTTTTCTGCACAAAAGCGATTCTGCGAAGCAAATGCACATTGTTCTCCTTCCCGTGCACAGAGAAGGTGCTAGCAGGGAATTCTCTGCCTGCCTTTCCCCAGTGCTCTGCAAGCTCTCCAGGGCAAGAGCAATTCTGGGGCTATGTGCTTCATTTCGTCCTGAATAAGCGTTAGTGTTTTCTGCACAAAAGCGATTCTGTGAAGCAAATGCGAACACTTTTCCTTCCCGCGCACAGCGGAGGTGCTAGCAGGGAATTCTCTGCCGGCCTTTCCCCAGTGCTCTGCAAGCTCTCCAGCGCAATAGCAAATCTGGGGCTCTGTGCTTTCTTTCATCCTGAACAAGCGTTAGTGTTCTTTGCAGAAAAACGGTTCTGCGAAAAAATGTGAAAATTTCTCTTTCCTGTGCACAGAGAAGGTGCTAGCAGGGAATTCTCTGCCTGCCTTTCCCCAGTGCTCTGCAAGCTCTCCAGGGCAACAGCAAATCTGGACTCTGTGCTTTCTTTTATACAGAACAAGCGTTAGTGTTTTCTGCAGAAAAGCGATTCTGCGAAAAATTGTGAACACTTCTCCTTCCCGCGCACAGCGAAGGTGCTAGCAGGGAATTCTCTGCCTGCCTTTCCCCAGTGCTCTGCAAGCTCTCCAGGGCAAGAGCAATTCTGGACTCTGTGCTTTCTTTTATACAGAACAAGCGTTAGTGTTTTCTGCAGAAAAGCGATTCTGCGAAATATTGTGAACAGTTCTTCCCGCGCACAGCGAAGGTGCTAGCAGGGAATTCTCTGCCTGCCTTTCCCCAGTGCTCTGCAAGCTCTGCAGCGCAATAGCAAATCTGGGGCTCTGTGCTTTCTTTCATCCTGAACAAGCGTTAGTGTTCTTTGCAGAAAAACGATTCTGCGAAAAAATGTGAACATTTCTCCTTCCCGTGCACAGCGGAGGTGCTAGCAGGGAATTCTCTGCCTGCCTTTCCCCAGTGCTCTGCAAGCTCTCCAGGGCAACAGCAAATCTGGACTCTGTGCTTTCTTTTATACAGAACAAGCGTTAGTGTTTTCTGCAGAAAAGCGATTCTCCGAAAAATTGTGAACATTTCTGGTTCCCGCGCACAGCGAAGGTGCTAGCAGGGAATTCTCTGCCTGCCTTTCCCCAGTGCTCTGCAAGCTCTCCAGGGCAACAGCAAATCTGGACTCTGTGCTTTCTTTTATACAGAACAAGCGTTAGTGTTTTCTGCAGAAAAGCGATTCTGCGAAAAATTGTGAACACTTTTCCTTCCCGCGCACAGCGAAGGTGCTAGCAGGGAATTCTCTGCCTGCCTTTCCCCAGTGCTCTGCAAGCTCTCCAGGGCAAGAGCAATTCTGGACTCTGTGCTTTCTTTTATACAGAACAAGCGTTAGTGTTTTCTGCAGAAAAGCGATTCTGCGAAAAATTGTGAACATTTCTCCTTCCCGCGCACAGCGAAGGTGCTAGCAGGGAATTCTCTGCCTGCCTTTCCCCAGTGCTCTGCAAGCTCTGCAGCGCAATAGCAAATCTGGGGCTCTGTGCTTTCTTTCATCCTGAACAAGCGTTAGTGTTCTTTGCAGAAAAACGATTCTGCGAAAAAATGTGAACATTTCTCCTTCTTGTGCACAGCGGAGGTGCTAGCAGGGAATTCTCTGCCTGCCTTTCCCCAGTGCTCTGCAAGCTCTCCAGGGCAACAGCAAATCTGGACTCTGTGCTTTCTTTTATACAGAACAAGCGTTAGTGTTTTCTGCAGAAAAGCGATTCTCCGAAAAATTGTGAACATTTCTGGTTCCCGCGCACAGCGAAGGTGCTAGCAGGGAATTCTCTGCCTGCCTTTCCCCAGTGCTCTGCAAGCTCTCCAGGGCAACAGCAAATCTGGACTCTGTGCTTTCTTTTATACAGAACAAGCGTTAGTGTTTTCTGCAGAAAAGCGATTCTGCGAGAAATTGTGAACACTTTTCCTTCCCGCGCACAGCGAAGGTGCTAGCAGGGAATTCTCTGCCTGCCTTTCCCCAGTGCTCTGCAAGCTCTCCAGGGCAAGAGGAATTCTGGGGCTCTGTGCTTCATTTCGTCCTGAATAAGCGTTAGTGTTTTCTGCACAAAAGCGACTCTGTGAAGCAAATGCGAATTGTTCTCCTTCCCGTGCACAGCGAAGGTGCTAGCAGGGAATTCTCTGCCTGCCTTTCCCCAGTGCTCTGCAAGCTCTCCAGGGCAAGAGCAAATCTGGGGCTCTGTGCTTTCTTTCATCCTGAACAAACGTTAGTGTTCTTTGCAGAAAAACGATTCTGCGAAAAAATGTGAACATTTCTCCTTCCCGTGCACAGCGGAGGTGCTAGCAGGGAATTCTCTGCCTGCCTTTCCCCAGTGCTCTGCAAGCTCTCCAGGGCAAGAGCAAATCTGGGGCTCTGTGCTTTCTTTCATCCTGAACAAGCGTTAGTGTTCTTTGCAGAAAAACGATTCTGCGAAAAAATGTGAACATTTCTCCTTCCTGTGCACAGCGAAGGTGCTAGCAGGGAATTCTCTGCCTGCCTTTCCCCAGTGCTCTGCAAGCTCTCCAGGACAATAGCAAATCTGGGACCTCTGTGCTCTCTTCCGTCCTGAACAAGCGTTAGTGTTTTCTGCACAAAAGCGATTCTGCGAAGCAAATGCACATTGTTCTCCTTCCCGTGCACAGAGAAGGTGCTAGCAGGGAATTCTCTGCCTGCCTTTCCCCAGTGCTCTGCAAGCTCTCCAGGGCAAGAGCAATTCTGGGGCTATGTGCTTCATTTCGTACTGAATAAGCGTTACTGTTTTCTGCACAAAAGCGATTCTGTGAAGCAAATGCGAACACTTTTCCTTCCCGCGCACAGCGGAGGTGCTAGCAGGGAATTCTCTGCCGGCCTTTCCCCAGTGCTCTGCAAGCTCTCCAGCGCAATAGCAAATCTGGGGCTCTGTGCTTTCTTTCATCCTGAACAAGCGTTAGTGTTCTTTGCAGAAAAACGGTTCTGCGAAAAAATGTGAAAATTTCTCTTTCCTGTGCACAGAGAAGGTGCTAGCAGGGAATTCTCTGCCTGCGTTTCCCCAGTGCTCTGCAAGCTCTCCAGGGCAACAGCAAATCTGGACTCTGTGCTTTCTTTTATACAGAACAAGCGTTAGTGTTTTCTGCAGAAAAGCGATTCTGCGAAAAATTGTGAACACTTCTCCTTCCCGCGCACAGCGAAGGTGCTAGCAGGGAATTCTCTGCCTGCCTTTCCCCAGTGCTCTGCAAGCTCTCCAGGGCAAGAGCAATTCTGGACTCTGTGCTTTCTTTTATACAGAACAAGCGTTAGTGTTTTCTGCAGAAAAGCGATTCTGCGAAATATTGTGAACAGTTCTTCCCGCGCACAGCGAAGGTGCTAGCAGGGAATTCTCTGCCTGCCTTTCCCCAGTGCTCTGCAAGCTCTGCAGCGCAATAGCAAATCTGGGGCTCTGTGCTTTCTTTCATCCTGAACAAGCGTTAGTGTTCTTTGCAGAAAAACGATTCTGCGAAAAATTGTGAACTTTTCTCCTTCCCGTGCACAGCGGAGGTGCTAGCAGGGAATTCTCTGCCTGCCTTTCCCCAGTGCTCTGCAAGCTCTCCAGGGCAACAGCAAATCTGGACTCTGTGCTTTCTTTTATACAGAACAAGCGTTAGTGTTTTCTGCAGAAAAGCGATTCTCCGAAAAATTGTGAACATTTCTGGTTCCCGCGCACAGCGAAGGTGCTAGCAGGGAATTCTCTGCCTGCCTTTCCCCAGTGCTCTGCAAGCTCTCCAGGGCAACAGCAAATCTGGACTCTGTGCTTTCTTTTATACAGAACAAGCGTTAGTGTTTTCTGCAGAAAAGCGATTCTGCGAAAAATTGTGAACACTTTTCCTTCCCGCGCACAGCGAAGGTGCTAGCAGGGAATTCTCTGCCTGCCTTTCCCCAGTGCTCTGCAAGCTCTCCAGGGCAAGAGCAATTCTGGACTCTGTGCTTTCTTTTATACAGAACAAGCGTTAGTGTTTTCTGCAGAAAAGCGATTCTGCGAAAAATTGTGAACATTTCTCCTTCCCACGCACAGCGAAGGTGCTAGCAGGGAATTCTCTGCCTGCCTTTCCCCAGTGCTCTGCAAGCTCTGCAGCGCAATAGCAAATCTGGGGCTCTGTGCTTTCTTTCATCCTGAACAAGCGTTAGTGTTCTTTGCAGAAAAACGATTCTGCGAAAAAATGTGAACATTTCTCCTTCTTGTGCACAGCGGAGGTGCTAGCAGGGAATTCTCTGCCTGCCTTTCCCCAGTGCTCTGCAAGCTCTCCAGGGCAACAGCAAATCTGGACTCTGTGCTTTCTTTTATACAGAACAAGCGTTAGTGTTTTCTGCAGAAAAGCGATTCTCCGAAAAATTGTGAACATTTCTGGTTCCCGCGCACAGCGAAGGTGCTAGCAGGGAATTCTCTGCCTGCCTTTCCCCAGTGCTCTGCAAGCTCTCCAGGGCAACAGCAAATCTGGACTCTGTGCTTTCTTTTATACAGAACAAGCGTTAGTGTTTTCTGCAGAAAAGCGATTCTGCGAGAAATTGTGAACACTTTTCCTTCCCGCGCACAGCGAAGGTGCTAGCAGGGAATTCTCTGCCTGCCTTTCCCCAGTGCTCTGCAAGCTCTCCAGGGCAAGAGGAATTCTGGGGCTCTGTGCTTCATTTCGTCCTGAATAAGCGTTAGTGTTTTCTGCACAAAAGCGACTCTGTGAAGCAAATGCGAATTGTTCTCCTTCCCGTGCACAGCGAAGGTGCTAGCAGGGAATTCTCTGCCTGCCTTTCCCCAGTGCTCTGCAAGCTCTCCAGGGCAAGAGCAAATCTGGGGCTCTGTGCTTTCTTTCATCCTGAACAAACGTTAGTGTTCTTTGCAGAAAAACGATTCTGCGAAAAAATGTGAACATTTCTCCTTCCCGTGCACAGCGGAGGTGCTAGCAGGGAATTCTCTGCCTGCCTTTCCCCAGTGCTCTGCAAGCTCTCCAGGGCAAGAGCAAATCTGGGGCTCTGTGCTTTCTTTCATCCTGAACAAGCGTTAGTGTTCTTTGCAGAAAAACGATTCTGCGAAAAAATGTGAACATTTCTCCTTCCTGTGCACAGCGAAGGTGCTAGCAGGGAATTCTCTGCCTGCCTTTCCCCAGTGCTCTGCAAGCTCTCCAGGACAATAGCAAATCTGGGACCTCTGTGCTCTCTTCCGTCCTGAACAAGCGTTAGTGTTTTCTGCACAAAAGCGATTCTGCGAAGCAAATGCGCATTGTTCTCCTTCCCGTGCACAGAGAAGGTGCTAGCAGGGAATTCTCTGCCTGCCTTTCCCCAGTGCTCTGCAAGCTCTCCAGGGCAAGAGCAATTCTGGGGCTCTGTGCTTCATTTCGTACTGAATAAGCGTTACTGTTTTCTGCACAAAAGCGATTCTGTGAAGCAAATGCGAACACTTTTCCTTCCCGCGCACAGCGGAGGTGCTAGCAGGGAATTCTCTGCCTGCCTTTCCCCAGTGCTCTGCAAGCTCTCCAGCGCAATAGCAAATCTGGGGCTCTTTGCTTTCTTTCATCCTGAACAAGCGTTAGTGTTCTTTGCAGAAAAACGATTCTGCGAAAAAATGTGAAAATTTCTCCTTCCTGTGCACAGAGAAGGTGCTAGCAGGGAATTCTCTGCCTGCCTTTCCCCAGTGCTCTGCAAGCTCTCCAGGGCAACAGCAAATCTGGACTCTGTGCTTTCTTTTATACAGAACAAGCGTTAGAGTTTTCTGCAGAAAAGCGATTCTGCGAAAAATTGTGAACACTTCTCCTTCCCGCGCACAGCGAAGGTGCTAGCAGGGAATTCTCTGCCTGCCTTTCCCCAGTGCTCTGCAAGCTCTCCAGGGCAAGAGCAATTCTGGACTCTGTGCTTTCTTTTATACAGAACAAGCGTTAGTGTTTTCTGCAGAAAAGCGATTCTGCGAAATATTGTGAACAGTTCTTCCCGCGCACAGCGAAGGTGCTAGCAGGGAATTCTCTGCCTGCCTTTCCCCAGTGCTCTGCAAGCTCTGCAGCGCAATAGCAAATCTGGGGCTCTGTGCTTTCTTTCATCCTGAACAAGCGTTAGTGTTCTTTGCAGAAAAACGATTCTGCGAAAAAATGTGAACATTTCTCCTTCCTGTGCACAGCGAAGGTGCTAGCAGGGAATTCTCTGCCTGCCTTTCCCCAGTGCTCTGCAAGCTCTCCAGGACAATAGCAAATCTGGGACCTCTGTGCTCTCTTCCGTCCTGAACAAGCGTTAGTGTTTTCTGCACAAAAGCGATTCTGCGAAGCAAATGCGCATTGTTCTCCTTCCCGTGCACAGAGAAGGTGCTAGCAGGGAATTCTCTGCCTGCCTTTCCCCAGTGCTCTGCAAGCTCTCCAGGGCAAGAGCAATTCTGGGGCTCTGTGCTTCATTTCGTACTGAATAAGCGTTACTGTTTTCTGCACAAAAGCGATTCTGTGAAGCAAATGCGAACACTTTTCCTTCCCGCGCACAGCGGAGGTGCTAGCAGGGAATTCTCTGCCTGCCTTTCCCCAGTGCTCTGCAAGCTCTCCAGCGCAATAGCAAATCTGGGGCTCTTTGCTTTCTTTCATCCTGAACAAGCGTTAGTGTTCTTTGCAGAAAAACGATTCTGCGAAAAAATGTGAAAATTTCTCCTTCCTGTGCACAGAGAAGGTGCTAGCAGGGAATTCTCTGCCTGCCTTTCCCCAGTGCTCTGCAAGCTCTCCAGGGCAACAGCAAATCTGGACTCTGTGCTTTCTTTTATACAGAACAAGCGTTAGAGTTTTCTGCAGAAAAGCGATTCTGCGAAAAATTGTGAACACTTCTCCTTCCCGCGCACAGCGAAGGTGCTAGCAGGGAATTCTCTGCCTGCCTTTCCCCAGTGCTCTGCAAGCTCTCCAGGGCAAGAGCAATTCTGGACTCTGTGCTTTCTTTTATACAGAACAAGCGTTAGTGTTTTCTGCAGAAAAGCGATTCTGCGAAATATTGTGAACAGTTCTTCCCGCGCACAGCGAAGGTGCTAGCAGGGAATTCTCTGCCTGCCTTTCCCCAGTGCTCTGCAAGCTCTGCAGCGCAATAGCAAATCTGGGGCTCTGTGCTTTCTTTCATCCTGAACAAGCGTTAGTGTTCTTTGCAGAAAAACGATTCTGCGAAAGAATGTGAACATTTCTCCTTCCCGTGCACAGCGGAGGTGCTAGCAGGGAATTCTCTGCCTGCCTTTCCCCAGTGCTCTGCAAGCTCTCCAGGACAACAGCAAATCTGGACTCTGTGCTTTCTTTTATACAGAACAAGCGTTAGTGTTTTCTGCAGAAAAGCGATTCTGCGAAAAATTGTGAACATTTCTGGTTCCCGCGCACAGCGAAGGTGCTAGCAGGGAATTCTCTGCCTGCCTTTCCCCAGTGCTCTGCAAGCTCTCCAGGGCAACAGCAAATCTGGACTCTGTGCTTTCTTTTATACAGAACAAGCATTAGTGTTTTCTGCAGAAAAGCGATTCTGCGAGAAATTGTGAACACTTTTCCTTCCCGCGCACAGCGAAGGTGCTAGCAGGGAATTCTCTGCCTGCCTTTCCCCAGTGCTCTGCAAGCTCTCCAGGGCAACAGCAAATCTGGACTCTGTGCTTTCTTTTATACAGAACAAGCGTAGTGTTTTCTGCAGAAAAGCGATTCTGCGAAAAATTGTGAACATTTCTCCTTCCCGCGCACAGCGAAGGTGCTAGCAGGGAATTCTCTGCCTGCCTTTCCCCAGTGCTCTGCAAGCTCTCCAGGGCAACAGCAAATCTGGACTCTGTGCTTTCTTTTATACAGAACAAGCGTTAGGGTTTTCTGCAGAAAAGCGATTCTGCGAGAAATTGTGAACACTTTTCCTTCCCGCGCACAGCGAAGGTGCTAGCAGGGAATTCTCTGCCTGCCTTTCCCCAGTGCTCTGCAAGCTCTCCAGGGCAAGAGGAATTCTGGGGCTCTGTGCTTCATTTCGTCCTGAATAAGCGTTAGTGTTTTCTGCACAAAAGCGACTCTGTGAAGCAAATGCGAATTGTTCTCCTTCCCGTGCACAGCGAAGGTGCTAGCAGGGAATTCTCTGCCTGCCTTTCCCCAGTGCTCTGCAAGCTCTCCAGGGCAAGAGCAAATCTGGGCCTCTGTGCTTTCTTTCATCCTGAACAAACGTTAGTGTTCTTTGCAGAAAAACGATTCTGCGAAAAAATGTGAACATTTCTCCTTCCCGTGCACAGCGGAGGTGCTAGCAGGGAATTCTCTGCCTGCCTTTCCCCAGTGCTCTGCAAGCTCTCCAGGGCAAGAGCAAATCTGGGGCTCTGTGCTTTCTTTCATCCTGAACAAGCGTTAGTGTTCTTTGCAGAAAAACGATTCTGCGAAAAAATGTGAACATTTCTCCTTCCTGTGCACAGCGAAGGTGCTAGCAGGGAATTCTCTGCCTGCCTTTCCCCAGTGCTCTGCAAGCTCTCCAGGACAATAGCAAATCTGGGACCTCTGTGCTCTCTTCCGTCCTGAACAAGCGTTAGTGTTTTCTGCACAAAAGCGATTCTGCGAAGCAAATGCACATTGTTCTCCTTCCCGTGCACAGAGAAGGTGCTAGCAGGGAATTCTCTGCCTGCCTTTCCCCAGTGCTCTGCAAGCTCTCCAGGGCAAGAGCAATTCTGGGGCTATGTGCTTCATTTCGTACTGAATAAGCGTTACTGTTTTCTGCACAAAAGCGATTCTGTGAAGCAAATGCGAACACTTTTCCTTCCCGCGCACAGCGGAGGTGCTAGCAGGGAATTCTCTGCCGGCCTTTCCCCAGTGCTCTGCAAGCTCTCCAGCGCAATAGCAAATCTGGGGCTCTGTGCTTTCTTTCATCCTGAACAAGCGTTAGTGTTCTTTGCAGAAAAACGGTTCTGCGAAAAAATGTGAAAATTTCTCTTTCCTGTGCACAGAGAAGGTGCTAGCAGGGAATTCTCTGCCTGCCTTTCCCCAGTGCTCTGCAAGCTCTCCAGGGCAACAGCAAATCTGGACTCTGTGCTTTCTTTTATACAGAACAAGCGTTAGTGTTTTCTGCAGAAAAGCGATTCTGCGAAAAATTGTGAACACTTCTCCTTCCCGCGCACAGCGAAGGTGCTAGCAGGGAATTCTCTGCCTGCCTTTCCCCAGTGCTCTGCAAGCTCTCCAGGGCAACAGCAAATCTGGACTCTGTGCTTTCTTTTATACAGAACAAGCGTTAGTGTTTTCTGCAGAAAAGCGATTCTGCGAAATATTGTGAACAGTTCTTCCCGCGCACAGCGAAGGTGCTAGCAGGGAATTCTCTGCCTGCCTTTCCCCAGTGCTCTGCAAGCTCTGCAGCGCAATAGCAAATCTGGGGCTCTGTGCTTTCTTTCATCCTGAACAAGCGTTAGTGTTCTTTGCAGAAAAACGATTCTGCGAAAAAATGTGAACATTTCCCCTTCCCGTGCACAGCGGAGGTGCTAGCAGGGAATTCTCTGCCTGCCTTTCCCCAGTGCTCTGCAAGCTCTCCAGGGCAACAGCAAATCTGGACTCTGTGCTTTCTTTTATACAGAACAAGCGTTAGTGTTTTCTGCAGAAAAGCGATTCTGCGAAAAATTGTGAACACTTTTCCTTCCCGCGCACAGCGAAGGTGCTAGCAGGGAATTCTCTGCCTGCCTTTCCCCAGTGCTCTGCAAGCTCTCCAGGGCAACAGCAAATCTGGACTCTGTGCTTTCTTTTATACAGAACAAGCGTTAGTGTTTTCTGCAGAAAAGCGATTCTGCGAAATATTGTGAACAGTTCTTCCCGCGCACAGCGAAGGTGCTAGCAGGGAATTCTCTGCCTGCCTTTCCCCAGTGCTCTGCAAGCTCTGCAGCACAATAGCAAATCTGGGGCTCTGTGCTTTCTTTCATCCTGAACAAGCGTTAGTGTTCTTTGCAGAAAAACGATTCTGCGAAAAAATGTGAACATTTCTCCTTCTTGTGCACAGCGGAGGTGCTAGCAGGGAATTCTCTGCCTGCCTTTCCCCAGTGCTCTGCAAGCTCTCCAGGGCAACAGCAAATCTGGACTCTGTGCTTTCTTTTATACAGAACAAGCGTTAGTGTTTTCTGCAGAAAAGCGATTCTCCGAAAAATTGTGAACATTTCTGGTTCCCGCGCACAGCGAAGGTGCTAGCAGGGAATTCTCTGCCTGCCTTTCCCCAGTGCTCTGCAAGCTCTCCAGGGCAACAGCAAATCTGGACTCTGTGCTTTCTTTTATACAGAACAAGCGTTAGTGTTTTCTGCAGAAAAGCGATTCTGCGAAAAATTGTGAACACTTTTCCTTCCCGCGCACAGCGAAGGTGCTAGCAGGGAATTCTCTGCCTGCCTTTCCCCAGTGCTCTGCAAGCTCTCCAGGGCAAGAGCAATTCTCGACTCTGTGCTTTCTTTTATACAGAACAAGCGTTAGTGTTTTCTGCAGAAAAGCGATTCTGCGAAATATTGTGAACAGTTCTTCCCGCGCACAGCGAAGGTGCTAGCAGGGAATTCTCTGCCTGCCTTTCCCCAGTGCTCTGCAAGCTCTGCAGCGCAATAGCAAATCTGGGGCTCTGTGCTTTCTTTCATCCTGAACAAGCGTTAGTGTTCTTTGCAGAAAAACGATTCTGCGAAAAAATGTGAACATTTCTCCTTCTTGTGCACAGCGGAGGTGCTAGCAGGGAATTCTCTGCCTGCCTTTCCCCAGTGCTCTGCAAGCTCTCCAGGGCAACAGCAAATCTGGACTCTGTGCTTTCTTTTATACAGAACAAGCGTTAGTGTTTTCTGCAGAAAAGCGATTCTCCGAAAAATTGTGAACATTTCTGGTTCCCGCGCACAGCGAAGGTGCTAGCAGGGAATTCTCTGCCTGCCTTTCCCCAGTGCTCTGCAAGCTCTCCAGGGCAACAGCAAATCTGGACTCTGTGCTTTCTTTTATACAGAACAAGCGTTAGTGTTTTCTGCAGAAAAGCGATTCTGCGAGAAATTGTGAACACTTTTCCTTCCCGCGCACAGCG
The DNA here is from genome assembly GCF_047716275.1 of Strix uralensis. NCBI lineage: Eukaryota > Metazoa > Chordata > Aves > Strigiformes > Strigidae > Strix > Strix uralensis. The sequence goes on along the minus strand of NC_133972.1, from coordinate 5,620,836 downwards.
AAGGTGCTAGCAGGGAATTCTCTGCCTGCCTTTCCCCAGTGCTCTGCAAGCTCTCCAGGGCAAGAGCAAATCTGGGGCTCTGTGCTTTCTTTCATCCTGAACAAACGTTAGTGTTCTTTGCAGAAAAACGATTCTGCGAAAAAATGTGAACGTTTCTCCTTCCCGTGCACAGCGGAGGTGCTAGCAGGGAATTCTCTGCCTGCCTTTCCCCAGTGCTCTGCAAGCTCTCCAGGGCAAGAGCAATTCTGGACTCTGTGCTTTCTTTTATACAGAACAAGCGTTAGTGTTTTCTGCAGAAAAGCGATTCTGCGAAATATTGTGAACAGTTCTTCCCGCGCACAGCGAAGGTGCTAGCAGGGAATTCTCTGCCTGCCTTTCCCCAGTGCTCTGCAAGCTCTGCAGCGCAATAGCAAATCTGGGGCTCTGTGCTTTCTTTCATCCTGAACAAGCGTTAGTGTTCTTTGCAGAAAAACGATTCTGCGAAAGAATGTGAACATTTCTCCTTCCCGTGCACAGCGGAGGTGCTAGCAGGGAATTCTCTGCCTGCCTTTCCCCAGTGCTCTGCAAGCTCTCCAGGGCAACAGCAAATCTGGACTCTGTGCTTTCTTTTATACAGAACAAGCGTTAGTGTTTTCTGCAGAAAAGCGATTCTCCGAAAAATTGTGAACATTTCTGGTTCCCGCGCACAGCGAAGGTGCTAGCAGGGAATTCTCTGCCTGCCTTTCCCCAGTGCTCTGCAAGCTCTCCAGGGCAACAGCAAATCTGGACTCTGTGCTTTCTTTTATACAGAACAAGCGTTAGTGTTTTCTGCAGAAAAGCGATTCTGCGAAAAATTGTGAACACTTTTCCTTCCCGCGCACAGCGAAGGTGCTAGCAGGGAATTCTCTGCCTGCCTTTCCCCAGTGCTCTGCAAGCTCTCCAGGGCAAGAGCAATTCTGGACTCTGTGCTTTCTTTTATACAGAACAAGCGTTAGTGTTTTCTGCAGAAAAGCGATTCTGCGAAAAATTGTGAACATTTCTCCTTCCCACGCACAGCGAAGGTGCTAGCAGGGAATTCTCTGCCTGCCTTTCCCCAGTGCTCTGCAAGCTCTGCAGCGCAATAGCAAATCTGGGGCTCTGTGCTTTCTTTCATCCTGAACAAGCGTTAGTGTTCTTTGCAGAAAAACGATTCTGCGAAAAAATGTGAACATTTCTCCTTCTTGTGCACAGCGGAGGTGCTAGCAGGGAATTCTCTGCCTGCCTTTCCCCAGTGCTCTGCAAGCTCTCCAGGGCAACAGCAAATCTGGACTCTGTGCTTTCTTTTATACAGAACAAGCGTTAGTGTTTTCTGCAGAAAAGCGATTCTCCGAAAAATTGTGAACATTTCTGGTTCCCGCGCACAGCGAAGGTGCTAGCAGGGAATTCTCTGCCTGCCTTTCCCCAGTGCTCTGCAAGCTCTCCAGGGCAACAGCAAATCTGGACTCTGTGCTTTCTTTTATACAGAACAAGCGTTAGTGTTTTCTGCAGAAAAGCGATTCTGCGAGAAATTGTGAACACTTTTCCTTCCCGCGCACAGCGAAGGTGCTAGCAGGGAATTCTCTGCCTGCCTTTCCCCAGTGCTCTGCAAGCTCTCCAGGGCAAGAGGAATTCTGGGGCTCTGTGCTTCATTTCGTCCTGAATAAGCGTTAGTGTTTTCTGCACAAAAGCGACTCTGTGAAGCAAATGCGAATTGTTCTCCTTCCCGTGCACAGCGAAGGTGCTAGCAGGGAATTCTCTGCCTGCCTTTCCCCAGTGCTCTGCAAGCTCTCCAGGGCAAGAGCAAATCTGGGGCTCTGTGCTTTCTTTCATCCTGAACAAACGTTAGTGTTCTTTGCAGAAAAACGATTCTGCGAAAAAATGTGAACATTTCTCCTTCCCGTGCACAGCGGAGGTGCTAGCAGGGAATTCTCTGCCTGCCTTTCCCCAGTGCTCTGCAAGCTCTCCAGGGCAAGAGCAAATCTGGGGCTCTGTGCTTTCTTTCATCCTGAACAAGCGTTAGTGTTCTTTGCAGAAAAACGATTCTGCGAAAAAATGTGAACATTTCTCCTTCCTGTGCACAGCGAAGGTGCTAGCAGGGAATTCTCTGCCTGCCTTTCCCCAGTGCTCTGCAAGCTCTCCAGGACAATAGCAAATCTGGGACCTCTGTGCTCTCTTCCGTCCTGAACAAGCGTTAGTGTTTTCTGCACAAAAGCGATTCTGCGAAGCAAATGCGCATTGTTCTCCTTCCCGTGCACAGAGAAGGTGCTAGCAGGGAATTCTCTGCCTGCCTTTCCCCAGTGCTCTGCAAGCTCTCCAGGGCAAGAGCAATTCTGGGGCTCTGTGCTTCATTTCGTACTGAATAAGCGTTACTGTTTTCTGCACAAAAGCGATTCTGTGAAGCAAATGCGAACACTTTTCCTTCCCGCGCACAGCGGAGGTGCTAGCAGGGAATTCTCTGCCTGCCTTTCCCCAGTGCTCTGCAAGCTCTCCAGCGCAATAGCAAATCTGGGGCTCTTTGCTTTCTTTCATCCTGAACAAGCGTTAGTGTTCTTTGCAGAAAAACGATTCTGCGAAAAAATGTGAAAATTTCTCCTTCCTGTGCACAGAGAAGGTGCTAGCAGGGAATTCTCTGCCTGCCTTTCCCCAGTGCTCTGCAAGCTCTCCAGGGCAACAGCAAATCTGGACTCTGTGCTTTCTTTTATACAGAACAAGCGTTAGAGTTTTCTGCAGAAAAGCGATTCTGCGAAAAATTGTGAACACTTCTCCTTCCCGCGCACAGCGAAGGTGCTAGCAGGGAATTCTCTGCCTGCCTTTCCCCAGTGCTCTGCAAGCTCTCCAGGGCAAGAGCAATTCTGGACTCTGTGCTTTCTTTTATACAGAACAAGCGTTAGTGTTTTCTGCAGAAAAGCGATTCTGCGAAATATTGTGAACAGTTCTTCCCGCGCACAGCGAAGGTGCTAGCAGGGAATTCTCTGCCTGCCTTTCCCCAGTGCTCTGCAAGCTCTGCAGCGCAATAGCAAATCTGGGGCTCTGTGCTTTCTTTCATCCTGAACAAGCGTTAGTGTTCTTTGCAGAAAAACGATTCTGCGAAAAAATGTGAACATTTCTCCTTCCTGTGCACAGCGAAGGTGCTAGCAGGGAATTCTCTGCCTGCCTTTCCCCAGTGCTCTGCAAGCTCTCCAGGACAATAGCAAATCTGGGACCTCTGTGCTCTCTTCATTCCTGAACAAGCGTTAGTGTTTTCTGCACAAAAGCGATTCTGCGAAGCAAATGCGCATTGTTCTCCTTCCCGTGCACAGAGAAGGTGCTAGCAGGGAATTCTCTGCCTGCCTTTCCCCAGTGCTCTGCAAGCTCTCCAGGGCAAGAGCAATTCTGGGGCTATGTGCTTCATTTCGTACTGAATAAGCGTTACTGTTTTCTGCACAAAAGCGATTCTGTGAAGCAAATGCGAACACTTTTCCTTCCCGCGCACAGCGGAGGTGCTAGCAGGGAATTCTCTGCCTGCCTTTCCCCAGTGCTCTGCAAGCTCTCCAGCGCAATAGCAAATCTGGGGCTCTTTGCTTTCTTTCATCCTGAACAAGCGTTAGTGTTCTTTGCAGAAAAACGATTCTGCGAAAAAATGTGAAAATTTCTCCTTCCTGTGCACAGAGAAGGTGCTAGCAGGGAATTCTCTGCCTGCCTTTCCCCAGTGCTCTGCAAGCTCTCCAGGGCAACAGCAAATCTGGACTCTGTGCTTTCTTTTATACAGAACAAGCGTTAGAGTTTTCTGCAGAAAAGCGATTCTGCGAAAAATTGTGAACACTTCTCCTTCCCGCGCACAGCGAAGGTGCTAGCAGGGAATTCTCTGCCTGCCTTTCCCCAGTGCTCTGCAAGCTCTCCAGGGCAAGAGCAATTCTGGACTCTGTGCTTTCTTTTATACAGAACAAGCGTTAGTGTTTTCTGCAGAAAAGCGATTCTGCGAAATATTGTGAACAGTTCTTCCCGCGCACAGCGAAGGTGCTAGCAGGGAATTCTCTGCCTGCCTTTCCCCAGTGCTCTGCAAGCTCTGCAGCGCAATAGCAAATCTGGGGCTCTGTGCTTTCTTTCATCCTGAACAAGCGTTAGTGTTCTTTGCAGAAAAACGATTCTGCGAAAGAATGTGAACATTTCTCCTTCCCGTGCACAGCGGAGGTGCTAGCAGGGAATTCTCTGCCTGCCTTTCCCCAGTGCTCTGCAAGCTCTCCAGGACAACAGCAAATCTGGACTCTGTGCTTTCTTTTATACAGAACAAGCGTTAGTGTTTTCTGCAGAAAAGCGATTCTGCGAAAAATTGTGAACATTTCTGGTTCCCGCGCACAGCGAAGGTGCTAGCAGGGAATTCTCTGCCTGCCTTTCCCCAGTGCTCTGCAAGCTCTCCAGGGCAACAGCAAATCTGGACTCTGTGCTTTCTTTTATACAGAACAAGCATTAGTGTTTTCTGCAGAAAAGCGATTCTGCGAGAAATTGTGAACACTTTTCCTTCCCGCGCACAGCGAAGGTGCTAGCAGGGAATTCTCTGCCTGCCTTTCCCCAGTGCTCTGCAAGCTCTCCAGGGCAACAGCAAATCTGGACTCTGTGCTTTCTTTTATACAGAACAAGCGTAGTGTTTTCTGCAGAAAAGCGATTCTGCGAAAAATTGTGAACATTTCTCCTTCCCGCGCACAGCGAAGGTGCTAGCAGGGAATTCTCTGCCTGCCTTTCCCCAGTGCTCTGCAAGCTCTCCAGGGCAACAGCAAATCTGGACTCTGTGCTTTCTTTTATACAGAACAAGCGTTAGGGTTTTCTGCAGAAAAGCGATTCTGCGAGAAATTGTGAACACTTTTCCTTCCCGCGCACAGCGAAGGTGCTAGCAGGGAATTCTCTGCCTGCCTTTCCCCAGTGCTCTGCAAGCTCTCCAGGGCAAGAGGAATTCTGGGGCTCTGTGCTTCATTTCGTCCTGAATAAGCGTTAGTGTTTTCTGCACAAAAGCGACTCTGTGAAGCAAATGCGAATTGTTCTCCTTCCCGTGCACAGCGAAGGTGCTAGCAGGGAATTCTCTGCCTGCCTTTCCCCAGTGCTCTGCAAGCTCTCCAGGGCAAGAGCAAATCTGGGCCTCTGTGCTTTCTTTCATCCTGAACAAACGTTAGTGTTCTTTGCAGAAAAACGATTCTGCGAAAAAATGTGAACATTTCTCCTTCCCGTGCACAGCGGAGGTGCTAGCAGGGAATTCTCTGCCTGCCTTTCCCCAGTGCTCTGCAAGCTCTCCAGGGCAAGAGCAAATCTGGGGCTCTGTGCTTTCTTTCATCCTGAACAAGCGTTAGTGTTCTTTGCAGAAAAACGATTCTGCGAAAAAATGTGAACATTTCTCCTTCCTGTGCACAGCGAAGGTGCTAGCAGGGAATTCTCTGCCTGCCTTTCCCCAGTGCTCTGCAAGCTCTCCAGGACAATAGCAAATCTGGGACCTCTGTGCTCTCTTCCGTCCTGAACAAGCGTTAGTGTTTTCTGCACAAAAGCGATTCTGCGAAGCAAATGCACATTGTTCTCCTTCCCGTGCACAGAGAAGGTGCTAGCAGGGAATTCTCTGCCTGCCTTTCCCCAGTGCTCTGCAAGCTCTCCAGGGCAAGAGCAATTCTGGGGCTATGTGCTTCATTTCGTACTGAATAAGCGTTACTGTTTTCTGCACAAAAGCGATTCTGTGAAGCAAATGCGAACACTTTTCCTTCCCGCGCACAGCGGAGGTGCTAGCAGGGAATTCTCTGCCGGCCTTTCCCCAGTGCTCTGCAAGCTCTCCAGCGCAATAGCAAATCTGGGGCTCTGTGCTTTCTTTCATCCTGAACAAGCGTTAGTGTTCTTTGCAGAAAAACGGTTCTGCGAAAAAATGTGAAAATTTCTCTTTCCTGTGCACAGAGAAGGTGCTAGCAGGGAATTCTCTGCCTGCCTTTCCCCAGTGCTCTGCAAGCTCTCCAGGGCAACAGCAAATCTGGACTCTGTGCTTTCTTTTATACAGAACAAGCGTTAGTGTTTTCTGCAGAAAAGCGATTCTGCGAAAAATTGTGAACACTTCTCCTTCCCGCGCACAGCGAAGGTGCTAGCAGGGAATTCTCTGCCTGCCTTTCCCCAGTGCTCTGCAAGCTCTCCAGGGCAACAGCAAATCTGGACTCTGTGCTTTCTTTTATACAGAACAAGCGTTAGTGTTTTCTGCAGAAAAGCGATTCTGCGAAATATTGTGAACAGTTCTTCCCGCGCACAGCGAAGGTGCTAGCAGGGAATTCTCTGCCTGCCTTTCCCCAGTGCTCTGCAAGCTCTGCAGCGCAATAGCAAATCTGGGGCTCTGTGCTTTCTTTCATCCTGAACAAGCGTTAGTGTTCTTTGCAGAAAAACGATTCTGCGAAAAAATGTGAACATTTCCCCTTCCCGTGCACAGCGGAGGTGCTAGCAGGGAATTCTCTGCCTGCCTTTCCCCAGTGCTCTGCAAGCTCTCCAGGGCAACAGCAAATCTGGACTCTGTGCTTTCTTTTATACAGAACAAGCGTTAGTGTTTTCTGCAGAAAAGCGATTCTGCGAAAAATTGTGAACACTTTTCCTTCCCGCGCACAGCGAAGGTGCTAGCAGGGAATTCTCTGCCTGCCTTTCCCCAGTGCTCTGCAAGCTCTCCAGGGCAACAGCAAATCTGGACTCTGTGCTTTCTTTTATACAGAACAAGCGTTAGTGTTTTCTGCAGAAAAGCGATTCTGCGAAATATTGTGAACAGTTCTTCCCGCGCACAGCGAAGGTGCTAGCAGGGAATTCTCTGCCTGCCTTTCCCCAGTGCTCTGCAAGCTCTGCAGCACAATAGCAAATCTGGGGCTCTGTGCTTTCTTTCATCCTGAACAAGCGTTAGTGTTCTTTGCAGAAAAACGATTCTGCGAAAAAATGTGAACATTTCTCCTTCTTGTGCACAGCGGAGGTGCTAGCAGGGAATTCTCTGCCTGCCTTTCCCCAGTGCTCTGCAAGCTCTCCAGGGCAACAGCAAATCTGGACTCTGTGCTTTCTTTTATACAGAACAAGCGTTAGTGTTTTCTGCAGAAAAGCGATTCTCCGAAAAATTGTGAACATTTCTGGTTCCCGCGCACAGCGAAGGTGCTAGCAGGGAATTCTCTGCCTGCCTTTCCCCAGTGCTCTGCAAGCTCTCCAGGGCAACAGCAAATCTGGACTCTGTGCTTTCTTTTATACAGAACAAGCGTTAGTGTTTTCTGCAGAAAAGCGATTCTGCGAAAAATTGTGAACACTTTTCCTTCCCGCGCACAGCGAAGGTGCTAGCAGGGAATTCTCTGCCTGCCTTTCCCCAGTGCTCTGCAAGCTCTCCAGGGCAAGAGCAATTCTCGACTCTGTGCTTTCTTTTATACAGAACAAGCGTTAGTGTTTTCTGCAGAAAAGCGATTCTGCGAAATATTGTGAACAGTTCTTCCCGCGCACAGCGAAGGTGCTAGCAGGGAATTCTCTGCCTGCCTTTCCCCAGTGCTCTGCAAGCTCTGCAGCGCAATAGCAAATCTGGGGCTCTGTGCTTTCTTTCATCCTGAACAAGCGTTAGTGTTCTTTGCAGAAAAACGATTCTGCGAAAAAATGTGAACATTTCTCCTTCTTGTGCACAGCGGAGGTGCTAGCAGGGAATTCTCTGCCTGCCTTTCCCCAGTGCTCTGCAAGCTCTCCAGGGCAACAGCAAATCTGGACTCTGTGCTTTCTTTTATACAGAACAAGCGTTAGTGTTTTCTGCAGAAAAGCGATTCTCCGAAAAATTGTGAACATTTCTGGTTCCCGCGCACAGCGAAGGTGCTAGCAGGGAATTCTCTGCCTGCCTTTCCCCAGTGCTCTGCAAGCTCTCCAGGGCAACAGCAAATCTGGACTCTGTGCTTTCTTTTATACAGAACAAGCGTTAGTGTTTTCTGCAGAAAAGCGATTCTGCGAGAAATTGTGAACACTTTTCCTTCCCGCGCACAGCGAAGGTGCTAGCAGGGAATTCTCTGCCTGCCTTTCCCCAGTGCTCTGCAAGCTCTCCAGGGCAAGAGCAAATCTGGGGCTCTGTGCTTTCTTTCATCCTGAACAAACGTTAGTGTTCTTTGCAGAAAAACGATTCTGCGAAAAAATGTGAACGTTTCTCCTTCCCGTGCACAGCGGAGGTGCTAGCAGGGAATTCTCTGCCTGCCTTTCCCCAGTGCTCTGCAAGCTCTCCAGGGCAAGAGCAATTCTGGACTCTGTGCTTTCTTTTATACAGAACAAGCGTTAGTGTTTTCTGCAGAAAAGCGATTCTGCGAAATATTGTGAACAGTTCTTCCCGCGCACAGCGAAGGTGCTAGCAGGGAATTCTCTGCCTGCCTTTCCCCAGTGCTCTGCAAGCTCTGCAGCGCAATAGCAAATCTGGGGCTCTGTGCTTTCTTTCATCCTGAACAAGCGTTAGTGTTCTTTGCAGAAAAACGATTCTGCGAAAGAATGTGAACATTTCTCCTTCCCGTGCACAGCGGAGGTGCTAGCAGGGAATTCTCTGCCTGCCTTTCCCCAGTGCTCTGCAAGCTCTCCAGGGCAACAGCAAATCTGGACTCTGTGCTTTCTTTTATACAGAACAAGCGTTAGTGTTTTCTGCAGAAAAGCGATTCTGCGAAAAATTGTGAACATTTCTCCTTCCCGCGCACAGCGAAGGTGCTAGCAGGGAATTCTCTGCCTGCCTTTCCCCAGTGCTCTGCAAGCTCTCCAGGGCAACAGCAAATCTGGACTCTGTGCTTTCTTTTATACAGAACAAACGTTAGTGTTTTCTGCAGAAAAGCGATTCTGCGAGAAATTGTGAACACTTTTCCTTCCCGCGCACAGCGAAGGTGCTAGCAGGGAATTCTCTGCCTGCCTTTCCCCAGTGCTCTGCAAGCTCTCCAGGGCAACAGCAAATCTGGACTCTGTGCTTTCTTTTATACAGAACAAGCGTAGTGTTTTCTGCAGAAAAGCGATTCTGCGAAAAATTGTGAACATTTCTCCTTCCCGCGCACAGCGAAGGTGCTAGCAGGGAATTCTCTGCCTGCCTTTCCCCAGTGCTCTGCAAGCTCTCCAGGGCAACAGCAAATCTGGACTCTGTGCTTTCTTTTATACAGAACAAGCGTTAGGGTTTTCTGCAGAAAAGCGATTCTGCGAGAAATTGTGAACACTTTTCCTTCCCGCGCACAGCGAAGGTGCTAGCAGGGAATTCTCTGCCTGCCTTTCCCCAGTGCTCTGCAAGCTCTCCAGGGCAAGAGGAATTCTGGGGCTCTGTGCTTCATTTCGTCCTGAATAAGCGTTAGTGTTTTCTGCACAAAAGCGACTCTGTGAAGCAAATGCGAATTGTTCTCCTTCCCGTGCACAGCGAAGGTGCTAGCAGGGAATTCTCTGCCTGCCTTTCCCCAGTGCTCTGCAAGCTCTCCAGGGCAAGAGCAAATCTGGGGCTCTGTGCTTTCTTTCATCCTGAACAAACGTTAGTGTTCTTTGCAGAAAAACGATTCTGCGAAAAAATGTGAACGTTTCTCCTTCCCGTGCACAGCGGAGGTGCTAGCAGGGAATTCTCTGCCTGCCTTTCCCCAGTGCTCTGCAAGCTCTCCAGGGCAAGAGCAAATCTGGGGCTCTGTGCTTTCTTTCATCCTGAACAAGCGTTAGTGTTCTTTGCAGAAAAACGATTCTGCGAAAAAATGTGAACATTTCTCCTTCCTGTGCACAGCGAAGGTGCTAGCAGGGAATTCTCTGCCTGCCTTTCCCCAGTGCTCTGCAAGCTCTCCAGGACAATAGCAAATCTGGGACCTCTGTGCTCTCTTCCGTCCTGAACAAGCGTTAGTGTTTTCTGCACAAAAGCGATTCTGCGAAGCAAATGCACATTGTTCTCCTTCCCGTGCACAGAGAAGGTGCTAGCAGGGAATTCTCTGCCTGCCTTTCCCCAGTGCTCTGCAAGCTCTCCAGGGCAAGAGCAATTCTGGGGCTATGTGCTTCATTTCGTACTGAATAAGTGTTACTGTTTTCTGCACAAAAGCGATTCTGTGAAGCAAATGCGAACACTTTTCCTTCCCGCGCACAGCGGAGGTGCTAGCAGGGAATTCTCTGCCTGCCTTTCCCCAGTGCTCTGCAAGCTCTCCAGGGCAACAGCAAATCTGGACTCTGTGCTTTCTTTTATACAGAACAAGCGTTAGTGTTTTCTGCAGAAAAGCGATTCTGCGAAAAATTGTGAACACTTCTCCTTCCCGCGCACAGCGACGGTGCTAGCAGGGAATTCTCTGCCTGCCTTTCCCCAGTGCTCTGCAAGCTCTCCAGGGCAAGAGCAATTCTGGACTCTGTGCTTTCTTTTATACAGAACAAGCGTTAGTGTCTTCTGCAGAAAAGCGATTCTGCGAAATATTGTGAACAGTTCTTCCCGCGCACAGCGAAGGTGCTAGCAGGGAATTCTCTGCCTGCCTTTCCCCAGTGCTCTGCAAGCTCTGCAGCGCAATAGCAAATCTGGGGCTCTGTGCTTTCTTTCATCCTGAACAAGCGTTAGTGTTCTTTGCAGAAAAACGATTCTGCGAAAAAATGTGAACATTTCTCCTTCCCGCGCACAGCGAAGGTGCTAGCAGGGAATTCTCTGCCTGCCTTTCCCCAGTGCTCTGCAAGCTCTCCAGGGCAACAGCAAATCTGGACTCTGTGCTTTCTTTTATACAGAACAAGCGTTAGTGTTTTCTGCAGAAAAGCGATTCTGCGAGAAATTGTGAACACTTTTCCTTCCCGCGCACAGCGAAGGTGCTAGCAGGGAATTCTCTGCCTGCCTTTCCCCAGTGCTCTGCAAGCTCTCCAGGGCAAGAGGAATTCTGGGGCTCTGTGCTTCATTTCGTCCTGAATAAGCGTTAGTGTTTTCTGCACAAAAGCGACTCTGTGAAGCAAATGCGAATTGTTCTCCTTCCCGTGCACAGCGAAGGTGCTAGCAGGGAATTCTCTGCCTGCCTTTCCCCAGTGCTCTGCAAGCTCTCCAGGGCAAGAGCAAATCTGGGGCTCTGTGCTTTCTTTCATCCTGAACAAACGTTAGTGTTCTTTGCAGAAAAACGATTCTGCGAAAAAATGTGAACATTTCTCCTTCCCGTGCACAGCGAAGGTGCTAGCAGGGAATTCTCTGCCTGCCTTTCCCCAGTGCTCTGCAAGCTCTCCAGGGCAAGAGCAAATCTGGGGCTCTGTGCTTTCTTTCATCCTGAACAAGCGTTAGTGTTCTTTGCAGAAAAACGATTCTGCGAAAAAATGTGAACATTTCTCCTTCCTGTGCACAGCGAAGGTGCTAGCAGGGAATTCTCTGCCTGCCTTTCCCCAGTGCTCTGCAAGCTCTCCAGGGCAAGAGCAATTCTGGGACCTCTGTGCTCTCTTCCGTCCTGAACAAGCGTTAGTGTTTTCTGCACAAAAGCGATTCTGCGAAGCAAATGCACATTGTTCTCCTTCCCGTGCACAGAGAAGGTGCTAGCAGGGAATTCTCTGCCTGCCTTTCCCCAGTGCTCTGCAAGCTCTCCAGGGCAAGAGCAATTCTGGGGCTATGTGCTTCATTTCGTACTGAATAAGTGTTACTGTTTTCTGCACAAAAGCGATTCTGTGAAGCAAATGCGAACACTTTTCCTTCCCGCGCACAGCGGAGGTGCTAGCAGGGAATTCTCTGCCGGCCTTTCCCCAGTGCTCTGCAAGCTCTCCAGCGCAATAGCAAATCTGGGGCTCTGTACTTTCTTTCATCCTGAACAAGCGTTAGTGTTCTTTGCAGAAAAACGATTCTGCGAAAAAATGTGAACGTTTCTCCTTCCCGTGCACAGCGGAGGTGCTAGCAGGGAATTCTCTGCCTGCCTTTCCCCAGTGCTCTGCAAGCTCTCCAGGGCAACAGCAAATCTGGACTCTGTGCTTTCTTTTATACAGAACAAGCGTTAGTGTTTTCTGCAGAATAGCGATTCTCCGAAAAATTGTGAACATTTCTGGTTCCCGCGCACAGCGAAGGTGCTAGCAGGGAATTCTCTGCCTGCCTTTCCCCAGTGCTCTGCAAGCTCTCCAGGGCAACAGCAAATCTGGACTCTGTGCTTTCTTTTATACAGAACAAGCGTTAGTGTTTTCTGCAGAAAAGCGATTCTGCGAGAAATTGTGAACACTTTTCCTTCCCGCGCACAGCGAAGGTGCTAGCAGGGAATTCTCTGCCTGCCTTTCCCCAGTGCTCTGCAAGCTCTCCAGGGCAACAGCAAATCTGGACTCTGTGCTTTCTTTTATACAGAACAAGCGTTAGTGTTTTCTGCAGAAAAGCGATTCTGCGAAAAAATGTGAACATTTCTCCTTCCCGCGCACAGCGAAGGTGCTAGCAGGGAATTCTCTGCCTGCCTTTCCCCAGTGCTCTGCAAGCTCTCCAGGGCAACAGCAAATCTGGACTCTGTGCTTTCTTTTATACAGAACAAGCGTTAGTGTTTTCTGCAGAAAAGCGATTCTGCGAGAAATTGTGAACACTTTTCCTTCCCGCGCACAGCGAAGGTGCTAGCAGGGAATTCTCTGCCTGCCTTTCCCCAGTGCTCTGCAAGCTCTCCACGGCAAGAGCAATTCTGGGACCTCTGTGCTCTCTTCCGTCCTGAACAAGCGTTAGTGTTTTCTGCACAAAAGCGATTCTGCGAAGCAAATGCACATTGTTCTCCTTCCCGTGCACAGCGAAGGTGCTAGCAGGGAATTCTCTGCCTGCCTTTCCCCAGTGCTCTGCAAGCTCTCCAGGGCAACAGCAAATCTGGACTCTGTGCTTTCTTTTATACAGAACAAGCGTTAGTGTTTTCTGCAGAAAAGCGATTCTGCGAAAAATTGTGAACACTTCTCCTTCCCGCGCACAGCGAAGGTGCTAGCAGGGAATTCTCTGCCTGCCTTTCCCCAGTGCTCTGCAAGCTCTCCAGGGCAAGAGCAATTCTGGACTCTGTGCTTTCTTTTATACAGAACAAGCGTTAGTGTTTTCTGCAGAAAAGCGATTCTGCGAAATATTGTGAACAGTTCTTCCCGCGCACAGCGGAGGTGCTAGCAGGGAATTCTCTGCCTGCCTTTCCCCAGTGCTCTGCAAGCTCTGCAGCGCAATAGCAAATCTGGGGCTCTGTGCTTTCTTTCATCCTGGACAAGCGTTAGTGTTCTTTGCAGAAAAACGATTCTGCGAAAAAATGTGAACATTTCTCCTTCCCGTGCACAGCGGAGGTGCTAGCAGGGAATTCTCTGCCTGCCTTTCCCCAGTGCTCTGCAAGCTCTCCAGGGCAAGAGCAAATCTGGGGCTCTGTGCTTTCTTTCATCTTGAACAAACGTTTGTGTTCTTTGCAGAAAAACGATTCTGCGAAAAAATGTGAACATTTCTCCTTCCCGTGCACAGCGGAGGTGCTAGCAGGGAATTCTCTGCCTGCCTTTCCCCAGTGCTCTGCAAGCTCTCCAGGGCAAGAGCAAATCTGGGGCTCTGTGCTTTCTTTCATCCTGAACAAGCGTTAGTGTTCTTTGCAGAAAAACGATTCTGCGAAAAAATGTGAACATTTCTCCTTCCTGTGCACAGCGAAGGTGCTAGCAGGGAATTCTCTGCCTGCCTTTCCCCAGTGCTCTGCAAGCTCTCCAGGGCAAGAGCAATTCTGGGACCTCTGTGCTCTCTTCCGTCCTGAACAAGCGTTAGTGTTTTCTGCACAAAAGCGATTCTGCGAAGCAAATGCACATTGTTCTCCTTCCCGTGCACAGAGAAGGTGCTAGCAGGGAATTCTCTGCCTGCCTTTCCCCAGTGCTCTGCAAGCTCTCCAGGGCAACAGCAAATCTGGACTCTGTGCTTTCTTTTATACAGAACAAGCGTTAGTGTTTTCTGCAGAAAAGCGATTCTGCGAAAAATTGTGAACACTTCTCCTTCCCGCGCACAGCGAAGGTGCTAGCAGGGAATTCTCTGCCTGCCTTTCCCCAGTGCTCTGCAAGCTCTCCAGGGCAAGAGCAATTCTGGACTCTGTGCTTTCTTTTATACAGAACAAGCGTTAGTGTTTTCTGCAAAAAAGCGATTCTGCGAAATATTGTGAACAGTTCTTCCCGCGCACAGCGAAGGTGCTAGCAGGGAATTCTCTGCCTGCCTTTCCCCAGTGCTCTGCAAGCTCTGCAGCGCAATAGCAAATCTGGGGCTCTGTGCTTTCTTTCATCCTGGACAAGCGTTAGTGTTCTTTGCAGAAAAACGATTCTGCGAAAAAATGTGAACATTTCTCCTTCCCGTGCACAGCGGAGGTGGTAGCAGGGAATTCTCTGCCTGCCTTTTCCCAGTGCTCTGCAAGCTCTCCAGGGCAACAGCAAATCTGGACTCTGTGCTTTCTTTTATACAGAACAAGCGTTAGTGTTTTCTGCAGAAAAGCGATTCTCCGAAAAATTGTGAACATTTCTGGTTCCCGCGCACAGCGAAGGTGCTAGCAGGGAATTCTCTGCCTGCCTTTCCCCAGTGCTCTGCAAGCTCTCCAGGGCAACAGCAAATCTGGGGCTCTGTGCTTTCTTTCATCCTGAACAAGCGTTAGTGTTCTTTGCAGAAAAACGATTCTGCGAAAAAATGTGAACATTTCTCCTTCCTGTGCACAGCGAAGGAGCTAGCAGGGAATTCTCTGCCTGCCTTTCCCCAGTGCTCTGCAAGCTCTCCAGGGCAACAGCAAATCTGGACTCTGTGCTTTCTTTTATACAGAACAAGCGTTAGTGTTTTCTGCAGAAAAGCGATTCTGCGAGAAATTTTGAACACTTTTCCTTCCCGCGCACAGCGAAGGTGCTAGCAGGGAATTCTCTGCCTGCCTTTCCCCAGTGCTCTGCAAGCTCTCCAGGGCAACAGCAAATCTGGACTCTGTGCTTTCTTTTATACAGAACAAGCGTTAGTGTTTTCTGCAGAAAAGCGATTCTGCGAAAAAATGTGAACATTTCTCCTTCCTGTGCACAGAGAAGGTGCTAGCAGGGAATGCTCTGCCTGCCTTTCCCCAGTGCTCTGCAAGCTCTCCAGGGCAAGAGCAATTCTGGGGCTATGTGCTTCATTTCGTCCTGAATAAGCGTTACTGTTTTCTGCACAAAAGCGATTCTGTGAAGCAAATGCGAACACTTTTCCTTCCCGCGCACAGCGGAGGTGCTAGCAGGGAATTCTCTGCCTGCCTTTCCCCAGTGCTCTGCAAGCTCTCCAGCGCAATAGCAAATCTGGGGCTCTGTGCTTTTTTTCATCCTGAACAAGCGTTAGTGTTCTTTGCAGAAAAACGATTCTGCGAAAAAATGTGAACATTTCTCCTTCCTGTGCACAGTGAAGGTGCTAGCAGGGAATGCTCTGCCTGCCTTTCCCCAGTGCTCTGCAAGCTCTCCAGGGCAAGAGCAATTCTGTGGCTCTGTGCTTCATTTCGTCCTGAATAAGCGTTAGTGTTTTCTGCAGAAAAGCGATTCTGTGAAGCAAATGCGAACACTTTCCCTTCACGCGCACAGCGAAGGTGCTAGCAGGGAATTCTCTGCCTGCCTTTCCCCAGTGCTCTGCAAGCTCTGCAGCGCAATAGTAAATCTGGGGCTCTGCGCTTTCTTTCATCCTGAACAAGCGTTAGTGTTCTTTGCAGAAAAACGATTCTGCGAAAAAATGTGAACATTTCTCCTTCCTGTGCACAGAGAAGGTGCTAGCAGGGAATTCTCTGCCTGCCTTTCCCCAGTGCTCTGCAAGCTCTCCAGGGCAAGAGGAATTCTGGGGCTCTGTGCTTCATTTCGTCCTGAATAAGCGTTAGTGTTTTCTGCACAAAAGCGACTCTGTGAAGCAAATGCGAATTGTTCTCCTTCCCGTGCACAGCGAAGGTGCTAGCAGGGAATTCTCTGCCTGCCTTTCCCCAGTGCTCTGCAAGCTCTCCAGGGCAACAGCAAATCTGGACTCTGTGCTTTCTTTTATACAGAACAAGCGTTAGTGTTTTCTGCAGAAAAGCGATTCTGCGAAAAATTGTGAACACTTCTCCTTCCCGCGCACAGCGAAGGTGCTAGCAGGGAATTCTCTGCCTGCCTTTCCCCAGTGCTCTGCAAGCTCTCCAGGGCAACAGCAAATCTGGACTCTGTGCTTTCTTTTATACAGAACAAGCGTTAGTGTTTTCTGCAGAAAAGCGATTCTGCGAAAAATTGTGAACACTTCTCCTTCCCGCGCACAGCGAAGGTGCTAGCAGGGAATTCTCTGCCTGCCTTTCCCCAGTGCTCTGCAAGCTCTCCAGGGCAAGAGCAATTCTGGGGCTATGTGCTTCATTTCGTACTGAATAAGCGTTAGTGTTTTCTGCACAAAAGCGATTCTGTGAAGCAAATGCGAACACTTTTCCTTCCCGCGCACAGCGGAGGTGCTAGCAGGGAATTCTCTGCCTGCCTTTCCCCAGTGCTCTGCAAGCTCTCCAGGGCAACAGCAAATCTGGACTCTGTGCTTTCTTTTATACAGAACAAGCGTTAGTGTTTTCTGCAGAAAAGCGATTCTGCGAGAAATTGTGAACACTTTTCCTTCCCGCGCACAGCGAAGGTGCTAGCAGGGAATTCTCTGCCTGCCTTTCCCCAGTGCTCTGCAAGCTCTCCAGGGCAACAGCAAATCTGGACTCTGTGCTTTCTTTTATACAGAACAAGCGTTAGTGTTTTCTGCAGAAAAGCGATTCTGCGAAAAATTGTGAACATTTCTCCTTCCCGCGCACAGCGAAGGTGCTAGCAGGGAATTCTCTGCCTGCCTTTCCCCAGTGCTCTGCAAGCTCTGCAGCGCAATAGTAAATCTGGGGCTCTGCGCTTTCTTTCATCCTGAACAAGCGTTAGTGTTCTTTGCAGAAAAACGATTCTGCGAAAAAATGTGAACATTTCTCCTTCTTGTGCACAGAGAAGGTGCTAGCAGGGAATTCTCTGCCTGCCTTTCCCCAGTGCTCTGCAAGCTCTCCAGGGCAAGAGCAAATATGGACTCTGTGCTTTCTTTTATACAGAACAAGCGTTAGTGTTTTCTGCAGAAAAGCGATTCTCCGAAAAATTGTGAACCTTTCTCCTTCCCGCGCACAGCGAAGGTGCTAGCAGGGAATTCTCTGCCTGCCTTTCCCCAGTGCTCTGCAAGCTCTCCAGGGCAACAGCAAATCTGGACTCTGTGCTTTCTTTTATACAGAACAAGCGTTAGTGTTTTCTGCAGAAAAGCGATTCTGCGAGAAATTGTGAACACTTTTCCTTCCCGCGCACAGCGAAGGTGCTAGCAGGGAATTCTCTGCCTGCCTTTCCCCAGTGCTCTGCAAGCTCTCCAGGGCAACAGCAAATCTGGACTCTGTGCTTTCTTTTATACAGAACAAGCGTTAGTGTTTTCTGCAGAAAAGCGATTCTGCGAAAAAATGTGAACATTTCTCCTTCCTGTGCACAGCGAAGGTGCTAGCAGGGAATGCTCTGCCTGCCTTTCCCCAGTGCTCTGCAAGCTCTCCAGGGCAAGAGCAATTCTGGGGCTCTGTGCTTCATTTCGTACTGAATAAGCGTTAGTGTTTTCTGCACAAAAGCGATTCTGTGAAGCAAATGCGAACACTTTTCCTTCCCGCGCACAGCGAAGGTGCTAGCAGGGAATTCTCTGCCTGCCTTTCCCCAGTGCTCTGCAAGCTCTGCAGCGCAATAGTAAATCTGGGGCTCTGCGCTTTCTTTCATCCTGAACAAGTGTTAGTGTTCTTTGCAGAAAAACGATTCTGCGAAAAAATGTGAACATTTCTCCTTCTTGTGCACAGAGAAGGTGCTAGCAGTGAATGCTCTGCCTGCCTTTCCCCAGTGCTCTGCAAGCTCTCCAGGGCAAGAGGAATTCTGGGGCTCTGTGCTTCATTTCGTCCTGAATAAGCGTTAGTGTTTTCTGCACAAAAGCGACTCTGTGAAGCAAATGCGAATTGTTCTCCTTCCCGTGCACAGCGAAGGTGCTAGCAGGGAATTCTCTGCCTGCCTTTCCCCAGTGCTCTGCAAGCTCTCCAGGGCAAGAGCAAATCTGGGGCTCTGTGCTTTCTTTCATCCTGAACAAACGTTAGTGTTCTTTGCAGAAAAACGATTCTGCGAAAAAATGTGAACACTTCTCCTTCCCGTGCACAGCGGAGGTGCTAGCAGGGAATTCTCTGCCTGCCTTTCCCCAGTGCTCTGCAAGCTCTGCAGGGCAAGAGCAAATCTGGGGCTCTGTGCTTTCTTTCATCCTGAACAAGCGTTAGTGTTCTTTGCAGAAAAACGATTCTGCGAAAAAATGTGAAAATTTCTCCTTCCTGTGCACAGAGAAGGTGCTAGCAGGGAATTCTCTGCCTGCCTTTCCCCAGTGCTCTGCAAGCTCTCCAGGGCAACAGCAAATCTGGACTCTGTGCTTTCTTTTATACAGAACAAGCGTTAGTGTTTTCTGCAGAAAAGCGATTCTGCGAAAAAATGTGAACATTTCTCCTTCCTGTGCACAGCGAAGGTGCTAGCAGGGAATGCTCTGCCTGCCTTTCCCCAGTGCTCTGCAAGCTCTCCAGGGCAAGAGCAATTCTGGGGCTCTGTGCTTCATTTCGTCCTGAATAAGCGTTAGTGTTTTCTGCACAAAAGCGATTCTGTGAAGCAAATGCGAACACTTTTCCTTCCCGCGCACAGCGAAGGTGCTAGCAGGGAATTCTCTGCCTGCCTTTCCCCAGTGCTCTGCAAGCTCTGCAGCGCAATAGTAAATCTGGGGCTCTGCGCTTTCTTTCATCCTGAACAAGCGTTAGTGTTCTTTGCAGAAAAACGATTCTGCGAAAAAATGTGAACATTTCTCCTTCTTGTGCACAGAGAAGGTGCTAGCAGGGAATTCTCTGCCTGCCTTTCCCCAGTGCTCTGCAAGCTCTCCAGGGCAAGAGCAAATATGGACTCTGTGCTTTCTTTTATACAGAACAAGCGTTAGTGTTTTCTGCACTAAAGCGATTCTGCGAAAAATTGTGAACAGTTCTCCTTCCCGCGCACAGCGAAGGTGCTAGCAGGGAATTCTCTGCCTGCCTTTCCCCAGTGCTCTGCAAGCTCTCCAGGGCAAGAGGAATTCTGGGGCTCTGTGCTTCATTTCGTCCTGAATAAGCGTTAGTGTTTTCTGCACAAAAGCGACTCTGTGAAGCAAATGCGAATTGTTCTCCTTCCCGTGCACAGCGAAGGTGCTAGCAGGGAATTCTCTGCCTGCCTTTCCCCAGTGCTCTGCAAGCTCTCCAGGGCAACAGCAAATCTGGGGCTCTGTGCTTTCTTTCATCCTGAACAAACGTTAGTGTTCTTTGCAGAAAAACGATTCTGCGAAAAAATGTGAACATTTCTCCTTCCCGTGCACAGCGAAGGTGCTAGCAGGGAATTCTCTGCCTGCCTTTCCCCAGTGCTCTGCAAGCTCTCCAGGGCAATAGCAAATCTGGGGCTCTGTGCTTTCTTTCATCCTGAACAAGCGTTAGTGTTCTTTGCAGAAAAACGATTCTGCGAAAAAATGTGAAAATTTCTCCTTCCTGTGCACAGAGAAGGTGCTAGCAGGGAATTCTCTGCCTGCCTTTCCCCAGTGCTCTGCAAGCTCTCCAGGGCAACAGCAAATCTGGACTCTGTGCTTTCTTTTATACAGAACAAGCGTTAGTGTTTTCTGCAGAAAAACGATTCTGCGCAATTTTGTGAACAGTTCTTCCCGCGCACAGCGAAGGTGCTAGCAGGGAATTCTCTGCCTGCCTTTCCCCAGTGCTCTGCAAGCTCTCCAGGGCAATAGCAAATCTGGGGCTCTGTGCTTTCTTTCATCCTGAACAAGCGTTAGTGTTCTTTGCAGAAAAACGATTCTGCGAAAAAATGTGAACATTTCTCCTTCCCGTGCACAGCGGAGGTGCTAGCAGGGAATTCTCTGCCTGCCATTCCCCAGTGCTCTGCAAGCTCTCCAGGGCAACAGCAAATCTGGACTCTGTGCTTTCTTTTATACAGAACAAGCGTTAGTGTTTTCTGCAGAAAAGCGATTCTGCGAAAAATTGTGAACATTTCTGGTTCCCGCGCACAGCGAAGGTGCTAGCAGGGAATTCTCTGCCTGCCTTTCCCCAGTGCTCTGCAAGCTCTCCAGGGCAACAGCAAATCTGGACTCTGTGCTTTCTTTTATACAGAACAAGCGTTAGTGTTTTCTGCAGAAAAGCGATTCTGCGAGAAATTGTGAACACTTCTCCTTCCCGCGCACAGCGAAGGTGCTAGCAGGGAATTCTCTGCCTGCCTTTCCCCAGTGCTCTGCTAGCTCTCCAGGGCAACAGCAAATCTGGACTCTGTGCTTTCTTTTATACAGAACAAGCGTTAGTGTTTTCTGCAGAAAAGCGATTCTGCGAAAAATTGTGAACATTTCTCCTTCCCGCGCACAGCGAAGGTGCTAGCAGGGAATTCTCTGCCTGCCTTTCCCCAGTGCTCTGCAAGCTCTCCAGGGCAAGAGGAATTCTGGGGCTCTGTGCTTCATTTCGTCCTGAATAAGCGTTAGTGTTTTCTGAGCAAAAGCCATTCTGCGAAGCAAATGCGAATTGTTCTCCTTCCCGTGCACAGCGAAGGTGCTAGCAGGGAATTCTCTGCCTGCCTTTCCCCAGTGCTCTGCAAGCTCTCCAGGGCAAGAGCAAATCTGGGGCTCTGTGCTTTCTTTCATCCTGAACAAGCGTTAGTGTTCTTTGCAGAAAAACGATTCTGCGAAAAAATGTGAACATTTCTCCTTCCTGTGCACAGAGAAGGTGCTAGCAGGGAATTCTCTGCCTGCCTTTCCCCAGTGCTCTGCAAGCTCTCCAGGGCAACAGCAAATCTGGACTCTGTGCTTTCTTTTATACAGAACAAGCGTTAGTGTTTTCTGCAGAAAAACGATTCTGCGAAATTTTGTGAATAGTTCTTCCCGCGCACAGCGAAGGTGCTAGCAGGGAATTCTCTGCCTGCCTTTCCCCAGTGCTCTGCAAGCTCTGCAGCGCAATAGCAAATCTGGGGCTCTGTGCTTTCTTTCATCCTGAACAAGCGTTAGTGTTCTTTGCAGAAAAACGATTCTGCGAAAAAATGTGAACATTTCTCCTTCCCGTGCACAGCAGAGGTGCTAGCAGGGAATTCTCTGCCTGCCTTTCCCCAGTGCTCTGCAAGCTCTCCAGGGCAACAGCAAATCTGGACTCTGTGCTTTCTTTTATACAGAACAAGCGTTAGTGTTTTCTGCAGAAAAGCGATTCTGCGAAAAATTGTGAACATTTCTGGTTCCCGCGCACAGCGAAGGTGCTAGCAGGGAATTCTCTGCCTGCCTTTCCCCAGTGCTCTGCAAGCTCTCCAGGGCAACAGCAAATCTGGACTCTGTGCTTTCTTTTATACAGAACAAGCGTTAGTGTTTTCTGCAGAAAAGCGATTCTGCGAGAAATTGTGAACACTTCTCCTTCCCGCGCACAGCGAAGGTGCTAGCAGGGAATTCTCTGCCTGCCTTTCCCCAGTGCTCTGCAAGCTCTCCAGGGCAAGAGGAATTCTGGGGCTCTGTGCTTCATTTCGTCCTGAATAAGCGTTAGTGTTTTCTGCAGAAAAAGCCATTCTGCGAAGCAAATGCGAATTGTTCTCCTTCCCGTGCACAGCGAAGGTGCTAGCAGGGAATTCTCTGCCTGCCTTTCCCCAGTGCTCTGCAAGATCTCCAGGGCAAGAGCAATTCTGGACTCTGGTCTTTCTTTTATACAGAACAAGCGTTAGTGTTTTCTGCAGAAAAGCGATTCTGCGAAAAATTGTGAACACTTCTCCTTCCTGTGCACAGAGAAGGTGCTAGCAGGGAATTCTCTGCCTGCCTTTCCCCAGTGCTCTGCAAGCTCTGCAGCGCAATAGCAAATCTGGGGCTCTGTGCTTTCTTTCATCCTGAACAAGCGTTAGTGTTCTTTGCAGAAAAACGATTCTGCGAAAAATTGTGAACAGTTCTCCTTCCCGTGCACAGCGGAGGTGCTAGCAGGGAATTCTCTGCCTGCCTTTCCCCAGTGCTCTGCAAGCTCTCCAGGGCAAGAGCAAATCTGGGGCTCTGTGCTTTCTTTCATCCTGAACAAGCGTTAGTGTTCTTTGCAGAAAAACGATTCTGCGAAAAAATGTGAAAATTTCTCCTTCCTGTGCACAGAGAAGGTGCTAGCAGGGAATTCTCTGCCTGCCTTTCCCCAGTGCTCTGCAAGCTCTCCAGGGCAACAGCAAATCTGGACTCTGTGCTTTCTTTTATACAGAACAAGCGTTAGTGTTTTCTGCAGAAAAACGATTCTGCGCAATTTTGTGAACAGTTCTTCCCGCGCACAGCGAAGGTGCTAGCAGGGAATTCTCTGCCTGCCTTTCCCCAGTGCTCTGCAAGCTCTGCAGCGCAATAGCAAATCTGGGGCTCTGTGCTTTCTTTCATCCTGAACAAGCGTTAGTGTTCTTTGCAGAAAAACGATTCTGCGAAAAAATGTGAACATTTCTCCTTCCCGTGCACAGCGGAGGTGCTAGCAGGGAATTCTCTGCCTGCCATTCCCCAGTGCTCTGCAAGCTCTCCAGGGCAACAGCAAATCTGGACTCTGTGCTTTCTTTTATACAGAACAAGCGTTAGTGTTTTCTGCAGAAAAGCGATTCTGCGAAAAATTGTGAACATTTCTGGTTCCCGCGCACAGCGAAGGTGCTAGCAGGGAATTCTCTGCCTGCCTTTCCCCAGTGCTCTGCAAGCTCTCCAGGGCAACAGCAAATCTGGACTCTGTGCTTTCTTTTATACAGAACAAGCGTTAGTGTTTTCTGCAGAAAAGCGATTCTGCGAGAAATTGTGAACACTTCTCCTTCCCGCGCACAGCGAAGGTGCTAGCAGGGAATTCTCTGCCTGCCTTTCCCCAGTGCTCTGCTAGCTCTCCAGGGCAACAGCAAATCTGGACTCTGTGCTTTCTTTTATACAGAACAAGCGTTAGTGTTTTCTGCAGAAAAGCGATTCTGCGAAAAATTGTGAACATTTCTCCTTCCCGCGCACAGCGAAGGTGCTAGCAGGGAATTCTCTGCCTGCCTTTCCCCAGTGCTCTGCAAGCTCTCCAGGGCAACAGCAAATCTGGACTCTGTGCTTTCTTTTATACAGAACAAGCGTTAGTGTTTTCTGCAGAAAAGCGATTCTGCGAGAAATTGTGAACACTTTTCCTTCCCGTGCACAGCGAAGGTGCTAGCAGGGAATTCTCTGCCTGCCTTTCCCCAGTGCTCTGCAAGCTCTCCAGGGCAAGAGGAATTCTGGGGCTCTGTGCTTCATTTCGTCCTGAATAAGCGTTAGTGTTTTCTGAGCAAAAGCCATTCTGCGAAGCAAATGCGAATTGTTCTCCTTCCCGTGCACAGCGAAGGTGCTAGCAGGGAATTCTCTGCCTGCCTTTCCCCAGTGCTCTGCAAGCTCTCCAGGGCAAGAGCAAATCTGGGGCTCTGTGCTTTCTTTCATCCTGAACAAGCGTTAGTGTTCTTTGCAGAAAAACGATTCTGCGAAAAAATGTGAAAATTTCTCCTTCCTGTGCACAGAGAAGGTGCTAGCAGGGAATTCTCTGCCTGCCTTTCCCCAGTGCTCTGCAAGCTCTCCAGGGCAACAGCAAATCTGGACTCTGTGCTTTCTTTTATACAGAACAAGCGTTAGTGTTTTCTGCAGAAAAACGATTCTGCGAAATTTTGTGAATAGTTCTTCCCGCGCACAGCGAAGGTGCTAGCAGGGAATTCTCTGCCTGCCTTTCCCCAGTGCTCTGCAAGCTCTGCAGCGCAATAGCAAATCTGGGGCTCTGTGCTTTCTTTCATCCTGAACAAGCGTTAGTGTTCTTTGCAGAAAAGCGATTCTGCGAAAAATTGTGAACATTTCTGGTTCCCGCGCACAGCGAAGGTGCTAGCAGGGAATTCTCTGCCTGCCTTTCCCCAGTGCTCTGCAAGCTCTCCAGGGCAACAGCAAATCTGGACTCTGTGCTTTCTTTTATACAGAACAAGCGTTAGTGTTTTCTGCAGAAAAGCGATTCTGCGAGAAATTGTGAACACTTCTCCTTCCCGCGCACAGCGAAGGTGCTAGCAGGGAATTCTCTGCCTGCCTTTCCCCAGTGCTCTGCAAGCTCTCCAGGGCAACAGCAAATCTGGACTCTGTGCTTTCTTTTATACAGAACAAGCGTTAGTGTTTTCTGCAGAAAAGCGATTCTGCGAAAAATTGTGAACATTTCTCCTTCCCGCGCACAGCGAAGGTGCTAGCAGGGAATTCTCTGCCTGCCTTTCCCCAGTGCTCTGCAAGCTCTCCAGGGCAACAGCAAATCTGGACTCTGTGCTTTCTTTTATACAGAACAAGCGTTAGTGTTTTCTGCAGAAAAGTGATTCTGCGAGAAATTGTGAACACTTTTCCTTCCCGCGCACAGCGAAGGTGCTAGCAGGGAATTCTCTGCCTGCCTTTCCCCAGTGCTCTGCAAGCTCTCCAGGGCAAGAGGAATTCTGGGGCTCTGTGCTTCATTTCGTCCTGAATAAGCGTTAGTGTTTTCTGCAGAAAAAGCCATTCTGCGAAGCAAATGCGAATTGTTCTCCTTCCCGTGCACAGCGAAGGTGCTAGCAGGGAATTCTCTGCCTGCCTTTCCCCAGTGCTCTGCAAGCTCTCCAGGGCAAGAGCAAATCTGGGGCTCTGTGCTTTCTTTCATCCTGAACGAGCGTTAGTGTTCTTTGCAGAAAAACGATTCTGCGAAAAAATGTGAACATTTCCCCTTCCCGTGCACAGCGGAGGTTCTAGCAGGGAATTCTCTGCCTGCCTTTCCCCAGTGCTCTGCAAGCTCTCCAGGGCAAGAGCAAATCTGGGGCTCTGTGCTTTCTTTCATCCTGAACAAGCGTTAGTGTTCTTTGCAGAAAAACGATTCTGCGAAAAAATGTGAACTTTTCTCCTTCCTGTGCACAGCGAAGGTGCTAGCAGGGAATTCTCTGCCTGCCTTTCCCCAGTGCTCTGCAAGCTCTCCAGGGCAAGAGCAATTCTGGGGCTCTGTGCTTCATTTCGTCCTGAATAAGCGTTAGTGTTTTCTGCGCAAAAGCGACTCTGCGAAGCAAATGCGAATTGTTCTCCTTCCCGTGCACAGCGAAGGTGCTAGCAGGGAATTCTCTGCCTGCCTTTCCCCAGTGCTCTGCAAGCTCTCCAGTGCAATAGCAAATCTGGGGCTCTGTGCTTTCTTTCATCCTGAACAAGCGTTAGTGTTCTTTGCAGAAAAACGATTCTGCGAAAAAATGTGAACATTTCTCCTTCCTGTGCACAGAGAAGGTGCTAGCAGGGAATGCTCTGCCTGCCTTTCCCCAGTGCTCTGCAAGCTCTCCAGGGCAACAGCAAATCTGGACTCTGTGCTTTCTTTTATACAGAACAAGCGTTAGTGTTTTCTGCAGAAAAGCGATTCTGCGAAAAATTGTGAACACTTTTCCTTCCCGCGCACAGCGAAGGTGCTAGCAGGGAATTCTCTGCCTGCCTTTCCCCAGTGCTCTGCAAGCTCTCCAGGGCAACAGCAAATCTGGACTCTGTGCTTTCTTTTATACAGAACAAGCGTTAGTGTTTTCTGCAGAAAAGCGATTCTGCGAGAAATTGTGAACACTTTTCCTTCCCGCGCACAGCGAAGGTGCTAGCAGGGAATTCTCTGCCTGCCTTTCCCCAGTGCTCTGCAAGCTCTCCAGGGCAAGAGGAATTCTGGGGCTCTGTGCTTCATTTCGTCCTGAATAAGCGTTAGTGTTTTCTGCACAAAAGCGGTTCTGCGAAGCAAATGCGAATTGTTCTCCTTCCCGTGCACAGCGAAGGTGCTAGCAGGGAATTCTCTGCCTGCCTTTCCCCAGTGCTCTGCAAGCTCTCCAGGGCAACAGCAAATCTGGGGCTCTGTGCTTTCTTTCATCCTGAACGAGCGTTAGTGTTCTTTGCAGAAAAACGATTCTGCGAAAAAATGTGAACATTTCCCCTTCCCGCGCACAGCGGAGGTGCTAGCAGGGAATTCTCTGCCTGCCTTTCCCCAGTGCTCTGCAAGCTCTCCAGGACAATAGCAAATCTGGGCCTCTGTGCTTTCTTTCATCCTGAACGAGCGTTAGTGTTCTTTGCAGAAAAACGATTCTGCGAAAAAATGTGAACATTTCTCCTTCCTGTGCACAGAGAAGGTGCTAGCAGGAAATGCTCTGGCTGCCTTTCCCCAGTGCTCTGCAAGCTCTCCAGGGCAAGAGCAATTCTGGGGCTCTGTGCTTCATTTCGTCCTGAATAAGCGTTAGTGTTTTCTGCGCAAAAGCGACTCTGCGAAGCAAATGCGAATTGTTCTCCTTCCCGTGCACAGCGAAGGTGCTAGCAGGGAATTCTCTGCCTGCCTTTCCCCAGTGCTCTGCAAGCTCTGCAGCGCAATAGTAAATCTGGGGCTCTGCGCTTTCTTTCATCCTGAACAAGCGTTAGTGTTCTTTGCAGAAAAACGATTCTGCGAAAAAATGTGAACATTTCTCCTTCTTGTGCACAGAGAAGGTGCTAGCAGGGAATTCTCTGCCTGCCTTTCCCCAGCGCTCTGCAAGCTCTCCAGGGCAAGAGGAATTCTGGGGCTCTGTGCTTCATTTCGTCCTGAATAAGCGTTAGTGTTTTCTGCACAAAAGCGACTCTGTGAAGCAAATGTGAATTGTTCTCCTTCCCGCGCACAGCGAAGGTGCTAGCAGGGAATTCTCTGCCTGCCTTTCCCCAGTGCTCTGCAAGCTCTCCAGGGCAAGAGGAATTCTGGGGCTCTGTGCTTCATTTCGTCCTGAATAAGCGTTAGTGTTTTCTGCAGAAAAAGCCATTCTGCGAAGCAAATGCGAATTGTTCTCCTTCCCGTGCACAGCGAAGGTGCTAGCAGGGAATTCTCTGCCTGCCTTTCCCCAGTGCTTGGCAAGCTCTCCAGGGCAAGAGCAAATCTGGAGCTCTGTGCTTTCTTTCATCCTGAACGAGCGTTAGTGTTCTTTGCAGAAAAACGATTCTGCGAAAAAATGTGAACATTTCCCCTTCCCGTGCACAGCGGAGGTGCTAGCAGGGAATTCTCTGCCTGCCTTTCCCCAGTGCTCTGCAAGCTCTCCAGGGCAAGAGCAAATCTGGGGCTCTGTGCTTTCTTTCATCCTGAACAAGCGTTAGTGTTCTTTGCAGAAAAACGATTCTGCGAAAAAATGTGAACTTTTCTCCTTCCTGTGCACAGCGAAGGTGCTAGCAGGGAATTCTCTGCCTGCCTTTCCCCAGTGCTCTGCAAGCTCTCCAGGGCAAGAGCAATTCTGGGGCTCTGTGCTTCATTTCGTCCTGAATAAGCGTTAGTGTTTTCTGCGCAAAAGCGACTCTGCGAAGCAAATGCGAATTGTTCTCCTTCCCGTGCACAGCGAAGGTGCTAGCAGGGAATTCTCTGCCTGCCTTTCCCCAGTGCTCTGCAAGCTCTCCAGTGCAATAGCAAATCTGGGGCTCTGTGCTTTCTTTCATCCTGAACAAGCGTTAGTGTTCTTTGCAGAAAAACGATTCTGCGAAAAAATGTGAACATTTCTCCTTCCTGTGCACAGAGAAGGTGCTAGCAGGGAATGCTCTGCCTGCCTTTCCCCAGTGCTCTGCAAGCTCTCCAGGGCAAGAGCAATTCTGGGGCTATGTGCTTCATTTCGTCCTGAATAAGCGTTAGTGTTTTCTGCACAAAAGCGATTCTGTGAAGCAAATGCGAACACTTTTCCTTCCCGCGCACAGCGAAGGTGCTAGCAGGGAATTCTCTGCCTGCCTTTCCCCAGTGCTCTGCAAGCTCTGCAGCGCAATAGCAAATCTGGGCCTCTGCGCTTTCTTTCATCCTGAACAAGCGTTATTGTTCTTTGCAGAAAAACGATTCTGCGAAAAAATGTGAACATTTCTCCTTCTTGTGCACAGAGAAGGTGCTAGCAGGGAATTCTCTGCCTGCCTTTCCCCAGTGCTCTGCAAGCTCTCCAGGGCAACAGCAAATCTGGACTCTGTGCTTTCTTTTATACAGAACAAGCGTTAGTGTTTTCTGCAGAAAAGCGATTCTGCGAAAAATTGTGAACACTTTTCCTTCCCGCGCACAGCGAAGGTGCTAGCAGGGAATTCTCTGCCTGCCTTTCCCCAGTGCTCTGCAAGCTCTCCAGGGCAACAGCAAATCTGGACTCTGTGCTTTCTTTTATACAGAACAAGCGTTAGTGTTTTCTGCAGAAAAGCGATTCTGCGAGAAATTGTGAACACTTTTCCTTCCCGCGCACAGCGAAGGTGCTAGCAGGGAATTCTCTGCCTGCCTTTCCCCAGTGCTCTGCAAGCTCTCCAGGGCAAGAGGAATTCTGGGGCTCTGTGCTTCATTTCGTCCTGAATAAGCGTTAGTGTTTTCTGCACAAAAGTGGTTCTGCGAAGCAAATGCGAATTGTTCTCCTTCCCGTGCACAGCGAAGGTGCTAGCAGGGAATTCTCTGCCTGCCTTTCCCCAGTGCTCTGCAAGCTCTCCAGGGCAACAGCAAATCTGGGGCTCTGTGCTTTCTTTCATCCTGAACGAGCGTTAGTGTTCTTTGCAGAAAAACGATTCTGCGAAAAAATGTGAACATTTCCCCTTCCCGCGCACAGCGGAGGTGCTAGCAGGGAATTCTCTGCCTGCCTTTCCCCAGTGCTCTGCAAGCTCTCCAGGACAATAGCAAATCTGGGCCTCTGTGCTTTCTTTCATCCTGAACGAGCGTTAGTGTTCTTTGCAGAAAAACGATTCTGCGAAAAAATGTGAACATTTCTCCTTCCTGTGCACAGAGAAGGTGCTAGCAGGAAATGCTCTGGCTGCCTTTCCCCAGTGCTCTGCAAGCTCTCCAGGGCAAGAGCAATTCTGGGGCTCTGTGCTTCATTTCGTCCTGAATAAGCGTTAGTGTTTTCTGCGCAAAAGCGACTCTGCGAAGCAAATGCGAATTGTTCTCCTTCCCGTGCACAGCGAAGGTGCTAGCAGGGAATTCTCTGCCTGCCTTTCCCCAGTGCTCTGCAAGCTCTGCAGCGCAATAGTAAATCTGGGGCTCTGCGCTTTCTTTCATCCTGAACAAGCGTTAGTGTTCTTTGCAGAAAAACGATTCTGCGAAAAAATGTGAACATTTCTCCTTCTTGTGCACAGAGAAGGTGCTAGCAGGGAATTCTCTGCCTGCCTTTCCCCAGCGCTCTGCAAGCTCTCCAGGGCAAGAGGAATTCTGGGGCTCTGTGCTTCATTTCGTCCTGAATAAGCGTTAGTGTTTTCTGCACAAAAGCGACTCTGTGAAGCAAATGTGAATTGTTCTCCTTCCCGTGCACAGCGAAGGTGCTAGCAGGGAATTCTCTGCCTGCCTTTCCCCAGTGCTCTGCAAGCTCTCCAGGGCAACAGCAAATCTGGACTCTGTGCTTTCTTTTATACAGAACAAACGTTAGTGTTTTCTGCAGAAAAGCGATTCTGCGAGAAATTGTGAACACTTTTCCTTCCCGCGCACAGCGAAGGTGCTAGCAGGGAATTCTCTGCCTGCCTTTCCCCAGTGCTCTGCAAGCTCTCCAGGGCAACAGCAAATCTGGACTCTGTGCTTTCTTTTATACAGAACAAGCGTTAGTGTTTTCTGCAGAAAAGCGATTCTGCGAAAAATTGTGAACATTTCTCCTTCCTGCGCACAGCGGAGGTGCTAGCAGGGAATTCTCTGCCTGCCTTTCCCCAGTGCTCTGCAAGCTCTCCAGGGCAAGAGGAATTCTGGGGCTCTGTGCTTCATTTCGTCCTGAATAAGCGTTAGTGTTTTCTGCACAAAAGCGATTCTGCGAAGCAAATGCGAATTGTTCTCCTTCCCGTGCACAGCGAAGGTGCTAGCAGGGAATTCTCTGCCTGCCTTTCCCCAGTGCTCTGCAAGCACTCCAGGGCAACAGCAAATCTGGACTCTGTGCTTTCTTTTATACCAAACAAGCCTTAGTGTTTTCTGCAGAAAAGCGATTCTGCGAAAAATTGTGAACACTTTTCCTTCCCGCGCACAGCGGAGGTGCTAGCAGGGAATTCTCTGCCTGCCTTTCCCCAGTGCTCTGCAAGCTCTCCAGGGCAAGAGCAAATCTGGGGCTCTGTGCTTTCTTTCATCCTGAACAAGCGTTAGTGTTCTTTGCAGAAAAACAATTCTGCGAGAAATTGTGAACACTTTTCCTTCCCGCGCACAGCGAAGGTGCTAGCAGGGAATTCTCTGCCTGCCTTTCCCCAGTGCTCTGCAAGCTCTCCAGGGCAAGAGGAATTCTGGGGCTCTGTGCTTCATTTCGTCCTGAATAAGCGTTAGTGTTTTCTGCACAAAAGCGTTTCTGCGAAGCAAATGCGCATTGTTCTCATTCCCGTGCACAGCGAAGGTGCTAGCAGGGAATTCTCTGCCTGCTTTTCCCCAGTGCTCTGCAAGCTCTCCAGGACAATAGCAAATCTGGGACCTCTGTGCTCTCTTCCGTCCTGAACAAGCGTTAGTGTTTTCTGCACAAAAGCGATTCTGCGAAGCAAATGCGCATTGTTCTCCTTCCCGCGCACAGCGAAGGTGCTAGCAGGGAATTCTCTGCCTGCCTTTCCCCAGTGCTCTGCAAGCTCTCCAGGGCAAGAGCAATTCTGGGGCTATGTGCTTCATTTCGTCCTGAATACGCGTTAGTGTTTTCTGCACAAAAGCGATTCTGTGAAGCAAATGCGAACACTTTTCCTTCCCGCGCACAGCGGAGGTGCTAGCAGGGAATTCTCTGCCTGCCTTTCCCCAGTGCTCTGCAAGCTCTGCAGCGCAATAGCAAATCTGGGGCTCTGTGCTTTCTTTCATCCTGAACAAGCGTTAGTGTTCTTTGCAGAAAAACGATTCTGCGAAAAAATGTGAACATTTCTCCTTCCTGTGCACAGAGAAGGTGCTAGCAGGGAATGCTCTGCCTGCCTTTCCCCAGTGCTCTGCAAGCTCTCCAGGGCAAGAGCAATTCTGGGGCTCTGTGCTTCATTTCGTCCTGAATAAGCGTTAGTGTTTTCTGCACAAAAGCGATTCTGTGAAGCAAATGCGAACACTTTTCCTTCCCGCGCACAGCGGAGGTGCTAGCAGGGAATTCTCTGCCTGCCTTTCCCCAGTGCTCTGCAAGCTCTGCAGCGCAATAGTAAATCTGGGGCTCTGCGCTTTCTTTCATCCTGAACAAGCGTTAGTGTTCTTTGCAGAAAAACGATTCTGCGAAAAATTGTGAACATTTCTCCTTCTTGTGCACAGAGAAGGTGCTAGCAGGGAATTCTCTGCCTGCCTTTCCCCAGTGCTCTGCAAGCTCTCCAGGGCAAGAGCAAATATGGACTCTGTGCTTTCTTTTATACAGAACAAGCGTTAGTGTTTTCTGCAGAAAAGCGATTCTGCGAAAATTTGTGAACAGTTCTCCTTCCCGCGCACAGCGAAGGTGCTAGCAGGGAATTCTCTGCCTGCCTTTCCCCAGTGCTCTGCAAGCTCTCCAGGGCAAGAGGAATTCTGGGGCTCTGTGCTTCATTTCGTCCTGAATAAGCGTTAGTGTTTTCTGAGCAAAAGCCATTCTGCGAAGCAAATGCGAATTGTTCTCCTTCCCGTGCACAGCGAAGGTGCTAGCAGGGAATTCTCTGCCTGCCTTTCCCCAGTGCTCTGCAAGCTCTCCAGGGCAACAGCAAATCTGGACTCTGTGCTTTCTTTTATACAGAACAAACGTTAGTGTTTTCTGCAGAAAAGCGATTCTGCGAGAAATTGTGAACACTTTTCCTTCCCGCGCACAGCGAAGGTGCTAGCAGGGAATTCTCTGCCTGCCTTTCCCCAGTGCTCTGCAAGCTCTCCAGGGCAACAGCAAATCTGGAATCTGTGCTTTCTTTTATACAGAACAAGCGTTAGTGTTTTCTGCAGAAAAGCGATTCTGCGAAAATTTGTGAACAGTTATCCTTCCCGTGCACAGAGAAGGTGCTAGCAGGGAATTCTCTGCCTGCCTTTCCCCAGTGCTCTGCAAGCTCTCCAGGGCAACAGCAAATCTGGACTCTGTGCTTTCTTTTATACAGAACAAGCGTTAGTGTTTTCTGCAGAAAAGCGATTCTGCGAGAAATTGTGAACACTTTTCCTTCCCGCGCACAGCGAAGGTGCTAGCAGGGAATTCTCTGCCTGCCTTTCCCCAGTGCTCTGCAAGCTCTCCAGGGCAACAGCAAATCTGGACTCTGTGCTTTCTTTTATACAGAACAAGCGTTAGTGTTTTCTGCAGAAAAGCGATTCTGCGAAAAATTGTGAACATTTCTCCTTCCCGCGCACAGCGGAGGTGCTAGCAGGGAATTCTCTGCCTGCCTTTCCCCAGTGCTCTGCAAGCTCTCCAGGGCAAGAGGAATTCTGGGGCTCTGTGCTTCATTTCGTCCTGAATAAGCGTTAGTGTTTTCTGCACAAAAGCGATTCTGCGAAGCAAATGCGAATTGTTCTCCTTCCCGTGCACAGCGAAGGTGCTAGCAGGGAATTCTCTGCCTGCCTTTCCCCAGTGCTCTGCAAGCACTCCAGGGCAACAGCAAATATGGACTCTGTGCTTTCTTTTATACCGAACAAGCCTTAGTGTTTTCTGCAGAAAAGCGATTCTGCGAAAAATTGTGAACACTTTTCCTTCCCGCGCACAGCGGAGGTGCTAGCAGGGAATTCTCTGCCTGCCTTTCCCCAGTGCTCTGCAAGCTCTCCAGGGCAAGAGGAATTCTGGGGCTCTGTGCTTCATTTCGTCCTGAATAAGCGTTAGTGTTTTCTGCACAAAAGCGATTCTGCGAAGCAAATGCGAATTGTTCTCCTTCCCGTGCACAGCGAAGGTGCTAGCAGGGAATTCTCTGCCTGCCTTTCCCCAGTGCTCTGCAAGCACTCCAGGGCAACAGCAAATCTGGACTCTGTGCTTTCTTTTATACCAAACAAGCCTTAGTGTTTTCTGCAGAAAAGCGATTCTGCGAAAAATTGTGAACACTTTTCCTTCCCGCGCACAGCGGAGGTGCTAGCAGGGAATTCTCTGCCTGCCTTTCCCCAGTGCTCTGCAAGCTCTCCAGGGCAAGAGCAAATCTGGGGCTCTGTGCTTTCTTTCATCCTGAACAAGCGTTAGTGTTCTTTGCAGAAAAACAATTCTGCGAGAAATTGTGAACACTTTTCCTTCCCGCGCACAGCGAAGGTGCTAGCAGGGAATTCTCTGCCTGCCTTTCCCCAGTGCTCTGCAAGCTCTCCAGGGCAAGAGGAATTCTGGGGCTCTGTGCTTCATTTCGTCCTGAATAAGCGTTAGTGTTTTCTGCACAAAAGCGTTTCTGCGAAGCAAATGCGCATTGTTCTCATTCCCGTGCACAGCGAAGGTGCTAGCAGGGAATTCTCTGCCTGCTTTTCCCCAGTGCTCTGCAAGCTCTCCAGGACAATAGCAAATCTGGGACCTCTGTGCTCTCTTCCGTCCTGAACAAGCGTTAGTGTTTTCTGCACAAAAGCGATTCTGCGAAGCAAATGCGCATTGTTCTCCTTCCCGCGCACAGCGAAGGTGCTAGCAGGGAATTCTCTGCCTGCCTTTCCCCAGTGCTCTGCAAGCTCTCCAGGGCAAGAGGAATTCTGGGGCTCTGTGCTTCATTTCGTCCTGAATAAGCGTTAGTGTTTTCTGCAGAAAAAGCCATTCTGCGAAGCAAATGCGAATTGTTCTCCTTCCCGTGCACAGCGAAGGTGCTAGCAGGGAATTCTCTGCCTGCCTTTCCCCAGTGCTTGGCAAGCTCTCCAGGGCAAGAGCAAATCTGGAGCTCTGTGCTTTCTTTCATCCTGAACGAGCGTTAGTGTTCTTTGCAGAAAAACGATTCTGCGAAAAAATGTGAACATTTCCCCTTCCCGTGCACAGCGGAGGTGCTAGCAGGGAATTCTCTGCCTGCCTTTCCCCAGTGCTCTGCAAGCTCTCCAGGGCAAGAGCAAATCTGGGGCTCTGTGCTTTCTTTCATCCTGAACAAGCGTTAGTGTTCTTTGCAGAAAAACGATTCTGCGAAAAAATGTGAACTTTTCTCCTTCCTGTGCACAGCGAAGGTGCTAGCAGGGAATTCTCTGCCTGCCTTTCCCCAGTGCTCTGCAAGCTCTCCAGGGCAAGAGCAATTCTGGGGCTCTGTGCTTCATTTCGTCCTGAATAAGCGTTAGTGTTTTCTGCGCAAAAGCGACTCTGCGAAGCAAATGCGAATTGTTCTCCTTCCCGTGCACAGCGAAGGTGCTAGCAGGGAATTCTCTGCCTGCCTTTCCCCAGTGCTCTGCAAGCTCTCCAGTGCAATAGCAAATCTGGGGCTCTGTGCTTTCTTTCATCCTGAACAAGCGTTAGTGTTCTTTGCAGAAAAACGATTCTGCGAAAAAATGTGAACATTTCTCCTTCCTGTGCACAGAGAAGGTGCTAGCAGGGAATGCTCTGCCTGCCTTTCCCCAGTGCTCTGCAAGCTCTCCAGGGCAAGAGCAATTCTGGGGCTATGTGATTCATTTCGTCCTGAATAAGCGTTAGTGTTTTCTGCACAAAAGCGATTCTGTGAAGCAAATGCGAACACTTTTCCTTCCCGCGCACAGCGAAGGTGCTAGCAGGGAATTCTCTGCCTGCCTTTCCCCAGTGCTCTGCAAGCTCTGCAGCGCAATAGCAAATCTGGGCCTCTGCGCTTTCTTTCATCCTGAACAAGCGTTATTGTTCTTTGCAGAAAAACGATTCTGCGAAAAAATGTGAACATTTCTCCTTCTTGTGCACAGAGAAGGTGCTAGCAGGGAATTCTCTGCCTGCCTTTCCCCAGTGCTCTGCAAGCTCTCCAGGGCAACAGCAAATCTGGACTCTGTGCTTTCTTTTATACAGAACAAGCGTTAGTGTTTTCTGCAGAAAAGCGATTCTGCGAAAAATTGTGAACACTTTTCCTTCCCGCGCACAGCGAAGGTGCTAGCAGGGAATTCTCTGCCTGCCTTTCCCCAGTGCTCTGCAAGCTCTCCAGGGCAACAGCAAATCTGGACTCTGTGCTTTCTTTTATACAGAACAAGCGTTAGTGTTTTCTGCAGAAAAGCGATTCTGCGAGAAATTGTGAACACTTTTCCTTCCCGCGCACAGCGAAGGTGCTAGCAGGGAATTCTCTGCCTGCCTTTCCCCAGTGCTCTGCAAGCTCTCCAGGGCAAGAGGAATTCTGGGGCTCTGTGCTTCATTTCGTCCTGAATAAGCGTTAGTGTTTTCTGCACAAAAGTGGTTCTGCGAAGCAAATGCGAATTGTTCTCCTTCCCGTGCACAGCGAAGGTGCTAGCAGGGAATTCTCTGCCTGCCTTTCCCCAGTGCTCTGCAAGCTCTCCAGGGCAACAGCAAATCTGGGGCTCTGTGCTTTCTTTCATCCTGAACGAGCGTTAGTGTTCTTTGCAGAAAAACGATTCTGCGAAAAAATGTGAACATTTCCCCTTCCCGCGCACAGCGGAGGTGCTAGCAGGGAATTCTCTGCCTGCCTTTCCCCAGTGCTCTGCAAGCTCTCCAGGACAATAGCAAATCTGGGCCTCTGTGCTTTCTTTCATCCTGAACGAGCGTTAGTGTTCTTTGCAGAAAAACGATTCTGCGAAAAAATGTGAACATTTCTCCTTCCTGTGCACAGAGAAGGTGCTAGCAGGAAATGCTCTGGCTGCCTTTCCCCAGTGCTCTGCAAGCTCTCCAGGGCAAGAGCAATTCTGGGGCTCTGTGCTTCATTTCGTCCTGAATAAGCGTTAGTGTTTTCTGCGCAAAAGCGACTCTGCGAAGCAAATGCGAATTGTTCTCCTTCCCGTGCACAGCGAAGGTGCTAGCAGGGAATTCTCTGCCTGCCTTTCCCCAGTGCTCTGCAAGCTCTGCAGCGCAATAGTAAATCTGGGGCTCTGCGCTTTCTTTCATCCTGAACAAGCGTTAGTGTTCTTTGCAGAAAAACGATTCTGCGAAAAAATGTGAACATTTCTCCTTCTTGTGCACAGAGAAGGTGCTAGCAGGGAATTCTCTGCCTGCCTTTCCCCAGCGCTCTGCAAGCTCTCCAGGGCAAGAGGAATTCTGGGGCTCTGTGCTTCATTTCGTCCTGAATAAGCGTTAGTGTTTTCTGCACAAAAGCGACTCTGTGAAGCAAATGTGAATTGTTCTCCTTCCCGTGCACAGCGAAGGTGCTAGCAGGGAATTCTCTGCCTGCCTTTCCCCAGTGCTCTGCAAGCTCTCCAGGGCAACAGCAAATCTGGACTCTGTGCTTTCTTTTATACAGAACAAACGTTAGTGTTTTCTGCAGAAAAGCGATTCTGCGAGAAATTGTGAACACTTTTCCTTCCCGCGCACAGCGAAGGTGCTAGCAGGGAATTCTCTGCCTGCCTTTCCCCAGTGCTCTGCAAGCTCTCCAGGGCAACAGCAAATCTGGACTCTGTGCTTTCTTTTATACAGAACAAGCGTTAGTGTTTTCTGCAGAAAAGCGATTCTGCGAAAAATTGTGAACATTTCTCCTTCCTGCGCACAGCGGAGGTGCTAGCAGGGAATTCTCTGCCTGCCTTTCCCCAGTGCTCTGCAAGCTCTCCAGGGCAAGAGGAATTCTGGGGCTCTGTGCTTCATTTCGTCCTGAATAAGCGTTAGTGTTTTCTGCACAAAAGCGATTCTGCGAAGCAAATGCGAATTGTTCTCCTTCCCGTGCACAGCGAAGGTGCTAGCAGGGAATTCTCTGCCTGCCTTTCCCCAGTGCTCTGCAAGCACTCCAGGGCAACAGCAAATCTGGACTCTGTGCTTTCTTTTATACCAAACAAGCCTTAGTGTTTTCTGCAGAAAAGCGATTCTGCGAAAAATTGTGAACACTTTTCCTTCCCGCGCACAGCGGAGGTGCTAGCAGGGAATTCTCTGCCTGCCTTTCCCCAGTGCTCTGCAAGCTCTCCAGGGCAAGAGCAAATCTGGGGCTCTGTGCTTTCTTTCATCCTGAACAAGCGTTAGTGTTCTTTGCAGAAAAACAATTCTGCGAGAAATTGTGAACACTTTTCCTTCCCGCGCACAGCGAAGGTGCTAGCAGGGAATTCTCTGCCTGCCTTTCCCCAGTGCTCTGCAAGCTCTCCAGGGCAAGAGGAATTCTGGGGCTCTGTGCTTCATTTCGTCCTGAATAAGCGTTAGTGTTTTCTGCACAAAAGCGTTTCTGCGAAGCAAATGCGCATTGTTCTCATTCCCGTGCACAGCGAAGGTGCTAGCAGGGAATTCTCTGCCTGCTTTTCCCCAGTGCTCTGCAAGCTCTCCAGGACAATAGCAAATCTGGGACCTCTGTGCTCTCTTCCGTCCTGAACAAGCGTTAGTGTTTTCTGCACAAAAGCGATTCTGCGAAGCAAATGCGCATTGTTCTCCTTCCCGCGCACAGAGAAGGTGCTAGCAGGGAATGCTCTGCCTGCCTTTCCCCAGTGCTCTGCAAGCTCTCCAGGGCAAGAGCAATTCTGGGGCTCTGTGCTTCATTTCGTCCTGAATAAGCGTTAGTGTTTTCTGCACAAAAGCGATTCTGTGAAGCAAATGCGAACACTTTTCCTTCCCGCGCACAGCGGAGGTGCTAGCAGGGAATTCTCTGCCTGCCTTTCCCCAGTGCTCTGCAAGCTCTGCAGCGCAATAGTAAATCTGGGGCTCTGCGCTTTCTTTCATCCTGAACAAGCGTTAGTGTTCTTTGCAGAAAAACGATTCTGCGAAAAATTGTGAACATTTCTCCTTCTTGTGCACAGAGAAGGTGCTAGCAGGGAATTCTCTGCCTGCCTTTCCCCAGTGCTCTGCAAGCTCTCCAGGGCAAGAGCAAATATGGACTCTGTGCTTTCTTTTATACAGAACAAGCGTTAGTGTTTTCTGCAGAAAAGCGATTCTGCGAAAATTTGTGAACAGTTCTCCTTCCCGCGCACAGCGAAGGTGCTAGCAGGGAATTCTCTGCCTGCCTTTCCCCAGTGCTCTGCAAGCTCTCCAGGGCAAGAGGAATTCTGGGGCTCTGTGCTTCATTTCGTCCTGAATAAGCGTTAGTGTTTTCTGAGCAAAAGCCATTCTGCGAAGCAAATGCGAATTGTTCTCCTTCCCGTGCACAGCGAAGGTGCTAGCAGGGAATTCTCTGCCTGCCTTTCCCCAGTGCTCTGCAAGCTCTCCAGGGCAACAGCAAATCTGGACTCTGTGCTTTCTTTTATACAGAACAAACGTTAGTGTTTTCTGCAGAAAAGCGATTCTGCGAGAAATTGTGAACACTTTTCCTTCCCGCGCACAGCGAAGGTGCTAGCAGGGAATTCTCTGCCTGCCTTTCCCCAGTGCTCTGCAAGCTCTCCAGGGCAACAGCAAATCTGGAATCTGTGCTTTCTTTTATACAGAACAAGCGTTAGTGTTTTCTGCAGAAAAGCGATTCTGCGAAAATTTGTGAACAGTTATCCTTCCCGTGCACAGAGAAGGTGCTAGCAGGGAATTCTCTGCCTGCCTTTCCCCAGTGCTCTGCAAGCTCTCCAGGGCAACAGCAAATCTGGACTCTGTGCTTTCTTTTATACAGAACAAGCGTTAGTGTTTTCTGCAGAAAAGCGATTCTGCGAGAAATTGTGAACACTTTTCCTTCCCGCGCACAGCGAAGGTGCTAGCAGGGAATTCTCTGCCTGCCTTTCCCCAGTGCTCTGCAAGCTCTCCAGGGCAACAGCAAATCTGGACTCTGTGCTTTCTTTTATACAGAACAAGCGTTAGTGTTTTCTGCAGAAAAGCGATTCTGCGAAAAATTGTGAACATTTCTCCTTCCCGCGCACAGCGGAGGTGCTAGCAGGGAATTCTCTGCCTGCCTTTCCCCAGTGCTCTGCAAGCTCTCCAGGGCAAGAGGAATTCTGGGGCTCTGTGCTTCATTTCGTCCTGAATAAGCGTTAGTGTTTTCTGCACAAAAGCGATTCTGCGAAGCAAATGCGAATTGTTCTCCTTCCCGTGCACAGCGAAGGTGCTAGCAGGGAATTCTCTGCCTGCCTTTCCCCAGTGCTCTGCAAGCACTCCAGGGCAACAGCAAATATGGACTCTGTGCTTTCTTTTATACCGAACAAGCCTTAGTGTTTTCTGCAGAAAAGCGATTCTGCGAAAAATTGTGAACACTTTTCCTTCCCGCGCACAGCGGAGGTGCTAGCAGGGAATTCTCTGCCTGCCTTTCCCCAGTGCTCTGCAAGCTCTCCAGGGCAAGAGGAATTCTGGGGCTCTGTGCTTCATTTCGTCCTGAATAAGCGTTAGTGTTTTCTGCACAAAAGCGATTCTGCGAAGCAAATGCGAATTGTTCTCCTTCCCGTGCACAGCGAAGGTGCTAGCAGGGAATTCTCTGCCTGCCTTTCCCCAGTGCTCTGCAAGCACTCCAGGGCAACAGCAAATCTGGACTCTGTGCTTTCTTTTATACCAAACAAGCCTTAGTGTTTTCTGCAGAAAAGCGATTCTGCGAAAAATTGTGAACACTTTTCCTTCCCGCGCACAGCGGAGGTGCTAGCAGGGAATTCTCTGCCTGCCTTTCCCCAGTGCTCTGCAAGCTCTCCAGGGCAAGAGCAAATCTGGGGCTCTGTGCTTTCTTTCATCCTGAACAAGCGTTAGTGTTCTTTGCAGAAAAACAATTCTGCGAGAAATTGTGAACACTTTTCCTTCCCGCGCACAGCGAAGGTGCTAGCAGGGAATTCTCTGCCTGCCTTTCCCCAGTGCTCTGCAAGCTCTCCAGGGCAAGAGGAATTCTGGGGCTCTGTGCTTCATTTCGTCCTGAATAAGCGTTAGTGTTTTCTGCACAAAAGCGTTTCTGCGAAGCAAATGCGCATTGTTCTCATTCCCGTGCACAGCGAAGGTGCTAGCAGGGAATTCTCTGCCTGCTTTTCCCCAGTGCTCTGCAAGCTCTCCAGGACAATAGCAAATCTGGGACCTCTGTGCTCTCTTCCGTCCTGAACAAGCGTTAGTGTTTTCTGCACAAAAGCGATTCTGCGAAGCAAATGCGCATTGTTCTCCTTCCCGCGCACAGCGAAGGTGCTAGCAGGGAATTCTCTGCCTGCCTTTCCCCAGTGCTCTGCAAGCTCTCCAGGGCAAGAGCAATTCTGGGGCTATGTGCTTCATTTCGTCCTGAATACGCGTTAGTGTTTTCTGCACAAAAGCGATTCTGTGAAGCAAATGCGAACACTTTTCCTTCCCGCGCACAGCGGAGGTGCTAGCAGGGAATTCTCTGCCTGCCTTTCCCCAGTGCTCTGCAAGCTCTGCAGCGCAATAGCAAATCTGGGGCTCTGTGCTTTCTTTCATCCTGAACAAGCGTTAGTGTTCTTTGCAGAAAAACGATTCTGCGAAAAAATGTGAACATTTCTCCTTCCTGTGCACAGAGAAGGTGCTAGCAGGGAATGCTCTGCCTGCCTTTCCCCAGTGCTCTGCAAGCTCTCCAGGGCAAGAGCAATTCTGGGGCTCTGTGCTTCATTTCGTCCTGAATAAGCGTTAGTGTTTTCTGCACAAAAGCGATTCTGTGAAGCAAATGCGAACACTTTTCCTTCCCGCGCACAGCGGAGGTGCTAGCAGGGAATTCTCTGCCTGCCTTTCCCCAGTGCTCTGCAAGCTCTGCAGCGCAATAGTAAATCTGGGGCTCTGCGCTTTCTTTCATCCTGAACAAGCGTTAGTGTTCTTTGCAGAAAAACGATTCTGCGAAAAATTGTGAACATTTCTCCTTCTTGTGCACAGAGAAGGTGCTAGCAGGGAATTCTCTGCCTGCCTTTCCCCAGTGCTCTGCAAGCTCTCCAGGGCAAGAGCAAATATGGACTCTGTGCTTTCTTTTATACAGAACAAGCGTTAGTGTTTTCTGCAGAAAAGCGATTCTGCGAAAATTTGTGAACAGTTCTCCTTCCCGCGCACAGCGAAGGTGCTAGCAGGGAATTCTCTGCCTGCCTTTCCCCAGTGCTCTGCAAGCTCTCCAGGGCAAGAGGAATTCTGGGGCTCTGTGCTTCATTTCGTCCTGAATAAGCGTTAGTGTTTTCTGAGCAAAAGCCATTCTGCGAAGCAAATGCGAATTGTTCTCCTTCCCGTGCACAGCGAAGGTGCTAGCAGGGAATTCTCTGCCTGCCTTTCCCCAGTGCTCTGCAAGCTCTCCAGGGCAACAGCAAATCTGGACTCTGTGCTTTCTTTTATACAGAACAAACGTTAGTGTTTTCTGCAGAAAAGCGATTCTGCGAGAAATTGTGAACACTTTTCCTTCCCGCGCACAGCGAAGGTGCTAGCAGGGAATTCTCTGCCTGCCTTTCCCCAGTGCTCTGCAAGCTCTCCAGGGCAACAGCAAATCTGGAATCTGTGCTTTCTTTTATACAGAACAAGCGTTAGTGTTTTCTGCAGAAAAGCGATTCTGCGAAAATTTGTGAACAGTTATCCTTCCCGTGCACAGAGAAGGTGCTAGCAGGGAATTCTCTGCCTGCCTTTCCCCAGTGCTCTGCAAGCTCTCCAGGGCAACAGCAAATCTGGACTCTGTGCTTTCTTTTATACAGAACAAGCGTTAGTGTTTTCTGCAGAAAAGCGATTCTGCGAG
Source organism: Strix uralensis (assembly GCF_047716275.1). Classification (NCBI taxonomy): domain Eukaryota; kingdom Metazoa; phylum Chordata; class Aves; order Strigiformes; family Strigidae; genus Strix; species Strix uralensis. The sequence goes on along the minus strand of NC_133972.1, from coordinate 5,579,519 downwards.
AAATTGTGAACACTTTTCCTTCCCGCGCACAGCGAAGGTGCTAGCAGGGAATTCTCTGCCTGCCTTTCCCCAGTGCTCTGCAAGCTCTCCAGGGCAACAGCAAATCTGGACTCTGTGCTTTCTTTTATACAGAACAAGCGTTAGTGTTTTCTGCAGAAAAGCGATTCTGCGAAAAATTGTGAACATTTCTCCTTCCCGCGCACAGCGGAGGTGCTAGCAGGGAATTCTCTGCCTGCCTTTCCCCAGTGCTCTGCAAGCTCTCCAGGGCAAGAGGAATTCTGGGGCTCTGTGCTTCATTTCGTCCTGAATAAGCGTTAGTGTTTTCTGCACAAAAGCGATTCTGCGAAGCAAATGCGAATTGTTCTCCTTCCCGTGCACAGCGAAGGTGCTAGCAGGGAATTCTCTGCCTGCCTTTCCCCAGTGCTCTGCAAGCACTCCAGGGCAACAGCAAATATGGACTCTGTGCTTTCTTTTATACCGAACAAGCCTTAGTGTTTTCTGCAGAAAAGCGATTCTGCGAAAAATTGTGAACACTTTTCCTTCCCGCGCACAGCGGAGGTGCTAGCAGGGAATTCTCTGCCTGCCTTTCCCCAGTGCTCTGCAAGCTCTCCAGGGCAAGAGGAATTCTGGGGCTCTGTGCTTCATTTCGTCCTGAATAAGCGTTAGTGTTTTCTGCACAAAAGCGATTCTGCGAAGCAAATGCGAATTGTTCTCCTTCCCGTGCACAGCGAAGGTGCTAGCAGGGAATTCTCTGCCTGCCTTTCCCCAGTGCTCTGCAAGCACTCCAGGGCAACAGCAAATCTGGACTCTGTGCTTTCTTTTATACCAAACAAGCCTTAGTGTTTTCTGCAGAAAAGCGATTCTGCGAAAAATTGTGAACACTTTTCCTTCCCGCGCACAGCGGAGGTGCTAGCAGGGAATTCTCTGCCTGCCTTTCCCCAGTGCTCTGCAAGCTCTCCAGGGCAAGAGCAAATCTGGGGCTCTGTGCTTTCTTTCATCCTGAACAAGCGTTAGTGTTCTTTGCAGAAAAACAATTCTGCGAGAAATTGTGAACACTTTTCCTTCCCGCGCACAGCGAAGGTGCTAGCAGGGAATTCTCTGCCTGCCTTTCCCCAGTGCTCTGCAAGCTCTCCAGGGCAAGAGGAATTCTGGGGCTCTGTGCTTCATTTCGTCCTGAATAAGCGTTAGTGTTTTCTGCACAAAAGCGTTTCTGCGAAGCAAATGCGCATTGTTCTCATTCCCGTGCACAGCGAAGGTGCTAGCAGGGAATTCTCTGCCTGCTTTTCCCCAGTGCTCTGCAAGCTCTCCAGGACAATAGCAAATCTGGGACCTCTGTGCTCTCTTCCGTCCTGAACAAGCGTTAGTGTTTTCTGCACAAAAGCGATTCTGCGAAGCAAATGCGCATTGTTCTCCTTCCCGCGCACAGCGAAGGTGCTAGCAGGGAATTCTCTGCCTGCCTTTCCCCAGTGCTCTGCAAGCTCTCCAGGGCAACAGCAAATCTGGAATCTGTGCTTTCTTTTATACAGAACAAGCGTTAGTGTTTTCTGCAGAAAAGCGATTCTGCGAAAATTTGTGAACAGTTATCCTTCCCGTGCACAGAGAAGGTGCTAGCAGGGAATTCTCTGCCTGCCTTTCCCCAGTGCTCTGCAAGCTCTCCAGGGCAACAGCAAATCTGGACTCTGTGCTTTCTTTTATACAGAACAAGCGTTAGTGTTTTCTGCAGAAAAGCGATTCTGCGAGAAATTGTGAACACTTTTCCTTCCCGCGCACAGCGAAGGTGCTAGCAGGGAATTCTCTGCCTGCCTTTCCCCAGTGCTCTGCAAGCTCTCCAGGGCAACAGCAAATCTGGACTCTGTGCTTTCTTTTATACAGAACAAGCGTTAGTGTTTTCTGCAGAAAAGCGATTCTGCGAAAAATTGTGAACATTTCTCCTTCCCGCGCACAGCGGAGGTGCTAGCAGGGAATTCTCTGCCTGCCTTTCCCCAGTGCTCTGCAAGCTCTCCAGGGCAAGAGGAATTCTGGGGCTCTGTGCTTCATTTCGTCCTGAATAAGCGTTAGTGTTTTCTGCACAAAAGCGATTCTGCGAAGCAAATGCGAATTGTTCTCCTTCCCGTGCACAGCGAAGGTGCTAGCAGGGAATTCTCTGCCTGCCTTTCCCCAGTGCTCTGCAAGCACTCCAGGGCAACAGCAAATATGGACTCTGTGCTTTCTTTTATACCGAACAAGCCTTAGTGTTTTCTGCAGAAAAGCGATTCTGCGAAAAATTGTGAACACTTTTCCTTCCCGCGCACAGCGGAGGTGCTAGCAGGGAATTCTCTGCCTGCCTTTCCCCAGTGCTCTGCAAGCTCTCCAGGGCAAGAGGAATTCTGGGGCTCTGTGCTTCATTTCGTCCTGAATAAGCGTTAGTGTTTTCTGCACAAAAGCGATTCTGCGAAGCAAATGCGAATTGTTCTCCTTCCCGTGCACAGCGAAGGTGCTAGCAGGGAATTCTCTGCCTGCCTTTCCCCAGTGCTCTGCAAGCACTCCAGGGCAACAGCAAATCTGGACTCTGTGCTTTCTTTTATACCAAACAAGCCTTAGTGTTTTCTGCAGAAAAGCGATTCTGCGAAAAATTGTGAACACTTTTCCTTCCCGCGCACAGCGGAGGTGCTAGCAGGGAATTCTCTGCCTGCCTTTCCCCAGTGCTCTGCAAGCTCTCCAGGGCAAGAGCAAATCTGGGGCTCTGTGCTTTCTTTCATCCTGAACAAGCGTTAGTGTTCTTTGCAGAAAAACAATTCTGCGAGAAATTGTGAACACTTTTCCTTCCCGCGCACAGCGAAGGTGCTAGCAGGGAATTCTCTGCCTGCCTTTCCCCAGTGCTCTGCAAGCTCTCCAGGGCAAGAGGAATTCTGGGGCTCTGTGCTTCATTTCGTCCTGAATAAGCGTTAGTGTTTTCTGCACAAAAGCGTTTCTGCGAAGCAAATGCGCATTGTTCTCATTCCCGTGCACAGCGAAGGTGCTAGCAGGGAATTCTCTGCCTGCTTTTCCCCAGTGCTCTGCAAGCTCTCCAGGACAATAGCAAATCTGGGACCTCTGTGCTCTCTTCCGTCCTGAACAAGCGTTAGTGTTTTCTGCACAAAAGCGATTCTGCGAAGCAAATGCGCATTGTTCTCCTTCCCGCGCACAGCGAAGGTGCTAGCAGGGAATTCTCTGCCTGCCTTTCCCCAGTGCTCTGCAAGCTCTCCAGGGCAAGAGCAATTCTGGGGCTATGTGCTTCATTTCGTCCTGAATACGCGTTAGTGTTTTCTGCACAAAAGCGATTCTGTGAAGCAAATGCGAACACTTTTCCTTCCCGCGCACAGCGGAGGTGCTAGCAGGGAATTCTCTGCCTGCCTTTCCCCAGTGCTCTGCAAGCTCTGCAGCGCAATAGCAAATCTGGGGCTCTGTGCTTTCTTTCATCCTGAACAAGCGTTAGTGTTCTTTGCAGAAAAACGATTCTGCGAAAAAATGTGAACATTTCTCCTTCCTGTGCACAGAGAAGGTGCTAGCAGGGAATGCTCTGCCTGCCTTTCCCCAGTGCTCTGCAAGCTCTCCAGGGCAAGAGCAATTCTGGGGCTCTGTGCTTCATTTCGTCCTGAATAAGCGTTAGTGTTTTCTGCACAAAAGCGATTCTGTGAAGCAAATGCGAACACTTTTCCTTCCCGCGCACAGCGGAGGTGCTAGCAGGGAATTCTCTGCCTGCCTTTCCCCAGTGCTCTGCAAGCTCTGCAGCGCAATAGTAAATCTGGGGCTCTGCGCTTTCTTTCATCCTGAACAAGCGTTAGTGTTCTTTGCAGAAAAACGATTCTGCGAAAAATTGTGAACATTTCTCCTTCTTGTGCACAGAGAAGGTGCTAGCAGGGAATTCTCTGCCTGCCTTTCCCCAGTGCTCTGCAAGCTCTCCAGGGCAAGAGCAAATATGGACTCTGTGCTTTCTTTTATACAGAACAAGCGTTAGTGTTTTCTGCAGAAAAGCGATTCTGCGAAAATTTGTGAACAGTTCTCCTTCCCGCGCACAGCGAAGGTGCTAGCAGGGAATTCTCTGCCTGCCTTTCCCCAGTGCTCTGCAAGCTCTCCAGGGCAAGAGGAATTCTGGGGCTCTGTGCTTCATTTCGTCCTGAATAAGCGTTAGTGTTTTCTGAGCAAAAGCCATTCTGCGAAGCAAATGCGAATTGTTCTCCTTCCCGTGCACAGCGAAGGTGCTAGCAGGGAATTCTCTGCCTGCCTTTCCCCAGTGCTCTGCAAGCTCTCCAGGGCAACAGCAAATCTGGACTCTGTGCTTTCTTTTATACAGAACAAACGTTAGTGTTTTCTGCAGAAAAGCGATTCTGCGAGAAATTGTGAACACTTTTCCTTCCCGCGCACAGCGAAGGTGCTAGCAGGGAATTCTCTGCCTGCCTTTCCCCAGTGCTCTGCAAGCTCTCCAGGGCAACAGCAAATCTGGAATCTGTGCTTTCTTTTATACAGAACAAGCGTTAGTGTTTTCTGCAGAAAAGCGATTCTGCGAAAATTTGTGAACAGTTATCCTTCCCGTGCACAGAGAAGGTGCTAGCAGGGAATTCTCTGCCTGCCTTTCCCCAGTGCTCTGCAAGCTCTCCAGGGCAACAGCAAATCTGGACTCTGTGCTTTCTTTTATACAAAACAAGCGTTACTGTTTTCTGCAGAAAAGCGATTCTGCGAGAAATTGTGAACACTTTTCCTTCCCGCGCACAGCGAAGGTGCTAGCAGGGAATTCTCTGCCTGCCTTTCCCCAGTGCTCTGCAAGCTCTCCAGGGCAAGAGGAATTCTGGGGCTCTGTGCTTCATTTCGTCCTGAATAAGCGTTAGTGTTTTCTGCACAAAAGCGTTTCTGCGAAGCAAATGCGCATTGTTCTCCTTCCCGTGCACAGCGAAGGTGCTAGCAGGGAATTCTCTGCCTGCCTTTCCCCAGTGCTCTGCAAGCTCTCCAGGACAATAGCAAATCTGGGACCTCTGTGCTCTCTTCTGTCCTGAACAAGCGTTAGTTTTTTCTGCACAAAAGCGATTCTGCGAAGCAAATGCGCATTGTTCTCCTTCCAGTGCACAGCGAAGGTGCTAGCAGGGAATTCTCTGCCTGCCTTTCCCCAGTGCTCTGCAAGCTCTCCAGGGCAAGAGCAATTCTGGGGCTATGTGCTTCATTTCGTCCTGAATACGCGTTAGTGTTTTCTGCACAAAAGCGATTCTGTGAAGCAAATGCGAACACTTTTCCTTCCCGCGCACAGCGGAGGTGCTAGCAGGGAATTCTCTGCCTGCCTTTCCCCAGTGCTCTGCAAGCTCTGCAGCGCAATAGCAAATCTGGGGCTCTGTGCTTTCTTTCATCCTGAACAAGCGTTAGTGTTCTTTGCAGAAAAACGATTCTGCGAAAAAATGTGAACATTTCTCCTTCTTGTGCACAGAGAAGGTGCTAGCAGGGAATTCTCTGCCTGCCTTTCCCCAGTGCTCTGCAAGCTCTCCAGGGCAAGAGCAAATATGGACTCTGTGCTTTCTTTTATACAGAACAAGCGTTAGTGTTTTCTGCAGAAAAGCGATTCTGCGAAAATTTGTGAACAGTTCTCCTTCCCGCGCACAGCGAAGGTGCTAGCAGGGAATTCTCTGCCTGCCTTTCCCCAGTGCTCTGCAAGCTCTCCAGGGCAAGAGGAATTCTGGGGCTCTGTGCTTCATTTCGTCCTGAATAAGCGTTAGTGTTTTCTGAGCAAAAGCCATTCTGCGAAGCAAATGCGAATTGTTCTCCTTCCCGTGCACAGCGAAGGTGCTAGCAGGGAATTCTCTGCCTGCCTTTCCCCAGTGCTCTGCAAGCTCTCCAGGGCAACAGCAAATCTGGGGCTCTGTGCTTTCTTTCATCCTGAACGAGCGTTAGTGTTCTTTGCAGAAAAACAATTCTGCGAAAAAATATGAACATTTCCCCTTCCCGTGCACAGCGGAGGTTCTAGCAGGGAATTCTCTGCCTGCCTTTCCCCAGTGCTCTGCAAGCTCTCCAGGGCAACAGCAAATCTGGGGCTCTGTGCTTTCTTTCATCCTGAACAAGCGTTAGTGTTCTTTGCAGAAAAACGATTCTGCGAAAAAATGTGAACTTTTCTCCTTCCTGTGCACAGCGAAGGTGCTAGCAGGGAATTCTCTGCCTGCCTTTCCCCAGTGCTCTGCAAGCTCTCCAGGGCAAGAGGAATTCTGGGGCTCTGTGCTTCATTTCGTCCTGAATAAGCGTTAGTGTTTTCTGCACAAAAGCGATTCTGCGAAGCAAATGCGAATTGTTCTCCTTCCCGTGCACAGCGAAGGTGCTAGCAGGGAATTCTCTGCCTGCCTTTCCCCAGTGCTCTGCAAGCACTCCAGGGCAACAGCAAATCTGGACTCTGTGCTTTCTTTTATACCGAACAAGCCTTAGTGTTTTCTGCAGAAAAGCGATTCTGCGAAAAATTGTGAACACTTTTCCTTCCCGCGCACAGCGGAGGTGCTAGCAGGGAATTCTCTGCCTGCCTTTCCCCAGTGCTCTGCAAGCTCTCCAGGGCAAGAGCAAATCTGGGGCTCTGTGCTTTCTTTCATCCTGAACAAGCGTTAGTGTTCTTTGCAGAAAAACAATTCTGCGAGAAATTGTGAACACTTTTCCTTCCCGCGCACAGCGAAGGTGCTAGCAGGGAATTCTCTGCCTGCCTTTCCCCAGTGCTCTGCAAGCTCTCCAGGGCAAGAGCAATTCTGGGGCTCTGTGCTTCATTTCGTCCTGAATAAGCGTTAGTGTTTTCTGCACAAAAGCGTTTCTGCGAAGGAAATGCGCATTGTTCTCCTTCCCGTGCACAGCGAAGGTGCTAGCAGGGAATTCTCTGCCTGCCTTTCCCCAGTGCTCTGCAAGCTCTCCAGGGCAAGAGCAAATATGGACTCTGTGCTTTCTTTTATACAGAACAAGCGTTAGTGTTTTCTGCAGAAAAGCGATTCTGCGAAAATTTGTGAACAGTTCTCCTTCCCGCGCACAGCGAAGGTGCTAGCAGGGAATTCTCTGCCTGCCTTTCCCCAGTGCTCTGCAAGCTCTCCAGGGCAAGAGGAATTCTGGGGCTCTGTGCTTCATTTCGTCCTGAATAAGCGTTAGTGTTTTCTGAGCAAAAGCCATTCTGCGAAGCAAATGCGAATTGTTCTCCTTCCCGTGCACAGCGAAGGTGCTAGCAGGGAATTCTCTGCCTGCCTTTCCCCAGTGCTCTGCAAGCTCTCCAGGGCAACAGCAAATCTGGGGCTCTGTGCTTTCTTTCATCCTGAACGAGCGTTAGTGTTCTTTGCAGAAAAACGATTCTGCGAAAAAATATGAACATTTCCCCTTCCCGTGCACAGCGGAGGTTCTAGCAGGGAATTCTCTGCCTGCCTTTCCCCAGTGCTCTGCAAGCTCTCCAGGGCAAGAGCAAATCTGGGGCTCTGTGCTTTCTTTCATCCTGAACAAGCGTTAGTGTTCTTTGCAGAAAAACAATTCTGCGAGAAATTGTGAACACTTTTCCTTCCCGCGCACAGCGAAGGTGCTAGCAGGGAATTCTCTGCCTGCCTTTCCCCAGTGCTCTGCAAGCTCTCCAGGGCAAGAGGAATTCTGGGGCTCTGTGCTTCATTTCGTCCTGAATAAGCGTTAGTGTTTTCTGCACAAAAGCGTTTCTGCGAAGCAAATGCGCATTGTTCTCCTTCCCGTGCACAGCGAAGGTGCTAGCAGGGAATTCTCTGCCTGCCTTTCCCCAGTGCTCTGCAAGCTCTCCAGGACAATAGCAAATCTGGGACCTCTGTGCTCTCTTCCGTCCTGAACAAGCGTTAGTGTTTTCTGCACAAAAGCGATTCTGCGAAGCAAATGCGCATTGTTCTCCTTCCCGTGCACAGCGAAGGTGCTAGCAGGGAATTCTCTGCCTGCCTTTCCCCAGTGCTCTGCAAGCTCTCCAGGGCAAGAGCAATTCTGGGGCTATGTGCTTCATTTCGTCCTGAATACGCGTTAGTGTTTTCTGCACAAAAGCGATTCTGTGAAGCAAATGCGAACACTTTTCCTTCCCGCGCACAGCGAAGGTGCTAGCAGGGAATTCTCTGCCTGCCTTTCCCCAGTGCTCTGCAAGCTCTGCAGCGCAATAGCAAATCTGGGGCTCTGTGCTTTCTTTCATCCTGAACAAGCGTTAGTGTTCTTTGCAGAAAAACGATTCTGCGAAAAAATGTGAACATTTCTCCTTCCTGTGCACAGAGAAGGTGCTAGCAGGGAATGCTCTGCCTGCCTTTCCCCAGTGCTCTGCAAGCTCTCCAGGGCAAGAGGAATTCTGGGGCTCTGTGCTTCATTTCGTCCTGAATAAGCGTTAGTGTTTTCTGCACAAAAGCGATTCTGTGAAGCAAATGCGAACACTTTTCCTTCCCGCGCACAGCGAAGGTGCTAGCAGGGAATTCTCTGCCTGCCTTTCCCCAGTGCTCTGCAAGCTCTGCAGCGCAATAGTAAATCTGGGGCTCTGCGCTTTCTTTCATCCTGAACAAGCGTTAGTGTTCTTTGCAGAAAAACGATTCTGCGAAAAAATGTGAACATTTCTCCTTCTTGTGCACAGAGAAGGTGCTAGCAGGGAATTCTCTGCCTGCCTTTCCCCAGTGCTCTGCAAGCTCTCCAGGGCAAGAGCAAATATGGACTCTGTGCTTTCTTTTATACAGAACAAGCGTTAGTGTTTTCTGCAGAAAAGCGATTCTGCGAAAATTTGTGAACAGTTCTCCTTCCCGCGCACAGCGAAGGTGCTAGCAGGGAATTCTCTGCCTGCCTTTCCCCAGTGCTCTGCAAGCTCTCCAGGGCAAGAGGAATTCTGGGGCTCTGTGCTTCATTTCGTCCTGAATAAGCGTTAGTGTTTTCTGAGCAAAAGCCATTCTGCGAAGCAAATGCGAATTGTTCTCCTTCCCGTGCACAGCGAAGGTGCTAGCAGGGAATTCTCTGCCTGCCTTTCCCCAGTGCTCTGCAAGCTCTCCAGGGCAACAGCAAATCTGGGGCTCTGTGCTTTCTTTCATCCTGAACGAGCGTTAGTGTTCTTTGCAGAAAAACGATTCTGCGAAAAAATATGAACATTTCCCCTTCCCGTGCACAGCGGAGGTTCTAGCAGGGAATTCTCTGCCTGCCTTTCCCCAGTGCTCTGTAAGCTCTCCAGGGCAAGAGCAAATCTGGGGCTCTGTGCTTTCTTTCATCCTGAACAAGCGTTAGTGTTCTTTGCAGAAAAACGATTCTGCGAAAAAATGTGAACTTTTCTCCTTCCTGTGCACAGCGAAGGTGCTAGCAGGGAATTCTCTGCCTGCCTTTCCCCAGTGCTCTGCAAGCTCTCCAGGGCAAGAGCAATTCTGGGGCTCTGTGCTTCATTTCGTCCTGAATAAGCGTTAGTGTTTTCTGCGCAAAAGCGACTCTGCGAAGCAAATGCGAATTGTTCTCCTTCCCGTGCACAGCGAAGGTGCTAGCAGGGAATTCTCTGCCTGCCTTTCCCCAGTGCTCTGCAAGCTCTCCAGTGCAATAGCAAATCTGGGGCTCTGTGCTTTCTTTCATCCTGAACAAGCGTTAGTGTTCTTTGCAGAAAAACGATTCTGCGAAAAAATGTGAACATTTCTCCTTCCTGTGCACAGAGAAGGTGCTAGCAGGGAATGCTCTGCCTGCCTTTCCCCAGTGCTCTGCAAGCTCTCCAGGGCAAGAGCAATTCTGGGGCTCTGTGCTTCATTTCGTCCTGAATAAGCGTTACTGTTTTCTGCACAAAAGCGATTCTGTGAAGCAAATGCGAACACTTTTCCTTCCCGCGCACAGCGGAGGTGCTAGCAGGGAATTCTCTGCCTGCCTTTCCCCAGTGCTCTGCAAGCTCTGCAGCGCAATAGTAAATCTGGGGCTCTGCGCTTTCTTTCATCCTGAACAAGCGTTAGTGTTCTTTGCAGAAAAACGATTCTGCGAAAAAATGTGAACATTTCTCCTTCTTGTGCACAGAGAAGGTGCTAGCAGGGAATTCTCTGCCTGCCTTTCCCCAGTGCTCTGCAAGCTCTCCAGGGCAAGAGCAAATATGGACTCTGTGCTTTCTTTTATACAGAATAAGCGTTAGTGTTTTCTGCAGAAAAGAGATTCTGCGAAAATTTGTGAACAGTTCTCCTTCCCGCGCACAGCGAAGGTGCTAGCAGGGAATTCTCTGCCTGCCTTTCCCCAGTGCTCTGCAAGCTCTCCAGGGCAAGAGGAATTCTGGGGCTCTGTGCTTCATTTCGTCCTGAATAAGCGTTAGTGTTTTCTGCACAAAAGCGACTCTGTGAAGCAAATGCGAATTGTTCTCCTTCCCGTGCACAGCGAAGGTGCTAGCAGGGAATTCTCTGCCTGCCTTTCCCCAGTGCTCTGCAAGCTCTCCAGGGCAACAGCAAATCTGGACTCTGTGCTTTCTTTTATACAGAACAAACGTTAGTGTTTTCTGCAGAAAAGCGATTCTGCGAGAAATTGTGAACACTTTTCCTTCCCGCGCACAGCGAAGGTGCTAGCAGGGAATTCTCTGCCTGCCTTTCCCCAGTGCTCTGCAAGCTCTCCAGGGCAACAGCAAATCTGGACTCTGTGCTTTCTTTTATACAGAACAAGCGTTAGTGTTTTCTGCAGAAAAGCGATTCTGCGAAAAATTGTGAACATTTCTCCTTCCCGCGCACAGCGGAGGTGCTAGCAGGGAATTCTCTGCCTGCCTTTCCCCAGTGCTCTGCAAGCTCTCCAGGGCAAGAGGAATTCTGGGGCTCTGTGCTTCATTTCGTCCTGAATTAGCGTTAGTGTTTTCTGCACAAAAGCGATTCTGCGAAGCAAATGCGAATTGTTCTCCTTCCCGTGCACAGCGAAGGTGCTAGCAGGGAATTCTCTGCCTGCCTTTCCCCAGTGCTCTGCAAGCTCTCCAGAGCAAGAGCAAATCTGGGGCTCTGTGCTTTCTTTCATCCTGAACGAGCGTTAGTGTTCTTTGCAGAAAAACGATTCTGCGAAAATTGTGAACATTTCTCCTTCCCGTGCACAGCGAAGGTGCTAGCAGGGAATTCTCTGCCTGCCTTTCCCCAGTGCTCTGCAAGTTCTCCAGGCAAGAGCAAATCTGGGGCTCTGTGCTTTCTTTCATCCTGAACAAGCGTTAGTGTTCTTTGCAGAAAAACGATTCTGCGAAAAAATGTGAACATTTCTCCTTCCTGTGCACAGCGAAGGTGCTAGCAGGGAATTCTCTGCCTGCCTTTCCCCAGTGCTCTGCAAGCTCTCCAGGACAACAGCAAATCTGGGACCTCTGTGCTCTCTTCCGTCCTGAACAAGCGTTAGTGTTTTCTGCACAAAAGCGATTCTGCGAAGCAAATGCGAATTGTTCTCCTTCCCGTGCACAGCGAAGGTGCTAGCAGGGAATTCTCTGCCTGCCTTTCCCCAGTGCTCTGCAAGCTCTCCAGGGCAACAGCAAATCTGGACTCTGTGCTTTCTTTCATCCTGAACAAGCGTTAGTGTTTTCTGCAGAAAAGCGATTCTGCGAAAAATTGTGAACATTTCTCCTTCCCGCGCACAGCGAAGGTGCTAGCAGGGAATTCTCTGCCTGCCTTTCCCCAGTGCTCTGCAAGCTCTCCAGGGCAACAGCAAATCTGGACTCTGTGCTTTCTTTTATACAGAACAAGCGTTAGTGTTTTCTGCAGAAAAGCGATTCTGCGAGAAATTGTGAACACTTTTCCTTCCCGCGCACAGCGAAGGTGCTAGCAGGGAATTCTCTGCCTGCCTTTCCCCAGTGCTCTGCAAGCTCTCCAGGACAATAGCAAATCTGGGACCTCTGTGCTTCATTTCGTCCTGAATAAGCGTTAGTGTTTTCTGCACAAAAGCGTTTCTGCGAAGCAAATGCGCATTGTTCTCCTTCCCGTGCACAGCGAAGGTGCTAGCAGGGAATTCTCTGCCTGCCTTTCCCCAGTGCTCTGCAAGCTCTCCAGGGCAAGAGCAATTCTGGGGCTATGTGCTTCATTTCGTACTGAATAAGCGTTACTGTTTTCTGCACAAAAGCGATTCTGCGAAGCAAATGCGAACACTTTTCCTTCCCGCGCACAGCGGAGGTGCTAGCAGGGAATTCTCTGCCTGCCTTTCCCCAGTGCTCTGCAAGCTCTCCAGCGCAATAGCAAATCTGGGGCTCTGTGCTTTCCTTCATCCTGAACAAGCGTTAGTGTTCTTTGCAGAAAAACGATTCTGCGAAAAAATGTGAACACTTCTCCTTCCTGTGCACAGAGAAGGTGCTAGCAGGGAATGCTCTGCCTGCCTTTCCCCAGTGCTCTGCAAGCTCTCCAGGGCAAGAGCAATTCTGGGGCTCTGTGCTTCATTTCGTCCTGAATAAGCGTTAGTGTTTTCTGCACAAAAGCGATTCTGTGAAGCAAATGCGAACACTTTTCCTTCCCGCGCACAGCGAAGGTGCTAGCAGGGAATTCTCTGCCTGCCTTTCCCCAGTGCTCTGCAAGCTCTGCAGCGCAATAGTAAATCTGGGGCTCTGCGCTTTCTTTCATCCTGAACAAGCGTTAGTGTTCTTTGCAGAAAAACGATTCTGCGAAAAAATGTGAACATTTCTCCTTCTTGTGCACAGAGAAGGTGCTAGCAGGGAATTCTCTGCCTGCCTTTCCCCAGTGCTCTGCAAGCTCTCCAGGGCAAGAGCAAATCTGGACTCTGTGCTTTCTTTTATACAGAACAAGCGTTAGTGTTTTCTGCAGAAAAGCGATTCTGCGAAAAATTGTGAACAGTTCTCCTTCCCGCGCACAGCGAAGGTGCTAGCAGGGAATTCTCTGCCTGCCTTTCCCCAGTGCTCTGCAAGCTCTCCAGGGCAACAGCAAATCTGGACTCTGTGCTTTCTTTTATACAGAACAAGCGTTAGTGTTTTCTGCAGAAAAGCGATTCTGCGAAAAATTGTGAACATTTCTCCTTCCCGCGCACAGCGAAGGTGCTAGCAGGGAATTCTCTGCCTGCCTTTCCCCAGTGCTCTGCAAGCTCTCCAGGGCAACAGCAAATCTGGACTCTGTGCTTTCTTTTATACAGAACAAGCGTTAGTGTTTTCTGCAGAAAAGCGATTCTGCGAGAAATTGTGAACACTTTTCCTTCCCGCGCACAGCGAAGGTGCTAGCAGGGAATTCTCTGCCTGCCTTTCCCCAGTGCTCTGCAAGCTCTCCAGGGCAAGAGCAAATCTGGGGCTCTGTGCTTTCTTTCATCCTGAACGAGCGTTAGTGTTCTTTGCAGAAAAACGATTCTGCGAAAAAATGTGAACATTTCTCCTTCCCGTGCACAGCGGAGGTGCTAGCAGGGAATTCTCTGCCTGCCTTTCCCCAGTGCTCTGCAAGCTCTCCAGGGCAATAGCAAATCTGGGGCTCTGTGCTTTCTTTCATCCTGAACAAGCGTTAGTGTTCTTTGCAGAAAAACGATTCTGCGAAAAAATGTGAACATTTCTCCTTCCTGTGCACAGCGAAGGTGCTAGCAGGGAATTCTCTGCCTGCCTTTCCCCAGTGCTCTGCAAGCTCTCCAGGACAATAGCAAATCTGGGGCCTCTGTGCTCTCTTCCGTCCTGAACAAGCATTAGTGTTTTCTGCACAAAAGCGATTCTGCGAAGCAAATGCGCATTGTTCTCCTTCCCGTGCACAGCGAAGGTGCTAGCAGGGAATTCTCTGCCTGCCTTTCCCCAGTGCTCTGCAAGCTCTCCAGGGCAAGAGCAATTCTGGGGCTATGTGCTTCATTTCGTACTGAATAAGCGTTACTGTTTTCTGCACAAAAGCGATTCTGCGAAGCAAATGCGAACACTTTTCCTTCCCGCGCACAGCGGAGGTGCTAGCAGGGAATTCTCTGCCTGCCTTTCCCCAGTGCTCTGCAAGCTCTCCAGCGCAATAGCAAATCTGGGGCTCTGTGCTTTCCTTCATCCTGAACAAGCGTTAGTGTTCTTTGCAGAAAAACGATTCTGCGAAAAAATGTGAACACTTCTCCTTCCTGTGCACAGAGAAGGTGCTAGCAGGGAATGCTCTGCCTGCCTTTCCCCAGTGCTCTGCAAGCTCTCCAGGGCAAGAGCAATTCTGGGGCTCTGTGCTTCATTTCGTCCTGAATAAGCGTTAGTGTTTTCTGCACAAAAGCGATTCTGTGAAGCAAATGCGAACACTTTTCCTTCCCGCGCACAGCGAAGGTGCTAGCAGGGAATTCTCTGCCTGCCTTTCCCCAGTGCTCTGCAAGCTCTGCAGCGCAATAGTAAATCTGGGCCTCTGCGCTTTCTTTCATCCTGAACAAGCGTTAGTGTTCTTTGCAGAAAAACGATTCTGCGAAAAAATGTGAACATTTCTCCTTCTTGTGCACAGAGAAGGTGCTAGCAGGGAACTCTCTGCCTGCCTTTCCCCAGTGCTCTGCAAGCTCTCCAGGGCAAGAGCAAATCTGGACTCTGTGCTTTCTTTTATACAGAACAAGCGTTAGTGTTTTCTGCAGAAAAGCGATTCTGCGAAAAATTGTGAACAGTTCTCCTTCCCGCGCACAGCGAAGGTGCTAGCAGGGAATTCTCTGCCTGCCTTTCCCCAGTGCTCTGCAAGCTCTCCAGGGCAACAGCAAATCTGGACTCTGTGCTTTCTTTTATACAGAACAAGCGTTAGTGTTTTCTGCAGAAAAGCGATTCTGCGAAAAATTGTGAACAGTTCTCCTTCCCGCGCACAGCGAAGGTGCTAGCAGGGAATTCTCTGCCTGCCTTTCCCCAGTGCTCTGCAAGCTCTCCAGGGCAACAGCAAATCTGGACTCTGTGCTTTCTTTTATACAGAACAAGCGTTAGTGTTTTCTGCAGAAAAGCGATTCTGCGAAAAATTGTGAACATTTCTCCTTCCCGCGCACAGCGAAGGTGCTAGCAGGGAATTCTCTGCCTGCCTTTCCCCAGTGCTCTGCAAGCTCTCCAGGGCAACAGCAAATCTGGACTCTGTGCTTTCTTTTATACAGAACAAGCGTTAGTGTTTTCTGCACAAAAGCGATTCTGCGAAAAATTGTGAACATTTCTCCTTCCTGTGCACAGAGAAGGTGCTAGCAGGGAATGCTCTGCCTGCCTTTCCCCAGTGCTCTGCAAGCTCTCCAGGGCAACAGCCAATCTGGACTCTGTGCTTACTTTTATACAGAACAAGCGTTAGTGTTTTCTGCAGAAAAGCGATTCTGCGAAAAATTGTGAACATTTCTCCTTCCCGCGCACAGCGAAGGTGCTAGCAGGGAATTCTCTGCCTGCCTTTCCCCAGTGCTCTGCAAGCTCTCCAGGGCAAGAGCAAATCTGGACTCTGTGCTTTCTTTTATACAGAACAAGCGTTAGTGTTTTCTGCAGAAAAGCGATTCTGCGAGAAATTGTGAACACTTTTCCTTCCCGCGCACAGCGAAGGTGCTAGCAGGGAATTCTCTGCCTGCCTTTCCCCAGTGCTCTGCAAGCTCTCCAGGGCAAGAGCAATTCTGGGGCTCTGTGCTTCATTTCGTCCTGAATAAGCGTTAGTGTTTTCTGCACAAAAGCGAGTCTGCGAAGCAAATGCGAATTGTTCTCCTTCCCGTGCACAGTGAAGGTGCTAGCAGGGAATTCTCTGCCTGCCTTTCCCCAGTGCTCTGCAAGCTCTCCAGCGCAATAGCAAATCTGGGGCTCTGTGCTTTCTTTCATCCTGAACAAGCGTTAGTGTTCTTTGCAGAAAAACGATTCTGCGAAAAAATGTGAAAATTTCTCCTTCCTGTGCACAGAGGAGGTGCTAGCAGGGAATTCTCTGCCTGCCTTTCCCCAGTGCTGTGCAAGCTCTCCACGGCAACAGCAAATCTGGACTCTGTGCTTTCTTTTATACAGAACAAGCGTTAGTGTTTTCTGCAGAAAAGCGATTCTGCGAAAAATTGTGAACAGTTCTCCTTCCCGCGCACAGCGAAGGTGCTAGCAGGGAATTCTCTGCCTGCCTTTCCCCAGTGCTCTGCAAGCTCTCCAGGGCAACAGCAAATCTGGACTCTGTGCTTTCTTTTATACAGAACAAGCGTTAGTGTTTTCTGCAGAAAAGCGATTCTGCGAGAAATTGTGAACACTTTTCCTTCCCGCGCACAGCGAAGGTGCTAGCAGGGAATTCTCTGCCTGCCTTTCCCCAGTGCTCTGCAAGCTCTCCAGGGCAAGAGCAAATCTGGGGCTCTGTGCTTTCTTTCATCCTGAACGAGCGTTAGTGTTCTTTGCAGACAAACCATTCTGCGAAAAAATGTGAACATTTCTCCTTCCCGTGCACAGCGGAGGTGCTAGCAGGGAATTCTCTGCCTGCCTTTCCCCAGTGCTCTGCAAGCTCTCCAGGGCAATAGCAAATCTGGGGCTCTGTGCTTTCTTTCATCCTGAACAAGCGTTAGTGTTCTTTGCAGAAAAACGATTCTGCGAAAAAATGTGAACATTTCTCCTTCCTGTGCACAGCGAAGGTGCTAGCAGGGAATTCTCTGCCTGCCTTTCCCCAGTGCTCTGCAAGCTCTCCAGGACAATAGCAAATCTGGGGCCTCTGTGCTCTCTTCCGTCCTGAACAAGCATTAGTGTTTTCTGCACAAAAGCGATTCTGCGAAGCAAATGCGCATTGTTCTCCTTCCCGTGCACAGCGAAGGTGCTAGCAGGGAATTCTCTGCCTGCCTTTCCCCAGTGCTCTGCAAGCTCTCCAGGGCAAGAGCAATTCTGGGGCTATGTGCTTCATTTCGTACTGAATAAGCGTTACTGTTTTCTGCACAAAAGCGATTCTGCGAAGCAAATGCGAACACTTTTCCTTCCCGCGCACAGCGGAGGTGCTAGCAGGGAATTCTCTGCCTGCCTTTCCCCAGTGCTCTGCAAGCTCTCCAGCGCAATAGCAAATCTGGGGCTCTGTGCTTTCCTTCATCCTGAACAAGCGTTAGTGTTCTTTGCAGAAAAACGATTCTGCGAAAAAATGTGAACACTTCTCCTTCCTGTGCACAGAGAAGGTGCTAGCAGGGAATGCTCTGCCTGCCTTTCCCCAGTGCTCTGCAAGCTCTCCAGGGCAAGAGCAATTCTGGGGCTATGTGCTTCATTTCGTCCTGAATAAGCGTTAGTGTTTTCTGCACAAAAGCGATTCTGTGAAGCAAATGCGAACACTTTTCCTTCCCGCGCACAGCGAAGGTGCTAGCAGGGAATTCTCTGCCTGCCTTTCCCCAGTGCTCTGCAAGCTCTGCAGCGCAATAGTAAATCTGGGCCTCTGCGCTTTCTTTCATCCTGAACAAGCGTTAGTGTTCTTTGCAGAAAAACGATTCTGCGAAAAAATGTGAACATTTCTCCTTCTTGTGCACAGAGAAGGTGCTAGCAGGGAACTCTCTGCCTGCCTTTCCCCAGTGCTCTGCAAGCTCTCCAGGGCAAGAGCAAATCTGGACTCTGTGCTTTCTTTTATACAGAACAAGCGTTAGTGTTTTCTGCAGAAAAGCGATTCTGCGAAAAATTGTGAACATTTCTCCTTCCCGCGCACAGCGAAGGTGCTAGCAGGGAATTCTCTGCCTGCCTTTCCCCAGTGCTCTGCAAGCTCTCCAGGGCAAGAGCAAATCTGGACTCTGTGCTTTCTTTTATACAGAACAAGCGTTAGTGTTTTCTGCAGAAAAGCGATTCTGCGAAAAATTGTGAACAGTTCTCCTTCCCGCGCACAGCGAAGGTGCTAGCAGGGAATTCTCTGCCTGCCTTTCCCCAGTGCTCTGCAAGCTCTCCAGGGCAACAGCAAATCTGGACTCTGTGCTTTCTTTTATACAGAACAAGCGTTAGTGTTTTCTGCAGAAAAGCGATTCTGCGAAAAATTGTGAACATTTCTCCTTCCCGCGCACAGCGAAGGTGCTAGCAGGGAATTCTCTGCCTGCCTTTCCCCAGTGCTCTGCAAGCTCTCCAGGGCAACAGCAAATCTGGACTCTGTGCTTTCTTTTATACAGAACAAGCGTTAGTGTTTTCTGCACAAAAGCGATTCTGCGAAAAATTGTGAACATTTCTCCTTCCTGTGCACAGAGAAGGTGCTAGCAGGGAATGCTCTGCCTGCCTTTCCCCAGTGCTCTGCAAGCTCTCCAGGGCAACAGCCAATCTGGACTCTGTGCTTACTTTTATACAGAACAAGCGTTAGTGTTTTCTGCAGAAAAGCGATTCTGCGAAAAATTGTGAACATTTCTCCTTCCCGCGCACAGCGAAGGTGCTAGCAGGGAATTCTCTGCCTGCCTTTCCCCAGTGCTCTGCAAGCTCTCCAGGGCAAGAGCAAATCTGGACTCTGTGCTTTCTTTTATACAGAACAAGCGTTAGTGTTTTCTGCAGAAAAGCGATTCTGCGAGAAATTGTGAACACTTTTCCTTCCCGCGCACAGCGAAGGTGCTAGCAGGGAATTCTCTGCCTGCCTTTCCCCAGTGCTCTGCAAGCTCTCCAGGGCAAGAGCAATTCTGGGGCTCTGTGCTTCATTTCGTCCTGAATAAGCGTTAGTGTTTTCTGCACAAAAGCGAGTCTGCGAAGCAAATGCGAATTGTTCTCCTTCCCGTGCACAGTGAAGGTGCTAGCAGGGAATTCTCTGCCTGCCTTTCCCCAGTGCTCTGCAAGCTCTCCAGCGCAATAGCAAATCTGGGGCTCTGTGCTTTCTTTCATCCTGAACAAGCGTTAGTGTTCTTTGCAGAAAAACGATTCTGCGAAAAAATGTGAAAATTTCTCCTTCCTGTGCACAGAGGAGGTGCTAGCAGGGAATTCTCTGCCTGCCTTTCCCCAGTGCTGTGCAAGCTCTCCACGGCAACAGCAAATCTGGACTCTGTGCTTTCTTTTATACAGAACAAGCGTTAGTGTTTTCTGCAGAAAAGCGATTCTGCGAAAAATTGTGAACAGTTCTCCTTCCCGCGCACAGCGAAGGTGCTAGCAGGGAATTCTCTGCCTGCCTTTCCCCAGTGCTCTGCAAGCTCTCCAGGGCAACAGCAAATCTGGACTCTGTGCTTTCTTTTATACAGAACAAGCGTTAGTGTTTTCTGCAGAAAAGCGATTCTGCGAGAAATTGTGAACACTTTTCCTTCCCGCGCACAGCGAAGGTGCTAGCAGGGAATTCTCTGCCTGCCTTTCCCCAGTGCTCTGCAAGCTCTCCAGGGCAAGAGCAAATCTGGGGCTCTGTGCTTTCTTTCATCCTGAACGAGCGTTAGTGTTCTTTGCAGAAAAACCATTCTGCGAAAAAATGTGAACATTTCTCCTTCCTGTGCACAGCGAAGGTGCTAGCAGGGAATTCTCTGCCTGCCTTTCCCCAGTGCTCTGCAAGCTCTCCAGGGCAAGAGCAATTCTGGGGCTATGTGCTTCATTTCGTACTGAATAAGCGTTACTGTTTTCTGCACAAAAGCGATTCTGCGAAGCAAATGCGAACACTTTTCCTTCCCGCGCACAGCGGAGGTGCTAGCAGGGAATTCTCTGCCTGCCTTTCCCCAGTGCTCTGCAAGCTCTCCAGGGCAATAGCAAATCTGGGGCTCTGTGCTTTCCTTCATCCTGAACAAGCGTTAGTGTTCTTTGCAGAAAAACGATTCTGCGAAAAAATGTGAACACTTCTCCTTCCTGTGCACAGAGAAGGTGCTAGCAGGGAATGCTCTGCCTGCCTTTCCCCAGTGCTCTGCAAGCTCTCCAGGACAATAGCAAATCTGGGACCTCTGTGCTCTCTTCCGTCCTGAACAAGCGTTAGTGTTTTCTGCACAAAAGCGATTCTGCGAAGCAAATGCGAATTGTTCTCCTTCCCGTGCACAGCGAAGGTGCTAGCAGGGAATTCTCTGCCTGCCTTTCCCCAGTGCTCTGCAAGCTCTCCAGGGCAACAGCAAATCTGGACTCTGTGCTTTCTTTCATCCTGAACAAGCGTTAGTGTTTTCTGCAGAAAAGCGATTCTGCGAAAAATTGTGAACATTTCTCCTTCCCGCGCACAGCGAAGGTGCTAGCAGGGAATTCTCTGCCTGCCTTTCCCCAGTGCTCTGCAAGCTCTCCAGGGCAAGAGCAAATCTGGACTCTGTGCTTTCTTTTATACAGAACAAGCGTTAGTGTTTTCTGCAGAAAAGCGATTCTGCGAGAAATTTTGAACACTTCTCCTTCCCGCGCACAGCGAAGGTGCTAGCAGGGAATTCTCTGCCTGCCTTTCCCCAGTGCTCTGCAAGCTCTCCAGGACAATAGCAAATCTGGGGCCTCTGTGCTTCATTTCGTCCTGAATAAGCGTTAGTGTTTTCTGCACAAAAGCGTTTCTGCGAAGCAAATGCGCATTGTTCTCCTTCCCGTGCACAGCGAAGGTGCTAGCAGGGAATTCTCTGCCTGCCTTTCCCCAGTGCTCTGCAAGCTCTCCAGGGCAAGAGCAATTCTGGGGCTATGTGCTTCATTTCGTACTGAATAAGCGTTACTGTTTTCTGCACAAAAGCGATTCTGCGAAGCAAATGCGAACACTTTTCCTTCCCGCGCACAGCGGAGGTGCTAGCAGGGAATTCTCTGCCTGCCTTTCCCCAGTGCTCTGCAAGCTCTCCAGGGCAAGAGCAATTCTGGGGCTATGTGCTTCATTTCGTACTGAATAAGCGTTACTGTTTTCTGCACAAAAGCGATTCTGCGAAGCAAATGCGAACACTTTTCCTTCCCGCGCACAGCGGAGGTGCTAGCAGGGAATTCTCTGCCTGCCTTTCCCCAGTGCTCTGCAAGCTCTCCAGCGCAATAGCAAATCTGGGGCTCTGTGCTTTCCTTCATCCTGAACAAGCGTTAGTGTTCTTTGCAGAAAAACGATTCTGCGAAAAAATGTGAACACTTCTCCTTCCTGTGCACAGAGAAGGTGCTAGCAGGGAATGCTCTGCCTGCCTTTCCCCAGTGCTCTGCAAGCTCTCCAGGGCAAGAGCAATTCTGGGGCTCTGTGCTTCATTTCGTCCTGAATAAGCGTTAGTGTTTTCTGCACAAAAGCGATTCTGTGAAGCAAATGCGAACACTTTTCCTTCCCGCGCACAGCGAAGGTGCTAGCAGGGAATTCTCTGCCTGCCTTTCCCCAGTGCTCTGCAAGCTCTGCAGCGCAATAGTAAATCTGGGGCTCTGCGCTTTCTTTCATCCTGAACAAGCGTTAGTGTTCTTTGCAGAAAAACGATTCTGCGAAAAAATGTGAACATTTCTCCTTCTTGTGCACAGAGAAGGTGCTAGCAGGGAACTCTCTGCCTGCCTTTCCCCAGTGCTCTGCAAGCTCTCCAGGGCAAGAGCAAATCTGGACTCTGTGCTTTCTTTTATACAGAACAAGCGTTAGTGTTTTCTGCAGAAAAGCGATTCTGCGAAAAATTGTGAACAGTTCTCCTTCCCGCGCACAGCGAAGGTGCTAGCAGGGAATTCTCTGCCTGCCTTTCCCCAGTGCTCTGCAAGCTCTCCAGGGCAACAGCAAATCTGGACTCTGTGCTTTCTTTTATACAGAACAAGCGTTAGTGTTTTCTGCAGAAAAGCGATTCTGCGAAAAATTGTGAACATTTCTCCTTCCCGCGCACAGCGAAGGTGCTAGCAGGGAATTCTCTGCCTGCCTTTCCCCAGTGCTCTGCAAGCTCTCCAGGGCAACAGCAAATCTGGACTCTGTGCTTTCTTTTATACAGAACAAGCGTTAGTGTTTTCTGCACAAAAGCGATTCTGCGAAAAATTGTGAACATTTCTCCTTCCTGTGCACAGAGAAGGTGCTAGCAGGGAATGCTCTGCCTGCCTTTCCCCAGTGCTCTGCAAGCTCTCCAGGGCAACAGCCAATCTGGACTCTGTGCTTACTTTTATACAGAACAAGCGTTAGTGTTTTCTGCAGAAAAGCGATTCTGCGAAAAATTGTGAACATTTCTCCTTCCCGCGCACAGCGAAGGTGCTAGCAGGGAATTCTCTGCCTGCCTTTCCCCAGTGCTCTGCAAGCTCTCCAGGGCAAGAGCAAATCTGGACTCTGTGCTTTCTTTTATACAGAACAAGCGTTAGTGTTTTCTGCAGAAAAGCGATTCTGCGAGAAATTGTGAACACTTTTCCTTCCCGCGCACAGCGAAGGTGCTAGCAGGGAATTCTCTGCCTGCCTTTCCCCAGTGCTCTGCAAGCTCTCCAGGGCAAGAGCAATTCTGGGGCTCTGTGCTTCATTTCGTCCTGAATAAGCGTTAGTGTTTTCTGCACAAAAGCGAGTCTGCGAAGCAAATGCGAATTGTTCTCCTTCCCGTGCACAGTGAAGGTGCTAGCAGGGAATTCTCTGCCTGCCTTTCCCCAGTGCTCTGCAAGCTCTCCAGCGCAATAGCAAATCTGGGGCTCTGTGCTTTCTTTCATCCTGAACAAGCGTTAGTGTTCTTTGCAGAAAAACGATTCTGCGAAAAAATGTGAAAATTTCTCCTTCCTGTGCACAGAGGAGGTGCTAGCAGGGAATTCTCTGCCTGCCTTTCCCCAGTGCTGTGCAAGCTCTCCACGGCAACAGCAAATCTGGACTCTGTGCTTTCTTTTATACAGAACAAGCGTTAGTGTTTTCTGCAGAAAAGCGATTCTGCGAAAAATTGTGAACAGTTCTCCTTCCCGCGCACAGCGAAGGTGCTAGCAGGGAATTCTCTGCCTGCCTTTCCCCAGTGCTCTGCAAGCTCTCCAGGGCAACAGCAAATCTGGACTCTGTGCTTTCTTTTATACAGAACAAGCGTTAGTGTTTTCTGCAGAAAAGCGATTCTGCGAGAAATTGTGAACACTTTTCCTTCCCGCGCACAGCGAAGGTGCTAGCAGGGAATTCTCTGCCTGCCTTTCCCCAGTGCTCTGCAAGCTCTCCAGGGCAAGAGCAAATCTGGGGCTCTGTGCTTTCTTTCATCCTGAACGAGCGTTAGTGTTCTTTGCAGAAAAACCATTCTGCGAAAAAATGTGAACATTTCTCCTTCCCGTGCACAGCGGAGGTGCTAGCAGGGAATTCTCTGCCTGCCTTTCCCCAGTGCTCTGCAAGCTCTCCAGCGCAATAGCAAATCTGGGGCTCTGTGCTTTCTTTCATCCTGAACAAGCGTTAGTGTTTTCTGCAGAAAAGCGATTCTGCGAAAAATTGTGAACAGTTCTCCTTCCCGCGCACAGCGAAGGTGCTAGCAGGGAATTCTCTGCCTGCCTTTCCCCAGTGCTCTGCAAGCTCTCCAGGGCAACAGCAAATCTTGACTCTGTGCTTTCTTTTATACAGAACAAGCGTTAGTGTTTTCTGCAGAAAATCGATTCTGCGAGAAATTGTGAACACTTTTCCTTCCCGCGCACAGCGAAGGTGCTAGCAGGGAATTCTCTGCCTGCCTTTCCCCAGTGCTCTGCAAGCTCTCCAGGGCAAGAGCAAATCTGGGGCTCTGTGCTTTCTTTCATCCTGAACGAGCGTTAGTGTTCTTTGCAGAAAAACGATTCTGCGAAAAAATGTGAACATTTCTCCTTCCCGTGCACAGCGGAGGTGCTAGCAGGGAATTCTCTGCCTGCCTTTCCCCAGTGCTCTGCAAGCTCTCCAGGGCAATAGCAAATCTGGGGCTCTGTGCTTTCTTTCATCCTGAACAAGCGTTAGTGTTCTTTGCAGAAAAACGATTCTGCGAAAAAATGTGAACATTTCTCCTTCCTGTGCACAGCGAAGGTGCTAGCAGGGAATTCTCTGCCTGCCTTTCCCCAGTGCTCTGCAAGCTCTCCAGGGCAAGAGCAATTCTGGGGCTATGTGCTTCATTTCGTACTGAATAAGCGTTACTGTTTTCTGCACAAAAGCGATTCTGCGAAGCAAATGCGAACACTTTTCCTTCCCGCGCACAGCGGAGGTGCTAGCAGGGAATTCTCTGCCTGCCTTTCCCCAGTGCTCTGCAAGCTCTCCAGGGCAATAGCAAATCTGGGGCTCTGTGCTTTCCTTCATCCTGAACAAGCGTTAGTGTTCTTTGCAGAAAAACGATTCTGCGAAAAAATGTGAACACTTCTCCTTCCTGTGCACAGAGAAGGTGCTAGCAGGGAATGCTCTGCCTGCCTTTCCCCAGTGCTCTGCAAGCTCTCCAGGACAATAGCAAATCTGGGACCTCTGTGCTCTCTTCCGTCCTGAACAAGCGTTAGTGTTTTCTGCACAAAAGCGATTCTGCGAAGCAAATGCGAATTGTTCTCCTTCCCGTGCACAGCGAAGGTGCTAGCAGGGAATTCTCTGCCTGCCTTTCCCCAGTGCTCTGCAAGCTCTCCAGGGCAACAGCAAATCTGGACTCTGTGCTTTCTTTCATCCTGAACAAGCGTTAGTGTTTTCTGCAGAAAAGCGATTCTGCGAAAAATTGTGAACATTTCTCCTTCCCGCGCACAGCGAAGGTGCTAGCAGGGAATTCTCTGCCTGCCTTTCCCCAGTGCTCTGCAAGCTCTCCAGGGCAAGAGCAAATCTGGACTCTGTGCTTTCTTTTATACAGAACAAGCGTTAGTGTTTTCTGCAGAAAAGCGATTCTGCGAGAAATTTTGAACACTTCTCCTTCCCGCGCACAGCGAAGGTGCTAGCAGGGAATTCTCTGCCTGCCTTTCCCCAGTGCTCTGCAAGCTCTCCAGGACAATAGCAAATCTGGGGCCTCTGTGCTTCATTTCGTCCTGAATAAGCGTTAGTGTTTTCTGCACAAAAGCGTTTCTGCGAAGCAAATGCGCATTGTTCTCCTTCCCGTGCACAGCGAAGGTGCTAGCAGGGAATTCTCTGCCTGCCTTTCCCCAGTGCTCTGCAAGCTCTCCAGGGCAAGAGCAATTCTGGGGCTATGTGCTTCATTTCGTACTGAATAAGCGTTACTGTTTTCTGCACAAAAGCGATTCTGCGAAGCAAATGCGAACACTTTTCCTTCCCGCGCACAGCGGAGGTGCT
The DNA here is from genome assembly GCF_047716275.1 of Strix uralensis. Taxonomy (NCBI): domain Eukaryota; kingdom Metazoa; phylum Chordata; class Aves; order Strigiformes; family Strigidae; genus Strix; species Strix uralensis. Next base: position 5,554,761 of record NC_133972.1, on the reverse strand, counting down.
AGCAGGGAATTCTCTGCCTGCCTTTCCCCAGTGCTCTGCAAGCTCTCCAGCGCAATAGCAAATCTGGGGCTCTGTGCTTTCCTTCATCCTGAACAAGCGTTAGTGTTCTTTGCAGAAAAACGATTCTGCGAAAAAATGTGAACACTTCTCCTTCCTGTGCACAGAGAAGGTGCTAGCAGGGAATGCTCTGCCTGCCTTTCCCCAGTGCTCTGCAAGCTCTCCAGGGCAAGAGCAATTCTGGGGCTCTGTGCTTCATTTCGTCCTGAATAAGCGTTAGTGTTTTCTGCACAAAAGCGATTCTGTGAAGCAAATGCGAACACTTTTCCTTCCCGCGCACAGCGAAGGTGCTAGCAGGGAATTCTCTGCCTGCCTTTCCCCAGTGCTCTGCAAGCTCTGCAGCGCAATAGTAAATCTGGGGCTCTGCGCTTTCTTTCATCCTGAACAAGCGTTAGTGTTCTTTGCAGAAAAACGATTCTGCGAAAAAATGTGAACATTTCTCCTTCCTGTCCACAGAGAAGGTGCTAGCAGGGAATTCTCTGCCTGCCTTTCCCCAGTGCTGTGCAAGCTCTCCAGGGCAACAGCAAATCTGGACTCTGTGCTTTCTTTTATACAGAACAAGCGTTAGTGTTTTCTGCAGAAAAGCGATTCTGCGAAAAATTGTGAACATTTCTGGTTCCCGCGCACAGCGAAGGTGCTAGCAGGGAATTCTCTGCCTGCCTTTCCCCAGTGCTCTGCAAGCTCTCCAGGGCAACAGCAAATCTGGACTCTGTGCTTTCTTTTATACAGAACAAGCGTTAGTGTTTTCTGCAGAAAAGCGATTCTGCGAAAAATTGTGAACATTTCTCCTTCCTGTGCACAGAGAAGGTGCTAGCAGGGAATTCTCTGCCTGCCTTTCCCCAGTGCTCTGCAAGCTCTCCAGGGCAACAGCAAATCTGGACTCTGTGCTTTCTTTTATACAGAACAAGCGTTAGTGTTTTCTGCAGAAAAGCGATTCTGCGAAAAATTGTGAACAGTTCTCCTTCCCGCGCACAGCGAAGGTGCTAGCAGGGAATTCTCTGCCTGCCTTTCCCCAGTGCTCTGCAAGCTCTCCAGGGCAACAGCAAATCTGGACTCTGTGCTTTCTTTTATACAGAACAAGCGTTAGTGTTTTCTGCAGAAAAGCGATTCTGCGAAAAATTGTGAACACTTTTCCTTCCCGCGCACAGCGAAGGTGCTAGCAGGGAATTCTCTGCCTGCCTTTCCCCAGTGCTCTGCAAGCTCTCCAGGGCAAGAGCAAATCTGGGGCTCTGTGCTTTCTTTCATCCTGAACGAGCGTTAGTGTTCTTTGCAGAAAAACGATTCTGCGAAAAAATGTGAACATTTCTCCTTCCCGTGCACAGCGGAGGTGCTAGCAGGGAATTCTCTGCCTGCCTTTCCCCAGTGCTCTGCAAGCTCTCCAGGGCAATAGCAAATCTGGGGCTCTGTGCTTTCTTTCATCCTGAACAAGCGTTAGTGTTCTTTGCAGAAAAACGATTCTGCGAAAAAATGTGAACATTTCTCCTTCCTGTGCACAGCGAAGGTGCTAGCAGGGAATTCTCTGCCTGCCTTTCCCCAGTGCTCTGCAAGCTCTCCAGGACAATAGCAAATCTGGGGCCTCTGTGCTCTCTTCCGTCCTGAACAAGCGTTAGTGTTTTCTGCACAAAAGCGATTCTGCGAAGCAAATGCGCATTGTTCTCCTTCCCGTGCACAGCGAAGGTGCTAGCAGGGAATTCTCTGCCTGCCTTTCCCCAGTGCTCTGCAAGCTCTCCAGGGCAAGAGCAATTCTGGGGCTATGTGCTTCATTTCGTACTGAATAAGCGTTACTGTTTTCTGCACAAAAGCGATTCTGCGAAGCAAATGCGAACACTTTTCCTTCCCGCGCACAGCGGAGGTGCTAGCAGGGAATTCTCTGCCTGCCTTTCCCCAGTGCTCTGCAAGCTCTCCAGCGCAATAGCAAATCTGGGGCTCTGTGCTTTCCTTCATCCTGAACAAGCGTTAGTGTTCTTTGCAGAAAAACGATTCTGCGAAAAAATGTGAACACTTCTCCTTCCTGTGCACAGAGAAGGTGCTAGCAGGGAATGCTCTGCCTGCCTTTCCCCAGTGCTCTGCAAGCTCTCCAGGGCAAGAGCAATTCTGGGGCTCTGTGCTTCATTTCGTCCTGAATAAGCGTTAGTGTTTTCTGCACAAAAGCGATTCTGTGAAGCAAATGCGAACACTTTTCCTTCCCGCGCACAGCGAAGGTGCTAGCAGGGAATTCTCTGCCTGCCTTTCCCCAGTGCTCTGCAAGCTCTGCAGCGCAATAGTAAATCTGGGCCTCTGCGCTTTCTTTCATCCTGAACAAGCGTTAGTGTTCTTTGCAGAAAAACGATTCTGCGAAAAAATGTGAACATTACTCCTTCTTGTGCACAGAGAAGGTGCTAGCAGGGAACTCTCTGCCTGCCTTTCCCCAGTGCTCTGCAAGCTCTCCAGGGCAAGAGCAAATCTGGACTCTGTGCTTTCTTTTATACAGAACAAGCGTTAGTGTTTTCTGCAGAAAAGCGATTCTGCGAAAAATTGTGAACAGTTCTCCTTCCCGCGCACAGCGAAGGTGCTAGCAGGGAATTCTCTGCCTGCCTTTCCCCAGTGCTCTGCAAGCTCTCCAGGGCAACAGCAAATCTGGACTCTGTGCTTTCTTTTATACAGAACAAGCGTTAGTGTTTTCTGCAGAAAAGCGATTCTGCGAAAAATTGTGAACATTTCTCCTTCCTGTGCACAGAGAAGGTGCTAGCAGGGAATTCTCTGCCTGCCTTTCCCCAGTGCTCTGCAAGCTCTCCAGGGCAACAGCAAATCTGGACTCTGTGCTTTCTTTTATACAGAACAAGCGTTAGTGTTTTCTGCAGAAAAGCGATTCTGCGAAAAATTGTGAACATTTCTCCTTCCCGCGCACAGCGAAGGTGCTAGCAGGGAATTCTCTGCCTGCCTTTCCCCAGTGCTCTGCAAGCTCTCCAGGGCAACAGCAAATCTGGACTCTGTGCTTTCTTTTATACAGAACAAGCGTTAGTGTTTTCTGCAGAAAAGCGATTCTGCGAGAAATTGTGAACACTTTTCCTTCCCGCGCACAGCGAAGGTGCTAGCAGGGAATTCTCTGCCTGCCTTTCCCCAGTGCTCTGCAAGCTCTCCAGGACAATAGCAAATCTGGGGCCTCTGTGCTTCATTTCGTCCTGAATAAGCGTTAGTGTTTTCTGCACAAAAGCGTTTCTGCGAAGCAAATGCGCATTGTTCTCCTTCCCGTGCACAGCGAAGGTGCTAGCAGGGAATTCTCTGCCTGCCTTTCCCCAGTGCTCTGCAAGCTCTCCAGGGCAAGAGCAATTCTGGGGCTATGTGCTTCATTTCGTACTGAATAAGCGTTACTGTTTTCTGCACAAAAGCTATTCTGCGAAGCAAATGCGAACACTTTTCCTTCCCGCGCACAGCGGAGGTGCTAGCAGGGAATTCTCTGCCTGCCTTTCCCCAGTGCTCTGCAAGCTCTCCAGCGCAATAGCAAATCTGGGGCTCTGTGCTTTCCTTCATCCTGAACAAGCGTTAGTGTTCTTTGCAGAAAAACGATTCTGCGAAAAAATGTGAACACTTCTCCTTCCTGTGCACAGAGAAGGTGCTAGCAGGGAATGCTCTGCCTGCCTTTCCCCAGTGCTCTGCAAGCTCTCCAGGGCAAGAGCAATTCTGGGGCTCTGTGCTTCATTTCGTCCTGAATAAGCGTTAGTGTTTTCTGCACAAAAGCGATTCTGTGAAGCAAATGCGAACACTTTTCCTTCCCGCGCACAGCGAAGGTGCTAGCAGGGAATTCTCTGCCTGCCTTTCCCCAGTGCTCTGCAAGCTCTGCAGCGCAATAGTAAATCTGGGGCTCTGCGCTTTCTTTCATCCTGAACAAGCGTTAGTGTTCTTTGCAGAAAAACGATTCTGCGAAAAAATGTGAACATTTCTCCTTCCTGTCCACAGAGAAGGTGCTAGCAGGGAATTCTCTGCCTGCCTTTCCCCAGTGCTGTGCAAGCTCTCCAGGGCAACAGCAAATCTGGACTCTGTGCTTTCTTTTATACAGAACAAGCGTTAGTGTTTTCTGCAGAAAAGCGATTCTGCGAAAAATTGTGAACAGTTCTCCTTCCCGCGCACAGCGAAGGTGCTAGCAGGGAATTCTCTGCCTGCCTTTCCCCAGTGCTCTGCAAGCTCTCCAGGGCAACAGCAAATCTGGACTCTGTGCTTTCTTTTATACAGAACAAGCGTTAGTGTTTTCTGCAGAAAAGCGATTCTGCGAAAAATTGTGAACATTTCTCCTTCCTGTGCACAGAGAAGGTGCTAGCAGGGAATTCTCTGCCTGCCTTTCCCCAGTGCTCTGCAAGCTCTCCAGGGCAACAGCAAATCTGGACTCTGTGCTTTCTTTTATACAGAACAAGCGTTAGTGTTTTCTGCAGAAAAGCGATTCTGCGAAAAATTGTGAACATTTCTCCTTCCCGCGCACAGCGAAGGTGCTAGCAGGGAATTCTCTGCCTGCCTTTCCCCAGTGCTCTGCAAGCTCTCCAGGGCAACAGCAAATCTGGACTCTGTGCTTTCTTTTATACAGAACAAGCGTTAGTGTTTTCTGCAGAAAAGCGATTCTGCGAGAAATTGTGAACACTTTTCCTTCCCGCGCACAGCGAAGGTGCTAGCAGGGAATTCTCTGCCTGCCTTTCCCCAGTGCTCTGCAAGCTCTCCAGGGCAAGAGCAAATCTGGGGCTCTGTGCTTTCTTTCATCCTGAACGAGCGTTAGTGTTCTTTGCAGAAAAACGATTCTGCGAAAAAATGTGAACATTTCTCCTTCCCGTGCACAGCGGAGGTGCTAGCAGGGAATTCTCTGCCTGCCTTTCCCCAGTGCTCTGCAAGCTCTCCAGGGCAATAGCAAATCTGGGGCTCTGTGCTTTCTTTCATCCTGAACAAGCGTTAGTGTTCTTTGCAGAAAAACGATTCTGCGAAAAAATGTGAACATTTCTCCTTCCTGTGCACAGCGAAGGTGCTAGCAGGGAATTCTCTGCCTGCCTTTCCCCAGTGCTCTGCAAGCTCTCCAGGACAATAGCAAATCTGGGGCCTCTGTGCTCTCTTCCGTCCTGAACAAGCGTTAGTGTTTTCTGCACAAAAGCGATTCTGCGAAGCAAATGCGCATTGTTCTCCTTCCCGTGCACAGCGAAGGTGCTAGCAGGGAATTCTCTGCCTGCCTTTCCCCAGTGCTCTGCAAGCTCTCCAGGGCAAGAGCAATTCTGGGGCTATGTGCTTCATTTCGTACTGAATAAGCGTTACTGTTTTCTGCACAAAAGCGATTCTGCGAAGCAAATGCGAACACTTTTCCTTCCCGCGCACAGCGGAGGTGCTAGCAGGGAATTCTCTGCCTGCCTTTCCCCAGTGCTCTGCAAGCTCTCCAGCGCAATAGCAAATCTGGGGCTCTGTGCTTTCCTTCATCCTGAACAAGCGTTAGTGTTCTTTGCAGAAAAACGATTCTGCGAAAAAATGTGAACACTTCTCCTTCCTGTGCACAGAGAAGGTGCTAGCAGGGAATGCTCTGCCTGCCTTTCCCCAGTGCTCTGCAAGCTCTCCAGGGCAAGAGCAATTCTGGGGCTCTGTGCTTCATTTCGTCCTGAATAAGCGTTAGTGTTTTCTGCACAAAAGCGATTCTGTGAAGCAAATGCGAACACTTTTCCTTCCCGCGCACAGCGAAGGTGCTAGCAGGGAATTCTCTGCCTGCCTTTCCCCAGTGCTCTGCAAGCTCTGCAGCGCAATAGTAAATCTGGGCCTCTGCGCTTTCTTTCATCCTGAACAAGCGTTAGTGTTCTTTGCAGAAAAACGATTCTGCGAAAAAATGTGAACATTTCTCCTTCTTGTGCACAGAGAAGGTGCTAGCAGGGAACTCTCTGCCTGCCTTTCCCCAGTGCTCTGCAAGCTCTCCAGGGCAACAGCAAATCTGGACTCTGTGCTTTCTTTTATACAGAACAAGCGTTAGTGTTTTCTGCAGAAAAGCGATTCTGCGAAAAATTGTGAACAGTTCTCCTTCCCGCGCACAGCGAAGGTGCTAGCAGGGAATTCTCTGCCTGCCTTTCCCCAGTGCTCTGCAAGCTCTCCAGGGCAAGAGCAAATCTGGACTCTGTGCTTTCTTTTATACAGAACAAGCGTTAGTGTTTTCTGCAGAAAAGCGATTCTGCGAAAAATTGTGAACATTTCTCCTTCCTGTGCACAGAGAAGGTGCTAGCAGGGAATTCTCTGCCTGCCTTTCCCCAGTGCTCTGCAAGCTCTCCAGGGCAACAGCAAATCTGGACTCTGTGCTTTCTTTTATACAGAACAAGCGTTAGTGTTTTCTGCAGAAAAGCGATTCTGCGAAAAATTGTGAACATTTCTCCTTCCCGCGCACAGCGAAGGTGCTAGCAGGGAATTCTCTGCCTGCCTTTCCCCAGTGCTCTGCAAGCTCTCCAGGGCAACAGCAAATCTGGGGCCTCTGTGCTCTCTTCCGTCCTGAACAAGCGTTAGTGTTTTCTGCACAAAAGCGATTCTGCGAAGCAAATGCGCATTGTTCTCCTTCCCGTGCACAGCGAAGGTGCTAGCAGGGAATTCTCTGCCTGCCTTTCCCCAGTGCTCTGCAAGCTCTCCAGGGCAAGAGCAAATCTGGACTCTGTGCTTTCTTTTATACAGAACAAGCGTTAGTGTTTTCTGCAGAAAAGCGATTCTGCGAAAAATTGTGAACAGTTCTCCTTCCCGCGCACAGCGAAGGTGCTAGCAGGGAATTCTCTGCCTGCCTTTCCCCAGTGCTCTGCAAGCTCTCCAGGGCAACAGCAAATCTGGACTCTGTGCTTTCTTTTATACAGAACAAGCGTTAGTGTTTTCTGCAGAAAAGCGATTCTGCGAAAAATTGTGAACATTTCTCCTTCCTGTGCACAGAGAAGGTGCTAGCAGGGAATTCTCTGCCTGCCTTTCCCCAGTGCTCTGCAAGCTCTCCAGGGCAACAGCAAATCTGGACTCTGTGCTTTCTTTTATACAGAACAAGCGTTAGTGTTTTCTGCAGAAAAGCGATTCTGCGAAAAATTGTGAACATTTCTCCTTCCCGCGCACAGCGAAGGTGCTAGCAGGGAATTCTCTGCCTGCCTTTCCCCAGTGCTCTGCAAGCTCTCCAGGGCAACAGCAAATCTGGACTCTGTGCTTTCTTTTATACAGAACAAGTGTTAGTGTTTTCTGCAGAAAAGCGATTCTGCGAGAAATTGTGAACACTTTTCCTTCCCGCGCACAGCGAAGGTGCTAGCAGGGAATTCTCTGCCTGCCTTTCCCCAGTGCTCTGCAAGCTCTCCAGGGCAAGAGCAAATCTGGGGCTCTGTGCTTTCTTTCATCCTGAACGAGCGTTAGTGTTCTTTGCAGAAAAACGATTCTGCGAAAAAATGTGAACATTTCTCCTTCCCGTGCACAGCGGAGGTGCTAGCAGGGAATTCTCTGCCTGCCTTTCCCCAGTGCTCTGCAAGCTCTCCAGGGCAATAGCAAATCTGGGGCTCTGTGCTTTCTTTCATCCTGAACAAGCGTTAGTGTTCTTTGCAGAAAAACGATTCTGCGAAAAAATGTGAACATTTCTCCTTCCTGTGCACAGCGAAGGTGCTAGCAGGGAATTCTCTGCCTGCCTTTCCCCAGTGCTCTGCAAGCTCTCCAGGGCAAGAGCAATTCTGGGGCTATGTGCTTCATTTCGTACTGAATAAGCGTTACTGTTTTCTGCACAAAAGCGATTCTGCGAAGCAAATGCGAACAATTTTCCTTCCCGCGCACAGCGGAGGTGCTAGCAGGGAATTCTCTGCCTGCCTTTCCCCAGTGCTCTGCAAGCTCTCCAGCGCAATAGCAAATCTGGGGCTCTGTGCTTTCCTTCATCCTGAACAAGCGTTAGTGTTCTTTGCAGAAAAACGATTCTGCGAAAAAATGTGAACACTTCTCCTTCCTGTGCACAGAGAAGGTGCTAGCAGGGAATTCTCTGCCTGCCTTTCCCCAGTGCTCTGCAAGCTCTCCAGGGCAAGAGCAATTCTGGGGCTCTGTGCTTCATTTCGTCCTGAATAAGCGTTAGTGTTTTCTGCACAAAAGCGATTCTGTGAAGCAAATGCGAACACTTTTCCTTCCCGCGCACAGCGAAGGTGCTAGCAGGGAATTCTCTGCCTGCCTTTCCCCAGTGCTCTGCAAGCTCTGCAGCGCAATAGTAAATCTGGGCCTCTGCGCTTTCTTTCATCCTGAACAAGCGTTAGTGTTCTTTGCAGAAAAACGATTCTGCGAAAAAATGTGAACATTTCTCCTTCTTGTGCACAGAGAAGGTGCTAGCAGGGAATTCTCTGCCTGCCTTTCCCCAGTGCTCTGCAAGCTCTCCAGGACAATAGCAAATCTGGGGCCTCTGTGCTCTCTTCCGTCCTGAACAAGCGTTAGTGTTTTCTGCACAAAAGCGATTCTGCGAAGCAAATGCGCATTGTTCTCCTTCCCGTGCACAGCGAAGGTGCTAGCAGGGAATTCTCTGCCTGCCTTTCCCCAGTGCTCTGCAAGCTCTCCAGGGCAAGAGCAATTCTGGGGCTATGTGCTTCATTTCGTACTGAATAAGCGTTACTGTTTTCTGCACAAAAGCGATTCTGCGAAGCAAATGCGAACACTTTTCCTTCCCGCGCACAGCGGAGGTGCTAGCAGGGAATTCTCTGCCTGCCTTTCCCCAGTGCTCTGCAAGCTCTCCAGCGCAATAGCAAATCTGGGGCTCTGTGCTTTCCTTCATCCTGAACAAGCGTTAGTGTTCTTTGCAGAAAAACGATTCTGCGAAAAAATGTGAACACTTCTCCTTCCTGTGCACAGAGAAGGTGCTAGCAGGGAATGCTCTGCCTGCCTTTCCCCAGTGCTCTGCAAGCTCTCCAGGGCAAGAGCAATTCTGGGGCTCTGTGCTTCATTTCGTCCTGAATAAGCGTTAGTGTTTTCTGCACAAAAGCGATTCTGTGAAGCAAATGCGAACACTTTTCCTTCCCGCGCACAGCGAAGGTGCTAGCAGGGAATTCTCTGCCTGCCTTTCCCCAGTGCTCTGCAAGCTCTGCAGCGCAATAGTAAATCTGGGCCTCTGCGCTTTCTTTCATCCTGAACAAGCGTTAGTGTTCTTTGCAGAAAAACGATTCTGCGAAAAAATGTGAACATTTCTCCTTCTTGTGCACAGAGAAGGTGCTAGCAGGGAATTCTCTGCCTGCCTTTCCCCAGTGCTCTGCAAGCTCTCCAGGGCAAGAGCAAATCTGGACTCTGTGCTTTCTTTTATACAGAACAAGCGTTAGTGTTTTCTGCAGAAAAGCGATTCTGCGAAAAATTGTGAACATTTCTCCTTCCCGCGCACAGCGAAGGTGCTAGCAGGGAATTCTCTGCCTGCCTTTCCCCAGTGCTCTGCAAGCTCTCCAGGGCAACAGCAAATCTGGACTCTGTGCTTTCTTTTATACAGAACAAGCGTTAGTGTTTTCTGCAGAAAAGCGATTCTGCGAAAAATTGTGAACATTTCTCCTTCCTGTGCACAGAGAAGGTGCTAGCAGGGAATTCTCTGCCTGCCTTTCCCCAGTGCTCTGCAAGCTCTCCAGGGCAACAGCAAATCTGGACTCTGTGCTTTCTTTTATACAGAACAAGCGTTAGTGTTTTCTGCAGAAAAGCGATTCTGCGAAAAATTGTGAACATTTCTCCTTCCCGCGCACAGCGAAGGTGCTAGCAGGGAATTCTCTGCCTGCCTTTCCCCAGTGCTCTGCAAGCTCTCCAGGGCAACAGCAAATCTGGACTCTGTGCTTTCTTTTATACAGAACAAGCGTTAGTGTTTTCTGCAGAAAAGCGATTCTGCGAGAAATTGTGAACACTTTTCCTTCCCGCGCACAGCGAAGGTGCTAGCAGGGAATTCCCTGCCTGCCTTTCCCCAGTGCTCTGCAAGCTCTCCAGGGCAAGAGCAAATCTGGGGCTCTGTGCTTTCTTTCATCCTGAACGAGCGTTAGTGTTCTTTGCAGAAAAACGATTCTGCGAAAAAATGTGAACATTTCTCCTTCCCGTGCACAGCGGAGGTGCTAGCAGGGAATTCTCTGCCTGCCTTTCCCCAGTGCTCTGCAAGCTCTCCAGGGCAAGAGCAAATCTGGGGCTCTGTGCTTTCTTTCATCCTGAACAAGCGTTAGTGTTCTTTGCAGAAAAACGATTCTGCGAAAAAATGTGAACATTTCTCCTTCCTGTGCACAGCGAAGGTGCTAGCAGGGAATTCTCTGCCTGCCTTTCCCCAGTGCTCTGCAAGCTCTCCAGGACAATAGCAAATCTGGGGCCTCTGTGCTCTCTTCCGTCCTGAACAAGCGTTAGTGTTTTCTGCACAAAAGCGATTCTGCGAAGCAAATGCGCATTGTTCTCCTTCCCGTGCACAGCGAAGGTGCTAGCAGGGAATTCTCTGCCTGCCTTTCCCCAGTGCTCTGCAAGCTCTCCAGGGCAAGAGCAAATCTGGACTCTGTGCTTTCTTTTATACAGAACAAGCGTTAGTGTTTTCTGCAGAAAAGCGATTCTGCGAAAAATTGTGAACAGTTCTCCTTCCCGCGCACAGCGAAGGTGCTAGCAGGGAATTCTCTGCCTGCCTTTCCCCAGTGCTCTGCAAGCTCTCCAGGGCAACAGCAAATCTGGACTCTGCTTTCTTTTATACAGAACAAGCGTTAGTGTTTTCTGCAGAAAAGCGATTCTGCGAAAAATTGTGAACACTTTTCCTTCCCGCGCACAGCGAAGGTGCTAGCAGGGAATTCTCTGCCTGCCTTTCCCCAGTGCTCTGCAAGCTCTCCAGGGCAACAGCAAATCTGGACTCTGTGCTTTCTTTTATACAGAACAAGCGTTAGTGTTTTCTGCAGAAAAGCGATTCTGCGAAAAATTGTGAACAGTTTTCCTTCCCGCGCACAGCGAAGGTGCTAGCAGGGAATTCTCTGCCTGCCTTTCCCCAGTGCTCTGCAAGCTCTCCAGGGCAATAGCAAATCTGGGGCTCTGTGCTTTCTTTCATCCTGAACAAGCGTTAGTGTTCTTTGCAGAAAAATGATTCTGCGAAAAAATGTGAACATTTCTCCTTCCTGTGCACAGCGAAGGTGCTAGCAGGGAATTCTCTGCCTGCCTTTCCCCAGTGCTCTGCAAGCTCTCCAGGACAATAGCAAATCTGGGGCCTCTGTGCTCTCTTCCGTCCTGAACAAGCGTTAGTGTTTTCTGCACAAAAGCGATTCTGCGAAGCAAATGCGCATTGTTCTCCTTCCTGTGCACAGCGAAGGTGCTAGCAGGGAATTCTCTGCCTGCCTTTCCCCAGTGCTCTGCAAGCTCTCCAGGGCAAGAGCAATTCTGGGGCTATGTGCTTCATTTCGTACTGAATAAGCGTTACTGTTTTCTGCACAAAAGCGATTCTGCGAAGCAAATGCGAACACTTTTCCTTCCCGCGCACAGCGGAGGTGCTAGCAGGGAATTCTCTGCCTGCCTTTCCCCAGTGCTCTGCAAGCTCTCCAGCGCAATAGCAAATCTGGGGCTCTGTGCTTTCCTTCATCCTGAACAAGCGTTAGTGTTCTTTGCAGAAAAACGATTCTGCGAAAAAATGTGAACACTTCTCCTTCCTGTGCACAGAGAAGGTGCTAGCAGGGAATGCTCTGCCTGCCTTTCCCCAGTGCTCTGCAAGCTCTCCAGGGCAAGAGCAATTCTGGGGCTCTGTGCTTCATTTCGTCCTGAATAAGCGTTAGTGTTTTCTGCACAAAAGCGATTCTGTGAAGCAAATGCGAACACTTTTCCTTCCCGCGCACAGCGAAGGTGCTAGCAGGGAATTCTCTGCCTGCCTTTCCCCAGTGCTCTGCAAGCTCTGCAGCGCAATAGTAAATCTGGGCCTCTGCGCTTTCTTTCATCCTGAACAAGCGTTAGTGTTCTTTGCAGAAAAACGATTCTGCGAAAAAATGTGAACATTTCTCCTACTTGTGCACAGAGAAGGTGCTAGCAGGGAATTCTCTGCCTGCCTTTCCCCAGTGCTCTGCAAGCTCTCCAGGGCAAGAGCAATTCTGGGGCTCTGTGCTCTCTTCCGTCCTGAACAAGCGTTAGTGTTTTCTGCAGAAAAGCGATTCTGCGAAGCAAATGCGAATTGTTCTCCTTCCCGTGCACAGCGAAGGTGCTAGCAGGGAATTCTCTGCCTGCCTTTCCCCAGTGCTCTGCAAGCTCTCCAGTGCAATAGCAAATCTGGGGCTCTGTGCTTTCTTTCATCCTGAACAAGCGTTAGTGTTTTCTGCACAAAAGCGATTCTGCGAAGCAAATGCGAACACTTTTCCTTCCCGCGCACAGCGGAGGTGCTAGCAGGGAATGCTCTGCCTGCCTTTCCCCAGTGCTCTGCAAGCTCTGCAGCGCAATAGTAAATCTGGGGCTCTGCGCTTTCTTTCATCCTGAACAAGCGTTAGTGTTCTTTGCAGAAAAACGATTCTGCGAAAAAATGTGAAAATTTCTCCTTCTTGTGCACAGCGGAGGTGCTAGCAGGGAATTCTCTGCCTGCCTTTCCCCAGTGCTCTGCAAGCTCTCCAGGGCAACAGCAAATCTGGACTCTGCTTTCTTTTATACAGAACAAGCGTTAGTGTTTTCTGCAGAAAAGCGATTCTGCGAAAAATTGTGAACACTTTTCCTTCCCGCGCACAGCGAAGGTGCTAGCAGGGAATTCTCTGCCTGCCTTTCCCCAGTGCTCTGCAAGCTCTCCAGGGCAACAGCAAATCTGGACTCTGTGCTTTCTTTTATACAGAACAAGCGTTAGTGTTTTCTGCAGAAAAGCGATTCTGCGAAAAATTGTGAACAGTTCTCCTTCCCGCGCACAGCGAAGGTGCTAGCAGGGAATTCTCTGCCTGCCTTTCCCCAGTGCTCTGCAAGCTCTCCAGGGCAATAGCAAATCTGGGGCTCTGTGCTTTCTTTCATCCTGAACAAGCGTTAGTGTTCTTTGCAGAAAAATGATTCTGCGAAAAAATGTGAACATTTCTCCTTCCTGTGCACAGCGAAGGTGCTAGCAGGGAATTCTCTGCCTGCCTTTCCCCAGTGCTCTGCAAGCTCTCCAGGACAATAGCAAATCTGGGGCCTCTGTGCTCTCTTCCGTCCTAATCAAGCGTTAGTGTTTTCTGCACAAAAGCGATTCTGCGAAGCAAATGCGCATTGTTCTCCTTCCTGTGCACAGCGAAGGTGCTAGCAGGGAATTCTCTGCCTGCCTTTCCCCAGTGCTCTGCAAGCTCTCCAGGGCAAGAGCAATTCTGGGGCTATGTGCTTCATTTCGTACTGAATAAGCGTTACTGTTTTCTGCACAAAAGCGATTCTGCGAAGCAAATGCGAACACTTTTCCTTCCCGCGCACAGCGGAGGTGCTAGCAGGGAATTCTCTGCCTGCCTTTCCCCAGTGCTCTGCAAGCTCTCCAGCGCAATAGCAAATCTGGGGCTCTGTGCTTTCCTTCATCCTGAACAAGCGTTAGTGTTCTTTGCAGAAAAACGATTCTGCGAAAAAATGTGAACACTTCTCCTTCCTGTGCACAGAGAAGGTGCTAGCAGGGAATGCTCTGCCTGCCTTTCCCCAGTGCTCTGCAAGCTCTCCAGGGCAAGAGCAATTCTGGGGCTCTGTGCTTCATTTCGTCCTGAATAAGCGTTAGTGTTTTCTGCACAAAAGCGATTCTGTGAAGCAAATGCGAACACTTTTCCTTCCCGCGCACAGCGAAGGTGCTAGCAGGGAATTCTCTGCCTGCCTTTCCCCAGTGCTCTGCAAGCTCTGCAGCGCAATAGTAAATCTGGGCCTCTGCGCTTTCTTTCATCCTGAACAAGCGTTAGTGTTCTTTGCAGAAAAACGATTCTGCGAAAAAATGTGAACATTTCTCCTTCTTGTGCACAGAGAAGGTGCTAGCAGGGAATTCTCTGCCTGCCTTTCCCCAGTGCTCTGCAAGCTCTCCAGGGCAAGAGCAAATCTGGACTCTGTGCTTTCTTTTATACAGAACAAGCGTTAGTGTTTTCTGCAGAAAAGCGATTCTGCGAAAAATTGTGAACAGTTCTCCTTCCCGCGCACAGCGAAGGTGCTAGCAGGGAATTCTCTGCCTGCCTTTCCCCAGTGCTCTGCAAGCTCTCCAGGGCAACAGCAAATCTGGACTCTGTGCTTTCTTTTATACAGAACAAGCGTTAGTGTTTTCTGCAGAAAAGCGATTCTGCGAAAAATTGTGAACATTTCTCCTTCCTGTGCACAGCGAAGGTGCTAGCAGGGAATTCTCTGCCTGCCTTTCCCCAGTGCTCTGCAAGCTCTCCAGGGCAACAGCAAATCTGGACTCTGTGCTTTCTTTTATACAGAACAAGCGTTAGTGTTTTCTGCAGAAAAGCGATTCTGCGAGAAATTGTGAACACTTTTCCTTCCCGCGCACAGCGAAGGTGCTAGCAGGGAATTCTCTGCCTGCCTTTCCCCAGTGCTCTGCAAGCTCTCCAGGGCAAGAGCAAATCTGGGGCTCTGTGCTTTCTTTCATCCTGAACGAGCGTTAGTGTTCTTTGCAGAAAAACGATTCTGCGAAAAAATGTGAACATTTCTCCTTCCCGTGCACAGCGGAGGTGCTAGCAGGGAATTCTCTGCCTGCCTTTCCCCAGTGCTCTGCAAGCTCTCCAGGGCAATAGCAAATCTGGACTCTGTGCTTTCTTTCATCCTGAACAAGCGTTAGTGTTCTTTGCAGAAAAACGATTCTGCGAAAAAATGTGAACATTTCTCCTTCCTGTGCACAGCGAAGGTGCTAGCAGGGAATTCTCTGCCTGCCTTTCCCCAGTGCTCTGCAAGCTCTCCAGGACAATAGCAAATCTGGGGCCTCTGTGCTCTCTTCCGTCCTGAACAAGCGTTAGTGTTTTCTGCACAAAAGCGATTCTGCGAAGCAAATGCGCATTGTTCTCCTTCCCGTGCACAGCGAAGGTGCTAGCAGGGAATTCTCTGCCTGCCTTTCCCCAGTGCTCTGCAAGCTCTCCAGGGCAAGAGCAATTCTGGGGCTATGTGCTTCATTTCGTACTGAATATGCGTTACTGTTTTCTGCACAAAAGCGATTCTGCGAAGCAAATGCGAACACTTTTCCTTCCCGCGCACAGCGGAGGTGCTAGCAGGGAATTCTCTGCCTGCCTTTCCCCAGTGCTCTGCAAGCTCTCCAGCGCAATAGCAAATCTGGGGCTCTGTGCTTTCCTTCATCCTGAACAAGCGTTAGTGTTCTTTGCAGAAAAACGATTCTGCGAAAAAATGTGAACACTTCTCCTTCCTGTGCACAGAGAAGGTGCTAGCAGGGAATGCTCTGCCTGCCTTTCCCCAGTGCTCTGCAAGCTCTCCAGGGCAAGAGCAATTCTGGGGCTCTGTGCTTCATTTCGTCCTGAATAAGCGTTAGTGTTTTCTGCACAAAAGCGATTCTGTGAAGCAAATGCGAACACTTTTCCTTCCCGCGCACAGCGAAGGTGCTAGCAGGGAATTCTCTGCCTGCCTTTCCCCAGTGCTCTGCAAGCTCTGCAGCGCAATAGTAAATCTGGGCCTCTGCGCTTTCTTTCATCCTGAACAAGCGTTAGTGTTCTTTGCAGAAAAACGATTCTGCGAAAAAATGTGAACATTTCTCCTACTTGTGCACAGAGAAGGTGCTAGCAGGGAATTCTCTGCCTGCCTTTCCCCAGTGCTCTGCAAGCTCTCCAGGGCAAGAGCAATTCTGGGGCTCTGTGCTCTCTTCCGTCCTGAACAAGCGTTAGTGTTTTCTGCAGAAAAGCGATTCTGCGAAGCAAATGCGAATTGTTCTCCTTCCCGTGCACAGCGAAGGTGCTAGCAGGGAATTCTCTGCCTGCCTTTCCCCAGTGCTCTGCAAGCTCTCCAGTGCAATAGCAAATCTGGGGCTCTGTGCTTTCTTTCATCCTGAACAAGCGTTAGTGTTTTCTGCACAAAAGCGATTCTGCGAAGCAAATGCGAACACTTTTCCTTCCCGCGCACAGCGGAGGTGCTAGCAGGGAATGCTCTGCCTGCCTTTCCCCAGTGCTCTGCAAGCTCTGCAGCGCAATAGTAAATCTGGGGCTCTGCGCTTTCTTTCATCCTGAACAAGCGTTAGTGTTCTTTGCAGAAAAACGATTCTGCGAAAAAATGTGAAAATTTCTCCTTCTTGTGCACAGCGGAGGTGCTAGCAGGGAATTCTCTGCCTGCCTTTCCCCAGTGCTCTGCAAGCTCTCCAGGGCAACAGCAAATCTGGACTCTGCTTTCTTTTATACAGAACAAGCGTTAGTGTTTTCTGCAGAAAAGCGATTCTGCGAAAAATTGTGAACACTTTTCCTTCCCGCGCACAGCGAAGGTGCTAGCAGGGAATTCTCTGCCTGCCTTTCCCCAGTGCTCTGCAAGCTCTCCAGGGCAACAGCAAATCTGGACTCTGTGCTTTCTTTTATACAGAACAAGCGTTAGTGTTTTCTGCAGAAAAGCGATTCTGCGAAAAATTGTGAACAGTTCTCCTTCCCGCGCACAGCGAAGGTGCTAGCAGGGAATTCTCTGCCTGCCTTTCCCCAGTGCTCTGCAAGCTCTCCAGGGCAATAGCAAATCTGGGGCTCTGTGCTTTCTTTCATCCTGAACAAGCGTTAGTGTTCTTTGCAGAAAAATGATTCTGCGAAAAAATGTGAACATTTCTCCTTCCTGTGCACAGCGAAGGTGCTAGCAGGGAATTCTCTGCCTGCCTTTCCCCAGTGCTCTGCAAGCTCTCCAGGACAATAGCAAATCTGGGGCCTCTGTGCTCTCTTCCGTCCTGATCAAGCGTTAGTGTTTTCTGCACAAAAGCGATTCTGCGAAGCAAATGCGCATTGTTCTCCTTCCTGTGCACAGCGAAGGTGCTAGCAGGGAATTCTCTGCCTGCCTTTCCCCAGTGCTCTGCAAGCTCTCCAGGGCAAGAGCAATTCTGGGGCTATGTGCTTCATTTCGTACTGAATAAGCGTTACTGTTTTCTGCACAAAAGCGATTCTGCGAAGCAAATGCGAACACTTTTCCTTCCCGCGCACAGCGGAGGTGCTAGCAGGGAATTCTCTGCCTGCCTTTCCCCAGTGCTCTGCAAGCTCTCCAGCGCAATAGTAAATCTGGGCCTCTGCGCTTTCTTTCATCCTGAACAAGCGTTAGTGTTCTTTGCAGAAAAACGATTCTGCGAAAAAATGTGAACATTTCTCCTTCTTGTGCACAGAGAAGGTGCTAGCAGGGAATTCTCTGCCTGCCTTTCCCCAGTGCTCTGCAAGCTCTCCAGGGCAAGAGCAAATCTGGACTCTGTGCTTTCTTTTATACAGAACAAGCGTTAGTGTTTTCTGCAGAAAAGCGATTCTGCGAAAAATTGTGAACAGTTCTCCTTCCCGCGCACAGCGAAGGTGCTAGCAGGGAATTCTCTGCCTGCCTTTCCCCAGTGCTCTCCAAGCTCTCCAGGGCAACAGCAAATCTGGACTCTGTGCTTTCTTTTATACAGAACAAGCGTTAGTGTTTTCTGCAGAAAAGCGATTCTGCGAAAAATTGTGAACATTTCTCCTTCCTGTGCACAGCGAAGGTGCTAGCAGGGAATTCTCTGCCTGCCTTTCCCCAGTGCTCTGCAAGCTCTCCAGGGCAACAGCAAATCTGGACTCTGTGCTTTCTTTTATACAGAACAAGCGTTAGTGTTTTCTGCAGAAAAGCGATTCTGCGAGAAATTGTGAACACTTTTCCTTCCCGCGCACAGCGAAGGTGCTAGCAGGGAATTCTCTGCCTGCCTTTCCCCAGTGCTCTGCAAGCTCTCCAGGGCAAGAGCAAATCTGGGGCTCTGTGCTTTCTTTCATCCTGAACGAGCGTTAGTGTTCTTTGCAGAAAAACGATTCTGCGAAAAAATGTGAACATTTCTCCTTCCCGTGCACAGCGGAGGTGCTAGCAGGGAATTCTCTGCCTGCCTTTCCCCAGTGCTCTGCAAGCTCTCCAGGGCAAGAGCAAATCTGGACTCTGTGCTTTCTTTCATCCTGAACAAGCGTTAGTGTTCTTTGCAGAAAAACGATTCTGCGAAAAAATGTGAACATTTCTCCTTCCTGTGCACAGCGAAGGTGCTAGCAGGGAATTCTCTGCCTGCCTTTCCCCAGTGCTCTGCAAGCTCTCCAGGACAATAGCAAATCTGGGGCCTCTGTGCTCTCTTCCGTCCTGAACAAGCGTTAGTGTTTTCTGCACAAAAGCGATTCTGCGAAGCAAATGCGCATTGTTCTCCTTCCCGTGCACAGCGAAGGTGCTAGCAGGGAATTCTCTGCCTGCCTTTCCCCAGTGCTCTGCAAGCTCTCCAGGGCAAGAGCAATTCTGGGGCTATGTGCTTCATTTCGTACTGAATATGCGTTACTGTTTTCTGCACAAAAGCGATTCTGCGAAGCAAATGCGAACACTTTTCCTTCCCGCGCACAGCGGAGGTGCTAGCAGGGAATTCTCTGCCTGCCTTTCCCCAGTGCTCTGCAAGCTCTCCAGCGCAATAGCAAATCTGGGGCTCTGTGCTTTCCTTCATCCTGAACAAGCGTTAGTGTTCTTTGCAGAAAAACGATTCTGCGAAAAAATGTGAACACTTCTCCTTCCTGTGCACAGAGAAGGTGCTAGCAGGGAATGCTCTGCCTGCCTTTCCCCAGTGCTCTGCAAGCTCTCCAGGGCAAGAGCAATTCTGGGGCTCTGTGCTTCATTTCGTCCTGAATAAGCGTTAGTGTTTTCTGCACAAAAGCGATTCTGTGAAGCAAATGCGAACACTTTTCCTTCCCGCGCACAGCGAAGGTGCTAGCAGGGAATTCTCTGCCTGCCTTTCCCCAGTGCTCTGCAAGCTCTGCAGCGCAATAGTAAATCTGGGCCTCTGCGCTTTCTTTCATCCTGAACAAGCGTTAGTGTTCTTTGCAGAAAAACGATTCTGCGAAAAAATGTGAACATTTCTCCTTCTTGTGCACAGAGAAGGTGCTAGCAGGGAATTCTCTGCCTGCCTTTCCCCAGTGCTCTGCAAGCTCTCCAGGGCAAGAGCAAATCTGGACTCTGTGCTTTCTTTTATACAGAACAAGCGTTAGTGTTTTCTGCAGAAAAGCGATTCTGCGAAAAATTGTGAACAGTTCTCCTTCCCGCGCACAGCGAAGGTGCTAGCAGGGAATTCTCTGCCTGCCTTTCCCCAGTGCTCTGCAAGCTCTCCAGGGCAACAGCAAATCTGGACTCTGTGCTTTCTTTTATACAGAACAAGCGTTAGTGTTTTCTGCAGAAAAGCGATTCTGCGAAAAATTGTGAACATTTCTCCTTCCTGTGCACAGAGAAGGTGCTAGCAGGGAATTCTCTGCCTGCCTTTCCCCAGTGCTCTGCAAGCTCTCCAGGGCAACAGCAAATCTGGACTCTGTGCTTTCTTTTATACAGAACAAGCGTTAGTGTTTTCTGCAGAAAAGCGATTCTGCGAAAAATTGTGAACACTTCTCCTTCCCGCGCACAGCGAAGGTGCTAGCAGGGAATTCTCTGCCTGCCTTTCCCCAGTGCTCTGCAAGCTCTCCAGCGCAATAGCAAATCTGGGGCTCTGTGCTTTCTTTCATCCTGAACAAGCGTTAGTGTTCTTTGCAGAAAAACGATTCTGCGAAAAAATGTGAACATTTCTCCTTCCTGTGCACAGAGAAGGTGCTAGCAGGGAATGCTCTGCCTGCCTTTCCCCAGTGCTCTGCAAGCTCTCCAGGGCAAGAGCAATTCTGGGGCTCTGTGCTTCATTTCGTCCTGAATAAGCGTTAGTGTTTTCTGCACAAAAGCGATTCTGTGAAGCAAATGCGAACACTTTTCCTTCCTGTGCACAGCGAAGGTGCTAGCAGGGAATTCTCTGCCTGCCTTTCCCCAGTGCTCTGCAAGCTCTGCAGCGCAATAGTAAATCTGGGGCTCTGCGCTTTCTTTCATCCTGAACAAGCGTTAGTGTTCTTTGCAGAAAAACGATTCTGCGAAAAAATGTGAAAATTTCTCCTTCTTGTGCACAGCGGAGGTGCTAGCAGGGAATTCTCTGCCTGCCTTTCCCCAGTGCTCTGCAAGCTCTCCAGGGCAACAGCAAATCTGGACTCTGTGCTTTCTTTTATACAGAACAAGCGTTAGTGTTTTCTGCAGAAAAGCGATTCTGCGAGAAATTGTGAACACTTTTCCTTCCCGCGCACAGCGAAGGTGCTAGCAGGGAATTCTCTGCCTGCCTTTCCCCAGTGCTCTGCAAGCTCTCCAGGGCAAGAGGAATTCTGGGGCTCTGTGCTTCATTTCGTCCTGAATAAGCGTTAGTGTTTTCTGCACAAAAGCGATTCTGCGAAGCAAATGCGAATTGTTCTCCATCCCGTGCACAGCGAAGGTGCTAGCAGGGAATTCTCTGCCTGCCTTTCCCCAGTGCTCTGCAAGCTCTCCAGGGCAAGAGCAAATCTGGGGCTCTGTGCTTTCTTTCATCCTGAACGAGCGTTAGTGTTCTTTCCAGAAAAACGATTCTGCGAAAAAATGTGAACATTTCTCCTTCCCGTGCACAGCGGAGGTGCTAGCAGGGAATTCTCTGCCTGCCTTTCCCCAGTGCTCTGCAAGCTCTCCAGGGCAATAGCAAATCTGGGGCTCTGTGCTTTCTTTCATCCTGAACAAGCGTTAGTGTTCTTTGCAGAAAAACGATTCTGCGAAAAAATGTGAACATTTCTCCTTCCTGTGCACAGCGAAGGTGCTAGCAGGGAATTCTCTGCCTGCCTTTCCCCAGTGCTCTGCAAGCTCTCCAGGACAATAGCAAATCTGGGGCCTCTGTGCTCTCTTCCGTCCTGAACAAGCGTTAGTGTTTTCTGCACAAAAGCGATTCTGCGAAGCAAATGCGCATTGTTCTCCTTCCCGTGCACAGCGAAGGTGCTAGCAGGGAATTCTCTGCCTGCCTTTCCCCAGTGCTCTGCAAGCTCTCCAGGGCAAGAGCAATTCTGGGGCTATGTGCTTCATTTCGTACTGAATAAGCGTTACTGTTTTCTGCACAAAAGCGATTCTGCGAAGCAAATGCGAACACTTTTCCTTCCTGCGCACAGCGGAGGTGCTAGCAGGGAATTCTCTGCCTGCCTTTCCCCAGTGCTCTGCAAGCTCTGCAGCGCAATAGCAAATCTGGGGCTCTGTGCTTTCCTTCATCCTGAACAAGCGTTAGTGTTCTTTGCAGAAAAACGATTCTGCGAAAAAATGTGAACACTTCTCCTTCCTGTGCACAGAGAAGGTGCTAGCAGGGAATGCTCTGCCTGCCTTTCCCCAGTGCTCTGCAAGCTCTCCAGGGCAAGAGCAATTCTGGGGCTATGTGCTTCATTTCGTCCTGAATAAGCGTTAGTGTTTTCTGCACAAAAGCGACTCTGTGAAGCAAATGCGAACACTTTTCCTTCCCGCGCACAGCGAAGGTGCTAGCAGGGAATTCTCTGCCTGCCTTTCCCCAGTGCTCTGCAAGCTCTGCAGCGCAATAGTAAATCTGGGCGTCTGTGCTTTCTTTCATCCTGAACAAGCGTTAGTGTTCTTTGCAGAAAAACGATTCTGCGAAAAAATGTGAACATTTCTCCTTCTTGTGCACAGAGAAGGTGCTAGCAGGGAATTCTCTGCCTGCCTTTCCCCAGTGCTCTGCAAGCTCTCCAGGGCAAGAGCAAATCTGGACTCTGTGCTTTCTTTTATACAGAACAAGCGTTAGTGTTTTCTGCAGAAAAGCGATTCTGCTAAAAATTGTGAACAGTTCTCCTTCCCGCGCACAGCGAAGGTGCTAGCAGGGAATTCTCTGCCTGCCTTTCCCCAGTGCTCTGCAAGCTCTCCAGGGCAACAGCAAATCTGGACTCTGTGCTTTCTTTTATACAGAACAAGCGTTAGTGTTTTCTGCAGAAAATCGATTGTGCGAAAAATTGTGAACATTTCTCCTTCCTGTGCACAGAGAAGGTGCTAGCAGGGAATGCTCTGCCTGCCTTTCCCCAGTGCTCTGCAAGCTCTCCAGGGCAACAGCAAATCTGGACTCTGTGCTTTCTTTTATACAGAACAAGCGTTAGTGTTTTCTGCAGAAAAGCGATTCTGCGAGAAATTGTGAACACTTTTCCTTCCCGCGCACAGCGAAGGTGCTAGCAGGGAATTCTCTGCCTGCCTTTCCCCAGTGCTCTGCAAGCTCTCCAGGGCAAGAGCAAATCTGGGGCTCTGTGCTTTCTTTCATCCTGAACGAGCGTTAGTGTTCTTTGCAGAAAAACGATTCTGCGAAAAAATGTGAACACTTCTCCTTCCTGTGCACAGAGAAGGTGCTAGCAGGGAATTCTCTGCCTGCCTTTCCCCAGTGCTCTGCAAGCTCTCCAGGGCAAGAGCAATTCTGGGGCTCTGTGCTTCATTTCGTCCTGAATAAGCGTTAGTGTTTTCTGCACAAAAGCGATTCTGTGAAGCAAATGCGAACACTTTTCCTTCCCGCGCACAGCGGAGGTGCTAGCAGGGAATTCTCTGCCTGCCTTTCCCCAGTGCTCTGCAAGCTCTCCAGGGCAATAGCAAATCTGGGGCTCTGTGCTTTCTTTCATCCTGAACAAGCGTTAGTGTTTTCTGCACAAAAGCGATTCTGCGAAGCAAATGCGAACACTTTTCCTTCCCGCGCACAGCGGAGGTGCTAGCAGGGAATGCTCTGCCTGCCTTTCCCCAGTGCTCTGCAAGCTCTGCAGCGCAATAGTAAATCTGGGGCTCTGCGCTTTCTTTCATCCTGAACAAGCGTTAGTGTTCTTTGCAGAAAAACGATTCTGCGAAAAATTGTGAACATTTCTCCTTCCCGCGCACAGCGAAGGTGCTAGCAGGGAATTCTCTGCCTGCCTTTCCCCAGTGCTCTGCAAGCTCTCCAGGGCAACAGCAAATCTGGACTCTGTGCTTTCTTTTATACAGAACAAGTGTTAGTGTTTTCTGCAGAAAAGCGATTCTGCGAAAAATTGTGAACATTTCTCCTTCCTGTGCACAGAGAAGGTGCTAGCAGGGAATTCTCTGCCTGCCTTTCCCCAGTGCTCTGCAAGCTCTCCAGGGCAACAGCAAATCTGGACTCTGTGCTTTCTTTTATACAGAACAAGCGTTAGTGTTTTCTGCAGAAAAGCGATTCTGCGAAAAATTGTGAACATTTCTCCTTCCCGCGCACAGCGAAGGTGCTAGCAGGGAATTCTCTGCCTGCCTTTCCCCAGTGCTCTGCAAGCTCTCCAGGGCAACAGCAAATCTGGACTCTGTGCTTTCTTTTATACAGAACAAGCGTTAGTGTTTTCTGCAGAAAAGCGATTCTGCGAGAAATTGTGAACACTTTTCCTTCCCGCGCACAGCGAAGGTGCTAGCAGGGAATTCTCTGCCTGCCTTTCCCCAGTGCTCTGCAAGCTCTCCAGGGCAAGAGCAAATCTGGGGCTCTGTGCTTTCTTTCATCCTGAACGAGCGTTAGTGTTCTTTGCAGAAAAACGATTCTGCGAAAAAATGTGAACATTTCTCCTTCCTGTGCACAGCGAAGGTGCTAGCAGGGAATTCTCTGCCTGCCTTTCCCCAGTGCTCTGCAAGCTCTCCAGGACAATAGCAAATCTGGGCCTCTGTGCTCTCTTCCGTCCTGAACAAGCGTTAGTGTTTTCTGCACAAAAGCGATTCTGCGAAGCAAATGCGCATTGTTCTCCTTCCCGTGCACAGCGAAGGTGCTAGCAGGGAATTCTCTGCCTGCCTTTCCCCAGTGCTCTGCAAGCTCTCCAGGGCAAGAGCAATTCTGGGGCTATGTGCTTCATTTCGTACTGAATAAGCGTTACTGTTTTCTGCACAAAAGCGATTCTGCGAAGCAAATGCGAACACTTTTCCTTCCCGCGCACAGCGGAGGTGCTAGCAGGGAATTCTCTGCCTGCCTTTCCCCAGTGCTCTGCAAGCTCTCCAGCGCAATAGCAAATCTGGGGCTCTGTGCTTTCCTTCATCCTGAACGAGCGTTAGTGTTCTTTGCAGAAAAACGATTCTGCGAAAAAATGTGAACACTTCTCCTTCCTGTGCACAGAGAAGGTGCTAGCAGGGAATGCTCTGCCTGCCTTTCCCCAGTGCTCTGCAAGCTCTCCAGGGCAAGAGCAATTCTGGGGCTCTGTGCTTCATTTCGTCCTGAATAAGCGTTAGTGTTTTCTGCACAAAAGCGATTCTGTGAAGCAAATGCGAACACTTTTCCTTCCCGCGCACAGCGAAGGTGCTAGCAGGGAATTCTCTGCCTGCCTTTCCCCAGTGCTCTGCAAGCTCTGCAGCGCAATAGTAAATCTGGGCCTCTGCGCTTTCTTTCATCCTGAACAAGCGTTAGTGTTCTTTGCAGAAAAACGATTCTGCGAAAAAATGTGAACATTTCTCCTTCTTGTGCACAGAGAAGGTGCTAGCAGGGAATTCTCTGCCTGCCTTTCCCCAGTGCTCTGCAAGCTCTCCAGGGCAACAGCAAATCTGGACTCTGTGCTTTCTTTTATACAGAACAAGCGTTAGTGTTTTCTGCAGAAAAGCGATTCTGCGAAAAATTGTGAACATTTCTCCTTCCTGTGCACAGAGAAGGTGCTAGCAGGGAATTCTCTGCCTGCCTTTCCCCAGTGCTCTGCAAGCTCTCCAGGGCAACAGCAAATCTGGACTCTGTGCTTTCTTTTATACAGAACAAGCGTTAGTGTTTTCTGCAGAAAAGCGATTCTGCGAAAAATTGTGAACATTTCTCCTTCCCGCGCACAGCGAAGGTGCTAGCAGGGAATTCTCTGCCTGCCTTTCCCCAGTGCTCTGCAAGCTCTCCAGGGCAACAGCAAATCTGGACTCTGTGCTTTCTTTTATACAGAACAAGCGTTAGTGTTTTCTGCAGAAAAGCGATTCTGCGAGAAATTGTGAACACTTTTCCTTCCCGCGCACAGCGAAGGTGCTAGCAGGGAATTCTCTGCCTGCCTTTCCCCAGTGCTCTGCAAGCTCTCCAGGGCAAGAGCAAATCTGGGGCTCTGTGCTTTCTTTCATCCTGAACGAGCGTTAGTGTTCTTTGCAGAAAAACGATTCTGCGAAAAAATGTGAACATTTCTCCTTCCCGTGCACAGCGGAGGTGCTAGCAGGGAATTCTCTGCCTGCCTTTCCCCAGTGCTCTGCAAGCTCTCCAGGGCAAGAGCAATTCTGGGGCTCTGTGCTTTCTTTCATCCTGAACAAGCGTTAGTGTTCTTTGCAGAAAAACGATTCTGCGAAAAAATGTGAACATTTCTCCTTCCTGTGCACAGCGAAGGTGCTAGCAGGGAATTCTCTGCCTGCCTTTCCCCAGTGCTCTGCAAGCTCTCCAGGACAATAGCAAATCTGGGGCCTCTGTGCTCTCTTCCGTCCTGAACAAGCGTTAGTGTTTTCTGCACAAAAGCGATTCTGCGAAGCAAATGCGCATTGTTCTCCTTCCCGTGCACAGCGAAGGTGCTAGCAGGGAATTCTCTGCCTGCCTTTCCCCAGTGCTCTGCAAGCTCTCCAGGGCAAGAGCAATTCTGGGGCTATGTGCTTCATTTCGTACTGAATAAGCGTTACTGTTTTCTGCACAAAAGCGATTCTGCGAAGCAAATGCGAACACTTTTCCTTCCCGCGCACAGCGAAGGTGCTAGCAGGGAATTCTCTGCCTGCCTTTCCCCAGTGCTCTGCAAGCTCTCCAGCGCAATAGCAAATCTGGGGCTCTGTGCTTTCCTTCATCCTGAACAAGCGTTAGTGTTCTTTGCAGAAAAACGATTCTGCGAAAAAATGTGAACACTTCTCCTTCCTGTGCACAGAGAAGGTGCTAGCAGGGAATGCTCTGCCTGCCTTTCCCCAGTGCTCTGCAAGCTCTCCAGGGCAAGAGCAATTCTGGGGCTATGTGCTTCATTTCGTACTGAATAAGCGTTAGTGTTTTCTGCACAAAAGCGATTCTGTGAAGCAAATGCGAACACTTTTCCTTCCCGCGCACAGCGAAGGTGCTAGCAGGGAATTCTCTGCCTGCCTTTCCCCAGTGCTCTGCAAGCTCTGCAGCGCAATAGTAAATCTGGGGCTCTGCGCTTTCTTTCATCCTGAACAAGCGTTAGTGTTCTTTGCAGAAAAACGATTCTGCGAAAAAATGTGAACATTTCTCCTTCTTGTGCACAGAGAAGGTGCTAGCAGGGAATTCTCTGCCTGCCTTTCCCCAGTGCTCTGCAAGCTCTCCAGGGCAACAGCAAATCTGGACTCTGTGCTTTCTTTTATACAGAACAAGTGTTAGTGTTTTCTGCAGAAAAGCGATTCTGCGAAAAATTGTGAACATTTCTCCTTCCCGCGCACAGAGAAGGTGCTAGCAGGGAATTCTCTGCCTGCCTTTCCCCAGTGCTCTGCAAGCTCTCCAGGGCAACAGCAAATCTGGACTCTGTGCTTTCTTTTATACAGAACAAGCGTTAGTGTTTTCTGCAGAAAAGCGATTCTGCGAAAAATTGTGAACATTTCTCCTTCCCGCGCACAGCGAAGGTGCTAGCAGGGAATTCTCTGCCTGCCTTTCCCCAGTGCTCTGCAAGCTCTCCAGGGCAAGAGCAAATCTGGACTCTGTGCTTTCTTTTATACAGAACAAGCGTTAGTGTTTTCTGCAGAAAAGCGATTCTGCGAGAAATTGTGAACACTTTTCCTTCCCGCGCACAGCGAAGGTGCTAGCAGGGAATTCTCTGCCTGCCTTTCCCCAGTGCTCTGCAAGCTCTCCAGGGCAAGAGCAAATCTGGGGCTCTGTGCTTTCTTTCATCCTGAACAAGCGTTAGTGTTCTTTGCAGAAAAACGATTCTGCGAAAAAATGTGAACATTTCTCCTTCCTGTGCACAGCGAAGGTGCTAGCAGGGAATTCTCTGCCTGCCTTTCCCCAGTGCTCTGCAAGCTCTCCAGGACAATAGCAAATCTGGGCCTCTGTGCTCTCTTCCGTCCTGAACAAGCGTTAGTGTTTTCTGCACAAAAGCGATTCTGCGAAGCAAATGCGCATTGTTCTCCTTCCCGTGCACAGCGAAGGTGCTAGCAGGGAATTCTCTGCCTGCCTTTCCCCAGTGCTCTGCAAGCTCTCCAGGGCAAGAGCAATTCTGGGGCTATGTGCTTCATTTCGTACTGAATAAGCGTTACTGTTTTCTGCACAAAAGCGATTCTGCGAAGCAAATGCGAACACTTTTCCTTCCCGCGCACAGCGGAGGTGCTAGCAGGGAATTCTCTGCCTGCCTTTCCCCAGTGCTCTGCAAGCTCTCCAGCGCAATAGCAAATCTGGGGCTCTGTGCTTTCCTTCATCCTGAACAAGCGTTAGTGTTCTTTGCAGAAAAACGATTCTGCGAAAAAATGTGAACACTTCTCCTTCCTGTGCACAGAGAAGGTGCTAGCAGGGAATGCTCTGCCTGCCTTTCCCCAGTGCTCTGCAAGCTCTCCAGGGCAAGAGCAATTCTGGGGCTATGTGCTTCATTTCGTACTGAATAAGCGTTAGTGTTTTCTGCAGAAAAGCGATTCTGCGAAAAATTGTGAACATTTCTCCTTCCCGCGCACAGCGAAGGTGCTAGCAGGGAATTCTCTGCCTGCCTTTCCCCAGTGCTCTGCAAGCTCTCCAGGGCAACAGCAAATCTGGACTCTGTGCTTTCTTTTATACAGAACAAGCGTTAGTGTTTTCTGCAGAAAAGCGATTCTGCGAGAAATTGTGAACACTTTTCCTTCCCGCGCACAGCGAAGGTGCTAGCAGGGAATTCTCTGCCTGCCTTTCCCCAGTGCTCTGCAAGCTCTCCAGGGCAAGAGCAAATCTGGGGCTCTGTGCTTTCTTTCATCCTGAACGAGCGTTAGTGTTCTTTGCAGAAAAACGATTCTGCGAAAAAATGTGAACATTTCTCCTTCCCGTGCACAGCGGAGGTGCTAGCAGGGAATTCTCTGCCTGCCTTTCCCCAGTGCTCTGCAAGCTCTCCAGGGCAAGAGCAATTCTGGGGCTCTGTGCTTTCTTTCATCCTGAACAAGCGTTAGTGTTCTTTGCAGAAAAACGATTCTGCGAAAAAATGTGAACATTTCTCCTTCCTGTGCACAGCGAAGGTGCTAGCAGGGAATTCTCTGCCTGCCTTTCCCCAGTGCTCTGCAAGCTCTCCAGGACAATAGCAAATCTGGGGCCTCTGTGCTCTCTTCCGTCCTGAACAAGCGTTAGTGTTTTCTGCACAAAAGCGATTCTGCGAAGCAAATGCGCATTGTTCTCCTTCCCGTGCACAGCGAAGGTGCTAGCAGGGAATTCTCTGCCTGCCTTTCCCCATGCTCTGCACGCTCTCCAGGGCAAGAGCAATTCTGGGGCTATGTGCTTCATTTCGTACTGAATAAGCGTTACTGTTTTCTGCACAAAAGCGATTCTGCGAAGCAAATGCGAACACTTTTCCTTCCCGCGCACAGCGAAGGTGCTAGCAGGGAATTCTCTGCCTGCCTTTCCCCAGTGCTCTGCAAGCTCTCCAGCGCAATAGCAAATCTGGGGCTCTGTGCTTTCCTTCATCCTGAACAAGCGTTAGTGTTCTTTGCAGAAAAACGATTCTGCGAAAAAATGTGAACACTTCTCCTTCCTGTGCACAGAGAAGGTGCTAGCAGGGAATGCTCTGCCTGCCTTTCCCCAGTGCTCTGCAAGCTCTCCAGGGCAAGAGCAATTCTGGGGCTATGTGCTTCATTTCGTACTGAATAAGCGTTAGTGTTTTCTGCACAAAAGCGATTCTGTGAAGCAAATGCGAACACTTTTCCTTCCCGCGCACAGCGAAGGTGCTAGCAGGGAATTCTCTGCCTGCCTTTCCCCAGTGCTCTGCAAGCTCTGCAGCGCAATAGTAAATCTGGGGCTCTGCGCTTTCTTTCATCCTGAACAAGCGTTAGTGTTCTTTGCAGAAAAACGATTCTGCGAAAAAATGTGAACATTTCTCCTTCTTGTGCACAGAGAAGGTGCTAGCAGGGAATTCTCTGCCTGCCTTTCCCCAGTGCTCTGCAAGCTCTCCAGGGCAACAGCAAATCTGGACTCTGTGCTTTCTTTTATACAGAACAAGTGTTAGTGTTTTCTGCAGAAAAGCGATTCTGCGAAAAATTGTGAACATTTCTCCTTCCTGTGCACAGAGAAGGTGCTAGCAGGGAATTCTCTGCCTGCCTTTCCCCAGTGCTCTGCAAGCTCTCCAGGGCAACAGCAAATCTGGACTCTGTGCTTTCTTTTATACAGAACAAGCGTTAGTGTTTTCTGCAGAAAAGCGATTCTGCGAAAAATTGTGAACATTTCTCCTTCCCGCGCACAGCGAAGGTGCTAGCAGGGAATTCTCTGCCTGCCTTTCCCCAGTGCTCTGCAAGCTCTCCAGGGCAAGAGCAAATCTGGACTCTGTGCTTTCTTTTATACAGAACAAGCGTTAGTGTTTTCTGCAGAAAAGCGATTCTGCGAGAAATTGTGAACACTTTTCCTTCCCGCGCACAGCGAAGGTGCTAGCAGGGAATTCTCTGCCTGCCTTTCCCCAGTGCTCTGCAAGCTCTCCAGGGCAAGAGCAAATCTGGGGCTCTGTGCTTTCTTTCATCCTGAACAAGCGTTAGTGTTCTTTGCAGAAAAACGATTCTGCGAAAAAATGTGAACATTTCTCCTTCCTGTGCACAGCGAAGGTGCTAGCAGGGAATTCTCTGCCTGCCTTTCCCCAGTGCTCTGCAAGCTCTCCAGGGCAAGAGCAATTCTGGGGCTATGTGCTTCATTTCGTACTGAATAAGCGTTACTGTTTTCTGCACAAAAGCGATTCTGCGAAGCAAATGCGAACACTTTTCCTTCCCGCGCACAGCGGAGGTGCTAGCAGGGAATTCTCTGCCTGCCTTTCCCCAGTGCTCTGCAAGCTCTCCAGCGCAATAGCAAATCTGGGGCTCTGTGCTTTCCTTCATCCTGAACAAGCGTTAGTGTTCTTTGCAGAAAAACGATTCTGCGAAAAAATGTGAACACTTCTCCTTCCTGTGCACAGAGAAGGTGCTAGCAGGGAATGCTCTGCCTGCCTTTCCCCAGTGCTCTGCAAGCTCTCCAGGGCAAGAGCAATTCTGGGGCTATGTGCTTCATTTCGTACTGAATAAGCGTTAGTGTTTTCTGCACAAAAGCGATTCTGTGAAGCAAATGCGAACACTTTTCCTTCCCGCGCACAGCGAAGGTGCTAGCAGGGAATTCTCTGCCTGCCTTTCCCCAGTGCTCTGCAAGCTCTGCAGCGCAATAGTAAATCTGGGCCTCTGCGCTTTCTTTCATCCTGAACAAGCGTTAGTGTTCTTTGCAGAAAAACGATTCTGCGAAAAAATGTGAACATTTCTCCTTCTTGTGCACAGAGAAGGTGCTAGCAGGGAATTCTCTGCCTGCCTTTCCCCAGTGCTCTGCAAGCTCTCCAGGGCAATAGCAAATCTGGGGCTCTGTGCTTTCTTTCATCCTGAACAAGCGTTAGTGTTCTTTGCAGAAAAACGATTCTGCGAAAAAATGTGAACATTTCTCCTTCCTGTGCACAGAGAAGGTGCTAGCAGGGAATGCTCTGCCTGCCTTTCCCCAGTGCTCTGCAAGCTCTCCAGGGCAACAGCAAATCTGGACTCTGTGCTTTCTTTTATACAGAACAAGCGTTAGTGTTTTCTGCAGAAAAGCGATTCTGCGAAAAATTGTGAACACTTTTCCTTCCCGCGCACAGCGGAGGTGCTAGCAGGGAATTCTCTGCCTGCCTTTCCCCAGTGCTCTGCAAGCTCTCCAGGGCAAGAGCAAATCTGGACTCTGTGCTTTCTTTTATACAGAACAAGCGTTAGTGTTTTCTGCAGAAAAGCGATTCTGCGAGAAATTGTGAACACTTTTCCTTCCCGCGCACAGCGAAGGTGCTAGCAGGGAATTCTCTGCCTGCCTTTCCCCAGTGCTCTGCAAGCTCTCCAGGGCAAGAGCAAATCTGGGGCTCTGTGCTTTCTTTCATCCTGAACGAGCGTTAGTGTTCTTTGCAGAAAAACGATTCTGCGAAAAAATGTGAACATTTCTCCTTCCTGTGCACAGCGAAGGTGCTAGCAGGGAATTCTCTGCCTGCCTTTCCCCAGTGCTCTGCAAGCTCTCCAGGACAATAGCAAATCTGGGCCTCTGTGCTCTCTTCCGTCCTGAACAAGCGTTAGTGTTTTCTGCACAAAAGCGATTCTGCGAAGCAAATGCGCATTGTTCTCCTTCCCGTGCACAGCGAAGGTGCTAGCAGGGAATTCTCTGCCTGCCTTTCCCCAGTGCTCTGCAAGCTCTCCAGGGCAAGAGCAATTCTGGGGCTATGTGCTTCATTTCGTACTGAATAAGCGTTACTGTTTTCAGCACAAAAGCGATTCTGCGAAGCAAATGCGAACACTTTTCCTTCCCGCGCACAGCGGAGGTGCTAGCAGGGAATTCTCTGCCTGCCTTTCCCCAGTGCTCTGCAAGCTCTCCAGCGCAATAGCAAATCTGGGGCTCTGTGCTTTCCTTCATCCTGAACAAGCGTTAGTGTTCTTTGCAGAAAAACGATTCTGCGAAAAAATGTGAACACTTCTCCTTCCTGTGCACAGAGAAGGTGCTAGCAGGGAATGCTCTGCCTGCCTTTCCCCAGTGCTCTGCAAGCTCTCCAGGGCAAGAGCAATTCTGGGGCTATGTGCTTCATTTCGTACTGAATAAGCGTTAGTGTTTTCTGCACAAAAGCGATTCTGTGAAGCAAATGCGAACACTTTTCCTTCCCGCGCACAGCGAAGGTGCTAGCAGGGAATTCTCTGCCTGCCTTTCCCCAGTGCTCTGCAAGCTCTGCAGCGCAATAGTAAATCTGGGCCTCTGCGCTTTCTTTCATCCTGAACAAGCGTTAGTGTTCTTTGCAGAAAAACGATTCTGCGAAAAAATGTGAACATTTCTCCTTCTTGTGCACAGAGAAGGTGCTAGCAGGGAATTCTCTGCCTGCCTTTCCCCAGTGCTCTGCAAGCTCTCCAGGGCAACAGCAAATCTGGACTCTGTGCTTTCTTTTATACAGAACAAGCGTTAGTGTTTTCTGCAGAAAAGCGATTCTGCGAAAAATTGTGAACAGTTCTCCTTCCCGCGCACAGCGAAGGTGCTAGCAGGGAATTCTCTGCCTGCCTTTCCCCAGTGCTCTGCAAGCTCTCCAGGGCAACAGCAAATCTGGACTCTGTGCTTTCTTTTATACAGAACAAGCGTTAGTGTTTTCTGCAGAAAAGCGATTCTGCGAAAAATTGTGAACATTTCTCCTTCTTGTGCACAGAGAAGGTGCTAGCAGGGAATGCTCTGCCTGCCTTTCCCCAGTGCTCTGCAAGCTCTCCAGGGCAAGAGCAAATCTGGACTCTGTGCTTTCTTTTATACAGAACAAGCGTTAGTGTTTTCTGCAGAAAAGCGATTCTGCGAAAAATTGTGAACAGTTCTCCTTCCCGCGCACAGCGAAGGTGCTAGCAGGGAATTCTCTGCCTGCCTTTCCCCAGTGCTCTGCAAGCTCTCCAGGGCAACAGCAAATCTGGACTCTGTGCTTTCTTTTATACAGAACAAGCGTTAGTGTTTTCTGCAGAAAAGCGATTCTGCGAAAAATTGTGAACATTTCTCCTTCCTGTGCACAGAGAAGGTGCTAGCAGGGAATTCTCTGCCTGCCTTTCCCCAGTGCTCTGCAAGCTCTCCAGGGCAAGAGCAAATCTGGACTCTGTGCTTTCTTTTATACAGAACAAGCGTTAGTGTTTTCTGCAGAAAAGCGATTCTGCGAAAAATTGTGAACATTTCTCCTTCCCGCGCACAGCGAAGGTGCTAGCAGGGAATTCTCTGCCTGCCTTTCCCCAGTGCTCTGCAAGCTCTCCAGGGCAACAGCAAATCTGGACTCTGTGCTTTCTTTTATACAGAACAAGCGTTAGTGTTTTCTGCACAAAAGCGATTCTGCGAAAAATTGTGAACATTTCTCCTTCCTGTGCACAGAGAAGGTGCTAGCAGGGAATGCTCTGCCTGCCTTTCCCCAGTGCTCTGCAAGCTCTCCAGGGCAACAGCAAATCTGGACTCTGTGCTTACTTTTATACAGAACAAGCGTTAGTGTTTTCTGCAGAAAAGCGATTCTGCGAAAAATTGTGAACATTTCTCCTTCCCGCGCACAGCGAAGGTGCTAGCAGGGAATTCTCTGCCTGCCTTTCCCCAGTGCTCTGCAAGCTCTCCAGGGCAAGAGCAAATCTGGACTCTGTGCTTTCTTTTATACAGAACAAGCGTTAGTGTTTTCTGCAGAAAAGCGATTCTGCGAGAAATTGTGAACACTTTTCCTTCCCGCGCACAGCGAAGGTGCTAGCAGGGAATTCTCTGCCTGCCTTTCCCCAGTGCTCTGCAAGCTCTCCAGGGCAAGAGCAAATCTGGGGCTCTGTGCTTTCTTTCATCCTGAACGAGCGTTAGTGTTCTTTGCAGAAAAACGATTCTGCGAAAAAATGTGAACATTTCTCCTTCCTGTGCACAGCGAAGGTGCTAGCAGGGAATTCTCTGCCTGCCTTTCCCCAGTGCTCTGCAAGCTCTCCAGGACAATAGCAAATCTGGGGCCTCTGTGCTCTCTTCCGTCCTGAACAAGCGTTAGTGTTTTCTGCACAAAAGCGATTCTGCGAAGCAAATGCGCATTGTTCTCCTTCCCGTGCACAGCGAAGTTGCTAGCAGGGAATTCTCTGCCTGCCTTTCCCCAGTGCTCTGCAAGCTCTCCAGGGCAAGAGCAATTCTGGGGCTATGTGCTTCATTTCGTACTGAATAAGCGTTACTGTTTTCTGCACAAAAGCGATTCTGCGAAGCAAATGCGAACACTTTTCCTTCCCGCGCACAGCGGAGGTGCTAGCAGGGAATTCTCTGCCTGCCTTTCCCCAGTGCTCTGCAAGCTCTCCAGCGCAATAGCAAATCTGGGGCTCTGTGCTTTCCTTCATCCTGAACAAGCGTTAGTGTTCTTTGCAGAAAAACGATTCTGCGAAAAAATGTGAACACTTCTCCTTCCTGTGCACAGAGAAGGTGCTAGCAGGGAATGCTCTGCCTGCCTTTCCCCAGTGCTCTGCAAGCTCTCCAGGGCAAGAGCAATTCTGGGGCTCTGTGCTTCATTTCGTCCTGAATAAGCGTTAGTGTTTTCTGCACAAAAGCGATTCTGTGAAGCAAATGCGAACACTTTTCCTTCCCGCGCACAGCGAAGGTGCTAGCAGGGAATTCTCTGCCTGCCTTTCCCCAGTGCTCTGCAAGCTCTGCAGCGCAATAGTAAATCTGGGCCTCTGCGCTTTCTTTCATCCTGAACAAGCGTTAGTGTTCTTTGCAGAAAAACGATTCTGCGAAAAAATGTGAACATTTCTCCTTCTTGTGCACAGAGAAGGTGCTAGCAGGGAATTCTCTGCCTGCCTTTCCCCAGTGCTCTGCAAGCTCTCCAGGGCAAGAGCAAATCTGGACTCTGTGCTTTCTTTTATACAGAACAAGCGTTAGTGTTTTCTGCAGAAAAGCGATTCTGCGAAAAATTGTGAACAGTTCTCCTTCCCGCGCACAGCGAAGGTGCTAGCAGGGAATTCTCTGACTGCCTTTCCCCAGTGCTCTGCAAGCTCTCCAGGGCAACAGCAAATCTGGACTCTGTGCTTTCTTTTATACAGAACAAGCGTTAGTGTTTTCTGCAGAAAAGCGATTCTGCGAAAAATTGTGAACATTTCTCCTTCTTGTGCACAGAGAAGGTGCTAGCAGGGAATGCTCTGCCTGCCTTTCCCCAGTGCTCTGCAAGCTCTCCAGGGCAACAGCAAATCTGGACTCTGTGCTTTCTTTTATACAGAACAAGCGTTAGTGTTTTCTGCAGAAAAGCGATTCTGCGAAAAATTGTGAACATTTCTCCTTCCCGCGCACAGCGAAGGTGCTAGCAGGGAATTCTCTGCCTGCCTTTCCCCAGTGCTCTGCAAGCTCTCCAGGGCAACAGCAAATCTGGACTCTGTGCTTTCTTTTATACAGAACAAGCGTTAGTGTTTTCTGCACAAAAGCGATTCTGCGAAAAATTGTGAACATTTCTCCTTCCTGTGCACAGAGAAGGTGCTAGC
This sequence comes from Strix uralensis, assembly GCF_047716275.1. NCBI lineage: Eukaryota > Metazoa > Chordata > Aves > Strigiformes > Strigidae > Strix > Strix uralensis. The sequence continues at coordinate 5,519,787 of NC_133972.1, read as the reverse complement.
AGGGAATGCTCTGCCTGCCTTTCCCCAGTGGTCTGCAAGCTCTCCAGGGCAACAGCAAATCTGGACTCTGTGCTTACTTTTATACAGAACAAGCGTTAGTGTTTTCTGCAGAAAAGCGATTCTGCGAAAAATTGTGAACATTTCTCCTTCCCGCGCACAGCGAAGGTGCTAGCAGGGAATTCTATGCCTGCCTTTCCCCAGTGCTCTGCAAGCTCTCCAGGGCAACAGCAAATCTGGACTCTGTGCTTTCTTTTATACAGAACAAGCGTTAGTGTTTTCTGCAGAAAAGCGATTCTGCGAGAAATTGTGAACACTTTTCCTTCCCGCGCACAGCGAAGGTGCTAGCAGGGAATTCTCTGCCTGCCTTTCCCCAGTGCTCTGCAAGCTCTCCAGGGCAAGAGGAATTCTGGGGCTCTGTGCTTCATTTCGTCCTGAATAAGCGTTAGTGTTTTCTGCACAAAAGTGATTCTGCGAAGCAAATGCGAATTGTTCTCCTTCCCGTGCACAGCGAAGGTGCTAGCAGGGAATTCTCTGCCTGCCTTTCCCCAGTGCTCTGGAAGCTCTCCAGGGCAACAGCAAATCTGGACTCTGTGCTTTCTTTTATACAGAACAAGCGTTAGTGTTTTCTGCAGAAAAGCGATTCTGCGAGAAATTGTGAACACTTTTCCTTCCCGCGCACACCGAAGGTGCTAGCAGGGAATTCTCTGCCTGCCTTTCCCCAGTGCTCTGCAAGCTCTCCAGGGCAAGAGCAAATCTGGGGCTCTGTGCTTTCTTTCATCCTGAACGAGCGTTAGTGTTCTTTGCAGAAAAACGATTCTGCGAAAAAATGTGAACATTTCTCCTTCCTGTGCACAGCGAAGGTGCTAGCAGGGAATTCTCTGCCTGCCTTTCCCCAGTGCTCTGCAAGCTCTCCAGGACAATAGCAAATCTGGGCCTCTGTGCTCTCTTCCGTCCTGAACAAGCGTTAGTGTTTTCTGCACAAAAGCGATTCTGCGAAGCAAATGCGCATTGTTCTCCTTCCCGTGCACAGCGAAGGTGCTAGCAGGGAATTCTCTGCCTGCCTTTCCCCAGTGCTCTGCAAGCTCTCCAGGGCAAGAGCAATTCTGGGGCTATGTGCTTCATTTCGTACTGAATAAGCGTTACTGTTTTCTGCACAAAAGCGATTCTGCGAAGCAAATGCGAACACTTTTCCTTCCCGCGCACAGCGGAGGTGCTAGCAGGGAATTCTCTGCCTGCCTTTCCCCAGTGCTCTGCAAGCTCTCCAGCGCAATAGCAAATCTGGGGCTCTGTGCTTTCCTTCATCCTGAACAAGCGTTAGTGTTCTTTGCAGAAAAACGATTCTGCGAAAAAATGTGAACACTTCTCCTTCCTGTGCACAGAGAAGGTGCTAGCAGGGAATGCTCTGCCTGCCTTTCCCCAGTGCTCTGCAAGCTCTCCAGGGCAAGAGCAATTCTGGGGCTATGTGCTTCATTTCGTACTGAATAAGCGTTAGTGTTTTCTGCACAAAAGCGATTCTGTGAAGCAAATGCGAACACTTTTCCTTCCCGCGCACAGCGAAGGTGCTAGCAGGGAATTCTCTGCCTGCCTTTCCCCAGTGCTCTGCAAGCTCTGCAGCGCAATAGTAAATCTGGGCCTCTGCGCTTTCTTTCATCCTGAACAAGCGTTAGTGTTCTTTGCAGAAAAACGATTCTGCGAAAAAATGTGAACATTTCTCCTTCTTGTGCACAGAGAAGGTGCTAGCAGGGAATTCTCTGCCTGCCTTTCCCCAGTGCTCTGCAAGCTCTCCAGGGCAACAGCAAATCTGGACTCTGTGCTTTCTTTTATACAGAACAAGCGTTAGTGTTTTCTGCAGAAAAGCGATTCTGCGAAAAATTGTGAACAGTTCTCCTTCCCGCGCACAGCGAAGGTGCTAGCAGGGAATTCTCTGCCTGCCTTTCCCCAGTGCTCTGCAAGCTCTCCAGGGCAACAGCAAATCTGGACTCTGTGCTTTCTTTTATACAGAACAAGCGTTAGTGTTTTCTGCAGAAAAGCGATTCTGCGAAAAATTGTGAACATTTCTCCTTCTTGTGCACAGAGAAGGTGCTAGCAGGGAATGCTCTGCCTGCCTTTCCCCAGTGCTCTGCAAGCTCTCCAGGGCAAGAGCAAATCTGGACTCTGTGCTTTCTTTTATACAGAACAAGCGTTAGTGTTTTCTGCAGAAAAGCGATTCTGCGAAAAATTGTGAACAGTTCTCCTTCCCGCGCACAGCGAAGGTGCTAGCAGGGAATTCTCTGCCTGCCTTTCCCCAGTGCTCTGCAAGCTCTCCAGGGCAACAGCAAATCTGGACTCTGTGCTTTCTTTTATACAGAACAAGCGTTAGTGTTTTCTGCAGAAAAGCGATTCTGCGAAAAATTGTGAACATTTCTCCTTCCTGTGCACAGAGAAGGTGCTAGCAGGGAATTCTCTGCCTGCCTTTCCCCAGTGCTCTGCAAGCTCTCCAGGGCAACAGCAAATCTGGACTCTGTGCTTTCTTTTATACAGAACAAGCGTTAGTGTTTTCTGCAGAAAAGCGATTCTGCGAAAAATTGTGAACATTTCTCCTTCCCGCGCACAGCGAAGGTGCTAGCAGGGAATTCTCTGCCTGCCTTTCCCCAGTGCTCTGCAAGCTCTCCAGGGCAACAGCAAATCTGGACTCTGTGCTTTCTTTTATACAGAACAAGCGTTAGTGTTTTCTGCACAAAAGCGATTCTGCGAAAAATTGTGAACATTTCTCCTTCCTGTGCACAGAGAAGGTGCTAGCAGGGAATGCTCTGCCTGCCTTTCCCCAGTGCTCTGCAAGCTCTCCAGGGCAACAGCAAATCTGGACTCTGTGCTTACTTTTATACAGAACAAGCGTTAGTGTTTTCTGCAGAAAAGCGATTCTGCGAAAAATTGTGAACATTTCTCCTTCCCGCGCACAGCGAAGGTGCTAGCAGGGAATTCTCTGCCTGCCTTTCCCCAGTGCTCTGCAAGCTCTCCAGGGCAAGAGCAAATCTGGACTCTGTGCTTTCTTTTATACAGAACAAGCGTTAGTGTTTTCTGCAGAAAAGCGATTCTGCGAGAAATTGTGAACACTTTTCCTTCCCGCGCACAGCGAAGGTGCTAGCAGGGAATTCTCTGCCTGCCTTTCCCCAGTGCTCTGCAAGCTCTCCAGGGCAAGAGCAAATCTGGGGCTCTGTGCTTTCTTTCATCCTGAACGAGCGTTAGTGTTCTTTGCAGAAAAACGATTCTGCGAAAAAATGTGAACATTTCTCCTTCCTGTGCACAGCGAAGGTGCTAGCAGGGAATTCTCTGCCTGCCTTTCCCCAGTGCTCTGCAAGCTCTCCAGGACAATAGCAAATCTGGGGCCTCTGTGCTCTCTTCCGTCCTGAACAAGCGTTAGTGTTTTCTGCACAAAAGCGATTCTGCGAAGCAAATGCGCATTGTTCTCCTTCCCGTGCACAGCGAAGGTGCTAGCAGGGAATTCTCTGCCTGCCTTTCCCCAGTGCTCTGCAAGCTCTCCAGGGCAAGAGCAATTCTGGGGCTATGTTCTTCATTTCGTACTGAATAAGCGTTACTGTTTTCTGCACAAAAGCGATTCTGCGAAGCAAATGCGAACACTTTTCCTTCCCGCGCACAGCGGAGGTGCTAGCAGGGAATTCTCTGCCTGCCTTTCCCCAGTGCTCTGCAAGCTCTCCAGCGCAATAGCAAATCTGGGGCTCTGTGCTTTCCTTCATCCTGAACAAGCGTTAGTGTTCTTTGCAGAAAAACGATTCTGCGAAAAAATGTGAACACTTCTCCTTCCTGTGCACAGAGAAGGTGCTAGCAGGGAATGCTCTGCCTGCCTTTCCCCAGTGCTCTGCAAGCTCTCCAGGGCAAGAGCAATTCTGGGGCTCTGTGCTTCATTTCGTCCTGAATAAGCGTTAGTGTTTTCTGCACAAAAGCGATTCTGTGAAGCAAATGCGAACACTTTTCCTTCCCGCGCACAGCGAAGGTGCTAGCAGGGAATTCTCTGCCTGCCTTTCCCCAGTGCTCTGCAAGCTCTGCAGCGCAATAGTAAATCTGGGCCTCTGCGCTTTCTTTCATCCTGAACAAGCGTTAGTGTTCTTTGCAGAAAAACGATTCTGCGAAAAAATGTGAACATTTCTCCTTCTTGTGCACAGAGAAGGTGCTAGCAGGGAATTCTCTGCCTGCCTTTCCCCAGTGCTCTGCAAGCTCTCCAGGGCAAGAGCAAATCTGGACTCTGTGCTTTCTTTTATACAGAACAAGCGTTAGTGTTTTCTGCAGAAAAGCGATTCTGCGAAAAATTGTGAACAGTTCTCCTTCCCGCGCACAGCGAAGGTGCTAGCAGGGAATTCTCTGCCTGCCTTTCCCCAGTGCTCTGCAAGCTCTCCAGGGCAACAGCAAATCTGGACTCTGTGCTTTCTTTTATACAGAACAAGCGTTAGTGTTTTCTGCACAAAAGCGATTCTGCGAAAAATTGTGAACATTTCTCCTTCTTGTGCACAGAGAAGGTGCTAGCAGGGAATGCTCTGCCTGCCTTTCCCCAGTGCTCTGCAAGCTCCCCAGGGCAACAGCAAATATGGACTCTGTGCTTTCTTTTATACAGAACAAGCGTTAGTGTTTTCTGCAGAAAAGCGATTCTGCGAAAAATTGTGAACATTTCTCCTTCCCGCGCACAGCGAAGGTGCTAGCAGGGAATTCTCTGCCTGCCTTTCCCCAGTGCTCTGCAAGCTCTCCAGGGCAACAGCAAATCTGGACTCTGTGCTTTCTTTTATACAGAACAAGCGTTAGTGTTTTCTGCACAAAAGCGATTCTGCGAAAAATTGTGAACATTTCTCCTTCCTGTGCACAGAGAAGGTGCTAGCAGGGAATGCTCTGCCTGCCTTTCCCCAGTGGTCTGCAAGCTCTCCAGGGCAACAGCAAATCTGGACTCTGTGCTTACTTTTATACAGAACAAGCGTTAGTGTTTTCTGCAGAAAAGCGATTCTGCGAAAAATTGTGAACATTTCTCCTTCCCGCGCACAGCGAAGGTGCTAGCAGGGAATTCTATGCCTGCCTTTCCCCAGTGCTCTGCAAGCTCTCCAGGGCAACAGCAAATCTGGACTCTGTGCTTTCTTTTATACAGAACAAGCGTTAGTGTTTTCTGCAGAAAAGCGATTCTGCGAGAAATTGTGAACACTTTTCCTTCCCGCGCACAGCGAAGGTGCTAGCAGGGAATTCTCTGCCTGCCTTTCCCCAGTGCTCTGCAAGCTCTCCAGGGCAAGAGGAATTCTGGGGCTCTGTGCTTCATTTCGTCCTGAATAAGCGTTAGTGTTTTCTGCACAAAAGTGATTCTGCGAAGCAAATGCGAATTGTTCTCCTTCCCGTGCACAGCGAAGGTGCTAGCAGGGAATTCTCTGCCTGCCTTTCCCCAGTGCTCTGGAAGCTCTCCAGGGCAAGAGCAAATCTGGGGCTCTGTGCTTTCTTTCATCCTGAACGAGCATTAGTGTTCTTTGCAGAAAAACGATTCTGCGAAAAAATGTGAACATTTCTCCTTCCTGTGCACAGCGGAGGTGCTAGCAGGGAATTCTCTGTCTGCCTTTCCCCAGTGCTCTGCAAGCTCTCCAGGGCAAGAGCAGTTCTGGGGCTCTGTGCTTTCTTTCGTCCTGAACAAGCGTTAGTGTTCTTTGCAGAAAAACGATTCTGCGAAAAAATGTGAACATTTCTCCTTCCTGTGCACAGCGAAGGTGCTAGCAGGGAATTCTCTGCCTGCCTTTCCCCAGTGCTCTGCAAGCTCTCCAGGGCAACAGCAATTCTGGGGCTATGTGCTTCATTTCGTACTGAATAAGCGTTACTGTTTTCTGCACAAAAGCGATTCTGTGAAGCAAATGCGAACACTTTTCCTTCCCGCGCACAGCGAAGGTGCTAGCAGGGAATTCTCTGCCTGCCTTTCCCCAGTGCTCTGCAAGCTCTCCAGCGCAATAGCAAATCTGGGGCTCTGTGCTTTCCTTCATCCTGAACAAGCGTTAGTGTTCTTTGCAGAAAAACGATTCTGCGAAAAAATGTGAACATTTCTCCTTCCTGTGCACAGAAAAGGTGCTAGCAGGGAATGCTCTGCCTGCCTTTCCCCAGTGCTCTGCAAGCTCTCCAGGGCAATAGCAAATCTGGGGCTCTGTGCTTCATTTCGTCCTGAATAAGCGTTAGTGTTTTCTGCACAAAAGCGATTCTGTGAAGCAAATGCGAACACTTTTCCTTCCCGCGCACAGCGAAGGTGCTAGCAGGGAATTCTCTGCCTGCCTTTCCCCAGTGCTCTGCAAGCTCTGCAGCGCAATAGTAAATCTGGGCCTCTGCGCTTTCTTTCATCCTGAACAAGCGTTAGTGTTCTTTGCAGAAAAACGATTCTGCGAAAAAATGTGAAAATTTCTCCTTCTTGTGCACAGAGAAGGTGCTAGCAGGGAATTCTCTGCCTGCCTTTCCCCAGTGCTCTGCAAGCTCTCCAGGGCAACAGCAAATCTGGACTCTGTGCTTTCTTTTATACAGAACAAGCGTTAGTGTTTTCTGCAGAAAAGCGATTCTGCGAGAAATTGTGAACACTTTTCCTTCCCGCGCACAGCGAAGGTGCTAGCAGGGAATTCTCTGACTGCCTTTCCCCAGTGCTCTGCAAGCTCTCCAGGGCAAGAGGAATTCTGGGGCTCTGTGCTTCCTTTCGTCCTGAACAAGCGTTAGTGTTCTTTGCAGAAAAACGATTCTGCGAAAAAATGTGAACATTTCTCCTTCCTGTGCACAGCGAAGGTGCTAGCAGGGAATTCTCTGCCTGCCTTTCCCCAGTGCTCTGCAAGCTCTGCAGCGCAATAGTAAATCTGGGGCTCTGCGCTTTCTTTCATCCTGAACAAGCGTTAGTGTTCTTTGCAGAAAAACGATTCTGCGAAAAAATGTGAAAATTTCTCCTTCTTGTGCACAGAGAAGGTGCTAGCAGGGAATTCTCTGCCTGCCTTTCCCCAGTGCTCTGCAAGCTCTCCAGGGCAACAGCAAATCTGGACTCTGTGCTTTCTTTCATCCTGAACAAGCGTTAGTGTTCTTTGCAGAAAAACGATTCTGCGAAAAAATGTGAACATTTCTCCTTCCTGTGCACAGAGAAGGTGCTAGCATGGAATTCTCTGCCTGCCTTTCCCCAGTGCTCTGCAAGCTCTCCAGGGCAACAGCAAATCTGGACTCTGTGCTTTCTTTTATACAGAACAAGCGTTAGTGTTTTCTGCAGAAAAGCGATTCTGCGAAAAATTGTGAACATTTCTCCTTCCCGCGCACAGCGAAGGTGCTAGCAGGGAATTCTCTGCCTGCCTTTCCCCAGTGCTCTGCAAGCTCTCCAGGGCAACAGCAAATCTGGACTCTGTGCTTTCTTTCATCCTGAACAAGCGTTAGTGTTTTCTGCAGAAAAGCGATTCTGCGAAAAATTGTGAACAGTTCTCCTTTCCGCGCACAGCGGAGGTGCTAGCAGGGAATTCTCTGCCTGCCTTTCCCCAGTGCTCTGCAAGCTCTGCAGCGCAATAGCAAATCTGGGGCTCTGTGCTTTCTTTCATCCTGAACAAGCGTTAGGGTTCTTTGCAGAAAAACGATTCTGCGAAAAAATGTGAACATTTCTCCTTCCCGTGCACAGCGAAGGTGCTAGCAGGGAATTCTCTGCCTGCCTTTCCCCAGTGCTCTGCAAGCTCTCCAGGGCAACAGCAAATCTGGACTCTGTGCTTTCTTTTATACAGAACAAGCGTTAGTGTTTTCTGCAGAAAAGCGATTCTGCGAAAAATTGTGAACATTTCTCCTTCCCGCGCACAGCGAAGGTGCTAGCAGGGAATTCTCTGCCTGCCTTTCCCCAGTGCTCTGCAAGCTCTCCAGGGCAAGAGGAATTCTGGGGCTCTGTGCTTCATTTCGTCCTGAATAAGCGTTAGTGTTTTCTGCACAAAAGCGATTCTGCGAAGAAAATGCGAATTGTTCTCCTTCCCGTGCACAGCGAAGGTGCTAGCAGGGAATTCTCTGCCTGCCTTTCCCCAGTGCTCTGCAAGCTCTCCAGGGCAAGAGCAAATCTGGGGCTCTGTGCTTTCTTTCATCCTGAACAAGCGTTAGTGTTCTTTGCAGAAAAACGATTCTGCGAAAAAATGTGAACATTTCTCCTTCCCGTGCACAGCGGAGGTGCTAGCAGGGAATTCTCTGCCTGCCTTTCCCCAGTGCTCTGCAAGCTCTCCAGGGCAAGAGCAAATCTGGGGCTCTGTGCTTTCTTTCATCCTGAACAAGCGTTAGTGTTCTTTGCAGAAAAACGATTCTGCGAAAAAATGTGAACATTTCTCCTTCCTGTGCACAGCGAAGGTGCTAGCATGGAATTCTCTGCCTGCCTTTCCCCAGTGCTGTGCAAGCTCTCCAGGGCAACAGCAAATCTGGACTCTGTGCTTTCTTTTATACAGAACAAGCGTTAGTGTTTTCTGCAGAAAAGCTATTCTGCGAAAAATTGTGAACATTTCTCCTTCCCGCGCACAGGGAAGGTGCTAACAGGGAATTCTCTGCCTGCCTTTCCCCAGTGCTCTGCAAGCTCTCCAGGGCAACAGCAAATCTGGACTCTGTGCTTTCTTTTATACAGAACAAGCGTTAGTGTTTTCTGCAGAAAAGCGATTCTGCGAAAAATTGTGAACACTTTTCCTTCCCGCGCACAGCGAAGGTGCTAGCAGGGAATTCTCTGCCTGCCTTTCCCCAGTGCTCTGCAAGCTCTCCAGGGCAATAGCAAATCTGGGGCTCTGTGCTTTCTTTCATCCTGAACAAGCGTTAGTGTTCTTTGCAGAAAAACGATTCTGCGTAAAAATGTGAACATTTCTCCTTCCTGTGCACAGAGAAGGTGCTAGCAGGGAATGCTCTGCCTGCCTTTCCCCAGTGCTGTGCAAGCTCTCCAGGGCAAGAGCAAATCTGGGCCTCTGTGCTCTCTTCCGTCCTGAACAAGCGTTAGTGTTTTCTGCAGAAAAGCGATTCTGCGAAGCAAATGCGAATTGTTCTCCTTCCCGTGCACAGCGAAGGTGCTAGCAGGGAATTCTCTGCCTGCCTTTCCCCAGTTGTCTGCAAGCACTCCAGGGCAACAGCAAATCTGGACTCTGTGCTTTCTTTTATACAAAACAAGCGTTAGTGTTTTCTGCAGAAAAGCGATTCTGCGAGAAATTGTGAACACTTTTCCTTCCCGCGCACAGCGAAGGTGCTAGCAGGGAATTCTCTGACTGCCTTTCCCCAGTGCTCTGCAAGCTCTCCAGGGCAAGAGGAATTCTGGGGCTCTGTGCTTCATTTCGTCCTGAATAAGCGTTAGTGTTATCTGCACAGAACCGATTCTGCGAAGCAAATGCGAATTGTTCTCCTTCCCGTGCACAGCGAAGGTGCTAGCAGGGAATTCTCTGCCTGCCTTTCCCCAGTGCTCTGCAAGCTCTCCAGGGCAATAGCAAATCTGGGGCTCTGTGCTTTCTTTCATCCTGAACAAGCGTTAGTGTTCTTTGCAGAAAAACGATTCTGCGTAAAAATGTGAACATTTCTCCTTCCTGTGCACAGAGAAGGTGCTAGCAGGGAATGCTCTGCCTGCCTTTCCCCAGTGCTGTGCAAGCTCTCCAGGGCAAGAGCAAATCTGGGCCTCTGTGCTCTCTTCCGTCCTGAACAAGCGTTAGTGTTTTCTGCAGAAAAGCGATTCTGCGAAGCAAATGCGAATTGTTCTCCTTCCCGTGCACAGCGAAGGTGCTAGCAGGGAATTCTCTGCCTGCCTTTCCCCAGTTGTCTGCAAGCACTCCAGGGCAACAGCAAATCTGGACTCTGTGCTTTCTTTTATACAGAACAAGCGTTAGTGTTTTCTGCAGAAAAGCGATTCTGCGAAAAATTGTGAACAGTTCTCCTTCCCGCGCACAGCAAAGGTGCTAGCAGGGAATTCTCTGCCTGCCTTTCCCCAGTGCTCTGCAAGCTCTGCAGCGCAATAGCAAATCTGGGGCTCTGTGCTTTCTTTCATCCTGAACAAGCGTTAGGGTTCTTTGCAGAAAAACGATTCTGCGAAAAAATGTGAACATTTCTCCTTCCCGTGCACAGCGGAGGTGCTAGCAGGGAATTCTCTGCCTGCCTTTCCCCAGTGCTCTGCAAGCTCTCCAGGGCAACAGCAAATCTGGACTCTGTGCTTTCTTTTATACAGAACAAGCGTTAGTGTTTTCTGCAGAAAAGCGATTCTGCGAAAAATTGTGAACATTTCTCCTTCCCGCGCACAGCGAAGGTGCTAGCAGGGAATTTTCTGCCTGCCTTTCCCCAGTGCTCTGTAAGCTCTTCAGGGCAAGAGGAATTCTGGGGCTCTGTGCTTCATTTCGTCCTGAATAAGCGTTAGTGTTTTCTGCACAAAAGTGATTCTGCGAAGCAAATGCGAATTGTTCTCCTTCCCGTGCACAGCGAAGGTGCTAGCAGGGAATTCTCTGCCTGCCTTTCCCCAGTTGTCTGCAAGCTCTCCAGGGCAAGAGGAATTCTGGGGCTCTGTGCTTCATTTCGTCCTGAACAAGCGTTAGTGTTCTTTGCAGAAAAACGATTCTGCGAAAAAATGTGAACATTTCTCCTTACCGTGCACAGCGGAGGTGCTAGCAGGGAATTCTCTGCCTGCCTTTCCCCAGTGCTCTGCAAGCTCTCCAGGGCAAGAGCAAATCTGGGGCTCTGTGCTTTCTTTCATCCTGAACAAGCGTTAGTGTTCTTTGCAGAAAAACGATTCTGCGAAAAAATGTGAACATTACTCCTTCCTGTGCACAGCGAAGGTGCTAGCATGGAATTCTCTGCCTGCCTTTCCCCAGTGCTCTGCAAGCTCTCCAGGGCAACAGCAAATCTGGACTCTGTGCTTTCTTTTATACAGAACAAGCGTTAGTGTTTTCTGCAGAAAAGCGATTCTGCGAAAAATTGTGAACATTTCTCCTTCCCGCGCACAGGGAAGGTGCTAACAGGGAATTCTCTGCCTGCCTTTCCCCAGTGCTCTGCAAGCTCTCCAGGGCAACAGCAAATCTGGACTCTGTGCTTTCTTTTATACAGAACAAGCGTTAGTGTTTTCTGCAGAAAAGCGATTCTGCGAAAAATTGTGAACACTTTTCCTTCCCGCGCACAGCGAAGGTGCTAGCAGGGAATTCTCTGCCTGCCTTTCCCCAGTGCTCTGCAAGCTCTCCAGGGCAATAGCAAATCTGGGGCTCTGTGCTTTCTTTCATCCTGAACAAGCGTTAGTGTTCTTTGCAGAAAAACGATTCTGCGTAAAAATGTGAACATTTCTCCTTCCTGTGCACAGAGAAGGTGCTAGCAGGGAATGCTCTGCCTGCCTTTCCCCAGTGCTGTGCAAGCTCTCCAGGGCAAGAGCAAATCTGGGCCTCTGTGCTCTCTTCCGTCCTGAACAAGCGTTAGTGTTTTCTGCAGAAAAGCGATTCTGCGAAGCAAATGCGAATTGTTCTCCTTCCCGTGCACAGCGAAGGTGCTAGCAGGGAATTCTCTGCCTGCCTTTCCCCAGTTGTCTGCAAGCACTCCAGGGCAACAGCAAATCTGGACTCTGTGCTTTCTTTTATACAGAACAAGCGTTAGTGTTTTCTGCAGAAAAGAGATTCTGCGAGAAATTGTAAACACTTTTCCTTCCCGCGCACAGCGAAGGTGCTAGCAGGGAATTCTCTGACTGCCTTTCCCCAGTGCTCTGCAAGCTCTCCAGGGCAAGAGGAATTCTGGGGCTCTGTGCTTCATTTCGTCCTGAATAAGCGTTAGTGTTTTCTGCACAGAACCGATTCTGCGAAGCAAATGCGAATTGTTCTCCTTCCCGTGCACAGCGAAGGTGCTAGCAGGGAATTCTCTGCCTGCCTTTCCCCAGTGCTCTGCAAGCTCTCCAGGGCAATAGCAAATCTGGGGCTCTGTGCTTTCTTTCATCCTGAACAAGCGTTAGTGTTCTTTGCAGAAAAACGATTCTGCGTAAAAATGTGAACATTTCTCCTTCCTGTGCACAGAGAAGGTGCTAGCAGGGAATGCTCTGCCTGCCTTTCCCCAGTGCTGTGCAAGCTCTCCAGGGCAAGAGCAAATCTGGGCCTCTGTGCTCTCTTCCGTCCTGAACAAGCGTTAGTGTTTTCTGCAGAAAAGCGATTCTGCGAAGCAAATGCGAATTGTTCTCCTTCCCGTGCACAGCGAAGGTGCTAGCAGGGAATTCTCTGCCTGCCTTTCCCCAGTTGTCTGCAAGCACTCCAGGGCAACAGCAAATCTGGACTCTGTGCTTTCTTTTATACAGAACAAGCGTTAGTGTTTTCTGCAGAAAAGCGATTCTGCGAGAAATTGTGAACACTTTTCCTTCCCGCGCACAGCGAAGGTGCTAGCAGGGAATTCTCTGACTGCCTTTCCCCAGTGCTCTGCAAGCTCTCCAGGGCAAGAGGAATTCTGGGGCTCTGTGCTTCATCTCGTCCTGAATAAGCGTTAGTGTTTTCTGCACAGAACCGATTCTGCGAAGCAAATGCGAATTGTTCTCCTTCCCGTGCACAGCGAAGGTGCTAGCAGGGAATTCTCTGCCTGCCTTTCCCCAGTGCTCTGCAAGCTCTCCAGGGCAATAGCAAATCTGGGGCTCTGTGCTTTCTTTCATCCTGAACAAGCGTTAGTGTTCTTTGCAGAAAAACGATTCTGCGTAAAAATGTGAACATTTCTCCTTCCTGTGCACAGAGAAGGTGCTAGCAGGGAATGCTCTGCCTGCCTTTCCCCAGTGCTGTGCAAGCTCTCCAGGGCAAGAGCAAATCTGGGCCTCTGTGCTCTCTTCCGTCCTGAACAAGCGTTAGTGTTTTCTGCAGAAAAGCGATTCTGCGAAGCAAATGCGAATTGTTCTCCTTCCCGTGCACAGCGAAGGTGCTAGCAGGGAATTCTCTGCCTGCCTTTCCCCAGTTGTCTGCAAGCACTCCAGGGCAACAGCAAATCTGGACTCTGTGCTTTCTTTTATACAGAACAAGCGTTAGTGTTTTCTGCAGAAAAGCGATTCTGCGAGAAATTGTGAACACTTTTCCTTCCCGCGCACAGCGAAGGTGCTAGCAGGGAATTCTCTGACTGCCTTTCCCCAGTGCTCTGCAAGCTCTCCAGGGCAAGAGGAATTCTGGGGCTCTGTGCTTCATTTCGTCCTGAATAAGCGTTAGTGTTTTCTGCACAGAACCGATTCTGCGAAGCAAATGCGAATTGTTCTCCTTCCCGTGCACAGCGAAGGTGCTAGCAGGGAATTCTCTGCCTGCCTTTCCCCAGTGCTCTGCAAGCTCTCCAGGGCAATAGCAAATCTGGGGCTCTGTGCTTTCTTTCATCCTGAACAAGCGTTAGTGTTCTTCGCAGAAAAACAATTCTGCGTAAAAATGTGAACATTTCCCCTTCCTGTGCACAGAGAAGGTGCTAGCAGGGAATGCTCTGCCTGCCTTTCCCCAGTGCTGTGCAAGCTCTCCAGGGCAAGAGCAAATCTGGGCCTCTGTGCTCTCTTCCGTCCTGAACAAGCGTTAGTGTTTTCTGCAGAAAAGCGATTCTGCGAAGCAAATGCGAATTGTTCTCCTTCCCGTGCACAGCGAAGGTGCTAGCAGGGAATTCTCTGCCTGCCTTTCCCCAGTTGTCTGCAAGCACTCCAGGGCAACAGCAAATCTGGACTCTGTGCTTTCTTTTATACAGAACAAGCGTTAGTGTTTTCTGCAGAAAAGCGATTCTGCGAGAAATTGTGAACACTTTTCCTTCCTGCGCACAGCGAAGGTGCTAGCAGGGAATTCTCTGACTGCCTTTCCCCAGTGCTCTGCAAGCTCTCCAGGGCAAGAGGAATTCTGGGGCTCTGTGCTTCATTTCGTCCTGAATAAGCGTTAGTGTTTTCTGCACAAAAGCGATTCTGCGAAGCAAATGCGAATTGTTCTCCTTCCCGTGCACAGCGAAGGTGCTAGCAGGGAATTCTCTGCCTGCCTTTCCCCAGTGCTCTGCAAGATCTCCAGGGCAATAGCAAATCTGGGGCTCTGTGCTTTCTTTCATCCTGAACAAGCGTTAGTGTTCTTTGCAGAAAAACGATTCTGCGAAAAAATGTGAACATTTCTCCTTCCTGTGCACAGAGAAGGTGCTAGCAGGGAATGCTCTGCCTGCCTTTCCCCAGTGCTGTGCAAGCTCTCCAGGGCAAGAGCAAATCTGGGCGTCTGTGCTCTCTTCCGTCCTGAACAAGCGTTAGTGTTTTCTGCACAAAAGCGATTCTGCGAAGCAAATGCGAATTGTTCTCCTTCCCGTGCACAGAGAAGGTGCTAGCAGGGAATTCTCTGCCTGCCTTTCCCCAGTTGTCTGCAAGCACTCCAGGGCAACAGCAAATCTGGACTCTGTGCTTTCTTTTATACCGAACAAGCCTTAGTGTTTTCTGCAGAAAAGCGATTCTGCGAAAAATTGTGAACACTTTTCCTTCCCGCGCACAGCGGAGGTGCTAGCAGGGAATTCTCTGCCTGCCTTTCCCCAGTGCTCTGCAAGCTCTCCAGGGCAAGAGCAATTCTGGGGCTCTGTGCTTTCTTTCATCCTGAACAAGCGTTAGTGTTCTTTGCAGAAAAACGATTCTGCGAAAAAATGTGAACATTTCTCCTTCCTGTGCACAGAGAAGGTGCTAGTAGGGAATTCTCTGCCTGCCTTTCCCCAGTGCTCTGTAAGCTCTCCAGGGCAAGAGCAAATCTGGGCTCTGTGCTTCCTTTCGTCCTGAACAAGCGTTAGTGTTTTCTGCACAGAACCGATTCTGCGAAGCAAATGCGAATTGTTCTCCTTCCCGCGCACAGCGGAGGTACTAGCAGGGAATTCTCTGCCTGCCTTTCCCCAGTGCTCTGCAAGCTCTCCAGGGCAACAGCAAATCTGGACTCTGTGCTTTCTTTTATACAGAACAAGCGTTAGTGTTTTCTGCAGAAAAGCGATTCTGCGAAAAATTGTGAACACTTTTCCTTCCCGCGCACAGCGAAGGTGCTAGCAGGGAATTCTCTGCCTGCCTTTCCCCAGTGCTCTGCAAGCTCTCCAGGGCAATAGCAAATCTGGGGCTCTGTGCTTTCTTTCATCCTGAACAAGCGTTAGTGTTCTTTGCAGAAAAACGATTCTGCGTAAAAATGTGAACATTTCTCCTTCCTGTGCACAGAGAAGGTGCTAGCAGGGAATGCTCTGCCTGCCTTTCCCCAGTGCTGTGCAAGCTCTCCAGGGCAAGAGCAAATCTGGGCCTCTGTGCTCTCTTCCATCCTGAACAAGCGTTAGTGTTTTCTGCAGAAAAGCGATTCTGCGAAGCAAATGCGAATTGTTCTCCTTCCCGTGCACAGCGAAGGTGCTAGCAGGGAATTCTCTGCCTGCCTTTCCCCAGTTGTCTGCAAGCACTCCAGGGCAACAGCAAATCTGGACTCTGTGCTTTCTTTTATACAGAACAAGCGTTAGTGTTTTCTGCAGAAAAGCGATTCTGCGAAAAATTGTGAACAGTTCTCCTTCCCGCGCACAGCAAAGGTGCTAGCAGGGAATTCTCTGCCTGCCTTTCCCCAGTGCTCTGCAAGCTCTGCAGCGCAATAGCAAATCTGGGGCTCTGTGCTTTCTTTCATCCTGAACAAGCGTTAGTGTTCTTTGCAGAAAAACGATTCTGCGAAAAAATGTGAACATTTCTCCTTACCGTGCACAGCGGAGGTGCTAGCAGGGAATTCTCTGCCTGCCTTTCCCCAGTGCTCTGCAAGCTCTCCAGGGCAAGAGCAAATCTGGGGCTCTGTGCTTTCTTTCATCCTGAACAAGCGTTAGTGTTCTTTGCAGAAAAACGATTCTGCGAAAAAATGTGAACATTTCTCCTTCCTGTGCACAGCGAAGGTGCTAGCATGGAATTCTCTGCCTGCCTTTCCCCAGTTGTCTGCAAGCTCTCCAGGGCAACAGCAAATCTGGACTCTGTGCTTTCTTTTATACAGAACAAGCGTTAGTGTTTTCTGCAGAAAAGCGATTCTGCGAAAAATTGTGAACATTTCTCCTTCCCGCGCACAGGGAAGGTGCTAACAGGGAATTCTCTGCCTGCCTTTACCCAGTGCTCTGCAAGCTCTCCAGGGCAACAGCAAATCTGGACTCTGTGCTTTCTTTTATACAGAACAAGCGTTAGTGTTTTCTGCAGAAAAGCGATTCTGCGAAAAATTGTGAACACTTTTCCTTCCCGCGCACAGCGAAGGTGCTAGCAGGGAATTCTCTGCCTGCCTTTCCCCAGTGCTCTGCAAGCTCTCCAGGGCAAGAGGAATTCTGGGGCTCTGTGCTTCATTTCGTCCTGAATAAGCGTTTGTGTTTTCTGCACAGAACCGATTCTGCGAAGCAAATGCGAATTGTTCTCCTTCCCGTGCACAGCGAAGGTGCTAGCAGGGAATTCTCTGCCTGCCTTTCCCCAGTGCTCTGCAAGCTCTCCAGGGCAATAGCAAATCTGGGGCTCTGTGCTTTCTTTCATCCTGAACAAGCGTTAGTGTTCTTTGCAGAAAAACGATTCTGCGTAAAAATGTGAACATTTCTCCTTCCTGTGCACAGAGAAGGTGCTAGCAGGGAATGCTCTGCCTGCCTTTCCCCAGTGCTGTGCAAGCTCTCCAGGGCAAGAGCAAATCTGGGCCTCTGTGCTCTCTTCCGTCCTGAACAAGCGTTAGTGTTTTCTGCACAAAAGCGATTCTGCGAAGCAAATGCGAATTGTTCTCCTTCCCGTGCACAGCGAAGGTGCTAGCAGGGAATTCTCTGCCTGCCTTTCCCCAGTTGTCTGCAAGCACTCCAGGGCAACAGCAAATCTGGACTCTGTGCTTTCTTTTATACAGAACAAGCGTTAGTGTTTTCTGCAGAAAAGCGATTCTGCGAGAAATTGTGAACACTTTTCCTTCCCGCGCACAGCGAAGGTGCTAGCAGGGAATTCTCTGACTGCCTTTCCCCAGTGCTCTGCAAGCTCTCCAGGGCAAGAGGAATTCTGGGGCTCTGTGCTTCATTTCGTCCTGAATAAGCGTTTGTGTTTTCTGCACAGAACCGATTCTGCGAAGCAAATGCGAATTGTTCTCCTTCCCGTGCACAGCGAAGGTGCTAGCAGGGAATTCTCTGCCTGCCTTTCCCCAGTGCTCTGCAAGCTCTCCAGGGCAATAGCAAATCTGGGGCTCTGTGCTTTCTTTCATCCTGAACAAGCGTTAGTGTTCTTTGCAGAAAAACGATTCTGCGTAAAAATGTGAACATTTCTCCTTCCTGTGCACAGAGAAGGTGCTAGCAGGGAATGCTCTGCCTGCCTTTCCCCAGTGCTGTGCAAGCTCTCCAGGGCAAGAGCAAATCTGGGCCTCTGTGCTCTCTTCCGTCCTGAACAAGCGTTAGTGTTTTCTGCACAAAAGCGATTCTGCGAAGCAAATGCGAATTGTTCTCCTTCCCGTGCACAGCGAAGGTGCTAGCAGGGAATTCTCTGCCTGCCTTTCCCCAGTTGTCTGCAAGCACTCCAGGGCAACAGCAAATCTGGACTCTGTGCTTTCTTTTATACAGAACAAGCGTTAGTGTTTTCTGCAGAAAAGCGATTCTGCGAAAAATTGTGAACAGTTCTCCTTCCCGCACACAGCAAAGGTGCTAGCAGGGAATTCTCTGCCTGCCTTTCCCCAGTGCTCTGCAAGCTCTGCAGCGCAATAGCAAATCTGGGGCTCTGTGCTTTCTTTCATCCTGAACAAGCGTTAGGGTTCTTTGCAGAAAAACGATTCTGCGAAAAAATGTGAAAATTTCTCCTTCCCGTGCACAGCGGAGGTGCTAGCAGGGAATTCTCTGCCTGCCTTTCCCCAGTGCTCTGCAAGCTCTCCAGGGCAACAGCAAATCTGGACTCTGTGCTTTCTTTTATACAGAACAAGCGTTAGTGTTTTCTGCAGAAAAGCGATTCTGCGAAAAATTGTGAACATTTCTCCTTCCCGCGCACAGCGAAGGTGCTAGCAGGGAATTTTCTGCCTGCCTTTCCCCAGTGCTCTGCAAGCTCTTCAGGGCAAGAGGAATTCTGGGGCTCTGTGCTTCATTTCGTCCTGAATAAGCGTTAGTGTTTTCTGCACAAAAGTGATTCTGCGAAGCAAATGCGAATTGTTCTCCTTCCCGTGCACAGCGAAGGTGCTAGCAGGGAATTCTCTGCCTGCCTTTCCCCAGTTGTCTGCAAGCTCTCCAGGGCAAGAGGAATTCTGGGGCTCTGTGCTTCATTTCGTCCTGAACAAGCGTTAGTGTTCTTTGCAGAAAAACGATTCTGCGAAAAAATGTGAACATTTCTCCTTCCCGTGCACAGCGGAGGTGCTAGCAGGGAATTCTCTGCCTGCCTTTCCCCAGTGCTCTGCAAGCTCTCCAGGGCAAGAGCAAATCTGGGGCTCTGTGCTTTCTTTCATCCTGAACAAGCGTTAGTGTTCTTTGCAGAAAAACGATTCTGCGAAAAAATGTGAACATTACTCCTTCCTGTGCACAGCGAAGGTGCTAGCATGGAATTCTCTGCCTGCCTTTCCCCAGTGCTCTGCAAGCTCTCCAGGGCAACAGCAAATCTGGACTCTGTGCTTTCTTTTATACAGAACAAGCGTTAGTGTTTTCTGCAGAAAAGCGATTCTGCGAAAAATTGTGAACATTTCTCCTTCCCGCGCACAGGGAAGGTGCTAACAGGGAATTCTCTGCCTGCCTTTCCCCAGTGCTCTGCAAGCTCTCCAGGGCAACAGCAAATCTGGACTCTGTGCTTTCTTTTATACAGAACAAGCGTTAGTGTTTTCTGCAGAAAAGCGATTCTGCGAAAAATTGTGAACACTTTTCCTTCCCGCGCACAGCGAAGGTGCTAGCAGGGAATTCTCTGCCTGCCTTTCCCCAGTGCTCTGCAAGCTCTCCAGGGCAATAGCAAATCTGGGGCTCTGTGCTTTCTTTCATCCTGAACAAGCATTAGTGTTCTTTGCAGAAAAACGATTCTGCGTAAAAATGTGAACATTTCTCCTTCCTGTGCACAGAGAAGGTGCTAGCAGGGAATGCTCTGCCTGCCTTTCCCCAGTGCTGTGCAAGCTCTCCAGGGCAAGAGCAAATCTGGGCCTCTGTGCTCTCTTCCGTCCTGAACAAGCGTTAGTGTTTTCTGCACAAAAGCGATTCTGCGAAGCAAATGCGAATTGTTCTCCTTCCCGTGCACAGCGAAGGTGCTAGCAGGGAATTCTCTGCCTGCCTTTCCCCAGTTGTCTGCAAGCACTCCAGGGCAACAGCAAATCTGGACTCTGTGCTTTCTTTTATACAGAACAAGCGTTAGTGTTTTCTGCAGAAAAGCGATTCTGCGAGAAATTGTGAACACTTTTCCTTCCCGCGCACAGCGAAGGTGCTAGCAGGGAATTCTCTGACTGCCTTTCCCCAGTGCTCTGCAAGCTCTCCAGGGCAAGAGGAATTCTGGGGCTCTGTGCTTCATTTCGTCCTGAATAAGCGTTTGTGTTTTCTGCACAGAACCGATTCTGCGAAGCAAATGCGAATTGTTCTCCTTCCCGTGCACAGCGAAGGTGCTAGCAGGGAATTCTCTGCCTGCCTTTCCCCAGTGCTCTGCAAGCTCTCCAGGGCAATAGCAAATCTGGGGCTCTGTGCTTTCTTTCATCCTGAACAAGCGTTAGTGTTCTTTGCAGAAAAACGATTCTGCGTAAAAATGTGAACATTTCTCCTTCCTGTGCACAGAGAAGGTGCTAGCAGGGAATGCTCTGCCTGCCTTTCCCCAGTGCTGTGCAAGCTCTCCAGGGCAAGAGCAAATCTGGGCCTCTGTGCTCTCTTCCGTCCTGAACAAGCGTTAGTGTTTTCTGCAGAAAAGCGATTCTGCGAAAAATTGTGAACAGTTCTCCTTCCCGCGCACAGCAAAGGTGCTAGCAGGGAATTCTCTGCCTGCCTTTCCCCAGTGCTCTGCAAGCTCTGCAGCGCAATAGCAAATCTGGGGCTCTGTGCTTTCTTTCATCCTGAACAAGCGTTAGTGTTCTTTGCAGAAAAACGATTCTGCGAAAAAATGTGAACATTTCTCCTTCCCGTGCACAGCGGAGGTGCTAGCAGGGAATTCTCTGCCTGCCTTTCCCCAGTGCTCTGCAAGCTCTCCAGGGCAAGAGCAAATCTGGGGCTCTGTGCTTTCTTTCATCCTGAACAAGCGTTAGTGTTCTTTGCAGAAAAACGATTCTGCGAAAAAATGTGAACATTTCTCCTTCCTGTGCACAGCGAAGGTGCTAGCATGGAATTCTCTGCCTGCCTTTCCCCAGTTGTCTGCAAGCTCTCCAGGGCAACAGCAAATCTGGACTCTGTGCTTTCTTTTATACAGAACAAGCGTTAGTGTTTTCTGCAGAAAAGCGATTCTGCGAAAAATTGTGAACATTTCTCCTTCCCGCGCACAGGGAAGGTGCTAACAGGGAATTCTCTGCCTGCCTTTACCCAGTGCTCTGCAAGCTCTCCAGGGCAACAGCAAATCTGGACTCTGTGCTTTCTTTTATACAGAACAAGCGTTAGTGTTTTCTGCAGAAAAGCGATTCTGCGAAAAATTGTGAACACTTTTCCTTCCCGCGCACAGCGAAGGTGCTAGCAGGGAATTCTCTGCCTGCCTTTCCCCAGTGCTCTGCAAGCTCTCCAGGGCAAGAGGAATTCTGGGGCTCTGTGCTTCATTTCGTCCTGAATAAGCGTTTGTGTTTTCTGCACAGAACCGATTCTGCGAAGCAAATGCGAATTGTTCTCCTTCCCGTGCACAGCGAAGGTGCTAGCAGGGAATTCTCTGCCTGCCTTTCCCCAGTGCTCTGCAAGCTCTCCAGGGCAATAGCAAATCTGGGGCTCTGTGCTTTCTTTCATCCTGAACAAGCGTTAGTGTTCTTTGCAGAAAAACGATTCTGCGTAAAAATGTGAACATTTCTCCTTCCTGTGCACAGAGAAGGTGCTAGCAGGGAATGCTCTGCCTGCCTTTCCCCAGTGCTGTGCAAGCTCTCCAGGGCAAGAGCAAATCTGGGCCTCTGTGCTCTCTTCCGTCCTGAACAAGCGTTAGTGTTTTCTGCACAAAAGCGATTCTGCGAAGCAAATGCGAATTGTTCTCCTTCCCGTGCACAGCGAAGGTGCTAGCAGGGAATTCTCTGCCTGCCTTTCCCCAGTTGTCTGCAAGCACTCCAGGGCAACAGCAAATCTGGACTCTGTGCTTTCTTTTATACAGAACAAGCGTTAGTGTTTTCTGCAGAAAAGCGATTCTGCGAGAAATTGTGAACACTTTTCCTTCCCGCGCACAGCGAAGGTGCTAGCAGGGAATTCTCTGACTGCCTTTCCCCAGTGCTCTGCAAGCTCTCCAGGGCAAGAGGAATTCTGGGGCTCTGTGCTTCATTTCGTCCTGAATAAGCGTTTGTGTTTTCTGCACAGAACCGATTCTGCGAAGCAAATGCGAATTGTTCTCCTTCCCGTGCACAGCGAAGGTGCTAGCAGGGAATTCTCTGCCTGCCTTTCCCCAGTGCTCTGCAAGCTCTCCAGGGCAATAGCAAATCTGGGGCTCTGTGCTTTCTTTCATCCTGAACAAGCGTTAGTGTTCTTTGCAGAAAAACGATTCTGCGTAAAAATGTGAACATTTCTCCTTCCTGTGCACAGAGAAGGTGCTAGCAGGGAATGCTCTGCCTGCCTTTCCCCAGTGCTGTGCAAGCTCTCCAGGGCAAGAGCAAATCTGGGCCTCTGTGCTCTCTTCCGTCCTGAACAAGCGTTAGTGTTTTCTGCACAAAAGCGATTCTGCGAAGCAAATGCGAATTGTTCTCCTTCCCGTGCACAGCGAAGGTGCTAGCAGGGAATTCTCTGCCTGCCTTTCCCCAGTTGTCTGCAAGCACTCCAGGGCAACAGCAAATCTGGACTCTGTGCTTTCTTTTATACAGAACAAGCGTTAGTGTTTTCTGCAGAAAAGCGATTCTGCGAAAAATTGTGAACAGTTCTCCTTCCCGCACACAGCAAAGGTGCTAGCAGGGAATTCTCTGCCTGCCTTTCCCCAGTGCTCTGCAAGCTCTGCAGCGCAATAGCAAATCTGGGGCTCTGTGCTTTCTTTCATCCTGAACAAGCGTTAGGGTTCTTTGCAGAAAAACGATTCTGCGAAAAAATGTGAACATTTCTCCTTCCCGTGCACAGCGGAGGTGCTAGCAGGGAATTCTCTGCCTGCCTTTCCCCAGTGCTCTGCAAGCTCTCCAGGGCAACAGCAAATCTGGACTCTGTGCTTTCTTTTATACAGAACAAGCGTTAGTGTTTTCTGCAGAAAAGCGATTCTGCGAAAAATTGTGAACATTTCTCCTTCCCGCGCACAGCGAAGGTGCTAGCAGGGAATTTTCTGCCTGCCTTTCCCCAGTGCTCTGCAAGCTCTTCAGGGCAAGAGGAATTCTGGGGCTCTGTGCTTCATTTCGTCCTGAATAAGCGTTAGTGTTTTCTGCACAAAAGTGATTCTGCGAAGCAAATGCGAATTGTTCTCCTTCCCGTGCACAGCGAAGGTGCTAGCAGGGAATTCTCTGCCTGCCTTTCCCCAGTTGTCTGCAAGCTCTCCAGGGCAAGAGGAATTCTGGGGCTCTGTGCTTCATTTCGTCCTGAACAAGCGTTAGTGTTCTTTGCAGAAAAACGATTCTGCGAAAAAATGTGAACATTTCTCCTTCCCGTGCACAGCGGAGGTGCTAGCAGGGAATTCTCTGCCTGCCTTTCCCCAGTGCTCTGCAAGCTCTCCAGGGCAAGAGCAAATCTGGGGCTCTGTGCTTTCTTTCATCCTGAACAAGCGTTAGTGTTCTTTGCAGAAAAACGATTCTGCGAAAAAATGTGAACATTACTCCTTCCTGTGCACAGCGAAGGTGCTAGCATGGAATTCTCTGCCTGCCTTTCCCCAGTGCTCTGCAAGCTCTCCAGGGCAACAGCAAATCTGGACTCTGTGCTTTCTTTTATACAGAACAAGCGTTAGTGTTTTCTGCAGAAAAGCGATTCTGCGAAAAATTGTGAACATTTCTCCTTCCCGCGCACAGGGAAGGTGCTAACAGGGAATTCTCTGCCTGCCTTTCCCCAGTGCTCTGCAAGCTCTCCAGGGCAACAGCAAATCTGGACTCTGTGCTTTCTTTTATACAGAACAAGCGTTAGTGTTTTCTGCAGAAAAGCGATTCTGCGAAAAATTGTGAACACTTTTCCTTCCCGCGCACAGCGAAGGTGCTAGCAGGGAATTCTCTGCCTGCCTTTCCCCAGTGCTCTGCAAGCTCTCCAGGGCAATAGCAAATCTGGGGCTCTGTGCTTTCTTTCATCCTGAACAAGCATTAGTGTTCTTTGCAGAAAAACGATTCTGCGTAAAAATGTGAACATTTCTCCTTCCTGTGCACAGAGAAGGTGCTAGCAGGGAATGCTCTGCCTGCCTTTCCCCAGTGCTGTGCAAGCTCTCCAGGGCAAGAGCAAATCTGGGCCTCTGTGCTCTCTTCCGTCCTGAACAAGCGTTAGTGTTTTCTGCACAAAAGCGATTCTGCGAAGCAAATGCGAATTGTTCTCCTTCCCGTGCACAGCGAAGGTGCTAGCAGGGAATTCTCTGCCTGCCTTTCCCCAGTTGTCTGCAAGCACTCCAGGGCAACAGCAAATCTGGACTCTGTGCTTTCTTTTATACAGAACAAGCGTTAGTGTTTTCTGCAGAAAAGCGATTCTGCGAGAAATTGTGAACACTTTTCCTTCCCGCGCACAGCGAAGGTGCTAGCAGGGAATTCTCTGACTGCCTTTCCCCAGTGCTCTGCAAGCTCTCCAGGGCAAGAGGAATTCTGGGGCTCTGTGCTTCATTTCGTCCTGAATAAGCGTTTGTGTTTTCTGCACAGAACCGATTCTGCGAAGCAAATGCGAATTGTTCTCCTTCCCGTGCACAGCGAAGGTGCTAGCAGGGAATTCTCTGCCTGCCTTTCCCCAGTGCTCTGCAAGCTCTCCAGGGCAATAGCAAATCTGGGGCTCTGTGCTTTCTTTCATCCTGAACAAGCGTTAGTGTTCTTTGCAGAAAAACGATTCTGCGTAAAAATGTGAACATTTCTCCTTCCTGTGCACAGAGAAGGTGCTAGCAGGGAATGCTCTGCCTGCCTTTCCCCAGTGCTGTGCAAGCTCTCCAGGGCAAGAGCAAATCTGGGCCTCTGTGCTCTCTTCCGTCCTGAACAAGCGTTAGTGTTTTCTGCACAAAAGCGATTCTGCGAAGCAAATGCGAATTGTTCTCCTTCCCGTGCACAGCGAAGGTGCTAGCAGGGAATTCTCTGCCTGCCTTTCCCCAGTTGTCTGCAAGCACTCCAGGGCAACAGCAAATCTGGACTCTGTGCTTTCTTTTATACAGAACAAGCATTAGTGTTTTCTGCAGAAAAGCGATTCTGCGAGAAATTGTGAACACTTTTCCTTCCCGCGCACAGCGAAGGTGCTAGCAGGGAATTCTCTGACTGCCTTTCCCCAGTGCTCTGCAAGCTCTCCAGGGCAAGAGGAATTCTGGGGCTCTGTGCTTCATTTCGTCCTGAATAAGCGTTTGTGTTTTCTGCACAGAACCGATTCTGCGAAGCAAATGCGAATTGTTCTCCTTCCCGTGCACAGCGAAGGTGCTAGCAGGGAATTCTCTGCCTGCCTTTCCCCAGTGCTCTGCAAGCTCTCCAGGGCAATAGCAAATCTGGGGCTCTGTGCTTTCTTTCATCCTGAACAAGCGTTAGTGTTCTTTGCAGAAAAACGATTCTGCGTAAAAATGTGAACATTTCTCATTCCTGTGCACAGAGAAGGTGCTAGCAGGGAATGCTCTGCCTGCCTTTCCCCAGTGCTGTGCAAGCTCTCCAGGGCAAGAGCAAATCTGGGCCTCTGTGCTCTCTTCCGTCCTGAACAAGCGTTAGTGTTTTCTGCACAAAAGCGATTCTGCGAAGCAAATGCGAATTGTTCTCCTTCCCGTGCACAGCGAAGGTGCTAGCAGGGAATTCTCTGCCTGCCTTTCCCCAGTTGTCTGCAAGCACTCCAGGGCAACAGCAAATCTGGACTCTGTGCTTTCTTTTATACAGAACAAGCGTTAGTGTTTTCTGCAGAAAAGCGATTCTGCGAAAAATTGTGAACAGTTCTCCTTCCCGCGCACAGCAAAGGTGCTAGCAGGGAATTCTCTGCCTGCCTTTCCCCAGTGCTCTGCAAGCTCTGCAGCGCAATAGCAAATCTGGGGCTCTGTGCTTTCTTTCATCCTGAACAAGCGTTAGGGTTCTTTGCAGAAAAACGATTCTGCGAAAAAATGTGAACATTTCTCCTTCCCGTGCACAGCGGAGGTGCTAGCAGGGAATTCTCTGCCTGCCTTTCCACAGTGCTCTGCAAGCTCTCCAGGGCAACAGCAAATCTGGACTCTGTGCTTTCTTTTATACAGAACAAGCGTTAGTGTTTTCTGCAGAAAAGCGATTCTGCGAAAAATTGTGAACATTTCTCCTTCCCGCGCACAGCGAAGGTGCTAGCAGGGAATTTTCTGCCTGCCTTTCCCCAGTGCTCTGCAAGCTCTTCAGGGCAAGAGGAATTCTGGGGCTCTGTGCT
This sequence comes from Strix uralensis, assembly GCF_047716275.1. Lineage (NCBI taxonomy): Eukaryota > Metazoa > Chordata > Aves > Strigiformes > Strigidae > Strix > Strix uralensis. The sequence continues at coordinate 5,494,320 of NC_133972.1, read as the reverse complement.
TCATTTCGTCCTGAATAAGCGTTAGTGTTTTCTGCACAAAAGTGATTCTGCGAAGCAAATGCGAATTGTTCTCCTTCCCGTGCACAGCGAAGGTGCTAGCAGGGAATTCTCTGCCTGCCTTTCCCCAGTTGTCTGCAAGCTCTCCAGGGCAAGAGGAATTCTGGGGCTCTGTGCTTCATTTCGTCCTGAACAAGCGTTAGTGTTCTTTGCAGAAAAACGATTCTGCGAAAAAATGTGAACATTTCTCCTTCCCGTGCACAGCGGAGGTGCTAGCAGGGAATTCTCTGCCTGCCTTTCCCCAGTGCTCTGCAAGCTCTCCAGGGCAAGAGCAAATCTGGGGCTCTGTGCTTTCTTTCATCCTGAACAAGCGTTAGTGTTCTTTGCAGAAAAACGATTCTGCGAAAAAATGTGAACATTACTCCTTCCTGTGCACAGCGAAGGTGCTAGCATGGAATTCTCTGCCTGCCTTTCCCCAGTGCTCTGCAAGCTCTCCAGGGCAACAGCAAATCTGGACTCTGTGCTTTCTTTTATACAGAACAAGCGTTAGTGTTTTCTGCAGAAAAGCGATTCTGCGAAAAATTGTGAACATTTCTCCTTCCCGCGCACAGGGAAGGTGCTAACAGGGAATTCTCTGCCTGCCTTTCCCCAGTGCTCTGCAAGCTCTCCAGGGCAACAGCAAATCTGGACTCTGTGCTTTCTTTTATACAGAACAAGCGTTAGTGTTTTCTGCAGAAAAGCGATTCTGCGAAAAATTGTGAACACTTTTCCTTCCCGCGCACAGCGAAGGTGCTAGCAGGGAATTCTCTGCCTGCCTTTCCCCAGTGCTCTGCAAGCTCTCCAGGGCAATAGCAAATCTGGGGCTCTGTGCTTTCTTTCATCCTGAACAAGCATTAGTGTTCTTTGCAGAAAAACGATTCTGCGTAAAAATGTGAACATTTCTCCTTCCTGTGCACAGAGAAGGTGCTAGCAGGGAATGCTCTGCCTGCCTTTCCCCAGTGCTGTGCAAGCTCTCCAGGGCAAGAGCAAATCTGGGCCTCTGTGCTCTCTTCCGTCCTGAACAAGCGTTAGTGTTTTCTGCACAAAAGCGATTCTGCGAAGCAAATGCGAATTGTTCTCCTTCCCGTGCACAGCGAAGGTGCTAGCAGGGAATTCTCTGCCTGCCTTTCCCCAGTTGTCTGCAAGCACTCCAGGGCAACAGCAAATCTGGACTCTGTGCTTTCTTTTATACAGAACAAGCGTTAGTGTTTTCTGCAGAAAAGCGATTCTGCGAGAAATTGTGAACACTTTTCCTTCCCGCGCACAGCGAAGGTGCTAGCAGGGAATTCTCTGACTGCCTTTCCCCAGTGCTCTGCAAGCTCTCCAGGGCAAGAGGAATTCTGGGGCTCTGTGCTTCATTTCGTCCTGAATAAGCGTTAGTGTTTTCTGCACAGAACCGATTCTGCGAAGCAAATGCGAATTGTTCTCCTTCCCGTGCACAGCGAAGGTGCTAGCAGGGAATTCTCTGCCTGCCTTTCCCCAGTGCTCTGCAAGCTCTCCAGCGCAATAGCAAATCTGGGGCTCTGTGCTTTCTTTCATCCTGAACAAGCGTTAGTGTTCTTTGCAGAAAAACGATTCTGCGTAAAAATGTGAACATTTCTCCTTCCTGTGCACAGAGAAGGTGCTAGCAGGGAATGCTCTGCCTGCCTTTCCCCAGTGCTGTGCAAGCTCTCCAGGGCAAGAGCAAATCTGGGCCTCTGTGCTCTCTTCCGTCCTGAACAAGCGTTAGTGTTTTCTGCACAAAAGCGATTCTGCGAAGCAAATGCGAATTGTTCTCCTTCCCGTGCACAGAGAAGGTGCTAGCAGGGAATTCTCTGCCTGCCTTTCCCCAGTTGTCTGCAAGCACTCCAGGGCAACAGCAAATCTGGACTCTGTGCTTTCTTTTATACAGAACAAGCGTTAGTGTTTTCTGCAGAAAAGCGATTCTGCGAGAAATTGTGAACACTTTTCCTTCCCGCGCACAGCGAAGGTGCTAGCAGGGAATTCTCTGACTGCCTTTCCCCAGTGCTCTGCAAGCTCTCCAGGGCAAGAGGAATTCTGGGGCTCTGTGCTTCATTTCGTCCTGAATAAGCGTTAGTGTTTTCTGCACAGAACCGATTCTGCGAAGCAAATGCGAATTGTTCTCCTTCCCGTGCACAGCGAAGGTGCTAGCAGGGAATTCTCTGCCTGCCTTTCCCCAGTGCTGTGCAAGCTCTCCAGGGCAATAGCAAATCTGGGGCTCTGTGCTTTCTTTCATCCTGAACAAGCGTTAGTGTTCTTCGCAGAAAAACGATTCTGCGTAAAAATGTGAACATTTCTCCTTCCTGTGCACAGAGAAGGTGCTAGCAGGGAATGCTCTGCCTGCCTTTCCCCAGTGCTGTGCAAGCTCTCCAGGGCAAGAGCAAATCTGGGCCTCTGTGCTCTCTTCCGTCCTGAACAAGCGTTAGTGTTTTCTGCACAAAAGCGATTCTGCGAAGCAAATGCGAATTGTTCTCCTTCCCGTGCACAGCGAAGGTGCTAGCAGGGAATTCTCTGCCTGCCTTTCCCCAGTTGTCTGCAAGCACTCCAGGGCAACAGCAAATCTGGACTCTGTGCTTTCTTTTATACAGAACAAGCGTTAGTGTTTTCTGCAGAAAAGCGATTCTGCGAGAAATTGTGAACACTTTTCCTTCCTGCGCACAGCGAAGGTGCTAGCAGGGAATTCTCTGACTGCCTTTCCCCAGTGCTCTGCAAGCTCTCCAGGGCAAGAGGAATTCTGGGGCTCTGTGCTTCATTTCGTCCTGAATAAGCGTTAGTGTTTTCTGCACAAAAGCGATTCTGCGAAGCAAATGCGAATTGTTCTCCTTCCCGTGCACAGCGAAGGTGCTAGCAGGGAATTCTCTGCCTGCCTTTCCCCAGTGCTCTGCAAGCTCTCCAGGGCAATAGCAAATCTGGGGCTCTGTGCTTTCTTTCATCCTGAACAAGCGTTAGTGTTCTTTGCAGAAAAACGATTCTGCGAAAAAATGTGAACATTTCTCCTTCCTGTGCACAGAGAAGGTGCTAGCAGGGAATGCTCTGCCTGCCTTTCCCCAGTGCTGTGCAAGCTCTCCAGGGCAAGAGCAAATCTGGGCCTCTGTGCTCTCTTCCGTCCTGAACAAGCGTTAGTGTTTTCTGCACAAAAGCGATTCTGCGAAGCAAATGCGAATTGTTCTCCTTCCCGTGCACAGAGAAGGTGCTAGCAGGGATTTCTCTGCCTGCCTTTCCCCAGTTGTCTGCAAGAACTCCAGGGCAACAGCAAATCTGGACTCTGTGCTTTCTTTTATACCGAACAAGCCTTAGTATTTTCTGCAGAAAAGCGATTCTGCGAAAAATTGTGAACACTTTTCCTTCCCGCGCACAGCGGAGGTGCTAGCAGGGAATTCTCTGCCTGCCTTTCCCCAGTGCTCTGCAAGCTCTCCAGGGCAAGAGCAATTCTGGGGCTCTGTGCTTTCTTTCATCCTGAACAAGCGTTAGTGTTCTTTGCAGAAAAACGATTCTGCGAAAAAATGTGAACATTTCTCCTTCCTGTGCACAGAGAAGGTGCTAGTAGGGAATTCTCTGCCTGCCTTTCCCCAGTGCTCTGTAAGCTCTCCAGGGCAAGAGCAAATCTGGGGCTCTGTGCTTTCTTTCATCCTGAACAAGCGTTAGTGTTCTTTGCAGAAAAACGATTCTGCGAAAAAATGTGAACATTTCTCCTTCCTGTGCACAGCAAAGGTGCTACCAGGAAATTCTCTGCCTGCCTTTCCCCAGTGCTCTGCAAGCTCTCCAGGACAATAGCAAATCTGGGCCTCTGTGCTCTCTTCCGTCCTGAACAAGCGTTAGTGTTTTCTGCTCATAAGTGATTCTGCGAAGCAAATGCGAACACTTTTCCTTCCCGCGCACAGCGGAGGTCCTAGCAGGGAATTCTCTGCCTGCCTTTCCCCAGTGCTCTGCAAGCTCTCCAGGGCAAGAGGAATTCTGGGGCTCTGTGCTTCATTTCGTCCTGAATAAGCGTTAGTGTTTTCTGCACAAAAGCGATTCTGCGAAGCAAATGCGAATTGTTCTCCTTCCCGTGCACAGCGAAGGTGCTAGCAGGGAATTCTCTGCCTGCCTTTCCCCAGTGCTCTGCAAGCTCTCCAGGGCAAGAGCAAATCTGGGGCTCTGTGCTTTCTTTCATCCTGAACAAGCGTTAGTGTTCTTTGCAGAAAAACGATTCTGCGAAAAAATGTGAACATTTCTCCTTCCCGTGCACAGCGGAGGTGCTAGCAGGGAATTCTCTGCCTGCCTTTCCCCAGTGCTCTGCAAGCTCTCCAGGGCAAGAGCAAATCTGGGGCTCTGTGCTTTCTTTCATCCTGAACAAGCGTTAGTGTTCTTTGCAGAAAAACGATTCTGCGAAAAAATGTGAACATTACTCCTTCCTGTGCACAGCGAAGGTGCTAGCATGGAATTCTCTGCCTGCCTTTCCCCAGTGCTCTGCAAGCTCTCCAGGGCAACAGCAAATCTGGACTCTGTGCTTTCTTTTATACAGAACAAGCGTTAGTGTTTTCTGCAGAAAAGCGATTCTGCGAAAAATTGTGAACATTTCTCCTTCCCGCGCACAGGGAAGGTGCTAACAGGGAATTCTCTGCCTGCCTTTCCCCAGTGCTCTGCAAGCTCTCCAGGGCAACAGCAAATCTGGACTCTGTGCTTTCTTTTATACAGAACAAGCGTTAGTGTTTTCTGCAGAAAAGCGATTCTGCGAAAAATTGTGAACACTTTTCCTTCCCGCGCACAGCGAAGGTGCTAGCAGGGAATTCTCTGCCTGCCTTTCCCCAGTGCTCTGCAAGCTCTCCAGGGCAATAGCAAATCTGGGGCTCTGTGCTTTCTTTCATCCTGAACAAGCATTAGTGTTCTTTGCAGAAAAACGATTCTGCGTAAAAATGTGAACATTTCTCCTTCCTGTGCACAGAGAAGGTGCTAGCAGGGAATGCTCTGCCTGCCTTTCCCCAGTGCTGTGCAAGCTCTCCAGGGCAAGAGCAAATCTGGGCCTCTGTGCTCTCTTCCGTCCTGAACAAGCGTTAGTGTTTTCTGCAGAAAAGCGATTCTGCGAAGCAAATGCGAATTGTTCTCCTTCCCGTGCACAGCGAAGGTGCTAGCAGGGAATTCTCTGCCTGCCTTTCCCCAGTTGTCTGCAAGCACTCCAGGGCAACAGCAAATCTGGACTCTGTGCTTTCTTTTATACAGAACAAGCGTTAGTGTTTTCTGCAGAAAAGCGATTCTGCGAGAAATTGTGAACACTTTTCCTTCCCGCGCACAGCGAAGGTGCTAGCAGGGAATTCTCTGACTGCCTTTCCCCAGTGCTCTGCAAGCTCTCCAGGGCAAGAGGAATTCTGGGGCTCTGTGCTTCATTTCGTCCTGAATAAGCGTTAGTGTTTTCTGCACAGAACCGATTCTGCGAAGCAAATGCGAATTGTTCTCCTTCCCGTGCACAGCGAAGGTGCTAGCAGGGAATTCTCTGCCTGCCTTTCCCCAGTGCTGTGCAAGCTCTCCAGGGCAATAGCAAATCTGGGGCTCTGTGCTTTCTTTCATCCTGAACAAGCGTTAGTGTTCTTTGCAGAAAAACGATTCTGCGTAAAAATGTGAACATTTCTCCTTCCTGTGCACAGAGAAGGTGCTAGCAGGGAATGCTCTGCCTGCCTTTCCCCAGTGCTGTGCAAGCTCTCCAGGGCAAGAGCAAATCTGGGCCTCTGTGCTCTCTTCCGTCCTGAACAAGCGTTAGTGTTTTCTGCAGAAAAGCGATTCTGCGAAGCAAATGCGAATTGTTCTCCTTCCCGTGCACAGCGAAGGTGCTAGCAGGGAATTCTCTGCCTGCCTTTCCCCAGTTGTCTGCAAGAACTCCAGGGCAACAGCAAATCTGGACTCTGTGCTTTCTTTTATACAGAACAAGCGTTAGTGTTTTCTGCAGAAAAGCGATTCTGCGAGAAATTGTGAACACTTTTCCTTCCCGCGCACAGCGAAGGTGCTAGCAGGGAATTCTCTGACTGCCTTTCCCCAGTGCTCTGCAAGCTCTCCAGGGCAAGAAGAATTCTGGGGCTCTGTGCTTCATTTCGTTCTGAATAAGCGTTAGTGTTTTCTGCACAGAACCGATTCTGCGAAGCAAATGCGAATTGTTCTCCTTCCCGTGCACAGCGAAGGTGCTAGCAGGGAATTCTCTGCCTGCCTTTCCCCAGTGCTCTGCAAGCTCTCCAGGGCAATAGCAAATCTGGGGCTCTGTGCTTTCTTTCATCCTGAACAAGCGTTAGTGTTCTTCGCAGAAAAACGATTCTGCGTAAAAATGTGAACATTTCTCCTTCCTGTGCACAGAGAAGGTGCTAGCAGGGAATGCTCTGCCTGCCTTTCCCCAGTGCTGTGCAAGCTCTCCAGGGCAAGAGCAAATCTGGGCCTCTGTGCTCTCTTCCGTCCTGAACAAGCGTTAGTGTTTTCTGCACAAAAGCGATTCTGCGAAGCAAATGCGAATTGTTCTCCTTCCCGTGCACAGCGAAGGTGCTAGCAGGGAATTCTCTGCCTGCCTTTCCCCAGTTGTCTGCAAGCACTCCAGGGCAACAGCAAATCTGGACTCTGTGCTTTCTTTTATACAGAACAAGCGTTAGTGTTTTCTGCAGAAAAGCGATTCTGCGAGAAATTGTGAACACTTTTCCTTCCTGCGCACAGCGAAGGTGCTAGCAGGGAATTCTCTGACTGCCTTTCCCCAGTGCTCTGCAAGCTCTCCAGGGCAAGAGGAATTCTGGGGCTCTGTGCTTCATTTCGTCCTGAATAAGCGTTAGTGTTTTCTGCACAAAAGCGATTCTGCGAAGCAAATGCGAATTGTTCTCCTTCCCGTGCACAGCGAAGGTGCTAGCAGGGAATTCTCTGCCTGCCTTTCCCCAGTGCTCTGCAAGCTCTCCAGGGCAATAGCAAATCTGGGGCTCTGTGCTTTCTTTCATCCTGAACAAGCGTTAGTGTTCTTTGCAGAAAAACGATTCTGCGAAAAAATGTGAACATTTCTCCTTCCTGTGCACAGAGAAGGTGCTAGCAGGGAATGCTCTGCCTGCCTTTCCCCAGTGCTGTGCAAGCTCTCCAGGGCAAGAGCAAATCTGGGCCTCTGTGCTCTCTTCCGTCCTGAACAAGCGTTAGTGTTTTCTGCACAAAAGCGATTCTGCGAAGCAAATGTGAATTGTTCTCCTTCCCGTGCACAGAGAAGGTGCTAGCAGGGATTTCTCTGCCTGCCTTTCCCCAGTTGTCTGCAAGCACTCCAGGGCAACAGCAAATCTGGACTCTGTGCTTTCTTTTATACCGAACAAGCCTTAGTGTTTTCTGCAGAAAAGCGATTCTGCGAAAAATTGTGAACACTTTTCCTTCCCGCGCACAGCGGAGGTGCTAGCAGGGAATTCTCTGCCTGCCTTTCCCCAGTGCTCTGCAAGCTCTCCAGGGCAAGAGCAATTCTGGGGCTCTGTGCTTTCTTTCATCCTGAACAAGCGTTAGTGTTCTTTGCAGAAAAACGATTCTGCGAAAAAATGTGAACATTTCTCCTTCCTGTGCACAGAGAAGGTGCTAGTAGGGAATTCTCTGCCTGCCTTTCCCCAGTGCTCTGTAAGCTCTCCAGGGCAATAGCAAATCTGGGGCTCTGTGCTTTCTTTCATCCTGAACAAGCGTTAGTGTTCTTTGCAGAAAAACGATTCTGCGAAAAAATGTGAACATTTCTCCTTCCTGTGCACAGCAAAGGTGCTACCAGGAAATTCTCTGCCTGCCTTTCCCCAGTGCTCTGCAAGCTCTCCAGGACAATAGCAAATCTGGGCCTCTGTGCTCTCTTCCGTCCTGAACAAGCGTTAGTGTTTTCTGCTCATAAGTGATTCTGCGAAGCAAATGCGAACACTTTTCCTTCCCGCGCACAGCGGAGGTCCTAGCAGGGAATTCTCTGCCTGCCTTTCCCCGGTGCTCTGCAAGCTCTCCAGGGCAAGAGGAATTCTGGGGCTCTGTGCTTCATTTCGTCCTGAATAAGCGTTACTGTTTTCTGCACAAAAGCGATTCTGCGAAGCAAATGCGAATTGTTCTCCTTCCCGTGCACAGCGAAGGTGCTAGCAGGGAATTCTCTGCCTGCCTTTCCCCAGTGCTCTGCAAGCTCTCCAGGGCAAGAGCAAATCTGGGGCTCTGTGCTTTCTTTCATCCTGAACAAGCGTTAGTGTTCTTTGCAGAAAAACGATTCTGCGAAAAAATGTGAACATTTCTCCTTCCCGTGCACAGCGGAGGTGCTAGCAGGGAATTCTCTGCCTGCCTTTCCCCAGTGCTCTGCAAGCTCTCCAGGGCAAGAGCAAATCTGGGGCTCTGTGCTTTCTTTCATCCTGAACAAGCGTTAGTGTTCTTTGCAGAAAAACGATTCTGCGAAAAAATGTGAACGTTTCTCCTTCCTGTGCACAGCGAAGGTGCTAGCATGGAATTCTCTGCCTGCCTTTCCCCAGTGCTCTGCAAGCTCTCCAGGGCAACAGCAAATCTGGACTCTGTGCTTTCTTTTATACAGAACAAGCGTTAGTGTTTTCTGCAGAAAAGCGATTCTGCGAAAAATTGTGAACATTTCTCCTTCCCGCGCACAGGGAAGGTACTAACAGGGAATTCTCTGCCTGCCTTTCCCCAGTGCTCTGCAAGCTCTCCAGGGCAACAGCAAATCTGGACTCTGTGCTTTCTTTTATACAGAACAAGCGTTAGTGTTTTCTGCAGAAAAGCGATTCTGCGAAGCAAATGCGAATTGTTCTCATTCCCGTGCACAGCGAAGGTGCTAGCAGGGAATTCTCTGCCTGCCTTTCCCCAGTGCTCTGCAAGCTCTCCAGGGCAATAGCAAATCTGGGGCTCTGTGCTTTCTTTCATCCTGAACAAGCGTTAGTGTTCTTTGCAGAAAAACGATTCTGCGAAAAAATGTGAACATTTCTCCTTCCTGTGCACAGAGAAGGTGCTAGCAGGGAATGCTCTGCCTGCCTTTCCCCAGTGCTGTGCAAGCTCTCCAGGGCAAGAGCAAATCTGGGCCTCTGTGCTCTCTTCCGTCCTGAACAAGCGTTAGTGTTTTCTGCACAAAAGCGATTCTGCGAAGCAAATGCGAATTGTTCTCCTTCCCGTGCACAGAGAAGGTGCTAGCAGGGATTTCTCTGCCTGCCTTTCCCCAGTTGTCTGCAAGCACTCCAGGGCAACAGCAAATCTGGACTCTGTGCTTTCTTTTATACCGAACAAGCCTTAGTGTTTTCTGCAGAAAAGCGATTCTGCGAAAAATTGTGAACACTTTTCCTTCCCGCGCACAGCGAAGGTGCTAGCAGGGAATTCTCTGCCTGCCTTTCCCCAGTGCTCTGCAAGCTCTCCAGGGCAAGAGCAATTCTGGGGCTATGTGCTTCATTTCGTACTGAATAAGCGTTACTGTTTTCTGCACAAAAGCGATTCTGCGAAGCAAATGCGAACACTTTTCCTTCCCGCGCACAGCGGAGGTGCTAGCAGGGAATTCTCTGCCTGCCTTTCCCCAGTGCTCTGCAAGCTCTCCAGGGCAATAGCAAATCTGGGGCTCTGTGCTTTCTTTCATCCTGAACAAGCGTTAGTGTTCTTTGCAGAAAAACGATTCTGCGAAAAAATGTGAACATTTCTCCTTCCTGTGCACAGAGAAGGTGCTAGTAGGGAATTCTCTGCCTGCCTTTCCCCAGTGCTCTGTAAGCTCTCCAGGGCAAGAGCAAATCTGGGGCTCTGTGCTTCCTTTCGTCCTGAACAAGCGTTAGTGTTTTCTGCACAGAACCGATTCTGCGAAGCAAATGCGAACACTTTTCCTTCCCGCGCACAGCGAAGGTCCTAGCAGGGAATTCTCTGCCTGCCTTTCCCCAGTGCTCTGCAAGCTCTCCAGGGCAAGAGGAATTCTGGGGCTCTGTGCTTCATTTCGTCCTGAATAAGCGTTAGTGTTTTCTGCACAAAAGCGATTCTGCGAAGCAAATGCGAATTGTTCTCCTTCCCGTGCACAGCGAAGGTGCTAGCAGGGAATTCTCTGCCTGCCTTTCCCCAGTGCTCTGCAAGCTCTCCAGGGCAAGAGCAAATCTGGGGCTCTGTGCTTTCTTTCATCCTGAACAAGCGTTAGTGTTCTTTGCAGAAAAACGATTCTGCGAAAAAATGTGAACATTTCTCCTTCCCGTGCACAGCGGAGGTGCTAGCAGGGAATTCTCTGCCTGCCTTTCCCCAGTGCTCTGCAAGCTCTCCAGGGCAAGAGCAAATCTGGGGCTCTGTGCTTTCTTTCATCCTGAACAAGCGTTAGTGTTCTTTGCAGAAAAACGATTCTGCGAAAAAATGTGAACGTTTCTCCTTCCTGTGCACAGCGAAGGTGCTAGCATGGAATTCTCTGCCTGCCTTTCCCCAGTGCTCTGCAAGCTCTCCAGGGCAACAGCAAATCTGGGCCTCTGTGCTCTCTTCCGTCCTGAACAAGCGTTAGTGTTTTCTGCACAAAAGCGATTCTGCGAAGCAAATGCGAATTGTTCTCCTTCCCGTGCACAGCGAAGGTGCTAGCAGGGAATTCTCTGCCTGCCTTTCCCCAGTTGTCTGCAAGCACTCCAGGGCAACAGCAAATCTGGACTCTGTGCTTTCTTTTATACAGAACAAGCGTTAGTGTTTTCTGCAGAAAAGCGATTCTGCGAGAAATTGTGAACACTTTTCCTTCCCGCGCACAGCGAAGGTGCTAGCAGGGAATTCTCTGACTGCCTTTCCCCAGTGCTCTGCAAGCTCTCCAGGGCAAGAGGAATTCTGGGGCTCTGTGCTTCATTTCGTCCTGAATAAGCGTTACTGTTTTCTGCACAGAACCGATTCTGCGAAGCAAATGCGAATTGTTCTCCTTCCCGTGCACAGCGAAGGTGCTAGCAGGGAATTCTCTGCCTGCCTTTCCCCAGTGCTCTGCAAGCTCTCCAGCGCAATAGCAAATCTGGGGCTCTGTGCTTTCTTTCATCCTGAACAAGCGTTAGTGTTCTTTGCAGAAAAACGATTCTGCGTAAAAATGTGAACATTTCTCCTTCCTGTGCACAGAGAAGGTGCTAGCAGGGAATGCTCTGCCTGCCTTTCCCCAGTGCTGTGCAAGCTCTCCAGGGCAAGAGCAAATCTGGGCCTCTGTGCTCTCTTCCGTCCTGAACAAGCGTTAGTGTTTTCTGCAGAAAAGCGATTCTGCGAAGCAAATGCGAATTGTTCTCCTTCCCGTGCACAGCGAAGGTGCTAGCAGGGAATTCTCTGCCTGCCTTTCCCCAGTTGTCTGCAAGAACTCCAGGGCAACAGCAAATCTGGACTCTGTGCTTTCTTTTATACAGAACAAGCGTTAGTGTTTTCTGCAGAAAAGCGATTCTGCGAGAAATTGTGAACACTTTTCCTTCCCGCGCACAGCGAAGGTGCTAGCAGGGAATTCTCTGACTGCCTTTCCCCAGTGCTCTGCAAGCTCTCCAGGGCAAGAAGAATTCTGGGGCTCTGTGCTTCATTTCGTTCTGAATAAGCGTTAGTGTTTTCTGCACAGAACCGATTCTGCGAAGCAAATGCGAATTGTTCTCCTTCCCGTGCACAGCGAAGGTGCTAGCAGGGAATTCTCTGCCTGCCTTTCCCCAGTGCTCTGCAAGCTCTCCAGGGCAATAGCAAATCTGGGGCTCTGTGCTTTCTTTCATCCTGAACAAGCGTTAGTGTTCTTCGCAGAAAAACGATTCTGCGTAAAAATGTGAACATTTCTCCTTCCTGTGCACAGAGAAGGTGCTAGCAGGGAATGCTCTGCCTGCCTTTCCCCAGTGCTGTGCAAGCTCTCCAGGGCAAGAGCAAATCTGGGCCTCTGTGCTCTCTTCCGTCCTGAACAAGCGTTAGTGTTTTCTGCACAAAAGCGATTCTGCGAAGCAAATGCGAATTGTTCTCCTTCCCGTGCACAGCGAAGGTGCTAGCAGGGAATTCTCTGCCTGCCTTTCCCCAGTTGTCTGCAAGCACTCCAGGGCAACAGCAAATCTGGACTCTGTGCTTTCTTTTATACAGAACAAGCGTTAGTGTTTTCTGCAGAAAAGCGATTCTGCGAGAAATTGTGAACACTTTTCCTTCCTGCGCACAGCGAAGGTGCTAGCAGGGAATTCTCTGACTGCCTTTCCCCAGTGCTCTGCAAGCTCTCCAGGGCAAGAGGAATTCTGGGGCTCTGTGCTTCATTTCGTCCTGAATAAGCGTTAGTGTTTTCTGCACAAAAGCGATTCTGCGAAGCAAATGCGAATTGTTCTCCTTCCCGTGCACAGCGAAGGTGCTAGCAGGGAATTCTCTGCCTGCCTTTCCCCAGTGCTCTGCAAGCTCTCCAGGGCAAGAGCAATTCTGGGGCTCTGTGCTTTCTTTCATCCTGAACAAGCGTTAGTGTTCTTTGCAGAAAAACGATTCTGCGAAAAAATGTGAACATTTCTCCTTCCTGTGCACAGAGAAGGTGCTAGTAGGGAATTCTCTGCCTGCCTTTCCCCAGTGCTCTGTAAGCTCTCCAGGGCAATAGCAAATCTGGGGCTCTGTGCTTTCTTTCATCCTGAACAAGCGTTAGTGTTCTTTGCAGAAAAACAATTCTGCGAAAAAATGTGAACATTTCTCCTTCCTGTGCACAGCAAAGGTGCTACCAGGAAATTCTCTGCCTGCCTTTCCCCAGTGCTCTGCAAGCTCTCCAGGACAATAGCAAATCTGGGCCTCTGTGCTCTCTTCCGTCCTGAACAAGCGTTAGTGTTTTCTGCTCATAAGTGATTCTGCGAAGCAAATGCGAACACTTTTCCTTCCCGCGCACAGCGGAGGTCCTAGCAGGGAATTCTCTGCCTGCCTTTCCCCAGTGCTCTGCAAGCTCTCCAGGGCAAGAGGAATTCTGGGGCTCTGTGCTTCATTTCGTCCTGAATAAGCGTTACTGTTTTCTGCACAAAAGCGATTCTGCGAAGCAAATGCGAATTGTTCTCCTTCCCGTGCACAGCGAAGGTGCTAGCAGGGAATTCTCTGCCTGCCTTTCCCCAGTGCTCTGCAAGCTCTCCAGGGCAAGAGCAAATCTGGGGCTCTGTGCTTTCTTTCATCCTGAACAAGCGTTAGTGTTCTTTGCAGAAAAACGATTCTGCGAAAAAATGTGAACATTTCTCCTTCCCGTGCACAGCGGAGGTGCTAGCAGGGAATTCTCTGCCTGCCTTTCCCCAGTGCTCTGCAAGCTCTCCAGGGCAAGAGCAAATCTGGGGCTCTGTGCTTTCTTTCATCCTGAACAAGCGTTAGTGTTCTTTGCAGAAAAACGATTCTGCGAAAAAATGTGAACGTTTCTCCCTCCTGTGCACAGCGAAGGTGCTAGCATGGAATTCTCTGCCTGCCTTTCCCCAGTGCTCTGCAAGCTCTCCAGGGCAACAGCAAATCTGGACTCTGTGCTTTCTTTTATACAGAACAAGCGTTAGTGTTTTCTGCAGAAAAGCGATTCTGCGAAAAATTGTGAACATTTCTCCTTCCCGCGCACAGGGAAGGTACTAACAGGGAATTCTCTGCCTGCCTTTCCCCAGTGCTCTGCAAGCTCTCCAGGGCAACAGCAAATCTGGACTCTGTGCTTTCTTTTATACAGAACAAGCGTTAGTGTTTTCTGCAGAAAAGCGATTCTGCGAAGCAAATGCGAATTGTTCTCATTCCCGTGCACAGCGAAGGTGCTAGCAGGGAATTCTCTGCCTGCCTTTCCCCAGTGCTCTGCAAGCTCTCCAGGGCAATAGCAAATCTGGGGCTCTGTGCTTTCTTTCATCCTGAACAAGCGTTAGTGTTCTTTGCAGAAAAACGATTCTGCGAAAAAATGTGAACATTTCTCCTTCCTGTGCACAGAGAAGGTGCTAGCAGGGAATGCTCTGCCTGCCTTTCCCCAGTGCTGTGCAAGCTCTCCAGGGCAAGAGCAAATCTGGGCCTCTGTGCTCTCTTCCGTCCTGAACAAGCGTTAGTGTTTTCTGCACAAAAGCGATTCTGCGAAGCAAATGCGAATTGTTCTCCTTCCCGTGCACAGAGAAGGTGCTAGCAGGGATTTCTCTGCCTGCCTTTCCCCAGTTGTCTGCAAGCACTCCAGGGCAACAGCAAATCTGGACTCTGTGCTTTCTTTTATACCGAACAAGCCTTAGTGTTTTCTGCAGAAAAGCGATTCTGCGAAAAATTGTGAACACTTTTCCTTCCCGCGCACAGCGAAGGTGCTAGCAGGGAATTCTCTGCCTGCCTTTCCCCAGTGCTCTGCAAGCTCTCCAGGGCAAGAGCAATTCTGGGGCTATGTGCTTCATTTCGTACTGAATAAGCGTTACTGTTTTCTGCACAAAAGCGATTCTGCGAAGCAAATGCGAACACTTTTCCTTCCCGCGCACAGCGGAGGTGCTAGCAGGGAATTCTCTGCCTGCCTTTCCCCAGTGCTCTGCAAGCTCTCCAGGGCAATAGCAAATCTGGGGCTCTGTGCTTTCTTTCATCCTGAACAAGCGTTAGTGTTCTTTGCAGAAAAACGATTCTGCGAAAAAATGTGAACATTTCTCCTTCCTGTGCACAGAGAAGGTGCTAGTAGGGAATTCTCTGCCTGCCTTTCCCCAGTGCTCTGTAAGCTCTCCAGGGCAAGAGCAAATCTGGGGCTCTGTGCTTCCTTTCGTCCTGAACAAGCGTTAGTGTTTTCTGCACAGAACCGATTCTGCGAAGCAAATGCGAACACTTTTCCTTCCCGCGCACAGCGAAGGTGCTAGCAGGGAATTCTCTGCCTGCCTTTCCCCAGTGCTCTCCAAGCTCTCCAGCGCAATAGCAAATCTGGGGCTCTGTGCTTTCTTTCATCCTGAACAAGCGTTAGTGTTCTTTGCAGAAAAACGATTCTGCGAAAAAATGTGAACATTTCTCCTTCCTGTGCACAGCAAAGGTGCTAGTAGGGAATTCTCTGCCTGCCTTTCCCCAGTGCTCTGCAAGCTCTCCAGGACAATAGCAAATCTGGGCCTCTGTGCTCTCTTCCGTCCTGAACAAGCGTTAGTGTTTTCTGCTCATAAGTGATTCTGCGAAGCAAATGCGAACACTTTTCCTTCCCGCGCACAGCGGAGGTCCTAGCAGGGAATTCTCTGCCTGCCTTTCCCCAGTGCTCTGCAAGCTCTCCAGGGCAAGAGGAATTCTGGGGCTCTGTGCTTCATTTCGTCCTGAATAAGCGTTAGTGTTTTCTGCACAAAAGCGATTCTGCGAAGCAAATGCGAATTGTTCTCCTTCCCGTGCACAGCGAAGGTGCTAGCAGGGAATTCTCTGCCTGCCTTTCCCCAGTGCTCTGCAAGCTCTCCAGGGCAAGAGCAAATCTGGGGCTCTGTGCTTTCTTTCATCCTGAACAAGCGTTAGTGTTCTTTGCAGAAAAACGATTCTGCGAAAAAATGTGAACATTTCTCCTTCCCGTGCACAGCGGAGGTGCTAGCAGGGAATTCTCTGCCTGCCTTTCCCCAGTGCTCTGCAAGCTCTCCAGGGCAAGAGCAAATCTGGGGCTCTGTGCTTTCTTTCATCCTGAACAAGCGTTAGTGTTCTTTGCAGAAAAACGATTCTGCGAAAAAATGTGAACGTTTCTCCTTCCTGTGCACAGCGAAGGTGCTAGCATGGAATTCTCTGCCTGCCTTTCCCCAGTGCTCTGCAAGCTCTCCAGGGCAACAGCAAATCTGGACTCTGTGCTTTCTTTTATACAGAACAAGCGTTAGTGTTTTCTGCAGAAAAGCGATTCTGCGAAAAATTGTGAACATTTCTCCTTCCCGCGCACAGGGAAGGTACTAACAGGGAATTCTCTGCCTGCCTTTCCCCAGTGCTCTGCAAGCTCTCCAGGGCAACAGCAAATCTGGACTCTGTGCTTTCTTTTATACAGAACAAGCGTTAGTGTTTTCTGCAGAAAAGCGATTCTGCGAAAAATGGTGAACACTTTTCCTTCCCGCGCACAGCGAAGGTGCTAGCAGGGAATTCTCTGCCTGCCTTTCCCCAGTGCTCTCCAAGCTCTCCAGCGCAATAGCAAATCTGGGGCTCTGTGCTTTCTTTCATCCTGAACAAGCGTTAGTGTTCTTTGCAGAAAAACGATTCTGCGAAAAAATGTGAACATTTCTCCTTCCTGTGCACAGAGAAGGTGCTAGCAGGGAATGCTCTGCCTGCCTTTCCCCAGTGCTGTGCAAGCTCTCCAGGGCAAGAGCAAATCTGGGCCTCTGTGCTCTCTTCCGTCCTGAACAAGCGTTAGTGTTTTCTGCAGAAAAGCGATTCTGCGAAGCAAATGCGAATTGTTCTCCTTCCCGTGCACAGCGAAGGTGCTAGCAGGGAATTCTCTGCCTGCCTTTCCCCAGTTGTCTGCAAGCACTCCAGGGCAACAGCAAATCTGGACTCTGTGCTTTCTTTTATACAGAACAAGCGTTAGTGTTTTCTGCAGAAAAGCGATTCTGCGAGAAATTGTGAACACTTTTCCTTCCCGCGCACAGCGAAGGTGCTAGCAGGGAATTCTCTGCCTGCCTTTCCCCAGTGCTCTGCAAGCTCTCCAGGGCAAGAGGAATTCTGGGGCTCTGTGCTTCATTTCGTCCTGAATAAGCGTTAGTGTTTTCTGCACAGAACCGATTCTGCGAAGCAAATGCGAATTGTTCTCCTTCCCGTGCACAGCGAAGTTGCTAGCAGGGAATTCTCTGCCTGCCTTTCCCCAGTGCTCTGCAAGCTCTCCAGGGCAATAGCAAATCTGGGGCTCTGTGCTTTCTTTCATCCTGAACAAGCGTTAGTGTTCTTTGCAGAAAAACGATTCTGCGAAAAAATGTGAACATTTCTCCTTCCTGTGCACAGAGAAGGTGCTAGCAGGGAATGCTCTGCCTGCCTTTCCCCAGTGCTGTGCAAGCTCTCCAGGGCAAGAGCAAATCTGGGCCTCTGTGCTCTCTTCCGTCCTGAACAAGCGTTAGTGTTTTCTGCACAAAAGCGATTCTGCGAAAAATTGTGAACATTTCTCCTTCCCGCGCACAGGGAAGGTACTAACAGGGAATTCTCTGCCTGCCTTTACCCAGTGCTCTGCAAGCTCTCCAGGGCAACAGCAAATCTGGACTCTGTGCTTTCTTTTATACAGAACAAGCGTTAGTGTTTTCTGCAGAAAAGCGATTCTGCGAAAAATGGTGAACACTTTTCCTTCCCGCGCACAGCGAAGGTGCTAGCAGGGAATTCTCTGC
This sequence comes from Strix uralensis, assembly GCF_047716275.1. Taxonomy (NCBI): domain Eukaryota; kingdom Metazoa; phylum Chordata; class Aves; order Strigiformes; family Strigidae; genus Strix; species Strix uralensis. The sequence goes on along the minus strand of NC_133972.1, from coordinate 5,477,140 downwards.
CTGCCTTTCCCCAGTGCTCTCCAAGCTCTCCAGCGCAATAGCAAATCTGGGGCTCTGTGCTTTCTTTCATCCTGAACAAGCGTTAGTGTTCTTTGCAGAAAAACGATTCTGCGTAAAAATGTGAACATTTCTCCTTCCTGTGCACAGAGAAGGTGCTAGCAGGGAATGCTCTGCCTGCCTTTCCCCAGTGCTGTGCAAGCTCTCCAGGGCAAGAGCAAATCTGGGCCTCTGTGCTCTCTTCCGTCCTGAACAAGCGTTAGTGTTTTCTGCAGAAAAGCGATTCTGCGAAGAAAATGCGAATTGTTCTCCTTCCCGTGCACAGCGAAGGTGCTAGCAGGGAATTCTCTGCCTGCCTTTCCCCAGTTGTCTGCAAGCACTCCAGGGCAACAGCAAATCTGGACTCTGTGCTTTCTTTTATACAGAACAAGCGTTAGTGTTTTCTGCAGAAAAGCGATTCTGCGAAAAATTGTGAACAGTTCTCCTTCCCGCGCACAGCAAAGGTGCTAGCAGGGAATTCTCTGCCTGCCTTTCCCCAGTGCTCTGCAAGCTCTGTAGCGCAATAGCAAATCTGGGGCTCTGTGCTTTCTTTCATCCTGAACAAGCGTTAGGGTTCTTTGCAGAAAAACGATTCTGCGAAAAAATGTGAACATTTCTCCTTCCCGTGCACAGCGGAGGTGCTAGCAGGGAATTCTCTGCCTGCCTTTCCCCAGTGCTCTGCAAGCTCTCCAGGGCAACAGCAAATCTGGACTCTGTGCTTTCTTTTATACAGAACAAGCGTTAGTGTTTTCTGCAGAAAAGCGATTCTGCGAAAAATTGTGAACATTTCTCCTTCCCGCGCACAGCGAAGGTGCTAGCAGGGAATTTTCTGCCTGCCTTTCCCCAGTGCTCTGTAAGCTCTTCAGGGCAAGAGGAATTCTGGGGCTCTGTGCTTCATTTCGTCCTGAATAAGCGTTAGTGTTTTCTGCACAAAAGTGATTCTGCGAAGCAAATGCGAATTGTTCTCCTTCCCGTGCACAGCGAAGGTGCTAGCAGGGAATTCTCTGCCTGCCTTTCCCCAGTTGTCTGCAAGCTCTCCAGGGCAAGAGGAATTCTGGGGCTCTGTGCTTCATTTCGTCCTGAACAAGCGTTAGTGTTCTTTGCAGAAAAACGATTCTGCGAAAAAATGTGAACATTTCTCCTTACCGTGCACAGCGGAGGTGCTAGCAGGGAATTCTCTGCCTGCCTTTCCCCAGTGCTCTGCAAGCTCTCCAGGGCAAGAGCAAATCTGGGGCTCTGTGCTTTCTTTCATCCTGAACAAGCGTTAGTGTTCTTTGCAGAAAAACGATTCTGCGAAAAAATGTGAACATTACTCCTTCCTGTGCACAGCGAAGGTGCTAGCATGGAATTCTCTGCCTGCCTTTCCCCAGTGCTCTGCAAGCTCTCCAGGGCAACAGCAAATCTGGACTCTGTGCTTTCTTTTATACAGAACAAGCGTTAGTGTTTTCTGCAGAAAAGCGATTCTGCGAAAAATTGTGAACATTTCTCCTTCCCGCGCACAGCGAAGGTGCTAACAGGGAATTCTCTGCCTGCCTTTCCCCAGTGCTCTGCAAGCTCTCCAGGGCAACAGCAAATCTGGACTCTGTGCTTTCTTTTATACAGAACAAGCGTTAGTGTTTTCTGCAGAAAAGCGATTCTGCGAAAAATTGTGAACACTTTTCCTTCCCGCGCACAGCGAAGGTGCTAGCAGGGAATTCTCTGCCTGCCTTTCCCCAGTGCTCTGCAAGCTCTCCAGGGCAATAGCAAATCTGGGGCTCTGTGCTTTCTTTCATCCTGAACAAGCGTTAGTGTTCTTTGCAGAAAAACGATTCTGCGTAAAAATGTGAACATTTCTCCTTCCTGTGCACAGAGAAGGTGCTAGCAGGGAATGCTCTGCCTGCCTTTCCCCAGTGCTGTGCAAGCTCTCCAGGGCAAGAGCAAATCTGGGCCTCTGTGCTCTCTTCCGTCCTGAACAAGCGTTAGTTTTTTCTGCAGAAAAGCGATTCTGCGAAGCAAATGCGAATTGTTCTCCTTCCCGTGCACAGCGAAGGTGCTAGCAGGGAATTCTCTGCCTGCCTTTCCCCAGTTGTCTGCAAGCACTCCAGGGCAACAGCAAATCTGGACTCTGTGCTTTCTTTTATACAGAACAAGCGTTAGTGTTTTCTGCAGAAAAGCGATTCTGCGAGAAATTGTGAACACTTTTCCTTCCCGCGCACAGCGAAGGTGCTAGCAGGGAATTCTCTGACTGCCTTTCCCCAGTGCTCTGCAAGCTCTCCAGGGCAAGAGGAATTCTGGGGCTCTGTGCTTCATTTCGTCCTGAATAAGCGTTAGTGTTTTCTGCACAGAACCGATTCTGCGAAGCAAATGCGAATTGTTCTCCTTCCCGTGCACAGCGAAGGTGCTAGCAGGGAATTCTCTGCCTGCCTTTCCCCAGTGCTCTGCAAGCTCTCCAGGGCAAGAGCAATTCTGGGGCTCTGTGCTTTCTTTCATCCTGAACAAGCGTTAGTGTTCTTTGCAGAAAAACGATTCTGCGAAAAAATGTGAACATTTCTCCTTCCTGTGCACAGAGAAGGTGCTAGTAGGGAATTCTCTGCCTGCCTTTCCCCAGTGCTCTGTAAGCTCTCCAGGGCAAGAGCAAATCTGGGGCTCTGTGCTTCCTTTCGTCCTGAACAAGCGTTAGTGTTTTCTGCACAGAACCGATTCTGCGAAGCAAATGCGAATTGTTCTCCTTCCCGCGCACAGCGGAGGTACTAGCAGGGAATTCTCTGCCTGCCTTTCCCCAGTGCTCTGCAAGCTCTCCAGCGCAATAGCAAATCTGGGGCTCTGTGCTTTCTTTCATCCTGAACAAGCGTTAGTGTTCTTTGCAGAAAAAACGATTCTGCGAAAAAATGTGAACATTTCTCCTTACCGTGCACAGCGGAGGTGCTAGCAGGGAATTCTCTGCCTGCCTTTCCCCAGTGCTCTGCAAGCTCTCCAGGGCAAGAGCAAATCTGGGGCTCTGTGCTTTCTTTCATCCTGAACAAGCGTTAGTGTTCTTTGCAGAAAAACGATTCTGCGAAAAAATGTGAACATTTCTCCTTCCTGTGCACAGCGAAGGTGCTAGCATGGATTTCTCTGCCTGCCTTTCCCCAGTTGTCTGCAAGCTCTCCAGGGCAACAGCAAATCTGGACTCTGTGCTTTCTTTTATACAGAACAAGCGTTAGTGTTTTCTGCAGAAAAGCGATTCTGCGAAAAATGGTGAACACTTTTCCTTCCCGCGCACAGCGAAGGTGCTAGCAGGGAATTCTCTGCCTGCCTTTCCCCAGTGCTCTCCAAGCTCTCCAGCGCAATAGCAAATCTGGGGCTCTGTGCTTTCTTTCATCCTGAACAAGCGTTAGTGTTCTTTGCAGAAAAACGATTCTGCGTAAAAATGTGAACATTTCTCCTTCCTGTGCACAGAGAAGGTGCTAGCAGGGAATGCTCTGCCTGCCTTTCCCCAGTGCTGTGCAAGCTCTCCAGGGCAAGAGCAAATCTGGGCCTCTGTGCTCTCTTCCGTCCTGAACAAGCGTTAGTGTTTTCTGCAGAAAAGCGATTCTGCGAAGAAAATGCGAATTGTTCTCCTTCCCGTGCACAGCGAAGGTGCTAGCAGGGAATTCTCTGCCTGCCTTTCCCCAGTTGTCTGCAAGCACTCCAGGGCAACAGCAAATCTGGACTCTGTGCTTTCTTTTATACAGAACAAGCGTTAGTGTTTTCTGCAGAAAAGCGATTCTGCGAAAAATTGTGAACATTTCTCCTTCCCGCGCACAGCGAAGGTGCTAGCAGGGAATTTTCTGCCTGCCTTTCCCCAGTGCTCTGTAAGCTCTTCAGGGCAAGAGGAATTCTGGGGCTCTGTGCTTCATTTCGTCCTGAATAAGCGTTAGTGTTTTCTGCACAAAAGTGATTCTGCGAAGCAAATGCGAATTGTTCTCCTTCCCGTGCACAGCGAAGGTGCTAGCAGGGAATTCTCTGCCTGCCTTTCCCCAGTTGTCTGCAAGCTCTCCAGGGCAAGAGGAATTCTGGGGCTCTGTGCTTCATTTCGTCCTGAACAAGCGTTAGTGTTCTTTGCAGAAAAACGATTCTGCGAAAAAATGTGAACATTTCTCCTTACCGTGCACAGCGGAGGTGCTAGCAGGGAATTCTCTGCCTGCCTTTCCCCAGTGCTCTGCAAGCTCTCCAGGGCAAGAGCAAATCTGGGGCTCTGTGCTTTCTTTCATCCTGAACAAGCGTTAGTGTTCTTTGCAGAAAAACGATTCTGCGAAAAAATGTGAACATTACTCCTTCCTGTGCACAGCGAAGGTGCTAGCATGGAATTCTCTGCCTGCCTTTCCCCAGTGCTCTGCAAGCTCTCCAGGGCAACAGCAAATCTGGACTCTGTGCTTTCTTTTATACAGAACAAGCGTTAGTGTTTTCTGCAGAAAAGCAATTCTGCGAAAAATTGTGAACATTTCTCCTTCCCGCGCACAGGGAAGGTGCTAACAGGGAATTCTCTGCCTGCCTTTCCCCAGTGCTCTGCAAGCTCTCCAGGGCAACAGCAAATCTGGACTCTGTGCTTTCTTTTATACAGAACAAGCGTTAGTGTTTTCTGCAGAAAAGCGATTCTGCGAAAAATTGTGAACACTTTTCCTTCCCGCGCACAGCGAAGGTGCTAGCAGGGAATTCTCTGCCTGCCTTTCCCCAGTGCTCTGCAAGCTCTCCAGGGCAATAGCAAATCTGGGGCTCTGTGCTTTCTTTCATCCTGAACAAGCGTTAGTGTTCTTTGCAGAAAAACGATTCTGCGTAAAAATGTGAACATTTCTCCTTCCTGTGCACAGAGAAGGTGCTAGCAGGGAATGCTCTGCCTGCCTTTCCCCAGTGCTGTGCAAGCTCTCCAGGGCAAGAGCAAATCTGGGCCTCTGTGCTCTCTTCCGTCCTGAACAAGCGTTAGTTTTTTCTGCAGAAAAGCGATTCTGCGAAGCAAATGCGAATTGTTCTCCTTCCCGTGCACAGCGAAGGTGCTAGCAGGGAATTCTCTGCCTGCCTTTCCCCAGTTGTCTGCAAGCACTCCAGGGCAACAGCAAATCTGGACTCTGTGCTTTCTTTTATACAGAACAAGCGTTAGTGTTTTCTGCAGAAAAGCGATTCTGCGAGAAATTGTGAACACTTTTCCTTCCCGCGCACAGCGAAGGTGCTAGCAGGGAATTCTCTGACTGCCTTTCCCCAGTGCTCTGCAAGCTCTCCAGGGCAAGAGGAATTCTGGGGCTCTGTGCTTCATTTCGTCCTGAATAAGCGTTAGTGTTTTCTGCACAGAACCGATTCTGCGAAGCAAATGCGAATTGTTCTCCTTCCCGTGCACAGCGAAGGTGCTAGCAGGGAATTCTCTGCCTGCCTTTCCCCAGTGCTCTGCAAGCTCTCCAGGGCAAGAGCAATTCTGGGGCTCTGTGCTTTCTTTCATCCTGAACAAGCGTTAGTGTTCTTTGCAGAAAAACGATTCTGCGAAAAAATGTGAACATTTCTCCTTCCTGTGCACAGAGAAGGTGCTAGTAGGGAATTCTCTGCCTGCCTTTCCCCAGTGCTCTGTAAGCTCTCCAGGGCAAGAGCAAATCTGGGGCTCTGTGCTTCCTTTCGTCCTGAACAAGCGTTAGTGTTTTCTGCACAGAACCGATTCTGCGAAGCAAATGCGAATTGTTCTCCTTCCCGCGCACAGCGGAGGTACTAGCAGGGAATTCTCTGCCTGCCTTTCCCCAGTGCTCTGCAAGCTCTCCAGCGCAATAGCAAATCTGGGGCTCTGTGCTTTCTTTCATCCTGAACAAGCGTTAGTGTTCTTTGCAGAAAAAACGATTCTGCGAAAAAATGTGAACATTTCTCCTTACCGTGCACAGCGGAGGTGCTAGCAGGGAATTCTCTGCCTGCCTTTCCCCAGTGCTCTGCAAGCTCTCCAGGGCAAGAGCAAATCTGGGGCTCTGTGCTTTCTTTCATCCTGAACAAGCGTTAGTGTTCTTTGCAGAAAAACGATTCTGCGAAAAAATGTGAACATTTCTCCTTCCTGTGCACAGCGAAGGTGCTAGCATGGATTTCTCTGCCTGCCTTTCCCCAGTTGTCTGCAAGCTCTCCAGGGCAACAGCAAATCTGGACTCTGTGCTTTCTTTTATACAGAACAAGCGTTAGTGTTTTCTGCAGAAAAGCGATTCTGCGAAAAATGGTGAACACTTTTCCTTCCCGCGCACAGCGAAGGTGCTAGCAGGGAATTCTCTGCCTGCCTTTCCCCAGTGCTCTCCAAGCTCTCCAGCGCAATAGCAAATCTGGGGCTCTGTGCTTTCTTTCATCCTGAACAAGCGTTAGTGTTCTTTGCAGAAAAACGATTCTGCGTAAAAATGTGAACATTTCTCCTTCCTGTGCACAGAGAAGGTGCTAGCAGGGAATGCTCTGCCTGCCTTTCCCCAGTGCTGTGCAAGCTCTCCAGGGCAAGAGCAAATCTGGGCCTCTGTGCTCTCTTCCGTCCTGAACAAGCGTTAGTGTTTTCTGCAGAAAAGCGATTCTGCGAAGAAAATGCGAATTGTTCTCCTTCCCGTGCACAGCGAAGGTGCTAGCAGGGAATTCTCTGCCTGCCTTTCCCCAGTTGTCTGCAAGCACTCCAGGGCAACAGCAAATCTGGACTCTGTGCTTTCTTTTATACAGAACAAGCGTTAGTGTTTTCTGCAGAAAAGCGATTCTGCGAAAAATTGTGAACAGTTCTCCTTCCCGCGCACAGCAAAGGTGCTAGCAGGGAATTCTCTGCCTGCCTTTCCCCAGTGCTCTGCAAGCTCTGTAGCGCAATAGCAAATCTGGGGCTCTGTGCTTTCTTTCATCCTGAACAAGCGTTAGGGTTCTTTGCAGAAAAACGATTCTGCGAAAAAATGTGAACATTTCTCCTTCTTGTGCACAGCGGAGGTGCTAGCAGGGAATTCTCTGCCTGCCTTTCCCCAGTGCTCTGCAAGCTCTCCAGGGCAACAGCAAATCTGGACTCTGTGCTTTCTTTTATACAGAACAAGCGTTAGTGTTTTCTGCAGAAAAGCGATTCTGCGAAAAATTGTGAACATTTCTCCTTCCCGCGCACAGCGAAGGTGCTAGCAGGGAATTTTCTGCCTGCCTTTCCCCAGTGCTCTGTAAGCTCTTCAGGGCAAGAGGAATTCTGGGGCTCTGTGCTTCATTTCGTCCTGAATAAGCGTTAGTGTTTTCTGCACAAAAGTGATTCTGCGAAGCAAATGCGAATTGTTCTCCTTCCCGTGCACAGCGAAGGTGCTAGCAGGGAATTCTCTGCCTGCCTTTCCCCAGTTGTCTGCAAGCTCTCCAGGGCAAGAGGAATTCTGGGGCTCTGTGCTTCATTTCGTCCTGAACAAGCGTTAGTGTTCTTTGCAGAAAAACGATTCTGCGAAAAAATGTGAACATTTCTCCTTACCGTGCACAGCGGAGGTGCTAGCAGGGAATTCTCTGCCTGCCTTTCCCCAGTGCTCTGCAAGCTCTCCAGGGCAAGAGCAAATCTGGGGCTCTGTGCTTTCTTTCATCCTGAACAAGCGTTAGTGTTCTTTGCAGAAAAACGATTCTGCGAAAAAATGTGAACATTACTCCTTCCTGTGCACAGCGAAGGTGCTAGCATGGAATTCTCTGCCTGCCTTTCCCCAGTGCTCTGCAAGCTCTCCAGGGCAACAGCAAATCTGGACTCTGTGCTTTCTTTTATACAGAACAAGCGTTAGTGTTTTCTGCAGAAAAGCGATTCTGCGAAAAATTGTGAACATTTCTCCTTCCCGCGCACAGGGAAGGTGCTAACAGGGAATTCTCTGCCTGCCTTTCCCCAGTGCTCTGCAAGCTCTCCAGGGCAACAGCAAATCTGGACTCTGTGCTTTCTTTTATACAGAACAAGCGTTAGTGTTTTCTGCAGAAAAGCGATTCTGCGAAAAATTGTGAACACTTTTCCTTCCCGCGCACAGCGAAGGTGCTAGCAGGGAATTCTCTGCCTGCCTTTCCCCAGTGCTCTGCAAGCTCTCCAGGGCAATAGCAAATCTGGGGCTCTGTGCTTTCTTTCATCCTGAACAAGCGTTAGTGTTCTTTGCAGAAAAACGATTCTGCGTAAAAATGTGAACATTTCTCCTTCCTGTGCACAGAGAAGGTGCTAGCAGGGAATGCTCTGCCTGCCTTTCCCCAGTGCTGTGCAAGCTCTCCAGGGCAAGAGCAAATCTGGGCCTCTGTGCTCTCTTCCGTCCTGAACAAGCGTTAGTTTTTTCTGCAGAAAAGCGATTCTGCGAAGCAAATGCGAATTGTTCTCCTTCCCGTGCACAGCGAAGGTGCTAGCAGGGAATTCTCTGCCTGCCTTTCCCCAGTTGTCTGCAAGCACTCCAGGGCAACAGCAAATCTGGACTCTGTGCTTTCTTTTATACAGAACAAGCGTTAGTGTTTTCTGCAGAAAAGCGATTCTGCGAGAAATTGTGAACACTTTTCCTTCCCGCGCACAGCGAAGGTGCTAGCAGGGAATTCTCTGACTGCCTTTCCCCAGTGCTCTGCAAGCTCTCCAGGGCAAGAGGAATTCTGGGGCTCTGTGCTTCATTTCGTCCTGAATAAGCGTTAGTGTTTTCTGCACAGAACCGATTCTGCGAAGCAAATGCGAATTGTTCTCCTTCCCGTGCACAGCGAAGGTGCTAGCAGGGAATTCTCTGCCTGCCTTTCCCCAGTGCTCTGCAAGCTCTCCAGGGCAAGAGCAATTCTGGGGCTCTGTGCTTTCTTTCATCCTGAACAAGCGTTAGTGTTCTTTGCAGAAAAACGATTCTGCGAAAAAATGTGAACATTTCTCCTTCCTGTGCACAGAGAAGGTGCTAGCAGGGAATTCTCTGCCTGCCTTTCCCCAGTGCTCTGTAAGCTCTCCAGGGCAAGAGCAAATCTGGGGCTCTGTGCTTCCTTTCGTCCTGAACAAGCGTTAGTGTTTTCTGCACAGAACCGATTCTGCGAAGCAAATGCGAATTGTTCTCCTTCCCGCGCACAGCGGAGGTACTAGCAGGGAATTCTCTGCCTGCCTTTCCCCAGTGCTCTGCAAGCTCTCCAGCGCAATAGCAAATCTGGGGCTCTGTGCTTTCTTTCATCCTGAACAAGCGTTAGTGTTCTTTGCAGAAAAAACGATTCTGCGAAAAAATGTGAACATTTCTCCTTACCGTGCACAGCGGAGGTGCTAGCAGGGAATTCTCTGCCTGCCTTTCCCCAGTGCTCTGCAAGCTCTCCAGGGCAAGAGCAAATCTGGGGCTCTGTGCTTTCTTTCATCCTGAACAAGCGTTAGTGTTCTTTGCAGAAAAACGATTCTGCGAAAAAATGTGAACATTTCTCCTTCCTGTGCACAGCGAAGGTGCTAGCATGGATTTCTCTGCCTGCCTTTCCCCAGTTGTCTGCAAGCTCTCCAGGGCAACAGCAAATCTGGACTCTGTGCTTTCTTTTATACAGAACAAGCGTTAGTGTTTTCTGCAGAAAAGCGATTCTGCGAAAAATTGTGAACATTTCTCCTTCCCGCGCACAGGGAAGGTGCTAACAGGGAATTCTCTGCCTGCCTTTACCCAGTGCTCTGCAAGCTCTCCAGGGCAACAGCAAATCTGGACTCTGTGCTTTCTTTTATACAGAACAAGCGTTAGTGTTTTCTGCAGAAAAGCGATTCTGCGAAAAATTGTGAACACTTTTCCTTCCCGCGCACAGCGAAGGTGCTAGCAGGGAATTCTCTGCCTGCCTTTCCCCAGTGCTCTGCAAGCTCTCCAGGGCAATAGCAAATCTGGGGCTCTGTGCTTTCTTTCATCCTGAACAAGCGTTAGTGTTCTTTGCAGAAAAACGATTCTGCGTAAAAATGTGAACATTTCTCCTTCCTGTGCACAGAGAAGGTGCTAGCAGGGAATGCTCTGCCTGCCTTTCCCCAGTGCTGTGCAAGCTCTCCAGGGCAAGAGCAAATCTGGGCCTCTGTGCTCTCTTCCATCCTGAACAAGCGTTAGTGTTTTCTGCAGAAAAGCGATTCTGCGAAGCAAATGCGAATTGTTCTCCTTCCCGTGCACAGCGAAGGTGCTAGCAGGGAATTCTCTGCCTGCCTTTCCCCAGTTGTCTGCAAGCACTCCAGGGCAACAGCAAATCTGGACTCTGTGCTTTCTTTTATACAGAACAAGCGTTAGTGTTTTCTGCAGAAAAGCGATTCTGCGAGAAATTGTGAACACTTCTCCTTCCCGCGCACAGCGAAGGTGCTAGCAGGGAATTCTCTGCCTGCCTTTCCCCAGTGCTCTGCAAGCTCTCCAGGGCAATAGCAAATCTGGGGCTCTGTGCTTTCTTTCATCCTGAACAAGCGTTAGTGTTCTTTGCAGAAAAACTATTCTGCGTAAAAATGTGAACATTTCTCCTTCCTGTGCACAGAGAAGGTGCTAGCAGGGAATGCTCTGCCTGCCTTTCCCCAGTGCTGTGCAAGCTCTCCAGGGCAAGAGCAAATCTGGGCCTCTGTGCTCTCTTCCGTCCTGAACAAGCGTTAGTGTTTTCTGCAGAAAAGCGATTCTGCGAAGCAAATGCGAATTGTTCTCCTTCCCGTGCACAGCGAAGGTGCTAGCAGGGAATTCTCTGCCTGCCTTTCCCCAGTTGTCTGCAAGCACTCCAGGGCAACAGCAAATCTGGACTCTGTGCTTTCTTTTATACAGAACAAGCGTTAGTGTTTCCTGCAGAAAAGCGATTCTGCGAAAAATTGTGAACAGTTCTCCTTCCCGCGCACAGCAAAGGTGCTAGCAGGGAATTCTCTGCCTGCCTTTCCCCAGTGCTCTGCAAGCTCTGCAGCGCAATAGCAAATCTGGGGCTCTGTGCTTTCTTTCATCCTGAACAAGCGTTAGTGTTCTTTGCAGAAAAACGATTCTGCGAAAAAATGTGAACATTTCTCCTTACCGTGCACAGCGGAGGTGCTAGCAGGGAATTCTCTGCCTGCCTTTCCCCAGTGCTCTGCAAGCTCTCCAGGGCAAGAGCAAATCTGGGGCTCTGTGCTTTCTTTCATCCTGAACAAGCGTTAGTGTTCTTTGCAGAAAAACGATTCTGCGAAAAAATGTGAACATTTCTCCTTCCTGTGCACAGCGAAGGTGCTAGCATGGAATTCTCTGCCTGCCTTTCCCCAGTTGTCTGCAAGCTCTCCAGGGCAACAGCAAATCTGGACTCTGTGCTTTCTTTTATACAGAACAAGCGTTAGTGTTTTCTGCAGAAAAGCGATTCTGCGAAAAATTGTGAACATTTCTCCTTCCCGCGCACAGGGAAGGTGCTAACAGGGAATTCTCTGCCTGCCTTTACCCAGTGCTCTGCAAGCTCTCCAGGGCAACAGCAAATCTGGACTCTGTGCTTTCTTTTATACAGAACAAGCGTTAGTGTTTTCTGCAGAAAAGCGATTCTGCGAAAAATTGTGAACACTTTTCCTTCCCGCGCACAGCGAAGGTGCTAGCAGGGAATTCTCTGCCTGCCTTTCCCCAGTGCTCTGCAAGCTCTCCAGGGCAATAGCAAATCTGGGGCTCTGTGCTTTCTTTCATCCTGAACAAGCGTTAGTGTTCTTTGCAGAAAAACGATTCTGCGTAAAAATGTGAACATTTCTCCTTCCTGTGCACAGAGAAGGTGCTAGCAGGGAATGCTCTGCCTGCCTTTCCCCAGTGCTGTGCAAGCTCTCCAGGGCAAGAGCAAATCTGGGCCTCTGTGCTCTCTTCCGTCCTGAACAAGCGTTAGTGTTTTCTGCAGAAAAGCGATTCTGCGAAGCAAATGCGAATTGTTCTCCTTCCCGTGCACAGCGAAGGTGCTAGCAGGGAATTCTCTGCCTGCCTTTCCCCAGTTGTCTGCAAGCACTCCAGGGCAACAGCAAATCTGGACTCTGTGCTTTCTTTTATACAGAACAAGCGTTAGTGTTTTCTGCAGAAAAGCGATTCTGCGAGAAATTGTGAACACTTTTCCTTCCCGCGCACAGCGAAGGTGCTAGCAGGGAATTCTCTGCCTGCCTTTCCCCAGTGCTCTGCAAGCTCTGCAGCGCAATAGCAAATCTGGGGCTCTGTGCTTTCTTTCATCCTGAACAAGCGTTAGTGTTCTTTGCAGAAAAACGATTCTGCGTAAAAATGTGAACATTTCTCCTTCCCGTGCACAGCGGAGGTGCTAGCAGGGAATTCTCTGCCTGCCTTTCCCCAGTGCTCTGCAAGCTCTCCAGGGCAACAGCAAATCTGGACTCTGTGCTTTCTTTTATACAGAACAAGCGTTAGTGTTTTCTGCAGAAAAGCGATTCTGCGAAAAATTGTGAACATTTCTCCTTCCCGCGCACAGCGAAGGTGCTAGCAGGGAATTTTCTGCCTGCCTTTCCCCAGTGCTCTGCAAGCTCTTCAGGGCAAGAGGAATTCTGGGGCTCTGTGCTTCATTTCGTCCTGAATAAGCGTTAGTGTTTTCTGCACAAAAGTGTTTCTGCGAAGCAAATGCGAATTGTTCTCCTTCCCGTGCACAGCGAAGGTGCTAGCAGGGAATTCTCTGCCTGCCTTTCCCCAGTTGTCTGCAAGCTCTCCAGGGCAAGAGGAATTCTGGGGCTCTGTGCTTCATTTCGTCCTGAACAAACGTTAGTGTTCTTTGCAGAAAAACGATTCTGCGAAAAAATGTGAACATTTCTCCTTCCCGTGCACAGCGGAGGTGCTAGCAGGGAATTCTCTGCCTGCCTTTCCCCAGTGCTCTGCAAGCTCTCCAGGGCAATAGCAAATCTGGGGCTCTGTGCTTTCTTTCATCCTGAACAAGCGTTAGTGTTCTTTGCAGAAAAACGATTCTGCGAAAAAATGTGAACATTACTCCTTCCTGTGCACAGCGAAGGTGCTAGCATGGAATTCTCTGCCTGCCTTTCCCCAGTGCTCTGCAAGCTCTCCAGGGCAACAGCAAATCTGGACTCTGTGCTTTCTTTTATACAGAACAAGCGTTAGTGTTTTCTGCAGAAAAGCGATTCTGCGAAAAATTGTGAACATTTCTCCTTCCCGCGCACAGGGAAGGTGCTAACAGGGAATTCTCTGCCTGCCTTTCCCCAGTGCTCTGCAAGCTCTCCAGGGCAACAGCAAATCTGGACTCTGTGCTTTCTTTTATACAGAACAAGCGTTAGTGTTTTCTGCAGAAAAGCGATTCTGCGAAAAATTGTGAACACTTTTCCTTCCCGCGCACAGCGAAGGTGCTAGCAGGGAATTCTCTGCCTGCCTTTCCCCAGTGCTCTGCAAGCTCTCCAGGGCAATAGCAAATCTGGGGCTCTGTGCTTTCTTTCATCCTGAACAAGCATTAGTGTTCTTTGCAGAAAAACGATTCTGCGTAAAAATGTGAACATTTCTCCTTCCTGTGCACAGAGAAGGTGCTAGCAGGGAATGCTCTGCCTGCCTTTCCCCAGTGCTGTGCAAGCTCTCCAGGGCAAGAGCAAATCTGGGCCTCTGTGCTCTCTTCCGTCCTGAACAAGCGTTAGTGTTTTCTGCAGAAAAGCGATTCTGCGAAGCAAATGCGAATTGTTCTCCTTCCCGTGCACAGCGAAGGTGCTAGCAGGGAATTCTCTGCCTGCCTTTCCCCAGTTGTCTGCAAGCACTCCAGGGCAACAGCAAATCTGGACTCTGTGCTTTCTTTTATACAGAACAAGCGTTAGTGTTTTCTGCAGAAAAGCGATTCTGCGAGAAATTGTGAACACTTTTCCTTCCCGCGCACAGCGAAGGTGCTAGCAGGGAATTCTCTGACTGCCTTTCCCCAGTGCTCTGCAAGCTCTCCAGGGCAAGAGGAATTCTGGGGCTCTGTGCTTCATTTCGTCCTGAATAAGCGTTAGTGTTTTCTGCACAGAACCGATTCTGCGAAGCAAATGCGAATTGTTCTCCTTCCCGTGCACAGCGAAGGTGCTAGCAGGGAATTCTCTGCCTGCCTTTCCCCAGTGCTCTGCAAGCTCTCCAGGGCAATAGCAAATCTGGGGCTCTGTGCTTTCTTTCATCCTGAACAAGCGTTAGTGTTCTTTGCAGAAAAACGATTCTGCGTAAAAATGTGAACATTTCTCCTTCCTGTGCACAGAGAAGGTGCTAGCAGGGAATGCTCTGCCTGCCTTTCCCCAGTGCTGTGCAAGCTCTCCAGGGCAAGAGCAAATCTGGGCCTCTGTGCTCTCTTCCGTCCTGAACAAGCGTTAGTGTTCTTTGCAGAAAAACGATTCTGCGTAAAAATGTGAACGTTTCTCCTTCCTGTGCACAGCGAAGGTGCTAGCATGGAATTCTCTACCTGCCTTTCCCCAGTGCTCTGCAAGCTCTCCAGGGCAACAGCAAATCTGGACTCTGTGCTTTCTTTTATACAGAACAAGCGTTAGTGTTTTCTGCAGAAAAGCGATTCTGCGAAAAATTGTGAACATTTCTCCTTCCCGCGCACAGGGAAGGTACTAACAGGGAATTCTCTGCCTGCCTTTCCCCAGTGCTCTGCAAGCTCTCCAGGGCAACAGCAAATCTGGACTCTGTGCTTTCTTTTATACAGAACAAGCGTTAGTGTTTTCTGCAGAAAAGCGATTCTGCGAAGCAAATGCGAATTGTTCTCATTCCCGTGCACAGCGAAGGTGCTAGCAGGGAATTCTCTGCCTGCCTTTCCCCAGTTGTCTGCAAGCACTCCAGGGCAACAGCAAATCTGGACTCTGTGCTTTCTTTTATACAGAACAAGCGTTAGTGTTTTCTGCAGAAAAGCGATTCTGCGAGAAATTGTGAACACTTTTCCTTCCTGCGCACAGCGAAGGTGCTAGCAGGGAATTCTCTGACTGCCTTTCCCCAGTGCTCTGCAAGCTCTCCAGGGCAAGAGGAATTCTGGGGCTCTGTGCTTCATTTCGTCCTGAATAAGCGTTAGTGTTTTCTGCACAAAAGCGATTCTGCGAAGCAAATGCAAATTGTTCTCCTTCCCGTGCACAGCGAAGGTGCTAGCAGGGAATTCTCTGCCTGCCTTTCCCCAGTGCTCTGCAAGCTCTCCAGGGCAATAGCAAATCTGGGGCTCTGTGCTTTCTTTCATCCTGAACAAGCGTTAGTGTTCTTTGCAGAAAAACGATTCTGCGAAAAAATGTGAACGTTTCTCCTTCCTGTGCACAGCGAAGGTGCTAGCATGGAATTCTCTGCCTGCCTTTCCCCAGTGCTCTGCAAGCTCTCCAGGGCAACAGCAAATCTGGACTCTGTGCTTTCTTTTATACAGAACAAGCGTTAGTGTTTTCTGCAGAAAAGCGATTCTGCGAAAAATTGTGAACATTTCTCCTTCCCGCGCACAGGGAAGGTACTAACAGGGAATTCTCTGCCTGCCTTTCCCCAGTGCTCTGCAAGCTCTCCAGGGCAACAGCAAATCTGGACTCTGTGCTTTCTTTTATACAGAACAAGCGTTAGTGTTTTCTGCAGAAAAGCGATTCTGCGAAGCAAATGCGAATTGTTCTCATTCCCGTGCACAGCGAAGGTGCTAGCAGGGAATTCTCTGCCTGCCTTTCCCCAGTTGTCTGCAAGCACTCCAGGGCAACAGCAAATCTGGACTCTGTGCTTTCTTTTATACAGAACAAGCGTTAGTGTTTTCTGCAGAAAAGCGATTCTGCGAGAAATTGTGAACACTTTTCCTTCCTGCGCACAGCGAAGGTGCTAGCAGGGAATTCTCTGCCTGCCTTTCCCCAGTGCTCTGCAAGCTCTCCAGGGCAAGAGGAATTCTGGGGCTCTGTGCTTCATTTCGTCCTGAATAAGCGTTAGTGTTTTCTGCACAGAACCGATTCTGCGAAGCAAATGCGAATTGTTCTCCTTCCCGTGCACAGCGAAGGTGCTAGCAGGGAATTCTCTGCCTGCCTTTCCCCAGTGCTCTGCAAGCTCTCCAGGGCAATAGCAAATCTGGGGCTCTGTGCTTTCTTTCATCCTGAACAAGCGTTAGTGTTCTTTGCAGAAAAACGATTCTGCGAAAAAATGTGAACGTTTCTCCTTCCTGTGCACAGCGAAGGTGCTAGCATGGAATTCTCTGCCTGCCTTTCCCCAGTGCTCTGCAAGCTCTCCAGGGCAACAGCAAATCTGGACTCTGTGCTTTCTTTTATACAGAACAAGCGTTAGTGTTTTCTGCAGAAAAGCGATTCTGCGAAAAATTGTGAACATTTCTCCTTCCCGCGCACAGGGAAGGTACTAACAGGGAATTCTCTGCCTGCCTTTCCCCAGTGCTCTGCAAGCTCTCCAGGGCAACAGCAAATCTGGACTCTGTGCTTTCTTTTATACAGAACAAGCGTTAGTGTTTTCTGCAGAAAAGCGATTCTGCGAAGCAAATGCGAATTGTTCTCATTCCCGTGCACAGCGAAGGTGCTAGCAGGGAATTCTCTGCCTGCCTTTCCCCAGTTGTCTGCAAGCACTCCAGGGCAACAGCAAATCTGGACTCTGTGCTTTCTTTTATACAGAACAAGCGTTAGTGTTTTCTGCAGAAAAGCGATTCTGCGAGAAATTGTGAACACTTTTCCTTCCTGCGCACAGCGAAGGTGCTAGCAGGGAATTCTCTGACTGCCTTTCCCCAGTGCTCTGCAAGCTCTCCAGGGCAAGAGGAATTCTGGGGCTCTGTGCTTCATTTCGTCCTGAATAAGCGTTAGTGTTTTCTGCACAAAAGCGATTCTGCGAAGCAAATGCGAATTGTTCTCCTTCCCGTGCACAGCGAAGGTGCTAGCAGGGAATTCTCTGCCTGCCTTTCCCCAGTGCTCTGCAAGCTCTCCAGGGCAATAGCAAATCTGGGGCTCTGTGCTTTCTTTCATCCTGAACAAGCGTTAGTGTTCTTTGCAGAAAAACGATTCTGCGTAAAAATGTGAACATTTCTCCTTCCTGTGCACAGAGAAGGTGCTAGCAGGGAATGCTCTGCCTGCCTTTCCCCAGTGCTGTGCAAGCTCTCCAGGGCAAGAGCAAATCTGGGCCTCTGTGCTCTCTTCCGTCCTGAACAAGCGTTAGTGTTTTCTGCAGAAAAGCGATTCTGCGAAGCAAATGCGAATTGTTCTCCTTCCCGTGCACAGCGAAGGTGCTAGCAGGGAATTCTCTGCCTGCCTTTCCCCAGTTGTCTGCAAGCACTCCAGGGCAACAGCAAATCTGGACTCTGTGCTTTCTTTTATACAGAACAAGCGTTAGTGTTTTCTGCAGAAAAGCGATTCTGCGAGAAATTGTGAACACTTTTCCTTCCCGCGCACAGCGAAGGTGCTAGCAGGGAATTCTCTGACTGCCTTTCCCCAGTGCTCTGCAAGCTCTCCAGGGCAAGAGGAATTCTGGGGCTCTGTGCTTCATTTCGTCCTGAATAAGCGTTAGTGTTTTCTGCACAGAACCGATTCTGCGAAGCAAATGCGAATTGTTCTCCTTCCCGTGCACAGCGAAGGTGCTAGCAGGGAATTCTCTGCCTGCCTTTCCCCAGTGCTCTGCAAGCTCTCCAGGGCAATAGCAAATCTGGGGCTCTGTGCTTTCTTTCATCCTGAACAAGCGTTAGTGTTCTTCGCAGAAAAACGATTCTGCGTAAAAATGTGAACATTTCTCCTTCCTGTGCACAGAGAAGGTGCTAGCAGGGAATGCTCTGCCTGCCTTTCCCCAGTGCTGTGCAAGCTCTCCAGGGCAAGAGCAAATCTGGGCCTCTGTGCTCTCTTCCGTCCTGAACAAGCGTTAGTGTTTTCTGCACAAAAGCGATTCTGCGAAGCAAATGCGAATTGTTCTCCTTCCCGTGCACAGCGAAGGTGCTAGCAGGGAATTCTCTGCCTGCCTTTCCCCAGTTGTCTGCAAGCACTCCAGGGCAACAGCAAATCTGGACTCTGTGCTTTCTTTTATACAGAACAAGCGTTAGTGTTTTCTGCAGAAAAGCGATTCTGCGAGAAATTGTGAACACTTTTCCTTCCTGCGCACAGCGAAGGTGCTAGCAGGGAATTCTCTGACTGCCTTTCCCCAGTGCTCTGCAAGCTCTCCAGGGCAAGAGGAATTCTGGGGCTCTGTGCTTCATTTCGTCCTGAATAAGCGTTAGTGTTTTCTGCACAAAAGCGATTCTGCGAAGCAAATGCGAATTGTTCTCCTTCCCGCGCACAGCGAAGGTGCTAGCAGGGAATTCTCTGCCTGCCTTTCCCCAGTGCTCTGCAAGCTCTCCAGGGCAATAGCAAATCTGGGGCTCTGTGCTTTCTTTCATCCTGAACAAGCGTTAGTGTTCTTTGCAGAAAAACGATTCTGCGAAAAAATGTGAACATTTCTCCTTCCTGTGCACAGAGAAGGTGCTAGCAGGGAATGCTCTGCCTGCCTTTCCCCAGTGCTGTGCAAGCTCTCCAGGGCAAGAGCAAATCTGGGCCTCTGTGCTCTCTTCCGTCCTGAACAAGCGTTAGTGTTTTCTGCACAAAAGCGATTCTGCGAAGCAAATGCGAATTGTTCTCCTTCCCGTGCACAGAGAAGGTGCTAGCAGGGATTTCTCTGCCTGCCTTTCCCCAGTTGTCTGCAAGCACTCCAGGGCAACAGCAAATCTGGACTCTGTGCTTTCTTTTATACCGAACAAGCCTTAGTGTTTTCTGCAGAAAAGCGATTCTGCGAAAAATTGTGAACACTTTTCCTTCCCGCGCACAGCGGAGGTGCTAGCAGGGAATTCTCTGCCTGCCTTTCCCCAGTGCTCTGCAAGCTCTCCAGGGCAAGAGCAATTCTGGGGCTCTGTGCTTTCTTTCATCCTGAACAAGCGTTAGTGTTCTTTGCAGAAAAACGATTCTGCGAAAAAATGTGAACATTTCTCCTTCCTGTGCACAGAGAAGGTGCTAGTAGGGAATTCTCTGCCTGCCTTTCCCCAGTGCTCTGTAAGCTCTCCAGGGCAAGAGCAAATCTGGGGCTCTGTGCTTCCTTTCGTCCTGAACAAGCGTTAGTGTTTTCTGCACAGAACCGATTCTGCGAAGCAAATGCGAATTGTTCTCCTTCCCGCGCACAGCGGAGGTACTAGCAGGGAATTCTCTGCCTGCCTTTCCCCAGTGCTCTCCAAGCTCTCCAGCGCAATAGCAAATCTGGGGCTCTGTGCTTTCTTTCATCCTGAACAAGCGTTAGTGTTCTTTGCAGAAAAACGATTCTGCGAAAAAATGAGAACATTTCTCCTTCCTGTGCACAGCAAAGGTGCTACCAGGAAATTCTCTGCCTGCCTTTCCCCAGTGCTCTGCAAGCTCTCCAGGACAATAGCAAATCTGGGCCTCTGTGCTCTCTTCCGTCCTGAACAAGCGTTAGTGTTTTCTGCTCATAAGTGATTCTGCGAAGCAAATGCGAACACTTTTCCTTCCCGCGCACAGCGGAGGTCCTAGCAGGGAATTCTCTGCCTGCCTTTCCCCAGTGCTCTGCAAGCTCTCCAGGGCAAGAGGAATTCTGGGGCTCTGTGCTTCATTTCGTCCTGAATAAGCGTTAGTGTTTTCTGCACAGAACCGATTCTGCGAAGCAAATGCGAATTGTTCTCCTTCCCGTGCACAGCGAAGGTGCTAGCAGGGAATTCTCTGCCTGCCTTTCCCCAGTGCTCTGCAAGCTCTCCAGGGCAATAGCAAATCTGGGGCTCTGTGCTTTCTTTCATCCTGAACAAGCGTTAGTGTTCTTTGCAGAAAAACGATTCTGCGTAAAAATGTGAACATTTCTCCTTCCTGTGCACAGAGAAGGTGCTAGCAGGGAATGCTCTGCCTGCCTTTCCCCAGTGCTCTGCAAGCTCTCCAGGGCAAGAGCAAATCTGGGGCTCTGTGCTTTCTTTCATCCTGAACAAGCGTTAGTGTTCTTTGCAGAAAAACGATTCTGCGAAAAAATGTGAACGTTTCTCCTTCCTGTGCACAGCGAAGGTGCTAGCATGGAATTCTCTGCCTGCCTTTCCCCAGTGCTCTGCAAGCTCTCCAGGGCAACAGCAAATCTGGACTCTGTGCTTTCTTTTATACAGAACAAGCGTTAGTGTTTTCTGCAGAAAAGCGATTCTGCGAAAAATTGTGAACATTTCTCCTTCCCGCGCACAGGGAAGGTACTAACAGGGAATTCTCTGCCTGCCTTTCCCCAGTGCTCTGCAAGCTCTCCAGGGCAACAGCAAATCTGGACTCTGTGCTTTCTTTTATACAGAACAAGCGTTAGTGTTTTCTGCAGAAAAGCGATTCTGCGAAGCAAATGCGAATTGTTCTCATTCCCGTGCACAGCGAAGGTGCTAGCAGGGAATTCTCTGCCTGCCTTTCCCCAGTTGTCTGCAAGCACTCCAGGGCAACAGCAAATCTGGACTCTGTGCTTTCTTTTATACAGAACAAGCGTTAGTGTTTTCTGCAGAAAAGCGATTCTGCGAGAAATTGTGAACACTTTTCCTTCCTGCGCACAGCGAAGGTGCTAGCAGGGAATTCTCTGACTGCCTTTCCCCAGTGCTCTGCAAGCTCTCCAGGGCAAGAGGAATTCTGGGGCTCTGTGCTTCATTTCGTCCTGAATAAGCGTTAGTGTTTTCTGCACAGAACCGATTCTGCGAAGCAAATGCGAATTGTTCTCCT
The DNA here is from genome assembly GCF_047716275.1 of Strix uralensis. NCBI lineage: Eukaryota > Metazoa > Chordata > Aves > Strigiformes > Strigidae > Strix > Strix uralensis. The sequence continues at coordinate 5,456,649 of NC_133972.1, read as the reverse complement.
TCCCGTGCACAGCGAAGGTGCTAGCAGGGAATTCTCTGCCTGCCTTTCCCCAGTGCTCTGCAAGCTCTCCAGGGCAATAGCAAATCTGGGGCTCTGTGCTTTCTTTCATCCTGAACAAGCGTTAGTGTTCTTTGCAGAAAAACGATTCTGCGAAAAAATGTGAACATTTCTCCTTCCTGTGCACAGAGAAGGTGCTAGCAGGGAATGCTCTGCCTGCCTTTCCCCAGTGCTGTGCAAGCTCTCCAGGGCAAGAGCAAATCTGGGCCTCTGTGCTCTCTTCCGTCCTGAACAAGCGTTAGTGTTTTCTGCACAAAAGCGATTCTGCGAAGCAAATGCGAATTGTTCTCCTTCCCGTGCACAGAGAAGGTGCTAGCAGGGATTTCTCTGCCTGCCTTTCCCCAGTTGTCTGCAAGCACTCCAGGGCAACAGCAAATCTGGACTCTGTGCTTTCTTTTATACCGAACAAGCCTTAGTGTTTTCTGCAGAAAAGCGATTCTGCGAAAAATTGTGAACACTTTTCCTTCCCGCGCACAGCGGAGGTGCTAGCAGGGAATTCTCTGCCTGCCTTTCCCCAGTGCTCTGCAAGCTCTCCAGGGCAAGAGCAATTCTGGGGCTCTGTGCTTTCTTTCATCCTGAACAAGCGTTAGTGTTCTTTGCAGAAAAACGATTCTGCGAAAAAATGTGAACATTTCTCCTTCCTGTGCACAGAGAAGGTGCTAGTAGGGAATTCTCTGCCTGCCTTTCCCCAGTGCTCTGTAAGCTCTCCAGGGCAAGAGCAAATCTGGGGCTCTGTGCTTCCTTTCGTCCTGAACAAGCGTTAGTGTTTTCTGCACAGAACCGATTCTGCGAAGCAAATGCGAATTGTTCTCCTTCCCGCGCACAGCGGAGGTACTAGCAGGGAATTCTCTGCCTGCCTTTCCCCAGTGCTCTCCAAGCTCTCCAGCGCAATAGCAAATCTGGGGCTCTGTGCTTTCTTTCATCCTGAACAAGCGTTAGTGTTCTTTGCAGAAAAACGATTCTGCGAAAAAATGTGAACATTTCTCCTTCCTGTGCACAGCAAAGGTGCTAGCAGGGAATTCTCTGCCTGCCTTTCCCCAGTGCTCTGCAAGCTCTCCAGGACAATAGCAAATCTGGGCCTCTGTGCTCTCTTCCGTCCTGAACAAGCGTTAGTGTTTTCTGCTCATAAGTGATTCTGCGAAGCAAATGCGAACACTTTTCCTTCCCGCGCACAGCGGAGGTCCTAGCAGGGAATTCTCTGCCTGCCTTTCCCCAGTGCTCTGCAAGCTCTCCAGGGCAAGAGGAATTCTGGGGCTCTGTGCTTCATTTCGTCCTGAATAAGCGTTACTGTTTTCTGCACAAAAGCGATTCTGCGAAGCAAATGCGAATTGTTCTCCTTCCCGTGCACAGCGAAGGTGCTAGCAGGGAATTCTCTGCCTGCCTTTCCCCAGTGCTCTGCAAGCTCTCCAGGGCAAGAGCAAATCTGGGGCTCTGTGCTTTCTTTCATCCTGAACAAGCGTTAGTGTTCTTTGCAGAAAAACGATTCTGCGAAAAAATGTGAACATTTCTCCTTCCCGTGCACAGCGGAGGTGCTAGCAGGGAATTCTCTGCCTGCCTTTCCCCAGTGCTCTGCAAGCTCTCCAGGGCAACAGCAAATCTGGACTCTGTGCTTTCTTTTATACAGAACAAGCGTTAGTGTTTTCTGCAGAAAAGCGATTCTGCGAAAAATTGTGAACATTTCTCCTTCCCGCGCACAGGGAAGGTACTAACAGGGAATTCTCTGCCTGCCTTTCCCCAGTGCTCTGCAAGCTCTCCAGGGCAACAGCAAATCTGGACTCTGTGCTTTCTTTTATACAGAACAAGCGTTAGTGTTTTCTGCAGAAAAGCGATTCTGCGAAAAATTGTGAACACTTTTCCTTCCCGCGCACAGCGAAGGTGCTAGCAGGGAATTCTCTGCCTGCCTTTCCCCAGTGCTCTCCAAGCTCTCCAGCGCAATAGCAAATCTGGGGCTCTGTGCTTTCTTTCATCCTGAACAAGCGTTAGTGTTCTTTGCAGAAAAACGATTCTGCGAAAAAATGTGAACATTTCTCCTTCCTGTGCACAGAGAAGGTGCTAGCAGGGAATGCTCTGCCTGCCTTTCCCCAGTGCTGTGCAAGCTCTCCAGGGCAAGAGCAAATCTGGGCCTCTGTGCTCTCTTCCGTCCTGAACAAGCGTTAGTGTTTTCTGCAGAAAAGCGATTCTGCGAAGCAAATGCGAATTGTTCTCCTTCCCGTGCACAGCGAAGGTGCTAGCAGGGAATTCTCTGCCTGCCTTTCCCCAGTTGTCTGCAAGCACTCCAGGGCAACAGCAAATCTGGACTCTGTGCTTTCTTTTATACAGAACAAGCGTTAGTGTTTTCTGCAGAAAAGCGATTCTGCGAGAAATTGTGAACACTTTTCCTTCCTGCGCACAGCGAAGGTGCTAGCAGGGAATTCTCTGACTGCCTTTCCCCAGTGCTCTGCAAGCTCTCCAGGGCAAGAGGAATTCTGGGGCTCTGTGCTTCATTTCGTCCTGAATAAGCGTTAGTGTTTTCTGCACAAAAGCGATTCTGCGAAGCAAATGCGAATTGTTCTCCTTCCCGCGCACAGCGAAGGTGCTAGCAGGGAATTCTCTGCCTGCCTTTCCCCAGTGCTCTGCAAGCTCTCCAGGGCAATAGCAAATCTGGGGCTCTGTGCTTTCTTTCATCCTGAACAAGCGTTAGTGTTCTTTGCAGAAAAACGATTCTGCGAAAAAATGTGAACATTTCTCCTTCCTGTGCACAGAGAAGGTGCTAGCAGGGAATGCTCTGCCTGCCTTTCCCCAGTGCTCTGCAAGCTCTCCAGGGCAAGAGCAAATCTGGGCCTCTGTGCTCTCTTCCGTCCTGAACAAGCGTTAGTGTTTTCTGCACAAAAGCGATTCTGCGAAAAATTGTGAACATTTCTCCTTCCCGCGCACAGGGAAGGTACTAACAGGGAATTCTCTGCCTGCCTTTCCCCAGTGCTCTGCAAGCTCTCCAGGGCAACAGCAAATCTGGACTCTGTGCTTTCTTTTATACAGAACAAGCGTTAGTGTTTTCTGCAGAAAAGCGATTCTGCGAAAAATTGTGAACACTTTTCCTTCCCGCGCACAGCGAAGGTGCTAGCAGGGAATTCTCTGCCTGCCTTTCCCCAGTGCTCTCCAAGCTCTCCAGCGCAATAGCAAATCTGGGGCTCTGTGCTTTCTTTCATCCTGAACAAGCGTTAGTGTTCTTTGCAGAAAAACGATTCTGCGAAAAAATGTGAACATTTCTCCTTCCTGTGCACAGAGAAGGTGCTAGCAGGGAATGCTCTGCCTGCCTTTCCCCAGTGCTGTGCAAGCTCTCCAGGGCAAGAGCAAATCTGGGCCTCTGTGCTCTCTTCCGTCCTGAACAAGCGTTAGTGTTTTCTGCAGAAAAGCGATTCTGCGAAGCAAATGCGAATTGTTCTCATTCCCGTGCACAGCGAAGGTGCTAGCAGGGAATTCTCTGCCTGCCTTTCCCCAGTTGTCTGCAAGCACTCCAGGGCAACAGCAAATCTGGACTCTGTGCTTTCTTTTATACAGAACAAGCGTTAGTGTTTTCTGCAGAAAAGCGATTCTGCGAGAAATTGTGAACACTTTTCCTTCCCGCGCACAGCGAAGGTGCTAGCAGGGAATTCTCTGACTGCCTTTCCCCAGTGCTCTGCAAGCTCTCCAGGGCAAGAGGAATTCTGGGGCTCTGTGCTTCATTTCGTCCTGAATAAGCGTTAGTGTTTTCTGCACAGAACCGATTCTGCGAAGCAAATGCGAATTGTTCTCCTTCCCGTGCACAGCGAAGGTGCTAGCAGGGAATTCTCTGCCTGCCTTTCCCCAGTGCTCTGCAAGCTCTCCAGGGCAATAGCAAATCTGGGGCTCTGTGCTTTCTTTCATCCTGAACAAGCGTTAGTGTTCTTCGCAGAAAAACAATTCTGCGTAAAAATGTGAACATTTCCCCTTCCTGTGCACAGAGAAGGTGCTAGCAGGGAATGCTCTGCCTGCCTTTCCCCAGTGCTCTGCAAGCTCTCCAGGGCAAGAGCAAATCTGGGCCTCTGTGCTCTCTTCCGTCCTGAACAAGCGTTAGTGTTTTCTGCACAAAAGCGATTCTGCGAAGCAAATGCGAATTGTTCTCCTTCCCGTGCACAGCGAAGGTGCTAGCAGGGAATTCTCTGCCTGCCTTTCCCCAGTTGTCTGCAAGCACTCCAGGGCAACAGCAAATCTGGACTCTGTGCTTTCTTTTATACAGAACAAGCGTTAGTGTTTTCTGCAGAAAAGCGATTCTGCGAGAAATTGTGAACACTTTTCCTTCCCGCGCACAGCGAAGGTGCTAGCAGGGAATTCTCTGACTGCCTTTCCCCAGTGCTCTGCAAGCTCTCCAGGGCAAGAGGAATTCTGGGGCTCTGTGCTTCATCTCGTCCTGAATAAGCGTTAGTGTTTTCTGCACAGAACCGATTCTGCGAAGCAAATGCGAATTGTTCTCCTTCCCGTGCACAGCGAAGGTGCTAGCAGGGAATTCTCTGCCTGCCTTTCCCCAGTGCTCTGCAAGCTCTCCAGGGCAATAGCAAATCTGGGGCTCTGTGCTTTCTTTCATCCTGAACAAGCGTTAGTGTTCTTTGCAGAAAAACGATTCTGCGTAAAAATGTGAACATTTCTCCTTCCTGTGCACAGAGAAGGTGCTAGCAGGGAATGCTCTGCCTGCCTTTCCCCAGTGCTGTGCAAGCTCTCCAGGGCAAGAGCAAATCTGGGCCTCTGTGCTCTCTTCCGTCCTGAACAAGCGTTAGTGTTTTCTGCAGAAAAGCGATTCTGCGAAGCAAATGCGAATTGTTCTCCTTCCCGTGCACAGCGAAGGTGCTAGCAGGGAATTCTCTGCCTGCCTTTCCCCAGTTGTCTGCAAGCACTCCAGGGCAACAGCAAATCTGGACTCTGTGCTTTCTTTTATACAGAACAAGCGTTAGTGTTTTCTGCAGAAAAGCGATTCTGCGAGAAATTGTGAACACTTTTCCTTCCCGCGCACAGCGAAGGTGCTAGCAGGGAATTCTCTGACTGCCTTTCCCCAGTGCTCTGCAAGCTCTCCAGGGCAAGAGGAATTCTGGGGCTCTGTGCTTCATTTCGTCCTGAATAAGCGTTAGTGTTTTCTGCACAGAACCGATTCTGCGAAGCAAATGCGAATTGTTCTCCTTCCCGTGCACAGCGAAGGTGCTAGCAGGGAATTCTCTGCCTGCCTTTCCCCAGTGCTCTGCAAGCTCTCCAGGGCAATAGCAAATCTGGGGCTCTGTGCTTTCTTTCATCCTGAACAAGCGTTAGTGTTCTTCGCAGAAAAACAATTCTGCGTAAAAATGTGAACATTTCCCCTTCCTGTGCACAGAGAAGGTGCTAGCAGGGAATGCTCTGCCTGCCTTTCCCCAGTGCTCTGCAAGCTCTCCAGGGCAAGAGCAAATCTGGGCCTCTGTGCTCTCTTCCGTCCTGAACAAGCGTTAGTGTTTTCTGCACAAAAGCGATTCTGCGAAGCAAATGCGAATTGTTCTCCTTCCCGTGCACAGCGAAGGTGCTAGCAGGGAATTCTCTGCCTGCCTTTCCCCAGTTGTCTGCAAGCACTCCAGGGCAACAGCAAATCTGGACTCTGTGCTTTCTTTTATACAGAACAAGCGTTAGTGTTTTCTGCAGAAAAGCGATTCTGCGAGAAATTGTGAACACTTTTCCTTCCTGCGCACAGCGAAGGTGCTAGCAGGGAATTCTCTGACTGCCTTTCCCCAGTGCTCTGCAAGCTCTCCAGGGCAAGAGGAATTCTGGGGCTCTGTGCTTCATTTCGTCCTGAATAAGCGTTAGTGTTTTCTGCACAGAACCAATTCTGCGAAGCAAATGCGAATTGTTCTCCTTCCCGTGCACAGCGAAGGTGCTAGCAGGGAATTCTCTGCCTGCCTTTCCCCAGTGCTCTGCAAGCTCTCCAGGGCAATAGCAAATCTGGGGCTCTGTGCTTTCTTTCATCCTGAACAAGCGTTAGTGTTCTTTGCAGAAAAACGATTCTGCGAAAAAATGTGAACATTTCTCCTTCCTGTGCACAGAGAAGGTGCTAGCAGGGAATGCTCTGCCTGCCTTTCCCCAGTGCTGTGCAAGCTCTCCAGGGCAAGAGCAAATCTGGGCCTCTGTGCTCTCTTCCGTCCTGAACAAGCGTTAGTGTTTTCTGCACAAAAGCGATTCTGCGAAGCAAATGCGAATTGTTCTCCTTCCCGTGCACAGCGAAGGTGCTAGCAGGGAATTCTCTGCCTGCCTTTCCCCAGTTGTCTGCAAGCACTCCAGGGCAACAGCAAATCTGGACTCTGTGCTTTCTTTTATACAGAACAAGCGTTAGTGTTTTCTGCAGAAAAGCGATTCTGCGAGAAATTGTGAACACTTTTCCTTCCCGCGCACAGCGAAGGTGCTAGCAGGGAATTCTCTGACTGCCTTTCCCCAGTGCTCTGCAAGCTCTCCAGGGCAAGAGGAATTCTGGGGCTCTGTGCTTCATTTCGTCCTGAATAAGCGTTAGTGTTTTCTGCACAAAAGCGATTCTGCGAAGCAAATGCGAATTGTTCTCCTTCCCGTGCACAGCGAAGGTGCTAGCAGGAAATTCTCTGCCTGCCTTTCCCCAGTGCTCTGCAAGCTCTCCAGGGCAATAGCAAATCTGGGGCTCTGTGCTTTCTTTCATCCTGAACAAGCGTTAGTGTTCTTTGCAGAAAAACGATTCTGCGAAAAAATGTGAACATTTCTCCTTCCTGTGCACAGAGAAGGTGCTAGCAGGGAATGCTATGCCTGCCTTTCCCCAGTGCTGTGCAAGCTCTCCAGGGCAAGAGCAAATCTGGGCCTCTGTGCTCTCTTCCGTCCTGAACAAGCGTTAGTGTTTTCTGCACAAAAGCGATTCTGCGAAGCAAATGCGAATTGTTCTCCTTCCCGTGCACAGAGAAGGTGCTAGCAGGGATTTCTCTGCCTGCCTTTCCCCAGTTGTCTGCAAGCACTCCAGGGCAACAGCAAATCTGGACTCTGTGCTTTCTTTTATACCGAACAAGCCTTAGTGTTTTCTGCAGAAAAGCGATTCTGCGAAAAATTGTGAACAGTTTTCCTTCCCGCGCACAGCGGAGGTGCTAGCAGGGAATTCTCTGCCTGCCTTTCCCCAGTGCTCTGCAAGCTCTCCAGGGCAAGAGCAATTCTGGGGCTCTGTGCTTTCTTTCATCCTGAACAAGCGTTAGTGTTCTTTGCAGAAAAACGATTCTGCGAAAAAATGTGAACATTTCTCCTTCCTGTGCACAGAGAAGGTGCTAGTAGGGAATTCTCTGCCTGCCTTTCCCCAGTGCTCTGTAAGCTCTCCAGGGCAATAGCAAATCTGGGGCTCTGTGCTTCCTTTCGTCCTGAACAAGCGTTAGTGTTTTCTGCACAGAACCGCTTCTGCGAAGCAAATGCGAATTGTTCTCCTTCCCGCGCACAGCGGAGGTACTAGCAGGGAATTCTCTGCCTGCCTTTCCCCAGTGCTCTCCAAGCTCTCCAGCGCAATAGCAAATCTGGGGCTCTGTGCTTTCTTTCATCCTGAACAAGCGTTAGTGTTCTTTGCAGAAAAACGATTCTGCGAAAAAATGTGAACATTTCTCCTTCCTGTGCACAGCAAAGGTGCTAGCAGGGAATTCTCTGCCTGCCTTTCCCCAGTGCTCTGCAAGCTCTCCAGGACAATAGCAAATCTGGGCCTCTGTGCTCTCTTCCGTCCTGAACAAGCGTTAGTGTTTTCTGCTCATAAGTGATTCTGCGAAGCAAATGCGAACACTTTTCCTTCCCGCGCACAGCGGAGGTCCTAGCAGGGAATTCTCTGCCTGCCTTTCCCCAGTGCTCTGCAAGCTCTCCAGGGCAAGAGGAATTCTTGGGCTCTGTGCTTCATTTCGTCCTGAATAAGCGTTACTGTTTTCTGCACAAAAGCGATTCTGCGAAGCAAATGCGAATTGTTCTCCTTCCCGTGCACAGCGAAGGTGCTAGCAGGGAATTCTCTGCCTGCCTTTCCCCAGTGCTCTGCAAGCTCTCCAGGGCAATAGCAAATCTGGGGCTCTGTGCTTTCTTTCATCCTGAACAAGCGTTAGTGTTCTTTGCAGAAAAACGATTCTGCGTAAAAATGTGAACATTTCTCCTTCCCGTGCACAGCGGAGGTGCTAGCAGGGAATTCTCTGCCTGCCTTTCCCCAGTGCTCTGCAAGCTCTCCAGGGCAAGAGCAAATCTGGGGCTCTGTGCTTTCTTTCATCCTGAACAAGCGTTAGTGTTCTTTGCAGAAAAACGATTCTGCGAAAAAATGTGAACGTTTCTCCTTCCTGTGCACAGCGAAGGTGCTAGCATGGAATTCTCTGCCTGCCTTTCCCCAGTGCTCTGCAAGCTCTCCAGGGCAACAGCAAATCTGGACTCTGTGCTTTCTTTTATACAGAACAAGCGTTAGTGTTTTCTGCAGAAAAGCGATTCTGCGAAAAATTGTGAACACTTTTCCTTCCCGCGCACAGCGAAGGTGCTAGCAGGGAATTCTCTGCCTGCCTTTCCCCAGTGCTCTCCAAGCTCTCCAGCGCAATAGCAAATCTGGGGCTCTGTGCTTTCTTTCATCCTGAACAAGCGTTAGTGTTCTTTGCAGAAAAACGATTCTGCGTAAAAATGTGAACATTTCTCCTTCCTGTGCACAGAGAAGGTGCTAGCAGGGAATGCTCTGCCTGCCTTTCCCCAGTGCTGTGCAAGCTCTCCAGGGCAAGAGCAAATCTGGGCCTCTGTGCTCTCTTCCGTCCTGAACAAGCGTTAGTGTTTTCTGCAGAAAAGCGATTCTGCGAAGCAAATGCGAATTGTTCTCCTTCCCGTGCACAGCGAAGGTGCTAGCAGGGAATTCTCTGCCTGCCTTTCCCCAGTTGTCTGCAAGCACTCCAGGGCAACAGCAAATCTGGACTCTGTGCTTTCTTTTATACAGAACAAGCGTTAGTGTTTTCTGCAGAAAAGCGATTCTGCGAGAAATTGTGAACACTTTTCCTTCCCGCGCACAGCGAAGGTGCTAGCAGGGAATTCTCTGCCTGCCTTTCCCCAGTGCTCTGCAAGCTCTCCAGGGCAAGAGGAATTCTGGGGCTCTGTGCTTCATTTCGTCCTGAATAAGCGTTAGTGTTTTCTGCACAGAACCGATTCTGCGAAGCAAATGCGAATTGTTCTCCTTCCCGTGCACAGCGAAGGTGCTAGCAGGGAATTCTCTGCCTGCCTTTCCCCAGTGCTCTGCAAGCTCTCCAGGGCAATAGCAAATCTGGGGCTCTGTGCTTTCTTTCATCCTGAACAAGCGTTAGTGTTCTTTGCAGAAAAACGATTCTGCGTAAAAATGTGAACATTTCTCCTTCCTGTGCACAGAGAAGGTGCTAGCAGGGAATGCTCTGCCTGCCTTTCCCCAGTGCTCTGCAAGCTCTCCAGGGCAAGAGGAATTCTGGGGCTCTGTGCTTCATTTCGTCCTGAATAAGCGTTAGTGTTTTCTGCACAAAAGCGATTCTGCGAAGCAAATGCGAATTGTTCTCCTTCCCGTGCACAGCGAAGGTGCTAGCAGGGAATTCTCTGCCTGCCTTTCCCCAGTGCTCTGCAAGCTCTCCAGGGCAATAGCAAATCTGGGGCTCTGTGCTTTCTTTCATCCTGAACAAGCGTTAGTGTTCTTTGCAGAAAAACGATTCTGCGAAAAAATGTGAACATTTCTCCTTCCTGTGAACAGAGAAGATGCTAGCAGGGAATGCTCTGCCTGCCTTTCCCCAGTGCTGTGCAAGCTCTCCAGGGCAAGAGCAAATCTGGGCCTCTGTGCTCTCTTCCGTCCTGAACAAGCGTTAGTGTTTTCTGCACAAAAGCGATTCTGCGAAAAATTGTGAACATTTCTCCTTCCCGCGCACAGGGAAGGTACTAACAGGGAATTCTCTGCCTGCCTTTCCCCAGTGCTCTGCAAGCTCTCCAGGGCAACAGCAAATCTGGACTCTGTGCTTTCTTTTATACAGAACAAGCGTTAGTGTTTTCTGCAGAAAAGCGATTCTGCGAAAAATTGTGAACACTTTTCCTTCCCGCACACAGCGAAGGTGCTAGCAGGGAATTCTCTGCCTGCCTTTCCCCAGTGCTCTCCAAGCTCTCCAGCGCAATAGCAAATCTGGGGCTCTGTGCTTTCTTTCATCCTGAACAAGCGTTAGTGTTCTTTGCAGAAAAACGATTCTGCGTAAAAATGTGAACATTTCTCCTTCCTGTGCACAGAGAAGGTGCTAGCAGGGAATGCTCTGCCTGCCTTTCCCCAGTGCTGTGCAAGCTCTCCAGGGCAAGAGCAAATCTGGGCCTCTGTGCTCTCTTCCGTCCTGAACAAGCGTTAGTGTTTTCTGCAGAAAAGCGATTCTGCGAAGCAAATGCGAATTGTTCTCCTTCCCGTGCACAGCGAAGGTGCTAGCAGGGAATTCTCTGCCTGCCTTTCCCCAGTTGTCTGCAAGCACTCCAGGGCAACAGCAAATCTGGACTCTGTGCTTTCTTTTATACAGAACAAGCGTTAGTGTTTTCTGCAGAAAAGCGATTCTGCGAGAAATTGTGAACACTTTTCCTTCCCGCGCACAGCGAAGGTGCTAGCAGGGAATTCTCTGCCTTCCTTTCCCCAGTGCTCTGCAAGCTCTCCAGGGCAAGAGGAATTCTGGGGCTCTGTGCTTCATTTCGTCCTGAATAAGCGTTAGTGTTTTCTGCACAGAACCGATTCTGCGAAGCAAATGCGAATTGTTCTCCTTCCCGTGCACAGCGAAGGTGCTAGCAGGGAATTCTCTGCCTGCCTTTCCCCAGTGCTCTGCAAGCTCTCCAGGGCAATAGCAAATGTGGGGCTCTGTGCTTTCTTTCATCCTGAACAAGCGTTAGTGTTCTTTGCAGAAAAACGATTCTGCGTAAAAATGTGAACATTTCTCCTTCCTGTGCACAGAGAAGGTGCTAGCAGGGAATGCTCTGCCTGCCTTTCCCCAGTGCTGTGCAAGCTCTCCAGGGCAAGAGCAAATCTGGGCCTCTGTGCTCTCTTCCGTCCTGAACAAGCGTTAGTGTTTTCTGCACAAAAGCGATTCTGCGAAGCAAATGCGAATTGTTCTCATTCCCGTGCACAGCGAAGGTGCTAGCAGGGAATTCTCTGCCTGCCTTTCCCCAGTTGTCTGCAAGCACTCCAGGGCAACAGCAAATCTGGACTCTGTGCTTTCTTTTATACAGAACAAGCGTTAGTGTTTTCTGCAGAAAAGCGATTCTGCGAGAAATTGTGAACACTTTTCCTTCCTGCGCACAGCGAAGGTGCTAGCAGGGAATTCTCTGACTGCCTTTCCCCAGTGCTCTGCAAGCTCTCCAGGGCAAGAGGAATTCTGGGGCTCTGTGCTTCATTTCGTCCTGAATAAGCGTTAGTGTTTTCTGCACAGAACCGATTCTGCGAAGCAAATGCGAATTGTTCTCCTTCCCGTGCACAGCGAAGGTGCTAGCAGGGAATTCTCTGCCTGCCTTTCCCCAGTGCTCTGCAAGCTCTCCAGGGCAATAGCAAATGTGGGGCTCTGTGCTTTCTTTCATCCTGAACAAGCGTTAGTGTTCTTTGCAGAAAAACGATTCTGCGAAAAAATGTGAACATTTCTCCTTCCTGTGCACAGAGAAGGTGCTAGCAGGGAATGCTCTGCCTGCCTTTCCCCAGTGCTGTGCAAGCTCTCCAGGGCAAGAGCAAATCTGGGCCTCTGTGCTCTCTTCCGTCCTGAACAAGCGTTAGTGTTTTCTGCACAAAAGCGATTCTGCGAAGCAAATGCGAATTGTTCTCCTTCCCGTGCACAGAGAAGGTGCTAGCAGGGATTTCTCTGCCTGCCTTTCCCCAGTTGTCTGCAAGCACTCCAGGGCAACAGCAAATCTGGACTCTGTGCTTTCTTTTATACCGAACAAGCCTTAGTGTTTTCTGCAGAAAAGCGATTCTGCGAAAAATTGTGAACACTTTTCCTTCCCGCGCACAGCGGAGGTGCTAGCAGGGAATTCTCTGCCTGCCTTTCCCCAGTGCTCTGCAAGCTCTCCAGGGCAAGAGCAATTCTGGGGCTCTGTGCTTTCTTTCATCCTGAACAAGCGTTAGTGTTCTTTGCAGAAAAACGATTCTGCGAAAAAATGTGAACATTTCTCCTTCCTGTGCACAGAGAAGGTGCTAGTAGGGAATTCTCTGCCGGCCTTTCCCCAGTGCTCTGTAAGCTCTCCAGGGCAAGAGCAAATCTGGGGCTCTGTGCTTCCTTTCGTCCTGAACAAGCGTTAGTGTTTTCTGCACAGAACCGATTCTGCGAAGCAAATGCGAATTGTTCTCCTTCCCGCGCACAGAGAAGGTACTAGCAGGGAATTCTCTGCCTGCCTTTCCCCAGTGCTCTGCAAGCTCTCCAGGACAATAGCAAATCTGGGCCTCTGTGCTCTCTTCCGTCCTGAACAAGCGTTAGTGTTTTCTGCTCATAAGTGATTCTGCGAAGCAAATGCGAACACTTTTCCTTCCCGCGCACAGCGGAGGTCCTAGCAGGGAATTCTCTGCCTGCCTTTCCCCAGTGCTCTGCAAGCTCTCCAGGGCAAGAGGAATTCTGGGGCTCTGTGCTTCATTTCGTACTGAATAAGCGTTACTGTTTTCTGCACAAAAGCGATTCTGTGAAGCAAATGCGAACACTTTTCCTTCCCGCGCACAGCGAAGATGCTAGCAGGGAATTCTCTGCCTGCCTTTCCCCAGTGCTCTGCAAGCTCTCCAGGGCAACAGCAAATCTGGACTCTGTGCTTTCTTTTATACAGAACAAGCGTTAGTGTTTTCTGCAGAAAAGCGATTCTGTGAAAAATTGTGAACAGTTCTCCTTCCCGTGCACAGCGAAGGTGCTAGCAGAGAATTCTCTGCCTGCCTTTCCCCAGTGCTCTGCAAGCTCTCTAGGGCAAGAGGAATTCTGGGGCTCTGTGCTTCATTTCGTCCTGAATAAGCGTTAGTGTTTTCTGCACAAAAGCGGCTTTGTGAAGCAAATGCGAATTGTTCTCCTTCCCGTGCACATCGAAGGTGATAGCAGGGAATTCTCTGCCTGCCTTTCCCCAGTGCTCTGCAAGCTCTGCAGCGCAATAGCAAATCTGGGGCTCTGTGCTTTCTTTCATCCTGAACAAGCGTTAGTGTTCTTTGCAGAAAAACGATTCTGCGAAAAAATGTGAACATTTCTCCTTCCTGTGCACAGAGAAGGTGCTAGCAGGGAATTCTCTGCCTGCCTTTCCCCAGTGCTCTGCAAGCTCTCCAGGGCAACAGCAAATCTGGACTCTGTGCTTTCTTTTATACAGAACAAGCGTTAGTGTTTTCTGCAGAAAAGCGATTCTGCGAAAAATTGTGAACATTTCTCCTTCCCGCGCACAGCGAAGGTGCTAGCAGGGAATTCTCTGCCTGCCTTTCCCCAGTGCTCTGCAAGCTCTCCAGGGCAACAGCAAATCTGGACTCTGTGCTTTCTTTTATACAGAACAAGCGTTAGTGTTTTCTGCAGAAAAGCGATTCTGCGAAAAATTGTGAACAGTTCTCCTTCCCGCGCACAGCGAAGGTGCTAGCAGGGAATTCTCTGCCTGCCTTTCCCCAGTGCTCTGCAAGCTCTGCAGCGCAATAGCAAATCTGGGGCTCTGTGCTTTCTTTCATCCTGAACGAGCGTTAGTGTTCTTTGCAGAAAAACGATTCTGCGACAAAATGTGAACATTTCTCCTTCCCGTGCACAGCGAAGGTGCTAGCAGGGAATTCTCTGCCTGCCTTTCCCCAGTTGTCTGCAAGCACTCCAGGGCAACAGCAAATCTGGACTCTGTGCTTTCTTTTATACAGAACAAGCGTTAGTGTTTTCTGCAGAAAAGCGATTCTGCGAAAAATTGTGAACACTTTTCCTTCCCGCGCACAGCGAAGGTGCTAGCAGGGAATTCTCTGCCTGCCTTTCCCCAGTGCTCTGCAAGCTCTGCAGTGCAATAGCAAATCTGGGGCTCTGTGCTTTCTTTCATCCTGAACAAGCGTTAGTGTTCTTTGCAGATAAACGATTCTGCGAAAAAATGTGAACATTTCTCCTTCCCGTGCACAGCGGAGGTGCTAGCAGGGAATTCTCTGCCTGGCTTTCCCCAGTGCTGTGCAAGCTCTCCACGGCAACAGCAAATCTGGACTCTGTGCTTTCTTTTATACAGAACAAGCGTTAGTGTTTTCTGCAGAAAAGCGATTCTGCGAAATATTGTGAACATTTCTCCTTCCCGCGCACAGCGAAGGTGCTAGCAGGGAATTCTCTGCCTGCCTTTCCCCAGTGCTCTGCAAGCTCTCCAGGGCAACAGCAAATCTGGACTCTGTGCTTGCTTTTATACAGAACAAGCGTTAGTGTTTTCTGCAGAAAAGCGATTCTGCGAGAAATTGTGAACACTTTTCCTTCCCGCGCACAGCGAAGGTGCTAGCAGGGAATTCTCTGACTGCCTTTCCCCAGTGCTCTGCAAGCTCTCCAGGGCAAGAGGAATTCTGGGGCTCTGTGCTTCATTTCGTCCTGAATAAGCGTTACTGTTTTCTGCACAAAAGCGATTCTGCGAAGCAAATGCGAATTGTTCTCCTTCCCGTGCACAGCGAAGGTGCTAGCAGGGAATTCTCTGCCTGCCTTTCCCCAGTGCTCTGCAAGCTCTCCAGGGCAATAGCAAATGTGGGGCTCTGTGCTTTCTTTCATCCTGAACAAGCGTTAGTGTTCTTTGCAGAAAAACGATTCTGCGAAAAAATGTGAACATTTCTCCTTCCTGTGCACAGAGAAGGTGCTAGCAGGGAATGCTCTGCCTGCCTTTCCCCAGTGCTGTGCAAGCTCTCCAGGGCAAGAGCAAATCTGGGCCTCTGTGCTCTCTTCCGTCCTGAACAAGCGTTAGTGTTTTCTGCACAAAAGCGATTCTGCGAAGCAAATGCGAATTGTTCTCCTTCCCGTGCACAGAGAAGGTGCTAGCTGGGATTTCTCTGCCTGCCTTTCCCCAGTTGTCTGCAAGCACTCCAGGGCAACAGCAAATCTGGACTCTGTGCTTTCTTTTATACCGAACAAGCCTTAGTGTTTTCTGCAGAAAAGCGATTCTGCGAAAAATTGTGAACACTTTTCCTTCCCGCGCACAGCGGAGGTGCTAGCAGGGAATTCTCTGCCTGCCTTTCCCCAGTGCTCTGCAAGCTCTCCAGGGCAAGAACAATTCTGGGGCTCTGTGCTTTCTTTCATCCTGAACAAGCGTTAGTGTTCTTTGCAGAAAAACGATTCTGCGAAAAAATGTGAACATTTCTCCTTCCTGTGCACAGAGAAGGTGCTAGTAGGGAATTCTCTGCCGGCCTTTCCCCAGTGCTCTGTAAGCTCTCCAGGGCAAGAGCAAATCTGGGGCTCTGTGCTTCCTTTCGTCCTGAACAAGCGTTAGTGTTTTCTGCACAGAACCGATTCTGCGAAGCAAATGCGAATTGTTCTCCTTCCCGCGCACAGCGGAG
This sequence comes from Strix uralensis, assembly GCF_047716275.1. Taxonomy (NCBI): domain Eukaryota; kingdom Metazoa; phylum Chordata; class Aves; order Strigiformes; family Strigidae; genus Strix; species Strix uralensis. The sequence continues at coordinate 5,441,135 of NC_133972.1, read as the reverse complement.
GTACTAGCAGGGAATTCTCTGCCTGCCTTTCCCCAGTGCTCTCCAAGCTCTCCAGCGCAATAGCAAATCTGGGGCTCTGTGCTTTCTTTCATCCTGAACAAGCGTTAGTGTTCTTTGCAGAAAAACGATTCTGCGAAAAAATGTGAACATTTCTCCTTCCTGTGCACAGCAAAGGTGCTAGCAGGGAATTCTCTGCCTGCCTTTCCCCAGTGCTCTGCAAGCTCTCCAGGACAATAGCAAATCTGGGCCTCTGTGCTCTCTTCCGTCCTGAACAAGCGTTAGTGTTTTCTGCTCATAAGTGATTCTGCGAAGCAAATGCGAACACTTTTCCTTCCCGCGCACAGCGGAGGTCCTAGCAGGGAATTCTCTGCCTGCCTTTCCCCAGTGCTCTGCAAGCTCTCCAGGGCAAGAGGAATTCTGGGGCTCTGTGCTTCATTTCGTACTGAATAAGCGTTACTGTTTTCTGCACAAAAGCGATTCTGTGAAGCAAATGCGAACACTTTTCCTTCCCGCGCACAGCGAAGGTGCTAGCAGGGAATTCTCTGCCTGCCTTTCCCCAGTGCTCTGCAAGCTCTCCAGGGCAAGAGGAATTCTGGGGCTCTGTGCTTCCTTTCGTCCTGAACAAGCGTTAGTGTTTTCTGCACAGAACCGATTCTGCGAAGCAAATGCGAATTGTTCTCCTTCCCGCGCACAGCGGAGGTACTAGCAGGGAATTCTCTGCCTGCCTTTCCCCAGTGCTCTCCAAGCTCTCCAGCGCAATAGCAAATCTGGGGCTCTGTGCTTTCTTTCATCCTGAACAAGCGTTAGTGTTCTTTGCAGAAAAACGATTCTGCGAAAAAATGTGAACATTTCTCCTTCCTGTGCACAGCAAAGGTGCTAGCAGGGAATTCTCTGCCTGCCTTTCCCCAGTGCTCTGCAAGCTCTCCAGGACAATAGCAAATCTGGGCCTCTGTGCTCTCTTCCGTCCTGAACAAGCGTTAGTGTTTTCTGCTCATAAGTGATTCTGCGAAGCAAATGCGAACACTTTTCCTTCCCGCGCACAGCGGAGGTCCTAGCAGGGAATTCTCTGCCTGCCTTTCCCCAGTGCTCTGCAAGCTCTCCAGGGCAACAGCAAATCTGGACTCTGTGCTTTCTTTTATACAGAACAAGCGTTAGTGTTTTCTGCAGAAAAGCGATTCTGTGAAAAATTGTGAACAGTTCTCCTTCCCGCGCACAGCGAAGGTGCTAGCAGAGAATTCTCTGCCTGCCTTTCCCCAGTGCTCTGCAAGCTCTCCAGGGCAAGAGGAATTCTGGGGCTCTGTGCTTCATTTCGTCCTGAATAAGCGTTAGTGTTTTCTGCACAAAAGCGGCTTTGTGAAGCAAATGCGAATAGTTCTCCTTCCCGTGCACATCGAAGGTGATAGCAGGGAATTCTCTGCCTGCCTTTCCCCAGTGCTCTGCAAGCTCTGCAGCGCAATAGCAAATCTGGGGCTCTGTGCTTTCTTTCATCCTGAACAAGCGTTAGTGTTCTTTGCAGAAAAACGATTCTGCGAAAAAATGTGAACATTTCTCCTTCCTGTGCACAGAGAAGGTGCTAGCAGCGAATTCTCTGCCTGCCTTTCCCCAGTGCTCTGCAAGCTCTCCAGGGCAACAGCAAATCTGGACTCTGTGCTTTCTTTTATACAGAACAAGCGTTAGTGTTTTCTGCAGAAAAGCGATTCTGCGAAAAATTGTGAACATTTCTCCTTCCCGCGCACAGCGAAGGTGCTAGCAGGGAATTCTCTGCCTGCCTTTCCCCAGTGCTCTGCAAGCTCTCCAGGGCAACAGCAAATCTGGACTCTGTGCTTTCTTTTATACAGAACAAGCGTTAGTGTTTTCTGCAGAAAAGCGATTCTGCGAAAAATTGTGAACAGTTCTCCTTCCCGCGCACAGCGAAGGTGCTAGCAGGGAATTCTCTGCCTGCCTTTCCCCAGTGCTCTGCAAGCTCTGCAGCGCAATAGCAAATCTGGGGCTCTGTGCTTTCTTTCATCCTGAACGAGCGTTAGTGTTCTTTGCAGAAAAACGATTCTGCGACAAAATGTGAACATTTCTCCTTCCCGTGCACAGCGGAGGTGCTAGCAGGGAATTCTCTGCCTGCCTTTCCCCAGTGCTCTGCAAGCTCTCCAGGGCAAGAGCAAATCTGGGGCTCTGTGCTTTCTTTCATCCTAAACAAGCGTTAGTGTTCTTTGCAGAAAAACGATTCTGCGAAAAAATGTGAACATTTCTCCTTCCCGTGCACAGCGAAGGTGCTAGCATGGAATTCTCTGCCTGCCTTTCCCCAGTGCTCTGCAAGCTCTCCAGGGCAACAGCAAATCTGGACTCTGTGCTTTCTTTTATACAGAACAAGCGTTAGTGTTTTCTGCAGAAAAGCGATTCTGCGAAAAATTGTGAACACTTCTCCTTCCCGCGCACAGGGAAGGTGCTAACAGGGAATTCTCTGCCTGCCTTTCCCCAGTGCTCTGCAAGCTCTCCAGGGCAACAGCAAATCTGGACTCTGTGCTTTCTTTTATACAGAACAAGCGTTAGTGTTTTCTGCAGAAAAGCGATTCTGCGAAAAATTGTGAACACTTCTCCTTCCCGCGCACAGCGAAGGTGCTAGCAGGGAATTCTCTGCCTGCCTTTCCCCAGTGCTCTGCAAGCTCTCCAGGGCAAGAGCAAATCTGGGGCTCTGTGCTTTCTTTCATCCTGAACAAGCGTTAGTGTTCTTTGCAGATAAACGATTCTGCGAAAAAATGTGAACATTTCTCCTTCCCGTGCACAGCGGAGGTGCTAGCAGGGAATTCTCTGCCTGGCTTTCCCCAGTGCTGTGCAAGCTCTCCACGGCAACAGCAAATCTGGACTCTGTGCTTTCTTTTATACAGAACAAGCGTTAGTGTTTTCTGCAGAAAAGCGATTCTGCGAAATATTGTGAACATTTCTCCTTCCCGCGCACAGCGAAGGTGCTAGCAGGGAATTCTCTGCCTGCCTTTCCCCAGTGCTCTGCAAGCTCTCCAGGGCAACAGCAAATCTGGACTCTGTGCTTGCTTTTATACAGAACAAGCGTTAGTGTTTTCTGCAGAAAAGCGATTCTGCGAAAAATTGTGAACATTTCTCCTTCCCGCGCACAGCGAAGTTGCTAGCAGGGAATTCTCTGCCTGCCTTTCCCCAGTGCTCTGCAAGCTCTCCAGGGCAACAGCAAATCTGGACTCTGTGCTTTCTTTTATACAGAACAAGCGTTAGTGTTTTCTGCAGAAAAGCGATTCTGCGAGAAATTGTGAACACTTTTCCTTCCCGCGCACAGCGAAGGTGCTAGCAGGGAATTCTCTGACTGCCTTTCCCCAGTGCTCTGCAAGCTCTCCAGGGCAAGAGGAATTCTGGGGCTCTGTGCTTCATTTCGTCCTGAATAAGCGTTACTGTTTTCTGCACAAAAGCGATTCTGCGAAGCAAATGCGAATTGTTCTCCTTCCCGTGCACAGCGAAGGTGCTAGCAGGGAATTCTCTGCCTGCCTTTCCCCAGTGCTCTGCAAGCTCTCCAGGGCAATAGCAAATCTGGGGCTCTGTGCTTTCTTTCATCCTGAACAAGCGTTAGTGTTCTTTGCAGAAAAACGATTCTGCGTAAAAATGTGAACATTTCTCCTTCCTGTGCACAGAGAAGGTGCTAGCAGGGAATGCTCTGCCTGCCTTTCCCCAGTGCTGTGCAAGCTCTCCAGGGCAAGAGCAAATCTGGGCCTCTGTGCTCTCTTCCATCCTGAACAAGCGTTAGTGTTTTCTGCACAAAAGCAATTCTGCGAAGCAAATGCGAATTGTTCTCCTTCCTGTGCACAGCGAAGGTGCTAGCAGGGAATTCTCTGCCTGCCTTTCCCCAGTTGTCTGCAAGCACTCCAGGGCAACAGCAAATCTGGACTCTGTGCTTTCTTTTATACAGAACAAGCGTTAGTGTTTTCTGCAGAAAAGCGATTCTGCGAGAAATTGTGAACACTTTTCCTTCCCGCGCACAGCGAAGGTGCTAGCAGGGAATTCTCTGACTGCCTTTCCCCAGTGCTCTGCAAGCTCTCCAGGGCAAGAGGAATTCTGGGGCTCTGTGCTTCATTTCGTCCTGAATAAGCGTTAGTGTTTTCTGCAGAAAAGCGATTCTGCGAAAAATTGTGAACAGTTCTCCTTCCCGCGCACAGCGAAGGTGCTAGCAGGGAATTCTCTGCCTGCCTTTCCCCAGTGCTCTGCAAGCTCTGCAGCGCAATAGCAAATCTGGGGCTCTGTGCTTTCTTTCATCCTGAACAAGCGTTAGGGTTCTTTGCAGAAAAACGATTCTGCGTAAAAATGTGAACATTTCTCCTTCCCGCGCACAGCGAAGTTGCTAGCAGGGAATTCTCTGCCTGCCTTTCCCCAGTGCTCTGCAAGCTCTCCAGGGCAACAGCAAATCTGGGGCTCTGTGCTTTATTTCGTCCTGAATAAGCGTTACTGTTTTCTGCACAAAAGCGATTCTGCGAAGCAAATGCGAATTGTTCTCCTTCCCGTGCACAGCGAAGGTGCTAGCAGGGAATTCTCTGCCTGCCTTTCCCCAGTGCTCTGCAAGCTCTCCAGGGCAAGAGCAAATCTGGGCCTCTGTGCTCTCTTCCGTCCTGAACAAGCGTTAGTGTTTTCTGCACAAAAGCAATTCTGCGAAGCAAATGCGAATTGTTCTCCTTCCCGTGCACAGCGAAGGTGCTAGCAGGGAATTCTCTGCCTGCCTTTCCCCAGTGCTCTGCAAGCTCTGCAGCGCAATAGCAAATCTGGGGCTCTGTGCTTTCTTTCATCCTGAACAAGCGTTAGGGTTCTTTGCAGAAAAACGATTCTGCGAAAAAATGTGAACATTTCTCCTTCCCGTGCACAGCGGAGGTGCTAGCAGGGAATTCTCTGCCTGCCTTTCCCCAGTGCTCTGCAAGCTCTCCAGGGCAACAGCAAATCTGGACTCTGTGCTTTCTTTTATACAGAACAAGCGTTAGTGTTTTCTGCAGAAAAGCGATTCTGCGAAAAATTGTGAACATTTCTCCTTCCCGCGCACAGCGAAGTTGCTAGCAGGGAATTCTCTGCCTGCCTTTCCCCAGTGCTCTGCAAGCTCTCCAGGGCAACAGCAAATCTGGACTCTGTGCTTTCTTTTATACAGAACAAGCGTTAGTGTTTTCTGCAGAAAAGCGATTCTGCGAAAAATTGTGAACACTTTTCCTTCCCGCGCACAGCGAAGGTGCTAGCAGGGAATTCTCTGACTGCCTTTCCCCAGTGCTCTGCAAGCTCTCCAGGGCAAGAGGAATTCTGGGGCTCTGTGCTTCATTTCGTCCTGAATAAGCGTTACTGTTTTCTGCAGAAAAGCGATTCTGCGAAGCAAATGCGAATTGTTCTCCTTCCCGTGCACAGCCAAGGTGCTAGCAGGGAATTCTCTGCCTGCCTTTCCCCAGTGCTCTGCAAGCTCTCCAGGGCAATAGCAAATCTGGGGCTCTGTGCTTTCTTTCATCCTGAACAAGCGTTAGTGTTCTTTGCAGAAAAACGATTCTGCGTAAAAATGTGAACATTTCTCCTTCCTGTGCACAGAGAAGGTGCTAGCAGGGAATGCTCTGCCTGCCTTTCCCCAGTGCTGTGCAAGCTCTCCAGGGCAAGAGCAAATCTGGGCCTCTGTGCTCTCTTCCGTCCTGAACAAGCGTTAGTGTTTTCTGCACAGAACCGATTCTGCGAAGCAAATGCGAATTCTTCTCCTTCCCGTGCACAGCGAAGGTGCTAGCAGGGAATTCTCTGCCTGCCTTTCCCCAGTTGTCTGCAAGCACTCCAGGGCAACAGCAAATCTGGACTCTGTGCTTTCTTTTATACAGAACAAGCGTTAGTGTTTTCTGCAGAAAAGCGATTCTGCGAGAAATTGTGAACACTTTTCCTTCCCGCGCACAGCGAAGGTGCTAGCAGGGAATTCTCTGACTGCCTTTCCCCAGTGCTCTGCAAGCTCTCCAGGGCAAGAGGAATTCTGGGGCTCTGTGCTTCATTTCGTCCTGAATAAGCGTTAGTGTTTTCTGCAGAAAAGTGATTCTGCGAAAAATTGTGAACAGTTCTCCTTCCCGCGCACAGCGAAGGTGCTAGCAGGAAATTCTCTGCCTGCCTTTCCCCAGTGCTCTGCAAGCTCTGCAGCGCAATAGCAAATGTGGGGCTCTGTGCTTTCTTTCATCCTGAACAAGCGTTAGGGTTCTTTGCAGAAAAACGATTCTGCGAAAAAATGTGAACATTTCTCCTTCCCGTGCACAGCGGAGGTGCTAGCAGGGAATTCTCTGCCTGCCTTTCCCCAGTGCTCTGCAAGCTCTCCACGGCAATAGCAAATCTGGACTCTGTGCTTTCTTTTATACAGAACAAGCGTTAGTGTTTTCTGCAGAAAAGCGATTCTGCGAAAAATTGTGAACATTTCTCCTTCCCGCGCACAGCGAAGGTGCTAGCAGGGAATTCTCTGCCTGCCTTTCCCCAGTGCTCTGCAAGCTCTTCAGGGCAAGAGGAATTCTGGGGCTCTGTGCTTCATTTCGTCCTGAATAAGCGTTAGTGTTTTCTGCACAAAAGCGATTCTGCGAAGCAAATGCGAATTGTTCTCCTTCCCGTGCACAGCGAAGGTGCTAGCAGGGAATCCTCTGCCTGCCTTTCCCCAGTGCTCTGCAAGCTCTCCAGGGCAAGAGCAAATCTGGGGCTCTGTGCTTTCTTCCGTCCTGAACGAGCGTTAGTGTTCTTTGCAGAAAAACGATTCTGCGAAAAAATGTGAACATTTCTCCTTACCGTGCACAGCGGAGGTGCTAGCAGGGAATTCTCTGCCTGCCTTTCCCCAGTGCTCTGCAAGCTCTCCAGGGCAAGAGCAAATCTGGGGCTCTGTGCTTTCTTTCATCCTGAACAAGCGTTAGTGTTCTTTGCAGAAAAACGATTCTGCGAAAAAATGTGAACATTTCTCCTTCCCGTGCACAGCGAAGGTGCTAGCATGGAATTCTCTGCCTGCCTTTCCCCAGTGCTCTGCAAGCTCTCCAGGGCAACAGCAAATCTGGACTCTGTGCTTTCTTTTATACAGAACAAGCGTTAGTGTTTTCTGCAGAAAAGCGATTCTGCGAAAAATTGTGAACATTTCTCCTTCCCGCGCACAGCGAAGGTGCTAGCAGGGAATTCTCTGCCTGCCTTTCCCCAGTGCTCTGCAAGCTCTCCAGGGCAACAGCAAATCTGGACTCTGTGCTTTCTTTTATACAGAACAAGCGTTAGTGTTTTCTGCAGAAAAGCGATTCTGCGAAAAATTGTGAACAGTTCTCCTTCCCGCGCACAGCGAAGGTGCTAGCAGGGAATTCTCTGCCTGCCTTTCCCCAGTGCTCTGCAAGCTCTGCAGCGCAATAGCAAATCTGGGGCTCTGTGCTTTCTTTCATCCTGAACGAGCGTTAGTGTTCTTTGCAGAAAAACAATTCTGCGACAAAATGTGAACATTTCTCCTTCCCGTGCACAGCGGAGGTGCTAGCAGGGAATTCTCTGCCTGCCTTTCCCCAGTGCTCTGCAAGCTCTCCAGGGCAAGAGCTAATCTGGGGCTCTGTGCTTTCTTTCATCCTAAACAAGCGTTAGTGTTCTTTGCAGAAAAACGATTCTGCGAAAAATTGTGAACATTTCTCCTTCCCGCGCACAGGGAAGGTGCTAACAGGGAATTCTCTGCCTGCCTTTCCACAGTGCTCTGCAAGCTCTCCAGGGCAACAGCAAATCTGGACTCTGTGCTTTCTTTTATACAGAACAAGCGTTAGTGTTTTCTGCAGAAAAGCGATTCTGCGAAAAATTGTGAACACTTTTCCTTCCCGCGCACAGCGAAGGTGCTAGCAGGGAATTCTCTGACTGCCTTTCCCCAGTGCTCTGCAAGCTCTGCAGTGCAATAGCAAATCTGGGGCTCTGTGCTTTCTTTCATCCTGAACAAGCGTTAGTGTTCTTTGCAGATAAACGATTCTGCGAAAAAATGTGAACATTTCTCCTTCCCGTGCACAGCGGAGGTGCTAGCAGGGAATTCTCTGCCTGGCTTTCCCCAGTGCTCTGCAAGCTCTCCACGGCAACAGCAAATCTGGACTCTGTGCTTTCTTTTATACAGAACAAGCGTTAGTGTTTTCTGCAGAAAAGCGATTCTGCGAAATATTGTGAACATTTCTCCTTCCCGCGCACAGCGAAGGTGCTAGCAGGGAATTCTCTGCCTGCCTTTCCCCAGTGCTCTGCAAGCTCTCCAGGGCAACAGCAAATCTGGACTCTGTGCTTGCTTTTATACAGAACAAGCGTTAGTGTTTTCTGCAGAAAAGCGATTCTGCGAAAAATTGTGAACAGTTCTCCTTCCCGCGCACAGCGAAGTTGCTAGCAGGGAATTCTCTGCCTGCCTTTCCCCAGTGCTCTGCAAGCTCTCCAGGGCAACAGCAAATCTGGACTCTGTGCTTTCTTTTATACAGAACAAGCGTTAGTGTTTTCTGCAGAAAAGCGATTCTGCGAGAAATTGTGAACACTTTTCCTTCCCGCGCACAGCGAAGGTGCTAGCAGGGAATTCTCTGACTGCCTTTCCCCAGTGCTCTGCAAGCTCTCCAGGGCAAGAGGAATTCTGGGGCTCTGTGCTTCATTTCGTCCTGAATAAGCGTTACTGTTTTCTGCACAAAAGCGATTCTGCGAAGCAAATGCGAATTGTTCTCCTTCCCGTGCACAGCGAAGGTGCTAGCAGGGAATTCTCTGCCTGCCTTTCCCCAGTGCTCTGCAAGCTCTCCAGGGCAATAGCAAATCTGGGGCTCTGTGCTTTCTTTCATCCTGAACAAGCGTTAGTGTTCTTTGCAGAAAAACGATTCTGCGTAAAAATGTGAACATTTCTCCTTCCTGTGCACAGAGAAGGTGCTAGCAGGGAATGCTCTGCCTGCCTTTCCCCAGTGCTGTGCAAGCTCTCCAGGGCAAGAGCAAATCTGGGCCTCTGTGCTCTCTTCCGTCCTGAACAAGCGTTAGTGTTTTCTGCACAGAACCGATTCTGCGAAGCAAATGCGAATTCTTCTCCTTCCCGTGCACAGCGAAGGTGCTAGCAGGGAATTCTCTGCCTGCCTTTCCCCAGTTGTCTGCAAGCACTCCAGGGCAACAGCAAATCTGGACTCTGTGCTTTCTTTTATACAGAACAAGCGTTAGTGTTTTCTGCAGAAAAGCGATTCTGCGAGAAATTGTGAACACTTTTCCTTCCCGCGCACAGCGAAGGTGCTAGCAGGGAATTCTCTGACTGCCTTTCCCCAGTGCTCTGCAAGCTCTCCAGGGCAAGAGGAATTCTGGGGCTCTGTGCTTCATTTCGTCCTGAATAAGCGTTAGTGTTTTCTGCAGAAAAGTGATTCTGCGAAAAATTGTGAACAGTTCTCCTTCCCGCGCACAGCGAAGGTGCTAGCAGGAAATTCTCTGCCTGCCTTTCCCCAGTGCTCTGCAAGCTCTGCAGCGCAATAGCAAATGTGGGGCTCTGTGCTTTCTTTCATCCTGAACAAGCGTTAGGGTTCTTTGCAGAAAAACGATTCTGCGAAAAAATGTGAACATTTCTCCTTCCCGTGCACAGCGGAGGTGCTAGCAGGGAATTCTCTGCCTGCCTTTCCCCAGTGCTCTGCAAGCTCTCCAGGGCAACAGCAAATCTGGACTCTGTGCTTTCTTTTATACAGAACAAGCGTTAGTGTTTTCTGCAGAAAAGCGATTCTGCGAAAAATTGTGAACATTTCTCCTTCCCGCGCACAGCGAAGGTGCTAGCAGGGAATTCTCTGCCTGCCTTTCCCCAGTGCTCTGCAAGCTCTTCAGGGCAAGAGGAATTCTGGGGCTCTGTGCTTCATTTCGTCCTGAATAAGCGTTAGTGTTTTCTGCACAAAAGCGATTCTGCGAAGCAAATGCGAATTGTTCTCCTTCCCGTGCACAGCGAAGGTGCTAGCAGGGAATTCTCTGCCTGCCTTTCCCCAGTGCTCTGCAAGCTCTCCAGGGCAAGAGCAAATCTGGGGCTCTGTGCTTTCTTCCGTCCTGAACGAGCGTTAGTGTTCTTTGCAGAAAAACGATTCTGCGAAAAAATGTGAACATTTCTCCTTACCGTGCACAGCGGAGGTGCTAGCAGGGAATTCTCTGCCTGCCTTTCCCCAGTGCTCTGCAAGCTCTCCAGGGCAAGAGCAAATCTGGGGCTCTGTGCTTTCTTTCATCCTGAACAAGCGTTAGTGTTCTTTGCAGAAAAACGATTCTGCGAAGCAAATGCGAATTGTTCTCCTTCCCGTGCACAGAGAAGGTGCTAGCAGGGAATTCTCTGCCTGCCTTTCCCCAGTTGTCTGCAAGCACTCCAGGGCAACAGCAAATCTGGACTCTGTGCTTTCTTTTATACAGAACAAGCGTTAGTGTTTTCTGCAGAAAAGCGATTCTGCGAGAAATTGTGAACACTTTTCCTTCCCGCGCACAGCGAAGGTGCTAGCAGGGAATTCTCTGACTGCCTTTCCCCAGTGCTCTGCAAGCTCTCCAGGGCAAGAGGAATTCTGGGGCTCTGTGCTTCATTTCGTCCTGAATAAGCGTTAGTGTTTTCTGCAGAAAAGCGATTCTGCGAAGCAAATGCGAATTGTTCTCCTTCCCGTGCACAGCGAAGGTGCTAGCAGGGAATTCTCTGCCTGCCTTTCCCCAGTTGTCTGCAAGCACTCCAGGGCAACAGCAAATCTGGACTCTGTGCTTTCTTTTATACAGAACAAGCGTTAGTGTTTTCTGCAGAAAAGCGATTCTGCGAGAAATTGTGAACACTTTTCCTTCCCGCGCACAGCGAAGGTGCTAGCAGGGAATTCTCTGCCTGCCTTTCCCCAGTGCTCTGCAAGCTCTCCAGGGCAAGAGGAATTCTGGGGCTCTGTGCTTCATTTCGTCCTGAATAAGCGTTAGTGTTTTCTGCAGAAAAGTGATTCTGCGAAAAATTGTGAACAGTTCTCCTTCCCGCGCACAGCGAAGGTGCTAGCAGGAAATTCTCTGCCTGCCTTTCCCCAGTGCTCTGCAAGCTCTGCAGCGCAATAGCAAATGTGGGGCTCTGTGCTTTCTTTCATCCTGAACAAGCGTTAGGGTTCTTTGCAGAAAAACGATTCTGCGTAAAAATGTGAACATTTCTCCTTCCCGTGCACAGCGGAGGTGCTAGCAGGGAATTCTCTGCCTGCCTTTCCCCAGTGCTCTGCAAGCTCTCCACGGCAATAGCAAATCTGGACTCTGTGCTTTCTTTTATACAGAACAAGCGTTAGTGTTTTCTGCAGAAAAGCGATTCTGCGAAAAATTGTGAACATTTCTCCTTCCCGCGCACAGCGAAGGTGCTAGCAGGGAATTCTCTGCCTGCCTTTCCCCAGTGCTCTGCAAGCTCTTCAGGGCAAGAGGAATTCTGGGGCTCTGTGCTTCATTTCGTCCTGAATAAGCGTTAGTGTTTTCTGCACAAAAGCGATTCTGCGAAGCAAATGCGAATTGTTCTCCTGCCCGTGCACAGCGAAGGTGCTAGCAGGGAATTCTCTGCCTGCCTTTCCCCAGTGCTCTGCAAGCTCTCCAGGGCAAGAGCAAATCTGGGGCTCTGTGCTTTCTTCCGTCCTGAACGAGCGTTAGTGTTCTTTGCAGAAAAACGATTCTGCGAAAAAATGTGAACATTTCTCCTTACCGTGCACAGCGGAGGTGCTAGCAGGGAATTCTCTGCCTGCCTTTCCCCAGTGCTCTGCAAGCTCTCCAGGGCAAGAGCAAATCTGGGGCTCTGTGCTTTCTTTCATCCTGAACAAGCGTTAGTGTTCTTTGCAGAAAAACGATTCTGCGAAAAAATGTGAACATTTCTCCTTCCCGTGCACAGCGAAGGTGCTAGCATGGAATTCTCTGCCTGCCTTTCCACAGTGCTCTGCAAGCTCTCCAGGGCAACAGCAAATCTGGACTCTGTGCTTTCTTTTATACAGAACAAGCGTTAGTGTTTTCTGCAGAAAAGCGATTCTGCGAAAAATTGTGAACATTTCTCCTTCCCGCGCACAGGGAAGGTGCTAACAGGGAATTCTCTGCCTGCCTTTCCCCAGTGCTCTGCAAGCTCTCCAGGGCAACATCAAATCTGGACTCTGTGCTTTCTTTTATACAGAACAAGCGTTAGTGTTTTCTGCAGAAAAGCGATTCTGCGAAAAATTGTGAACACTTTTCCTTCCCGCGCACAGCGAAGGTGCTAGCAGGGAATTCTCTGCCTGCCTTTCCCCAGTGCTCTGCAAGCTCTCTAGGGCAAGAGGAATTCTGGGGCTCTGTGCTTCATTTCGTCCTGAACAAGCGTTAGTGTTCTTTGCAGAAAAACGATCCTGCGTAAAAATGTGAACATTTCTCCTTCCTGTGCACAGAGAAGGTGCTAGCAGGGAATGCTCTGCCTGCCTTTCCCCAGTGCTGTGCAAGCTCTCCAGGGCAAGAGCAAATCTGGGCCTCTGTGCTCTCTTCCGTCCTGAACAAGCGTTAGTGTTTTCTGCAGAAAAGCGATTCTGCGAAGCAAATGCGAATTGTTCTCCTTCCCGTGCACAGCGAAGGTGCTAGCAGGGAATTCTCTGCCTGCCTTTCCCCAGTTGTCTGCAAGCACTCCAGGGCAACAGCAAATCTGGACTCTGTGCTTTCTTTTATACAGAACAAGCGTTAGTGTTTTCTGCAGAAAAGCGATTCTGCGAGAAAGTGTGAACACTTTTCCTTCCCGCGCACAGCGAAGGTGCTAGCAGGGAATTCTCTGACTGCCTTTCCCCAGTGCTCTGCAAGCTCTCCAGGGCAAGAGGAATTCTGGGGCTCTGTGCTTCATTTCGTCCTGAATAAGCGTTAGTGTTTTCTGCAGAAAAGCGATTCTGCGAAAAATTGTGAACAGTTCTCCTTCCCGCGCACAGCGAAGGTGCTAGCAGGAAATTCTCTGCCTGCCTTTCCCCAGTGCTCTGCAAGCTCTGCAGCGCAATAGCAAATCTGGGGATCTGTGCTTTCTTTCATCCTGAACAAGCGTTAGGGTTCTTTGCAGAAAAACGATTCTGCGTAAAAATGTGAACATTTCTCCTTCCCGTGCACAGCGGAGGTGCTAGCAGGGAATTCTCTGCCTGCCTTTCCCCAGTGCTCTGCAAGCTCTCCAGGGCAACAGCAAATCTGGACTCTGTGCTTTCTTTTATACAGAACAAGCGTTAGTGTTTTCTGCAGAAAAGCGATTCTGCGAAAAATTGTGAACATTTCTCCTTCCCGCGCACAGCGAAGTTGCTAGCAGGGAATTCTCTGCCTGCCTTTCCCCAGTGCTCTGCAAGCTCTCCAGGGCAACAGCAAATCTGGGGCTCTGTGCTTTATTTCGTCCTGAATAAGCGTTACTGTTTTCTGCACAAAAGCGATTCTGCGAAGCAAATGCGAATTGTTCTCCTTCCCGTGCACAGCGAAGGTGCTAGCAGGGAATTCTCTGCCTGCCTTTCCCCAGTGCTCTGCAAGCTCTCCAGGGCAAGAGCAAATCTGGGCCTCTGTGCTCTCTTCCGTCCTGAACAAGCGTTAGTGTTTTCTGCACAAAAGCGATTCTGCGAAGCAAATGCGAATTGTTCTCCTTCCCGTGCACAGCGAAGGTGCTAGCAGGGAATTCTCTGCCTGCCTTTCCCCAGTTGTCTGCAAGCACTGCAGGGCAACAGCAAATCTGGACTCTGTGCTTTCTTTTATACAGAACAAGCGTTAGTGTTTTCTGCAGAAAAGCGATTCTGCGAGAAATTGTGAACACTTTTCCTTCCCGCGCACAGCGAAGGTGCTAGCAGGGAATTCTCTGACTGCCTTTCCCCAGTGCTCTGCAAGCTCTCCAGGGCAAGAGGAATTCTGGGGCTCTGTGCTTCATTTCGTCCTGAATAAGCGTTAGTGTTTTCTGCAGAAAAGCGATTCTGCGAAAAATTGTGAACAGTTCTCCTTCCCGCGCACAGCGAAGGTGCTAGCAGGAAATTCTCTGCCTGCCTTTCCCCAGTGCTCTGCAAGCTCTGCAGCGCAATAGCAAATCTGGGGCTCTGTGCTTTCTTTCATCCTGAACAAGCGTTAGGGTTCTTTGCAGAAAAACGATTCTGCGAAAAAATGTGAACATTTCTCCTTCCCGTGCACAGCGGAGGTGCTAGCAGGGAATTCTCTGCCTGCCTTTCCCCAGTGCTCTGCAAGCTCTCCAGGGCAACAGCAAATCTGGACTCTGTGCTTTCTTTTATACAGAACAAGCGTTAGTGTTTTCTGCAGAAAAGCGATTCTGCGAAAAATTGTGAACATTTCTCCTTCCCGCGCACAGCGAAGTTGCTAGCAGGGAATTCTCTGCCTGCCTTTCCCCAGTGCTCTGCAAGCTCTCCAGGGCAACAGCAAATCTGGACTCTGTGCTTTCTTTTATACAGAACAAGCGTTAGTGTTTTCTGCAGAAAAGCGATTCTGCGAGAAATTGTGAACACTTTTCCTTCCCGCGCACAGCGAAGGTGCTAGCAGGGAATTCTCTGACTGCCTTTCCCCAGTGCTCTGCAAGCTCTCCAGGGCAAGAGGAATTCTGGGGCTCTGTGCTTCATTTCGTCCTGAATAAGCGTTACTGTTTTCTGCAGAAAAGCGATTCTGCGAAGCAAATGCGAATTGTTCTCCTTCCCGTGCACAGCGAAGGTGCTAGCAGGGAATTCTCTGCCTGCCTTTCCCCAGTGCTCTGCAAGCTCTCCAGGGCAATAGCAAATCTGGGGCTCTGTGCTTTCTTTCATCCTGAACAAGCGTTAGTGTTCTTTGCAGAAAAACGATTCTGCGTAAAAATGTGAACATTTCTCCTTCCTGTGCACAGAGAAGGTGCTAGCAGGGAATGCTCTGCCTGCCTTTCCCCAGTGCTGTGCAAGCTCTCCAGGGCAAGAGCAAATCTGGGCCTCTGTGCTCTCTTCCGTCCTGAACAAGCGTTAGTGTTTTCTGCAGAAAAGCGATTCTGCGAAGCAAATGCGAATTGTTCTCCTTCCCGTGCACAGCGAAGGTGCTAGCAGGGAATTCTCTGCCTGCCTTTCCCCAGTTGTCTGCAAGCACTCCAGGGCAACAGCAAATCTGGACTCTGTGCTTTCTTTTATACAGAACAAGCGTTAGTGTTTTCTGCAGAAAAGCGATTCTGCGAGAAAGTGTGAACACTTTTCCTTCCCGCGCACAGCGAAGGTGCTAGCAGGGAATTCTCTGACTGCCTTTCCCCAGTGCTCTGCAAGCTCTCCAGGGCAAGAGGAATTCTGGGGCTCTGTGCTTCATTTCGTCCTGAATAAGCGTTAGTGTTTTCTGCAGAAAAGTGATTCTGCGAAAAATTGTGAACAGTTCTCCTTCCCGCGCACAGCGAAGGTGCTAGCAGGAAATTCTCTGCCTGCCTTTCCCCAGTGCTCTGCAAGCTCTGCAGCGCAATAGCAAATGTGGGGCTCTGTGCTTTCTTTCATCCTGAACAAGCGTTAGTGTTCTTTGCAGAAAAACGATTCTGCGAAAAAATGTGAACATTTCTCCTTCCCGTGCACAGCGGAGGTGCTAGCAGGGAATTCTCTGCCTGCCTTTCCCCAGTGCTCTGCAAGCTCTCCACGGCAATAGCAAATCTGGACTCTGTGCTTTCTTTTATACAGAACAAGCGTTAGTGTTTTCTGCAGAAAAGCGATTCTGCGAAAAATTGTGAACATTTCTCCTTCCCGCGCACAGCGAAGGTGCTAGCAGGGAATTCTCTGCCTGCCTTTCCCCAGTGCTCTGCAAGCTCTTCAGGGCAAGAGGAATTCTGGGGCTCTGTGCTTCATTTCGTCCTGAATAAGCGTTAGTGTTTTCTGCACAAAAGCGATTCTGCGAAGCAAATGCGAATTGTTCTCCTTCCCGTGCACAGCGAAGGTGCTAGCAGGGAATCCTCTGCCTGCCTTTCCCCAGTGCTCTGCAAGCTCTCCAGGGCAAGAGCAAATCTGGGGCTCTGTGCTTTCTTCCGTCCTGAACGAGCGTTAGTGTTCTTTGCAGAAAAACGATTCTGCGAAAAAATGTGAACATTTCTCCTTACCGTGCACAGCGGAGGTGCTAGCAGGGAATTCTCTGCCTGCCTTTCCCCAGTGCTCTGCAAGCTCTCCAGGGCAAGAGCAAATCTGGGGCTCTGTGCTTTCTTTCATCCTGAACAAGCGTTAGTGTTCTTTGCAGAAAAACGATTCTGCGAAAAAATGTGAACATTTCTCCTTCCCGTGCACAGCGAAGGTGCTAGCATGGAATTCTCTGCCTGCCTTTCCCCAGTGCTCTGCAAGCTCTCCAGGGCAACAGCAAATCTGGACTCTGTGCTTTCTTTTATACAGAACAAGCGTTAGTGTTTTCTGCAGAAAAGCGATTCTGCGAAAAATTGTGAACATTTCTCCTTCCCGCGCACAGCGAAGGTGCTAGCAGGGAATTCTCTGCCTGCCTTTCCCCAGTGCTCTGCAAGCTCTCCAGGGCAACAGCAAATCTGGACTCTGTGCTTTCTTTTATACAGAACAAGCGTTAGTGTTTTCTGCAGAAAAGCGATTCTGCGAAAAATTGTGAACAGTTCTCCTTCCCGCGCACAGCGAAGGTGCTAGCAGGGAATTCTCTGCCTGCCTTTCCCCAGTGCTCTGCAAGCTCTGCAGCGCAATAGCAAATCTGGGGCTCTGTGCTTTCTTTCATCCTGAACGAGCGTTAGTGTTCTTTGCAGAAAAACAATTCTGCGACAAAATGTGAACATTTCTCCTTCCCGTGCACAGCGGAGGTGCTAGCAGGGAATTCTCTGCCTGCCTTTCCCCAGTGCTCTGCAAGCTCTCCAGGGCAAGAGCAAATCTGGGGCTCTGTGCTTTCTTTCATCCTAAACAAGCGTTAGTGTTCTTTGCAGAAAAACGATTCTGCGAAAAATTGTGAACATTTCTCCTTCCCGCGCACAGGGAAGGTGCTAACAGGGAATTCTCTGCCTGCCTTTCCACAGTGCTCTGCAAGCTCTCCAGGGCAACAGCAAATCTGGACTCTGTGCTTTCTTTTATACAGAACAAGCGTTAGTGTTTTCTGCAGAAAAGCGATTCTGCGAAAAATTGTGAACACTTTTCCTTCCCGCGCACAGCGAAGGTGCTAGCAGGGAATTCTCTGCCTGCCTTTCCCCAGTGCTCTGCAAGCTCTGCAGCGCAATAGCAAATCTGGGGCTCTGTGCTTTCTTTCATCCTGAACAAGCGTTAGTGTTCTTTGCAGAAAAACAATTCTGCGACAAAATGTGAACATTTCTCCTTCCCGTGCACAGCGGAGGTGCTAGCAGGGAATTCTCTGCCTGCCTTTCCCCAGTGCTCTGCAAGCTCTCCAGGGCAAGAGCAAATCTGGGGCTCTGTGCTTTCTTTCATCCTAAACAAGCGTTAGTGTTCTTTGCAGAAAAACGATTCTGCGAAAAATTGTGAACATTTCTCCTTCCCGCGCACAGGGAAGGTGCTAACAGGGAATTCTCTGCCTGCCTTTCCACAGTGCTCTGCAAGCTCTCCAGGGCAACAGCAAATCTGGACTCTGTGCTTTCTTTTATACAGAACAAGCGTTAGTGTTTTCTGCAGAAAAGCGATTCTGCGAAAAATTGTGAACACTTTTCCTTCCCGCGCACAGCGAAGGTGCTAGCAGGGAATTCTCTGCCTGCCTTTCCCCAGTGCTCTGCAAGCTCTGCAGTGCAATAGCAAATCTGGGGCTCTGTGCTTTCTTTCATCCTGAACAAGCGTTAGTGTTCTTTGCCGATAAACGATTCTGCGAAAAAATGTGAACATTTCTCCTTCCCGTGCACAGCGGAGGTGCTAGCAGGGAATTCTCTGCCTGGCTTTCCCCAGTGCTGTGCAAGCTCTCCACGGCAACAGCAAATCTGGACTCTGTGCTTTCTTTTATACAGAACAAGCGTTAGTGTTTTCTGCAGAAAAGCGATTCTGCGAAATATTGTGAACATTTCTCCTTCCCGCGCACAGCGAAGGTGCTAGCAGGGAATTCTCTGCCTGCCTTTCCCCAGTGCTCTGCAAGCTCTCCAGGGCAACAGCAATTCTGGACTCTGTGCTTGCTTTTATACAGAACAAGCGTTAGTGTTTTCTGCAGAAAAGCGATTCTGCGAAAAATTGTGAACATTTCTCCTTCCCGCGCACAGCGAAGTTGCTAGCAGGGAATTCTCTGCCTGCCTTTCCCCAGTGCTCTGCAAGCTCTCCAGGGCAACAGCAAATCTGGACTCTGTGCTTTCTTTTATACAGAACAAGCGTTAGTGTTTTCTGCAGAAAAGCGATTCTGCGAGAAATTGTGAACACTTTTCCTTCCCGCGCACAGCGAAGGTGCTAGCAGGGAATTCTCTGACTGCCTTTCCCCAGTGCTCTGCAAGCTCTCCAGGGCAAGAGGAATTCTGGGGCTCTGTGCTTCATTTCGTCCTGAATAAGCGTTACTGTTTTCTGCAGAAAAGCGATTCTGCGAAGCAAATGCGAATTGTTCTCCTTCCCGTGCACAGCGAAGGTGCTAGCAGGGAATTCTCTGCCTGCCTTTCCCCAGTGCTCTGCAAGCTCTCCAGGGCAATAGCAAATCTGGGGCTCTGTGCTTTCTTTCATCCTGAACAAGCGTTAGTGTTCTTTGCAGAAAAACGATTCTGCGTAAAAATGTGAACATTTCTCCTTCCTGTGCACAGAGAAGGTGCTAGCAGGGAATGCTCTGCCTGCCTTTCCCCAGTGCTGTGCAAGCTCTCCAGGGCAAGAGCAAATCTGGGCCTCTGTGCTCTCTTCCGTCCTGAACAAGCGTTAGTGTTTTCTGCACAAAAGCAATTCTGCGAAGCAAATGCGAATTCTTCTCCTTCCCGTGCACAGCGAAGGTGCTAGCAGGGAATTCTCTGCCTGCCTTTCCCCAGTTGTCTGCAAGCACTCCAGGGCAACAGCAAATCTGGACTCTGTGCTTTCTTTTATACAGAACAAGCCTTAGTGTTTTCTGCAGAAAAGCGATTCTGCGAGAAATTGTGAACACTTTTCCTTCCCGCGCACAGCGAAGGTGCTAGCAGGGAATTCTCTGACTGCCTTTCCCCAGTGCTCTGCAAGCTCTCCAGGGCAAGAGGAATTCTGGGGCTCTGTGCTTCATTTCGTCCTGAATAAGCGTTAGTGTTTTCTGCAGAAAAGTGATTCTGCGAAAAATTGTGAACAGTTCTCCTTCCCGCGCACAGCGAAGGTGCTAGCAGGAAATTCTCTGCCTGCCTTTCCCCAGTGCTCTGCAAGCTCTGCAGCGCAATAGCAAATGTGGGGCTCTGTGCTTTCTTTCATCCTGAACAAGCGTTAGGGTTCTTTGCAGAAAAACGATTCTGCGTAAAAATGTGAACATTTCTCCTTCCCGTGCACAGCGGAGGTGCTAGCAGGGAATTCTCTGCCTGCCTTTCCCCAGTGCTCTGCAAGCTCTCCAGGGCAACAGCAAATCTGGACTCTGTGCTTGCTTTTATACAGAACAAGCGTTAGTGTTTTCTGCAGAAAAGCGATTCTGCGAAAAATTGTGAACAGTTCTCCTTCCCGCGCACAGCGAAGTTGCTAGCAGGGAATTCTCTGCCTGCCTTTCCCCAGTGCTCTGCAAGCTCTCCAGGGCAACAGCAAATCTGGACTCTGTGCTTTCTTTTATACAGAACAAGCGTTAGTGTTTTCTGCAGAAAAGCGATTCTGCGAGAAATTGTGAACACTTTTCCTTCCCGCGCACAGCGAAGGTGCTAGCAGGGAATTCTCTGACTGCCTTTCCCCAGTGCTCTGCAAGCTCTCCAGGGCAAGAGGAATTCTGGGGCTCTGTGCTTCATTTCGTCCTGAATAAGCGTTACTGTTTTCTGCACAAAAGCGATTCTGCGAAGCAAATGCGAATTGTTCTCCTTCCCGTGCACAGCGAAGGTGCTAGCAGGGAATTCTCTGCCTGCCTTTCCCCAGTGCTCTGCAAGCTCTCCAGGGCAATAGCAAATCTGGGGCTCTGTGCTTTCTTTCATCCTGAACAAGCGTTAGTGTTCTTTGCAGAAAAACGATTCTGCGTAAAAATGTGAACATTTCTCCTTCCTGTGCACAGAGAAGGTGCTAGCAGGGAATGCTCTGCCTGCCTTTCCCCAGTGCTGTGCAAGCTCTCCAGGGCAAGAGCAAATCTGGGCCTCTGTGCTCTCTTCCGTCCTGAACAAGCGTTAGTGTTTTCTGCACAGAACCGATTCTGCGAAGCAAATGCGAATTGTTCTCCTTCCCGTGCACAGCGAAGGTGCTAGCAGGGAATTCTCTGCCTGCCTTTCCCCAGTTGTCTGCAAGCACTCCAGGGCAACAGCAAATCTGGACTCTGTGCTTTCTTTTATACAGAACAAGCGTTAGTGTTTTCTGCAGAAAAGCGATTCTGCGAGAAATTGTGAACACTTTTCCTTCCCGCGCACAGCGAAGGTGCTAGCAGGAAATTCTCTGCCTGCCTTTCCCCAGTGCTCTGCAAGCTCTGCAGCGCAATAGCAAATGTGGGGCTCTGTGCTTTCTTTCATCCTGAACAAGCGTTAGGGTTCTTTGCAGAAAAACGATTCTGCGAAAAAATGTGAACATTTCTCCTTCCCGTGCACAGCGGAGGTGCTAGCAGGGAATTCTCTGCCTGCCTTTCCCCAGTGCTCTGCAAGCTCTCCACGGCAATAGCAAATCTGGACTCTGTGCTTTCTTTTATACAGAACAAGCGTTAGTGTTTTCTGCAGAAAAGCGATTCTGCGAAAAATTGTGAACATTTCTCCTTCCCGCGCACAGCGAAGGTGCTAGCAGGGAATTCTCTGCCTGCCTTTCCCCAGTGCTCTGCAAGCTCTTCAGGGCAAGAGGAATTCTGGGGCTCTGTGCTTCATTTCGTCCTGAATAAGCGTTAGTGTTTTCTGCACAAAAGCGATTCTGCGAAGCAAATGCGAATTGTTCTCCTTCCCGTGCACAGCGAAGGTGCTAGCAGGGAATTCTCTGCCTGCCTTTCCCCAGTGCTCTGCAAGCTCTCCAGGGCAAGAGCAAATCTGGGGCTCTGTGCTTTCTTCCGTCCTGAACGAGCGTTAGTGTTCTTTGCAGAAAAACGATTCTGCGAAAAAATGTGAACATTTCTCCTTACCGTGCACAGCGGAGGTGCTAGCAGGGAATTCTCTGCCTGCCTTTCCCCAGTGCTCTGCAAGCTCTCCAGGGCAAGAGCAAATCTGGGGCTCTGTGCTTTCTTTCATCCTGAACAAGCGTTAGTGTTCTTTGCAGAAAAACGATTCTGCGAAAAAATGTGAACATTTCTCCTTCCCGTGCACAGCGAAGGTGCTAGCATGGAATTCTCTGCCTGCCTTTCCACAGTGCTCTGCAAGCTCTCCAGGGCAACAGCAAATCTGGACTCTGTGCTTTCTTTTATACAGAACAAGCGTTAGTGTTTTCTGCAGAAAAGCGATTCTGCGAAAAATTGTGAACATTTCTCCTTCCCGCGCACAGGGAAGGTGCTAACAGGGAATTCTCTGCCTGCCTTTCCCCAGTGCTCTGCAAGCTCTCCAGGGCAACAGCAAATCTGGACTCTGTGCTTTCTTTTATACAGAACAAGCGTTAGTGTTTTCTGCAGAAAAGCGATTCTGCGAAAAATTGTGAACACTTTTCCTTCCCGCGCACAGCGAAGGTGCTAGCAGGGAATTCTCTGCCTGCCTTTCCCCAGTGCTCTGCAAGCTCTCTAGGGCAAGAGGAATTCTGGGGCTCTGTGCTTCATTTCGTCCTGAACAAGCGTTAGTGTTCTTTGCAGAAAAACGATCCTGCGTAAAAATGTGAACATTTCTCCTTCCTGTGCACAGAGAAGGTGCTAGCAGGGAATGCTCTGCCTGCCTTTCCCCAGTGCTGTGCAAGCTCTCCAGGGCAAGAGCAAATCTGGGCCTCTGTGCTCTCTTCCGTCCTGAACAAGCGTTAGTGTTTTCTGCAGAAAAGCGATTCTGCGAAGCAAATGCGAATTGTTCTCCTTCCCGTGCACAGCGAAGGTGCTAGCAGGGAATTCTCTGCCTGCCTTTCCCCAGTTGTCTGCAAGCACTCCAGGGCAACAGCAAATCTGGACTCTGTGCTTTCTTTTATACAGAACAAGCGTTAGTGTTTTCTGCAGAAAAGCGATTCTGCGAGAAAGTGTGAACACTTTTCCTTCCCGCGCACAGCGAAGGTGCTAGCAGGGAATTCTCTGACTGCCTTTCCCCAGTGCTCTGCAAGCTCTCCAGGGCAAGAGGAATTCTGGGGCTCTGTGCTTCATTTCGTCCTGAATAAGCGTTAGTGTTTTCTGCACAAAAGCGATTCTGCGAAGCAAATGCGAATTGTTCTCCTTCCCGTGCACAGCGAAGGTGCTAGCAGGGAATTCTCTGCCTGCCTTTCCCCAGTGCTCTGCAAGCTCTCCAGGGCAATAGCAAATCTGGGGCTCTGTGCTTTCTTTCATCCTGAACAAGCGTTAGTGTTCTTTGCAGAAAAACGATTCTGCGAAAAAATGTGAACATATCTCCTTCCTGTGCACAGAGAAGGTGCTAGTAGGGAATTCTCTGCCTGCCTTTCCCCAGTGCTGTGCAAGCTCTCCAGGGCAAGAGCAAATCTGGGGCTCTGTGCTCTCTTCCGTCCTGAACAAGCGTTAGTGTTTTCTGCACAGAACCGATTCTGCGAAGCAAATGCGAATTGTTCTCCTTCCCGCGCACAGCGGAGGTACTAGCAGGGAATTCTCTGCCTGCCTTTCCCCAGTGCTCTGCAAGCTCTCTAGGGCAAGAGGAATTCTGGGGCTCTGTGCTTCATTTCGTCCTGAACAAGCGTTAGTGTTCTTTGCAGAAAAACGATCCTGCGTAAAAATGTGAACATTTCTCCTTCCTGTGCACAGAGAAGGTGCTAGCAGGGAATGCTCTGCCTGCCTTTCCCCAGTGCTGTGCAAGCTCTCCAGGGCAAGAGCAAATCTGGGCCTCTGTGCTCTCTTCCGTCCTGAACAAGCGTTAGTGTTTTCTGCAGAAAAGCGATTCTGCGAAGCAAATGCGAATTGTTCTCCTTCCCGTGCACAGCGAAGGTGCTAGCAGGGAATTCTCTGCCTGCCTTTCCCCAGTTGTCTGCAAGCACTCCAGGGCAACAGCAAATCTGGACTCTGTGCTTTCTTTTATACAGAACAAGCGTTAGTGTTTTCTGCAGAAAAGCGATTCTGCGAGAAAGTGTGAACACTTTTCCTTCCCGCGCACAGCGAAGGTGCTAGCAGGGAATTCTCTGCCTGCCTTTCCCCAGTGCTCTGCAAGCTCTCCAGGGCAAGAGGAATTCTGGGGCTCTGTGCTTCATTTCGTCCTGAATAAGCGTTAGTGTTTTCTGCAGAAAAGCGATTCTGCGAAAAATTGTGAACAGTTCTCCTTCCCGCGCACAGCGAAGGTGCTAGCAGGAAATTCTCTGCCTGCCTTTCCCCAGTGCTCTGCAAGCTCTGCAGCGCAATAGCAAATCTGGGGCTCTGTGCTTTCTTTCATCCTGAACAAGCGTTAGGGTTCTTTGCAGAAAAACGATTCTGCGAAAAAATGTGAACATTTCTCCTTCCCGTGCACAGCGGAGGTGCTAGCAGGGAATTCTCTGCCTGCCTTTCCCCAGTGCTCTGCAAGCTCTCCAGGGCAACAGCAAATCTGGACTCTGTGCTTTCTTTTATACAGAACAAGCGTTAGTGTTTTCTGCAGAAAAGCGATTCTGCGAAAAATTGTGAACATTTCTCCTTCCCGCGCACAGCGAAGTTGCTAGCAGGGAATTCTCTGCCTGCCTTTCCCCAGTGCTCTGCAAGCTCTCCAGGGCAACAGCAAATCTGGACTCTGTGCTTTCTTTTATACAGAACAAGCGTTAGTGTTTTCTGCAGAAAAGCGATTCTGCGAGAAAGTGTGAACACTTTTCCTTCCCGCGCACAGCGAAGGTGCTAGCAGGGAATTCTCTGACTGCCTTTCCCCAGTGCTCTGCAAGCTCTCCAGGGCAAGAGGAATTCTGGGGCTCTGTGCTTCATTTCGTCCTGAATAAGCGTTAGTGTTTTCTGCAGAAAAGCGATTCTGCGAAGCAAATGCGAATTGTTCTCCTTCCCGTGCACAGCGAAGGTGCTAGCAGGGAATTCTCTGCCTGCCTTTCCCCAGTGCTCTGCAAGCTCTCCAGGGCAATAGCAAATCTGGGGCTCTGTGCTTTCTTTCATCCTGAACAAGCGTTAGTGTTCTTTGCAGAAAAACGATTCTGCGTAAAAATGTGAACATTTCTCCTTCCTGTGCACAGAGAAGGTGCTAGCAGGGAATGCTCTGCCTGCCTTTCCCCAGTGCTGTGCAAGCTCTCCAGGGCAAGAGCAAATCTGGGCCTCTGTGCTCTCTTCCGTCCTGAACAAGCGTTAGTGTTTTCTGCACAAAAGCAATTCTGCGAAGCAAATGCGAATTGTTCTCCTTCCCGTGCACAGCGAAGGTGCTAGCAGGGAATTCTCTGCCTGCCTTTCCCCAGTTGTCTGCAAGCACTCCAGGGCAACAGCAAATCTGGACTCTGTGCTTTCTTTTATACAGAACAAGCGTTAGTGTTTTCTGCAGAAAAGCGATTCTGCGAGAAAGTGTGAACACTTTTCCTTCCCGCGCACAGCGAAGGTGCTAGCAGGGAATTCTCTGACTGCCTTTCCCCAGTGCTCTGCAAGCTCTCCAGGGCAAGAGGAATTCTGGGGCTCTGTGCTTCATTTCGTCCTGAATAAGTGTTAGTGTTTTCTGCAGAAAAGTGATTCTGCGAAAAATTGTGAACAGTTCCCCTTCCCGCGCACAGCGAAGGTGCTAGCAGGAAATTCTCTGCCTGCCTTTCCCCAGTGCTCTGCAAGCTCTGCAGCGCAATAGCAAATGTGGGGCTCTGTGCTTTCTTTCATCCTGAACAAGCGTTAGGGTTCTTTGCAGAAAAACGATTCTGCGAAAAAATGTGAACATTTCTCCTTCCCGTGCACAGCGGAGGTGCTAGCAGGGAATTCTCTGCCTGCCTTTCCCCAGTGCTCTGCAAGCTCTCCACGGCAATAGCAAATCTGGACTCTGTGCTTTCTTTTATACAGAACAAGCGTTAGTGTTTTCTGCAGAAAAGCGATTCTGCGAGAAATTGTGAACACTTTTCCTTCCCGCGCACAGCGAAGGTGCTAGCAGGGAATTCTCTGCCTGCCTTTCCCCAGTGCTCTGCAAGCTCTTCAGGGCAAAAGGAATTCTGGGGCTCTGTGCTTCATTTCGTCCTGAATAAGCGTTAGTGTTTTCTGCACAAAAGCGATTCTGCGAAGCAAATGCGAATTGTTCTCCTTCCCGTGCACAGCGAAGGTGCTAGCAGGGAATTCTCTGCCTGCCTTTCCCCAGTGCTCTGCAAGCTCTCCAGGGCAAGAGCAAATCTGGGGCTCTGTGCTTTCTTCCGTCCTGAACGAGCGTTAGTGTTCTTTGCAGAAAAACGATTCTGCGAAAAAATGTGAACATTTCTCCTTACCGTGCACAGCGGAGGTGCTAGCAGGGAATTCTCTGCCTGCCTTTCCCCAGTGCTCTGCAAGCTCTCCAGGGCAAGAGCAAATCTGGGGCTCTGTGCTTTCTTTCATCCTGAACAAGCGTTAGTGTTCTTTGCAGAAAAACGATTCTGCGAAAAAATGTGAACATTTCTCCTTCCCGTGCACAGCGAAGGTGCTAGCATGGAATTCTCTGCCTGCCTTTCCCCAGTGCTCTGCAAGCTCTCCAGGGCAACAGCAAATCTGGACTCTGTGCTTTCTTTTATACAGAACAAGCGTTAGTGTTTTCTGCAGAAAAGCGTTTCTGCGAAAAATTGTGAACATTTCTCCTTCCCGCGCACAGGGAAGGTGCTAACAGGGAATTCTCTGCCTGCCTTTCCCCAGTGCTCTGCAAGCTCTCCAGGGCAACAGCAAATCTGGACTCTGTGCTTTCTTTTATACAGAACAAGCGTTAGTGTTTTCTGCAGAAAAGCGATTCTGCGAGAAATTGTGAACACTTTTCCTTCCCGCGCACAGCGAAGGTGCTAGCAGGGAATTCTCTGCCTGCCTTTCCCCAGTGCTCTGCAAGCTCTCTAGGGCAAGAGGAATTCTGGGGCTCTGTGCTTCATTTCGTCCTGAACAAGCGTTAGTGTTCTTTGCAGAAAAACGATCCTGCGTAAAAATGTGAACATTTCTCCTTCCTGTGCACAGAGAAGGTGCTAGCAGGGAATGCTCTGCCTGCCTTTCCCCAGTGCTGTGCAAGCTCTCCAGGGCAAGAGCAAATCTGGGCCTCTGTGCTCTCTTCCGTCCTGAACAAGCGTTAGTGTTTTCTGCACAAAAGCGATTCTGCGAAGCAAATGCGAATTGTTCTCCTTCCCGTGCACAGAGAAGGTGCTAGCAGGGAATTCTCTGCCTGCCTTTCCCCAGTTGTCTGCAAGCACTCCAGGGCAACAGCAAATCTGGACTCTGTGCTTTCTTTTATACAGAACAAGCGTTAGTGTTTTCTGCAGAAAAGCGATTCTGCGAGAAAGTGTGAACACTTTTCCTTCCCGCGCACAGCGAAGGTGCTAGCAGGGAATTCTCTGACTGCCTTTCCCCAGTGCTCTGCAAGCTCTCCAGGGCAAGAGGAATTCTGGGGCTCTGTGCTTCATTTCGTCCTGAATAAGCGTTAGTGTTTTCTGCACAAAAGCGATTCTGCGAAGCAAATGCGAATTGTTCTCCTTCCCGTGCACAGCGAAGGTGCTAGCAGGGAATTCTCTGCCTGCCTTTCCCCAGTGCTCTGCAAGCTCTCCAGGGCAATAGCAAATCTGGGGCTCTGTGCTTTCTTTCATCCTGAACAAGCGTTAGTGTTCTTTGCAGAAAAACGATTCTGCGAAAAAATGTGAACATATCTCCTTCCTGTGCACAGAGAAGGTGCTAGCAGGGAATGCTCTGCCTGCCTTTCCCCAGTGCTGTGCAAGCTCTCCAGGGCAAGAGCAAATCTGGGCCTCTGTGCTCTCTTCCGTCCTGAACAAGCGTTAGTGTTTTCTGCAGAAAAGCGATTCTGCGAAGCAAATGCGAATTGTTCTCCTTCCCGTGCACAGCGAAGGTGCTAGCAGGGAATTCTCTGCCTGCCTTTCCCCAGTTGTCTGCAAGCACTCCAGGGCAACAGCAAATCTGGACTCTGTGCTTTCTTTTATACCGAACAAGCCTTAGTGTTTTCTGCAGAAAAGCGATTCTGCGAAAAAATTGTGAACACTTTTCCTTCCCGCGCACAGCGGAGGTGCTAGCAGGGAATTCTCTGCCTGCCTTTCCCCAGTGCTCTGCAAGCTCTCCAGGGCAAGAGCAATTCTGGGGCTCTGTGCTTTCTTTCATCCTGAACAAGCGTTAGTGTTCTTTGCAGAAAAACGATTCTGCGAAAAAATGTGAACATTTCTCCTTCCTGTGCACAGAGAAGGTGCTAGTAGGGAATTCTCTGCCTGCCTTTCCCCAGTGCTGTGCAAGCTCTCCAGGGCAAGAGCAAATCTGGGGCTCTGTGCTTCCTTTCGTCCTGAACAAGCGTTAGTGTTTTCTGCACAGAACCGATTCTGCGAAGCAAATGCGAATTGTTCTCCTTCCCGCGCACAGCGGAGGTACTAGCAGGGAATTCTCTGCCTGCCTTTCCCCAGTGCTCTGCAAGCTCTCTAGGGCAAGAGGAATTCTGGGGCTCTGTGCTTCATTTCGTCCTGAACAAGCGTTAGTGTTCTTTGCAGAAAAACGATCCTGCGTAAAAATGTGAACATTTCTCCTTCCTGTGCACAGAGAAGGTGCTAGCAGGGAATGCTCTGCCTGCCTTTCCCCAGTGCTGTGCAAGCTCTCCAGGGCAAGAGCAAATCTGGGCCTCTGTGCTCTCTTCCGTCCTGAACAAGCGTTAGTGTTTTCTGCAGAAAAGCGATTCTGCGAAGCAAATGCGAATTGTTCTCCTTCCCGTGCACAGCGAAGGTGCTAGCAGGGAATTCTCTGCCTGCCTTTCCCCAGTTGTCTGCAAGCACTCCAGGGCAACAGCAAATCTGGACTCTGTGCTTTCTTTTATACCGAACAAGCCTTAGTGTTTTCTGCAGAAAAGCGATTCTGCGAAAAAATTGTGAACACTTTTCCTTCCCGCGCACAGCGGAGGTGCTAGCAGGGAATTCTCTGCCTGCCTTTCCCCAGTGCTCTGCAAGCTCTCCAGGGCAAGAGCAATTCTGGGGCTCTGTGCTTTCTTTCATCCTGAACAAGCGTTAGTGTTCTTTGCAGAAAAACGATTCTGCGAAAAAATGTGAACATTTCTCCTTCCTGTGCACAGAGAAGGTGCTAGTAGGGAATTCTCTGCCTGCCTTTCCCCAGTGCTGTGCAAGCTCTCCAGGGCAAGAGCAAATCTGGGGCTCTGTGCTTCCTTTCGTCCTGAACAAGCGTTAGTGTTTTCTGCACAGAACCGATTCTGCGAAGCAAATGCGAATTGTTCTCCTTCCCGCGCACAGCGGAGGTACTAGCAGGGAATTCTCTGCCTGCCTTTCCCCAGTGCTCTGCAAGCTCTCTAGGGCAAGAGGAATTCTGGGGCTCTGTGCTTCATTTCGTCCTGAACAAGCGTTAGTGTTCTTTGCAGAAAAACGATCCTGCGTAAAAATGTGAACATTTCTCCTTCCTGTGCACAGAGAAGGTGCTAGCAGGGAATGCTCTGCCTGCCTTTCCCCAGTGCTGTGCAAGCTCTCCAGGGCAAGAGCAAATCTGGGCCTCTGTGCTCTCTTCCGTCCTGAACAAGCGTTAGTGTTTTCTGCAGAAAAGCGATTCTGCGAAGCAAATGCGAATTGTTCTCCTTCCCGTGCACAGCGAAGGTGCTAGCAGGGAATTCTCTGCCTGCCTTTCCCCAGTTGTCTGCAAGCACTCCAGGGCAACAGCAAATCTGGACTCTGTGCTTTCTTTTATACAGAACAAGCGTTAGTGTTTTCTGCAGAAAAGCGATTCTGCGAGAAAGTGTGAACACTTTTCCTTCCCGCGCACAGCGAAGGTGCTAGCAGGGAATTCTCTGACTGCCTTTCCCCAGTGCTCTGCAAGCTCTCCAGGGCAAGAGGAATTCTGGGGCTCTGTGCTTCATTTCGTCCTGAATAAGCGTTAGTGTTTTCTGCACAAAAGCGATTCTGCGAAGCAAATGCGAATTGTTCTCCTTCCCGTGCACAGCGAAGGTGCTAGCAGGGAATTCTCTGCCTGCCTTTCCCCAGTGCTCTGCAAGCTCTCCAGGGCAAGAGCAAATCTGGGGCTCTGTGCTTCCTTTCGTCCTGAACAAGCGTTAGTGTGTTCTGCACAGAACCGATTCTGCGAAGCAAATGCGAATTGTTCTCCTTCCCGCGCACAGCGGAGGTACTAGCAGGGAATTCTCTGCCTGCCTTTCCCCAGTGCTCTCCAAGCTCTCCAGCGCAATAGCAAATCTGGGGCTCTGTGCTTTCTTTCATCCTGAACAAGCGTTAGTGTTCTTTGCAGAAAAACGATTCTGCGAAAAAATGTGAACATTTCTCCTTCCTGTGCACAGCAAAGGTGCTAGCAGGGAATTCTCTGCCTGCCTTTCCCCAGTGCTCTGCAAGCTCTCCAGGACAATAGCAAATCTGGGCCTCTGTGCTCTCTTCCGTCCTGAACAAGCGTTAGTGTTTTCTGCTCATAAGTGATTCTGCGAAGCAAATGCGAACACTTTTCCTTCCCGCGCACAGCGGAGGTCCTAGCAGGGAATTCTCTGCCTGCCTTTCCCCAGTGCTCTGCAAGCTCTCCAGGGCAAGAGGAATTCTGGGGCTCTGTGCTTCATTTCGTACTGAATAAGCGTTAGTGTTTTCTGCACAAAAGCGATTCTGTGAAGCAAAGGCGAACACTTTTCCTTCCCGCGCACAGCGAAGGTGCTAGCAGGGAATTCTCTGCCTGCCTTTCCCCAGTGCTCTGCAAGCTCTCCAGGGCAAGAGGAATTCTGGGGCTCTGTGCTTCATTTCGTCCTGAATAAGCGTTAGTGTTTTCTGCACAAAAACGACTCTGTGAAGCAAATGCGAATTGTTCTCCTTCCCGTGCACAGCGAAGGTGCTAGCAGGGAATTCTCTGCCTGCCTTTCCCCAGTGCTCTGCAAGCTCTGCAGCGCAATAGCAAATCTGGGGCTCTGTGCTTTCTTTCATCCTGAACAAGCGTTAGTGTTCTTTGCAGAAAAACGATTCTGCGAAAAAATGTGAACATTTCTCCTTCCTGTGCACAGAGAAGGTGCTAGCAGCGAATTCTCTGCCTGCCTTTCCCCAGTGCTCTGCAAGCTCTCCAGGGCAACAGCAAATCTGGACTCTGTGCTTTCTTTTATACAGAACAAGCGTTAGTGTTTTCTGCAGAAAAGCGATTCTGCGAAAAATTGTGAACATTTCTCCTTCCCGCGCACAGCGAAGGTGCTAGCAGGGAATTCTCTGCCTGCCTTTCCCCAGTGCTCTGCAAGCTCTCCAGGGCAACAGCAAATCTGGACTCTGTGCTTTCTTTTATACAGAACAAGCGTTAGTGTTTTCTGCAGAAAAGCGATTCTGCGAAAAATTGTGAACAGTTCTCCTTCCCGCGCACAGCGAAGGTGCTAGCAGGGAATTCTCTGCCTGCCTTTCCCCAGTGCTCTGCAAGCTCTGCAGCGCAATAGCAAATCTGGGGCTCTGTGCTTTCTTTCATCCTGAACAAGCGTTAGTGTTCTTTGCAGAAAAACGATTCTGCGAAAAAATGTGAACATTTCTCCTTCCCGTGCACAGCGGAGGTGCTAGCAGGGAATTCTCTGCCTGCCTTTCCCCAGTGCTCTGCAAGCTCTCCAGGGCAACAGCAAATCTGGACTCTGTGCTTTCTTTTATACAGAACAAGCGTTAGTGTTTTCTGCAGAAAAGCGATTCTGCGAAAAATTGTGAACATTTCTCCTTCCCGCGCACAGCGAAGGTGCTAGCAGGGAATTCTCTGCCTGCCTTTCCCCAGTGCTCTGCAAGCTCTTCAGGGCAAGAGGAATTCTGGGGCTCTGTGCTTCATTTCGTCCTGAATAAGCGTTAGTGTTTTCTGCACAAAAGCGATTCTGCGAAGCAAATGCGAATTGTTCTCCTTCCCGTGCACAGCGAAGGTGCTAGCAGGGAATTCTGTGCCTGCCTTTCCCCAGTGCTCTGCAAGCTCGCCAGGGCAAGAGCAAATCTGGGGCTCTGTGCTTTCTTTCATCCTGAACGAGCGTTAGTGTTCTTTGCAGAAAAACGATTCTGCGAAAAAATGTGAACATTTCTCCTTCCCGTGCACAGCGGAGGTGCTAGCAGGGAATTCTCTGCCTGGCTTTCCCCAGTGCTGTGCAAGCTCTCCACGGCAACAGCAAATATGGACTCTGTGCTTTCTTTTATACAGAACAAGCGTTAGTGTTTTCTGCAGAAAAGCGATTCTGCGAAAAATTGTGAACATTTCTCCTTCCCGCGCACAGGGAAGGTGCTAACAGGGAATTCTCTGACTGCCTTTCCCCAGTGCTCTGCAAGCTCTCCAGGGCAACAGCAAATCTGGACTCTGTGCTTTCTTTTATACAGAACAAGCGTTAGTGTTTTCTGCAGAAAAGCGATTCTGCGAAAAATTGTGAACACTTTTCCTTCCCGCGCACAGCGAAGGTGCTAGCAGGGAATTCTCTGCCTGCCTTTCCCCAGTGCTCTGCAAGCTCTGCAGCGCAATAGCAAATCTGGGGCTCTGTGCTTTCTTTCATCCTGAACAAGCGTTAGTGTTCTTTGCAGAAAAACGATTCTGCGAAAAAATGTGAACATTTCTCCTTCCCGTGCACAGCGGAGGTGCTAGCAGGGAATTCTCTGCCTGGCTTTCCCCAGTGCTGTGCAAGCTCTCCACGGCAACAGCAAATATGGACTCTGTGCTTTCTTTTATACAGAACAAGCGTTAGTGTTTTCTGCAGAAAAGCGATTCTGCGAAAAATTGTGAACATTTCTACTTCCCGCGCACAGCGAAGGTGCTAGCAGGGAATTCTCTGCCTGCCTTTCCCCAGTGCTCTGCAAGCTCTCCAGGGCAACAGCAAATCTGGACTCTGTGCTTTCTTTTATACAGAACAAGCGTTAGTGTTTTCTGCAGAAAAGCGATTCTGCGAGAAATTGTGAACACTTTTCCTTCCCGCGCACAGCGAAGGTGCTAGCAGGGAATTCTCTGACTGCCTTTCCCCAGTGCTGTGCAAGCTCTCTAGGGCAAGAGGAATTCTGGGGCTCTGTGCTTCATTTCATCCTGAATAAGCGTTAGTGTTTTCTGCACAAAAGCGATTCTGCGAAGCAAATGCGAATTGTTCTCCTTCCCGTGCACAGAGAAGGTGCTAGCAGGGAATTCTCTGCCTGCCTTTCCCCAGTTGTCTGCAAGCACTCCAGGGCAACAGCAAATCTGGACTCTGTGCTTTCTTTTATACAGAACAAGCGTTAGTGTTTTCTGCAGAAAAGCGATTCTGCGAGAAATTGTGAACACTTTTCCTTCCCGCGCACAGCGAAGGTGCTAGCAGGGAATTCTCTGACTGCCTTTCCCCAGTGCTCTGCAAGCTCTCCAGGGCAAGAGGAATTCTGGGGCTCTGTGCTTCATTTCGTCCTGAATAAGCGTTAGTGTTTTCTGCAGAAAAGCGATTCTGCGAAGCAAATGCGAATTGTTCTCCTTCCCGTGCACAGCGAAGGTGCTAGCAGGGAATTCTCTGCCTGCCTTTCCCCAGTGCTCTGCAAGCTCTCCAGGGCAATAGCAAATCTGGGGCTCTGTGCTTTCTTTCATCCTGAACAAGCGTTAGTGTTCTTTGCAGAAAAACGATTCTGCGAAAAAATGTGAACATTTCTCCTTCCTGTGCACAGAGGAGGTGCTAGCAGGGAATGCTCTGCCTACCTTTCCCCAGTGCTGTGCAAGCTCTCCAGGGCAAGAGCAAATCTGGGCCTCTGTGCTCTCTTCCGTCCTGAACAAGCGTTAGTGTTTTCTGCAGAAAAGCGATTCTGCGAAGCAAATGCGAATTGTTCTCCTTCCCGTGCACAGCGAAGGTGCTAGCAGGGAATTCTCTGCCTGCCTTTCCCCAGTGCTCTGCAAGCTCTCCAGGGCAACAGCAAATCTGGACTCTGTGCTTTCTTTTATACAGAACAAGCGTTAGTGTTTTCTGCAGAAAAGCGATTCTGCGAAAAATTGTGAACAGTTCTCCTTCCCGCGCACAGCGAAGGTGCTAGCAGGGAATTCTCTGCCTGCCTTTCCCCAGTGCTCTGCAAGCTCTGCAGCGCAATAGCAAATCTGGGGCTCTGTGCTTTCTTTCATCCTGAACAAGCGTTAGTGTTCTTTGCAGAAAAACGATTCTGCGAAAAAATGTGAACATTTCTCCTTCCCGTGCACAGCGGAGGTGCTAGCAGGGAATTCTCTGCCTGCCTTTCCCCAGTGCTCTGCAAGCTCTCCAGGGCAACAGCAAATCTGGACTCTGTGCTTTCTTTTATACAGAACAAGCGTTAGTGTTTTCTGCAGAAAAGCGATTCTGCGAAAAATTGTGAACATTTCTCCTTCCCGCGCACAGCGAAGGTGCTAGCAGGGAATTCTCTGCCTGCCTTTCCCCAGTGCTCTGCAAGCTCTTCAGGGCAAGAGGAATTCTGGGGCTCTGTGCTTCATTTCGTCCTGAATAAGCGTTAGTGTTTTCTGCACAAAAGCGATTCTGCGAAGCAAATGCGAATTGTTCTCCTTCCCGTGCACAGCGAAGGTGCTAGCAGGGAATTCTGTGCCTGCCTTTCCCCAGTGCTCTGCAAGCTCTCCAGGGCAAGAGCAAATCTGGGGCTCTGTGCTTTCTTTCATCCTGAACGAGCGTTAGTGTTCTTTGCAGAAAAACGATTCTGCGAAAAAATGTGAACATTTCTCCTTCCCGTGCACAGCGGAGGTGCTAGCAGGGAATTCTCTGCCTGGCTTTCCCCAGTGCTGTGCAAGCTCTCCACGGCAACAGCAAATATGGACTCTGTGCTTTCTTTTATACAGAACAAGCGTTAGTGTTTTCTGCAGAAAAGCGATTCTGCGAAAAATTGTGAACATTTCTCCTTCCCGCGCACAGGGAAGGTGCTAACAGGGAATTCTCTGACTGCCTTTCCCCAGTGCTCTGCAAGCTCTCCAGGGCAACAGCAAATCTGGACTCTGTGCTTTCTTTTATACAGAACAAGCGTTAGTGTTTTCTGCAGAAAAGCGATTCTGCGAAAAATTGTGAACACTTTTCCTTCCCGCGCACAGCGAAGGTGCTAGCAGGGAATTCTCTGCCTGCCTTTCCCCAGTGCTCTGCAAGCTCTGCAGCGCAATAGCAAATCTGGGGCTCTGTGCTTTCTTTCATCCTGAACAAGCGTTAGTGTTCTTTGCAGAAAAACGATTCTGCGAAAAAATGTGAACATTTCTCCTTCCCGTGCACAGCGGAGGTGCTAGCAGGGAATTCTCTGCCTGGCTTTCCCCAGTGCTGTGCAAGCTCTCCACGGCAACAGCAAATATGGACTCTGTGCTTTCTTTTATACAGAACAAGCGTTAGTGTTTTCTGCAGAAAAGCGATTCTGCGAAAAATTGTGAACATTTCTACTTCCCGCGCACAGCGAAGGTGCTAGCAGGGAATTCTCTGCCTGCCTTTCCCCAGTGCTCTGCAAGCTCTCCAGGGCAACAGCAAATCTGGACTCTGTGCTTTCTTTTATACAGAACAAGCGTTAGTGTTTTCTGCAGAAAAGCGATTCTGCGAGAAATTGTGAACACTTTTCCTTCCCGCGCACAGCGAAGGTGCTAGCAGGGAATTCTCTGACTGCCTTTCCCCAGTGCTGTGCAAGCTCTCTAGGGCAAGAGGAATTCTGGGGCTCTGTGCTTCATTTCGTCCTGAATAAGCGTTAGTGTTTTCTGCACAAAAGCGATTCTGCGAAGCAAATGCGAATTGTTCTCCTTCCCGTGCACAGAGAAGGTGCTAGCAGGGAATTCTCTGCCTGCCTTTCCCCAGTTGTCTGCAAGCACTCCAGGGCAACAGCAAATCTGGACTCTGTGCTTTCTTTTATACAGAACAAGCGTTAGTGTTTTCTGCAGAAAAGCGATTCTGCGAGAAATTGTGAACACTTTTCCTTCCCGCGCACAGCGAAGGTGCTAGCAGGGAATTCTCTGACTGCCTTTCCCCAGTGCTCTGCAAGCTCTCCAGGGCAAGAGGAATTCTGGGGCTCTGTGCTTCATTTCGTCCTGAATAAGCGTTAGTGTTTTCTGCATAAAAGCGATTCTGCGAAGCAAATGCGAATTGTTCTCCTTCCCGTGCACAGCGAAGGTGCTAGCAGGGAATTCTCTGCCTGCCTTTCCCCAGTGCTCTGCAAGCTCTCCAGGGCAATAGCAAATCTGGGGCTCTGTGCTTTCTTTCATCCTGAACAAGCGTTAGTGTTCTTTGCAGAAAAACGATTCTGCGAAAAAATGTGAACATTTCTCCTTCCTGTGCACAGAGGAGGTGCTAGCAGGGAATGCTCTGCCTACCTTTCCCCAGTGCTGTGCAAGCTCTCCAGGTCAAGAGCAAATCTGGGCCTCTGTGCTCTCTTCCGTCCTGAACAAGCGTTAGTGTTTTCTGCAGAAAAGCGATTCTGCGAAGCAAATGCGAATTGTTCTCCTTCCCGTGCACAGCGAAGGTGCTAGCAGGGAATTCTCTGCCTGCCTTTCCCCAGTTGTCTGCAAGCACTCCAGGGCAACAGCAAATCTGGACTCTGTGCTTTTTTTATACAGAACAAGCGTTAGTGTTTTCTGCAGAAAAGCGATTCTGCGAGAAAGTGTGAACACTTTTCCTTCCCGCGCACAGCGAAGGTGCTAGCAGGGAATTCTCTGACTGCCTTTCCCCAGTGCTCTGCAAGCTCTCCAGGGCAAGAGGAATTCTGGGGCTCTGTGCTTCATTTCGTCCTGAATAAGCGTTAGTGTTTTCTGCACAAAAGCGATTCTGCGAAGCAAATGCGAATTGTTCTCCTTCCCGTGCACAGCGAAGGTGCTAGCAGGGAATTCTCTGCCTGCCTTTCCCCAGTGCTCTGCAAGCTCTCCAGGGCAAGAGCAAATCTGGGGCTCTGTGCTTCCTTTCGTCCTGAACAAGCGTTAGTGTTTTCTGCACAAAAACGACTCTGTGAAGCAAATGCGAACTGTTCTCCTTCCCGTGCACAGCGAAGGTGCTAGCAGGGAATTCTCTGCCTGCCTTTCCCCAGTGCTCTGCAAGCTCTGCAGCGCAATAGCAAATCTGGGGCTCTGTGCTTTCTTTCATCCTGAACAAGCGTTAGTGTTCTTTGCAGAAAAACGATTCTGCGAAAAAATGTGAACATTTCTCCTTCCTGTGCACAGAGAAGGTGCTAGCAGCGAATTCTCTGCCTGCCTTTCCCCAGTGCTCTGCAAGCTCTCCAGGGCAACAGCAAATCTGGACTCTGTGCTTTCTTTTATACAGAACAAGCGTTAGTGTTTTCTGCAGAAAAGCGATTCTGCGAAAAATTGTGAACATTTCTCCTTCCCGCGCACAGCGAAGGTGCTAGCAGGGAATTCTCTGCCTGCCTTTCCCCAGTGCTCTGCAAGCTCTCCAGGGCAACAGCAAATCTGGACTCTGTGCTTTCTTTTATACAGAACAAGCGTTAGTGTTTTCTGCAGAAAAGCGATTCTGCGAAAAATTGTGAACAGTTCTCCTTCCCGCGCACAGCGAAGGTGCTAGCAGGGAATTCTCTGCCTGCCTTTCCCCAGTGCTCTGCAAGCTCTGCAGCGCAATAGCAAATCTGGGGCTCTGTGCTTTCTTTCATCCTGAACAAGCGTTAGGGTTCTTTGCAGAAAAACGATTCTGCGAAAAAATGTGAACATTTCTCCTTCCCGTGCACAGCGGAGGTGCTAGCAGGGAATTCTCTGCCTGCCTTTCCCCAGTGCTCTGCAAGCTCTCCAGGGCAACAGCAAATCTGGACTCTGTGCTTTCTTTTATACAGAACAAGCGTTAGTGTTTTCTGCAGAAAAGCGATTCTGCGAAAATTTGTGAACAGTTCTCCTTCCCGCGCACAGCGAAGGTGCTAGCAGGGAATTCTCTGCCTGCCTTTCCCCAGTGCTCTGCAAGCTCTTCAGGGCAAGAGGAATTCTGGGGCTCTGTGCTTCATTTCGTCCTGAATAAGCGTTAGTGTTTTCTGCACAAAAGCGATTCTGCGAAGCAAATGCGAATTGTTCTCCTTCCCGTGCACAGCGAAGGTGCTAGCAGGGAATTCTCTGCCTGCCTTTCCCCAGTGCTCTGCAAGCTCTCCAGGGCAAGAGCAAATCTGGGGCTCTGTGCTTTCTTTCATCCTGAACGAGCGTTAGTGTTCTTTGCAGAAAAACGATTCTGCGAAAAAATGTGAACATTTCTCCTTCCCGTGCACAGCGGAGGTGCTAGCAGGGAATTCTCTGCCTGGCTTTCCCCAGTGCTGTGCAAGCTCTCCACGGCAACAGCAAATATGGACTCTGTGCTTTCTTTTATACAGAACAAGCGTTAGTGTTTTCTGCAGAAAAGCGATTCTGCGAAAAATTGTGAACATTTCTCCTTCCCGCGCACAGGGAAGGTGCTAACAGGGAATTCTCTGACTGCCTTTCCCCAGTGCTCTGCAAGCTCTCCAGGGCAACAGCAAATCTGGACTCTGTGCTTTCTTTTATACAGAACAAGCGTTAGTGTTTTCTGCAGAAAAGCGATTCTGCGAGAAATTGTGAACACTTTTCCTTCCCGCGCACAGCGAAGGTGCTAGCAGGGAATTCTCTGACTGCCTTTCCCCAGTGCTGTGCAAGCTCTCTAGGGCAAGAGGAATTCTGGGGCTCTGTGCTTCATTTCGTCCTGAATAAGCGTTAGTGTTTTCTGCACAAAAGCGATTCTGCGAAAAATTGTGAACACTTTTCCTTCCCGCGCACAGCGGAGGTGCTAGCAGGGAATTCTCTGCCTGCCTTTCCCCAGTGCTCTGCAAGCTCTGCAGCGCAATAGCAAATCTGGGGCTCTGTGCTTTCTTTCATCCTGAACAAGCGTTAGGGTTCTTTGCAGAAAAACGATTCTGCGAAAAAATGTGAACATTTCTCCTTCCCGTGCACAGCGGAGGTGCTAGCAGGGAATTCTCTGCCTGCCTTTCCCCAGTGCTCTGCAAGCTCTCCAGGGCAACAGCAAATCTGGACTCTGTGCTTTCTTTTATACAGAACAAGCGTTAGTGTTTTCTGCAGAAAAGCGATTCTGCGAAAAATTGTGAACAATTCTCCTTCCCGCGCACAGCGAAGGTGCTAGCAGGGAATTCTCTGCCTGCCTTTCCCCAGTGCTCTGCAAGCTCTTCAGGGCAAGAGGAATTCTGGGGCTCTGTGCTTCATTTCATCCTGAATAAGCGTTAGTGTTTTCTGCACAAAAGCGATTCTGCGAAGCAGATGCGAATTGTTCTCCTTCCCGTGCACAGCGAAGGTGCTAGCAGGGAATTCTCTGCCTGCCTTTCCCCAGTGCTCTGCAAGCTCTCCAGGGCAAGAGCAAATCTGGGGCTCTGTGCTTTCTTCCGTCCTGAACGAGCGTTAGTGTTCTTTGCAGAAAAACGATTCTGCGAAAAAATGTGAACATTTCTCCTTCCCGTGCACAGCGGAGGTGCTAGCAGGGAATTCTCTGTCTGCCTTTCCCCAGTGCTGTGCAAGCTCTCCACGGCAACAGCAAATATGGACTCTGTGCTTTCTTTTATACAGAACAAGCGTTAGTGTTTTCTGCAGAAAAGCGATTCTGCGAAAAATTGTGAACATTTCTCCTTCCCGCGCACAGGGAAGGTGCTAACAGGGAATTCTCTGACTGCCTTTCCCCAGTGCTCTGCAAGCTCTCCAGGGCAACAGCAAATCTGGACTCTGTGCTTTCTTTTATACAGAACAAGCGTTAGTGTTTTCTGCAGAAAAGCGATTCTGCGAAAAATTGTGAACACTTTTCCTTCCCGCGCACAGCGAAGGTGCTAGCAGGGAATTCTCTGCCTGCCTTTCCCCAGTGCTCTGCAAGCTCTGCAGCGCAATAGCAAATCTGGGGCTCTGTGCTTTCTTTCATCCTGAACAAGCGTTAGTGTTCTTTGCAGAAAAACGATTCTGCGAAAAAATGTGAACATTTCTCCTTCCCGTGCACAGCGGAGGTGCTAGCAGGGAATTCTCTGCCTGCCTTTCCCCAGTGCTCTGCAAGCTCTCCACGGCAACAGCAAATATGGACTCTGTGCTTTCTTTTATACAGAACAAGCGTTAGTGTTTTCTGCAGAAAAGCGATTCTGCGAAAAATTGTGAACATTTCTACTTCCCGCGCACAGCGAAGGTGCTAGCAGGGAATTCTCTGCCTGCCTTTCCCCAGTGCTCTGCAAGCTCTCCAGGGCAACAGCAAATCTGGACTCTGTGCTTTCTTTTATACAGAACAAGCGTTAGTGTTTTCTGCAGAAAAGCGATTCTGCGAAAAATTGTGAACATTTCTCCTTCCCGCGCACAGCGAAGTTGCTAGCAGGGAATTCTCTGCCTGCCTTTCCCCAGTGCTCTGCAAGCTCTCCAGGGCAACAGCAAATCTGGACTCTGTGCTTTCTTTTATACAGAACAAGCGTTAGTGTTTTCTGCAGAAAAGCGATTCTGCGAGAAATTGTGAACACTTTTCCTTCCCGCGCACAGCGAAGGTGCTAGCAGGGAATTCTCTGACTGCCTTTCCCCAGTGCTGTGCAAGCTCTCTAGGGCAAGAGGAATTCTGGGGCTCTGTGCTTCATTTCGTCCTGAATAAGCGTTAGTGTTTTCTGCACAAAAGCGATTCTGCGAAGCAAATGCGAATTGTTCTCCTTCCCGTGCACAGAGAAGGTGCTAGCAGGGAATTCTCTGCCTGCCTTTCCCCAGTTGTCTGCAAGCACTCCAGGGCAACAGCAAATCTGGACTCTCTGCTTTCTTTTATACAGAACAAGCGTTAGTGTTTTCTGCAGAAAAGCGATTCTGCGAGAAATTGTGAACACTTTTCCTTCCCGCGCACAGCGAAGGTGCTAGCAGGGAATTCTCTGACTGCCTTTCCCCAGTGCTCTGCAAGCTCTCCAGGGCAAGAGGAATTCTGGGGCTCTGTGCTTCATTTCGTCCTGAATAAGCGTTAGTGTTTTCTGCAGAAAAGCGATTCTGCGAAGCAAATGCGAATTGTTCTCCTTCCCGTGCACAGCGAAGGTGCTAGCAGGGAATTCTCTGCCTGCCTTTCCCCAGTGCTCTGCAAGCTCTCCAGGGCAATAGCAAATCTGGGGCTCTGTGCTTTCTTTCATCCTGAACAAGCGTTAGTGTTCTTTGCAGAAAAACGATTCTGCGAAAAAATGTGAACATTTCTCCTTCCTGTGCACAGAGGAGGTGCTAGCAGGGAATGCTCTGCCTACCTTTCCCCAGTGCTGTGCAAGCTCTCCAGGGCAAGAGCAAATCTGGGCCTCTGTGCTCTCTTCCGTCCTGAACAAGCGTTAGTGTTTTCTGCACAAAAGCGATTCTGCGAAGCAAATGCGAACTGTTCTCCTTCCCGTGCACAGAGAAGGTGCTAGCAGGGAATTCTCTGCCTGCCTTTCCCCAGTTGTCTGCAAGCACTCCAGGGCAACAGCAAATCTGGACTCTGTGCTTTCTTTTATACCGAACAAGCCTTAGTGTTTTCTGCAGAAAAGCGATTCTGCGAAAAATTGTGAACACTTTTCCTTCCCGCGCACAGCGGAGGTGCTAGCAGGGAATTCTCTGCCTGCCTTTCCCCAGTGCTCTGCAAGCTCTCCAGGGCAAGAGCAATTCTGGGGCTCTGTGCTTTCTTTCATCCTGAACAAGCGTTAGTGTTCTTTGCAGAAAAACGATTCTGCGAAAAAATGTGAACATTTCTCCTTCCTGTGCACAGAGAAGGTGCTAGTAGGGAATTCTCTGCCTGCCTTTCCCCAGTGCTCTGTAAGCTCTCCAGGGCAAGAGCAAATCTGGGGCTCTGTGCTTCCTTTCGTCCTGAACAAGCGTTAGTGTTTTCTGCACAGAACCGATTCTGCGAAGCAAATGCGAATTGTTCTCCTTCCCGCGCACAGCGGAGGTACTAGCAGGGAATTCTCTGCCTGCCTTTCCCCAGTGCTCTCCAAGCTCTCCAGCGCAATAGCAAATCTGGGGCTCTGTGCTTTCTTTCATCCTGAACAAGCGTTACTGTTCTTTGCAGAAAAACGATTCTGCGAAAAAATGTGAACATTTCTCCTTCCTGTGCACAGCAAAGGTGCTAGCAGGGAATTCTCTGCCTGCCTTTCCCCAGTGCTCTGCAAGCTCTCCAGGACAATAGCAAATCTGGGCCTCTGTGCTCTCTTCCGTCCTGAACAAGCGTTAGTGTTTTCTGCTCATAAGTGATTCTGCGAAGCAAATGCGAACACTTTTCCTTCCCGCGCACAGCGGAGGTCCTAGCAGGGAATTCTCTGCCTGCCTTTCCCCAGTGCTCTGCAAGCTCTCCAGCGCAATAGCAAATCTGGGGCTCTGTGCTTTCTTTCATCCTGAACAAGCGTTAGTGTTCTTTGCAGAAAAACGATTCTGCGAAAAAATGTGAAAATTTCTCCTTCCTGTGCACAGAGGAGGTGCTAGCAGGGAATTCTCTGCCTGGCTTTCCCCAGTGCTGTGCAAGCTCTCCACGGCAACAGCAAATCTGGACTCTGTGCTTTCTTTTATACAGAACAAGCCTTAGTGTTTTCTGCAGAAAAGCGATTCTGCGAAAAATTGTGAACATTTCTCCTTCCTGTGCACAGAGAAGGTGCTAGCAGGGAATGCTCTGCCTGCCTTTCCCCAGTGCTGTACAAGCTCTCCAGGGCAAGAGCAAATCTGGGCCTCTGTGCTCTCTTCCGTCCTGAACAAGCGTTAGTGTTTTCTGCAGAAAAGCGATTCTGCGAAGCAAATGCGAATTGTACTCCTTCCCATGCACAGAGAAGGTGCTAGCAGGGAATTCTCTGCCTGCCTTTCCCCAGTGCTCTGCAAGCTCTGCAGCGCAATAGCAAATCTGGGGCTCTGTGCTTTCTTTCATCCTGAACAAGCGTTAGTGTTCTTTGCAGAAAAACGATTCTGCGAAAAAATGTGAACATTTCTCCTTCCTGTGCACAGCGAAGGTGCTAGCAGGGAATTCTCTGCCTGCCTTTCCCCAGTGCTCTGCAAGCTCTCCAGGACAATAGCAAATCTGGGGCCTCTGTGCTCTCTTCCGTCCTGAACAAGCGTTAGTGTTTTCTGCACAAAAGCGATTCTGTGAAGCAAATGCGAACACTTTTCCTTCCCGCGCACAGCGGAGGTGCTAGCAGGGAATTCTCTGCCTGCCTTTCCCCAGTGCTCTGCAAGCTCTCCAGGGCAAGAGGAATTCTGGGGCTCTGTGCTTTATTTCGTCCTGAATAAGCGTTAGTGTTTTCTGCACAAAAGCGATTCTGCGAAGCAAATGCGAATTGTTCTCCTTCCCGCGCACAGCGAAGGTGCTAGCAGGGAATTCTCTGCCTGCCTTTCCCCAGTGCTCTGCAAGCTCTCCAGGGCAACAGCAAATCTGGACTCTGTGCTTTCTTTTATACAGAACAAGCGTTAGTGTTTTCTGCAGAAAAGCGATTCTGCGAAAAATTGTGAACATTTCTCCTTCCCGCGCACAGCAAAGTTGCTAGCAGGGAATTCTCTGCCTGCCTTTCCCCAGTGCTCTGCAAGCTCTCCAGGGCAACAGCAAATCTGGACTCTGTGCTTTCTTTTATACAGAACAAGCGTTAGTGTTTTCTGCAGAAAAGCGATTCTGCGAGAAATTGTGAACACTTTTCCTTCCCGCGCACAGCGAAGGTGCTAGCAGGGAATTCTCTGACTGCCTTTCCCCAGTGCTGTGCAAGCTCTCTAGGGCAAGAGGAATTCTGGGGCTCTGTGCTTCATTTCGTCCTGAATAAGCGTTAGTGTTTTCTGCACAAAAGCGATTCTGCGAAGCAAATGCGAATTGTTCTCCTTCCCGTGCACAGAGAAGGTGCTAGCAGGGAATTCTCTGCCTGCCTTTCCCCAGTTGTCTGCAAGCACTCCAGGGCAACAGCAAATCTGGACTCTGTGCTTTCTTTTATACAGAACAAGCGTTAGTGTTTTCTGCAGAAAAGCGATTCTGCGAGAAATTGTGAACACTTTTCCTTCCCGCGCACAGCGAAGGTGCTAGCAGGGAATTCTCTGACTGCCTTTCCCCAGTGCTCTGCAAGCTCTCCAGGGCAAGAGGAATTCTGGGGCTCTGTGCTTCATTTCGTCCTGAATAAGCGTTAGTGTTTTCTGCAGAAAAGCGATTCTGCGAAGCAAATGCGAATTGTTCTCCTTCCCGTGCACAGCGAAGGTGCTAGCAGGGAATTCTCTGCCTGCCTTTCCCCAGTGCTCTGCAAGCTCTCCAGGGCAATAGCAAATCTGGGGCTCTGTGCTTTCTTTCATCCTGAACAAGCGTTAGTGTTCTTTGCAGAAAAACGATTCTGCGAAAAAATGTGAACATTTCTCCTTCCTGTGCACAGAGGAGGTGCTAGCAGGGAATGCTCTGCCTACCTTTCCCCAGTGCTGTGCAAGCTCTCCAGGGCAAGAGCAAATCTGGGCCTCTGTGCTCTCTTCCGTCCTGAACAAGCGTTAGTGTTTTCTGCACAAAAGCGATTCTGCGAAGCAAATGCGAACTGTTCTCCTTCACGTGCACAGAGAAGGTGCTAGCAGGGAATTCTCTGCCTGCCTTTCCCCAGTTGTCTGCAAGCACTCCAGGGCAACAGCAAATCTGGACTCTGTGCTTTCTTTTATACCGAACAAGCCTTAGTGTTTTCTGCAGAAAAGCGATTCTGCGAAAAATTGTGAACACTTTTCCTTCCCGCGCACAGCGGA
Source organism: Strix uralensis (assembly GCF_047716275.1). Classification (NCBI taxonomy): domain Eukaryota; kingdom Metazoa; phylum Chordata; class Aves; order Strigiformes; family Strigidae; genus Strix; species Strix uralensis. The sequence continues at coordinate 5,397,482 of NC_133972.1, read as the reverse complement.
GGTGCTAGCAGGGAATTCTCTGCCTGCCTTTCCCCAGTGCTCTGCAAGCTCTCCAGGGCAAGAGCAATTCTGGGGCTCTGTGCTTTCTTTCATCCTGAACAAGCGTTAGTGTTCTTTGCAGAAAAACGATTCTGCGAAAAAATGTGAACATTTCTCCTTCCTGTGCACAGAGAAGGTGCTAGTAGGGAATTCTCTGCCTGCCTTTCCCCAGTGCTCTGTAAGCTCTCCAGGGCAAGAGCAAATCTGGGGCTCTGTGCTTCCTTTAGTCCTGAACAAGCGTTAGTGTTTTCTGCACAGAACCGATTCTGCGAAGCAAATGCGAATTGTTCTCCTTCCCGCGCACAGCGGAGGTACTAGCAGGGAATTCTCTGCCTGCCTTTCCCCAGTGCTCTCCAAGCTCTCCAGCGCAATAGCAAATCTGGGGCTCTGTGCTTTCTTTCATCCTGAACAAGCGTTACTGTTCTTTGCAGAAAAACGATTCTGCGAAAAAATGTGAACATTTCTCCTTCCTGTGCACAGCAAAGGTGCTAGCAGGGAATTCTCTGCCTGCCTTTCCCCAGTGCTCTGCAAGCTCTCCAGGACAATAGCAAATCTGGGCCTCTGTGCTCTCTTCCGTCCTGAACAAGCGTTAGTGTTTTCTGCTCATAAGTGATTCTGCGAAGCAAATGCGAACACTTTTCCTTCCCGCGCACAGCGGAGGTGCTAGCAGGGAATTCTCTGCCTGCCTTTCCCCAGTGCTCTGCAAGCTCTCCAGCGCAATAGCAAATCTGGGGCTCTGTGCTTTCTTTCATCCTGAACAAGCGTTAGTGTTCTTTGCAGAAAAACGATTCTGCGAAAAAATGTGAAAATTTCTCCTTCCTGTGCACAGAGGAGGTGCTAGCAGGGAATTCTCTGCCTGGCTTTCCCCAGTGCTGTGCAAGCTCTCCACGGCAACAGCAAATCTGGACTCTGTGCTTTCTTTTATACAGAACAAGCCTTAGTGTTTTCTGCAGAAAAGCGATTCTGCGAAAAATTGTGAACATTTCTCCTTCCTGTGCACAGAGAAGGTGCTAGCAGGGAATGCTCTGCCTGCCTTTCCCCAGTGCTGTGCAAGCTCTCCAGGGCAAGAGCAAATCTGGGCCTCTGTGCTCTCTTCCGTCCTGAACAAGCGTTAGTGTTTTCTGCACAAAAGCGATTCTGCGAAGCAAATGCGAATTGTACTCCTTCCCATGCACAGAGAAGGTGCTAGCAGGGAATTCTCTGCCTGCCTTTCCCCAGTGCTCTGCAAGCTCTGCAGCGCAATAGCAAATCTGGGGCTCTGTGCTTTCTTTCATCCTGAACAAGCGTTAGGGTTCTTTGCAGAAAAACGATTCTGCGAAAAAATGTGAACATTTCTCCTTCCCGTGCACAGCGGAGGTGCTAGCAGGGAATTCTCTGCCTGCCTTTCCCCAGTGCTCTGCAAGCTCTCCAGGGCAACAGCAAATCTGGACTCTGTGCTTTCTTTTATACAGAACAAGCGTTAGTGTTTTCTGCAGAAAAGCGATTCTGCGAAAAATTGTGAACAATTCTCCTTCCCGCGCACAGCGAAGGTGCTAGCAGGGAATTCTCTGCCTGCCTTTCCCCAGTGCTCTGCAAGCTCTTCAGGGCAAGAGGAATTCTGGGGCTCTGTGCTTCATTTCGTCCTGAATAAGCGTTAGTGTTTTCTGCACAAAAGCGATTCTGCGAAGCAAATGCGAATTGTTCTCCTTCCCGTGCACAGCGAAGGTGCTAGCAGGGAATTCTCTGCCTGCCTTTCCCCAGTGCTCTGCAAGCTCTCCAGGGCAAGAGCAAATCTGGGGCTCTGTGCTTTCTTCCGTCCTGAACGAGCGTTAGTGTTCTTTGCAGAAAAACGATTCTGCGAAAAAATGTGAACATTTCTCCTTCCCGTGCACAGCGGAGGTGCTAGCAGGGAATTCTCTGCCTGGCTTTCCCCAGTGCTGTGCAAGCTCTCCACGGCAACAGCAAATATGGACTCTGTGCTTTCTTTTATACAGAACAAGCGTTAGTGTTTTCTGCAGAAAAGCGATTCTGCGAAAAATTGTGAACATTTCTCCTTCCCGCGCACAGGGAAGGTGCTAACAGGGAATTCTCTGACTGCCTTTCCCCAGTGCTCTGCAAGCTCTCCAGGGCAACAGCAAATCTGGACTCTGTGCTTTCTTTTATACAGAACAAGCGTTAGTGTTTTCTGCAGAAAAGCGATTCTGCGAAAAATTGTGAACACTTTTCCTTCCCGCGCACAGCGAAGGTGCTAGCAGGGAATTCTCTGCCTGCCTTTCCCCAGTGCTCTGCAAGCTCTGCAGCGCAATAGCAAATCTGGGGCTCTGTGCTTTCTTTCATCCTGAACAAGCGTTAGTGTTCTTTGCAGAAAAACGATTCTGCGAAAAAATGTGAACATTTCTCCTTCCCGTGCACAGCGGAGGTGCTAGCAGGGAATTCTCTGCCTGCCTTTCCCCAGTGCTCTGCAAGCTCTCCACGGCAACAGCAAATATGGACTCTGTGCTTTCTTTTATACAGAACAAGCGTTAGTGTTTTCTGCAGAAAAGCGATTCTGCGAAAAATTGTGAACATTTCTACTTCCCGCGCACAGCGAAGGTGCTAGCAGGGAATTCTCTGCCTGCCTTTCCCCAGTGCTCTGCAAGCTCTCCAGGGCAACAGCAAATCTGGACTCTGTGCTTTCTTTTATACAGAACAAGCGTTAGTGTTTTCTGCAGAAAAGCGATTCTGCGAAAAATTGTGAACATTTCTCCTTCCCGCGCACAGCGAAGTTGCTAGCAGGGAATTCTCTGCCTGCCTTTCCCCAGTGCTCTGCAAGCTCTCCAGGGCAACAGCAAATCTGGACTCTGTGCTTTCTTTTATACAGAACAAGCGTTAGTGTTTTCTGCAGAAAAGCGATTCTGCGAGAAATTGTGAACACTTTTCCTTCCCGCGCACAGCGAAGGTGCTAGCAGGGAATTCTCTGACTGCCTTTCCCCAGTGCTGTGCAAGCTCTCTAGGGCAAGAGGAATTCTGGGGCTCTGTGCTTCATTTCGTCCTGAATAAGCGTTAGTGTTTTCTGCACAAAAGCGATTCTGCGAAGCAAATGCGAATTGTTCTCCTTCCCGTGCACAGAGAAGGTGCTAGCAGGGAATTCTCTGCCTGCCTTTCCCCAGTTGTCTGCAAGCACTCCAGGGCAACAGCAAATCTGGACTCTGTGCTTTCTTTTATACAGAACAAGCGTTAGTGTTTTCTGCAGAAAAGCGATTCTGCGAGAAATTGTGAACACTTTTCCTTCCCGCGCACAGCGAAGGTGCTAGCAGGGAATTCTCTGCCTGCCTTTCCCCAGTGCTCTGCAAGCTCTCCAGGGCAAGAGGAATTCTGGGGCTCTGTGCTTCATTTCGTCCTGAATAAGCGTTAGTGTTTTCTGCTCATAAGTGATTCTGCGAAGCAAATGCGAACACTTTTCCTTCCCGCGCACAGCGGAGGTCCTAGCAGGGAATTCTCTGCCTGCCTTTCCCCAGTGCTCTGCAAGCTCTCCAGCGCAATAGCAAATCTGGGGCTCTGTGCTTTCTTTCATCCTGAACAAGCGTTAGTGTTCTTTGCAGAAAAACGATTCTGCGAAAAAATGTGAAAATTTCTCCTTCCTGTGCACAGAGGAGGTGCTAGCAGGGAATTCTCTGCCTGGCTTTCCCCAGTGCTGTGCAAGCTCTCCACGGCAACAGCAAATCTGGACTCTGTGCTTTCTTTTATACAGAACAAGCCTTAGTGTTTTCTGCAGAAAAGCGATTCTGCGAAAAATTGTGAACATTTCTCCTTCCTGTGCACAGAGAAGGTGCTAGCAGGGAATGCTCTGCCTGCCTTTCCCCAGTGCTGTACAAGCTCTCCAGGGCAAGAGCAAATCTGGGCCTCTGTGCTCTCTTCCGTCCTGAACAAGCGTTAGTGTTTTCTGCAGAAAAGCGATTCTGCGAAGCAAATGCGAATTGTACTCCTTCCCATGCACAGAGAAGGTGCTAGCAGGGAATTCTCTGCCTGCCTTTCCCCAGTGCTCTGCAAGCTCTGCAGCGCAATAGCAAATCTGGGGCTCTGTGCTTTCTTTCATCCTGAACAAGCGTTAGTGTTCTTTGCAGAAAAACGATTCTGCGAAAAAATGTGAACATTTCTCCTTCCTGTGCACAGCGAAGGTGCTAGCAGGGAATTCTCTGCCTGCCTTTCCCCAGTGCTCTGCAAGCTCTCCAGGACAATAGCAAATCTGGGGCCTCTGTGCTCTCTTCCGTCCTGAACAAGCGTTAGTGTTTTCTGCACAAAAGCGATTCTGTGAAGCAAATGCGAACACTTTTCCTTCCCGCGCACAGCGGAGGTGCTAGCAGGGAATTCTCTGCCTGCCTTTCCCCAGTGCTCTGCAAGCTCTCCAGGGCAAGAGGAATTCTGGGGCTCTGTGCTTTATTTCGTCCTGAATAAGCGTTAGTGTTTTCTGCACAGAACCGATTCTGCGAAGCAAATGCGAATTGTTCTCCTTCCCGCGCACAGCGGAGGTGCTAGCAGGGAATTCTCTGCCTGCCTTTCCCCAGTGCTCTCCAAGCTCTCCAGGGCAATAGCAAATCTGGGGCTCTGTGCTTTCTTTCATCCTGAACAAGCGTTAGTGTTCTTTGCAGAAAAACGATTCTGCGAAAAAATGTTAACATTTCTCCTTCCTGTGCACAGAGAAGGTGCTAGCAGGGAATGCTCTGCCTGCCTTTCCCCAGTGCTGTGCAAGCTCTCCAGGGCAAGAGCAAATCTGGGCCTCTGTGCTCTCTTCCGTCCTGAACAAGCGTTAGTGTTTTCTGCACAAAAGCGATTCTGCGAAGCAAATGCGAACTGTTCTCCTTCCCGTGCACAGAGAAGGTGCTAGCAGGGAATTCTCTGCCTGCCTTTCCCCAGTTGTCTGCAAGCACTCCAGGGCAACAGCAAATCTGGACTCTGTGCTTTCTTTTATACCGAACAAGCCTTAGTGTTTTCTGCAGAAAAGCGATTCTGCGAAAAATTGTGAACACTTTTCCTTCCCGCGCACAGCGGAGGTGCTAGCAGGGAATTCTCTGCCTGCCTTTCCCCAGTGCTCTGCAAGCTCTCCAGGGCAAGAGCAATTCTGGGGCTCTGTGCTTTCTTTCATCCTGAACAAGCGTTAGTGTTCTTTGCAGAAAAACGATTCTGCGAAAAAATGTGAACATTTCTCCTTCTTGTGCACAGAGAAGGTGCTAGTAGGGAATTCTCTGCCTGCCTTTCCCCAGTGCTCTGTAAGCTCTCCAGGGCAAGAGCAAATCTGGGGCTCTGTGCTTCCTTTCGTCCTGAACAAGCGTTAGTGTTTTCTGCACAGAACCGATTCTGCGAAGCAAATGCGAATTGTTCTCCTTCCCGCGCACAGCGGAGGTACTAGCAGGGAATTCTCTGCCTGCCTTTCCCCAGTGCTCTCCAAGCTCTCCAGCGCAATAGCAAATCTGGGGCTCTGTGCTTTCTTTCATCCTGAACAAGCGTTAGTGTTCTTTGCAGAAAAACGATTCTGCGAAAAAATGTGAACATTTCTCCTTCCTGTGCACAGCAAAGGTGCTAGCAGGGAATTCTCTGCCTGCCTTTCCCCAGTGCTCTGCAAGCTCTCCAGGACAATAGCAAATCTGGGCCTCTGTGCTCTCTTCCGTCCTGAACAAGCGTTAGTGTTTTCTGCTCATAAGTGATTCTGCGAAGCAAATGCGAACACTTTTCCTTCCCGCGCACAGCGGAGGTCCTAGCAGGGAATTCTCTGCCTGCCTTTCCCCAGTGCTCTGCAAGCTCTCCAGCGCAATAGCAAATCTGGGGCTCTGTGCTTTCTTTCATCCTGAACAAGCGTTAGTGTTCTTTGCAGAAAAACGATTCTGCCAAAAAATGTGAACATTTCTCCTTCCTGTGCACAGAGGAGGTGCTAGCAGGGAATTCTCTGCCTGGCTTTCCCCAGTGCTGTGCAAGCTCTCCACGGCAACAGCAAATCTGGACTCTGTGCTTTCTTTTATACAGAACAAGCCTTAGTGTTTTCTGCAGAAAAGCGATTCTGCGAAAAATTGTGAACACTTCTCCTTCCCGCGCACAGCGAAGGTGCTAGCAGGGAATTCTCTGCCTGCCTTTCCCCAGTGCTCTGCAAGCTCTCCAGGGCAATAGCAGATCTGGGGCTCTGTGCTTTCTTTCATCCTGAACAAGCGTTACTGTTCTTTGCAGAAAAACGATTCTGCGAAAAAATGTGAACATTTCTCCTTCCTGTGCACAGAGAAGGTGCTAGCAGGGAATGCTCTGCCTGCCTTTCCCCAGTGCTGTGCAAGCTCTCCAGGGCAAGAGCAAATCTGGGCCTCTGTGCTCTCTTCCGTCCTGAACAAGCGTTAGTGTTTTCTGCACAAAAGCGATTCTGCGAAGCAAATGCGAATTGTACTCCTTCCCATGCACAGAGAAGGTGCTAGCAGGGAATTCTCTGCCTGCCTTTCCCCAGTGCTCTGCAAGCTCTGCAGCGCAATAGCAAATCTGGGGCTCTGTGCTTTCTTTCATCCTGAACAAGCGTTAGTGTTCTTTGCAGAAAAACGATTCTGCGAAAAAATGTGAACATTTCTCCTTCCTGTGCACAGAGAAGGTGCTAGTAGGGAATTCTCTGCCTGCCTTTCCCCAGTGCTCTGTAAGCTCTCCAGGGCAAGAGCAAATCTGGGGCTCTGTGCTTCCTTTCGTCCTGAACAAGCGTTAGTGTTTTCTGCACAGAACCGATTCTGCGAAGCAAATGCGAATTGTTCTCCTTCCCGCGCACAGCGGAGGTACTAGCAGGGAATTCTCTGCCTGCCTTTCCCCAGTGCTCTCCAAGCTCTCCAGCGCAATAGCAAATCTGGGGCTCTGTGCTTTCTTTCATCCTGAACAAGCGTTAGTGTTCTTTGCAGAAAAACGATTCTGCGAAAAAATGTGAACATTTCTCCTTCCTGTGCACAGCAAAGGTGCTAGCAGGGAATTCTCTGCCTGCCTTTCCCCAGTGCTCTGCAAGCTCTCCAGGACAATAGCAAATCTGGGCCTCTGTGCTCTCTTCCGTCCTGAACAAGCGTTAGTGTTTTCTGCTCATAAGTGATTCTGCGAAGCAAATGCGAACACTTTTCCTTCCCGCGCACAGCGGAGGTCCTAGCAGGGAATTCTCTGCCTGCCTTTCCCCAGTGCTCTGCAAGCTCTCCAGCGCAATAGCAAATCTGGGGCTCTGTGCTTTCTTTCATCCTGAACAAGCGTTAGTGTTCTTTGCAGAAAAACGATTCTGCCAAAAAATGTGAACATTTCTCCTTCCTGTGCACAGAGGAGGTGCTAGCAGGGAATTCTCTGCCTGGCTTTCCCCAGTGCTGTGCAAGCTCTCCACGGCAACAGCAAATCTGGACTCTGTGCTTTCTTTTATACAGAACAAGCCTTAGTGTTTTCTGCAGAAAAGCGATTCTGCGAAAAATTGTGAACACTTCTCCTTCCCGCGCACAGCGAAGGTGCTAGCAGGGAATTCTCTGCCTGCCTTTCCCCAGTGCTCTGCAAGCTCTCCAGGGCAATAGCAGATCTGGGGCTCTGTGCTTTCTTTCATCCTGAACAAGCGTTACTGTTCTTTGCAGAAAAACGATTCTGCGAAAAAATGTGAACATTTCTCCTTCCTGTGCACAGAGAAGGTGCTAGCAGGGAATGCTCTGCCTGCCTTTCCCCAGTGCTGTGCAAGCTCTCCAGGGCAAGAGCAAATCTGGGCCTCTCTGCTCTCTTCCGTCCTGAACAAGCGTTAGTGTTTTCTGCACAAAAGCGATTCTGCGAAGCAAATGCGAATTGTACTCCTTCCCATGCACAGAGAAGGTGCTAGCAGGGAATTCTCTGCCTGCCTTTCCCCAGTGCTCTGCAAGCTCTGCAGCGCAATAGCAAATCTGGGGCTCTGTGCTTTCTTTCATCCTGAACAAGCGTTAGTGTTCTTTGCAGAAAAACGATTCTGCGAAAAAATGTGAACATTTCTCCTTCCTGTGCACAGCGAAGGTGCTAGCAGGGAATTCTCTGCCTGCCTTTCCCCAGTGCTCTGCAAGCTCTCCAGGACAATAGCAAATCTGGGGCCTCTGTGCTCTCTTCCGTCCTGAACAAGCGTTAGTGTTTTCTGCACAAAAGCGATTCTGTGAAGCAAATGCGAACACTTTTCCTTCCCGCGCACAGCGGAGGTGCTAGCAGGGAATTCTCTGCCTGCCTTTCCCCAGTGCTCTGCAAGCTCTCCAGGGCAAGAGCAATTCTGGGGCTCTGTGCTTTATTTCGTCCTGAATAAGCGTTAGTGTTTTCTGCACAAAAGCGATTCTGCGAAGCAAATTCGAATTGTTCTCCTTCCCGCGCACAGCGAAGGTGCTAGCAGGGAATTCTCTGCCTGCCTTTCCCCAGTGCTCTGCAAGCTCTCCAGGGCAAGAGCAAATCTGGGGCTCTGTGCTTTCTTTCATCCTGAACAAGCGTTAGTGTTCTTTGCAGAAAAACGATTCTGCGAAAAAATGTGAACATTTCTCCTTCCTGTGCACAGAGAAGGTGCTAGCAGGGAATGCTCTGCCTGCCTTTCCCCAGTGCTGTGCAAGCTCTCCAGGGCAAGAGCAAATCTGGGCCTCTGTGCTCTCTTCCGTCCTGAACAAGCGTTAGTGTTTTCTGCACAAAAGCGATTCTGCGAAGCAAATGCGAATTGTTCTCCTTCCCGTGCACAGAGAAGGTGCTAGCAGGGAATTCTCTGCCTGCCTTTCCCCAGTGCTGTGCAAGCTCTCCACGGCAACAGCAAATATGGACTCTGTGCTTTCTTTTATACAGAACAAGCGTTAGTGTTTTCTGCAGAAAAGCGATTCTGCGAAAAATTGTGAACATTTCTCCTTCCCGCGCACAGCAAAGTTGCTAGCAGGGAATTCTCTGCCTGCCTTTCCCCAGTGCTCTGCAAGCTCTCCAGGGCAACAGCAAATCTGGACTCTGTGCTTTCTTTTATACAGAACAAGCGTTAGTGTTTTCTGCAGAAAAGCGATTCTGCGAGAAATTGTGAACACTTTTCCTTCCCGCGCACAGCGAAGGTGCTAGCAGGGAATTCTCTGACTGCCTTTCCCCAGTGCTGTGCAAGCTCTCTAGGGCAAGAGGAATTCTGGGGCTCTGTGCTTCATTTCGTCCTGAATAAGCGTTAGTGTTTTCTGCACAAAAGAGATTCTGCGAAGCAAATGCGAATTGTTCTCCTTCCCGTGCACAGAGAAGGTGCTAGCAGGGAATTCTCTGTCTGCCTTTCCCCAGTTGTCTGCAAGCACTCCAGGGCAACAGCAAATCTGGACTCTGTGCTTTCTTTTATACAGAACAAGCGTTAGTGTTTTCTGCAGAAAAGCGATTCTGCGAGAAATTGTGAACACTTTTCCTTCCCGCGCACAGCGAAGGTGCTAGCAGGGAATTCTCTGACTGCCTTTCCCCAGTGCTCTGCAAGCTCTCCAGGGCAAGAGGAATTCTGGGGCTCTGTGCTTCATTTCGTCCTGAATAAGCGTTAGTGTTTTCTGCACAGAACCGATTCTGCGAAGCAAATGCGAATTGTTCTCCTTCCCGTGCACAGCGAAGGTGCTAGCAGGGAATTCTCTGCCTGCCTTTCCCCAGTGCTCTGCAAGCTCTCCAGGGCAATAGCAAATCTGGGGCTCTGTGCTTTCTTTCATCCTGAACAAGCGTTAGTGTTCTTTGCAGAAAAACGATTCTGCGAAAAAATGTGAACATTTCTCCTTCCTGTGCACAGAGGAGGTGCTAGCAGGGAATGCTCTGCCTACCTTTCCCCAGTGCTGTGCAAGCTCTCCAGGGCAAGAGCAAATCTGGGCCTCTGTGCTCTCTTCCGTCCTGAACAAGCGTTAGTGTTTTCTGCACAAAAGCGATTCTGCGAAGCAAATGCGAACTGTTCTCCTTCCCGTGCACAGAGAAGGTGCTAGCAGGGAATTCTCTGCCTGCCTTTCCCCAGTTGTCTGCAAGCACTCCAGGGCAACAGCAAATCTGGACTCTGTGCTTTCTTTTATACCGAACAAGCCTTAGTGTTTTCTGCAGAAAAGCGATTCTGCGAAAAATTGTGAACACTTTTCCTTCCCGCGCACAGCGGAGGTGCTAGCAGGGAATTCTCTGCCTGCCTTTCCCCAGTGCTCTGCAAGCTCTCCAGGGCAAGAGCAATTCTGGGGCTCTGTGCTTTCTTTCATCCTGAACAAGCGTTAGTGTTCTTTGCAGAAAAACGATTCTGCGAAAAAATGTGAACATTTCTCCTTCCTGTGCACAGAGAAGGTGCTAGTAGGGAATTCTCTGCCTGCCTTTCCCCAGTGCTCTGTAAGCTCTCCAGGGCAAGAGCAAATCTGGGGCTCTGTGCTTCCTTTCGTCCTGAACAAGCGTTAGTGTTTTCTGCACAGAACCGATTCTGCGAAGCAAATGCGAATTGTTCTCCTTCCCGCGCACAGCGGAGGTACTAGCAGGGAATTCTCTGCCTGCCTTTCCCCAGTGCTCTCCAAGCTCTCCAGCGCAATAGCAAATCTGGGGCTCTGTGCTTTCTTTCATCCTGAACAAGCGTTACTGTTCTTTGCAGAAAAACGATTCTGCGAAAAAATGTGAACATTTCTCCTTCCTGTGCACAGCAAAGGTGCTAGCAGGGAATTCTCTGCCTGCCTTTCCCCAGTGCTCTGCAAGCTCTCCAGGACAATAGCAAATCTGGGCCTCTGTGCTCTCTTCCGTCCTGAACAAGCGTTAGTGTTTTCTGCTCATAAGTGATTCTGCGATGCAAATGCGAACACTTTTCCTTCCCGCGCACAGAGAAGGTGCTAGCAGGGAATTCTCTGCCTGCCTTTCCCCAGTGCTCTGCAAGCTCTGCAGCGCAATAGCAAATCTGGGGCTCTGTGCTTTCTTTCATCCTGAACAAGCGTTAGTGTTCTTTGCAGAAAAACGATTCTGCGAAAAAATGTGAAAATTTCTCCTTCCTGTGCACAGAGGAGGTGCTAGCAGGGAATTCTCTGCCTGGCTTTCCCCAGTGCTGTGCAAGCTCTCCACGGCAACAGCAAATCTGGACTCTGTGCTTTCTTTTATACAGAACAAGCCTTAGTGTTTTCTGCAGAAAAGCGATTCTGCGAAAAATTGTGAACATTTCTCCTTCCTGTGCACAGAGAAGGTGCTAGCAGGGAATGCTCTGCCTGCCTTTCCCCAGTGCTGTGCAAGCTCTCCAGGGCAAGAGCAAATCTGGGCCTCTGTGCTCTCTTCCGTCCTGAACAAGCGTTAGTGTTTTCTGCACAAAAGCGATTCTGCGAAGCAAATGCGAATCGTACTCCTTCCCATGCACAGAGAAGGTGCTAGCAGGGAATTCTCTGCCTGCCTTTCCCCAGTGCTCTGCAAGCTCTGCAGCGCAATAGCAAATCTGGGGCTCTGTGCTTTCTTTCATCCTGAACAAGCGTTAGGGTTCTTTGCAGAAAAACGATTCTGCGAAAAAATGTGAACATTTCTCCTTCCCGTGCACAGCGGAGGTGCTAGCAGGGAATTCTCTGCCTGCCTTTCCCCAGTGCTCTGCAAGCTCTCCAGGGCAACAGCAAATCTGGACTCTGTGCTTTCTTTTATACAGAACAAGCGTTAGTGTTTTCTGCAGAAAAGCGATTCTGCGAAAAATTGTGAACATTTCTCCTTCCCGCGCACAGCGAAGGTGCTAGCAGGGAATTCTCTGCCTGCCTTTCCCCAGTGCTCTGCAAGCTCTTCAGGGCAAGAGGAATTCTGGGGCTCTGTGCTTCATTTCGTCCTGAATAAGCGTTAGTGTTTTCTGCACAAAAGCGATTCTGCGAAGCAAATGCGAATTGTTCTCCTTCCCGTGCACAGCGAAGGTGCTAGCAGGGAATTCTCTGCCTGCCTTTCCCCAGTGCTCTGCAAGCTCTCCAGGGCAAGAGCAAATCTGGGGCTCTGTGCTTTCTTCCGTCCTGAACGAGCGTTAGTGTTCTTTGCAGAAAAACGATTCTGCGAAAAAATGTGAACATTTCTCCTTCCCGTGCACAGCGGAGGTGCTAGCAGGGAATTCTCTGCCTGGCTTTCCCCAGTGCTGTGCAAGCTCTCCACGGCAACAGCAAATATGGACTCTGTGCTTTCTTTTATACAGAACAAGCGTTAGTGTTTTCTGCAGAAAAGCGATTCTGCGAAAAATTGTGAACATTTCTCCTTCCCGCGCACAGGGAAGGTGCTAACAGGGAATTCTCTGACTGCCTTTCCCCAGTGCTCTGCAAGCTCTCCAGGGCAACAGCAAATCTGGACTCTGTGCTTTCTTTTATACAGAACAAGCGTTAGTGTTTTCTGCAGAAAAGCGATTCTGCGAAAAGTTGTGAACACTTTTCCTTCCCGCGCACAGCGAAGGTGCTAGCAGGGAATTCTCTGCCTGCCTTTCCCCAGTGCTCTGCAAGCTCTGCAGCGCAATAGCAAATCTGGGGCTCTGTGCTTTCTTTCATCCTGAACAAGCGTTAGTGTTCTTTGCAGAAAAACGATTCTGCGAAAAAATGTGAACATTTCTCCTTCCCGTGCACAGCGGAGGTGCTAGCAGGGAATTCTCTGCCTGGCTTTCCCCAGTGCTGTGCAAGCTCTCCACGGCAACAGCAAATATGGACTCTGTGCTTTCTTTTATACAGAACAAGCGTTAGTGTTTTCTGCAGAAAAGCGATTCTGCGAAAAATTGTGAACATTTCTACTTCCCGCGCACAGCGAAGGTGCTAGCAGGGAATTCTCTGCCTGCCTTTCCCCAGTGCTCTGCAAGCTCTCCAGGGCAACAGCAAATCTGGACTCTGTGCTTTCTTTTATACAGAACAAGCGTTAGTGTTTTCTGCAGAAAAGCGATTCTGCGAAAAATTGTGAACATTTCTCCTTCCCGCGCACAGCAAAGTTGCTAGCAGGGAATTCTCTGCCTGCCTTTCCCCAGTGCTCTGCAAGCTCTCCAGGGCAACAGCAAATCTGGACTCTGTGCTTTCTTTTATACAGAACAAGCGTTAGTGTTTTCTGCAGAAAAGCGATTCTGCGAGAAATTGTGAACACTTTTCCTTCCCGCGCACAGCGAAGGTGCTAGCAGGGAATGCTCTGCCTGCCTTTCCCCAGTGCTGTGCAAGCTCTCCAGGGCAAGAGCAAATCTGGGCCTCTGTGCTCTCTTCCGTCCTGAACAAGCGTTAGTGTTTTCTGCACAAAAGCGATTCTGCGAAGCAAATGCGAATTGTTCTCCTTCCCGTGCACAGAGAAGGTGCTAGCAGGGAATTCTCTGCCTGCCTTTCCCCAGTTGTCTGCAAGCACTCCAGGGCAACAGCAAATCTGGACTCTGTGCTTTCTTTTATACAGAACAAGCGTTAGTGTTTTCTGCAGAAAAGCGATTCTGCGAGAAATTGTGAACACTTTTCCTTCCCGCGCACAGCGAAGGTGCTAGCAGGGAATTCTCTGACTGCCTTTCCCCAGTGCTCTGCAAGCTCTCCAGGGCAAGAGGAATTCTGGGGCTCTGTGCTTCATTTCGTCCTGAATAAGCGTTAGTGTTTTCTGCAGAAAAGCGATTCTGCGAAGCAAATGCGAATTGTTCTCCTTCCCGTGCACAGCGAAGGTGCTAGCAGGGAATTCTCTGCCTGCCTTTCCCCAGTGCTCTGCAAGCTCTCCAGGGCAATAGCAAATCTGGGGCTCTGTGCTTTCTTTCATCCTGAACAAGCGTTAGTGTTCTTTGCAGAAAAACGATTCTGCGAAAAAATGTGAACATTTCTCCTTCCTGTGCACAGAGGAGGTGCTAGCAGGGAATGCTCTGCCTACCTTTCCCCAGTGCTGTGCAAGCTCTCCAGGGCAAGAGCAAATCTGGGCCTCTGTGCTCTCTTCCGTCCTGAACAAGCGTTAGTGTTTTCTGCACAAAAGCGATTCTGCGAAGCAAATGCGAACTGTTCTCCTTCCCGTGCACAGAGAAGGTGCTAGCAGGGAATTCTCTGCCTGCCTTTCCCCAGTTGTCTGCAAGCACTCCAGGGCAACAGCAAATCTGGACTCTGTGCTTTCTTTTATACCGAACAAGCCTTAGTGTTTTCTGCAGAAAAGCGATTCTGCGAAAAATTGTGAACACTTTTCCTTCCCGCGCACAGCGGAGGTGCTAGCAGGGAATTCTCTGCCTGCCTTTCCCCAGTGCTCTGCAAGCTCTCCAGGGCAAGAGCAATTCTGGGGCTCTGTGCTTTCTTTCATCCTGAACAAGCGTTAGTGTTCTTTGCAGAAAAACGATTCTGCGAAAAAATGTGAACATTTCTCCTTCCTGTGCACAGAGAAGGTGCTAGTAGGGAATTCTCTGCCTGCCTTTCCCCAGTGCTCTGTAAGCTCTCCAGGGCAAGAGCAAATCTGGGGCTCTGTGCTTCCTTTCGTCCTGAACAAGCGTTAGTGTTTTCTGCACAGAACCGATTCTGCGAAGCAAATGCGAATTGTTCTCCTTCCCGCGCACAGCGGAGGTACTAGCAGGGAATTCTCTGCCTGCCTTTCCCCAGTGCTCTCCAAGCTCTCCAGCGCAATAGCAAATCTGGGGCTCTGTGCTTTCTTTCATCCTGAACAAGCGTTACTGTTCTTTGCAGAAAAACGATTCTGCGAAAAAATGTGAACATTTCTCCTTCCTGTGCACAGCAAAGGTGCTAGCAGGGAATTCTCTGCCTGGCTTTCCCCAGTGCTGTGCAAGCTCTCCACGGCAACAGCAAATCTGGACTCTGTGCTTTCTTTTATACAGAACAAGCCTTAGTGTTTTCTGCAGAAAAGCGATTCTGCGAAAAATTGTGAACATTTCTCCTTCCTGTGCACAGAGAAGGTGCTAGCAGGGAATGCTCTGCCTGCCTTTCCCCAGTGCTGTGCAAGCTCTCCAGGGCAAGAGCAAATCTGGGCCTCTGTGCTCTCTTCCGTCCTGAACAAGCGTTAGTGTTTTCTGCACAAAAGCGATTCTGCGAAGCAAATGCGAATTGTACTCCTTCCCATGCACAGAGAAGGTGCTAGCAGGGAATTCTCTGCCTGCCTTTCCCCAGTGCTCTGCAAGCTCTGCAGCGCAATAGCAAATCTGGGGCTCTGTGCTTTCTTTCATCCTGAACAAGCGTTAGTGTTCTTTGCAGAAAAACGATTCTGCGAAAAAATGTGAACATTTCTCCTTCCTGTGCACAGCGAAGGTGCTAGCAGGGAATTCTCTGCCTGCCTTTCCCCAGTGCTCTGCAAGCTCTCCAGGACAATAGCAAATCTGGGGCCTCTGTGCTCTCTTCCGTCCTGAACAAGCGTTAGTGTTTTCTGCACAAAAGCGATTCTGTGAAGCAAATGCGAACACTTTTCCTTCCCGCGCACAGCGGAGGTGCTAGCAGGGAATTCTCTGCCTGCCTTTCCCCAGTGCTCTGCAAGCTCTCCAGGGCAAGAGGAATTCTGGGGCTCTGTGCTTTATTTCGTCCTGAATAAGCGTTAGTGTTTTCTGCACAAAAGCGATTCTGCGAAGCAAATGCGAATTGTTCTCCTTCCCGCGCACAGCGAAGGTGCTAGCAGGGAATTCTCTGCCTGCCTTTCCCCAGTGCTCTGCAAGCTCTCCAGGGCAAGAGCAAATCTGGGGCTCTGTGCTTTCTTTCATCCTGAACAAGCGTTAGTGTTCTTTGCAGAAAAACGATTCTGCGAAAAAATGTGAACATTTCTCCTTCCTGTGCACAGAGAAGGTGCTAGCAGGGAATGCTCTGCCTGCCTTTCCCCAGTGCTGTGCAAGCTCTCCAGGGCAAGAGCAAATCTGGGCCTCTGTGCTCTCTTCCGTCCTGAACAAGCGTTAGTGTTTTCTGCACAAAAGCGATTCTGCGAAGCAAATGCGAACTGTTCTCCTTCCCGTGCACAGAGAAGGTGCTAGCAGGGAATTCTCTGCCTGCCTTTCCCCAGTTGTCTGCAAGCACTCCAGGGCAACAGCAAATCTGGACTCTGTGCTTTCTTTTATACCGAACAAGCCTTAGTGTTTTCTGCAGAAAAGCGATTCTGCGAAAAATTGTGAACACTTTTCCTTCCCGCGCACAGCGGAGGTGCTAGCAGGGAATTCTCTGCCTGCCTTTCCCCAGTGCTCTGCAAGCTCTCCAGGGCAAGAGCAATTCTGGGGCTCTGTGCTTTCTTTCATCCTGAACAAGCGTTAGTGTTCTTTGCAGAAAAACGATTCTGCGAAAAAATGTGAACATTTCTCCTTCCTGTGCACAGAGAAGGTGCTAGTAGGGAATTCTCTGCCTGCCTTTCCCCAGTGCTCTGTAAGCTCTCCAGGGCAAGAGCAAATCTGGGGCTCTGTGCTTCCTTTCGTCCTGAACAAGCGTTAGTGTTTTCTGCACAGAACCGATTCTGCGAAGCAAATGCGAATTGTTCTCCTTCCCGCGCACAGCGGAGGTACTAGCAGGGAATTCTCTGCCTGCCTTTCCCCAGTGCTCTCCAAGCTCTCCAGCGCAATAGCAAATCTGGGGCTCTGTGCTTTCTTTCATCCTGAACAAGCGTTAGTGTTCTTTGCAGAAAAACGATTCTGCGAAAAAATGTGAACATTTCTCCTTCCTGTGCACAGCAAAGGTGCTAGCAGGGAATTCTCTGCCTGCCTTTCCCCAGTGCTCTGCAAGCTCTCCAGGACAATAGCAAATCTGGGCCTCTGTGCTCTCTTCCGTCCTGAACAAGCGTTAGTGTTTTCTGCTCATAAGTGATTCTGCGAAGCAAATGCGAACACTTTTCCTTCCCGCGCACAGCGGAGGTCCTAGCAGGGAATTCTCTGCCTGCCTTTCCCCAGTGCTCTGCAAGCTCTCCAGCGCAATAGCAAATCTGGGGCTCTGTGCTTTCTTTCATCCTGAACAAGCGTTAGTGTTCTTTGCAGAAAAACGATTCTGCGAAAAAATGTGAAAATTTCTCCTTCCTGTGCACAGAGGAGGTGCTAGCAGGGAATTCTCTGCCTGGCTTTCCCCAGTGCTGTGCAAGCTCTCCACGGCAACAGCAAATCTGGACTCTGTGCTTTCTTTTATACAGAACAAGCCTTAGTGTTTTCTGCAGAAAAGCGATTCTGCGAAAAATTGTGAACACTTCTCCTTCCCGCGCACAGCGAAGGTGCTAGCAGGGAATTCTCTGCCTGCCTTTCCCCAGTGCTCTGCAAGCTCTCCAGGGCAATAGCAGATCTGGGGCTCTGTGCTTTCTTTCATCCTGAACAAGCGTTAGTGTTCTTTGCAGAAAAACGATTCTGCGAAAAAATGTGAACATTTCTCCTTCCTGTGCACAGAGAAGGTGCTAGCAGGGAATGCTCTGCCTGCCTTTCCCCAGTGCTGTGCAAGCTCTCCAGGGCAAGAGCAAATCTGGGCCTCTGTGCTCTCTTCCGTCCTGAACAAGCGTTAGTGTTTTCTGCACAAAAGCGATTCTGCGAAGCAAATGCGAATTGTACTCCTTCCCATGCACAGAGAAGGTGCTAGCAGGGAATTCTCTGCCTGCCTTTCCCCAGTGCTCTGCAAGCTCTGCAGCGCAATAGCAAATCTGGGGCTCTGTGCTTTCTTTCATCCTGAACAAGCGTTAGTGTTCTTTGCAGAAAAACGATTCTGCGAAAAAATGTGAACATTTCTCCTTCCTGTGCACAGCGAAGGTGCTAGCAGGGAATTCTCTGCCTGCCTTTCCCCAGTGCTCTGCAAGCTCTCCAGGACAATAGCAAATCTGGGGCCTCTGTGCTCTCTTCCGTCCTGAACAAGCGTTAGTGTTTTCTGCACAAAAGCGATTCTGTGAAGCAAATGCGAACACTTTTCCTTACGGCGCACAGCGGAGGTGCTAGCAGGGAATTCTCTGCCTGCCTTTCCCCAGTGCTCTGCAAGCTCTCCAGGGCAAGAGGAATTCTGGGGCTCTGTGCTTTATTTCGTCCTGAATAAGCGTTAGTGTTTTCTGCACAAAAGCGATTCTGCGAAGCAAATTCGAATTGTTCTCCTTCCCGCGCACAGCGAAGGTGCTAGCAGGGAATTCTCTGCCTGCCTTTCCCCAGTGCTCTGCAAGCTCTCCAGGGCAAGAGCAATTCTGGGGCTCTGTGCTTTCTTTCATCCTGAATAAGCGTTAGTGTTCTTTGCAGAAAAACGATTCTGCAAAAAAATGTGAACATTTCTCCTTCCTGTGCACAGAGAAGGTGCTAGTAGGGAATTCTCTGCCTGCCTTTCCCCAGTGCTCTGTAAGCTCTCCAGGGCAAGAGCAAATCTGCGGCTCTGTGCTTCCTTTCGTCCTGAACAAGCGTTAGTGTTTTCTGCACAGAACCGATTCTGCGAAGCAAATGCGAATTGTTCTCCTTCCCGCGCACAGTGGAGGTGCTAGCAGGGAATTCTCTGCCTGCCTTTCCCCAGTGCTCTGCAGGCTCTCCAGCGCAATAGCAAATCTGGGGCTCTGTGCTTTCTTTCATCCTGAACAAGCGTTAGTGTTCTTTGCAGAAAAACGATTCTGCGAAAAAATGTGAACATTTCTCCTTCCTGTGCACAGCAAAGGTGCTAGCAGGGAATTCTCTGCCTGCCTTTCCCCAGTGCTCTGCAAGCTCTCCAGGACAATAGCAAATCTGGGTCTCTGTGCTCTCTTCCGTCTTGAACAAGCGTTAGTGTTTTCTGCTCATAAGTGATTCTGCGAAGCAAATGCGAACACTTTTCCTTCCCACGCACAGCGGAGGTCCTAGCAGGGAATTCTCTGCCTGCCTTTCCCCAGTGCTCTGCAAGCTCTCCAGGGCAAGAGCAAATCTGGGCCTCTGTGCTCTCTTCCGTCCTGAACAAGCGTTAGTGTTTTCTGCACAAAAGTGATTCTGCAAAGCAAATGCGAACACTTTTCCTTCCCGCGCACAGCGGAGGTGCTAGCAGGGAATTCTCTGCCTGCCTTTCCCCAGTGCTCTGCAAGCTCTCCAGCGCAATAGCAAATCTGGGGCTCTGTGCTTTCTTTCATCCTGAACAAGCGTTAGTGTTCTTTGCAGAAAAACGATTCTGCGAAAAAATGTGAAAATTACTCCTTCCTGTGCACAGAGGAGGTGCTAGCAGGGAATTCTCTGCCTGTCTTTCCCCAGTGCTGTGCAAGCTCTCCACGGAAACAGCAAATCTGGACTCTGTGCTTTCTTTTATACAGAACAAGCGTTAGTGTTTTTTGCAGAAAAGCGATTCTGCGAAAAATTGTGAACACTTCTCATTCCCGCGCACAGCGAAGGTGCTAGCAGGGAATTCTCTGCCTGCCTTTCCCCAGTGCTCTGCAAGCTCTCCAGGACAATAGCAAATCTGGGGCTCTGTGCTTTCTTTCATCCTGAACAAGCGTTAGTGTTCTTTGCAGAAAAACGATTCTGCGAAAAAATGTGAACATTTCTCCTTCCTGTGCACAGAGAAGGTGCTAGCAGGGAATGCTCTGCCTGCCTTTCCCCAGTGCTGTGCAAGCTCTCCAGGGCAAGAGCAAATCTGGGCCTCTGTGCTCTCTTCCGTCCTGAACAAGCGTTAGTGTTTTCTGCACAAAAGCGATTCTGCGAAGCAAATGCGAATTGTTCTCCTTCCCGTGCACAGAGAAGGTGCTAGCAGGGAATTCTCTGCCTGCCTTTCCCCAGTGCTCTGCAAGCTCTGCAGCGCAATAGCAAATCTGGGGCTCTGTGCTTTCTTTCATCCTGAACAAGCGTTAGTGTTCTTTGCAGAAAAACGATTCTGCGAAAAAATGTGAACATTTCTCCTTCCTGTGCACAGCGAAGGTGCTAGCAGGGAATTCTCTGCCTGCCTTTCCCCAGTGCTCTGCAAGCTCTCCAGGACAATAGCAAATCTGGGGCCTCTGTGCTCTCTTCCGTCCTCAACAAGCGTTAGTCTTTTCTGCACAAAAGCGATTCTGCGAAAAATTGTGAACACTTCTCCTTCCCGTGCACAGCGAAGGTGCTAGCAGGGAATTCTCTGCCTGCCTTTCCCCAGTGCTCTGCAAGCTCTCCAGGGCAAGAGCAATTCTGGGGATGTGTGCTTTCTTTCATCCTGAACAAGCGTTAGTGTTCTTTGCAGAAAAACGATTCTGCGAAAAAATGTGAACATTTCTCCTTCCTGTGCACAGAGAAGGTGCTAGTAGGGAATTCTCTGCCTGCCTTTCCCCAGTGCTCTGTAAGCTCTCCAGGGCAAGAGCAATTCTGGGGCTCTGTGCTTCCTTTCGTCCTGAACAAGCGTTAGTGTTTTCTGCACAGAACCGATTCTGCGAAGCAAATGCGAATTGTTCTCCTTCCCGCGCACAGCGGAGGTGCTAGCAGGGAATTCTCTGCCTGCCTTTCCCCAGTGCTCTGCAAGCTCTGCAGCGCAATAGCAAATCTGGGGCTCTGTGCTTTCTTTCATCCTGAACAAGCGTTAGTGTTCTTTGCAGAAAAACGATTCTGCGAAAAAATGTGAACATTTCTCCTTCCTGTGCACAGAGAAGGTGCTAGCAGGGAATTCTCTGCCTGCCTTTCCCCAGTGCTCTGCAAGCTCTCCAGGACAATAGCAAATCTGGGGCCTCTGTGCTCTCTTCCGTCCTGAACAAGCGTTAGTGTTTTCTGCACAAAAGCGATTCTGCGAAGCAAATGCGAATTGTTCTCCTTCCCGTGCACAGAGAAGGTGCTAGCAGGGAATTCTCTGCCTGCCTTTCCCCGGTTGTCTGCAAGCACTCCAGGGCAACAGCAAATCTGGACTCTGTGCTTTCTTTTATACCGAACAAGCCTTAGTGTTTTCAGCAGAAAAGCGATTCTGCGAAAAATTGTGAACACTTTTCCTTCCCGCGCACAGCGGAGGTGCTAGCAGGGAATTCTCTGCCTGCCTTTCCCCAGTGCTCTGTAAGCTCTCCAGGGCAAGAGCAATTCTGGGGCTCTGTGCTTTCTTTCATCCTGAACAAGCGTTAGTGTTCTTTGCAGAAAAACGATTCTGCGAAAAAATGTGAACATTTCTCCTTCCTGTGCACAGAGAAGGTGCTAGTAGGGAATTCTCTGCCTACCTTTCCCCAGTGCTCTGTAAGCTCTCCAGGGCAAGAGCAAATCTGGGGCTCTGTGCTTCCTTTCGTCCTGAACAAGCGTTAGTGTTTTCTGCACAGAACCGATTCTGCGAAGCAAATGCGAATTGTTCTCCTTCCCGCGCACAGCGGAGGTGCTAGCAGGGAATTCTCTGCCTGCCTTTCCCCAGTGCTCTGCAAGCTCTCCAGCGCAATAGCAAATCTGGGGCTCTGTGCTTTCTTTCATCCTGAACAAGCGTTAGTGTTCTTTGCAGAAAAACGATTCTGCGAAAAAATGTGAACATTTCTCCTTCCAGTGCACAGCAAAGGTGCTAGCAGGGAATTCTCTGCCTGCCTTTCCCCAGTGCTCTGCAAGCTCTCCAGGACAATAGCAAATCTGGGCCTCTGTGCTTCCTTTCGTCCTGAACAAGCGTTAGTGTTTTCTGCACAAAAGTGATTCTGCAAAGCAAATGCGAACACTTTTCCTTCCCGCGCACAGCGGAGGTCCTAGCAGGGAATTCACTGCCTGCCTTTCCCCAGTGCTGTGCAAGCTCTCCACGGCAACAGCAAATCTGGACTCTGTGCTTTCTTTCATCCTCAACAAGCGTTAGTGTTTTCTGCAGAAAAGCGATTCTGCGAAAAATTGTGAACATTTCTCCTTCCCGCGCACAGCGAAGGTGCTAGCAGGGAATTCTCTGCCTGCCTTTCCCCAGTGCTCTGCAAGCTCTCCAGGGCAAGAGCAAATCTGGGCCTCTGTGCTCTCTTCCGTCCTGAACAAGCGTTAGTGTTTTCTGCACAAAAGCGATTCTGCGAAGCAAATGCGAATTGTACTCCTTCCCATGCACAGAGAAGGTGCTAGCAGGGAATTCTCTGCCTGCCTTTCCCCAGTGCTCTGCAAGCTCTCCAGCGCAATAGCAAATCTGGGGCTCTGTGCTTTCTTTCATCCTGAACAAGCGTTAGTGTTCTTTGCAGAAAAACGATTCTGCGAAAAAATGTGAAAATTACTCCTTCCTGTGCACAGAGGAGGTGCTAGCAGGGAATTCTCTGCCTGTCTTTCCCCAGTGCTGTGCAAGCTCTCCACGGAAACAGCAAATCTGGACTCTGTGCTTTCTTTTATACAGAACAAGCGTTAGTGTTTTTTGCAGAAAAGCGATTCTGCGAAAAATTGTGAACACTTCTCCTTCCCGCGCACAGCGAAGGTGCTAGCAGGGAATTCTCTGCCTGCCTTTCCCCAGTGCTCTGCAAGCTCTCCAGGACAATAGCAAATCTGGGGCTCTGTGCTTTCTTTCATCCTGAACAAGCGTTAGTGTTCTTTGCAGAAAAACGATTCTGCGAAAAAATGTGAACATTTCTCCTTCCTGTGCACAGAGAAGGTGCTAGCAGGGAATGCTCTGCCTGCCTTTCCCCAGTGCTGTGCAAGCTCTCCAGGACAATAGCAAATCTGGGGCTCTGTGCTCTCTTCCGTCCTGAACAAGCGTTAGTGTTTTCTGCACAAAAGCGATTCTGCGAAGCAAATGCGAATTGTTCTCCTTCCCGTGCACAGAGAAGGTGCTAGCAGGGAATTCTCTGCCTGCCTTTCCCCAGTGCTCTGCAAGCTCTGCAGCGCAATAGCAAATCTGGGGCTCTGTGCTTTCTTTCATCCTGAACAAGCGTTAGTGTTCTTTGCAGAAAAACGATTCTGCGAAAAAATGTGAACATTTCTCCTTCCTGTGCACAGCGAAGGTGCTAGCAGGGAATTCTCTGCCTGCCTTTCCCCAGTGCTCTGCAAGCTCTCCAGGACAATAGCAAATCTGGGGCCTCTGTGCTCTCTTCCGTCCTGAACAAGCGTTAGTCTTTTCTGCACAAAAGCGATTCTGCGAAAAATTGTGAACACTTCTCCTTCCCGTGCACAGCGAAGGTGCTAGCAGGGAATTCTCTGCCTGCCTTTCCCCAGTGCTCTGCAAGCTCTCCAGGGCAAGAGCAATTCTGGGGATGTGTGCTTTCTTTCATCCTGAACAAGCGTTAGTGTTCTTTGCAGAAAAACGATTCTGCGAAAAAATGTGAACATTTCTCCTTCCTGTGCACAGAGAAGGTGCTAGTAGGGAATTCTCTGCCTGCCTTTCCCCAGTGCTCTGTAAGCTCTCCAGGGCAAGAGCAAATCTGGGGCTCTGTGCTTCCTTTCGTCCTGAACAAGCGTTAGTGTTTTCTGCACAGAACCGATTCTGCGAAGCAAATGCGAATTGTTCTCCTTCCCGCGCACAGCGGAGGTGCTAGCAGGGAATTCTCTGCCTGCCTTTCCCCAGTGCTCTGCAAGCTCTGCAGCGCAATAGCAAATCTGGGGCTCTGTGCTTTCTTTCATCCTGAACAAGCGTTAGTGTTCTTTTCAGAAAAACGATTCTGCGAAAAAATGTGAACATTTCTCCTTCCTGTGCACAGAGAAGGTGCTAGCAGGGAATTCTCTGCCTGCCTTTCCCCAGTGCTCTGCAAGCTCTCCAGGACAATAGCAAATCTGGGGCCTCTGTGCTCTCTTCCGTCCTGAACAAGCGTTAGTGTTTTCTGCACAAAAGCGATTCTGCGAAGCAAATGCGAATTGTTCTCCTTCCCGTGCACAGAGAAGGTGCTAGCAGGGAATTCTCTGCCTGCCTTTCCCCGGTTGTCTGCAAGCACTCCAGGGCAACAGCAAATCTGGACTCTGTGCTTTCTTTTATACCGAACAAGCCTTAGTGTTTTCAGCAGAAAAGCGATTCTGCGAAAAATTGTGAACACTTTTCCTTCCCGCGCACAGCGGAGGTGCTAGCAGGGAATTCTCTGCCTGCCTTTCCCCAGTGCTCTGCAAGCTCTCCAGGGCAAGAGCAATTCTGGGGCTCTGTGCTTTCTTTCATCCTGAACAAGCGTTAGTGTTCTTTGCAGAAAAACGATTCTGCGAAAAATTGTGAACATTTCTCCTTCCTGTGCACAGAGAAGGTGCTAGTAGGGAATTCTCTGCCTGCCTTTCCCCAGTGCTCTGTAAGCTCTCCAGGGCAAGAGCAAATCTGGGGCTCTGTGCTTCCTTTCGTCCTGAACAAGCGTTAGTGTTTTCTGCACAGAACCGATTCTGCGAAGCAAATGCGAATTGTTCTCCTTCCCGCGCACAGCGGAGGTGCTAGCAGGGAATTCTCTGCCTGCCTTTCCCCAGTGCTCTCCAAGCTCTCCAGCGCAATAGCAAATCTGGGGCTCTGTGCTTTCTTTCATCCTGAACAAGCGTTAGTGTTCTTTGCAGAAAAACGATTCTGCGAAAAAATGTGAACATTTCTCCTTCCAGTGCACAGCAAAGGTGCTAGCAGGGAATTCTCTGCCTGCCTTTCCCCAGTGCTCTGCAAGCTCTCCAGGACAATAGCAAATCTGGGCCTCTGTGCTTCCTTTCGTCCTGAACAAGCGTTAGTGTTTTCTGCACAAAAGTGATTCTGCAAAGCAAATGCGAACACTTTTCCTTCCCGCGCACAGCGGAGGTCCTAGCAGGGAATTCTCTGCCTGCCTTTCCCCAGTGCTGTGCAAGCTCTCCACGGCAACAGCAAATCTGGACTCTGTGCTTTCTTTTATACAGAACAAGCCTTAGTGTTTTCTGCAGAAAAGCGATTCTGCGAAAAATTGTGAACATTTCTCCTTCCCGCGCACAGCGAAGGTGCTAGCAGGGAATTCTCTGCCTGCCTTTCCCCAGTGCTCTGCAAGCTCTCCAGGGCAAGAGCAAATCTGGGGCCCTTTGCTTTCTTTCATCCTGAACAAGCGTTAGTGTTCTTTGCAGAAAAACGATTCTGCGAAAAAATGTGAACTTTTCTCCTTCCTGTGCACAGAGGAGGTGCTAGCAGGGAATTCTCTGCCTGCCTTTCCCCAGTGCTGTGCAAGCTCTCCACGGCAACAGCAAATCTGGACTCTGTGCTTTCTTTTATACAGAACAAGCGTTAGTGTTTTCTGCAGAAAAGCGATTCTGCGAAAAATTGTGAACAGTTCTCCTTCCCGCGCACAGCGAAGGTGCTAGCAGGGAATTCTCTGCCTGCCTTTCCCCAGTGCTCTGCAAGCTCTCCAGGGCAAGAGCAATTCTGGGGATGTGTGCTTTCTTTCATCCTGAACAAGCGTTAGTGTTCTTTGCAGAAAAACGATTCTGCGAAAAAATGTGAACATTTCTCCTTCCTGTGCACAGAGAAGGTGCTAGTAGGGAATTCTCTGCCTGCCTTTCCCCAGTGCTCTGCAAGCTCTCCAGGACAATAGCAAAACTGGGGCCTCTGTGCTCTCTTCCGTCCACAACAAGCGTTAGTGTTTTCTGCACAAAAGCGATTCTGCGAAGCAAATGCGAATTGTTCTCCTTCCCGTGCACAGAGAAGGTGCTAGCAGGGAATTCTCTGCCTGCCTTTCCCCAGTTGTCTGCAAGCACTCCAGGGCAACAGCAAATCTGGACTCTGTGCTTTCCTTTATACCGAACAAGCCTTAGTGTTTTCAGCAGAAAAGCGATTCTGCGAGAAATTGTGAACACTTTTCCTTCCCGCGCACAGCGGAGGTGCTAGCAGGGAATTCTCTGCCTGCCTTTCCCCAGTGCTCTGTAAGCTCTCCAGGGCAAGAGCAAATCTGGGGCTCTGTGCTTCCTTTCGTCCTGAACAAGCGTTAGTGTTTTCTGCACAGAACCGATTCTGCGAAGCAAATGCGAATTGTTCTCCTTCCCGCGCACAGCGGAGGTACTAGCAGGGAATTCTCTGCCTGCCTTTCCCCAGTGCTCTCCAAGCTCTCCAGCGCAATAGCAAATCTGGGGCTCTGTGCTTTCTTTCATCCTGAACAAGCGTTAGTGTTCTTTGCAGAAAAACGATTCTGCGAAAAAATGTGAACATTTCTCCTTCCTGTGCACAGCAAAGGTGCTAGCAGGGAATTCTCTGCCTGCCTTTCCCCAGTGCTCTGCAAGCTCTCCAGGACAATAGCAAATCTGGGCCTCTGTGCTCTCTTCCGTCCTGAACAAGCGTTAGTGTTTTCTGCTCATAAGTGATTCTGCGAAGCAAATGCGAACACTTTTCCTTCCCGCGCACAGCGGAGGTCCTAGCAGGGAATTCTCTGCCTGCCTTTCCCCAGTGCTCTGCAAGCTCTCCAGCGCAATAGCAAATCTGGGGCTCTGTGCTTTCTTTCATCCTGAACAAGAGTTAGTGTTCTTTGCAGAAAAACGATTCTGCGAAAAAATGTGAACATTTCTCCTTCCTGTGCACAGAGAAGGTGCTAGCAGGGAATGCTCTGCCTGCCTTTCCCCAGTGCTGTGCAAGCTCTCCAGGGCAAGAGCAAATCTGGGCCTCTGTGCTCTCTTCCGTCCTGAACAAGCGTTAGTGTTTTCTGCACAAAAGTGATTCTGCGAAGCAAATGCGAACACTTTTCCTTCCCGCGCACAGCGGAGGTGCTAGCAGGGAATTCTGTGCCTGCCTTTCCCCAGTGCTCTGCAAGCTCTCCAGCGCAATAGCAAATCTGGGGCTCTGTGCTTTCTTTCATCCTGAACAAGCGTTAGTGTTCTTTGCAGAAAAACGATTCTGCGAAAAAATGTGAACATTTCTCCTTCCTGTGCACAGAGAAGGTGCTAGTAGGGAATTCTCTGCCTGCCTTTCCCCAGTGCTCTGTAAGCTCTCCAGGGCAAGAGCAAATCTGGGCCTCTGTGCTTCCTTTCGTCCTGAACAAGCGTTAGTGTTTTCTGCACAGAACCGATTCTGCGAAGCAAATGCGAATTGTTCTCCTTCCTGTGCTCAGAGGAGGTGCTAGTAGGGAATTCTCTGCCTGCCTTTCCCCAGTGCTGTGCAAGCTCTCCAGGGCAACAGCAAATCTGGACTCTGTGCTTTCTTTTATACAGAACAAGTGTTAGTGTTTTCTGCAGAAAAGCGATTCTGCGAAAAATTGTGAACACTTCTCCTTCCAGCGCACAGCAAAGGTGCTAGCAGGGAATTCTCTGCCTGCCTTTCCCCAGTGCTCTGCAAGCTCTCCAGGGCAAGAGCAATTCTGGGGCTCTGTGCTTCATTTCGTCCTGAATAAGCGTTAGTGTTTTCTGCACAAAAGCGAGTCTGCGAAGCAAATGCGAATTGTTCTCCTTCCCGTGCACAGCGAAGGTGCTAGCAGGGAATTCTCTGCCTGCCTTTCCCCAGTGCTCTGCAAGCTCTCCAGCGCAATAGCAAATCTGGGGCTCTGTGCTTTCTTTCATCCTGAACAAGCGTTAGTGTTCTTTGCAGAAAAACGATTCTGCGAAAAAATGTGAACATTTCTCCTTCCTGTGCACAGCAAAGGTGCTAGCAGGGAATTCTCTGCCTGCCTTTCCCCAGTGCTCTGTAAGCTCTCCAGGACAATAGCAAATCTGGGCCTCTGTGCTTCCTTTCGTCCTGAACAAGCGTTAGTGTTTTCTACACAAAAGTGATTCTGCAAAGCAAATGCGAACACTTTTCCTTCCCGCGCACAGCGGAGGTCCTAGCAGGGAATTCTCTGCCTGCCTTTCCCCAGTGCTGTGCAAGCTCTCCACGGCAACAGCAAATCTGGACTCTGTGCTTTCTTTTATACAGAACAAGCGTTAGTGTTTTCTGCAGAAAAGCGATTCTGCGAAAAATTGTGAACATTTCTCCTTCCCGCGCACAGCGAAGGTGCTAGCAGGGAATTCTCTGCCTGCCTTTCCCCAGTGCTCTGCAAGCTCTCCAGGGCAAGAGCAAATCTGGGGCCCTTTGCTTTCTTTCATCCTGAACAAGCGTTAGTGTTCTTTGCAGAAAAACGATTCTGCGAAAAAATGTGAACTTTTCTCCTTCCTGTGCACAGAGGAGGTGCTAGCAGGGAATTCTCTGCCTGCCTTTCCCCAGTGCTGTGCAAGCTCTCCACGGCAACAGCAAATCTGGACTCTGTGCTTTCTTTTATACAGAACAAGCGTTAGTGTTTTCTGCAGAAAAGCGATTCTGCGAAAAATTGTGAACAGTTCTCCTTCCCGCGCACAGCGAAGGTGCTAGCAGGGAATTCTCTGCCTGCCTTTCCCCAGTGCTCTGCAAGCTCTGCAGCGCAATAGCAAATCTGGGGCCCTTTGCTTTCTTTCATCCTGAACAAGCGTTAGGGTTCTTTGCAGAAAAACGATTCTGCGAAAAATGTGAACTTTTCTCCTTCCTGTGCACAGAGGAGGTGCTAGCAGGGAATTCTCTGCCTGCCTTTCCCCAGTGCTCTGCAAGCTCTCCAGCGCAATAGCAAATCTGGGGCTCTGTGCTTTCTTTCATCCTGAACAAGCGTTAGTGTTATTTGCAGAAAAACGATTCTGCCAAAAAATGTGAACATTTCTCCTTCCTGTGCACAGAGGAGGTGCTAGCAGGGAATTCTCTGCCTGCCTTTCCCCAGTGCTCTGCAAGCTCTCCAGGGCAAGAGCAAATCTGGGGCTCTGTGCTTTCTTTCATCCTGAACAAGCGTTAGTGTTTTCTGCAGAAAAGCGATTCTGCGAAAAATTGTGAACACTTCTCCTTCCCGCGCACAGCGAAGGTGCTAGCAGGGAATTCTCTGCCTGCCTTTCCCCAGTGCTCTGCAAGCTCTCCAGGGCAAGAGCAAATCTGGGCCTCTGTGCTGTCTTCCGTCCTGAACAAGCATTAGTGTTTTCTGCACAAAAGCGAGTCTGCGAAGCAAATGCGAATTGTTCTCCTTCCCGTGCACAGCGAAGGTGCTAGCAGGGAATTCTCTGCCTGCCTTTCCCCAGTGCTCTGCAAGCTCTCCAGCGCAAGAGCAAATCTGGGGCTCTGTGCTTTCTTTCATCCTGAACAAGCGTTAGTGTTCTTTGCAGAAAAACGATTCTGCGAAAAAATGTGAAAATTTCTCCTTCCTGTGCACAGAGGAGGTGCTAGCTGGGAATTCTCTGCCTGCCTTTCCCCAGTGCTGTGCAAGCTCTCCACGGCAACAGCAAATCTGGACTCTGTGCTTTCTTTTATACAGAACAAGCGTTAGTGTTTTCTGCAGAAAAGCGATTCTGCGAAAAATTGTGAACAGTTCTCCTTCCCGCGCACAGCGAAGGTGCTAGCAGGGAATTCTCTGCCTGCCTTTCCCCAGTGCTCTGCAAGCTCTGCAGCGCAATAGCAAATCTGGGGCCCTTTGCTTTCTTTCATCCTGAACAAGCGTTAGGGTTCTTTGCAGAAAAACGATTCTGCGAAAAATTGTGAACACTTCTCCTTCCCGCGCACAGCGAAGGTGCTAGCAGGGAATTCTCTGCCTGCCTTTCCCCAGTGCTCTGCAAGCTCTCCAGGGCAAGAGCAAATCTGGGCCTCTGTGCTGTCTTCCGTCCTGAACAAGCGTTAGTGTTTTCTGCACAAAAGCGATTCTGCGAAGCAAATGCGAATTGTTCTCCTTCCCGTGCACAGAGAAGGTGCTAGCAGGGAATTCTCTGCCTGCCTTTCCCCAGTGCTCTGCAAGCTCTGCAGCGCAATAGCAAATCTGGGGCTCTTTGCTTTCTTTCATCCTGAACAAGCGTTAGTGTTCTTTGCAGAAAAACGATTCTGCGAAAAAATGTGAACATTTCTCCTTCCTGTGCACAGCGAAGGTGCTAGCAGGGAATTCTCTGCCTGCCTTTCCCCAGTGCTCTGCAAGCTCTCCAGGGCAATAGCAAATCTGGGGCTCTGTGTTTTCTTTCATCCTGAACAAGCGTTAGTGTTCTTTGCAGAAAAACGATTCTGCGAAAAAATGTGAACACTTTTCCTTCCCGTGCACAGCGAAGGTGCTAGCAGGGAATTCTCTGCCTGTCTTTCCCCAGTTGTCTGCAAGCACTCCAGGGCAAGAGCAAATCTGGACTCTGTGCTTTCTTTTATACAGAACAAGCCTTAGTGTTTTCTGCAGAAAAGCGATTCTGCGAAAAATTGTGAACACTTCTCCTTCCCGCGCACAGCGGAGGTGCTAGCAGGGAATTCTCTGCCTGCCTTTCCCCAGTGCTCTGCAAGCCCTCCAGCGCTATAGCAAATCTGGACTCTGTGCTTTCTTTCATCCTGAACAAGCGTTAGTGTTTTTTTTCAGAAAAGCGATTCTGCGAAAAAATGTGAACATTTCTCCTTCCCGCGCACAGCGAAGGTGCTAGCAGGGAATTCTCTGCCTGCCTTTCCCCAGTGCTCTGTAAGCTCTCCAGGGCAAGAGCAATTCTGGGGCTCTGTGCTTTCTTTCATCCTGAACAAGCGTTAGTGTTCTTTGCAGAAAAACGATTCTGCGAAAAAATGTGAACATTTCTCCTTCCTGTGCACAGAGAAGGTGCTAGCAGGGAATTCTCTGCCTGCCTTTCCCCAGTGCTCTGCAAGCTCTGCAGCGCAATAGCAAATCTGGGGCTCTGTGCTTTCTTTCATCCTGAACAAGCGTTAGTGTTATTTGCAGAAAAACGATTCTGCGAAAAAATGTGAACATTTCTCCTTCCTGTGCACAGAGAAGGTGCTAGTAGGGAATTCTCTGCCTGCCTTTCCCCAGTGCTCTGTAAGCTCTCCAGGGCAAGAGCAAATCTGGGGCTCTGTGCTTCCTTTCGTCCTGAACAAGCGTTAGTGTTTTCTGCACAGAACCGATTCTGCGAAGCAAATGCGAATTGTTCTCCTTCCTGTGCTCAGAGGAGGTGCTAGTAGGGAATTCTCTGCCTGCCTTTCCCCAGTGCTGTGCAAGCTCTCCAGGGCAACAGCAAATCTGGACTCTGTGCTTTCTTTTATACAGAACAAGTGTTAGTGTTTTCTGCAGAAAAGCGATTCTGCGAAAAATTGTGAACACTTCTCCTTCCAGCGCACAGCAAAGGTGCTAGCAGGGAATTCTCTGCCTGCCTTTCCCCAGTGCTCTGCAAGCTCTCCAGGGCAAGAGCAATTCTGGGGCTCTGTGCTTCATTTCGTCCTGAATAAGCGTTAGTGTTTTCTGCACAAAAGCGAGTCTGCGAAGCAAATGCGAATTGTTCTCCTTCCCGTGCACAGCGAAGGTGCTAGCAGGGAATTCTCTGCCTGCCTTTCCCCAGTGCTCTGCAAGCTCTCCAGCGCAATAGCAAATCTGGGGCTCTGTGATTTCTTTCATCCTGAACAAGCGTTAGTGTTCTTTGCAGAAAAACGATTCTGCGAAAAAATGTGAACATTTCTCCTTCCTGTGCACAGCAAAGGTGCTAGCAGGGAATTCTCTGCCTGCCTTTCCCCAGTGCTCTGCAAGCTCTCCAGGACAATAGCAAATCTGGGCCTCTGTGCTTCCTTTCGTCCTGAACAAGCGTTAGTGTTTTCTGCAAAAAGTGATTCTGCAAAGCAAATGCGAACACTTTTCCTTCCCGCGCACAGCGGAGGTCCTAGCAGGGAATTCTCTGCCTGCCTTTCCCCAGTGCTGTGCAAGCTCTCCACGGCAACAGCAAATCTGGACTCTGTGCTTTCTTTTATACAGAACAAGCGTTAGTGTTTTCTGCAGAAAAGCGATTCTGCGAAAAATTGTGAACACTTCTCCTTCCCGCGCACAGCGGAGGTGCTAGCAGGGAATTCTCTGCCTGCCTTTCCCCAGTGCTCTGCAAGCCCTCCAGCGCTATAGCAAATCTGGACTCTGTGCTTTCTTTCATCCTGAACAAGCGTTAGTGTTTTTTTTCAGAAAAGCGATTCTGCGAAAAAATGTGAACATTTCTCCTTCCCGCGCACAGCGAAGGTGCTAGCAGGGAATTCTCTGCCTGCCTTTCCCCAGTGCTCTGTAAGCTCTCCAGGGCAAGAGCAATTCTGGGGCTCTGTGCTTTCTTTCATCCTGAACAAGCGTTAGTGTTCTTTGCAGAAAAACGATTCTGCGAAAAAATGTGAACATTTCTCCTTCATGTGCACAGAGAAGGTGCTAGCAGGGAATTCTCTGCCTGCCTTTCCCCAGTGCTCTGCAAGCTCTGCAGCGCAATAGCAAATCTGGGGCTCTGTGCTTTCTTTCATCCTGAACAAGCGTTAGTGTTATTTGCAGAAAAACGATTCTGCGAAAAAATGTGAACATTTCTCCTTCCTGTGCACAGAGAAGGTGCTAGTAGGGAATTCTCTGCCTGCCTTTCCCCAGTGCTCTGTAAGCTCTCCAGGGCAAGAGCAAATCTGGGGCTCTGTGCTTCCTTTCGTCCTGAACAAGCGTTAGTGTTTTCTGCACAGAACCGATTCTGCGAAGCAAATGCGAATTGTTCTCCTTCCTGTGCTCAGAGGAGGTGCTAGTAGGGAATTCTCTGCCTGCCTTTCCCCAGTGCTGTGCAAGCTCTCCAGGGCAACAGCAAATCTGGACTCTGTGCTTTCTTTTATACAGAACAAGTGTTAGTGTTTTCTGCAGAAAAGCGATTCTGCGAAAAATTGTGAACACTTCTCCTTCCAGCGCACAGCAAAGGTGCTAGCAGGGAATTCTCTGCCTGCCTTTCCCCAGTGCTCTGCAAGCTCTCCAGGGCAAGAGCAATTCTGGGGCTCTGTGCTTCATTTCGTCCTGAATAAGCGTTAGTGTTTTCTGCACAAAAGCGAGTCTGCGAAGCAAATGCGAATTGTTCTCCTTCCCGTGCACAGCGAAGGTGCTAGCAGGGAATTCTCTGCCTGCCTTTCCCCAGTGCTCTGCAAGCTCTCCAGCGCAATAGCAAATCTGGGGCTCTGTGCTTTCTTTCATCCTGAACAAGCGTTAGTGTTCTTTGCAGAAAAACGATTCTGCGAAAAAATGTGAACATTTCTCCTTCCTGTGCACAGCAAAGGTGCTAGCAGGGAATTCTCTGCCTGCCTTTCCCCAGTGCTCTGCAAGCTCTCCAGGACAATAGCAAATCTGGGCCTCTGTGCTTCCTTTCGTCCTGAACAAGCGTTAGTGTTTTCTGCACAAAAGTGATTCTGCAAAGCAAATGCGAACACTTTTCCTTCCCGCGCACAGCGGAGGTCCTAGCAGGGAATTCTCTGCCTGCCTTTCCCCAGTGCTGTGCAAGCTCTCCACGGCAACAGCAAATCTGGACTCTGTGCTTTCTTTTATACAGAACAAGCGTTAGTGTTTTCTGCAGAAAAGCGATTCTGCGAAAAATTGTGAACATTTCTCCTTCCCGCGCACAGCGAAGGTGCTAGCAGGGAATTCTCTGCCTGCCTTTCCCCAGTGCTCTGCAAGCTCTCCAGGGCAAGAGCAAATCTGGGGCCCTTTGCTTTCTTTCATCCTGAACAAGCGTTAGTGTTCTTTGCAGAAAAACGATTCTGCGAAAAAATGTGAACTTTTCTCCTTCCTGTGCACAGAGGAGGTGCTAGCAGGGAATTCTCTGCCTGCCTTTCCCCAGTGCTGTGCAAGCTCTCCACGGCAAGAGCAAATCTGGGGCCCTTTGCTTTCTTTCATCCTGAACAAGCGTTAGTGTTCTTTGCAGAAAAACGATTCTGCGAAAAAATGTGAACTTTTCTCCTTCCTGTGCACAGAGGAGGTGCTAGCAGGGAATTCTCTGCCTGCCTTTCCCCAGTGCTCTGCAAGCTCTCCAGGGCAAGAGCAAATCTGGGGCTCTGTGCTTTCTTTCATCCTGAACAAGCGTTAGTGTTTTCTGCAGAAAAGCGATTCTGCGAAAAATTGTGAACACTTCTCCTTCCCGCGCACAGTGAAGGTGCTAGCAGGGAATTCTCTGCCTGCCTTTCCCCAGTGCTCTGCAAGCTCTCCAGGGCAAGAGCAAATCTGGGCCTCTGTGCTGTCTTCCGTCCTGAACAAGCATTAGTGTTTTCTGCACAAAAGCGAGTCTGCGAAGCAAATGCGAATTGTTCTCCTTCCCGTGCACAGCGAAGGTGCTAGCAGGGAATTCTCTGCCTGCCTTTCCCCAGTGCTCTGCAAGCTCTCCAGCGCAAGAGCAAATCTGGGGCTCTGTGCTTTCTTTCATCCTGAACAAGCGTTAGTGTTCTTTGCAGAAAAACGATTCTGCGAAAAAATGTGAAAATTTCTCCTTCCTGTGCACAGAGGAGGTGCTAGCAGGGAATTCTCTGCCTGCCTTTCCCCAGTGCTGTGCAAGCTCTCCACGGCAACAGCAAATCTGGACTCTGTGCTTTCTTTTATACAGAACAAGCGTTAGTGTTTTCTGCAGAAAAGCGATTCTGCGAAAAATTGTGAACAGTTCTCCTTCCCGCGCACAGCGAAGGTGCTAGCAGGGAATTCTCTGCCCGCCTTTCCCCAGTGCTCTGCAAGCTCTGCAGCGCAATAGCAAATCTGGGGCCCTTTGCTTTCTTTCATCCTGAACAAGCGTTAGGGTTCTTTGCAGAAAAACGATTCTGCGAAAAATTGTGAACACTTCTCCTTCCTGTGCACAGCGAAGGTGCTAGCAGGGAATTCTCTGCCTGCCTTTCCCCAGTGCTCTGCAAGCTCTCCAGGGCAAGAGCAAATCTGGGCCTCTGTGCTGTCTTCCGTCCTGAACAAGCGTTAGTGTTTTCTGCACAAAAGCGATTCTGCGAAGCAAATGCGAATTGTTCTCCTTCCCGTGCACAGAGAAGGTGCTAGCAGGGAATTCTCTGCCTGCCTTTCCCCAGTGCTCTGCAAGCTCTGCAGCGCAATAGCAAATCTGGGGCTCTTTGCTTTCTTTCATCCTGAACAAGCGTTAGTGTTCTTTGCAGAAAAACGATTCTGCGAAAAAATGTGAACATTTCTCCTTCCTGTGCACAGCGAAGGTGCTAGCAGGGAATTCTCTGCCTGCCTTTCCCCAGTGCTCTGCAAGCTCTCCAGGGCAATAGCAAATCTGGGGCTCTGTGTTTTCTTTCATCCTGAACAAGCGTTAGTGTTCTTTGCAGAAAAACGATTCTGCGAAAAAATGTGAACACTTTTCCTTCCCGTGCACAGCGAAGGTGCTAGCAGGGAATTCTCTGCCTGCCTTTCCCCAGTTGTCTGCAAGCACTCCAGGGCAAGAGCAAATCTGGACTCTGTGCTTTCTTTTATACAGAACAAGCCTTAGTGTTTTCTGCAGAAAAGCGATTCTGCGAAAAATTGTGAACACTTCTCCTTCCCGCGCACAGCGGAGGTGCTAGCAGGGAATTCTCTGCCTGCCTTTCCCCAGTGCTCTGCAAGCTCTGCAGCGCTATAGCAAATCTGGACTCTGTGCTTTCTTTCATCCTGAACAAGCGTTATTGTTTTTTTTCAGAAAAGCGATTCTGCGAAAAAATGTGAACATTTCTCCTTCCCGCGCACAGCGAAGGTGCTAGCAGGGAATTCTCTGCCTGCCTTTCCCCAGTGCTCCGTAAGCTCTCCAGGGCAAGAGCAATTCTGGGGCTCTGTGCTTTCTTTCATCCTGAACAAGCGTTAGTGTTCTTTGCAGAAAAACGATTCTGCGAAAAAATGTGAACATTTCTCCTTCCTGTGCACAGAGAAGGTGCTAGCAGGGAATTCTCTGCCTGCCTTTCCCCAGTGCTCTGCAAGCTCTGCAGCGCAATAGCAAATCTGGGGCTCTGTGCTTTCTTTCATCCTGAACAAGCGTTAGTGTTATTTGCAGAAAAACGATTCTGCGAAAAAATGTGAAAATTTCTCCTTCCTGTGCACAGAGGAGGTGCTAGCAGGGAATTCTCTGCCTGCCTTTCCCCAGTGCTGTGCAAGCTCTCCAGGGCAACAGCAAATCTGGACTCTGTGCTTTCTTTTATACAGAACAAGTGTTAGTGTTTTCTGCACAAAAGCGATTCTGCGAAAAATTGTGAACACTTCTCCTTCCAGCGCACAGCAAAGGTGCTAGCAGGGAATTCTCTGCCTGCCTTTCCCCAGTGCTCTGCAAGCTCTCCAGGGCAAGAGCAATTCTGGGGCTCTGTGCTTCATTTCGTCCTGAATAAGCGTTAGTGTTTTCTGCACAAAAGCGAGTCTGCGAAGCAAATGCGAATTGTTCTCCTTCCCGTGCACAGCGAAGGTGCTAGCAGGGAATTCTCTGCCTGCCTTTCCCCAGTGCTCTGCAAGTTCTCCAGCGCAAGAGCAAATCTGGGCCTCTGTGCTCTCTTCCGTCCTGAACAAGCGTTAGTGTTTTCTGCACAAAAGCGATTCTGCGAAGCAAATGCGAATTGTTCTCCTTCCTGTGCACAGCGAAGGTGCTAGCAGGGAATTCTCTGCCTGCCTTTCCCCAGTGCTCTGCAAGCTCTCCAGGACAATAGCAAATCTGGGGCCTCTGTGCTCTCTTCCGTCCTGAACAAGCGTTAGTGTTTTCTGCACAAAAGCGATTCTGTGAAGCAAATGCGAACACTTTTCCTTCCCGCGCACAGCGGAGGTGCTAGCAGGGAATTCTCTGCCTGCCTTTCCCCAGTGCTCTGCAAGCTCTCCACGGCAAGAGCAAATCTGGACTCTGTGCTTTCTTTTATAGAGAACAAGCCTTAGTGTTTTCTGCAGAAAAGCGATTCTGCGAAAAATTGTGAACATTTCTCCTTCCCGCGCACAGCGAAGGTGCTAGCAGGGAATTCTCTGCCTGCCTTTCCCCAGTGCTCTGCAAGCTCTCCAGGACAATAGCAAATCTGGGCCTGTGTGCTCTCTTCCGTCCTGAACAAGCGTTAGTGTTTTCTGCACAGAACCGATTCTGCGAAGCAAATGCGAACACTTTTCCTTCCCGCGCACAGCGGAGGTCCTAGCAGGGAATTCTCTGCCTGCCTTTCCCCAGTGCTCTGCAAGCTCTGCAGCGCAATAGCAAATCTGGGGCTCTGTGCTTTCTTTCATCCTGAACAAGCGTTAGTGTTATTTGCAGAAAAATGATTCTGCCAAAAAATGTGAAAATTTCTCCTTCCTGTGCACAGAGGAGGTGCTAGCAGGGAATTCTCTGCCTGCCTTTCCCCAGTGCTCTGTAAGCTCTCCAGGGCAAGAGCAAATCTGGGCTCTGTGCTTCCTTTCGTCCTGAACAAGCGTTAGTGTTTTCTGCACAGAACCGATTCTGCGAAGCAAATGCGAATTGTTCTCCTTCCCGCGCACAGCGGAGGTGCTAGCAGGGAATTCTCTGCCTGCCTTTCCCCAGTGCTCTGCAAGCTCTGCAGCGCAATAGCAAATCTGGGGCTCTGTGCTTTCTTTCATCCTGAACAAGCGTTAGGGTTCTTTGCAGAAAAACTATTCTGCGAAAAAATGTGAACATTTCTCCTTCCTGTGCACAGAGAAGGTGCTAGCAGGGAATTCTCTGCCTGCCTTTCCCCAGTGCTCTGCAAGCTCTCCAGGGCAAGAGCAAATCTGGGCCTCTGTGCTCTCTTCCGTCCTGAACAAGCGTTAGTGTTTTCTGCACAAAAGCCATTCTGCGAAGCAAATGCGAATTGTTCTCCTTCCCGTGCACAGAGAAGGTGCTAGCAGGGAATTCTCTGCCTGCCTTTCCCCAGTGCTCTGCAAGCTCTGCAGCGCAATAGCAAATCTGGGGCTCTGTGCTCTCTTCCGTCCTGAACAAGCCTT
Organism: Strix uralensis; assembly: GCF_047716275.1. Lineage (NCBI taxonomy): Eukaryota > Metazoa > Chordata > Aves > Strigiformes > Strigidae > Strix > Strix uralensis. The sequence continues at coordinate 5,360,279 of NC_133972.1, read as the reverse complement.
AGTGTTTTCTGCACAAAAGCGATTCTGTGAAGCAAATGCGAACACTTTTCCTTCCCGCGCACAGCGGAGGTGCTAGCAGGGAATTCTCTGCCTGCCTTTCCCCAGTGCTCTGCAAGCTCTCCAGGGCAATAGCAAATCTGGGGCTCTGTGCTTTCTTTCATCCTGAACAAGCGTTAGTGTTCTTTGCAGAAAAACGATTCTGCGAAAAAATGTGAACATTTCTCCTTCCTGTGCACAGAGAAGGTGCTAGCAGGGAATTCTCTGCCTGTCTTTCCCCAGTGCTCTGCAAGCACTCCAGGGCAAGAGCAAATCTGGACTCTGTGCTTTCTTTTATACAGAACAAGCGTTAGTGTTTTCTGCAGAAAAGCGATTCTGCGAAAAATTGTGAACACTTCTCCTTCCCGCGCACAGCGGAGGTGCTAGCAGGGAATTCTCTGCCTGCCTTTCCCCAGTGCTCTGCAAGCCCTGCAGCGCTATAGCAAATCTGGACTCTGTGCTTTCTTTCATCCTGAACAAGCGTTAGTGTTTTTTTTCAGAAAAGCGATTCTGCGAAAAAATGTGAACATTTCTCCTTCCCGCGCACAGCGAAGGTGCTAGCAGGGAATTCTCTGCCTGCCTTTCCCCAGTGCTCTGTAAGCTCTCCAGGGCAAGAGCAATTCTGGGGCTCTGTGCTTTCTTTCATCGTGAACAAGCGTTAGTGTTCTTTGCAGAAAAACGATTCTGCGAAAAAATGTGAACATTTCTCCTTCCTGTGCACAGAGAAGGTGCTAGCAGGGAATTCTCTGCCTGCCTTTCCCCAGTGCTCTGCAAGCTCTGCAGCGCAATAGCAAATCTGCGGCTCTGTGCTTTCTTTCATCCTGAACAAGCGTTAGTGTTCTTTGCAGAAAAACGATTCTGCGAAAAAATGTGAACATTTCTCCTTCCTGTGCACAGAGGAGGTGCTAGCAGGGAATTCTCTGCCTGCCTTTCCCCAGTGCTCTGTAAGCTCTCCAGGGCAAGAGCAATTCTGGGGCTCTGTGCTTTCTTTCATCCTGAACAAGCGTTAGTGTTCTTTGCAGAAAAACGATTCTGCGAAAAAATGTGAACATTTCTCCTTCCTGTGCACAGAGAAGGTGCTAGCAGGGAATTCTCTGTCTGCCTTTCCCCAGTGCTCTGCAAGCTCTGCAGCGCAATAGCAAATCTGGGGCTCTGTGCTTTCTTTCATCCTGAACAAGCGTTAGTGTTATTTGCAGAAAAACGATTCTGCGAAAAAATGTGAAAATTTCTCCTTCCTGTGCACAGAGGAGGTGCTAGCAGGGAATTCTCTGCCTGCCTTTCCCCAGTGCTGTGCAAGCTCTCCACGGCAACAGCAAATCTGGACTCTGTGCTTTCTTTTATACAGAACAAGCCTTAGTGTTTTCTGCAGAAAAGCGATTCTGCGAAAAATTGTGAACAGTTCTCCTTCCCGCGCACAGCGAAGGTGCTAGCAGGGAATTCTCTGCCTGCCTTTCCCCAGTGCTCTGCAAGCTCTGCAGCGCAATAGCAAATCTGGGGCCCTTTGCTTTCTTTCATCCTGAACAAGCGTTAGGGTTCTTTGCAGAAAAACGATTCTGCGAAAAAATGTGAACTTTTCTCCTTCCTGTGCACAGAGGAGGTGCTAGCAGGGAATTCTCTGCCTGCCTTTCCCCAGTGCTCTGCAAGCTCTCCAGGACAATAGCAAATCTGGGCCTCTGTGCTCTCTTCCGTCCTGAACAAGCGTTAGTGTTTTCTGCTCATAAGTGATTCTGCGAAGCAAATGCGAACACTTTTCCTTCCCGCGCACAGCGGAGGTCCTAGCAGGGAATTCTCTGCCTGCCTTTCCCCAGTGCTCTGCAAGCTCTCCAGCGCAATAGCAAATCTGGGGCTCTGTGCTTTCTTTCATCCTGAACAAGCGTTAGTGTTCTTTTCAGAAAAACGATTCTGCGAAAAAATGTGAACATTTCTCCTTCCTGTGCACAGAGAAGGTGCTAGCAGGGAATGCTCTGCCTGCCTTTCCCCAGTGCTCTGCAAGCTCTCCAGGACAATAGCAAATCTGGGGCCTCTGTGCTCTCTTCCGTCCTGAACAAGCGTTAGTGTTTTCTGCACAAAAGCGATTCTGTGAAGCAAATGCGAACACTTTTCCTTCCCGCGCACAGCGGAGGTGCTAGCAGGGAATTCTCTGCCTGCCTTTCCCCAGTGCTCTGCAAGCTCTCCAGGGCAAGAGCAAATCTGGGCTCTGTGCTTCCTTTCGTCCTGAACAAGCGTTAGTGTTTTCTGCACAGAACCGATTCTGCGAAGCAAATGCGAATTGTTCTCCTTCCCGTGCACAGAGAAGGTGCTAGCAGGGAATTCTCTGCCTGCCTTTCCCCAGTGCTCTCCAAGCTCTCCAGTGCAATAGCAAATCTGGGGCTCTGTGCTTTCTTTCATCCTGAACAAGCGTTAGTGTTCTTTGCAGAAAAACGATTCTGCGAAAAAATGTGAACATTTCTCCTTCCTGTGCACAGCAAAGGTGCTAGCAGGGAATTCTCTGCCTGCCTTTCTCCAGTGCTCTGCAAGCTCTCCAGGACAATAGCAAATCTGGGCCTCTGTGCTCTCTTCCGTCCTGAACAAGCGTTAGTGTTTTCTGCTCATAAGTGATTCTGCGAAGCAAATGCGAACACTTTTCCTTCCCGCGCACAGCGGAGGTCCTAGCAGGGAATTCTCTGCCTGCCTTTCCCCAGTGCTCTGCAAGCTCTGCAGCGCAATAGCAAATCTGGGGCTCTGTGCTTTCTTTCATCCTGAACAAGCATTAGTGTTCTTTGCAGAAAAGCGATTCTGCGAAAAAATGTGAAAATCTCTCCTTCCTGTGCACAGCGGAGGTGCTAGCAGGGAATTCTCTGCCTGCCTTTCCCCAGTGCTCTGCAAGCTCTCCAGGGCAATAGCAAATCTGGGGCTCTGTGCTTTCTTTCATCCTGAACAAGCGTTAGTGTTCTTTGCAGAAAAACGATTCTGCGAAAAAATGTGAACATTTCTCCTTCCTGTGCACAGAGAAGGTGCTAGCAGGGAATTCTCTGCCTGTCTTTCCCCAGTTGTCTGCAAGCACTCCAGGGCAAGAGCAAATCTGGACTCTGTGCTTTCTTTTATACAGAACAAGCCTTAGTGTTTTCTGCAGAAAAGCGATTCTGCGAAAAAATGTGAACACTTCTCCTTCCCGAGCACAGCGGAGGTGCTAGCAGGGAATTCTCTGCCTGCCTTTCCCCAGTGCTCTGCAAGCCCTGCAGCGCTATAGCAAATCTGGACTCTGTGCTTTCTTTCATCCTGAACAAGCGTTAGTGTTCTTTGCAGAAAAACGATTCTGCGAAAAAATTTGAACATTTCTCCTTCCTGTACACAGCAAAGGTGCTAGCAGGGAATTCTCTGCCTGCCTTTCCCCAGTGCTCTGCAAGCTCTCCAGGGCAAGAGCAAATCTGGGGCTCTGTGCTTCCTTTCGTCCTGAACAAGCGTTAGTGTTTTCTGCACAGAACCGATTCTGCGAAGCAAATGCGAATTGTTCTCCTTCCCGCGCACAGCGGAGGTGCTAGCAGGGAATTCTCTGCCTGCCTTTCCCCAGTGCTCTCCAAGCTCTGCAGTGCAATAGCAAATCTGGGGCTCTGTGCTTTCTTTCATCCTGAACAAGCGTTAGTGTTCTTTGCAGAAAAACGATTCTGCGAAAAAATGTGAACATTTCTCCTTCCTGTGCACAGAGAAGGTGCTAGCAGGGAATGCTCTGCCTGCCTTTCCCCAGTGCTGTGCAAGATCTCCAGGGCAAGAGCAAATCTGGGCCTCTGTGCTCTCTTCCGTCCTGAACAAGCGTTAGTGTTTTCTGCACAAAAGTGATTCTGCGAAGCAAATGCGAACACTTTTCCTTCCCGCGCACAGCGGAGGTCCTAGCAGGGAATTCTGTGCCTGCCTTTCCCCAGTGCTCTGCAAGCTCTGCAGCGCAATAGCAAATCTGGGGCTCTGTGCTTTCTTTCATCCTGAACAAGCGTTAGTGTTCTTTGCAGAAAAACGATTCTGCGAAAAAATGTGAAAATTACTCCTTCCTGTGCACAGAGGAGGTGCTAGCAGGGAATTCTCTGCCTGCCTTTCCCCAGTGCTGTGCAAGCTCTCCAGGGCAAGAGCAAATCTGGGCCTCTGTGCTCTCTTCCGTCCTGAACAAGCGTTAGTGTTTTCTGCACAAAAGCGATTCTGCGAAGCAAATGCGAATTGTTCTCCTTCCCGTGCACAGAGAAGGTGCTAGCAGGGAATTCTCTGCCTGCCTTTCCCCAGTGCTGTGCAAGCTCTCCAGGGCAAGAGCAAATCTGGGGCTCTGTGCTTCCTTTCGTCCTGAACAAGCGTTAGTGTTTTCTGCACAGAACCGATTCTGCGAAGCAAATGCGAATTGTTCTCCTTCCCGCGCACAGCGGAGGTGCTAGCAGGGAATTCTCTGCCTGCCTTTCCCCAGTGCTCTCCAAGCTCTCCAGCGCAATAGCAAATCTGGGGCTCTGTGCTTTCTTTCATCCTGAACAAGCGTTACTGTTCTTTGCAGAAAAACGATTCTGCGAAAAAATGTGAACATTTCTCCTTCCTGTGCACAGCAAAGGTGCTAGCAGGGAATTCTCTGCCTGCCTTTCCCCAGTGCTCTGCAAGCTCTCCAGGACAATAGCAAATCTGGGCCTCTGTGCTCTCTTCCGTCCTGAACAAGCGTTAGTGTTTTCTGCTCATAAGTGATTCTGCGAAGCAAATGCGAACACTTTTCCTTCCCGCGCACAGCGGAGGTCCTAGCAGGGAATTCTCTGCCTGCCTTTCCCCAGTGCTCTGCAAGCTCTCCAGCGCAATAGCAAATCTGGGGCTCTGTGCTTTCTTTCATCCTGAACAAGCGTTAGTGTTCTTTGCAGAAAAACGATTCTGCGAAAAAATGTGAACATTTCTCCTTCCTGTGCACAGCGAAGGTTCTAGCAGGGTATTCTCTGCCTGCCTTTCCCCAGTGCTCTGCAAGCTCTGCAGCGCAATAGCAAATCTGGGGCTCTGTGCTTTCTTTCATCCTGAACAAGCATTAGTGTTCTTTGCAGAAAAGCGATTCTGCGAAAAAATGTGAAAATCTCTCCTTCCTGTGCACAGCGGAGGTGCTAGCAGGGAATTCTCTGCCTGCCTTTCCCCAGTGCTCTGCAAGCTCTCCAGGGCAATAGCAAATCTGGGGCTCTGTGCTTTCTTTCATCCTGAACAAGCGTTAGTGTTCTTTGCAGAAAAACGATTCTGCGAAAAAATGTGAACATTTCTCCTTCCTGTGCACAGAGAAGGTGCTAGCAGGGAATTCTCTGCCTGTCTTTCCCCAGTTGTCTGCAAGCACTCCAGGGCAAGAGCAAATCTGGACTCTGTGCTTTCTTTTATACAGAACAAGCCTTAGTGTTTTCTGCAGAAAAGCGATTCTGCGAAAAATTGTGAACACTTCTCCTTCCCGAGCACAGCGGAGGTGCTAGCAGGGAATTCTCTGCCTGCCTTTCCCCAGTGCTCTGCAAGCCCTGCAGCGCTATAGCAAATCTGGACTCTGTGCTTTCTTTCATCCTGAACAAGCGTTAGTGTTCTTTGCAGAAAAACGATTCTGCGAAAAAATTTGAACATTTCTCCTTCCTGTACACAGCAAAGGTGCTAGCAGGGAATTCTCTGCCTGCCTTTCCCCAGTGCTCTGCAAGCTCTCCAGGGCAAGAGCAAATCTGGGCCTCTGTGCTCTCTTCCGTCCTGAACAAGCGTTAGTGTTTTCTGCACAAAAGTGATTCTGCGAAGCAAATGCGAACACTTATCCTTCCCGCGCACAGCGGAGGTCCTAGCAGGGAATTCTGTGCCTGCCTTTCCCCAGTGCTCTGCAAGCTCTGCAGCGCAATAGCAAATCTGGGGCTCTGTGCTTTCTTTCATCCTGAACAAGCGTTAGTGTTCTTTGCAGAAAAACGATTCTGCGAAAAAATGTGAAAATTACTCCTTCCTGTGCACAGAGGAGGTGCTAGCAGGGAATTCTCTGCCTGCCTTTCCCCAGTGCTGTGCAAGCTCTCCAGGGCAAGAGCAAATCTGGGCCTCTGTGCTCTCTTCCGTCCTGAACAAGCGTTAGTGTTTTCTGCACAAAAGCGATTCTGCGAAGCAAATGCGAATTGTTCTCCTTCCCGTGCACTGAGAAGGTGCTAGCAGGGAATTCTCTGCCTGCCTTTCCCCAGTGCTGTGCAAGCTCTCCAGGGCAAGAGCAAATCTGGGGCTCTGTGCTTTCTTTCATCCTGAACAAGCATTAGTGTTCTTTGCAGAAAAGCGATTCTGCGAAAAAATGTGAACATTTCTCCTTCCTGTGCACAGCAAAGGTGCTAGCAGGGAATTCTCTGCCTGCCTTTCTCCAGTGCTCTGCAAGCTCTCCAGGACAATAGCAAATCTGGGCCTCTGTGCTCTCTTCCGTCCTGAACAAGCGTTAGTGTTTTCTGCTCATAAGTGATTCTGCGAAGCAAATGCGAACACTTTTCCTTCCCGCGCACAGCGGAGGTCCTAGCAGGGAATTCTCTGCCTGCCTTTCCCCAGTGCTCTGCAAGCTCTGCAGCGCAATAGCAAATCTGGGGCTCTGTGCTTTCTTTCATCCTGAAAAAGCATTAGTGTTCTTTGCAGAAAAGCGATTCTGCGAAAAAATGTGAAAATCTCTCCTTCCTGTGCACAGCGGAGGTGCTAGCAGGGAATTCTCTGCCTGCCTTTCCCCAGTGCTCTGCAAGCTCTCCAGGGCAATAGCAAATCTGGGGCTCTGTGCTTTCTTTCATCCTGAACAAGCGTTAGTGTTCTTTGCAGAAAAACGATTCTGCGAAAAAATGTGAACATTTCTCCTTCCTGTGCACAGAGAAGGTGCTAGCAGGGAATTCTCTGCCTGTCTTTCCCCAGTTGTCTGCAAGCACTCCAGGGCAAGAGCAAATCTGGACTCTGTGCTTTCTTTTATACAGAACAAGCCTTAGTGTTTTCTGCAGAAAAGCGATTCTGCGAAAAAATGTGAACACTTCTCCTTCCCGAGCACAGCGGAGGTGCTAGCAGGGAATTCTCTGCCTGCCTTTCCCCAGTGCTCTGCAAGCCCTGCAGCGCTATAGCAAATCTGGACTCTGTGCTTTCTTTCATCCTGAACAAGCGTTAGTGTTCTTTGCAGAAAAACGATTCTGCGAAAAAATTTGAACATTTCTCCTTCCTGTACACAGCAAAGGTGCTAGCAGGGAATTCTCTGCCTGCCTTTCCCCAGTGCTCTGCAAGCTCTCCAGGGCAAGAGCAAATCTGGGGCTCTGTGCTTCCTTTCGTCCTGAACAAGCGTTAGTGTTTTCTGCACAGAACCGATTCTGCGAAGCAAATGCGAATTGTTCTCCTTCCCGCGCACAGCGAAGGTGCTAGCAGGGAATTCTCTGCCTGCCTTTCCCAGTGCTCTCCAAGCTCTCCAGCGCAATAGCAAATCTGGGGCTCTGTGCTTTCTTTCATCCTGAACAAGCGTTACTGTTCTTTGCAGAAAAACGATTCTGCGAAAAAATGTGAACATTTCTCCTTCCTGTGCACAGCAAAGGTGCTAGCAGGGAATTCTCTGCCTGCCTTTCCCCAGTGCTCTGCAAGCTCTCCAGGACAATAGCAAATCTGGGCCTCTGTGCTCTCTTCCGTCCTGAACAAGCGTTAGTGTTTTCTGCTCATAAGTGATTCTGCGAAGCAAATGCGAACACTTTTCCTTCCCGCGCACAGCGGAGGTCCTAGCAGGGAATTCTCTGCCTGCCTTTCCCCAGTGCTCTGCAAGCTCTCCAGCGCAATAGCAAATCTGGGGCTCTGTGCTTTCTTTCATCCTGAACAAGCGTTAGTGTTCTTTGCAGAAAAACGATTCTGCGAAAAAATGTGAACATTTCTCCTTCCTGTGCACAGCGAAGGTTCTAGCAGGGTATTCTCTGCCTGCCTTTCCCCAGTGCTCTGCAAGCTCTGCAGCGCAATAGCAAATCTGGGGCTCTGTGCTTTCTTTCATCCTGAACAAGCATTAGTGTTCTTTGCTGAAAAGCGATTCTGCGAAAAAATGTGAAAATCTCTCCTTCCTGTGCACAGCGGAGGTGCTAGCAGGGAATTCTCTGCCTGCCTTTCCCCAGTGCTCTGCAAGCTCTCCAGGGCAATAGCAAATCTGGGGCTCTGTGCTTTCTTTCATCCTGAACAAGCGTTAGTGTTCTTTGCAGAAAAACGATTTTGCGAAAAAATGTGAACATTTCTCCTTCCTGTGCACAGAGAAGGTGCTAGCAGGGAATTCTCTGCCTGTCTTTCCCCAGTTGTCTGCAAGCACTCCAGGGCAAGAGCAAATCTGGACTCTGTGCTTTCTTTTATACAGAACAAGCCTTAGTGTTTTCTGCAGAAAAGCGATTCTGCGAAAAATTGTGAACACTTCTCCTTCCCGAGCACAGCGGAGGTGCTAGCAGGGAATTCTCTGCCTGCCTTTCCCCAGTGCTCTGCAAGCTCTCCAGGGCAAGAGCAAATCTGGGCCTCTGTGCTGTCTTCCGTCCTGAACAAGCGTTAGTGTTTTTGCACAAAAGCGATTCTGCGAAGCAAATGCGAATTGTTCTCCTTCCCGTGCACAGAGAAGGTGCTAGCAGGGAATTCTCTGCCTGCCTTTCCCCAGTGCTCTGCAAGCTCTGCAGCGCAATAGCAAATCTGGGGCTCTGTGCTTTCTTTCATCCTGAACAAGCGTTAGTGTTCTTTGCAGAAAAACGATTCTGCGAAAAAATGTGAACATTTCTCCTTCCTGTGCACAGCAAAGGTGCTAGCAGGGAATTCTCTGCCTGCCTTTCCCCAGTGCTCTGCAAGCTCTCCAGGACAATAGCAAATCTGGGCCTCTGTGCTCTCTTCCGTCCTGAACAAGCGTTAGTGTTTTCTGCACAAAAGCGATTCTGCGAAGCAAATGCGAATTGTTCTCCTTCCCGTGCACAGAGAAGGTGCTAGCAGGGAATTCTCTGCCTGCCTTTCCCCAGTGCTGTGCAAGCTCTCCAGGGCAAGAGCAAATCTGGGGCTCTGTGCTTCCTTTCGTCCTGAACAAGCGTTAGTGTTTTCTGCACAGAACCGATTCTGCGAAGCAAATGCGAATTGTTCTCCTTCCCGCGCACAGCGGAGGTGCTAGCAGGGAATTCTCTGCCTGCCTTTCCCCAGTGCTCTCCAAGCTCTCCAGCGCAATAGCAAATCTGGGGCTCTGTGCTTTCTTTCATCCTGAACAAGCGTTACTGTTCTTTGCAGAAAAACGATTCTGCGAAAAAATGTGAACATTTCTCCTTCCTGTGCACAGCAAAGGTGCTAGCAGGGAATTCTCTGCCTGCCTTTCCCCAGTGCTCTGCAAGCTCTCCAGGACAATAGCAAATCTGGGCCTCTGTGCTCTCTTCCGTCCTGAACAAGCGTTAGTGTTTTCTGCTCATAAGTGATTCTGCGAAGCAAATGCGAACACTTTTCCTTCCCGCGCACAGCGGAGGTCCTAGCAGGGAATTCTCTGCCTGCCTTTCCCCAGTGCTCTGCAAGCTCTCCAGCGCAATAGCAAATCTGGGGCTCTGTGCTTTCTTTCATCCTGAACAAGCGTTAGTGTTCTTTGCAGAAAAACGATTCTGCGAAAAAATGTGAACATTTCTCCTTCCTGTGCACAGCGAAGGTTCTAGCAGGGTATTCTCTGCCTGCCTTTCCCCAGTGCTCTGCAAGCTCTGCAGCGCAATAGCAAATCTGGGGCTCTGTGCTTTCTTTCATCCTGAACAAGCATTAGTGTTCTTTGCAGAAAAGCGATTCTGCGAAAAAATGTGAAAATCTCTCCTTCCTGTGCACAGCGGAGGTGCTAGCAGGGAATTCTCTGCCTGCCTTTCCCCAGTGCTCTGCAAGCTCTCCAGGGCAATAGCAAATCTGGGGCTCTGTGCTTTCTTTCATCCTGAACAAGCGTTAGTGTTCTTTGCAGAAAAACGATTCTGCGAAAAAATGTGAACATTTCTCCTTCCTGTGCACAGAGAAGGTGCTAGCAGGGAATTCTCTGCCTGTCTTTCCCCAGTTGTCTGCAAGCACTCCAGGGCAAGAGCAAATCTGGACTCTGTGCTTTCTTTTATACAGAACAAGCCTTAGTGTTTTCTGCAGAAAAGCGATTCTGCGAAAAATTGTGAACACTTCTCCTTCCCGAGCACAGCGGAGGTGCTAGCAGGGAATTCTCTGCCTGCCTTTCCCCAGTGCTCTGCAAGCCCTGCAGCGCTATAGCAAATCTGGACTCTGTGCTTTCTTTCATCCTGAACAAGCGTTAGTGTTCTTTGCAGAAAAACGATTCTGCGAAAAAATTTGAACATTTCTCCTTCCTGTACACAGCAAAGGTGCTAGCAGGGAATTCTCTGCCTGCCTTTCCCCAGTGCTCTGCAAGCTCTCCAGGGCAAGAGCAAATCTGGGGCTCTGTGCTTCCTTTCGTCCTGAACAAGCGTTAGTGTTTTCTGCACAGAACCGATTCTGCGAAGCAAATGCGAATTGTTCTCCTTCCCGCGCACAGCGGAGGTGCTAGCAGGGAATTCTCTGCCTGCCTTTCCCCAGTGCTCTCCAAGCTCTCCAGTGCAATAGCAAATCTGGGGCTCTGTGCTTTCTTTCATCCTGAACAAGCGTTAGTGTTCTTTGCAGAAAAACGGTTCTGCGAAAAAATGTGAACATTTCTCCTTCCTGTGCACAGAGAAGGTGTTAGCAGGGAATGCTCTGCCTGCCTTTCCCCAGTGCTGTGCAAGCTCTCCAGGGCAAGAGCAAATCTGGGCCTCTGTGCTCTCTTCCGTCCTGAACAAGCGTTAGTGTTTTCTGCACAAAAGTGATTCTGCGAAGCAAATGCGAACACTTATCCTTCCCGCGCACAGCGGAGGTCCTAGCAGGGAATTCTGTGCCTGCCTTTCCCCAGTGCTCTGCAAGCTCTGCAGCGCAATAGCAAATCTGGGGCTCTGTGCTTTCTTTCATCCTGAACAAGCGTTAGTGTTCTTTGCAGAAAAACGATTCTGCGAAAAAATGTGAAAATTACTCCTTCCTGTGCACAGAGGAGGTGCTAGCAGGGAATTCTCTGCCTGCCTTTCCCCAGTGCTGTGCAAGCTCTCCAGGGCAAGAGCAAATCTGGGCCTCTGTGCTCTCTTCCGTCCTGAACAAGCGTTAGTGTTTTCTGCACAAAAGCGATTCTGCGAAGCAAATGCGAATTGTTCTCCTTCCCGTGCACTGAGAAGGTGCTAGCAGGGAATTCTCTGCCTGCCTTTCCCCAGTGCTGTGCAAGCTCTCCAGGGCAAGAGCAAATCTGGGGCTCTGTGCTTTCTTTCATCCTGAACAAGCATTAGTGTTCTTTGCAGAAAAGCGATTCTGCGAAAAAATGTGAACATTTCTCCTTCCTGTGCACAGCAAAGGTGCTAGCAGGGAATTCTCTGCCTGCCTTTCTCCAGTGCTCTGCAAGCTCTCCAGGACAATAGCAAATCTGGGCCTCTGTGCTCTCTTCCGTCCTGAACAAGCGTTAGTGTTTTCTGCTCATAAGTGATTCTGCGAAGCAAATGCGAACACTTTTCCTTCCCGCGCACAGCGGAGGTCCTAGCAGGGAATTCTCTGCCTGCCTTTCCCCAGTGCTCTGCAAGCTCTGCAGCGCAATAGCAAATCTGGGGCTCTGTGCTTTCTTTCATCCTGAACAAGCATTAGTGTTCTTTGCACAGAACCGATTCTGCGAAGCAAATGCGAATTGTTCTCCTTCCCGCGCACAGCGGAGGTGCTAGCAGGGAATTCTCTGCCTGCCTTTCCCCAGTGCTCTCCAAGCTCTCCAGTGCAATAGCAAATCTGGGGCTCTGTGCTTTCTTTCATCCTGAACAAGCGTTAGTGTTCTTTGCAGAAAAACGATTCTGCGAAAAAATGTGAACATTTCTCCTTCCTGTGCACAGAGAAGGTGCTAGCAGGGAATGCTCTGCCTGCCTTTCCCCAGTGCTGTGCAAGCTCTCCAGGGCAAGAGCAAATCTGGGCCTCTGTGCTCTCTTCCGTCCTGAACAAGCGTTAGTGTTTTCTGCACAAAAGTGATTCTGCGAAGCAAATGCGAACACTTTTCCTTCCCGCGCACAGCGGAGGTCCTAGCAGGGAATTCTGTGCCTGCCTTTCCCCAGTGCTCTGCAAGCTCTGCAGCGCAATAGCAAATCTGGGGCTCTGTGCTTTCTTTCATCCTGAACAAGCGTTAGTGTTCTTTGCAGAAAAACGATTCTGCGAAAAAATGTGAAAATTACTCCTTCCTGTGCACAGAGGAGGTGCTAGCAGGGAATTCTCTGCCTGCCTTTCCCCAGTGCTGTGCAAGCTCTCCAGGGCAAGAGCAAATCTGGGCCTCTGTGCTCTCTTCCGTCCTGAACAAGCGTTAGTGTTTTCTGCACAAAAGCGATTCTGCGAAGCAAATGCGAATTGTTCTCCTTCCCGTGCACAGAGAAGGTGCTAGCAGGGAATTCTCTGCCTGCCTTTCCCCAGTGCTGTGCAAGCTCTCCAGGGCAAGAGCAAATCTGGGGCTCTGTGCTTCCTTTCGTCCTGAACAAGCGTTAGTGTTTTCTGCACAGAACTGATTCTGCGAAGCAAATACGAATTGTTCTCCTTCCCGCGCACAGCGAAGGTGCTAGCAGGGAATTCTCTGCCTGCCTTTCCCCAGTGCTCTCCAAGCTCTCCAGCGCAATAGCAAATCTGGGGCTCTGTGCTTTCTTTCATCCTGAACAAGCGTTAGTGTTCTTTGCAGAAAAACGATTCTGCGAAAAAATTTGAACATTTCTCCTTCCTGTACACAGCAAAGGTGCTAGCAGGGAATTCTCTGCCTGCCTTTCCCCAGTGCTCTGCAAGCTCTCCAGGGCAAGAGCAAATCTGGGGCTCTGTGCTTCCTTTCGTCCTGAACAAGCGTTAGTGTTTTCTGCACAGAACCGATTCTGCGAAGCAAATGCGAATTGTTCTCCTTCCCGCGCACAGCGAAGGTGCTAGCAGGGAATTCTCTGCCTGCCTTTCCCAGTGCTCTCCAAGCTCTCCAGCGCAATAGCAAATCTGGGGCTCTGTGCTTTCTTTCATCCTGAACAAGCGTTACTGTTCTTTGCAGAAAAACGATTCTGCGAAAAAATGTGAACATTTCTCCTTCCTGTGCACAGCAAAGGTGCTAGCAGGGAATTCTCTGCCTGCCTTTCCCCAGTGCTCTGCAAGCTCTCCAGGACAATAGCAAATCTGGGCCTCTGTGCTCTCTTCCGTCCTGAACAAGCGTTAGTGTTTTCTGCTCATAAGTGATTCTGCGAAGCAAATGCGAACACTTTTCCTTCCCGCGCACAGCGGAGGTCCTAGCAGGGAATTCTCTGCCTGCCTTTCCCCAGTGCTCTGCAAGCTCTCCAGCGCAATAGCAAATCTGGGGCTCTGTGCTTTCTTTCATCCTGAACAAGCGTTAGTGTTCTTTGCAGAAAAACGATTCTGCGAAAAAATGTGAACATTTCTCCTTCCTGTGCACAGCGAAGGTTCTAGCAGGGTATTCTCTGCCTGCCTTTCCCCAGTGCTCTGCAAGCTCTGCAGCGCAATAGCAAATCTGGGGCTCTGTGCTTTCTTTCATCCTGAACAAGCATTAGTGTTCTTTGCTGAAAAGCGATTCTGCGAAAAAATGTGAAAATCTCTCCTTCCTGTGCACAGCGGAGGTGCTAGCAGGGAATTCTCTGCCTGCCTTTCCCCAGTGCTCTGCAAGCTCTCCAGGGCAATAGCAAATCTGGGGCTCTGTGCTTTCTTTCATCCTGAACAAGCGTTAGTGTTCTTTGCAGAAAAACGATTTTGCGAAAAAATGTGAACATTTCTCCTTCCTGTGCACAGAGAAGGTGCTAGCAGGGAATTCTCTGCCTGTCTTTCCCCAGTTGTCTGCAAGCACTCCAGGGCAAGAGCAAATCTGGACTCTGTGCTTTCTTTTATACAGAACAAGCCTTAGTGTTTTCTGCAGAAAAGCGATTCTGCGAAAAATTGTGAACACTTCTCCTTCCCGAGCACAGCGGAGGTGCTAGCAGGGAATTCTCTGCCTGCCTTTCCCCAGTGCTCTGCAAGCTCTCCAGGGCAAGAGCAAATCTGGGCCTCTGTGCTGTCTTCCGTCCTGAACAAGCGTTAGTGTTTTTGCACAAAAGCGATTCTGCGAAGCAAATGCGAATTGTTCTCCTTCCCGTGCACAGAGAAGGTGCTAGCAGGGAATTCTCTGCCTGCCTTTCCCCAGTGCTCTGCAAGCTCTGCAGCGCAATAGCAAATCTGGGGCTCTGTGCTTTCTTTCATCCTGAACAAGCGTTAGTGTTCTTTGCAGAAAAACGATTCTGCGAAAAAATGTGAACATTTCTCCTTCCTGTGCACAGCAAAGGTGCTAGCAGGGAATTCTCTGCCTGCCTTTCCCCAGTGCTCTGCAAGCTCTCCAGGACAATAGCAAATCTGGGCCTCTGTGCTCTCTTCCGTCCTGAACAAGCGTTAGTGTTTTCTGCACAAAAGCGATTCTGCGAAGCAAATGCGAATTGTTCTCCTTCCCGTGCACAGAGAAGGTGCTAGCAGGGAATTCTCTGCCTGCCTTTCCCCAGTGCTGTGCAAGCTCTCCAGGGCAAGAGCAAATCTGGGGCTCTGTGCTTCCTTTCGTCCTGAACAAGCGTTAGTGTTTTCTGCACAGAACCGATTCTGCGAAGCAAATGCGAATTGTTCTCCTTCCCGCGCACAGCGGAGGTGCTAGCAGGGAATTCTCTGCCTGCCTTTCCCCAGTGCTCTCCAAGCTCTCCAGCGCAATAGCAAATCTGGGGCTCTGTGCTTTCTTTCATCCTGAACAAGCGTTACTGTTCTTTGCAGAAAAACGATTCTGCGAAAAAATGTGAACATTTCTCCTTCCTGTGCACAGCAAAGGTGCTAGCAGGGAATTCTCTGCCTGCCTTTCCCCAGTGCTCTGCAAGCTCTCCAGGACAATAGCAAATCTGGGCCTCTGTGCTCTCTTCCGTCCTGAACAAGCGTTAGTGTTTTCTGCTCATAAGTGATTCTGCGAAGCAAATGCGAACACTTTTCCTTCCCGCGCACAGCGGAGGTGCTAGCAGGGAATTCTCTGCCTGCCTTTCCCCAGTGCTCTGCAAGCTCTCCAGCGCAATAGCAAATCTGGGGCTCTGTGCTTTCTTTCATCCTGAACAAGCGTTAGTGTTCTTTGCAGAAAAACGATTCTGCGAAAAAATGTGAACATTTCTCCTTCCTGTGCACAGCGAAGGTTCTAGCAGGGTATTCTCTGCCTGCCTTTCCCCAGTGCTCTGCAAGCTCTGCAGCGCAATAGCAAATCTGGGGCTCTGTGCTTTCTTTCATCCTGAACAAGCATTAGTGTTCTTTGCAGAAAAGCGATTCTGCGAAAAAATGTGAAAATCTCTCCTTCCTGTGCACAGCGGAGGTGCTAGCAGGGAATTCTCTGCCTGCCTTTCCCCAGTGCTCTGCAAGCTCTCCAGGGCAATAGCAAATCTGGGGCTCTGTGCTTTCTTTCATCCTGAACAAGCGTTAGTGTTCTTTGCAGAAAAACGATTCTGCGAAAAAATGTGAACATTTCTCCTTCCTGTGCACAGAGAAGGTGCTAGCAGGGAATTCTCTGCCTGTCTTTCCCCAGTTGTCTGCAAGCACTCCAGGGCAAGAGCAAATCTGGACTCTGTGCTTTCTTTTATACAGAACAAGCCTTAGTGTTTTCTGCAGAAAAGCGATTCTGCGAAAAATTGTGAACACTTCTCCTTCCCGAGCACAGCGGAGGTGCTAGCAGGGAATTCTCTGCCTGCCTTTCCCCAGTGCTCTGCAAGCCCTGCAGCGCTATAGCAAATCTGGACTCTGTGCTTTCTTTCATCCTGAACAAGCGTTAGTGTTCTTTGCAGAAAAACGATTCTGCGAAAAAATTTGAACATTTCTCCTTCCTGTACACAGCAAAGGTGCTAGCAGGGAATTCTCTGCCTGCCTTTCCCCAGTGCTCTGCAAGCTCTCCAGGGCAAGAGCAAATCTGGGGCTCTGTGCTTCCTTTCGTCCTGAACAAGCGTTAGTGTTTTCTGCACAGAACCGATTCTGCGAAGCAAATGCGAATTGTTCTCCTTCCCGCGCACAGCGGAGGTGCTAGCAGGGAATTCTCTGCCTGCCTTTCCCCAGTGCTCTCCAAGCTCTCCAGTGCAATAGCAAATCTGGGGCTCTGTGCTTTCTTTCATCCTGAACAAGCGTTAGTGTTCTTTGCAGAAAAACGGTTCTGCGAAAAAATGTGAACATTTCTCCTTCCTGTGCACAGAGAAGGTGTTAGCAGGGAATGCTCTGCCTGCCTTTCCCCAGTGCTGTGCAAGCTCTCCAGGGCAAGAGCAAATCTGGGCCTCTGTGCTCTCTTCCGTCCTGAACAAGCGTTAGTGTTTTCTGCACAAAAGTGATTCTGCGAAGCAAATGCGAACACTTATCCTTCCCGCGCACAGCGGAGGTCCTAGCAGGGAATTCTGTGCCTGCCTTTCCCCAGTGCTCTGCAAGCTCTGCAGCGCAATAGCAAATCTGGGGCTCTGTGCTTTCTTTCATCCTGAACAAGCGTTAGTGTTCTTTGCAGAAAAACGATTCTGCGAAAAAATGTGAAAATTACTCCTTCCTGTGCACAGAGGAGGTGCTAACAGGGAATTCTCTGCCTGCCTTTCCCCAGTGCTGTGCAAGCTCTCCAGGGCAAGAGCAAATCTGGGCCTCTGTGCTCTCTTCCGTCCTGAACAAGCGTTAGTGTTTTCTGCACAAAAGCGATTCTGCGAAGCAAATGCGAATTGTTCTCCTTCCCGTGCACTGAGAAGGTGCTAGCAGGGAATTCTCTGCCTGCCTTTCCCCAGTGCTGTGCAAGCTCTCCAGGGCAAGAGCAAATCTGGGGCTCTGTGCTTTCTTTCATCCTGAACAAGCATTAGTGTTCTTTGCAGAAAAGCGATTCTGCGAAAAAATGTGAACATTTCTCCTTCCTGTGCACAGCAAAGGTGCTAGCAGGGAATTCTCTGCCTGCCTTTCTCCAGTGCTCTGCAAGCTCTCCAGGACAATAGCAAATCTGGGCCTCTGTGCTCTCTTCCGTCCTGAACAAGCGTTAGTGTTTTCTGCTCATAAGTGATTCTGCGAAGCAAATGCGAACACTTTTCCTTCCCGCGCACAGCGGAGGTCCTAGCAGGGAATTCTCTGCCTGCCTTTCCCCAGTGCTCTGCAAGCTCTGCAGCGCAATAGCAAATCTGGGGCTCTGTGCTTTCTTTCATCCTGAACAAGCATTAGTGTTCTTTGCACAGAACCGATTCTGCGAAGCAAATGCGAATTGTTCTCCTTCCCGCGCACAGCGGAGGTGCTAGCAGGGAATTCTCTGCCTGCCTTTCCCCAGTGCTCTCCAAGCTCTCCAGTGCAATAGCAAATCTGGGGCTCTGTGCTTTCTTTCATCCTGAACAAGCGTTAGTGTTCTTTGCAGAAAAACGATTCTGCGAAAAAATGTGAACATTTCTCCTTCCTGTGCACAGAGAAGGTGCTAGCAGGGAATGCTCTGCCTGCCTTTCCCCAGTGCTGTGCAAGCTCTCCAGGGCAAGAGCAAATCTGGGCCTCTGTGCTCTCTTCCGTCCTGAACAAGCGTTAGTGTTTTCTGCACAAAAGTGATTCTGCGAAGCAAATGCGAACACTTTTCCTTCCCGCGCACAGCGGAGGTCCTAGCAGGGAATTCTGTGCCTGCCTTTCCCCAGTGCTCTGCAAGCTCTGCAGCGCAATAGCAAATCTGGGGCTCTGTGCTTTCTTTCATCCTGAACAAGCGTTAGTGTTCTTTGCAGAAAAACGATTCTGCGAAAAAATGTGAAAATTACTCCTTCCTGTGCACAGAGGAGGTGCTAGCAGGGAATTCTCTGCCTGCCTTTCCCCAGTGCTGTGCAAGCTCTCCAGGGCAAGAGCAAATCTGGGCCTCTGTGCTCTCTTCCGTCCTGAACAAGCGTTAGTGTTTTCTGCACAAAAGCGATTCTGCGAAGCAAATGCGAATTGTTCTCCTTCCCGTGCACAGAGAAGGTGCTAGCAGGGAATTCTCTGCCTGCCTTTCCCCAGTGCTGTGCAAGCTCTCCAGGGCAAGAGCAAATCTGGGGCTCTGTGCTTCCTTTCGTCCTGAACAAGCGTTAGTGTTTTCTGCACAGAACTGATTCTGCGAAGCAAATACGAATTGTTCTCCTTCCCGCGCACAGCGAAGGTGCTAGCAGGGAATTCTCTGCCTGCCTTTCCCCAGTGCTCTCCAAGCTCTCCAGCGCAATAGCAAATCTGGGGCTCTGTGCTTTCTTTCATCCTGAACAAGCGTTACTGTTCTTTGCAGAAAAACGATTCTGCGAAAAAATGTGAACATTTCTCCTTCCTGTGCACAGCGAAGGTGCTAGCAGGGAATTCTCTGCCTGCCTTTCCCCAGTGCTCTGCAAGCCCTGCAGCGCTATAGCAAATCTGGACTCTGTGCTTTCTTTCATCCTGAACAAGCGTTAGTGTTTTTTTTCAGAAAAGCGATTCTGCGAAAAAATGTGAACATTTCTCCTTCCCGCGCACAGCGAAGGTGCTAGCAGGGAATTCTCTGCCTGCCTTTCCCCAGTGCTCTGTAAGCTCTCCAGGGCAAGAGCAATTCTGGGGCTCTGTGCTTTCTTTCATCCTGAACAAGCGTTAGTGTTCTTTGCAGAAAAACGATTCTGCGAAAAAATGTGAACATTTCTCCTTCCTGTGCACAGAGAAGGTGCTAGCAGGGAATTCTCTGCCTGCCTTTCCCCAGTGCTCTGCAAGCTCTGCAGCGCAATAGCAAATCTGGGGCTCTGTGCTTTCTTTCATCCTGAACAAGCGTTAGTGTTATTTGCAGAAAAACGATTCTGCGAAAAAATGTGAAAATTTCTCCTTCCTGTGCACAGAGGAGGTGCTAGCAGGGAATTCTCTGCCTGGCTTTCCCCAGTGCTGTGCAAGCTCTCCAGGGCAACAGCAAATCTGGACTCTGTGCTTTCTTTTATACAGAACAAGTGTTAGTGTTTTCTGCAGAAAAGCGATTCTGCGAAAAATTGTGAACACTTCTCCTTCCAGCGCACAGCAAAGGTGCTAGCAGGGAATGCTCTGCCTGCCTTTCCCCAGTGCTGTGCAAGCTCTCCAGGGCAATAGCAAATCTGGGGCTCTGTGCTTTCTTTCATCCTGAACAAGCGTTAGTGTTCTTTGCAGAAAAACGATTCTGCGACAAAATGTGAACATTTTTCCTTCCTGTGCACAGAGAAGGTGCTAGCAGGGAATTCTCTGCCTGTCTTTCCCCAGTTGTCTGCAAGCACTCCAGGGCAAGAGCAAATCTGGACTCTGTGCTTTCTTTTATACAGAACAAGCCTTAGTGTTTTCTGCAGAAAAGCGATTCTGCGAAAAATTGTGAACACTTCTCCTTCCCGCGCACAGCGGAGGTGCTAGCAGGGAATTCTCTGCCTGCCTTTCCCCAGTGCTCTGCAAGCCCTGCAGCGCTATAGCAAATCTGGACTCTGTGCTTTCTTTCATCCTGAACAAGCGTTAGTGTTTTTTTTCAGAAAAGCGATTCTGCGAAAAAATGTGAACATTTCTCCTTCCCGCGCACAGCGAAGGTGCTAGCAGGGAATTCTCTGCCTGCCTTTCCCCAGTGCTCTGTAAGCTCTCCAGGGCAAGAGCAATTCTGGGGCTCTGTGCTTTCTTTCATCGTGAACAAGCGTTAGGGTTCTTTGCAGAAAAACGATTCTGCGAAAAAATGTGAACTTTTCTCCTTCCTGTGCACAGAGGAGGTGCTAGCAGGGAATTCTCTGCCTGCCTTTCCCCAGTGCTCTGCAAGCTCTCCAGGACAATAGCAAATCTGGGCCTCTGTGCTCTCTTCCGTCCTGAACAAGCGTTAGTGTTTTCTGCTCATAAGTGATTCTGCGAAGCAAATGCGAACACTTTTCCTTCCCGCGCACAGCGGAGGTCCTAGCAGGGAATTCTCTGCCTGCCTTTCCCCAGTGCTCTGCAAGCTCTCCAGCGCAATAGCAAATCTGGGGCTCTGTGCTTTCTTTCATCCTGAACAAGCGTTAGTGTTCTTTGCAGAAAAACGATTCTGCGAAAAAATGTGAACATTTCTCCTTCCTGTGCACAGAGAAGGTGCTAGCAGGGAATGCTCTGCCTGCCTTTCCCCAGTGCTGTGCAAGCTCTCCACGGCAACAGCAAATCTGGGCCTCTGTGCTCTCTTCCGTCCTGAACAAGCGTTAGTGTTTTCTGCACAAAAGCGATTCTGCGAAGCAAATGCGAATTGCTCTCCTTCCCGCGCACAGCGAAGGTGCTAGCAGGGAATTCTCTGCCTGCCTTTCCCCAGTGCTCTGCAAGCTCTCCAGCGCAATAGCAAATCTGGGGCTCTGTGCTTTCTTTCATCCTGAACAAGCGTTACTGTTCTTTGCAGAAAAACGATTCTGCGAAAAAATGTGAACATTTCTCCTTCCTGTGCACAGCAAAGGTGCTAGCAGGGAATTCTCTGCCTGCCTTTCCCCAGTGCTCTGCAAGCTCTCCAGGACAATAGCAAATCTGGGCCTCTGTGCTCTCTTCCGTCCTGAACAAGCGTTAGTGTTTTCTGCTCATAAGTGATTCTGCGAAGCAAATGCGAACACTTTTCCTTCCCGCGCACAGCGGAGGTCCTAGCAGGGAATTCTGTGCCTGCCTTTCCCCAGTGCTCTGCAAGCTCTGCAGCGCAATAGCAAATCTGGGACTCTGTGCTTTCTTTCATCCTGAACAAGCGTTAGTGTTCTTTGCAGAAAAACGATTCTGCGAAAAAATGTGAACATTTCTCCTTCCTGTGCACAGCGAAGGTGCTAGCAGGGAATTCTCTGCCTGCCTTTCCCCAGTGCTCTGCAAGCTCTCCAGGACAATAGCAAATCTGGGGCCTCTGTGCTCTCTTCCGTCCTGAACAAGCGTTAGTGTTTTCTGCACAAAAGCGATTCTGTGAAGCAAATGCGAACACTTTTCCTTCCCGCGCACAGCGGAGGTGCTAGCAGGGAATTCTCTGCCTGCCTTTCCCCAGTGCTCTGCAAGCTCTCCAGGGCAAGAGCAAATCTGGGGCTCTGTGCTTCCTTTCGTCCTGAACAAGCGTTAGTGTTTTCTGCACAGAACCGATTCTGCGAAGCAAATGCGAATTGTTCTCCTTCCCGCGCACAGCGGAGGTGCTAGCAGGGAATTCTCTGCCTGCCTTTCCCCAGTGCTCTCCAAGCTCTCCAGTGCAATAGCAAATCTGGGGCTCTGTGCTTTCTTTCATCCTGAACAAGCGTTAGTGTTCTTTGCAGAAAAACGATTCTGCGAAAAAATGTGAACATTTCTCCTTCCTGTGCACAGAGAAGGTGCTAGCAGGGAATGCTCTGCCTGCCTTTCCCCAGTGCTGTGCAAGCTCTCCAGGGCAAGAGCAAATCTGGGCCTCTGTGCTCTCTTCCGTCCTGAACAAGCGTTAGTGTTTTCTGCACAAAAGTGATTCTGCGAAGCAAATGCGAACACTTTTCCTTCCCGCGCACAGCGGAGGTCCTAGCAGGGAATTCTGTGCCTGCCTTTCCCCAGTGCTCTGCAAGCTCTGCAGCGCAATAGCAAATCTGGGACTCTGTGCTTTCTTTCATCCTGAACAAGCGTTAGTGTTCTTTGCAGAAAAATGATTCTGCGAAAAAATGTGAAAATTACTCCTTCCTGTGCACAGAGGAGGTGCTAGCAGGGAATTCTCTGCCTGCCTTTCCCCAGTGCTGTGCAAGCTCTCCAGGGCAAGAGCAAATCTGGGCCTCTGTGCTCTCTTCCGTCCTGAACAAGCGTTAGTGTTTTCTGCACAAAAGCGATTCTGCGAAGCAAATGCGAATTGTTCTCCTTCCCGTGCACAGAGAAGGTGCTAGCAGGGAATTCTCTGCCTGCCTTTCCCCAGTGCTGTGCAAGCTCTCCAGGGCAAGAGCAAATCTGGGGCTCTGTGCTTCCTGTCGTCCTGAACAAGTGTTAGTGTTTTCTGCACAGAACCGATTCTGCGAAGCAAATGCGAATTGTTCTCCTTCCCGCGCACAGCGGAGGTGCTAGCAGGGAATTCTCTGCCTGCCTTTCCCCAGTGCTCTCCAAGCTCTCCAGCGCAATAGCAAATCTGGGGCTCTGTGCTTTCTTTCATCCTGAACAAGCATTACTGTTCTTTGCAGAAAAACGATTTTGCGAAAAAATGTGAACATTTCTCCTTCCTGTGCACAGCAAAGGTGCTAGCAGGGAATTCTCTGCCTGCCTTTCCCCAGTGCTCTGCAAGCCCTGCAGCGCTATAGCAAATCTGGACTCTGTGCTTTCTTTCATCCTGAACAAGCGTTAGTGTTTTTTTTCAGAAAAGCGATTCTGCGAAAAAATGTGAACATTTCTCCTTCCCGCGCACAGCGAAGGTGCTAGCAGGGAATTCTCTGCCTGCCTTTCCCCAGTGCTCTGCAAGCTCTCCAGGGCAAGAGCAATTCTGGGGCTCTGTGCTTTCTTTCATCGTGAACAAGCGTTAGTGTTCTTTGCAGAAAAACGATTCTGCGAAAAAATGTGAACATTTCTCCTTCCTGTGCACAGAGAAGGTGCTAGCAGGGAATTCTCTGCCTGCCTTTCCCCAGTGCTCTGCAAGCCCTGCAGCGCTATAGCAAATCTGGACTCTGTGCTTTCTTTCATCCTGAACAAGCGTTAGTGTTTTTTTTCAGAAAAGCGATTCTGCGAAAAAATGTGAACATTTCTCCTTCCCGCGCACAGCGAAGGTGCTAGCAGGGAATTCTCTGCCTGCCTTTCCCCAGTGCTCTGTAAGCTCTCCAGGGCAAGAGCAATTCTGGGGCTCTGTGCTTTCTTTCATCCTGAACAAGCGTTAGTGTTCTTTGCAGAAAAACGATTCTGCGAAAAAATGTGAAAATTTCTCCTTCCTGTGCACAGAGAAGGTGCTAGCAGGGAATTCTCTGCCTGCCTTTCCCCAGTGCTCTGCAAGCTCTGCAGCGCAATAGCAAATCTGGGGCTCTGTGCTTCATTTCATCCTGAACAAGCGTTAGTGTTATTTGCAGAAAAACGATTCTGCGAAAAAATGTGAAAATTTCTCCTTCCTGTGCACAGAGGAGGTGCTAGCAGGGAATTCTCTGCCTGCCTTTCCCCAGTGCTCTGCAAGCTCTCCAGGGCAAGAGCAATTCTGGGGCTCTGTGCTTCATTTCGTCCTGAATAAGCGTTAGTGTTTTCTGCACAAAAGCGAGTCTGCGAAGCAAATGCGAATTGTTCTCCTTCCCGTGCACAGCGAAGGTGCTAGCAGGGAATTCTCTGCCTGCCTTTCCCCAGTGCTCTGCAAGCTCTCCAGCGCAATAGCAAATCTGGGGCTCTGTGCTTTCTTTCATCCTGAACAAGCGTTAGTGTTCTTTGCAGAAAAACGATTCTGCGAAAAAATGTGAACATTTCTCCTTCCTGTGCACAGAGAAGGTGCTAGCAGGGAATGCTCTGCCTGCCTTTCCCCAGTGCTGTGCAAGCTCTCCACGGCAACAGCAAATCTGGACTCTGCGCTTTCTTTTATACAGAACAAGCGTTAGTGTTTTCTGCAGAAAAGCGATTCTGCGAAAAATTGTGAACAGTTCTCCTTCCCGCGCACAGCGAAGGTGCTAGCAGGGAATTCTCTGCCTGCCTTTCCCCAGTGCTCTGCAAGCTCTCCAGGACAATAGCAAATCTGGGCCTCTGTGCTCTCTTCCGTCCTGAACAAGCGTTAGTGTTTTCTGCTCATAAGTGATTCTGCGAAGCAAATGCGAACACTTTTCCTTCCCGCGCACAGCGGAGGTCCTAGCAGGGAATTCTCTGCCTGCCTTTCCCCAGTGCTCTGCAAGCTCTCCAGCGCAATAGCAAATCTGGGGCTCTGTGCTTTCTTTCATCCTGAACAAGCGTTAGTGTTCTTTGCAGAAAAGCGATTCTGCGAAAAAATGTGAACATTTCTCCTTCCTGTGCACAGAGAAGGTGCTAGCAGGGAATGCTCTGCCTGCCTTTCCCCAGTGCTGTGCAAGCTCTCCACGGCAACAGCAAATCTGGACTCTGCGCTTTCTTTTATACAGAACAAGCGTTAGTGTTTTCTGCAGAAAAGCGATTCTGCGAAAAATTGTGAACAGTTCTCCTTCCCGCGCACAGCGAAGGTGCTAGCAGGGAATTCTCTGCCTGCCTTTCCCCAGTGCTCTGCAAGCTCTGCAGCGCAATAGCAAATCTGGGGCTCTGTGCTTTCTTTCATCCTGAACAAGCGTTAGTGTTCTTTGCAGAAAAACGATTCTGCGAAAAAATGTGAACATTTCTCCTTCCTGTGCACAGCAAAGGTGCTAGCAGGGAATTCTCTGCCTGCCTTTCCCCAGTGCTCTGCAAGCTCTCCAGGACAATAGCAAATCTGGGCCTCTGTGCTCTCTTCCGTCCTGAACAAGCGTTAGTGTTTTCTGCTCATAAGTGATTCTGCGAAGCAAATGCGAACACTTTTCCTTCCCGCGCACAGCGGAGGTCCTAGCAGGGAATTCTCTGCCTGCCTTTCCCCAGTGCTCTGCAAGCTCTCCAGGGCAACAGCAAATCTGGGGCTCTGTGCTTTCTTTCATCCTGAACAAGCGTTAGTGTTCTTTGCAGAAAAACGATTCTGCGAAAAAATGTGAACATTTCTCCTTCCTGTGCACAGCGAAGGTGCTAGCAGGGAATTCTCTGCCTGTCTTTCCCCAGTTGTCTGCAAGCACTCCAGGGCAAGAGCAAATCTGGACTCTGTGCTTTCTTTTATACAGAACAAGCCTTAGTGTTTTCTGCAGAAAAGCGATTCTGCGAAAAATTGTGAACACTTCTCCTTCCCGAGCACAGCGGAGGTGCTAGCAGGGAATTCTCTGCCTGCCTTTCCCCAGTGCTCTGCAAGCCCTGCAGCGCTATAGCAAATCTGGACTCTGTGCTTTCTTTCATCCTGAACAAGCGTTAGTGTTTTTTTTCAGAAAAGCGATTCTGCGAAAAAATGTGAACATTTCTCCTTCCCGCGCACAGCGAAGGTGCTAGCAGGGAATTCTCTGCCTGCCTTTCCCCAGTGCTCTGCAAGCTCTCCAGGGCAAGAGCAATTCTGGGGCTCTGTGCTTTCTTTCATCGTGAACAAGCGTTAGTGTTCTTTGCAGAAAAACGATTCTGCGAAAAAATGTGAACATTTCTCCTTCCTGTGCACAGAGAAGGTGCTAGCAGGGAATTCTCTGCCTGCCTTTCCCCAGTGCTCTGCAAGCCCTGCAGCGCTATAGCAAATCTGGACTCTGTGCTTTCTTTCATCCTGAACAAGCGTTAGTGTTTTTTTTCAGAAAAGCGATTCTGCGAAAAAATGTGAAAATTTCTCCTTCCTGTGCACAGAGGAGGTGCTAGCAGGGAATTCTCTGCCTGGCTTTCCCCAGTGCTGTGCAAGCTCTCCAGGGCAACAGCAAATCTGGACTCTGTGCTTTCTTTTATACAGAACAAGTGTTAGTGTTTTCTGCAGAAAAGCGATTCTGCGAAAAATTGTGAACACTTCTCCTTCCAGCGCACAGCAAAGGTGCTAGCAGGGAATTCTCTGCCTGCCTTTCCCCAGTGCTCTGCAAGCTCTCCAGGGCAAGAGCAATTCTGGGGCTCTGTGCTTCATTTCGTCCTGAATAAGCGTTAGTGTTTTCTGCACAAAAGCGAGTCTGCGAAGCAAATGCGAATTGTTCTCCTTCCCGTGCACAGCGAAGGTGCTAGCAGGGAATTCTCTGCCTGCCTTTCCCCAGTGCTCTGCAAGCTCTCCAGCGCAATAGCAAATCTGGGGCTCTGTGCTTTCTTTCATCCTGAACAAGCGTTAGTGTTCTTTGCAGAAAAACGATTCTGCGAAAAAATGTGAAAATTTCTCCTTCCTGTGCACAGAGGAGGTGCTAGCAGGGAATTCTCTGCCTGCCTTTCCCCAGTGCTGTGCAAGCTCTCCACGGCAACAGCAAATCTGGACTCTGTGCTTTCTTTTATACAGAACAAGCGTTAGTGTTTTCTGCAGAAAAGCGATTCTGCGAAAAATTGTGAACAGTTCTCCTTCCCGCGCACAGCGAAGGTGCTAGCAGGGAATTCTCTGCCTGCCTTTCCCCAGTGCTCTGCAAGCTCTGCAGCGCAATAGCAAATCTGGGGCCCTTTGCTTTCTTTCATCCTGAACAAGCGTTAGGGTTCTTTGCAGAAAAACGATTCTGCGAAAAAATGTGAACTTTTCTCCTTCCTGTGCACAGAGGAGGTGCTAGCAGGGAATTCTCTGCCTGCCTTTCCCCAGTGCTCTGCAAGCTCTCCAGGGCAAGAGCAAATCTGGGCCTCTGTGCTGTCTTCCGTCCTGAACAAGCGTTAGTGTTTTTGCACAAAAGCGATTCTGCGAAGCAAATGCGAATTGTTCTCCTTCCCGTGCACAGAGAAGGTGCTAGCCCGGAATTCTCTGCCTGCCTTTCCCCAGTGCTCTGCAAGCTCTGCAGCGCAATAGCAAATCTGGGGCTCTGTGCTTTCTTTCATCCTGAACAAGCGTTAGTGTTCTTTGCAGAAAAACGATTCTGCGAAAAAATGTGAACATTTCTCCTTCCTGTGCACAGCAAAGGTGCTAGCAGGGAATTCTCTGCCTGCCTTTCCCCAGTGCTCTGCAAGCTCTCCAGGACAATAGCAAATCTGGGCCTCTGTGCTCTCTTCCGTCCTGAACAAGCGTTAGTGTTTTCTGCTCATAAGTGATTCTGCGAAGCAAATGCGAACACTTTTCCTTCCCGCGCACAGCGGAGGTCCTAGCAGGGAATTCTCTGCCTGCCTTTCCCCAGTGCTCTGCAAGCTCTGCAGCGCAATAGCAAATCTGGGGCTCTGTGCTTTCTTTCATCCTGAACAAGCATTAGTGTTCTTTGCAGAAAAGCGATTCTGCGAAAAAATGTGAAAATCTCTCCTTCCTGTGCACAGCGGAGGTGCTAGCAGGGAATTCTCTGCCTGCCTTTCCCCAGTGCTCTGCAAGCTCTCCAGGGCAATAGCAAATCTGGGGCTCTGTGCTTTCTTTCATCCTGAACAAGCGTTAGTGTTCTTTGCAGAAAAACGATTCTGCGAAAAAATGTGAACATTTCTCCTTCCTGTGCACAGAGAAGGTGCTAGCAGGGAATTCTCTGCCTGTCTTTCCCCAGTTGTCTGCAAGCACTCCAGGGCAAGAGCAAATCTGGACTCTGTGCTTTCTTTTATACAGAACAAGCCTTAGTGTTTTCTGCAGAAAAGCGATTCTGCGAAAAATTGTGAACACTTCTCCTTCCCGAGCACAGCGGAGGTGCTAGCAGGGAATTCTCTGCCTGCCTTTCCCCAGTGCTCTGC
This sequence comes from Strix uralensis, assembly GCF_047716275.1. Classification (NCBI taxonomy): domain Eukaryota; kingdom Metazoa; phylum Chordata; class Aves; order Strigiformes; family Strigidae; genus Strix; species Strix uralensis. Next base: position 5,332,994 of record NC_133972.1, on the reverse strand, counting down.
AAGCCCTGCAGCGCTATAGCAAATCTGGACTCTGTGCTTTCTTTCATCCTGAACAAGCGTTAGTGTTCTTTGCAGAAAAACGATTCTGCGAAAAAATTTGAACATTTCTCCTTCCTGTACACAGCAAAGGTGCTAGCAGGGAATTCTCTGCCTGCCTTTCCCCAGTGCTCTGCAAGCTCTCCAGGGCAAGAGCAAATCTGGGGCTCTGTGCTTCCTTTCGTCCTGAACAAGCGTTAGTGTTTTCTGCACAGAACCGATTCTGCGAAGCAAATGCGAATTGTTCTCCTTCCCGCGCACAGCGGAGGTGCTAGCAGGGAATTCTCTGCCTGCCTTTCCCCAGTGCTCTCCAAGCTCTCCAGTGCAATAGCAAATCTGGGGCTCTGTGCTTTCTTTCATCCTGAACAAGCGTTAGTGTTCTTTGCAGAAAAACGATTCTGCGAAAAAATGTGAACATTTCTCCTTCCTGTGCACAGAGAAGGTGCTAGCAGGGAATGCTCTGCCTGCCTTTCCCCAGTGCTGTGCAAGCTCTCCACGGCAACAGCAAATCTGGACTCTGCGCTTTCTTTTATACAGAACAAGCGTTAGTGTTTTCTGCAGAAAAGCGATTCTGCGAAAAATTGTGAACAGTTCTCCTTCCCGCGCACAGCGAAGGTGCTAGCAGGGAATTCTCTGCCTGCCTTTCCCCAGTGCTCTGCAAGCTCTCCAGGACAATAGCAAATCTGGGCCTCTGTGCTCTCTTCCGTCCTGAACAAGCGTTAGTGTTTTCTGCTCATAAGTGATTCTGCGAAGCAAATGCGAACACTTTTCCTTCCCGCGCACAGCGGAGGTCCTAGCAGGGAATTCTCTGCCTGCCTTTCCCCAGTGCTCTGCAAGCTCTCCAGCGCAATAGCAAATCTGGGGCTCTGTGCTTTCTTTCATCCTGAACAAGCGTTAGTGTTCTTTGCAGAAAAACGATTCTGCGAAAAAATGTGAACATTTCTCCTTCCTGTGCACAGAGAAGGTGCTAGCAGGGAATGCTCTGCCTGCCTTTCCCCAGTGCTGTGCAAGCTCTCCACGGCAACAGCAAATCTGGACTCTGCGCTTTCTTTTATACAGAACAAGCGTTAGTGTTTTCTGCAGAAAAGCGATTCTGCGAAAAATTGTGAACAGTTCTCCTTCCCGCGCACAGCGAAGGTGCTAGCAGGGAATTCTCTGCCTGCCTTTCCCCAGTGCTCTGCAAGCTCTGCAGCGCAATAGCAAATCTGGGGCTCTGTGCTTTCTTTCATCCTGAACAAGCGTTAGTGTTCTTTGCAGAAAAACGATTCTGCGAAAAAATGTGAACATTTCTCCTTCCTGTGCACAGCAAAGGTGCTAGCAGGGAATTCTCTGCCTGCCTTTCCCCAGTGCTCTGCAAGCTCTCCAGGACAATAGCAAATCTGGGCCTCTGTGCTCTCTTCCGTCCTGAACAAGCGTTAGTGTTTTCTGCTCATAAGTGATTCTGCGAAGCAAATGCGAACACTTTTCCTTCCCGCGCACAGCGGAGGTCCTAGCAGGGAATTCTCTGCCTGCCTTTCCCCAGTGCTCTGCAAGCTCTCCAGGGCAACAGCAAATCTGGGGCTCTGTGCTTTCTTTCATCCTGAACAAGCGTTAGTGTTCTTTGCAGAAAAACGATTCTGCGAAAAAATGTGAACATTTCTCCTTCCTGTGCACAGCGAAGGTGCTAGCAGGGAATTCTCTGCCTGTCTTTCCCCAGTTGTCTGCAAGCACTCCAGGGCAAGAGCAAATCTGGACTCTGTGCTTTCTTTTATACAGAACAAGCCTTAGTGTTTTCTGCAGAAAAGCGATTCTGCGAAAAATTGTGAACACTTCTCCTTCCCGAGCACAGCGGAGGTGCTAGCAGGGAATTCTCTGCCTGCCTTTCCCCAGTGCTCTGCAAGCCCTGCAGCGCTATAGCAAATCTGGACTCTGTGCTTTCTTTCATCCTGAACAAGCGTTAGTGTTTTTTTTCAGAAAAGCGATTCTGCGAAAAAATGTGAACATTTCTCCTTCCCGCGCACAGCGAAGGTGCTAGCAGGGAATTCTCTGCCTGCCTTTCCCCAGTGCTCTGCAAGCTCTCCAGGGCAAGAGCAATTCTGGGGCTCTGTGCTTTCTTTCATCGTGAACAAGCGTTAGTGTTCTTTGCAGAAAAACGATTCTGCGAAAAAATGTGAACATTTCTCCTTCCTGTGCACAGAGAAGGTGCTAGCAGGGAATTCTCTGCCTGCCTTTCCCCAGTGCTCTGCAAGCCCTGCAGCGCTATAGCAAATCTGGACTCTGTGCTTTCTTTCATCCTGAACAAGCGTTAGTGTTTTTTTTCAGAAAAGCGATTCTGCGAAAAAATGTGAACATTTCTCCTTCCCGCGCACAGAGGAGGTGCTAGCAGGGAATTCTCTGCCTGGCTTTCCCCAGTGCTCTGTAAGCTCTCCAGGGCAAGAGCAATTCTGGGGCTCTGTGCTTTCTTTCATCCTGAACAAGCGTTAGTGTTCTTTGCAGAAAAACGATTCTGCGAAAAAATGTGAAAATTTCTCCTTCCTGTGCACAGAGAAGGTGCTAGCAGGGAATTCTCTGCCTGCCTTTCCCCAGTGCTCTGCAAGCTCTGCAGCGCAATAGCAAATCTGGGGCTCTGTGCTTCATTTCATCCTGAACAAGCGTTAGTGTTATTTGCAGAAAAACGATTCTGCGAAAAAATGTGAAAATTTCTCCTTCCTGTGCACAGAGGAGGTGCTAGCAGGGAATTCTCTGCCTGGCTTTCCCCAGTGCTGTGCAAGCTCTCCAGGGCAACAGCAAATCTGGACTCTGTGCTTTCTTTTATACAGAACAAGTGTTAGTGTTTTCTGCAGAAAAGCGATTCTGCGAAAAATTGTGAACACTTCTCCTTCCAGCGCACAGCAAAGGTGCTAGCAGGGAATTCTCTGCCTGCCTTTCCCCAGTGCTCTGCAAGCTCTCCAGGGCAAGAGCAATTCTGGGGCTCTGTGCTTCATTTCGTCCTGAATAAGCGTTAGTGTTTTCTGCACAAAAGCGAGTCTGCGAAGCAAATGCGAATTGTTCTCCTTCCCGTGCACAGCGAAGGTGCTAGCAGGGAATTCTCTGCCTGCCTTTCCCCAGTGCTCTGCAAGCTCTCCAGCGCAATAGCAAATCTGGGGCTCTGTGCTTTCTTTCATCCTGAACAAGCGTTAGTGTTCTTTGCAGAAAAACGATTCTGCGAAAAAATGTGAAAATTTCTCCTTCCTGTGCACAGAGGAGGTGCTAGCAGGGAATTCTCTGCCTGCCTTTCCCCAGTGCTGTGCAAGCTCTCCACGGCAACAGCAAATCTGGACTCTGTGCTTTCTTTTATACAGAACAAGCGTTAGTGTTTTCTGCAGAAAAGCGATTCTGCGAAAAATTGTGAACAGTTCTCCTTCCCGCGCACAGCGAAGGTGCTAGCAGGGAATTCTCTGCCTGCCTTTCCCCAGTGCTCTGCAAGCTCTGCAGCGCAATAGCAAATCTGGGGCCCTTTGCTTTCTTTCATCCTGAACAAGCGTTAGGGTTCTTTGCAGAAAAACGATTCTGCGAAAAAATGTGAACTTTTCTCCTTCCTGTGCACAGAGGAGGTGCTAGCAGGGAATTCTCTGCCTGCCTTTCCCCAGTGCTCTGCAAGCTCTCCAGGACAATAGCAAATCTGGGCCTCTGTGCTCTCTTCCGTCCTGAACAAGCGTTAGTGTTTTCTGCTCATAAGTGATTCTGCGAAGCAAATGAGAACACTTTTCCTTCCCGCGCACAGCGGAGGTGCTAGCAGGGAATTCTCTGCCTGCCTTTCCCCAGTGCTCTGCAAGCTCTCCAGGGCAAGAGCAAATCTGGGCCTCTGTGCTGTCTTCCGTCCTGAACAAGCGTTAGTGTTTTTGCACAAAAGCGATTCTGCGAAGCAAATGCGAATTGTTCTCCTTCCCGTGCACAGAGAAGGTGCTAGCAGGGAATTCTCTGCCTGCCTTTCCCCAGTGCTCTGCAAGCTCTGCAGCGCAATAGCAAATCTGGGGCTCTGTGCTTTCTTTCATCCTGAACAAGCGTTAGTGTTCTTTGCAGAAAAACGATTCTGCGAAAAAATGTGAACATTTCTCCTTCCTGTGCACAGCAAAGGTGCTAGCAGGGAATTCTCTGCCTGCCTTTCCCCAGTGCTCTGCAAGCTCTCCAGGACAATAGCAAATCTGGGCCTCTGTGCTCTCTTCCGTCCTGAACAAGCGTTAGTGTTTTCTGCTCATAAGTGATTCTGCGAAGCAAATGCGAACACTTTTCCTTCCCGCGCACAGCGGAGGTCCTAGCAGGGAATTCTCTGCCTGCCTTTCCCCAGTGCTCTGCAAGCTCTGCAGCGCAATAGCAAATCTGGGGCTCTGTGCTTTCTTTCATCCTGAACAAGCATTAGTGTTCTTTGCAGAAAAGCGATTCTGCGAAAAAATGTGAAAATCTCTCCTTCCTGTGCACAGCGGAGGTGCTAGCAGGGAATTCTCTGCCTGCCTTTCCCCAGTGCTCTGCAAGCTCTCCAGGGCAATAGCAAATCTGGGGCTCTGTGCTTTCTTTCATCCTGAACAAGCGTTAGTGTTCTTTGCAGAAAAACGATTCTGCGAAAAAATGTGAACATTTCTCCTTCCTGTGCACAGAGAAGGTGCTAGCAGGGAATTCTCTGCCTGTCTTTCCCCAGTTGTCTGCAAGCACTCCAGGGCAAGAGCAAATCTGGACTCTGTGCTTTCTTTTATACAGAACAAGCCTTAGTGTTTTCTGCAGAAAAGCGATTCTGCGAAAAATTGTGAACACTTCTCCTTCCCGAGCACAGCGGAGGTGCTAGCAGGGAATTCTCTGCCTGCCTTTCCCCAGTGCTCTGCAAGCCCTGCAGCGCTATAGCAAATCTGGACTCTGTGCTTTCTTTCATCCTGAACAAGCGTTAGTGTTCTTTGCAGAAAAACGATTCTGCGAAAAAATTTGAACATTTCTCCTTCCTGTACACAGCAAAGGTGCTAGCAGGGAATTCTCTGCCTGCCTTTCCCCAGTGCTCTGCAAGCTCTCCAGGGCAAGAGCAAATCTGGGGCTCTGTGCTTCCTTTCGTCCTGAACAAGCGTTAGTGTTTTCTGCACAGAACCGATTCTGCGAAGCAAATGCGAATTGTTCTCCTTCCCGCGCACAGCGGAGGTGCTAGCAGGGAATTCTCTGCCTGCCTTTCCCCAGTGCTCTCCAAGCTCTCCAGTGCAATAGCAAATCTGGGGCTCTGTGCTTTCTTTCATCCTGAACAAGCGTTAGTGTTCTTTGCAGAAAAACGATTCTGCGAAAAAATGTGAACATTTCTCCTTCCTGTGCACAGAGAAGGTGCTAGCAGGGAATGCTCTGCCTGCCTTTCCCCAGTGCTGTGCAAGCTCTCCAGGGCAAGAGCAAATCTGGGCCTCTGTGCTCTCTTCCGTCCTGAACAAGCGTTAGTGTTTTCTGCACAAAAGTGATTCTGCGAAGCAAATGCGAACACTTTTCCTTCCCGCACACAGCGGAGGTCCTAGCAGGGAATTCTGTGCCTGCCTTTCCCCAGTGCTCTGCAAGCTCTGCAGCGCAATAGCAAATCTGGGGCTCTGTGCTTTCTTTCATCCTGAACAAGCGTTAGTGTTCTTTGCAGAAAAACGATTCTGCGAAAAAATGTGAAAATTACTCCTTCCTGTGCACAGAGGAGGTGCTAGCAGGGAATTCTCTGCCTGCCTTTCCCCAGTGCTGTGCAAGCTCTCCAGGGCAAGAGCAAATCTGGGCCTCTGTGCTCTCTTCCGTCCTGAACAAGCGTTAGTGTTTTCTGCACAAAAGCGATTCTGCGAAGCAAATGCGAATTGTTCTCCTTCCCGTGCACAGAGAAGGTGCTAGCAGGGAATTCTCTGCCTGCCTTTCCCCAGTGCTCTGTAAGCTCTCCAGGGCAAGAGCAAATCTGGGGCTCTGTGCTTCCTTTCGTCCTGAACAAGCGTTAGTGTTTTCTACACAGAACCGATTCTGCGAAGCAAATGCGAATTGTTCTCCTTCCCGCGCACAGCGGAGGTGCTAGCAGGGAATTCTCTGCCTGCCTTTCCCCAGTGCTCTCCAAGCTCTCCAGCGCAATAGCAAATCTGGGGCTCTGTGCTTTCTTTCATCCTGAACAAGCGTTACTGTTCTTTGCAGAAAAACGATTCTGCGAAAAAATGTGAACATTTCTCCTTCCTGTGCACAGCGAAGGTGCTAGCAGGGAATTCTCTGCCTGCCTTTCCCCAGTGCTCTGCAAGCTCTCCAGGACAATAGCAAATCTGGGCCTCTGTGCTCTCTTCCGTCCTGAACAAGCGTTAGTGTTTTCTGCTCATAAGTGATTCTGCGAAGCAAATGCGAACACTTTTCCTTCCCGCGCACAGCGGAGGTCCTAGCAGGGAATTCTCTGCCTGCCTTTCCCCAGTGCTCTGCAAGCTCTCCAGCGCAATAGCAAATCTGGGGCTCTGTGCTTTCTTTCATCCTGAACAAGCGTTAGTGTTCTTTGCAGAAAAACGATTCTGCGAAAAAATGTGAACATTTCTCCTTCCTGTGCACAGCGAAGGTGCTAGCAGGGAATTCTCTGCCTGCCTTTCCCCAGTGCTCTGCAAGCTCTCCAGGACAATAGCAAATCTGGGGCCTCTGTGCTCTCTTCCGTCCTGAACAAGCGTTAGTGTTTTCTGCACAAAAGCGATTCTGTGAAGCAAATGCGAACACTTTTCCTTCCCGCGCACAGCGGAGGTGCTAGCAGGGAATTCTCTGCCTGCCTTTCCCCAGTGCTCTGCAAGCTCTCCAGGGCAAGAGCAAATCTGGGGCTCTGTGCTTCCTTTCGTCCTGAACAAGCGTTAGTGTTTTCTGCACAGAACCGATTCTGCGAAGCAAATGCGAATTGTTCTCCTTCCTGTGCACAGCGAAGGTGCTAGCAGGGAATTCTCTGCCTGCCTTTCCCCAGTGCTCTCCAAGCTCTCCAGTGCAATAGCAAATCTGGGGCTCTGTGCTTTCTTTCATCCTGAACAAGCGTTAGTGTTCTTTGCAGAAAAACGATTCTGCGAAAAAATGTGAACATTTCTCCTTCCTGTGCACAGCAAAGGTGCTAGCAGGGAATTCTCTGCCTGCCTTTCCCCAGTGCTCTGCAAGCTCTCCAGGACAATAGCAAATCTGGGGCTCTGTGCTTCCTTTCGTCCTGAACAAGCGTTAGTGTTTTCTGCACAGAACCGATTCTGCGAAGCAAATGCGAATTGTTCTCCTTCCTGTGCACAGCGAAGGTGCTAGCAGGGAATTCTCTGCCTGCCTTTCCCCAGTGCTCTGCAAGCTCTGCAGCGCAATAGCAAATCTGGGGCTCTGTGCTTTTTTTCATCCTGAACAAGCATTAGTGTTCTTTGCAGAAAAGCGATTCTGCGAAAAAATGTGAAAATCTCTCCTTCCTGTGCACAGCGGAGGTGCTAGCAGGGAATTCTCTGCCTGCCTTTCCCCAGTGCTCTGCAAGCTCTCCAGGGCAACAGCAAATCTGGGGCTCTGTGCTTTCTTTCATCCTGAACAAGCGTTAGTGTTCTTTGCAGAAAAACGATTCTGCGAAAAAATGTGAACATTTCTCCTTCCTGTGCACAGAGAAGGTGCTAGCAGGGAATTCTCTGCCTGTCTTTCCCCAGTTGTCTGCAAGCACTCCAGGGCAAGAGCAAATCTGGACTCTGTGCTTTCTTTTATACAGAACAAGCCTTAGTGTTTTCTGCAGAAAAGCGATTCTGCGAAAAATTGTGAACACTTCTCCTTCCCGAGCACAGCGGAGGTGCTAGCAGGGAATTCTCTGCCTGCCTTTCCCCAGTGCTCTGCAAGCCCTGCAGCGCTATAGCAAATCTGGACTCTGTGCTTTCTTTCATCCTGAACAAGCGTTAGTGTTTTTTTTCAGAAAAGCGATTCTGCGAAAAAATGTGAACATTTCTCCTTCCCGCGCACAGCGAAGGTGCTAGCAGGGAATTCTCTGCCTGCCTTTCCCCAGTGCTCTGTAAGCTCTCCAGTGCAAGAGCAATTCTGGGGCTCTGTGCTTTCTTTCATCGTGAACAAGCGTTAGTGTTCTTTGCAGAAAAACGATTCTGCGAAAAAATGTGAACATTTCTCCTTCCTGTGCACAGAGAAGGTGCTAGCAGGGAATTCTCTGCCTGCCTTTCCCCAGTGCTCTGCAAGCTCTGCAGCGCAATAGCAAATCTGCGGCTCTGTGCTTTCTTCCGTCCTGAACAAGCGTTAGTGTTCTTTGCAGAAAAACGATTCTGCGAAAAAATGTGAACATTTCTCCTTCCTGTGCACAGAGGAGGTGCTAGCAGGGAATTCTCTGCCTGGCTTTCCCCAGTGCTCTGTAAGCTCTCCAGGGCAAGAGCAATTCTGGGGCTCTGTGCTTTCTTTCATCCTGAACAAGCGTTAGTGTTCTTTGCAGAAAAACAATTCTGCGAAAAAATGTGAACATTTCTCCTTCCTGTGCACAGAGAAGGTGCTAGCAGGGAATTCTCTGCCTGCCTTTCCCCAGTGCTCTGCAAGCTCTGCAGCGCAATAGCAAATCTGGGCCTCTGTGCTTTCTTTCATCCTGAACAAGCGTTAGTGTTTTGGAGAAAAACGATTCTGCGAAAAAATGTGAAAATTTCTCCTTCCTGTGCACAGAGGAGGTGCTAGCAGGGAATTCTCTGCCTGGCTTTCCCCTGTGCTGTGCAAGCTCTCCAGGGCAACAGCAAATCTGGACTCTGTGCTTTCTTTTATACAGAACAAGTGTTAGTGTTTTCAGCAGAAATGCGATTCTGCGAATAATTGTGAATACTTCTCCTTCCAGCGCACAGCAAAGGTGCTAGCAGGGAATTCTCTGCCTGCCTTTCCCCAGTGCTCTGCAAGCTCTCCAGCGCAATAGCAAATCTGGGGCTCTGTGCTTTCTTTCATCCTGAACAAGCGTTAGTGTTCTTTGCAGAAAAACGATTCTGCGAAAAAATGTGAACATTTCTCCTTCCTGTGCACAGCAAAGGTGCTAGCAGGGAATTCTCTGCCTGCCTTTCCCCAGTGCTCTGCAAGCTCTCCAGGGCAAGAGCAAATCTGGGGCTCTGTGCTTCCTTTCGTCCTGAACAAGCGTTAGTGTTTTCTGCACAGAACCGATTCTGCGAAGCAAATGCGAATTGTTCTCCTTCCCGCGCACAGCGGAGGTGCTAGCAGGGAATTCTCTGCCTGCCTTTCCCCAGTGCTCTCCAAGCTCTCCAGTGCAATAGCAAAACTGGGGCTCTGTGCTTTCTTTCATCCTGAACAAGCGTTAGTGTTCTTTGCAGAAAAACGATTCTGCGAAAAAATGTGAACATTTCTCCTTCCTGTGCACAGCGAAGGTGCTAGCAGGGAATTCTCTGCCTGCCTTTCCCCAGTGCTCTGCAAGCTCTGCAGCGCTATAGCAAATCTGGGGCTCTGTGCTCTCTTCCGTCCTGAACAAGCCTTAGTGTTTTCTGCAGAAAAGCGATTCTGTGAAGCAAATGCGAACACTTTTCCTTCCCGCGCACAGCGGAGGTGCTAGCAGGGAATTCTCTGCCTGCCTTTCCCCAGTGCTCTGCAAGCTCTCCAGGGCAATAGCAAATCTGGACTCTGTGCTTTCTTTTATACAGAACAAGCCTTAGTGTTTTCTGCAGAAAAGCGATTCTGCGAAAAATTGTGAACATTTCTCCTTCCCGTGCACAGCGGAGGTGCTAGCAGGGAATTCTCTGCCTGCCTTTCCCCAGTGCTCTGCAAGCCCTGCAGCGCTATAGCAAATCTGGACTCTGTGCTTTCTTTCATCCTGAAAAAGCGTTAGTGTTTTTTTTCAGAAAAGCGATTCTGCGAAAAAATGTGAACATTTCTCCTTCCCGCGCACAGCGAAGGTGCTAGCAGGGAATTCTCTGCCTGCCTTTCCCCAGTGCTCTGTAAGCTCTCCAGGGCAAGAGCAATTCTGGGGCTCTGTGCTTTCTTTCATCCTGAACAAGCGTTAGTGTTCTTTGCAGAAAAACGATTCTGCGAAAAAATGTGAACATTTCTCCTTCCTGTGCACAGAGAAGGTGCTAGCAGGGAATTCTCTGCCTGCCTTTCCCCAGTGCTCTGCAAGCTCTGCAGCGCAATAGCAAATCTGGGGCTCTGTGCTTTCTTTCATCCTGAACAAGCGTTAGTGTTATTTGCAGAAAAACGATTCTGCGAAAAAATGTGAAAATTTCTCCTTCCTGTGCACAGAGGAGGTGCTAGCAGGGAATTCTCTGCCTGGCTTTCCCCAGTGCTGTGCAAGCTCTCCAGGGCAACAGCAAATCTGGACTCTGTGCTTTCTTTTATACAGAACAAGTGTTAGTGTTTTCTGCAGAAAAGCGATTCTGCGAAAAATTGTGAACACTTCTCCTTCCAGCGCACAGCAAAGGTGCTAGCAGGGAATTCTCTGCCTGCCTTTCCCCAGTGCTCTGCAAGCTCTCCAGGGCAAGAGCAATTCTGGGGCTCTGTGCTTCATTTCGTCCTGAATAAGCGTTAGTGTTTTCTGCACAAAAGCGAGTCTGCGAAGCAAATGCGAATTGTTCTCCTTCCCGTGCACAGCGAAGGTGCTAGCAGGGAATTCTCTGCCTGCCTTTCCCCAGTGCTCTGCAAGCTCTCCAGCGCAATAGCAAATCTGGGGCTCTGTGCTTTCTTTCATCCTGAACAAACGTTAGTGTTCTTTGCAGAAAAACGATTCTGCGAAAAAATGTGAAAATTTCTCCTTCCTGTGCACAGAGGAGGTGCTAGCAGGGAATTCTCTGCCTGCCTTTCCCCAGTGCTGTGCAAGCTCTCCACGGCAACAGCAAATCTGGACTCTGTGCTTTCTTTTATCCTGAACAAGCGTTAGTGTTTTCTGCAGAAAAGCGATTCTGCGAAAAATTGTGAACATTTCTCCTTCCCGCGCACAGCGAAGGTGCTAGCAGGGAATTCTCTGCCTGCCTTTCCCCAGTGCTCTGCAAGCTCTGCAGCGCAATAGCAAATCTGGGGCCCTTTGCTTTCTTTCATCCTGAACAAGCGTTAGGGTTCTTTGCAGAAAAACGATTCTGCGAAAAAATGTGAACTTTTCTCCTTCCTGTGCACAGAGGAGGTGCTAGCAGGGAATTCTCTGCCTGCCTTTCCCCAGTGCTCTGCAAGCTCTCCAGGACAATAGCAAATCTGGGCCTCTGTGCTCTCTTCCGTCCTGAACAAGCGTTAGTGTTTTCTGCTCATAAGTGATTCTGCGAAGCAAATGAGAACACTTTTCCTTCCCGCGCACAGCGGAGGTGCTAGCAGGGAATTCTCTGCCTGCCTTTCCCCAGTGCTCTGCAAGCTCTCCAGGGCAAGAGCAAATCTGGGCCTCTGTGCTGTCTTCCGTCCTGAACAAGCGTTAGTGTTTTTGCACAAAAGCGATTCTGCGAAGCAAATGCGAATTGTTCTCCTTCCCGTGCACAGAGAAGGTGCTAGCAGGGAATTCTCTGCCTGCCTTTCCCCAGTGCTCTGCAAGCTCTGCAGCGCAATAGCAAATCTGGGGCTCTGTGCTTTCTTTCATCCTGAACAAGCGTTAGTGTTCTTTGCAGAAAAACGATTCTGCGAAAAAATGTGAACATTTCTCCTTCCCGCGCACAGCGAAGGTGCTAGCAGGGAATTCTCTGCCTGCCTTTCCCCAGTGCTCTGTAAGCTCTCCAGGGCAAGAGCAATTCTGGGGCTCTGTGCTTTCTTTCATCCTGAACAAGCGTTAGTGTTCTTTGCAGAAAAACGATTCTGCGAAAAAATGTGAACATTTCTCCTTCCTGTGCACAGAGAAGGTGCTAGCAGGGTATTCTCTGCCTGCCTTTCCCCAGTGCTCTGCAAGCTCTGCAGCGCAATAGCAAATCTGGGGCTCTGTGCTTTCTTTCATCCTGAACAAGCGTTAGTGTTATTTGCAGAAAAACGATTCTGCCAAAAAATGTGAAAATTTCTCCTTCCTGTGCACAGAGGAGGTGCTAGCAGGGAATTCTCTGCCTGGCTTTCCCCAGTGCTGTGCAAGCTCTCCAGGGCAACAGCAAATCTGGACTCTGTGCTTTCTTTTATACAGAACAAGTGTTAGTGTTTTCTGCAGAAAAGCGATTCTGCGAAAAATTGTGAACACTTCTCCTTCCAGCGCACAGCAAAGGTGCTAGCAGGGAATTCTCTGCCTGCCTTTCCCCAGTGCTCTGCAAGCTCTCCAGGGCAAGAGCAATTCTGGGGCTCTGTGCTTCATTTCGTCCTGAATAAGCGTTAGTGTTTTCTGCACAAAAGCGAGTCTGCGAAGCAAATGCGAATTGTTCTCCTTCCCGTGCACAGCGAAGGTGCTAGCAGGGAATTCTCTGCCTGCCTTTCCCCAGTGCTCTGCAAGCTCTCCAGCGCAAGAGCAAATCTGGGCCTCTGTGCTCTCTTCCGTCCTGAACAAGCGTTAGTGTTTTCTGCACAAAATCGATTCTGCGAAGCAAATGCGAATTGTTCTCCTTCCTGTGCACAGCGAAGGTGCTAGCAGGGAATTCTCTGCCTGCCTTTCCCCAGTGCTCTGCAAGCTCTCCAGGACAATAGCAAATCTGGGGCCTCTGTGCTCTCTTCCGTCCTGAACAAGCGTTAGTGTTTTCTGCACAAAAGCGATTCTGTGAAGCAAATGCGAACACTTTTCCTTCCCGCGCACAGCGGAGGTGCTAGCAGGGAATTCTCTGCCTGCCTTTCCCCAGTGCTCTGCAAGCTCTCCACGGCAAGAGCAAATCTGGACTCTGTGCTTTCTTTTATACAGAACAAGCGTTAGTGTTTTCTGCAGAAAAGCGATTCTGCGAAAAATTGTGAACATTTCTCCTTCCCGCGCACAGCGAAGGTGCTAGCAGGGAATTCTCTGCCTGCCTTTCCCCAGTGCTCTGCAAGCTCTCCAGGACAATAGCAAATCTGGGCCTGTGTGCTCTCTTCCGTCCTGAACAAGCGTTAGTGTTTTCTGCACAGAACCGATTCTGCGAAGCAAATGCGAACACTTTTCCTTCCCGCGCACAGCGGAGGTCCTAGCAGGGAATTCTCTGCCTGCCTTTCCCCAGTGCTCTGCAAGCTCTGCAGCGCAATAGCAAATCTGGGGCTCTGTGCTTTCTTTCATCCTGAACAAGCGTTAGTGTTATTTGCAGAAAAATGATTCTGCCAAAAAATGTGAAAATTTCTCCTTCCTGTGCACAGAGGAGGTGCTAGCAGGGAATTCTCTGCCTGCCTTTCCCCAGTGCTCTGTAAGCTCTCCAGGGCAAGAGCAAATCTGGGGCTCTGTGCTTCCTTTCGTCCTGAACAAGCGTTAGTGTTTTCTGCACAGAACCGATTCTGCGAAGCAAATGCGAATTGTTCTCCTTCCCGCGCACAGCGGAGGTGCTAGCAGGGAATTCTCTGCCTGCCTTTCCCCAGTGCTCTCCAAGCTCTCCAGCGCAATAGCAAATCTGGGGCTCTGTGCTTTCTTTCATCCTGAACAAGCGTTAGTGTTCTTTGCAGAAAAACGATTCTGCGAAAAAATGTGAACATTTCTCCTTCCTGTGCACAGAGAAGGTGCTAGCAGGGAATTCTCTGCCTGTCTTTCCCCAGTTGTCTGCAAGCACTCCAGGGCAAGAGCAAATCTGGACTCTGTGCTTTCTTTTATACAGAACAAGCCTTAGTGTTTTCTGCAGAAAAGCGATTCTGCGAAAAATTGTGAACACTTCTCCTTCCCGAGCACAGCGGAGGTGCTAGCAGGGAATTCTCTGCCTGCCTTTCCCCAGTGCTCTGCAAGCTCTGCAGCGCTATCGCAAATCTGGACTCTGTGCTTTCTTTCATCCTGAACAAGCGTTAGTGGTTTTTTTCAGAAAAGCGATTCTGCGAAAAAATGTGAACATTTCTCCTTCCCGCGCACAGCGAAGGTGCTAGCAGGGAATTCTCTGCCTGCCTTTCCCCAGTGCTCTGTAAGCTCTCCAGGGCAAGAGCAAATCTGGGGCTCTGTGCTTTCTTTCATCGTGAACAAGCGTTAGTGTTCTTTGCAGAAAAACGATTCTGCGAAAAAATGTGAACATTTCTCCTTCCTGTGCACAGAGAAGGTGCTAGCAGGGAATTCTCTGCCTGCCTTTCCCCAGTGCTCTGCAAGCTCTGCAGCGCAATAGCAAATCTGCGGCTCTGTGCTTTCTTCCGTCCTGAACAAGCGTTAGTGTTCTTTGCAGAAAAACGATTCTGCGAAAAAATGTGAACATTTCTCCTTCCTGTGCACAGAGGAGGTGCTAGCAGGGAATTCTCTGCCTGGCTTTCCCCAGTGCTCTGTAAGCTCTCCAGGGCAAGAGCAATTCTGGGGCTCTGTGCTTTCTTTCATCCTGAACAAGCGTTAGTGTTCTTTGCAGAAAAGCGATTCTGCGAAAAAATGTGAAAATTTCTCCTTCCTGTGCACAGAGGAGGTCCTAGCAGGGAATTCTCTGCCTGCCTTTCCCCAGTGCTCTGCAAGCTCTGCAGCGCAATAGCAAATCTGGGGCTCTGTGCTTTCTTTCATCCTGAACAAGCGTTAGTGTTATTTGCAGAAAAACGATTCTGCGAAAAAATGTGAAAATTTCTCCTTCCTGTGCACAGAGGAGGTGCTAGCAGGGAATTCTCTGCCTGCCTTTCCCCAGTGCTGTGCAAGCTCTCCAGGGCAACAGCAAATCTGGACTCTGTGCTTTCTTTTATACAGAACAAGTGTTAGTGTTTTCTGCAGAAAAGCGATTCTGCGAAAAATTGTGAATACTTCTCCTTCCAGCGCACAGCAAAGGTGCTAGCAGGGAATTCTCTGCCTGCCTTTCCCCAGTGCTCTGCAAGCTCTCCAGCGCAATAGCAAATCTGGGGCTCTGTGCTTTCTTTCATCCTGAACAAGCGTTAGTGTTCTTTGCAGAAAAGCGATTCTGCGAAAAAATGTGAAAATTTCTCCTTCCTGTGCACAGAGGAGGTCCTAGCAGGGAATTCTCTGCCTGCCTTTCCCCAGTGCTCTGCAAGCTCTCCAGGGCAAGAGCAAATCTGGGGCTCTGTGCTTCCTTTCGTCCTGAACAAGCGTTAGTGTTTTCTGCACAGAACCGATTCTGCGAAGCAAATGCGAATTGTTCTCCTTCCCGCGCACAGCGGAGGTGCTAGCAGGGAATTCTCTGCCTGCCTTTCCCCAGTGCTCTCCAAGCTCTCCAGTGCAATAGCAAAACTGGGGCTCTGTGCTTTCTTTCATCCTGAACAAGCGTTAGTGTTCTTTGCAGAAAAACGATTCTGCGAAAAAATGTGAACATTTCTCCTTCCTGTGCACAGCAAAGGTGCTAGCAGGGAATTCTCTGCCTGCCTTTCCCCAGTGCTCTGCAAGCTCTCCAGGACAATAGCAAATCTGGGCCTCTGTGCTCTCTTCCGTCCTGAACAAGCGTTAGTGTTTTCTGCTCATAAGTGATTCTGCGAAGCAAATGCGAACACTTTTCCTTCCCGCGCACAGCGGAGGTCCTAGCAGGGAATTCTCTGCCTGCCTTTCCCCAGTGCTCTCCAAGCTCTCCACGGCAAGAGCAAATCTGGGGCTCTGTGCTTTCTTTCATCCTGAACAAGCGTTAGTGTTCTTTGCAGAAAAGCGATTCTGCGAAAAAATGTGAAAATTTCTCCTTCCTGTGCACAGAGGAGGTCCTAGCAGGGAATTCTCTGCCTGCCTTTCCCCAGTGCTGTGCAAGCTCTCCACGGCAACAGCAAATCTGGACTCTGTGCTTTCTTTTATACAGAACAAGCGTTAGTGTTTTCTGCAGAAAAGCGATTCTGCGAAAAATTGTGAACAGTTCTCCTTCCCGCGCACAGCGAAGGTGCTAGCAGGGAATTCTCTGCCTGCCTTTCCCCAGTGCTCTGCAAGCTCTGCAGCGCAATAGCAAATCTGGGGCTCTGTGCTCTCTTCCGTCCTGAACAAGCCTTAGTGTTTTCTGCAGAAAAGCGATTCTGTGAAGCAAATGCGAACACTTTTCCTTCCCGCGCACAGCGGAGGTGCTAGCAGGGAATTCTCTGCCTGCCTTTCCCCAGTGCTCTGCAAGCTCTCCACGGCAAGAGCAAATCTGGACTCTGTGCTTTCTTTTATACAGAACAAGCGTTAGTGTTTTCTGCAGAAAAGCGATTCTGCGAAAAATTGTGAACATTTCTCCTTCCCGCGCACAGCGAAGGTGCTAGCAGGGAATTCTCTGCCTGCCTTTCCCCAGTGCTCTGCAAGCTCTCCAGGACAATAGCAAATCTGGGCCTGTGTGCTCTCTTCCGTCCTGAACAAGCGTTAGTGTTTTCTGCACAGAACCGATTCTGCGAAGCAAATGCGAACACTTTTCCTTCCCGCGCACAGCGGAGGTCCTAGCAGGGAATTCTCTGCCTGCCTTTCCCCAGTGCTCTGCAAGCTCTCCAGCGCAATAGCAAATCTGGGGCTCTGTGCTTTCCTTCATCCTGAACAAGCGTTAGTGTTATTTGCAGAAAAATGATTCTGCCAAAAAATGTGAAAATTTCTCCTTCCTGTGCACAGAGGAGGTGCTAGCAGGGAATTCTCTGCCTGCCTTTCCCCAGTGCTCTGTAAGCTCTCCAGGGCAAGAGCAAATCTGGGGCTCTGTGCTTCCTTTCGTCCTGAACAAGCGTTAGTGTTTTCTGCACAGAACCGATTCTGCGAAGCAAATGCGAATTGTTCTCCTTCCCGCGCACAGCGGAGGTGCTAGCAGGGAATTCTCTGCCTGCCTTTCCCCAGTGCTCTCCAAGCTCTCCAGCGCAATAGCAAATCTGGGGCTCTGTGCTTTCTTTCATCCTGAACAAGCGTTAGTGTTCTTTGCAGAAAAACGATTCTGCGAAAAAATGTGAACATTTCTCCTTCCTGTGCACAGAGAAGGTGCTAGCAGGGAATTCTCTGCCTGTCTTTCCCCAGTTGTCTGCAAGCACTCCAGGGCAAGAGCAAATCTGGACTCTGTGCTTTCTTTTATACAGAACAAGCCTTAGTGTTTTCTGCAGAAAAGCGATTCTGCGAAAAATTGTGAACACTTCTCCTTCCCGAGCACAGCGGAGGTGCTAGCAGGGAATTCTCTGCCTGCCTTTCCCCAGTGCTCTGCAAGCCCTGCAGCGCTATCGCAAATCTGGACTCTGTGCTTTCTTTCATCCTGAACAAGCGTTAGTGGTTTTTTTCAGAAAAGCGATTCTGCGAAAAAATGTGAACATTTCTCCTTCCCGCGCACAGCGAAGGTGCTAGCAGGGAATTCTCTGCCTGCCTTTCCCCAGTGCTCTGTAAGCTCTCCAGGGCAAGAGCAATTCTGGGGCTCTGTGCTTTCTTTCATCGTGAACAAGCGTTAGTGTTCTTTGCAGAAAAACGATTCTGCGAAAAAATGTGAACATTTCTCCTTCCTGTGCACAGAGAAGGTGCTAGCAGGGAATTCTCTGCCTGCCTTTCCCCAGTGCTCTGCAAGCTCTGCAGCGCAATAGCAAATCTGGGCCTCTGTGCTTTCTTTCATCCTGAACAAGCGTTAGTGTTATTTGCAGAAAAACGATTCTGCGAAAAAATGTGAAAATTTCTCCTTCCTGTGCACAGAGGAGGTGCTAGCAGGGAATTCTCTGCCTGGCTTTCCCCTGTGCTGTGCAAGCTCTCCAGGGCAACAGCAAATCTGGACTCTGTGCTTTCTTTTATACAGAACAAGTGTTAGTGTTTTCAGCAGAAATGCGATTCTGCGAAAAATTGTGAATACTTCTCCTTCCAGCGCACAGCAAAGGTGCTAGCAGGGAATTCTCTGCCTGCCTTTCCCCAGTGCTCTGCAAGCTCTCCAGCGCAATAGCAAATCTGGGGCTCTGTGCTTTCTTTCATCCTGAACAAGCGTTAGTGTTCTTTGCAGAAAAACGATTCTGCGAAAAAATGTGAACATTTCTCCTTCCTGTGCACAGCAAAGGTGCTAGCAGGGAATTCTCTGCCTGCCTTTCCCCAGTGCTCTGCAAGCTCTCCAGGGCAAGAGCAAATCTGGGGCTCTGTGCTTCCTTTCGTCCTGAACAAGCGTTAGTGTTTTCTGCACAGAACCGATTCTGCGAAGCAAATGCGAATTGTTCTCCTTCCCGCGCACAGCGGAGGTGCTAGCAGGGAATTCTCTGCCTGCCTTTCCCCAGTGCTCTCCAAGCTCTCCAGTGCAATAGCAAAACTGGGGCTCTGTGCTTTCTTTCATCCTGAACAAGCGTTAGTGTTCTTTGCAGAAAAACGATTCTGCGAAAAAATGTGAACATTTCTCCTTCCTGTGCACAGCGAAGGTGCTAGCAGGGAATTCTCTGCCTGCCTTTCCCCAGTGCTCTGCAAGCTCTGCAGCGCTATAGCAAATCTGGGGCTCTGTGCTCTCTTCCGTCCTGAACAAGCCTTAGTGTTTTCTGCAGAAAAGCGATTCTGTGAAGCAAATGCGAACACTTTTCCTTCCCGCGCACAGCGGAGGTGCTAGCAGGGAATTCTCTGCCTGCCTTTCCCCAGTGCTCTGCAAGCTCTCCAGGGCAATAGCAAATCTGGACTCTGTGCTTTCTTTTATACAGAACAAGCCTTAGTGTTTTCTGCAGAAAAGCGATTCTGCGAAAAATTGTGAACATTTCTCCTTCCCGTGCACAGCGGAGGTGCTAGCAGGGAATTCTCTGCCTGCCTTTCCCCAGTGCTCTGCAAGCCCTGCAGCGCTATAGCAAATCTGGACTCTGTGCTTTCTTTCATCCTGAAAAAGCGTTAGTGTTTTTTTTCAGAAAAGCGATTCTGCGAAAAAATGTGAACATTTCTCCTTCCCGCGCACAGCGAAGGTGCTAGCAGGGAATTCTCTGCCTGCCTTTCCCCAGTGCTCTGTAAGCTCTCCAGGGCAAGAGCAATTCTGGGGCTCTGTGCTTTCTTTCATCCTGAACAAGCGTTAGTGTTCTTTGCAGAAAAACGATTCTGCGAAAAAATGTGAACATTTCTCCTTCCTGTGCACAGAGAAGGTGCTAGCAGGGAATTCTCTGCCTGCCTTTCCCCAGTGCTCTGCAAGCTCTGCAGCGCAATAGCAAATCTGGGGCTCTGTGCTTTCTTTCATCCTGAACAAGCGTTAGTGTTATTTGCAGAAAAACGATTCTGCGAAAAAATGTGAAAATTTCTCCTTCCTGTGCACAGAGGAGGTGCTAGCAGGGAATTCTCTGCCTGGCTTTCCCCAGTGCTGTGCAAGCTCTCCAGGGCAACAGCAAATCTGGACTCTGTGCTTTCTTTTATACAGAACAAGTGTTAGTGTTTTCTGCAGAAAAGCGATTCTGCGAAAAATTGTGAACACTTCTCCTTCCAGCGCACAGCAAAGGTGCTAGCAGGGAATTCTCTGCCTGCCTTTCCCCAGTGCTCTGCAAGCTCTCCAGGGCAAGAGCAATTCTGGGGCTCTGTGCTTCATTTCGTCCTGAATAAGCGTTAGTGTTTTCTGCACAAAAGCGAGTCTGCGAAGCAAATGCGAATTGTTCTCCTTCCCGTGCACAGCGAAGGTGCTAGCAGGGAATTCTCTGCCTGCCTTTCCCCAGTGCTCTGCAAGCTCTCCAGCGCAATAGCAAATCTGGGGCTCTGTGCTTTCTTTCATCCTGAACAAACGTTAGTGTTCTTTGCAGAAAAACGATTCTGCGAAAAAATGTGAAAATTTCTCCTTCCTGTGCACAGAGGAGGTGCTAGCAGGGAATTCTCTGCCTGCCTTTCCCCAGTGCTGTGCAAGCTCTCCACGGCAACAGCAAATCTGGACTCTGTGCTTTCTTTTATCCTGAACAAGCGTTAGTGTTTTCTGCAGAAAAGCGATTCTGCGAAAAATTGTGAACATTTCTCCTTCCCGCGCACAGCGAAGGTGCTAGCAGGGAATTCTCTGCCTGCCTTTCCCCAGTGCTCTGCAAGCTCTGCAGCGCAATAGCAAATCTGGGGCCCTTTGCTTTCTTTCATCCTGAACAAGCGTTAGGGTTCTTTGCAGAAAAACGATTCTGCGAAAAAATGTGAACTTTTCTCCTTCCTGTGCACAGAGGAGGTGCTAGCAGGGAATTCTCTGCCTGCCTTTCCCCAGTGCTCTGCAAGCTCTCCAGGACAATAGCAAATCTGGGCCTCTGTGCTCTCTTCCGTCCTGAACAAGCGTTAGTGTTTTCTGCTCATAAGTGATTCTGCGAAGCAAATGAGAACACTTTTCCTTCCCGCGCACAGCGGAGGTGCTAGCAGGGAATTCTCTGCCTGCCTTTCCCCAGTGCTCTGCAAGCTCTCCAGGGCAAGAGCAAATCTGGGCCTCTGTGCTGTCTTCCGTCCTGAACAAGCGTTAGTGTTTTTGCACAAAAGCGATTCTGCGAAGCAAATGCGAATTGTTCTCCTTCCCGTGCACAGCGAAGGTGCTAGCAGGGAATTCTCTGCCTGCCTTTCCCCAGTGCTCTGCAAGCTCTGCAGCGCAATAGCAAATCTGGGGCTCTGTGCTTTCTTTCATCCTGAACAAGCGTTAGTGTTCTTTGCAGAAAAACGATTCTGCGAAAAAATGTGAACATTTCTCCTTCCCGCGCACAGCGAAGGTGCTAGCAGGGAATTCTCTGCCTGCCTTTCCCCAGTGCTCTGTAAGCTCTCCAGGGCAAGAGCAATTCTGGGGCTCTGTGCTTTCTTTCATCCTGAACAAGCGTTAGTGTTCTTTGCAGAAAAACGATTCTGCGAAAAAATGTGAACATTTCTCCTTCCTGTGCACAGAGAAGGTGCTAGCAGGGTATTCTCTGCCTGCCTTTCCCCAGTGCTCTGCAAGCTCTGCAGCGCAATAGCAAATCTGGGGCTCTGTGCTTTCTTTCATCCTGAACAAGCGTTAGTGTTATTTGCAGAAAAACGATTCTGCCAAAAAATGTGAAAATTTCTCCTTCCTGTGCACAGAGGAGGTGCTAGCAGGGAATTCTCTGCCTGGCTTTCCCCAGTGCTGTGCAAGCTCTCCAGGGCAACAGCAAATCTGGACTCTGTGCTTTCTTTTATACAGAACAAGTGTTAGTGTTTTCTGCAGAAAAGCGATTCTGCGAAAAATTGTGAACACTTCTCCTTCCAGCGCACAGCAAAGGTGCTAGCAGGGAATTCTCTGCCTGCCTTTCCCCAGTGCTCTGCAAGCTCTCCAGGGCAAGAGCAATTCTGGGGCTCTGTGCTTCATTTCGTCCTGAATAAGCGTTAGTGTTTTCTGCACAAAAGCGAGTCTGCGAAGCAAATGCGAATTGTTCTCCTTCCCGTGCACAGCGAAGGTGCTAGCAGGGAATTCTCTGCCTGCCTTTCCCCAGTGCTCTGCAAGCTCTCCAGCGCAAGAGCAAATCTGGGCCTCTGTGCTCTCTTCCGTCCTGAACAAGCGTTAGTGTTTTCTGCACAAAATCGATTCTGCGAAGCAAATGCGAATTGTTCTCCTTCCTGTGCACAGCGAAGGTGCTAGCAGGGAATTCTCTGCCTGCCTTTCCCCAGTGCTCTGCAAGCTCTCCAGGACAATAGCAAATCTGGGGCCTCTGTGCTCTCTTCCGTCCTGAACAAGCGTTAGTGTTTTCTGCACAAAAGCGATTCTGTGAAGCAAATGCGAACACTTTTCCTTCCCGCGCACAGCGGAGGTGCTAGCAGGGAATTCTCTGCCTGCCTTTCCCCAGTGCTCTGCAAGCTCTCCACGGCAAGAGCAAATCTGGACTCTGTGCTTTCTTTTATACAGAACAAGCGTTAGTGTTTTCTGCAGAAAAGCGATTCTGCGAAAAATTGTGAACATTTCTCCTTCCCGCGCACAGCGAAGGTGCTAGCAGGGAATTCTCTGCCTGCCTTTCCCCAGTGCTCTGCAAGCTCTCCAGGACAATAGCAAATCTGGGCCTGTGTGCTCTCTTCCGTCCTGAACAAGCGTTAGTGTTTTCTGCACAGAACCGATTCTGCGAAGCAAATGCGAACACTTTTCCTTCCCGCGCACAGCGGAGGTCCTAGCAGGGAATTCTCTGCCTGCCTTTCCCCAGTGCTCTGCAAGCTCTGCAGCGCAATAGCAAATCTGGGGCTCTGTGCTTTCTTTCATCCTGAACAAGCGTTAGTGTTATTTGCAGAAAAATGATTCTGCCAAAAAATGTGAAAATTTCTCCTTCCTGTGCACAGAGGAGGTGCTAGCAGGGAATTCTCTGCCTGCCTTTCCCCAGTGCTCTGTAAGCTCTCCAGGGCAAGAGCAAATCTGGGGCTCTGTGCTTCCTTTCGTCCTGAACAAGCGTTAGTGTTTTCTGCACAGAACCGATTCTGCGAAGCAAATGCGAATTGTTCTCCTTCCCGCGCACAGCGGAGGTGCTAGCAGGGAATTCTCTGCCTGCCTTTCCCCAGTGCTCTCCAAGCTCTCCAGCGCAATAGCAAATCTGGGGCTCTGTGCTTTCTTTCATCCTGAACAAGCGTTAGTGTTCTTTGCAGAAAAACGATTCTGCGAAAAAATGTGAACATTTCTCCTTCCTGTGCACAGAGAAGGTGCTAGCAGGGAATTCTCTGCCTGTCTTTCCCCAGTTGTCTGCAAGCACTCCAGGGCAAGAGCAAATCTGGACTCTGTGCTTTCTTTTATACAGAACAAGCCTTAGTGTTTTCTGCAGAAAAGCGATTCTGCGAAAAATTGTGAACACTTCTCCTTCCCGAGCACAGCGGAGGTGCTAGCAGGGAATTCTCTGCCTGCCTTTCCCCAGTGCTCTGCAAGCCCCGCAGCGCTATCGCAAATCTGGACTCTGTGCTTTCTTTTATACAGAACAAGTGTTAGTGTTTTCTGCAGAAAAGCGATTCTGCGAAAAATTGTGAACACTTCTCCTTCCAGCGCACAGCAAAGGTGCTAGCAGGGAATTCTCTGCCTGCCTTTCCCCAGTGCTCTGCAAGCTCTCCAGGGCAAGAGCAATTCTGGGGCTCTGTGCTTCATTTCGTCCTGAATAAGCGTTAGTGTTTTCTGCACAAAAGCGAGTCTGCGAAGCAAATGCGAATTGTTCTCCTTCCCGTGCACAGCGAAGGTGCTAGCAGGGAATTCTCTGCCTGCCTTTCCCCAGTGCTCTGCAAGCTCTCCAGCGCAAGAGCAAATCTGGGCCTCTGTGCTCTCTTCCGTCCTGAACAAGCGTTAGTGTTTTCTGCACAAAATCGATTCTGCGAAGCAAATGCGAATTGTTCTCCTTCCTGTGCACAGCGAAGGTGCTAGCAGGGAATTCTCTGCCTGCCTTTCCCCAGTGCTCTGCAAGCTCTCCAGGACAATAGCAAATCTGGGGCCTCTGTGCTCTCTTCCGTCCTGAACAAGCGTTAGTGTTTTCTGCACAAAAGCGATTCTGTGAAGCAAATGCGAACACTTTTCCTTCCCGCGCACAGCGGAGGTGCTAGCAGGGAATTCTCTGCCTGCCTTTCCCCAGTGCTCTGCAAGCTCTCCACGGCAAGAGCAAATCTGGACTCTGTGCTTTCTTTTATACAGAACAAGCGTTAGTGTTTTCTGCAGAAAAGCGATTCTGCGAAAAATTGTGAACATTTCTCCTTCCCGCGCACAGCGAAGGTGCTAGCAGGGAATTCTCTGCCTGCCTTTCCCCAGTGCTCTGCAAGCTCTCCAGGACAATAGCAAATCTGGGCCTGTGTGCTCTCTTCCGTCCTGAACAAGCGTTAGTGTTTTCTGCACAGAACCGATTCTGCGAAGCAAATGCGAACACTTTTCCTTCCCGCGCACAGCGGAGGTCCTAGCAGGGAATTCTCTGCCTGCCTTTCCCCAGTGCTCTGCAAGCTCTGCAGCGCAATAGCAAATCTGGGGCTCTGTGCTTTCTTTCATCCTGAACAAGCGTTAGTGTTATTTGCAGAAAAATGATTCTGCCAAAAAATGTGAAAATTTCTCCTTCCTGTGCACAGAGGAGGTGCTAGCAGGGAATTCTCTGCCTGCCTTTCCCCAGTGCTCTGTAAGCTCTCCAGGGCAAGAGCAAATCTGGGGCTCTGTGCTTCCTTTCGTCCTGAACAAGCGTTAGTGTTTTCTGCACAGAACCGATTCTGCGAAGCAAATGCGAATTGTTCTCCTTCCCGCGCACAGCGGAGGTGCTAGCAGGGAATTCTCTGCCTGCCTTTCCCCAGTGCTCTCCAAGCTCTCCAGCGCAATAGCAAATCTGGGGCTCTGTGCTTTCTTTCATCCTGAACAAGCGTTAGTGTTCTTTGCAGAAAAACGATTCTGCGAAAAAATGTGAACATTTCTCCTTCCTGTGCACAGAGAAGGTGCTAGCAGGGAATTCTCTGCCTGTCTTTCCCCAGTTGTCTGCAAGCACTCCAGGGCAAGAGCAAATCTGGACTCTGTGCTTTCTTTTATACAGAACAAGCCTTAGTGTTTTCTGCAGAAAAGCGATTCTGCGAAAAATTGTGAACACTTCTCCTTCCCGAGCACAGCGGAGGTGCTAGCAGGGAATTCTCTGCCTGCCTTTCCCCAGTGCTCTGCAAGCCCCGCAGCGCTATCGCAAATCTGGACTCTGTGCTTTCTTTTATACAGAACAAGTGTTAGTGTTTTCTGCAGAAAAGCGATTCTGCGAAAAATTGTGAACACTTCTCCTTCCAGCGCACAGCAAAGGTGCTAGCAGGGAATTCTCTGCCTGCCTTTCCCCAGTGCTCTGCAAGCTCTCCAGGGCAAGAGCAATTCTGGGGCTCTGTGCTTCATTTCGTCCTGAATAAGCGTTAGTGTTTTCTGCACAAAAGCGAGTCTGCGAAGCAAATGCGAATTGTTCTCCTTCCCGTGCACAGCGAAGGTGCTAGCAGGGAATTCTCTGCCTGCCTTTCCCCAGTGCTCTGCAAGCTCTCCAGCGCAAGAGCAAATCTGGGCCTCTGTGCTCTCTTCCGTCCTGAACAAGCGTTAGTGTTTTCTGCACAAAATCGATTCTGCGAAGCAAATGCGAATTGTTCTCCTTCCTGTGCACAGCGAAGGTGCTAGCAGGGAATTCTCTGCCTGCCTTTCCCCAGTGCTCTGCAAGCTCTCCAGGACAATAGCAAATCTGGGGCCTCTGTGCTCTCTTCCGTCCTGAACAAGCGTTAGTGTTTTCTGCACAAAAGCGATTCTGTGAAGCAAATGCGAACACTTTTCCTTCCCGCGCACAGCGGAGGTGCTAGCAGGGAATTCTCTGCCTGCCTTTCCCCAGTGCTCTGCAAGCTCTCCACGGCAAGAGCAAATCTGGACTCTGTGCTTTCTTTTATACAGAACAAGCGTTAGTGTTTTCTGCAGAAAAGCGATTCTGCGAAAAATTGTGAACATTTCTCCTTCCCGCGCACAGCGAAGGTGCTAGCAGGGAATTCTCTGCCTGCCTTTCCCCAGTGCTCTGCAAGCTCTCCAGGACAATAGCAAATCTGGGCCTGTGTGCTCTCTTCCGTCCTGAACAAGCGTTAGTGTTTTCTGCACAGAACCGATTCTGCGAAGCAAATGCGAACACTTTTCCTTCCCGCGCACAGCGGAGGTCCTAGCAGGGAATTCTCTGCCTGCCTTTCCCCAGTGCTCTGCAAGCTCTGCAGCGCAATAGCAAATCTGGGGCTCTGTGCTTTCTTTCATCCTGAACAAGCGTTAGTGTTATTTGCAGAAAAATGATTCTGCCAAAAAATGTGAAAATTTCTCCTTCCTGTGCACAGAGGAGGTGCTAGCAGGGAATTCTCTGCCTGCCTTTCCCCAGTGCTCTGTAAGCTCTCCAGGGCAAGAGCAAATCTGGGGCTCTGTGCTTCCTTTCGTCCTGAACAAGCGTTAGTGTTTTCTGCACAGAACCGATTCTGCGAAGCAAATGCGAATTGTTCTCCTTCCCGCGCACAGCGGAGGTGCTAGCAGGGAATTCTCTGCCTGCCTTTCCCCAGTGCTCTCCAAGCTCTCCAGCGCAATAGCAAATCTGGGGCTCTGTGCTTTCTTTCATCCTGAACAAGCGTTAGTGTTCTTTGCAGAAAAACGATTCTGCGAAAAAATGTGAACATTTCTCCTTCCTGTGCACAGAGAAGGTGCTAGCAGGGAATTCTCTGCCTGTCTTTCCCCAGTTGTCTGCAAGCACTCCAGGGCAAGAGCAAATCTGGACTCTGTGCTTTCTTTTATACAGAACAAGCCTTAGTGTTTTCTGCAGAAAAGCGATTCTGCGAAAAATTGTGAACACTTCTCCTTCCCGAGCACAGCGGAGGTGCTAGCAGGGAATTCTCTGCCTGCCTTTCCCCAGTGCTCTGCAAGCCCTGCAGCGCTATCGCAAATCTGGACTCTGTGCTTTCTTTCATCCTGAACAAGCGTTAGTGGTTTTTTTCAGAAAAGCGATTCTGCGAAAAAATGTGAACATTTCTCCTTCCCGCGCACAGCGAAGGTGCTAGCAGGGAATTCTCTGCCTGCCTTTCCCCAGTGCTCTGTAAGCTCTCCAGGGCAAGAGCAATTCTGGGGCTCTGTGCTTTCTTTCATCGTGAACAAGCGTTAGTGTTCTTTGCAGAAAAACGATTCTGCGAAAAAATGTGAACATTTCTCCTTCCTGTGCACAGAGAAGGTGCTAGCAGGGAATTCTCTGCCTGCCTTTCCCCAGTGCTCTGCAAGCTCTGCAGCGCAATAGCAAATCTGGGCCTCTGTGCTTTCTTTCATCCTGAACAAGCGTTAGTGTTATTTGCAGAAAAACGATTCTGCGAAAAAATGTGAAAATTTCTCCTTCCTGTGCACAGAGGAGGTGCTAGCAGGGAATTCTCTGCCTGGCTTTCCCCTGTGCTGTGCAAGCTCTCCAGGGCAACAGCAAATCTGGACTCTGTGCTTTCTTTTATACAGAACAAGTGTTAGTGTTTTCAGCAGAAATGCGATTCTGCGAAAAATTGTGAATACTTCTCCTTCCAGCGCACAGCAAAGGTGCTAGCAGGGAATTCTCTGCCTGCCTTTCCCCAGTGCTCTGCAAGCTCTCCAGCGCAATAGCAAATCTGGGGCTCTGTGCTTTCTTTCATCCTGAACAAGCGTTAGTGTTCTTTGCAGAAAAACGATTCTGCGAAAAAATGTGAACATTTCTCCTTCCTGTGCACAGCAAAGGTGCTAGCAGGGAATTCTCTGCCTGCCTTTCCCCAGTGCTCTGCAAGCTCTCCAGGGCAAGAGCAAATCTGGGGCTCTGTGCTTCCTTTCGTCCTGAACAAGCGTTAGTGTTTTCTGCACAGAACCGATTCTGCGAAGCAAATGCGAATTGTTCTCCTTCCCGCGCACAGCGGAGGTGCTAGCAGGGAATTCTCTGCCTGCCTTTCCCCAGTGCTCTCCAAGCTCTCCAGTGCAATAGCAAAACTGGGGCTCTGTGCTTTCTTTCATCCTGAACAAGCGTTAGTGTTCTTTGCAGAAAAACGATTCTGCGAAAAAATGTGAACATTTCTCCTTCCTGTGCACAGCGAAGGTGCTAGCAGGGAATTCTCTGCCTGCCTTTCCCCAGTGCTCTGCAAGCTCTGCAGCGCTATAGCAAATCTGGGGCTCTGTGCTCTCTTCCGTCCTGAACAAGCCTTAGTGTTTTCTGCAGAAAAGCGATTCTGTGAAGCAAATGCGAACACTTTTCCTTCCCGCGCACAGCGGAGGTGCTAGCAGGGAATTCTCTGCCTGCCTTTCCCCAGTGCTCTGCAAGCTCTCCAGGGCAATAGCAAATCTGGACTCTGTGCTTTCTTTTATACAGAACAAGCCTTAGTGTTTTCTGCAGAAAAGCGATTCTGCGAAAAATTGTGAACATTTCTCCTTCCCGTGCACAGCGGAGGTGCTAGCAGGGAATTCTCTGCCTGCCTTTCCCCAGTGCTCTGCAAGCCCTGCAGCGCTATAGCAAATCTGGACTCTGTGCTTTCTTTCATCCTGAAAAAGCGTTAGTGTTTTTTTTCAGAAAAGCGATTCTGCGAAAAAATGTGAACATTTCTCCTTCCCGCGCACAGCGAAGGTGCTAGCAGGGAATTCTCTGCCTGCCTTTCCCCAGTGCTCTGTAAGCTCTCCAGGGCAAGAGCAATTCTGGGGCTCTGTGCTTTCTTTCATCCTGAACAAGCGTTAGTGTTCTTTGCAGAAAAACGATTCTGCGAAAAAATGTGAACATTTCTCCTTCCTGTGCACAGAGAAGGTGCTAGCAGGGAATTCTCTGCCTGCCTTTCCCCAGTGCTCTGCAAGCTCTGCAGCGCAATAGCAAATCTGGGGCTCTGTGCTTTCTTTCATCCTGAACAAGCGTTAGTGTTATTTGCAGAAAAACGATTCTGCGAAAAAATGTGAAAATTTCTCCTTCCTGTGCACAGAGGAGGTGCTAGCAGGGAATTCTCTGCCTGGCTTTCCCCAGTGCTGTGCAAGCTCTCCAGGGCAACAGCAAATCTGGACTCTGTGCTTTCTTTTATACAGAACAAGTGTTAGTGTTTTCTGCAGAAAAGCGATTCTGCGAAAAATTGTGAACACTTCTCCTTCCAGCGCACAGCAAAGGTGCTAGCAGGGAATTCTCTGCCTGCCTTTCCCCAGTGCTCTGCAAGCTCTCCAGGGCAAGAGCAATTCTGGGGCTCTGTGCTTCATTTCGTCCTGAATAAGCGTTAGTGTTTTCTGCACAAAAGCGAGTCTGCGAAGCAAATGCGAATTGTTCTCCTTCCCGTGCACAGCGAAGGTGCTAGCAGGGAATTCTCTGCCTGCCTTTCCCCAGTGCTCTGCAAGCTCTCCAGCGCAATAGCAAATCTGGGGCTCTGTGCTTTCTTTCATCCTGAACAAACGTTAGTGTTCTTTGCAGAAAAACGATTCTGCGAAAAAATGTGAAAATTTCTCCTTCCTGTGCACAGAGGAGGTGCTAGCAGGGAATTCTCTGCCTGCCTTTCCCCAGTGCTGTGCAAGCTCTCCACGGCAACAGCAAATCTGGACTCTGTGCTTTCTTTTATCCTGAACAAGCGTTAGTGTTTTCTGCAGAAAAGCGATTCTGCGAAAAATTGTGAACATTTCTCCTTCCCGCGCACAGCGAAGGTGCTAGCAGGGAATTCTCTGCCTGCCTTTCCCCAGTGCTCTGCAAGCTCTGCAGCGCAATAGCAAATCTGGGGCCCTTTGCTTTCTTTCATCCTGAACAAGCGTTAGGGTTCTTTGCAGAAAAACGATTCTGCGAAAAAATGTGAACTTTTCTCCTTCCTGTGCACAGAGGAGGTGCTAGCAGGGAATTCTCTGCCTGCCTTTCCCCAGTGCTCTGCAAGCTCTCCAGGACAATAGCAAATCTGGGCCTCTGTGCTCTCTTCCGTCCTGAACAAGCGTTAGTGTTTTCTGCTCATAAGTGATTCTGCGAAGCAAATGAGAACACTTTTCCTTCCCGCGCACAGCGGAGGTGCTAGCAGGGAATTCTCTGCCTGCCTTTCCCCAGTGCTCTGCAAGCTCTCCAGGGCAAGAGCAAATCTGGGCCTCTGTGCTGTCTTCCGTCCTGAACAAGCGTTAGTGTTTTTGCACAAAAGCGATTCTGCGAAGCAAATGCGAATTGTTCTCCTTCCCGTGCACAGCGAAGGTGCTAGCAGGGAATTCTCTGCCTGCCTTTCCCCAGTGCTCTGCAAGCTCTGCAGCGCAATAGCAAATCTGGGGCTCTGTGCTTTCTTTCATCCTGAACAAGCGTTAGTGTTCTTTGCAGAAAAACGATTCTGCGAAAAAATGTGAACATTTCTCCTTCCCGCGCACAGCGAAGGTGCTAGCAGGGAATTCTCTGCCTGCCTTTCCCCAGTGCTCTGTAAGCTCTCCAGGGCAAGAGCAATTCTGGGGCTCTGTGCTTTCTTTCATCCTGAACAAGCGTTAGTGTTCTTTGCAGAAAAACGATTCTGCGAAAAAATGTGAACATTTCTCCTTCCTGTGCACAGAGAAGGTGCTAGCAGGGTATTCTCTGCCTGCCTTTCCCCAGTGCTCTGCAAGCTCTGCAGCGCAATAGCAAATCTGGGGCTCTGTGCTTTCTTTCATCCTGAACAAGCGTTAGTGTTATTTGCAGAAAAACGATTCTGCCAAAAAATGTGAAAATTTCTCCTTCCTGTGCACAGAGGAGGTGCTAGCAGGGAATTCTCTGCCTGGCTTTCCCCAGTGCTGTGCAAGCTCTCCAGGGCAACAGCAAATCTGGACTCTGTGCTTTCTTTTATACAGAACAAGTGTTAGTGTTTTCTGCAGAAAAGCGATTCTGCGAAAAATTGTGAACACTTCTCCTTCCAGCGCACAGCAAAGGTGCTAGCAGGGAATTCTCTGCCTGCCTTTCCCCAGTGCTCTGCAAGCTCTCCAGGGCAAGAGCAATTCTGGGGCTCTGTGCTTCATTTCGTCCTGAATAAGCGTTAGTGTTTTCTGCACAAAAGCGAGTCTGCGAAGCAAATGCGAATTGTTCTCCTTCCCGTGCACAGCGAAGGTGCTAGCAGGGAATTCTCTGCCTGCCTTTCCCCAGTGCTCTGCAAGCTCTCCAGCGCAAGAGCAAATCTGGGCCTCTGTGCTCTCTTCCGTCCTGAACAAGCGTTAGTGTTTTCTGCACAAAATCGATTCTGCGAAGCAAATGCGAATTGTTCTCCTTCCTGTGCACAGCGAAGGTGCTAGCAGGGAATTCTCTGCCTGCCTTTCCCCAGTGCTCTGCAAGCTCTCCAGGACAATAGCAAATCTGGGGCCTCTGTGCTCTCTTCCGTCCTGAACAAGCGTTAGTGTTTTCTGCACAAAAGCGATTCTGTGAAGCAAATGCGAACACTTTTCCTTCCCGCGCACAGCGGAGGTGCTAGCAGGGAATTCTCTGCCTGCCTTTCCCCAGTGCTCTGCAAGCTCTCCACGGCAAGAGCAAATCTGGACTCTGTGCTTTCTTTTATACAGAACAAGCGTTAGTGTTTTCTGCAGAAAAGCGATTCTGCGAAAAATTGTGAACATTTCTCCTTCCCGCGCACAGCGAAGGTGCTAGCAGGGAATTCTCTGCCTGCCTTTCCCCAGTGCTCTGCAAGCTCTCCAGGACAATAGCAAATCTGGGCCTGTGTGCTCTCTTCCGTCCTGAACAAGCGTTAGTGTTTTCTGCACAGAACCGATTCTGCGAAGCAAATGCGAACACTTTTCCTTCCCGCGCACAGCGGAGGTCCTAGCAGGGAATTCTCTGCCTGCCTTTCCCCAGTGCTCTGCAAGCTCTGCAGCGCAATAGCAAATCTGGGGCTCTGTGCTTTCTTTCATCCTGAACAAGCGTTAGTGTTATTTGCAGAAAAATGATTCTGCCAAAAAATGTGAAAATTTCTCCTTCCTGTGCACAGAGGAGGTGCTAGCAGGGAATTCTCTGCCTGCCTTTCCCCAGTGCTCTGTAAGCTCTCCAGGGCAAGAGCAAATCTGGGGCTCTGTGCTTCCTTTCGTCCTGAACAAGCGTTAGTGTTTTCTGCACAGAACCGATTCTGCGAAGCAAATGCGAATTGTTCTCCTTCCCGCGCACAGCGGAGGTGCTAGCAGGGAATTCTCTGCCTGCCTTTCCCCAGTGCTCTCCAAGCTCTCCAGCGCAATAGCAAATCTGGGGCTCTGTGCTTTCTTTCATCCTGAACAAGCGTTAGTGTTCTTTGCAGAAAAACGATTCTGCGAAAAAATGTGAACATTTCTCCTTCCTGTGCACAGAGAAGGTGCTAGCAGGGAATTCTCTGCCTGTCTTTCCCCAGTTGTCTGCAAGCACTCCAGGGCAAGAGCAAATCTGGACTCTGTGCTTTCCTTTATACAGAACAAGCCTTAGTGTTTTCTGCAGAAAAGCGATTCTGCGAAAAATTGTGAACACTTCTCCTTCCCGAGCACAGCGGAGGTGCTAGCAGGGAATTCTCTGCCTGCCTTTCCCCAGTGCTCTGCAAGCCCCGCAGCGCTATCGCAAATCTGGACTCTGTGCTTTCTTTTATACAGAACAAGTGTTAGTGTTTTCTGCAGAAAAGCGATTCTGCGAAAAATTGTGAACACTTCTCCTTCCAGCGCACAGCAAAGGTGCTAGCAGGGAATTCTCTGCCTGCCTTTCCCCAGTGCTCTGCAAGCTCTCCAGGGCAAGAGCAATTCTGGGGCTCTGTGCTTCATTTCGTCCTGAATAAGCGTTAGTGTTTTCTGCACAAAAGCGAGTCTGCGAAGCAAATGCGAATTGTTCTCCTTCCCGTGCACAGCGAAGGTGCTAGCAGGGAATTCTCTGCCTGCCTTTCCCCAGTGCTCTGCAAGCTCTCCAGCGCAAGAGCAAATCTGGGCCTCTGTGCTCTCTTCCGTCCTGAACAAGCGTTAGTGTTTTCTGCACAAAATCGATTCTGCGAAGCAAATGCGAATTGTTCTCCTTCCTGTGCACAGCGAAGGTGCTAGCAGGGAATTCTCTGCCTGCCTTTCCCCAGTGCTCTGCAAGCTCTCCAGGACAATAGCAAATCTGGGGCCTCTGTGCTCTCTTCCGTCCTGAACAAGCGTTAGTGTTTTCTGCACAAAAGCGATTCTGTGAAGCAAATGCGAACACTTTTCCTTCCCGCGCACAGCGGAGGTGCTAGCAGGGAATTCTCTGCCTGCCTTTCCCCAGTGCTCTGCAAGCTCTCCACGGCAAGAGCAAATCTGGACTCTGTGCTTTCTTTTATACAGAACAAGCGTTAGTGTTTTCTGCAGAAAAGCGATTCTGCGAAAAATTGTGAACATTTCTCCTTCCCGCGCACAGCGAAGGTGCTAGCAGGGAATTCTCTGCCTGCCTTTCCCCAGTGCTCTGCAAGCTCTCCAGGACAATAGCAAATCTGGGCCTGTGTGCTCTCTTCCGTCCTGAACAAGCGTTAGTGTTTTCTGCACAGAACCGATTCTGCGAAGCAAATGCGAACACTTTTCCTTCCCGCGCACAGCGGAGGTCCTAGCAGGGAATTCTCTGCCTGCCTTTCCCCAGTGCTCTGCAAGCTCTGCAGCGCAATAGCAAATCTGGGGCTCTGTGCTTTCTTTCATCCTGAACAAGCGTTAGTGTTATTTGCAGAAAAATGATTCTGCCAAAAAATGTGAAAATTTCTCCTTCCTGTGCACAGAGGAGGTGCTAGCAGGGAATTCTCTGCCTGCCTTTCCCCAGTGCTCTGTAAGCTCTCCAGGGCAAGAGCAAATCTGGGGCTCTGTGCTTCCTTTCGTCCTGAACAAGCGTTAGTGTTTTCTGCACAGAACCGATTCTGCGAAGCAAATGCGAATTGTTCTCCTTCCCGCGCACAGCGGAGGTGCTAGCAGGGAATTCTCTGCCTGCCTTTCCCCAGTGCTCTCCAAGCTCTCCAGCGCAATAGCAAATCTGGGGCTCTGTGCTTTCTTTCATCCTGAACAAGCGTTAGTGTTCTTTGCAGAAAAACGATTCTGCGAAAAAATGTGAACATTTCTCCTTCCTGTGCACAGAGAAGGTGCTAGCAGGGAATTCTCTGCCTGTCTTTCCCCAGTTGTCTGCAAGCACTCCAGGGCAAGAGCAAATCTGGACTCTGTGCTTTCTTTTATACAGAACAAGCCTTAGTGTTTTCTGCAGAAAAGCGATTCTGCGAAAAATTGTGAACACTTCTCCTTCCCGAGCACAGCGGAGGTGCTAGCAGGGAATTCTCTGCCTGCCTTTCCCCAGTGCTCTGCAAGCCCTGCAGCGCTATCGCAAATCTGGACTCTGTGCTTTCTTTCATCCTGAACAAGCGTTAGTGGTTTTTTTCAGAAAAGCGATTCTGCGAAAAAATGTGAACATTTCTCCTTCCCGCGCACAGCGAAGGTGCTAGCAGGGAATTCTCTGCCTGCCTTTCCCCAGTGCTCTGTAAGCTCTCCAGGGCAAGAGCAATTCTGGGGCTCTGTGCTTTCTTTCATCGTGAACAAGCGTTAGTGTTCTTTGCAGAAAAACGATTCTGCGAAAAAATGTGAACATTTCTCCTTCCTGTGCACAGAGAAGGTGCTAGCAGGGAATTCTCTGCCTGCCTTTCCCCAGTGCTCTGCAAGCTCTGCAGCGCAATAGCAAATCTGCGGCTCTGTGCTTTCTTCCGTCCTGAACAAGCGTTAGTGTTCTTTGCAGAAAAACGATTCTGCGAAAAAATGTGAACATTTCTCCTTCCTGTGCACAGAGGAGGTGCTAGCAGGGAATTCTCTGCCTGGCTTTCCCCAGTGCTCTGTAAGCTCTCCAGGGCAAGAGCAATTCTGGTGCTCTGTGCTTTCTTTCATCCTGAACAAGCGTTAGTGTTCTTTGCAGAAAAGCGATTCTGCGAAAAAATGTGAAAATTTCTCCTTCCTGTGCACAGCGGAGGTGCTAGCAGGGAATTCTCTGCCTGCCTTTCCCCAGTGCTCTGCAAGCCCTGCAGCGCTATCGCAAATCTGGACTCTGTGCTTTCTTTCATCCTGAACAAGCGTTAGTGTTATTTGCAGAAAAACGATTCTGCGAAAAAATGTGAAAATTTCTCCTTCCTGTGCACAGAGGAGGTGCTAGCAGGGAATTCTCTGCCTGCCTTTCCCCAGTGCTGTGCAAGCTCTCCAGGGCAACAGCAAATCTGGACTCTGTGCTTTCTTTTATACAGAACAAGTGTTAGTGTTTTCTGCAGAAAAGCGATTCTGCGAAAAATTGTGAATACTTCTCCTTCCAGCGCACAGCAAAGGTGCTAGCAGGGAATTCTCTGCCTGCCTTTCCCCAGTGCTCTGCAAGCTCTCCAGCGCAATAGCAAATCTGGGGCTCTGTGCTTTCTTTCATCCTGAACAAGCGTTAGTGTTCTTTGCAGAAAAGCGATTCTGCGAAAAAATGTGAAAATTTCTCCTTCCTGTGCACAGAGGAGGTCCTAGCAGGGAATTCTCTGCCTGCCTTTCCCCAGTGCTCTGCAAGCTCTCCAGGGCAAGAGCAAATCTGGGGCTCTGTGCTTCCTTTCGTCCTGAACAAGCGTTAGTGTTTTCTGCACAGAACCGATTCTGCGAAGCAAATGCGAATTGTTCTCCTTCCCGCGCACAGCGGAGGTGCTAGCAGGGAATTCTCTGCCTGCCTTTCCCCAGTGCTCTCCAAGCTCTCCAGTGCAATAGCAAAACTGGGGCTCTGTGCTTTCTTTCATCCTGAACAAGCGTTAGTGTTCTTTGCAGAAAAACGATTCTGCGAAAAAATGTGAACATTTCTCCTTCCTGTGCACAGCAAAGGTGCTAGCAGGGAATTCTCTGCCTGCCTTTCCCCAGTGCTCTGCAAGCTCTCCAGGACAATAGCAAATCTGGGCCTCTGTGCTCTCTTCCGTCCTGAACAAGCGTTAGTGTTTTCTGCTCATAAGTGATTCTGCGAAGCAAATGCGAACACTTTTCCTTCCCGCGCACAGCGGAGGTCCTAGCAGGGAATTCTCTGCCTGCCTTTCCCCAGTGCTCTCCAAGCTCTCCACGGCAAGAGCAAATCTGGGGCTCTGTGCTTTCTTTCATCCTGAACAAGCGTTAGTGTTCTTTGCAGAAAAGCGATTCTGCGAAAAAATGTGAAAATTTCTCCTTCCTGTGCACAGAGGAGGTCCTAGCAGGGAATTCTCTGCCTGCCTTTCCCCAGTGCTGTGCAAGCTCTCCACGGCAACAGCAAATCTGGACTCTGTGCTTTCTTTTATACAGAACAAGCGTTAGTGTTTTCTGCAGAAAAGCGATTCTGCGAAAAATTGTGAACAGTTCTCCTTCCCGCGCACAGCGAAGGTGCTAGCAGGGAATTCTCTGCCTGCCTTTCCCCAGTGCTCTGCAAGCTCTGCAGCGCAATAGCAAATCTGGGGCTCTGTGCTCTCTTCCGTCCTGAACAAGCCTTAGTGTTTTCTGCAGAAAAGCGATTCTGTGAAGCAAATGCGAACACTTTTCCTTCCCGCGCACAGCGGAGGTGCTAGCAGGGAATTCTCTGCCTGCCTTTCCCCAGTGCTCTGCAAGCTCTCCACGGCAAGAGCAAATCTGGACTCTGTGCTTTCTTTTATACAGAACAAGCCTTAGTGTTTTCTGCAGAAAAGCGATTCTGCGAAAAATTGTGAACATTTCTCCTTCCCGTGCACAGCGGAGGTGCTAGCAGGGAATTCTCTGCCTGCCTTTCCCCAGTGCTCTGCAAGCCCTGCAGCGCTATAGCAAATCTGGACTCTGTGCTTTCTTTCATCCTGAACAAGCGTTAGTGGTTTTTTTCAGAAAAGCGATTCTGCGAAAAAATGTGAACATTTCTCCTTCCTGTGCACAGAGAAGGTGCTAGCAGGGTATTCTCTGCCTGCCTTTCCCCAGTGCTCTGCAAGCTCTGCAGCGCAATAGCAAATCTGGGGCTCTGTGCTTCATTTCATCCTGAACAAGCGTTAGTGTTCTTTGCAGAAAAACGATTCTGCGAAAAAATGTGAACATTTCTCCTTCCTGTGCACAGAGGAGGTGCTAGCAGGGAATTCTCTGCCTGCCTTTCCCCAGTGCTGTGCAAGCTCTCCAGGGCAACAGCAAATCTGGACTCTGTGCTTTCTTTTATACAGAACAAGTGTTAGTGTTTTCTGCAGAAAAGCGATTCTGCGAAAAATTGTGAACACTTCTCCTTCCAGCGCACAGCAAAGGTGCTAGCAGGGAATTCTCTGCCTGCCTTTCCCCAGTGCTCTGCAAGCTCTCCAGGGCAAGAGCAATTCTGGGGCTCTGTGCTTCATTTCGTCCTGAATAAGCGTTAGTGTTTTCTGCACAAAAGCGAGTCTGCGAAGCAAATGCGAATTGTTCTCCTTCCCGTGCACAGCGAAGGTGCTAGCAGGGAATTCTCTGCCTGCCTTTCCCCAGTGCTCTGCAAGCTCTCCAGCGCAATAGCAAATCTGGGGCTCTGTGCTTTCTTTCATCCTGAACAAGCGTTAGTGTTCTTTGCAGAAAAACGATTCTGCGAAAAAATGTGAAAATTTCTCCTTCCTGTGCACAGAGGAGGTGCTAGCAGGGAATTCTCTGCCTGCCTTTCCCCAGTGCTGTGCAAGCTCTCCACGGCAACAGCAAATCTGGACTCTGTGCTTTCTTTTATCCTGAACAAGCGTTAGTGTTTTCTGCAGAAAAGCGATTCTGCGAAAAATTGTGAACAGTTCTCCTTCCCGCGCACAGCGAAGGTGCTAGCAGGGAATTCTCTGCCTGCCTTTCCCCAGTGCTCTGCAAGCTCTGCAGCGCAATAGCAAATCTGGGGCCCTTTGCTTTCTTTCATCCTGAACAAGCGTTAGGGTTCTTTGCAGAAAAACGATTCTGCGAAAAAATGTGAACTTTTCTCCTTCCTGTGCACAGAGGAGGTGCTAGCAGGGAATTCTCTGCCTGCCTTTCCCCAGTGCTCTGCAAGCTCTCCAGGACAATAGCAAATCTGGGCCTCTGTGCTCTCTTCCGTCCTGAACAAGCGTTAGTGTTTTCTGCTCATAAGTGATTCTGCGAAGCAAATGAGAACACTTTTCCTTCCCGCGCACAGCGGAGGTGCTAGCAGGGAATTCTCTGCCTGCCTTTCCCCAGTGCTCTGCAAGCTCTCCAGGGCAAGAGCAAATCTGGGCCTCTGTGCTGTCTTCCGTCCTGAACAAGCGTTAGTGTTTTTGCACAAAAGCGATTCTGCGAAGCAAATGCGAATTGTTCTCCTTCCCGTGCAAAGAGAAGGTGCTAGCAGGGAATTCTCTGCCTGCCTTTCCCCAGTGCTCTGCAAGCTCTGCAGCGCAATAGCAAATCTGGGGCTCTGTGCTTTCTTTCATCCTGAACAAGCGTTAGTGTTCTTTGCAGAAAAACGATTCTGCGATAAAATGTGAACATTTCTCCTTCCCGCGCACAGCGAAGGTGCTAGCAGGGAATTCTCTGCCTGCCTTTCCCCAGTGCTCTGTAAGCTCTCCAGGGCAAGAGCAATTCTGGGGCTCTGTGCTTTCTTTCATCCTGAACAAGCGTTAGTGTTCTTTGCAGAAAAACGATTCTGCGAAAAAATGTGAACATTTATCCTTCCTGTGCACAGAGAAGGTGCTAGCAGGGTATTCTCTGCCTGCCTTTCCCCAGTGCTCTGCAAGCTCTGCAGCGCAATAGCAAATCTGGGGCTCTGTGCTTTCTTTCATCCTGAACAAGCGTTAGTGTTCTTTGCAGAAAAACGATTCTGCCAAAAAATGTGAAAATTTCTCCTTCCTGTGCACAGAGGAGGTGCTAGCAGGGAATTCTCTGCCTGCCTTTCCCCAGTGCTGTGCAAGCTCTCCAGGGCAACAGCAAATCTGGACTCTGTGCTTTCTTTTATACAGAACAAGTGTTAGTGTTTTCTGCAGAAAAGCGATTCTGCGAAAAATTGTGAACACTTCTCCTTCCAGCGCACAGCAAAGGTGCTAGCAGGGAATTCTCTGCCTGCCTTTCCCCAGTGCTCTGCAAGCTCTCCAGGGCAAGAGCAATTCTGGGGCTCTGTGCTTCATTTCGTCCTGAATAAGCGTTAGTGTTTTCTGCACAAAAGCGAGTCTGCGAAGCAAATGCGAATTGTTCTCCTTCCCGTGCACAGCGAAGGTGCTAGCAGGGAATTCTCTGCCTGCCTTTCCCCAGTGCTCTGCAAGCTCTCCAGCGCAAGAGCAAATCTGGGCCTCTGTGCTCTCTTCCGTCCTGAACAAGCGTTAGTGTTTTCTGCACAAAATCGATTCTGAGAAGCAAATGCGAATTGTTCTCCTTCCTGTGCACAGCGAAGGTGCTAGCAGGGAATTCTCTGCCTGCCTTTCCCCAGTGCTCTGCAAGCTCTCCAGGACAATAGCAAATCTGGGGCCTCTGTGCTCTCTTCCGTCCTGAACAAGCGTTAGTGTTTTCTGCACAAAAGCGATTCTGTGAAGCAAATGCGAACACTTTTCCTTCCCGCGCACAACGGAGGTGCTAGCAGGGAATTCTCTGCCTGCCTTTCCCCAGTGCTCTCCAAGCTCTCCAGTGCAATAGCAAAACTGGGGCTCTGTGCTTTCTTTCATCCTGAACAAGCGTTAGTGTTCTTTGCAGAAAAACGATTCTGCGAAAAAATGTGAACATTTCTCCTTCCTGTGCACAGCAAAGGTGCTAGCAGGGAATTCTCTGCCTGCCTTTCCCCAGTGCTCTGCAAGCTCTCCAGGACAATAGCAAATCTGGGCCTCTGTGCTCTCTTCCGTCCTGAACAAGCGTTAGTGTTTTCTGCTCATAAGTGATTCTGCGAAGCAAATGCGAACACTTTTCCTTCCCGCGCACAGCGGAGGTCCTAGCAGGGAATTCTCTGCCTGCCTTTCCCCAGTGCTCTCCAAGCTCTCCACGGCAAGAGCAAATCTGGGGCTCTGTGCTTTCTTTCATCCTGAACAAGCGTTAGTGTTCTTTGCAGAAAAGCGATTCTGCGAAAAAATGTGAAAATTTCTCCTTCCTGTGCACAGAGGAGGTCCTAGCAGGGAATTCTCTGCCTGCCTTTCCCCAGTGCTGTGCAAGCTCTCCACGGCAACAGCAAATCTGGACTCTGTGCTTTCTTTTATACAGAACAAGCGTTAGTGTTTTCTGCAGAAAAGCGATTCTGCGAAAAATTGTGAACAGTTCTCCTTCCCGCGCACAGCGAAGGTGCTAGCAGGGAATTCTCTGCCTGCCTTTCCCCAGTGCTCTGCAAGCTCTGCAGCGCAATAGCAAATCTGGGGCTCTGTGCTCTCTTCCGTCCTGAACAAGCCTTAGTGTTTTCTGCAGAAAAGCGATTCTGTGAAGCAAATGCGAACACTTTTCCTTCCCGCGCACAGCGGAGGTGCTAGCAGGGAATTCTCTGCCTGCCTTTCCCCAGTGCTCTGCAAGCTCTCCACGGCAAGAGCAAATCTGGACTCTGTGCTTTCTTTTATACAGAACAAGCCTTAGTGTTTTCTGCAGAAAAGCGATTCTGCGAAAAATTGTGAACATTTCTCCTTCCCGTGCACAGCGGAGGTGCTAGCAGGGAATTCTCTGCCTGCCTTTCCCCAGTGCTCTGCAAGCCCTGCAGCGCTATAGCAAATCTGGACTCTGTGCTTTCTTTCATCCTGAACAAGCGTTAGTGGTTTTTTTCAGAAAAGCGATTCTGCGAAAAAATGTGAACATTTCTCCTTCCTGTGCACAGAGAAGGTGCTAGCAGGGAATTCTCTGCCTGCCTTTCCCCAGTGCTCTGCAAGCTCTCCAGGGCAAGAGCAATTCTGGGGCTCTGTGCTTCATTTCGTCCTGAATAAGCGTTAGTGTTTTCTGCACAAAAGCGAGTCTGCGAAGCAAATGCGAATTGTTCTCCTTCCCGTGCACAGCGAAGGTGCTAGCAGGGAATTCTCTGCCTGCCTTTCCCCAGTGCTCTGCAAGCTCTCCAGCGCAATAGCAAATCTGGGGCTCTGTGCTTTCTTTCATCCTGAACAAGCGTTAGTGTTCTTTGCAGAAAAACGATTCTGCGAAAAAATGTGAAAATTTCTCCTTCCTGTGCACAGAGGAGGTGCTAGCAGGGAATTCTCTGCCTGCCTTTCCCCAGTGCTGTGCAAGCTCTCCACGGCAACAGCAAATCTGGACTCTGTGCTTTCTTTTATACAGAACAAGCGTTAGTGTTTTCTGCAGAAAAGCGATTCTGCGAAAAATTGTGAACAGTTCTCCTTCCCGCGCACAGCGAAGGTGCTAGCAGGGAATTCTCTGCCTGCCTTTCCCCAGTGCTCTGCAAGCTCTGCAGCGCAATAGCAAATCTGGGGCCCTTTGCTTTCTTTCATCCTGAACAAGCGTTAGGGTTCTTTGCAGAAAAACGATTCTGCGAA
Organism: Strix uralensis; assembly: GCF_047716275.1. NCBI lineage: Eukaryota > Metazoa > Chordata > Aves > Strigiformes > Strigidae > Strix > Strix uralensis. Next base: position 5,292,508 of record NC_133972.1, on the reverse strand, counting down.
AAAATGTGAACTTTTCTCCTTCCTGTGCACAGAGGAGGTGCTAGCAGGGAATTCTCTGCCTGCCTTTCCCCAGTGCTCTGCAAGCTCTCCAGGACAATAGCAAATCTGGGCCTCTGTGCTCTCTTCCGTCCTGAACAAGCGTTAGTGTTTTCTGCTCATAAGTGATTCTGCGAAGCAAATGAGAACACTTTTCCTTCCCGCGCACAGCGGAGGTGCTAGCAGGGAATTCTCTGCCTGCCTTTCCCCAGTGCTCTGCAAGCTCTCCAGGGCAAGAGCAAATCTGGGCCTCTGTGCTGTCTTCCGTCCTGAACAAGCGTTAGTGTTTTTGCACAAAAGCGATTCTGCGAAGCAAATGCGAATTGTTCTCCTTCCCGTGCAAAGAGAAGGTGCTAGCAGGGAATTCTCTGCCTGCCTTTCCCCAGTGCTCTGCAAGCTCTGCAGCGCAATAGCAAATCTGGGGCTCTGTGCTTTCTTTCATCCTGAACAAGCGTTAGTGTTCTTTGCAGAAAAACGATTCTGCGATAAAATGTGAACATTTCTCCTTCCCGCGCACAGCGAAGGTGCTAGCAGGGAATTCTCTGCCTGCCTTTCCCCAGTGCTCTGTAAGCTCTCCAGGGCAAGAGCAATTCTGGGGCTCTGTGCTTTCTTTCATCCTGAACAAGCGTTAGTGTTCTTTGCAGAAAAACGATTCTGCGAAAAAATGTGAACATTTATCCTTCCTGTGCACAGAGAAGGTGCTAGCAGGGTATTCTCTGCCTGCCTTTCCCCAGTGCTCTGCAAGCTCTGCAGCGCAATAGCAAATCTGGGGCTCTGTGCTTTCTTTCATCCTGAACAAGCGTTAGTGTTCTTTGCAGAAAAACGATTCTGCCAAAAAATGTGAAAATTTCTCCTTCCTGTGCACAGAGGAGGTGCTAGCAGGGAATTCTCTGCCTGCCTTTCCCCAGTGCTGTGCAAGCTCTCCAGGGCAACAGCAAATCTGGACTCTGTGCTTTCTTTTATACAGAACAAGTGTTAGTGTTTTCTGCAGAAAAGCGATTCTGCGAAAAATTGTGAACACTTCTCCTTCCAGCGCACAGCAAAGGTGCTAGCAGGGAATTCTCTGCCTGCCTTTCCCCAGTGCTCTGCAAGCTCTCCAGGGCAAGAGCAATTCTGGGGCTCTGTGCTTCATTTCGTCCTGAATAAGCGTTAGTGTTTTCTGCACAAAAGCGAGTCTGCGAAGCAAATGCGAATTGTTCTCCTTCCCGTGCACAGCGAAGGTGCTAGCAGGGAATTCTCTGCCTGCCTTTCCCCAGTGCTCTGCAAGCTCTCCAGCGCAAGAGCAAATCTGGGCCTCTGTGCTCTCTTCCGTCCTGAACAAGCGTTAGTGTTTTCTGCACAAAATCGATTCTGAGAAGCAAATGCGAATTGTTCTCCTTCCTGTGCACAGCGAAGGTGCTAGCAGGGAATTCTCTGCCTGCCTTTCCCCAGTGCTCTGCAAGCTCTCCAGGACAATAGCAAATCTGGGGCCTCTGTGCTCTCTTCCGTCCTGAACAAGCGTTAGTGTTTTCTGCACAAAAGCGATTCTGTGAAGCAAATGCGAACACTTTTCCTTCCCGCGCACAACGGAGGTGCTAGCAGGGAATTCTCTGCCTGCCTTTCCCCAGTGCTCTGCAAGCTCTCCACGGCAAGAGCAAATCTGGACTCTGCTTTCTTTTATACAGAACAAGCGTTAGTGTTTTCTGCAGAAAAGCGATTCTGCGAAAAATTGTGAACATTTCTCCTTCCCGCGCACAGCGAAGGTGCTAGCAGGGAATTCTCTGCCTGCCTTTCCCCAGTGCTCTGCAAGCTCTCCAGGACAATAGCAAATCTGGGCCTGTGTGCTCTCTTCCGTCCTGAACAAGCGTTACTGTTTTATGCACAGAACCGATTCCGCGAAGCAAATGCGAACCCTTTTCCTTCCCGCGCACAGCGGAGGTCCTAGCAGGGAATTCTCTGCCTGCCTTTCCCCAGTGCTCTGCAAGCTCTGCAGCGCAATAGCAAATCTGGGGCTCTGTGCTTTCTTTCATCCTGAACAAGCGTTAGTGTTATTTGCAGAAAAATGATTCTGCCAAAAAATGTGAAAATTTCTCCTTCCTGTGCACAGAGGAGGTGCTAGCAGGGAATTCTCTGCCTGCCTTTCCCCAGTGCTCTGTAAGCTCTCCAGGGCAAGAGCAAATCTGGGGCTCTGTGCTTCCTTTCGTCCTGAACAAGCGTTAGTGTTTTCTGCACAGAACCGATTCTGCGAAGCAAATGCGAATTGTTCTCCTTCCCGCGCACAGCGGAGGTGCTAGCAGGGAATTCTCTGCCTGCCTTTCCCCAGTGCTCTCCAAGCTCTCCAGCGCAATAGCAAATCTGGGGCTCTGTGCTTTCTTTCATCCTGAACAAGCGTTAGTGTTCTTTGCAGAAAAACGATTCTGCGAAAAAATGTGAACATTTCTCCTTCCTGTGCACAGAGAAGGTGCTAGCAGGGAATTCTCTGCCTGTCTTTCCCCAGTTGTCTGCAAGCACTCCAGGGCAAGAGCAAATCTGGACTCTGTGCTTTCTTTTATACAGAACAAGCCTTAGTGTTTTCTGCAGAAAAGCGATTCTGCGAAAAATTGTGAACACTTCTCCTTCCCGAGCACAGCGGAGGTGCTAGCAGGGAATTCTCTGCCTGCCTTTCCCCAGTGCTCTGCAAGCCCTGCAGCGCTATCGCAAATCTGGACTCTGTGCTTTCTTTCATCCTGAACAAGCGTTAGTGTTTTTTTTCAGAAAAGCGATTCTGCGAAAAAATGTGAACATTTCTCCTTCCCGCGCACAGCGAAGGTGCTAGCAGGGAATTCTCTGCCTGCCTTTCCCCAGTGCTCTGTAAGCTCTCCAGGGCAAGAGCAATTCTGGGGCTCTGTGCTTTCTTTCATCCTGAACAAGCGTTAGTGTTCTTTGCAGAAAAACGATTCTGCGAAAAAATGTGAACTTTTCTCCTTCCTGTGCACAGAGAAGGTGCTAGCAGGGAATTCTCTGCCTGCCTTTCCCCAGTGCTCTGCAAGCTCTGCAGCGCAATAGCAAATCTGCGGATCTGTGCTTTCTTCCCTCCTGAACAAGCGTTAGTGTTCTTTGCAGAAAAACGATTCTGCGAAAAAATGTGAACATTTCTCCTTCCTGTGCACAGAGGAGGTGCTAGCAGGGAATTCTCTGCCTGGCTTTCCCCAGTGCTCTGTAAGCTCTCCAGGGCAAGAGCAATTCTGGGGCTCTGTGCTTTCTTTCATCCTGAACAAGCGTTAGTGTTCTTTGCAGAAAAACGATTCTGCGAAAAAATGTGAACATTTCTCCTTCCTGTGCACAGAGAAGGTGCTAGCAGGGAATTCTCTGCCTGGCTTTCCCCAGTGCTGTGCAAGCTCTCCAGGGCAACAGCAAATCTGGACTCTGTGCTTTCTTTTATACAGAACAAGTGTTAGTGTTTTCTGCAGAAAAGCGATTCTGCGAAAAATTGTGAATACTTCTCCTTCCAGCGCACAGCAAAGGTGCTAGCAGGGAATTCTCTGCCTGCCTTTCCCCAGTGCTCTGCAAGCTCTCCAGCGCAATAGCAAATCTGGGGCTCTGTGCTTTCTTTCATCCTGAACAAGCGTTAGTGTTCTTTGCAGAAAAACGATTCTGCGAAAAAATGTGAACATTTCTCCTTCCTGTGCACAGCAAAGGTGCTAGCAGGGAATTCTCTGCCTGCCTTTCCCCAGTGCTCTGCAAGCTCTCCAGGGCAAGAGCAAATCTGGGGCTCTGTGCTTCCTTTCGTCCTGAACAAGCGTTAGTGTTTTCTGCACAGAACCGATTCTGCGAAGCAAATGCGAATTGTTCTCCTTCCCGCGCACAGCGGAGGTGCTAGCAGGGAATTCTCTGCCTGCCTTTCCCCAGTGCTCTCCAAGCTCTCCACGGCAAGAGCAAATCTGGGGCTCTGTGCTTTCTTTCATCCTGAACAAGCGTTAGTGTTCTTTGCAGAAAAGCGATTCTGCGAAAAAATGTGAAAATTTCTCCTTCCTGTGCACAGAGGAGGTCCTAGCAGGGAATTCTCTGCCTGCCTTTCCCCAGTGCTGTGCAAGCTCTCCACGGCAAGAGCAAATCTGGACTCTGTGCTTTCTTTTATACAGAACAAGCCTTAGTGTTTTCTGCAGAAAAGCGATTCTGCGAAAAATTGTGAACACTTCTCCTTCCCGCGCACAGCGAAGGTGCTAGCAGGGAATTCTCTGCCTGCCTTTCCCCAGTGCTCTGCAAGCCCTGCAGCGCTATCGCAAATCTGGACTCTGTGCTTTCTTTCATCCTGAACAAGCGTTAGTGTTTTTTTTCAGAAAAGCGATTCTGCGAAAAAATGTGAACATTTCTCCTTCCCGCGCACAGCGAAGGTGCTAGCAGGGAATTCTCTGCCTGCCTTTCCCCAGTGCTCTGTAAGCTCTCCAGGGCAAGAGCAATTCTGGGGCTCTGTGCTTTCTTTCATCCTGAACAAGCGTTAGTGTTCTTTGCAGAAAAACGATTCTGCGAAAAAATGTGAACATTTCTCCTTCCTGTGCACAGAGAAGGTGCTAGCAGGGAATTCTCTGCCTGCCTTTCCCCAGTGCTCTGCAAGCTCTGCAGCGCAATAGCAAATCTGCGGCTCTGTGCTTTCTTCCCTCCTGAACAAGCGTTAGTGTTCTTTGCAGAAAAACGATTCTGCGAAAAAATGTGAACATTTCTCCTTCCTGTGCACAGAGGAGGTGCTAGCAGGGAATTCTCTGCCTGGCTTTCCCCAGTGCTCTGTAAGCTCTCCAGGGCAAGAGCAATTCTGGGGCTCTGTGCTTTCTTTCATCCTGAACAAGCGTTAGTGTTCTTTGCAGAAAAACGATTCTGCGAAAAAATGTGAACATTTCTCCTTCCTGTGCACAGAGAAGGTGCTAGCAGGGAATTCTCTGCCTGGCTTTCCCCAGTGCTGTGCAAGCTCTCCAGGGCAACAGCAAATCTGGACTCTGTGCTTTCTTTTATACAGAACAAGTGTTAGTGTTTTCTGCAGAAAAGCGATTCTGCGAAAAATTGTGAATACTTCTCCTTCCAGCGCACAGCAAAGGTGCTAGCAGGGAATTCTCTGCCTGCCTTTCCCCAGTGCTCTGCAAGCTCTCCAGCGCAATAGCAAATCTGGGGCTCTGTGCTTTCTTTCATCCTGAACAAGCGTTAGTGTTCTTTGCAGAAAAACGATTCTGCGAAAAAATGTGAACATTTCTCCTTCCTGTGCACAGCAAAGGTGCTAGCAGGGAATTCTCTGCCTGCCTTTCCCCAGTGCTCTGCAAGCTCTCCAGGGCAATAGCAAATCTGGGGCTCTGTGCTTCCTTTCGTCCTGAACAAGCGTTAGTGTTTTCTGCACAGAACCGATTCTGCGAAGCAAATGCGAATTGTTCTCCTTCCCGCGCACAGCGGAGGTGCTAGCAGGGAATTCTCTGCCTGCCTTTCCCCAGTGCTCTCCAAGCTCTCCACGGCAAGAGCAAATCTGGGGCTCTGTGCTTTCTTTCATCCTGAACAAGCGTTAGTGTTCTTTGCAGAAAAGCGATTCTGCGAAAAAATGTGAAAATTTCTCCTTCCTGTGCACAGAGGAGGTCCTAGCAGGGAATTCTCTGCCTGCCTTTCCCCAGTGCTGTGCAAGCTCTCCACGGCAACAGCAAATCTGGACTCTGTGCTTTCTTTTATACAGAACAAGCGTTAGTGTTTTCTGCAGAAAAGCGATTCTGCGAAAAATTGTGAACAGTTCTCCTTCCCGCGCACAGCGAAGGTGCTAGCAGGGAATTCTCTGCCTGCCTTTCCCCAGTGCTCTGCAAGCTCTGCAGCGCAATAGCAAATCTGGGGCTCTGTGCTCTCTTCCGTCCTGAACAAGCCTTAGTGTTTTCTGCAGAAAAGCGATTCTGTGAAGCAAATGCGAACACTTTTCCTTCCCGCGCACAGCGGAGGTGCTAGCAGGGAATTCTCTGCCTGCCTTTCCCCAGTGCTCTGCAAGCTCTCCAGGGCAATAGTAAATCTGGACTCTGTGCTTTCTTTTATACAGAACAAGCCTTAGTGTTTTTTGCAGAAAAGCGATTCTGCGAAAAATTGTGAACATTTCTCCTTCCCGTGCACAGCGGAGGTGCTAGCAGGGAATTCTCTGCCTGCCTTTCCCCAGTGCTCTGCAAGCCCTGCAGCGCTATCGCAAATCTGGACTCTGTGCTTTCTTTCATCCTGAACAAGCGTTAGTGTTTTTTTTCAGAAAAGCGATTCTGCGAAAAAATGTGAACATTTCTCCTTCCCGCGCACAGCGAAGGTGCTAGCAGGGAATTCTCTGCCTGCCTTTCCCCAGTGCTCTGTAAGCTCTCCAGGGCAAGAGCAATTCTGGGGCTCTGTGCTTTCTTTCATCCTGAACAAGCGTTAGTGTTCTTTGCAGAAAAACGATTCTGCGAAAAAATGTGAACATTTCTCCTTCCTGTGCACAGAGAAGGTGCTAGCAGGGAATTCTCTGCCTGCCTTTCCCCAGTGCTCTGCAAGCTCTGCAGCGCAATAGCAAATCTGGGGCTCTGTGCTTTCTTTCATCCTGAACAAGCGTTAGTGTTATTTGCAGAAAAACGATTCTGCGAAAAAATGTGAAAATTTCTCCTTCCTGTGCACAGAGGAGGTGCTAGCAGGGAATTCTCTGCCTGGCTTTCCCCAGTGCTGTGCAAGCTCTCCAGGGCAACAGCAAATCTGGACTCTGTGCTTTCTTTTATACAGAACAAGTGTTAGTGTTTTCTGCAGAAAAGCGATTCTGCGAAAAATTGTGAACACTTCTCCTTCCAGCGCACAGCAAAGGTGCTAGCAGGGAATTCTCTGCCTGCCTTTCCCCAGTGCTCTGCAAGCTCTCCAGGGCAAGAGCAATTCTGGGGCTCTGTGCTTCATTTCGTCCTGAATAAGCATTAGTGTTTTCTGCACAAAAGCGAGTCTGCGAAGCAAATGCGAATTGTTCTCCTTCCCGTGCACAGCGAAGGTGCTAGCAGGGAATTCTCTGCCTGCCTTTCCCCAGTGCTCTGCAAGCTCTGCAGCGCAATAGCAAATCTGGGGCTCTGTGCTTTCTTTCATCCTGAACAAGCGTTAGTGTTCTTTGCAGAAAAACGATTCTGCGAAAAAATGTGAAAATTTCTCCTTCCTGTGCACAGAGGAGGTGCTAGCAGGGAATTCTCTGCCTGGCTTTCCCCAGTGCTGTGCAAGCTCTCCAGGGCAACAGCAAATCTGGACTCTGTGCTTTCTTTTATACAGAACAAGCGTTAGTGTTTTCTGCAGAAAAGCGATTCTGCGAAAAAATGTGAACAGTTCTCCTTCCCGCGCACAGCGAAGGTGCTAGCAGGGAATTCTCTGCCTGCCTTTCCCCAGTGCTCTGCAAGCTCTGCAGCGCAATAGCAAATCTGGGGCCCTTTGCTTTCTTTCATCCTGAACAAGCGTTAGTGTTATTTGCAGAAAAACGATTCTGCGAAAAAATGTGAACATTTCTCCTTCCTGTGCACAGAGAAGGTGCTAGCAGGGAATTCTCTGCCTGCCTTTCCCCAGTGCTCTGTAAGCTCTCCAGGGCAAGAGCAATTCTGGGGCTCTGTGCTTTCTTTCATCCTGAACAAGCGTTAGTGTTCTTTGCAGAAAAACGATTCTGCGAAAAAATGTGAACATTTCTCCTTCCTGTGCACAGAGAAGGTGCTAGCAGGGTATTCTCTGCCTGCCTTTCCCCAGTGCTCTGCAAGCTCTGCAGCGCAATAGCAAATCTGGGGCTCTGTGCTTCATTTCATCCTGAACAAGCGTTAGTGTTCTTTGCAGAAAAACGATTCTGCGAAAAAATGTGAACATTTCTCCTTCCTGTGCACAGAGGAGGTGCTAGCAGGGAATTCTCTGCCTGCCTTTCCCCAGTGCTCTGTAAGCTCTCCAGGGCAAGAGCAATTCTGGGGCTCTGTGCTTTCTTTCATCCTGAACAAGCGTTAGTGTTTTTTTTCAGAAAAGCGATTCTGCGAAAAAATGTGAACATTTCTCCTTCCCGCGCACAGCGAAGGTGCTAGCAGGGAATTCTCTGCCTGCCTTTCCCCAGTGCTCTGTAAGCTCTCCAGGGCAAGAGCAATTCTGGGGCTCTGTGCTTTCTTTCATCGTGAACAAGCGTTAGTGTTCTTTGCAGAAAAACGATTCTGCGAAAAAATGTGAACATTTCTCCTTCCTGTGCACAGAGAAGGTGCTAGCAGGGAATTCTCTGCCTGCCTTTCCCCAGTGCTCTGCAAGCTCTGCAGCGCAATAGCAAATCTGGGGCTCTGTGCTTTCTTCCGTCCTGAACAAGCGTTAGTGTTCTTTGCAGAAAAACAATTCTGCGAAAAAATGTGAACATTTCTCCTTCCTGTGCACAGAGGAGGTGCTAGCAGGGAATTCTCTGCCTGGCTTTCCCCAGTGCTCTGTAAGCTCTCCAGGGCAAGAGCAATTCTGGGGCTCTGTGCTTTCTTTCATCCTGAACAAGCGTTAGTGTTCTTTGCAGAAAAACGATTCTGCGAAAAAATGTGAACATTTCTCCTTCCTGTGCACAGAGAAGGTGCTAGCAGGGAATTCTCTGCCTGCCTTTCCCCAGTGCTCTGCAAGCTCTGCAGCGCAATAGCAAATCTGGGCCTCTGTGCTTTCTTTCATCCTGAACAAGCGTTAGTGTTATTTGCAGAAAAACGATTCTGCGAAAAAATGTGAAAATTTCTCCTTCCTGTGCACAGAGGAGGTGCTAGCAGGGAATTCTCTGCCTGGCTTTCCCCAGTGCTGTGCAAGCTCTCCAGGGCAACAGCAAATCTGGACTCTGTGCTTTCTTTTATACAGAACAAGTGTTAGTGTTTTCTGCAGAAAAGCGATTCTGCGAAAAATTGTGAATACTTCTCCTTCCAGCGCACAGCAAAGGTGCTAGCAGGGAATTCTCTGCCTGCCTTTCCCCAGTGCTCTGAAAGCTCTCCAGCGCAATAGCAAATCTGGGGCTCTGTGCTTTCTTTCATCCTGAACAAGCGTTAGTGTTCTTTGCAGAAAAACGATTCTGCGAAAAAATGTGAACATTTCTCCTTCCTGTGCACAGCAAAGGTGCTAGCAGGGAATTCTCTGCCTGCCTTTCCCCAGTGCTCTGCAAGCTCTCCAGGGCAAGAGCAATTCTGGGGCTCTGTGCTTCATTTCGTCCTGAATAAGCGTTAGTGTTTTCTGCACAAAAGCGATTCTGCGAAGCAAATGCGAATTGTTCTCCTTCCCGTGCACAGCGAAGGTGCTAGCAGGGAATTCTCTGCCTGCCTTTCCCCAGTGCTCTGCAAGCTCTGCAGCGCAATAGCAAATCTGGGGCTCTGTGCTTTCTTTCATCCTGAACAAGCGTTAGTGTTCTTTGCAGAAAAACGATTCTGCGAAAAAATGTGAAAATTTCTCCTTCCTGTGCACAGAGGAGGTCCTAGCAGGGAATTCTCTGCCTGCCTTTCCCCAGTGCTGTGCAAGCTCTTCACGGCAACAGCAAATCTGGACTCTGTGCTTTCTTTTATACAGAACAAGCGTTAGTGTTTTCTGCAGAAAAGCGATTCTGCGAAAAATTGTGAACAGTTCTCCTTCCCGCGCACAGCGAAGGTGCTAGCAGGGAATTCTCTGCCTGCCTTTCCCCAGTGCTCTGCAAGCTCTGCAGCGCAATAGCAAATCTGGGGCCCTTTGCTTTCTTTCATCGTGAACAAGCGTTAGTGTTCTTTGCAGAAAAACGATTCTGCGAAAAAATGTGAACATTTCTCCTTCCTGTGCACAGAGAAGGTGCTAGCAGGGAATTCTCTGCCTGCCTTTCCCCAGTGCTCTGTAAGCTCTCCAGGGCAAGAGCAATTCTGGGGCTCTGTGCTTTCTTTCATCCTGAACAAGCGTTAGTGTTCTTTGCAGAAAAACGATTCTGCGAAAAAATGTGAACATTTCTCCTTCCTGTGCACAGAGAAGGTGCTAGCAGGGTATTCTCTGCCTGCCTTTCCCCAGTGCTCTGCAAGCTCTGCAGCGCAATAGCAAATCTGGGGCTCTGTGCTTCATTTCATCCTGAACAAGCGTTAGTGTTCTTTGCAGAAAAACGATTCTGCGAAAAAATGTGAACATTTCTCCTTCCTGTGCACAGAGGAGGTGCTAGCAGGGAATTCTCTGCCTGCCTTTCCCCAGTGCTCTGTAAGCTCTCCAGGGCAAGAGCAATTCTGGGGCTCTGTGCTTTCTTTCATCCTGAACAAGCGTTAGTGTTCTTTGCAGAAAAACGATTCTGCGAAAAAATGTGAACATTTCTCCTTCCTGTGCACAGAGAAGGTGCTAGCAGGGAATTCTCTGCCTGCCTTTCCCCAGTGCTCTGCAAGCTCTGCAGCGCAATAGCAAATCTGGGGCTCTGTGCTTTCTTTCATCCTGAACAAGCGTTAGTGTTATTTGCAGAAAAACGATTCTGCCAAAAAATGTGAAAATTTCTCCTTCCTGTGCACAGAGGAGGTGCTAGCAGGGAATTCTCTGCCTGCCTTTCCCCAGTGCTGTGCAAGCTCTCCAGGGCAACAGCAAATCTGGACTCTGTGCTTTCTTTTATACAGAACAAGCCTTAGTGTTTTTTGCAGAAAAGCGATTCTGCGAAAAATTGTGAACATTTCTCCTTCCCGTGCACAGCGGAGGTGCTAGCAGGGAATTCTCTGCCTGCCTTTCCCCAGTGCTCTGCAAGCTCTGCAGCGCAATAGCAAATCTGGGGCTCTGTGCTTTCTTTCATCCTGAACAAGCGTTAGTGTTATTTGCAGAAAAACGATTCTGCGAAAAAATGTGAAAATTTCTCCTTCCTGTGCACAGAGGAGGTGCTAGCAGGGAATTCTCTGCCTGCCTTTCCCCAGTGCTGTGCAAGCTCTCCAGGGCAACAGCAAATCTGGACTCTGTGCTTTCTTTTATACAGAACAAGTGTTAGTGTTTTCTGCAGAAAAGCGATTCTGCGAAAAATTGTGAACACTTCTCCTTCCAGCGCACAGCAAAGGTGCTAGCAGGGAATTCTCTGCCTGCCTTTCCCCAGTGCTCTGCAAGCTCTCCAGGGCAAGAGCAATTCTGGGGCTCTGTGCTTCATTTCGTCCTGAATAAGCGTTAGTGTTTTCTGCACAAAAGCGATTCTGCGAAGCAAATGCGAATTGTTCTCCTTCCCGTGCACAGCGAAGGTGCTAGCAGGGAATTCTCTGCCTGCCTTTCCCCAGTGCTCTGCAAGCTCTGCAGCGCAATAGCAAATCTGGGGCTCTGTGCTTTCTTTCATCCTGAACAAGCGTTAGTGTTCTTTGCAGAAAAACGATTCTGCGAAAAAATTTGAAAATTTCTCCTTCCTGTGCACAGAGGAGGTGCTAGCAGGGAATTCTCTGCCTGCCTTTCCCCAGTGCTGTGCAAGCTCTCCACGGCAACAGCAAATCTGGACTCTGTGCTTTCTTTTATACAGAACAAGCGTTAGTGTTTTCTGCTGAAAAGCGATTCTGCGAAAAATTGTGAACAGTTCTCCTTCCCGCGCACAGCGAAGGTGCTAGCAGGGAATTCTCTGCCTGCCTTTCCCCAGTGCTCTGCAAGCTCTGCAGCGCAATAGCAAATCTGGGGCCCTTTGCTTTCTTTCATCCTGAACAAGCGTTAGTGTTATTTGCAGAAAAACGATTCTGCGAAAAAATGTGAACATTTCTCCTTCCTGTGCACAGAGAAGGTGCTAGCAGGGAATTCTCTGCCTGCCTTTCCCCAGTGCTCTGTAAGCTCTCCAGGGCAAGAGCAATTCTGGGGCTCTGTGCTTTCTTTCATCCTGAACAAGCGTTAGTGTTCTTTGCAGAAAAACGATTCTGCGAAAAAATGTGAACATTTCTCCTTCCTGTGCACAGAGAAGGTGCTAGCAGGGTATTCTCTGCCTGCCTTTCCCCAGTGCTCTGCAAGCTCTGCAGCGCAATAGCAAATCTGGGGCTCTGTGCTTCATTTCATCCTGAACAAGCGTTAGTGTTCTTTGCAGAAAAACGATTCTGCGAAAAAATGTGAACATTTCTCCTTCCTGTGCACAGAGGAGGTGCTAGCAGGGAATTCTCTGCCTGCCTTTCCCCAGTGCTCTGTAAGCTCTCCAGGTCAAGAGCAATTCTGGGGCTCTGTGCTTTCTTTCATCCTGAACAAGCGTTAGTGTTCTTTGCAGAAAAACGATTCTGCGAAAAAATGTGAACATTTCTCCTTCCTGTGCACAGAGAAGGTGCTAGCAGGGAATTCTCTGCCTGCCTTTCCCCAGTGCTCTGCAAGCTCTGCAGCGCAATAGCAATTCTGGGGCTCTGTGCTTTCTTTCATCCTGAACAAGCGTTAGTGTTCTTTGCAGAAAAACGATTCTGCCAAAAAATGTGAAAATTTCTCCTTCCTGTGCACAGAGGAGGTGCTAGCAGGGAATTCTCTGCCTGCCTTTCCCCAGTGCTGTGCAAGCTCTCCAGGGCAACAGCAAATCTGGACTCTGTGCTTTCTTTTATACAGAACAAGTGTTAGTGTTTTCTGCAGAAAAGCGATTCTGCGAAAAATTGTGAACACTTCTCCTTCCAGCGCACAGCAAAGGTGCTAGCAGGGAATTCTCTGCCTGCCTTTCCCCAGTGCTCTGCAAGCTCTCCAGGGCAAGAGCAATTCTGGGGCTCTGTGCTTCATTTCGTCCTGAATAAGCGTTAGTGTTTTCTGCACAAAAGCGATTCTGCGAAGCAAATGCGAATTATTCTCCTTCCCGTGCACAGCGAAGGTGCTAGCAGGGAATTCTCTGCCTGCCTTTCCCCAGTGCTCTGCAAGCTCTCCAGGGCAAGAGCAAATCTGGGCCTCTGTGCTCTCTTCCGTCCTGAACAAGCGTTAGTGTTTTCTGCACAAAAGCGATTCTGCGAAGCAAATGCGAATTGTTCTCCTTCCTGTGCACAGCGAAGGTGCTAGCAGGGAATTCTCTGCCTGCCTTTCCCCAGTGCTCTGCAAGCTCTCCAGGACAATAGCAAATCTGGGGCCTCTGTGCTCTCTTCCGTCCTGAACAAGCCTTAGTGTTTTCTGCACAAAAGCGATTCTGTGAAGCAAATGCGAACACTTTTCCTTCCCGCGCACAGCGGAGGTGCTAGCAGGGAATTCTCTGCCTGCCTTTCCCCAGTGCTCTGCAAGCTCTCCACGGCAAGAGCAAATCTGGACTCTGTGCTTTCTTTTATACAGAACAAGCGTTAGTGTTTTCTGCAGAAAAGCGATTCTGCGAAAAATTGTGAACATTTCTCCTTCCCGCGCACAGCGAAGGTGCTAGCAGGGAATTCTCTGCCTGCCTTTCCCCAGTGCTCTGCAAGCTCTCCAGGACAATAGCAAATCTGGGCCTGTGTGCTCTCTTCCGTCCTGAACAAGCGTTAGTGTTTTCTGCACAGAACCGATTCTGCGAAGCAAATGCGAACACTTTTCCTTCCCGCGCACAGCGGAGGTCCTAGCAGGGAATTCTCTGCCTGCCTTTCCCCAGTGCTCTGCAAGCTCTGCAGCGCAATAGCAAATCTGGGGCTCTGTGCTTTCTTTCATCCTGAACAAGCGTTAGTGTTATTTGCAGAAAAATGATTCTGCCAAAAAATGTGAAAATTTCTCCTTCCTGTGCACAGAGGAGGTGCTAGCAGGGAATTCTCTGCCTGCCTTTCCCCAGTGCTCTGTAAGCTCTCCAGGGCAAGAGCAAATCTGGGGCTCTGTGCTTCCTTTCGTCCTGAACAAGCGTTAGTGTTTTCTGCACAGAACCGATTCTGCGAAGCAAATGCGAATTGTTCTCCTTCCCGCGCACAGCGGAGGTGCTAGCAGGGAATTCTCTGCCTGCCTTTCCCCAGTGCTCTGCAAGCTCTCCAGCGCAATAGCAAATCTGGGGCTCTGTGCTTTCTTTCATCCTGAACAAGCGTTAGTGTTCTTTGCAGAAAAACGATTCTGCGAAAAAATGTGAACATTTCTCCTTCCTGTGCACAGAGAAGGTGCTAGCAGGGAATTCTCTGCCTGTCTTTCCCCAGTTGTCTGCAAGCACTCCAGGGCAAGAGCAAATCTGGACTCTGTGCTTTCTTTTATACAGAACAAGCCTTAGTGTTTTCTGCAGAAAAGCGATTCTGCGAAAAATTGTGAACACTTCTCCTTCCCGCGCACAGCGGAGGTGCTAGCAGGGAATTCTCTGCCTGCCTTTCCCCAGTGCTCTGCAAGCCCTGCAGCGCTATAGCAAATCTGGACTCTGTGCTTTCTTTCATCCTGAACAAGCATTAGTGTTTTTTTTCAGAAAAGCGATTCTGCGAAAAAATGTGAACATTTCTCCTTCCCGCGCACAGCGAAGGTGCTAGCAGGGAATTCTCTGCCTGCCTTTCCCCAGTGCTCTGCAAGCTCTGCAGCGCAATAGCAAATCTGGGGCTCTGTGCTCTCTTCCGTCCTGAACAAGCGTTAGTGTTTTCTGCTCATAAGTGATTCTGCGAAGCAAATGCGAACACTTTTCCTTCCCGCGCACAGCGGAGGTCCTAGCAGGGAATTCTCTGCCTGCCTTTCCCCAGTGCTCTCCAAGCTCTCCACGGCAAGAGCAAATCTGGGGCTCTGTGCTTTCTTTCATCCTGAACAAGCGTTAGTGTTCTTTGCAGAAAAGCGATTCTGCGAAAAAATGTGAAAATTTCTCCTTCCTGTGCACAGAGGAGGTCCTAGCAGGGAATTCTCTGCCTGCCTTTCCCCAGTGCTGTGCAAGCTCTCCACGGCAACAGCAAATCTGGACTCTGTGCTTTCTTTTATACAGAACAAGCGTTAGTGTTTTCTGCAGAAAAGCGATTCTGCGAAAAATTGTGAACAGTTCTCCTTCCCGCGCACAGCGAAGGTGCTAGCAGGGAATTCTCTGCCTGCCTTTCCCCAGTGCTCTGCAAGCTCTGCAGCGCAATAGCAAATCTGGGGCCCTTTGCTTTCTTTCATCCTGAACAAGCGTTAGTGTTATTTGCAGAAAAGCGATTCTGCGAAAAAATGTGAACATTTCTCCTTCCTGTGCACAGAGAAGGTGCTAGCAGGGAATTCTCTGCCTGCCTTTCCCCAGTGCTCTGTAAGCTCTCCAGGGCAAGAGCAATTCTGGGGCTCTGTGCTTTCTTTCATCCTGAACAAGCGTTAGTGTTCTTTGCAGAAAAACGATTCTGCGAAAAAATGTGAACATTTCTCCTTCCTGTGCACAGAGAAGGTGCTAGCAGGGTATTCTCTGCCTGCCTTTCCCCAGTGCTCTGCAAGCTCTGCAGCGCAATAGCAAATCTGGGGCTCTGTGCTTCATTTCATCCTGAACAAGCGTTAGTGTTCTTTGCAGAAAAACGATTCTGCGAAAAAATGTGAACATTTCTCCTTCCTGTGCACAGAGGAGGTGCTAGCAGGGAATTCTCTGCCTGCCTTTCCCCAGTGCTCTGTAAGCTCTCCAGGGCAAGAGCAATTCTGGGGCTCTGTGCTTTCTTTCATCCTGAACAAGCGTTAGTGTTCTTTGCAGAAAAACGATTCTGCGAAAAAATGTGAACATTTCTCCTTCCTGTGCACAGAGAAGGTGCTAGCAGGGAATTCTCTGCCTGCCTTTCCCCAGTGCTCTGCAAGCTCTCCAGGGCAAGAGCAAATCTGGGGCTCTGTGCTTCCTTTCGTCCTGAACAAGCGTTAGTGTTTTCTGCACAGAACCGATTCTGCGAAGCAAATGCGAATTGTTCTCCTTCCTGTGCACAGCGAAGGTGCTAGCAGGGAATTCTCTGCCTGCCTTTCCCCAGTGCTCTCCAAGCTCTCCAGTGCAATAGCAAATCTGGGGCTCTGTGCTTTCTTTCATCCTGAACAAGCGTTAGTGTTCTTTGCAGAAAAACGATTCTGCGAAAAAATGTGAACATTTCTCCTTCCTGTGCACAGCAAAGGTGCTAGCAGGGAATTCTCTGCCTGCCTTTCCGCAGTGCTCTGCAAGCTCTCCAGGACAATAGCAAATCTGGGCCTCTGTGCTCTCTTCCGTCCTGAACAAGCGTTAGTGTTTTCTGCTCATAAGTGATTCTGCGAAGCAAATGCGAACACTTTTCCTTCCCGCGCACAGCGGAGGTCCTAGCAGGGAATTCTCTGCCTGCCTTTCCCCAGTGCTCTGCAAGCTCTGCAGCGCAATAGCAAATCTGGGGCTCTGTGCTTTCTTTCATCCTGAACAAGCATTAGTGTTCTTTGCAGAAAAGCGATTCTGCGAAAAAATGTGAAAATCTCTCCTTCCTGTGCACAGCGGAGGTGCTAGCAGGGAATTCTCTGCCTGCCTTTCCCCAGTGCTCTGCAAGCTCTCCAGGGCAATAGCAAATCTGGGGCTCTGTGCTTTCTTTCATCCTGAACAAGCGTTAGTGTTCTTTGCAGAAAAACGATTCTGCGAAAAAATGTGAACATTTCTCCTTCCTGTGCACAGAGAAGGTGCTAGCAGGGAATTCTCTGCCTGTCTTTCCCCAGTTGTCTGCAAGCACTCCAGGGCAAGAGCAAATCTGGACTCTGTGCTTTCTTTTATACAGAACAAGCCTTAGTGTTTTCTGCAGAAAAGCGATTCTGCGAAAAATTGTGAACACTTCTCCTTCCCGAGCACAGCGGAGGTGCTAGCAGGGAATTCTCTGCCTGCCTTTCCCCAGTGCTCTGCAAGCCCTGCAGCGCTATAGCAAATCTGGACTCTGTGCTTTCTTTCATCCTGAACAAGCGTTAGTGTTTTTTTTCAGAAAAGCGATTCTGCGAAAAAATGTGAACATTTCTCCTTCCCGCGCACAGCGAAGGTGCTAGCAGGGAATTCTCTGCCTGCCTTTCCCCAGTGCTCTGTAAGCTCTCCAGGGCAAGAGCAATTCTGGGGCTCTGTGCTTTCTTTCATCGTGAACAAGCGTTAGTGTTCTTTGCAGAAAAACGATTCTGCGAAAAAATGTGAACATTTCTCCTTCCTGTGCACAGAGAAGGTGCTAGCAGGGAATTCTCTGCCTGCCTTTCCCCAGTGCTCTGCAAGCTCTGCAGCGCAACAGCAAATCTGCGGCTCTGTGCTTTCTTCCGTCCTGAACAAGCGTTAGTGTTCTTTGCAGAAAAACGATTCTGCGAAAAAATGTGAACATTTCTCCTTCCTGTGCACAGAGGAGGTGCTAGCAGGGAATTCTCTGCCTGCCTTTCCCCAGTGCTCTGTAAGCTCTCCAGGGCAAGAGCAATTCTGGGGCTCTGTGCTTTCTTTCATCCTGAACAAGCGTTAGTGTTCTTTGCAGAAAAACGATTCTGCGAAAAATTGTGAACAGTTCTCCTTCCCGCGCACAGCGAAGGTGCTAGCAGGGAATTCTCTGCCTGCCTTTCCCCAGTGCTCTGCAAGCTCTGCAGCGCAATAGCAAATCTGGGGCTCTGTGCTCTCTTCCGTCCTGAACAAGCCTTAGTGTTTTCTGCAGAAAAGCGATTCTGCGAAAAATTGTGAACATTTCTCCTTCCCGTGCACAGCGGAGGTGCTAGCAGGGAATTCTCTGCCTGCCTTTCCCCAGTGCTCTGCAAGCCCTGCAGCGCTATAGCAAATCTGGACTCTGTGCTTTCTTTCATCCTGAAAAAGCGTTAGTGTTTTTTTTCAGAAAAGCGATTCTGCGAAAAAATGTGAACATTTCTCCTTCCCGCGCACAGCGAAGGTGCTAGCAGGGAATTCTCTGCCTGCCTTTCCCCAGTGCTCTGTAAGCTCTCCAGGGCAAGAGCAATTCTGGGGCTCTGTGCTTTCTTTCATCCTGAACAAGCGTTAGTGTTCTTTGCAGAAAAACGATTCTGCGAAAAAATGTGAACATTTATCCTTCCTGTGCACAGAGAAGGTGCTAGCAGGGAATTCTCTGCCTGCCTTTCCCCAGTGCTCTGCAAGCTCTCCAGGGCAACAGCAAATCTGGACTCTGTGCTTTCTTTTATACAGAACAAGTGTTAGTGTTTTCTGCAGAAAAGCGATTCTGCGAAAAATTGTGAACACTTCTCCTTCCAGCGCACAGCGAAGGTGCTAGCAGGGAATTCTCTGCCTGCCTTTCCCCAGTGCTCTGCAAGCTCTCCAGGGCAAGAGCAATTCTGGGGCTCTGTGCTTCATTTCGTCCTGAATAAGCGTTAGTGTTTTCTGCACAAAAGCGAGTCTGCGAAGCAAATGCGAATTGTTCTCCTTCCCGTGCACAGCGAAGGTGCTAGCAGGGAATTCTCTGCCTGCCTTTCCCCAGTGCTCTGCAAGCTCTCCAGCGCAATAGCAAATCTGGGGCTCTGTGCTTTCTTTCATCCTGAACAAGCGTTAGTGTTATTTGCAGAAAAACGATTCTGCGAAAGAATTTGAACATTTCTCCTTCCTGTACACAGCAAAGGTGCTAGCAGGGAATTCTCTGCCTGCCTTTCCCCAGTGCTCTGCAAGCTCTCCAGGACAATAGCAAATCTGGGCCTCTGTGCTCTCTTCCGTCCTGAACAAGCGTTAGTGTTTTCTGCACAAAAGTGATTCTGCAAAGCAAATGCGAACACTTTTCCTTCCCGCGCACAGCGGAGGTGCTAGCAGGGAATTCTCTGCCTGCCTTTCCCCAGTGCTGTGCAAGCTCTCCACGGCAACAGCAAATCTGGACTCTGTGCTTTCTTTTATACATAACAAGCGTTAGTGTTTTCTGCAGAAAAGCGATTCTGCGAAAAATTGTGAACAGTTCTCCTTCCCGCGCACAGCGAAGGTGCTAGCAGGGAATTCTCTGCCTGCCTTTCCCCAGTGCTCTGCAAGCTCTGCAGCGCAATAGCAAATCTGGGGCCCTTTGCTTTCTTTCATCCTGAACAAGCGTTAGGGTTCTTTGCAGAAAAACGATTCTGCGAAAAAATGTGAACTTTTCTCCTTCCTGTGCACAGAGGAGGTGCTAGCAGGGAATTCTCTGCCTGCCTTTCCCCAGTGCTCTCCAAGCTCTCCACGGCAACAGCAAATCTGGACTCTGTGCTTTCTTTTATACAGAACAAGTGTTAGTGTTTTCTGCAGAAAAGCAATTCTGCGAAAAATTGTGAACAGTTCTCCTTCCCGCGCACAGCGAAGGTGCTAGCAGGGAATTCTCTGCCTGCCTTTCCCCAGTGCTCTGCAAGCTCTGCAGCGCAATAGCAAATCTGGGGCCCTTTGCTTTTTTTCATCCTGAACAAGCGTTAGGGTTCTTTGCAGAAAAACGATTCTGCGAAAAAATGTGAACTTTTCTCCTTCCTGTGCACAGAGGAGGTGCTAGCAGGGAATTCTCTGCCTGCCTTTCCCCAGTGCTCTGCAAGATCTGCAGCGCAATAACAAATCTGGGGCTCTGTGCTTTCTTTCATCCTGAACAAGCGTTAGTGTTCTTTGCAGAAAAACGATTCTGCGAAAAAATGTGAACATTTCTCCTTCCTGTGCACAGCGAAGGTGCTAGCAGGGAATTCTCTGCCTGCCTTTCCCCAGTGCTCTGCAAGCTCTCCAGGACAATAGGAAATCTGGGGCCTCTGTGCTCTCCTCCGTCCTGAACAAGCCTTAGTGTTTTCTGCACAAAAGCGATTCTGTGAAGCAAATGCGAACACTTTTCCTTCCCGCGCACAGCGGAGGTGCTAGCAGGGAATTCTCTGCCTGCCTTTCCCCAGTGCTCTCCAAGCTCTCCAGGGCAATAGCAAATCTGGGGCTCTGTGCTTTCTTTCATCCTGAACAAGCGTTAGTGTTTTTTTTCAGAAAAACGATTCTGCGAAAAAATGTGAACATTTCTCCTTCCCGCGCACAGCGAAGGTGCTAGCAGGGAATTCTCTGCCTGCCTTTCCCCAGTGCTCTGTAAGCTCTCCAGGGCAAGAGCAATTCTGGGGCTCTGTGCTTTCTTTCATCCTGAACAAGCGTTAGTGTTCTTTGCAGAAAAACGATTCTGCGAAAAAATGTGAACATTTCTCCTTCCTGTGCACAGAGAAGGTGCTAGCAGGGAATTCTCTGCCTGCCTTTCCCCAGTGCTCTGCAAGCTCTGCAGCGCAATAGCAAATCTGGGGCTCTGTGCTTCATTTCATCCTGAACAAGCGTTAGTGATCTTTGCAGAAAAACGATTCTGCGAAAAAATGTGAACATTTCTCCTTCCTGTGCACAGAGGAGGTGCTAGCAGGGAATTCTCTGCCTGCCTTTCCCCAGTGCTCTGTAAGCTCTCCAGGGCAAGAGCAATTCTGGGGCTCTGTGCTTCATTTCGTCCTGAATAAGCGTTAGTGTTTTCTGCACAAAAGCGAGTCTGCGAAGCAAATGCGAATTGTTCTCCTTCCCGTGCACAGCGAAGGTGCTAGCAGGGAATTCTCTGCCTGCCTTTCCCCAGTGCTCTGCAAGCTCTCCAGCGCAATAGCAAATCTGGGCCTCTCTGCTCTCTTCCGTCCTGAACAAGCGTTAGTGTTTTCTGCACAAAAGTGATTCTGCAAAGCAAATGCGAACACTTTTCCTTCCCGCGCACAGCGGAGGTGCTAGCAGGGAATTCTCTGCCTGCCTTTCCCCAGTGCTGTGCAAGCTCTCCACGGCAACAGCAAATCTGGACTCTGTGCTTTCTTTTATACAGAACAAGCGTTAGTGTTTTCTGCAGAAAAGCGATTCTGCGAAAAATTGTGAACAGTTCTCCTTCCCGCGCACAGCGAAGGTGCTAGCAGGGAATTCTCTGCCTGCCTTTCCCCAGTGCTCTGCAAGCTCTGCAGCGCAATAGCAAATCTGGGGCCCTTTGCTTTCTTTCATCCTGAACAAGCGTTAGGGTTCTTTGCAGAAAAACGATTCTGCGAAAAAATGTGAACTTTTCTCCTTCCTGTGCACAGAGGAGGTGCTAGCAGGGAATTCTCTGCCTGCCTTTCCCCAGTGCTCTGCAAGCTCTCCAGGGCAATAGCAAATCTGGGGTTCTGTGCTTTCTTTCATCCTGAACAAGCGTTAGTGTTCTGTGCAGAAAAACGATTCTGCGAAAAAATGTGAACATTTCTCCTTCCCGTGCACAGCGAAGCTGCTAGCAGGGAATTCTCTGCTTGTCTTTCCCCAGTTGTCTGCAAGCACTCCAGGGCAAGAGCAAATCTGGACTCTGTGCTTTCTTTTATACAGAACAAGCCTTAGTGTTTTCTGCAGAAAAGCGATTCAGCGAAAAATTGTGAACACTTCTCCTTCCCGCGCACAGCGGAGGTCCTAGCAGGGAATTCTCTGCCTGCCTTTCCCCAGCGCTCTGCAAGCTCTCCAGCGCAATAGCAAATCTGGGGCTCTGTGCTTTCTTTCATCCTGAACAAGCGTTAGTGTTCTTTGCAGAAAAACGATTCTGCGAAAAAATGTGAACATTTCTCCTTCCTGTGCACAGAGAAGGTGCTAGCAGGGAATTCTCTGCCTGCCTTTCCCCAGTGCTGTGCAAGCTCTCCACGGCAACAGCAAATCTGGACTCTGTGCTTTCTTTTATACAGAACAAGCCTTAGTGTTTTCTGCAGAAAAGCGATTCTGCGAAAAATTGTGAACAGTTCTCCTTCCCGCGCACAGCGAAGGTGCTAGCAGGGAATTCTCTGCCTGCCTTTCCCCAGTGCTGTGCAAGCTCTCCAGGGCAAGAGCAAATCTGGGCCTCTGTGCTGTCTTCCGTCCTGAACAAGCGTTAGTGTTTTCTGCACAAAAGCGATTCTGCGAAGCAAATGAGAATTGTTCTCCTTCCCGTGCACAGAGAAGGTGCTAGCAGGGAATTCTCTGCCTGCCTTTCCCCAGTGCTCTGCAAGCTCTGCAGCGCAATAGCAAATCTGGGGCTCTGTGCTTTCTTTCATCCTGAACAAGCGTTAGTGTTCTTTGCAGAAAAACGATTCTGCGAAAAAATGTGAACATTTCTCCTTCCTGTGCACAGCGAAGGTGCTAGCAGGGAATTCTCTGCCTGCCTTTCCCCAGTGCTCTGCAAGCTCTGCAGCGCAATAGCAAATCTGCGGCTCTGTGCTTTCTTCCGTCCTGAACAAGCGTTAGTGTTCTTTGCAGAAAAACGATTCTGCGAAAAAATGTGAACATTTCTCCTTCCTGTGCACAGAGAAGGTGCTAGCAGGGAATTCTCTGCCTGCCTTTCCCCAGTGCTCTGCAAGCTCTGCAGCGCAATAGCAAATCTGGGCCTCTGTGCTTTCTTTCATCCTGAACAAGCGTTAGTGTTATTTGCAGAAAAACGATTCTGCGAAAAAATGTGAAAATTTCTCCTTCCTGTGCACAGAGGAGGTGCTAGCAGGGAATTCTCTGCCTGGCTTTCCCCAGTGCTCTGCAAGCTCTCCAGGGCAACAGCAAATCTGGACTCTGTGCTTTCTTTTATACAGAACAAGTGTTAGTGTTTTCTGCAGAAAAGCGATTCTGCGAAAAATTGTGAATACTTCTCCTTCCAGCGCACAGCAAAGGTGCTAGCAGGGAATTCTCTGCCTGCCTTTCCCCAGTGCTCTGCAAGCTCTCCAGCGCAATAGCAAATCTGGGGCTCTGTGCTTTCTTTCATCCTGAACAAGCGTTAGTGTTCTTTGCAGAAAAACGATTCTGCGAAAAAATGTGAACATTTCTCCTTCCTGTGCACAGCAAAGGTGCTAGCAGGGAATTCTCTGCCTGCCTTTCCCCAGTGCTCTGCAAGCTCTCCAGGGCAAGAGCAAATCTGGGGCTCTGTGCTTCCTTTCGTCCTGAACAAGCGTTAGTGTTTTCTGCACAGAACCGATTCTGCGAAGCAAATGCGAATTGTTCTCCTTCCCGCGCACAGCGGAGGTGCTAGCAGGGAATTCTCTGCCTGCCTTTCCCCAGTGCTCTCCAAGCTCTCCAGTGCAATAGCAAAACTGGGGCTCTGTGCTTTCTTTCATCCTGAACAAGCGTTAGTGTTCTTTGCAGAAAAACGATTCTGCGAAAAAATGTGAACATTTCTCCTTCCTGTGCACAGCAAAGGTGCTAGCAGGGAATTCTCTGCCTGCCTTTCCCCAGTGCTCTCCAAGCTCTCCAGGACAATAGCAAATCTGGGCCTCTGTGCTCTCTTCCGTCCTGAACAAGCGTTAGTGTTTTCTGCTCATAAGTGATTCTGCGAAGCAAATGCGAACACTTTTCCTTCCCGCGCACAGCGGAGGTCCTAGCAGGGAATTCTCTGCCTGCCTTTCCCCAGTGCTCTGCAAGCTCTCCACGGCAAGAGCAAATCTGGGGCTCTGTGCTTTCTTTCATCCTGAACAAGCGTTAGTGTTCTTTGCAGAAAAGCGATTCTGCGAAAAAATGTGAAAATTTCTCCTTCCTGTGCACAGAGGAGGTCCTAGCAGGGAATTCTCTGCCTGCCTTTCCCCAGTGCTGTGCAAGCTCTCCACGGCAACAGCAAATCTGGACTCTGTGCTTTCTTTTATACAGAACAAGCGTTAGTGTTTTCTGCAGAAAAGCGATTCTGCGAAAAATTGTGAACAGTTCTCCTTCCCGCGCACAGCGAAGGTGCTAGCAGGGAATTCTCTGCCTGCCTTTCCCCAGTGCTCTGCAAGCTCTGCAGCGCAATAGCAAATCTGGGGCTCTGTGCTCTCTTCCGTCCTGAACAAGCCTTAGTGTTTTCTGCAGAAAAGCGATTCTGTGAAGCAAATGCGAACACTTTTCCTTCCCGCGCACAGCGGAGGTCCTAGCAGGGAATTCTCTGCCTGCCTTTCCCCAGTGCTCTGCAAGCTCTCCAGGGCAATAGCAAATCTGGGGCCTCTGTGCTTTCTTTTATACAGAACAAGCCTTAGTGTTTTCTGCAGAAAAGCGATTCTGCGAAAAATTGTGAACATTTCTCCTTCCCGTGCACAGCGGAGGTGCTAGCAGGGAATTCTCTGCCTGCCTTTCCCCAGTGCTCTGCAAGCCCTGCAGCGCTATAGCAAATCTGGACTCTGTGCTTTCTTTCATCCTGAAAAAGCGTTAGTGTTTTTTTTCAGAAAAGCGATTCTGCGAAAAAATGTGAACATTTCTCCTTCCCGCGCACAGCGAAGGTGCTAGCAGGGAATTCTCTGCCTGCCTTTCCCCAGTGCTCTGTAAGCTCTCCAGGGCAAGAGCAATTCTGGGGCTCTGTGCTTTCTTTCATCCTGAACAAGCGTTAGTGTTCTTTGCAGAAAAACGATTCTGCGAAAAAATGTGAACATTTATCCTTCCTGTGCACAGAGAAGGTGCTAGCAGGGAATTCTCTGCCTGCCTTTCCCCAGTGCTCTGCAAGCTCTCCAGGGCAACAGCAAATCTGGACTCTGTGCTTTCTTTTATACAGAACAAGTGTTAGTGTTTTCTGCAGAAAAGCGATTCTGCGAAAAATTGTGAACACTTCTCCTTCCAGCGCACAGCGAAGGTGCTAGCAGGGAATTCTCTGCCTGCCTTTCCCCAGTGCTCTGCAAGCTCTCCAGGGCAAGAGCAATTCTGGGGCTCTGTGCTTCATTTCGTCCTGAATAAGCGTTAGTGTTTTCTGCACAAAAGCGAGTCTGCGAAGCAAATGCGAATTGTTCTCCTTCCCGTGCACAGCGAAGGTGCTAGCAGGGAATTCTCTGCCTGCCTTTCCCCAGTGCTCTGCAAGCTCTCCAGCGCAATAGCAAATCTGGGGCTCTGTGCTTTCTTTCATCCTGAACAAGCGTTAGTGTTCTTTGCAGAAAAACGATTCTGCGAAAAAATTTGAACATTTCTCCTTCCTGTACACAGCAAAGGTGCTAGCAGGGAATTCTCTGCCTGCCTTTCCCCAGTGCTCTGCAAGCTCTCCAGGACAATAGCAAATCTGGGCCTCTGTGCTCTCTTCCGTCCTGAACAAGCGTTAGTGTTTTCTGCACAAAAGTGATTCTGCAAAGCAAATGCGAACACTTTTCCTTCCCGCGCACAGCGGAGGTCCTAGCAGGGAATTCTCTGCCTGCCTTTCCCCAGTGCTGTGCAAGCTCTCCACGGCAAGAGCAAATCTGGACTCTGTGCTTTCTTTTATACAGAACAAGCGTTAGTGTTTTCTGCAGAAAAGCGATTCTGCGAAAAATTGTGAACAGTTCTCCTTCCCGCGCACAGCGAAGGTGCTAGCAGGGAATTCTCTGCCTGCCTTTCCCCAGTGCTCTGCAAGCTCTGCAGCGCAATAGCAAATCTGGGGCCCTTTGCTTTCTTTCATCCTGAACAAGCGTTAGAGTTCTTTGCAGAAAAACGATTCTGCGAAAAAATGTGAACTTTTCTCCTTCCTGTGCACAGAGGAGGTGCTAGCAGGGAATTCTCTGCCTGCCTTTCCCCAGTGCTCTCCAAGCTCTCCACGGCAACAGCAAATCTGGACTCTGTGCTTTCTTTTATACAGAACAAGTGTTAGTGTTTTCTGCAGAAAAGCAATTCTGCGAAAAATTGTGAACAGTTCTCCTTCCCGCGCACAGCGAAGGTGCTAGCAGGGAATTCTCTGCCTGCCTTTCCCCAGTGCTCTGCAAGCTCTGCGGCGCAATAGCAAATCTGGGGCCCTTTGCTTTTTTTCATCCTGAACAAGCGTTAGGGTTCTTTGCAGAAAAACGATTCTGCGAAAAAATGTGAACTTTTCTCCTTCCTGTGCACAGAGGAGGTGCTAGCAGGGAATTCTCTGCCTGCCTTTCCCCAGTGCTCTGCAAGATCTGCAGCGCAATAGCAAATCTGGGGCTCTGTGCTTTCTTTCATCCTGAACAAGCGTTAGTGTTCTTTGCAGAAAAACGATTCTGCGAAAAAATGTGAACATTTCTCCTTCCTGTGCACAGCGAAGGTGCTAGCAGGGAATTCTCTGCCTGCCTTTCCCCAGTGCTCTGCAAGCTCTCCAGGACAATAGGAAATCTGGGGCCTCTGTGCTCTCCTCCGTCCTGAACAAGCCTTAGTGTTTTCTGCACAAAAGCGATTCTGTGAAGCAAATGCGAACACTTTTCCTTCCCGCGCACAGCGGAGGTGCTAGCAGGGAATTCTCTGCCTGCCTTTCCCCAGTGCTCTCCAAGCTCTCCAGGGCAATAGCAAATCTGGGGCTCTGTGCTTTCTTTCATCCTGAACAAGCGTTAGTGTTTTTTTTCAGAAAAACGATTCTGCGAAAAAATGTGAACATTTCTCCTTCCCGCGCACAGCGAAGGTGCTAGCAGGGAATTCTCTGCCTGCCTTTCCCCAGTGCTCTGTAAGCTCTCCAGGGCAAGAGCAATTCTGGGGCTCTGTGCTTTCTTTCATCCTGAACAAGCGTTAGTGTTCTTTGCAGAAAAACGATTCTGCGAAAAAATGTGAACATTTATCCTTCCTGTGCACAGAGAAGGTGCTAGCAGGGAATTCTCTGCCTGCCTTTCCCCAGTGCTCTGCAAGCTCTCCAGCGCAATAGCAAATCTGGGGCTCTGTGCTTCATTTCATCCTGAACAAGCGTTAGTGATCTTTGCAGAAAAACGATTCTGCGAAAAAATGTGAACATTTCTCCTTCCTGTGCACAGAGAAGGTGCTAGCAGGGAATTCTCTGCCTGCCTTTCCCCAGTGCTCTGTAAGCTCTCCAGGGCAAGAGCAATTCTGGGGCTCTGTGCTTCATTTCGTCCTGAATAAGCGTTAGTGTTTTCTGCACAAAAGCGAGTCTGCGAAGCAAATGCGAATTGTTCTCCTTCCCGTGCACAGCGAAGGTGCTAGCAGGGAATTCTCTGCCTGCCTTTCCCCAGTGCTCTGCAAGCTCTCCAGCGCAATAGCAAATCTGGGGCTCTGTGCTTT
The DNA here is from genome assembly GCF_047716275.1 of Strix uralensis. Lineage (NCBI taxonomy): Eukaryota > Metazoa > Chordata > Aves > Strigiformes > Strigidae > Strix > Strix uralensis. The sequence goes on along the minus strand of NC_133972.1, from coordinate 5,265,930 downwards.
CTTTCATCCTGAACAAGCATTAGTGTTCTTTGCAGAAAAACGATTCTGCGAAAAAATGTGAAAATTTCTCCTTCCTGTGCACAGCAAAGGTGCTAGCAGGGAATTCTCTGCCTGCCTTTCCCCAGTGCTCTGCAAGCTCTCCACGGCAACAGCAAATCTGGACTCTGTGCTTTCTTTTATACAGAACAAGCCTTAGTGTTTTCTGCAGAAAAGCGATTCTGCGAAAAATTGTGAACAGTTCTCCTTCCCGCGCACAGCGAAGGTGCTAGCAGGGAATTCTCTGCCTGCCTTTCCCCAGTGCTCTGCAAGCTCTGCAGCGCAATAGCAAATCTGGGGCCCTTTGCTTTCTTTCATCCTGAACAAGCGTTAGGGTTCTTTGCAGAAAAACGATTCTGCGAAAAAATGTGAACTTTTCTCCTTCCTGTGCACAGAGGAGGTGCTAGCAGGGAATTCTCTGCCTGCCTTTCCCCAGTGCTCTGCAAGCTCTCCAGGGCAATAGCAAATCTGGGGTTCTGTGCTTTCTTTCATCCTGAACAAGCGTTAGTGTTCTTTGCAGAAAAACGATTCTGCGAAAAAATGTGAACATTTCTCCTTCCCGTGCACAGCGAAGGTGCTAGCAGGGAATTCTCTGCTTGTCTTTCCCCAGTTGTCTGCAAGCACTCCAGGGCAAGAGCAAATCTGGACTCTGTGCTTTCTTTTATACAGAACAAGCCTTAGTGTTTTCTGCAGAAAAGCGATTCTGCGAAAAATTGTGAACACTTCTCCTTCCCGCGCACAGCGGAGGTCCTAGCAGGGAATTCTCTGCCTGCCTTTCCCCAGCGCTCTGCAAGCTCTCCAGCGCAATAGCAAATCTGGGGCTCTGTGCTTTCTTTCATCCTGAACAAGCGTTAGTGTTCTTTGCAGAAAAACGATTCTGCGAAAAAATGTGAACATTTCTCCTTCCTGTGCACAGAGAAGGTGTTAGCAGGGAATGCTCTGCCTGCCTTTCCCCAGTGCTCTGCAAGCTCTCCACGGCTACAGCAAATCCGGACTCTGTGCTTTCTTTTATACAGAACAAGCCTTAGTGTTTTCTGCAGAAAAGCGATTCTGCGAAAAATTGTGAACACTTCTCCTTCCCGCGCACAGCGAAGGTGCTAGCAGGGAATTCTCTGCCTGCCTTTCCCCAGTGCTGTGCAAGCTCTCCAGGGCAAGAGCAAATCTGGGCCTCTGTGCTGTCTTCCGTCCTGAACAAGCGTTAGTGTTTTCTGCACAAAAGCGATTCTGCGAAGCAAATGCGAATTGTTCTCCTTCCCGCGCACAGCGGAGGTGCTAGCAGGGAATTCTCTGCCTGCCTTTCCCCAGTGCTCTCCAAGCTCTCCAGTGCAATAGCAAAACTGGGGCTCTGTGCTTTCTTTCATCCTGAACAAGCGTTAGTGTTCTTTGCAGAAAAACGATTCTGCGAAAAAATGTGAACATTTCTCCTTCCTGTGCACAGCAAAGGTGCTAGCAGGGAATTCTCTGCCTGCCTTTCCCCAGTGCTCTGCAAGCTCTCCAGGACAATAGCAAATCTGGGCCTCTGTGCTCTCTTCCGTCCTGAACAAGCGTTAGTGTTTTCTGCTCATAAGTGATTCTGCGAAGCAAATGCGAACACTTTTCCTTCCCGCGCACAGCGGAGGTCCTAGCAGGGAATTCTCTGCCTGCCTTTCCCCAGTGCTCTGCAAGCTCTCCACGGCAAGAGCAAATCTGGGGCTCTGTGCTTTCTTTCATCCTGAACAAGCGTTAGTGTTCTTTGCAGAAAAGCGATTCTGCGAAAAAATGTGAAAATTTCTCCTTCCTGTGCACAGAGGAGGTCCTAGCAGGGAATTCTCTGCCTGCCTTTCCCCAGTGCTGTGCAAGCTCTCCACGGCAACAGCAAATCTGGACTCTGTGCTTTCTTTTATACAGAACAAGCGTTAGTGTTTTCTGCAGAAAAGCGATTCTGCGAAAAATTGTGAACAGTTCTCCTTCCCGCGCACAGCGAAGGTGCTAGCAGGGAATTCTCTGCCTGCCTTTCCCCAGTGCTCTGCAAGCTCTGCAGCGCAATAGCAAATCTGGGGCTCTGTGCTCTCTTCCGTCCTGAACAAGCCTTAGTGTTTTCTGCAGAAAAGCGATTCTGTGAAGCAAATGCGAACACTTTTCCTTCCCGCGCACAGCGGAGGTGCTAGCAGGGAATTCTCTGCCTGCCTTTCCCCAGTGCTCTGCAAGCTCTCCACGGCAAGAGCAAATCTGGGGCCTCTGTGCTTTCTTTTATACAGAACAAGCCTTAGTGTTTTCTGCAGAAAAGCGATTCTGCGAAAAATTGTGAACATTTCTCCTTCCCGTGCACAGCGGAGGTGCTAGCAGGGAATTCTCTGCCTGCCTTTCCCCAGTGCTCTGCAAGCCCTGCAGCGCTATAGCAAATCTGGACTCTGTGCTTTCTTTCATCCTGAAAAAGCGTTAGTGTTTTTTTTCAGAAAAGCGATTCTGCGAAAAAATGTGAACATTTCTCCTTCCCGCGCACAGCGAAGGTGCTAGCAGGGAATTCTCTGCCTGCCTTTCCCCAGTGCTCTGTAAGCTCTCCAGGGCAAGAGCAATTCTGGGGCTCTGTGCTTTCTTTCATCCTGAACAAGCGTTAGTGTTCTTTGCAGAAAAACGATTCTGCGAAAAAATGTGAACATTTATCCTTCCTGTGCACAGAGAAGGTGCTAGCAGGGAATTCTCTGCCTGCCTTTCCCCAGTGCTCTGCAAGCTCTCCAGGGCAACAGCAAATCTGGACTCTGTGCTTTCTTTTATACAGAACAAGTGTTAGTGTTTTCTGCAGAAAAGCGATTCTGCGAAAAATTGTGAACACTTCTCCTTCCAGCGCACAGCGAAGGTGCTAGCAGGGAATTCTCTGCCTGCCTTTCCCCAGTGCTCTGCAAGCTCTCCAGGGCAAGAGCAATTCTGGGGCTCTGTGCTTCATTTCGTCCTGAATAAGCGTTAGTGTTTTCTGCACAAAAGCGAGTCTGCGAAGCAAATGCGAATTGTTCTCCTTCCCGTGCACAGCGAAGGTGCTAGCAGGGAATTCTCTGCCTGCCTTTCCCCAGTGCTCTGCAAGCTCTCCAGCGCAATAGCAAATCTGGGGCTCTGTGCTTTCTTTCATCCTGAACAAGCGTTAGTGTTCTTTGCAGAAAAACGATTCTGCGAAAAAATTTGAACATTTCTCCTTCCTGTACACAGCAAAGGTGCTAGCAGGGAATTCTCTGCCTGCCTTTCCCCAGTGCTCTGCAAGCTCTCCAGGACAATAGCAAATCTGGGCCTCTGTGCTCTCTTCCGTCCTGAACAAGCGTTAGTGTTTTCTGCACAAAAGTGATTCTGCAAAGCAAATGCGAACACTTTTCCTTCCCGCGCACAGCGGAGGTCCTAGCAGGGAATTCTCTGCCTGCCTTTCCCCAGTGCTGTGCAAGCTCTCCACGGCAAGAGCAAATCTGGACTCTGTGCTTTCTTTTATACAGAACAAGCGTTAGTGTTTTCTGCAGAAAAGCGATTCTGCGAAAAATTGTGAACAGTTCTCCTTCCCGCGCACAGCGAAGGTGCTAGCAGGGAATTCTCTGCCTGCCTTTCCCCAGTGCTCTGCAAGCTCTGCAGCGCAATAGCAAATCTGGGGCCCTTTGCTTTCTTTCATCCTGAACAAGCGTTAGAGTTCTTTGCAGAAAAACGATTCTGCGAAAAAATGTGAACTTTTCTCCTTCCTGTGCACAGAGGAGGTGCTAGCAGGGAATTCTCTGCCTGCCTTTCCCCAGTGCTCTCCAAGCTCTCCACGGCAACAGCAAATCTGGACTCTGTGCTTTCTTTTATACAGAACAAGTGTTAGTGTTTTCTGCAGAAAAGCAATTCTGCGAAAAATTGTGAACAGTTCTCCTTCCCGCGCACAGCGAAGGTGCTAGCAGGGAATTCTCTGCCTGCCTTTCCCCAGTGCTCTGCAAGCTCTGCAGCGCAATAGCAAATCTGGGGCCCTTTGCTTTTTTTCATCCTGAACAAGCGTTAGGGTTCTTTGCAGAAAAACGATTCTGCGAAAAAATGTGAACTTTTCTCCTTCCTGTGCACAGAGGAGGTGCTAGCAGGGAATTCTCTGCCTGCCTTTCCCCAGTGCTCTGCAAGATCTGCAGCGCAATAGCAAATCTGGGGCTCTGTGCTTTCTTTCATCCTGAACAAGCGTTAGTGTTCTTTGCAGAAAAACGATTCTGCGAAAAAATGTGAACATTTCTCCTTCCTGTGCACAGCGAAGGTGCTAGCAGGGAATTCTCTGCCTGCCTTTCCCCAGTGCTCTGCAAGCTCTCCAGGACAATAGGAAATCTGGGGCCTCTGTGCTCTCCTCCGTCCTGAACAAGCCTTAGTGTTTTCTGCACAAAAGCGATTCTGTGAAGCAAATGCGAACACTTTTCCTTCCCGCGCACAGCGGAGGTGCTAGCAGGGAATTCTCTGCCTGCCTTTCCCCAGTGCTCTCCAAGCTCTCCAGGGCAATAGCAAATCTGGGGCTCTGTGCTTTCTTTCATCCTGAACAAGCGTTAGTGTTTTTTTTCAGAAAAACGATTCTGCGAAAAAATGTGAACATTTCTCCTTCCCGCGCACAGCGAAGGTGCTAGCAGGGAATTCTCTGCCTGCCTTTCCCCAGTGCTCTGTAAGCTCTCCAGGGCAAGAGCAATTCTGGGGCTCTGTGCTTTCTTTCATCCTGAACAAGCGTTAGTGTTCTTTGCAGAAAAACGATTCTGCGAAAAAATGTGAACATTTATCCTTCCTGTGCACAGAGAAGGTGCTAGCAGGGAATTCTCTGCCTGCCTTTCCCCAGTGCTCTGCAAGCTCTCCAGCGCAATAGCAAATCTGGGGCTCTGTGCTTCATTTCATCCTGAACAAGCGTTAGTGATCTTTGCAGAAAAACGATTCTGCGAAAAAATGTGAACATTTCTCCTTCCTGTGCACAGAGAAGGTGCTAGCAGGGAATTCTCTGCCTGCCTTTCCCCAGTGCTCTGTAAGCTCTCCAGGGCAAGAGCAATTCTGGGGCTCTGTGCTTCATTTCGTCCTGAATAAGCGTTAGTGTTTTCTGCACAAAAGCGAGTCTGCGAAGCAAATGCGAATTGTTCTCCTTCCCGTGCACAGCGAAGGTGCTAGCAGGGAATTCTCTGCCTGCCTTTCCCCAGTGCTCTGCAAGCTCTGCAGCGCAATAGCAAATCTGGGGCTCTGTGCTTTCTTTCATCCTGAACAAGCATTAGTGTTCTTTGCAGAAAAACGATTCTGCGAAAAAATGTGAAAATTTCTCCTTCCTGTGCACAGCAAAGGTGCTAGCAGGGAATTCTCTGCCTGCCTTTCCCCAGTGCTCTGCAAGCTCTCCACGGCAACAGCAAATCTGGACTCTGTGCTTTCTTTTATACAGAACAAGCCTTAGTGTTTTCTGCAGAAAAGCGATTCTGCGAAAAATTGTGAACAGTTCTCCTTCCCGCGCACAGCGAAGGTGCTAGCAGGGAATTCTCTGCCTGCCTTTCCCCAGTGCTCTGCAAGCTCTGCAGCGCAATAGCAAATCTGGGGCCCTTTTCTTTCTTTCATCCTGAACAAGCGTTAGGGTTCTTTGCAGAAAAACGATTCTGCGAAAAAATGTGAACTTTTCTCCTTCCTGTGCACAGAGGAGGTGCTAGCAGGGAATTCTCTGCCTGCCTTTCCCCAGTGCTCTGCAAGCTCTCCAGGGCAATAGCAAATCTGGGGTTCTGTGCTTTCTTTCATCCTGAACAAGCGTTAGTGTTCTTTGCAGAAAAACGATTCTGCGAAAAAATGTGAACATTTCTCCTTCCCGTGCACAGCGAAGGTGCTAGCAGGGAATTCTCTGCTTGTCTTTCCCCAGTTGTCTGCAAGCACTCCAGGGCAAGAGCAAATCTGGACTCTGTGCTTTCTTTTATACAGAACAAGCCTTAGTGTTTTCTGCAGAAAAGCGATTCTGCGAAAAATTGTGAACACTTCTCCTTCCCGCGCACAGCGGAGGTCCTAGCAGGGAATTCTCTGCCTGCCTTTCCCCAGCGCTCTGCAAGCTCTCCAGCGCAATAGCAAATCTGGGGCTCTGTGCTTTCTTTCATCCTGAACAAGCGTTAGTGTTCTTTGCAGAAAAACGATTCTGCGAAAAAATGTGAACATTTCTCCTTCCTGTGCACAGAGAAGGTGTTAGCAGGGAATGCTCTGCCTGCCTTTCCCCAGTGCTGTGCAAGCTCTCCACGGCAACAGCAAATCTGGACTCTGTGCTTTCTTTTATACAGAACAAGCCTTAGTGTTTTCTGCAGAAAAGCGATTCTGCGAAAAATTGTGAACACTTCTCCTTCCCGCGCACAGCGAAGGTGCTAGCAGGGAATTCTCTGCCTGCCTTTCCCCAGTGCTGTGCAAGCTCTCCAGGGCAAGAGCAAATCTGGGCCTCTGTGCTGTCTTCCGTCCTGAACAAGCGTTAGTGTTTTCTGCACAAAAGCGATTCTGCGAAGCAAATGCGAATTGTTCTCCTTCCCGTGCACAGAGAAGGTGCTAGCAGGGAATTCTCTGCCTGCCTTTCCCCAGTGCTCTGCAAGCTCTGCAGCGCAATAGCAAATCTGGGGCTCTGTGCTTTCTTTCATCCTGAACAAGCGTTAGTGTTCTTTGCAGAAAAACGATTCTGCGAAAAAATGTGAACATTTTTCCTTCCTGTGCACAGCGAAGGTGCTAGCAGGGAATTCTCTGCCTGCCTTTCCCCAGTGCTCTGCAAGCTCTCCAGGACAATAGCAAATCTGGGGCCTCTGTGCTCTCTTCCGTCCTGAACAAGCCTTAGTGTTTTCTGCACAAAAGCGATTCTGTGAAGCAAATGCGAACACTTTTCCTTCCCGCGCACAGCGGAGGTCCTAGCAGGGAATTCTCTACCTGCCTTTCCCCAGTGCTCTGCAAGCTCTCCAGGGCAATAGCAAATCTGGGGCTCTGTGCTTTCTTTCATCCTGAACAAGCGTTAGTGTTCTTTGCAGAAAAACGATTCTGCGAAAAAATGTGAACATTTCTCCTTCCCGTGCACAGCGAAGGTGCTAGCAGGGAATTCTCTGCCTGTCTTTCCCCAGTTGTCTGCAAGCACTCCAGGGCAAGAGCAAATCTGGACTCTGTGCTTTCTTTTATACAGAACAAGCCTTAGTGTTTTCTGCAGAAAAGCGATTCTGCGAAAAATTGTGAACACTTCTCCTTCCCGCGCACAGCGGAGGTGCTAGCAGGGAATTCTCTGCCTGCCTTTCCCCAGTGCTCTGCAAGCTCTGCAGCGCTATAGCAAATCTGGACTCTGTGCTTTCTTTCATCCTGAACAAGCGTTAGTGTTTTTTTACAGAAAAGCGATTCTGCGAAAAAATGTGAACATTTCTCCTTCCCGCGCACAGCGAAGGTGCTAGCAGGGAATTCTCTGCCTGCCTTTCCCCAGTGCTCTCCAAGCTCTGCAGCGCAATAGCAAATCTGGGGCTCTGTGCTTTCTTTCATCCTGAACAAGCGTTAGTGTTCTTTGCAGAAAAGCGATTCTGCGAAAAAATGTGAACATTTCTCCTTCCTGTGCACAGAGAAGGTGCTAGCAGGGAATTCTCTGCCTGCCTTTCCCCAGTGCTCTGCAAGCTCTGCAGCGCAATAGCAAATCTGGGGCTCTGTGCTTCATTTCATCCTGAACAAGCGTTAGTGTTCTTTGCAGAAAAACGATTCTGCGAAAAAATGTGAAAATTTCTCCTTCCTGTGCACAGAGGAGGTGCTAGCAGGGAATTCTCTGCCTGCCTTTCCCCAGTGCTCTGCAAGCTCTGCAGCGCAATAGCAAATCTGGGGCTCTGTGCTTTCTTTCATCCTGAACAAGCGTTAGTGTTATTTGCAGAAAAACGATTCTGCGAAAAAATGTGAAAATTTCTCCTTCCTGTGCACAGAGGAGGTGCTAGCAGGGAATTCTCTGCCTGCCTTTCCCCAGTGCTGTGCAAGCTCTCTAGGGCAACAGCAAATCTGGACTCTGTGCTTTCTTTTATACAGAACAAGCCTTAGTGTTTTCTGCAGAAAAGCGATTCTGCGAAAAATTGTGAACACTTCTCCTTCCAGCGCACAGCAAAGGTGCTAGCAGGGAATTCTCTGCCTGCCTTTCCCCAGTGCTCTGCAAGCTCTCCAGGGCAAGAGCAATTCTGGGGCTCTGTGCTTCATTTCGTCCTGAATAAGCGTTAGTGTTTTCTGCACAAAAGCGATTCTGCGAAGCAAATGCGAATTGTTCTCCTTCCCGTGCACAGCGAAGGTGCTAGCAGGGAATTCTCTGCCTGCCTTTCCCCAGTGCTCTGCAAGCTCTCCAGCGCAATAGCAAATCTGGGGCTCTGTGCTTTCTTTCATCCTGAACAAGCGTTAGTGTTCTTTGCAGAAAAGCGATTCTGCGAAAAAATGTGAACATTTCTCCTTCCTGTGCACAGAGGAGGTGCTAGCAGGGAATTCTCTGCCTGCCTTTCCCCAGTGCTGTGCAAGCTCTCCAGGGCAACAGCAAATCTGGGCCTCTGTGCTGTCTTCCGTCCTGAACAAGCGTTAGTGTTTTCTGCACAAAAGCGATTCTGCGAAGCAAATGCGAATTGTTCTCCTTCCCGTGCACAGAGAAGGTGCTAGCAGGGAATTCTCTGCCTGCCTTTCCCCAGTGCTCTGCAAGCTCTGCAGCGCAATAGCAAATCTGGGGCTCTGTGCTTTCTTTCATCCTGAACAAGCGTTAGTGTTCTTTGCAGAAAAACGATTCTGCGAAAAGATGTGAACATTTCTCCTTCCTGTCCACAGAGAAGGTGCTAGCAGGGAATTCTCTGCCTGCCTTTCCCCAGTGCTCTGCAAGCTCTCCAGGACAATAGCAAATCTGGGGCCTCTGTGCTCTCTTCCGTCCTGAACAAGCGTTAGTGTTTTCTGCACAAAAGCGATTCTGTGAAGCAAATGCGAACACTTTTCCTTCCCGCGCACAGCGAAGGTGCTAGCAGGGAATTCTCTGCCTGCCTTTCCCCAGTGCTCTGCAAGCTCTCCAGGGCAATAGCAAATCTGGGGCTCTGTGCTTTCTTTCATCCTGAACAAGCGTTAGTGTTCTTTGCAGAAAAACGATTCTGCGAAAAAATGTGAACATTTCTCCTTCCCGTGCACAGCGAAGGTGCTAGCAGGGAATTCTCCGCCTGTCTTTCCCCAGTTGTCTGCAAGCACTCCAGGGCAAGAGCAAATCTGGACTCTGTGCTTTCTTTTATACAGAACAAGCCTTAGTGTTTTCTGCAGAAAAGCGATTCTGCGAAAAATTGTGAACACTTCTCCTTCCCGCGCACAGCGGAGGTGCTAGCAGGGAATTCTCTGCCTGCCTTTCCCCAGTGCTCTGCAAGCTCTGCAGCGCTATAGCAAATCTGGACTCTGTGCTTTCTTTCATCCTGAACAAGCGTTAGTGTTTTTTTTCAGAAAAGCGATTCTGCGAAAAAATGTGAACATTTCTCCTTCCCGCGCACAGCGAAGGTGCTAGCAGGGAATTCTCTGCCTGCCTTTCCCCAGTGCTCTGTAAGCTCTCCAGGGCAAGAGCAATTCTGGGGCTCTGTGCTTTCTTTCATCCTGAACAAGCGTTAGTGTTCTTTGCAGAAAAACGATTCTGCGAAAAAATGTGAACATTTCTCCTTCCTGTGCACAGAGGAGGTGCTAGCAGGGAATTCTCTGCCTGCCTTTCCCCAGTGCTCTGCAAGCTCTGCAGCGCAATAGCAAATCTGGGACTCTGTGCTTTCTTTCATCCTGAACAAGCGTTAGTGTTCTTTGCAGAAAAACGATTCTGCGAAAAAATGTGAACATTTCTCCTTCCTGTGCACAGAGAAAGTGCTAGCAGGGAATTCTCTGCCTGCCTTTCCCCAGTGCTCTGCAAGCTCTGCAGCGCAATAGCAAATCTGGGGCTCTGTGCTTCATTTCATCCTGAACAAGCGTTAGTGTTTTCTGCTCATAAGTGATTCTGCGAAGCAAATGCGAACACTTTTCCTTCCCGCGCACAGCGGAGGTCCTAGCAGGGAATTCTCTGCCTGCCTTTCCCCAGCGCTCTGCAAGCTCTCCAGCGCAATAGCAAATCTGGGGCTCTGTGCTTTCTTTCATCCTGAACAAGCGTTAGTGTTCTTTGCAGAAAAACGATTCTGCGAAAAAATGTGAACATTTCTCCTTCCTGTGCACAGAGAAGGTGTTAGCAGGGAATGCTCTGCCTGCCTTTCCCCAGTGCTGTGCAAGCTCTCCACGGCAACAGCAAATCTGGACTCTGTGCTTTCTTTTATACAGAACAAGCCTTAGTGTTTTCTGCAGAAAAGCGATTCTGCGAAAAATTGTGAACAGTTCTCCTTCCCGCGCACAGCGAAGGTGCTAGCAGGGAATTCTCTGCCTGCCTTTCCCCAGTGCTCTGCAAGATCTGCAGCGCAATAGCAAATCTGGGGCCCTTTGCTTTCTTTCATCCTGAACAAGCGTTAGGGTTCTTTGCAGAAAAACGATTCTGCGAAAAAATGTGAACTTTTCTCCTTCCTGTGCACAGAGGAGGTGCTAGCAGGGAATTCTCTGCCTGCCTTTCCCCAGTGCTCTGCAAGCTCTCCAGGACAATAGCAAATCTGGGCCTCTGTGCTCTCTTCCGTCCTGAACAAGCGTTAGTGTTTTCTGCTCATAAGTGATTCTGCGAAGCAAATGCGAACACTTTTCCTTCCCGCGCACAGCGGAGGTCCTAGCAGGGAATTCTCTGCCTGCCTTTCCCCAGTGCTCTGCAAGCTCTCCAGCGCAATAGCAAATCTGGGGCTCTGTGCTTTCTTTCATCCTGAACAAGCGTTAGTGTTCTTTGCAGAAAAACGATTCTGCGAAAAAATGTGAACATTTCTCCTTCCTGTGCACAGAGGAGGTGCTAGCAGGGAATTCTCTGCCTGCCTTTCCCCAGTGCTGTGCAAGCTCTCCACGGCAACAGCAAATCTGGACTCTGTGCTTTCTTTTATACAGAACAAGTGTTAGTGTTTTCTGCAGAAAAGCAATTCTGCGAAAAATTGTGAACAGTTCTCCTTCCCGCGCACAGCGAAGGTGCTAGCAGGGAATTCTCTGCCTGCCTTTCCCCAGTGCTCTGCAAGCTCTGCAGCGCAATAGCAAATCTTGGGCCCTTTGCTTTTTTTCATCCTGAACAAGCGTTAGGGTTCTTTGCAGAAAAACGATTCTGCGAAAAAATGTGAACATTTCTCCTTCCTGTGCACAGCGAAGGTGCTAGCAGGGAATTCTCTGCCTGCCTTTCCCCAGTGCTCTGCAAGCTCTCCAGGGCAAGAGCAAATCTGGGGCTCTGTGCTTCCTTTCGTCCTGAACAAGCGTTAGTGTTTTCTGCACAGAACCGATTCTGCGAAGCAAATGCGAATTGTTCTCCTTCCCGCGCACAGCGGAGGTGCTAGCAGGAAATTCTCTGCCTGCCTTTCCCCAGTGCTCTCCAAGCTCTCCAGTGCAATAGCAAATCTGGGGCTCTGTGCTTGCTTTCATCCTGAACAAGCGTTAGTGTTCTTTGCAGAAAAACGATTCTGTGAAAAAATGTGAACATTTCTCCTTCCTGTGCACAGCGAAGGTGCTAGCAGGGAATTCTCTGCCTGCCTTTCCCCAGTGCTCTGCAAGCTCTCCAGGACAATAGCAAATCTGGGCCTCTGTGCTCTCTTCCGTCCTGAACAAGCGTTAGTGTTTTCTGCTCATAAGTGATTCTGCGAAGCAAATGCGAACACTTTTCCTTCCCGCGCACAGCGGAGGTCCTAGCAGGGAATTCTCTGCCTGCCTTTCCCCAGTGCTCTGCAAGCTCTCCAGGGCAATAGCAAATCTGGGGCTCTGTGCTTTCTTTCATCCCGAACAAGCGTTAGTGTTCTTTGCAGAAAAACGATTCTGCGAAAAAATGTGAACATTTCTCCTTCCTGTGCACAGAGGAGGTGCTAGCAGGGAATTCTCTGCCTGCCTTTCCCCAGTGCTGTGCAAGCTCTCCACGGCAACAGCAAATCTGGACTCTGTGCTTTCTTTTATACAGAACAAGTGTTAGTGTTTTCTGCAGAAAAGCAATTCTGCGAAAAATTGTGAACAGTTCTCCTTCCCGCGCACAGCGAAGGTGCTAGCAGGGAATTCTCTGCCTGCCTTTCCCCAGTGCTCTGCAAGCTCTGCAGCGCAATAGCAAATCTTGGGCCCTTTGCTTTTTTTCATCCTGAACAAGCGTTAGGGTTCTTTGCAGAAAAACGATTCTGCGAAAAAATGTGAACTTTTCTCCTTCCTGTGCACAGAGGAGGTGCTAGCAGGGAATTCTCTGCCTGCCTTTCCCCAGTGCTCTGCAAGATCTGCAGCGCAATAGCAAATCTGGGGCTCTGTGCTTCATTTCATCCTGAACAAGCGTTAGTGTTCTTTGCAGAAAAACGATTCTGCGAAAAAATGTGAACATTTCTCCTTCCTGTGCACAGCGAAGGTGCTAGCAGGGAATTCTCTGCCTGCCTTTCCCCAGTGCTCTGCAAGCTCTCCAGGACAATAGGAAATCTGGGGCCTCTGTGCTCTCCTCCGTCCTGAACAAGCCTTAGTGTTTTCTGCACAAAAGCGATTCTGTGAAGCAAATGCGAATTGTTCTCCTTCCCGTGCACAGCGAAGGTGCTAGCAGGGAATTCTCTGCCTGCCTTTCCCCAGTTGTCTGCAAGCACTCCAGGGCAACAGCAAATCTGGACTCTGTGCTTTCTTTTATACAGAACAAGTGTTAGTGTTTTCTGCAGAAAAGCGATTCTGCGAAAAATTGTGAACACTTCTCCTTCCAGCGCACAGCAAAGGTGCTAGCAGGGAATTCTCTGCCTGCCTTTCCCCAGTGCTCTGCAAGCTCTCCAGGGCAAGAGCAATTCTGGGGCTATGTGCTTCATTTCGTCCTGAATAAGCGTTAGTGTTTTCTGCACAAAAGCGAGTCTGAGAAGCAAATGCGAATTGTTCTCCTTCCCGTGCACAGCGAAGGTGCTAGCAGGGAATTCTCTGCCTGCCTTTCCCCAGTGCTCTGCAAGCTCTGCAGCGCAATAGCAAATCTGGGGCCCTGTGCTTTCTTTCATCCTGAACAAGCGTTATTGTTCTTTGCAGAAAAACGATTCTGCGAAAAAATGTGAAAATTTCTCCTTCCTGTGCACAGAGGAGGTGCTAGCAGGGAATTCTCTGCCTGCCTTTCCCCAGTGCTGTGCAAGCTCTCCACGGCAACAGCAAATCTGGACTCTGTGCTTTCTTTTATACAGAACAAGCCTTAGTGTTTTCTGCAGAAAAGCGATTCTGCGAAAAATTGTGAACACTTCTCCTTCCCGCGCACAGCGGAGGTGCTAGCAGGGAATTCTCTGCCTGCCTTTCCCCAGTGCTCTGCAAGCCCTGCAGCGCTATAGCAAATCTGGACTCTGTGCTTTCTTTCATCCTGAAAAAGCGTTAGTGTTTTTTTTCAGAAAAGCGATTCTGCGAAAAAATGTGAACATTTCTCCTTCCCGCGCACAGCGAAGGTGCTAGCAGGGAATTCTCTGCCTGCCTTTCCCCAGTGCTCTGTAAGCTCTCCAGGGCAAGAGCAATTCTGGGGCTCTGTGCTTTCTTTCATCCTGAACAAGCGTTAGTGTTCTTTGCAGAAAAACGATTCTGCGAAAAAATGTGAACATTTCTCCTTCCTGTGCACAGAGAAGGTGCTAGCAGGGAATTCTCTGCCTGCCTTTCCCCAGTGCTCTGCAAGCTCTGCAGCGCAATAGCAAATCTGGGGCTCTGTGCTTCATTTCATCCTGAACAAGCGTTAGTGATCTTTGCAGAAAAACGATTCTGCGAAAAAATGTGAACATTTCTCCTTCCTGTGCACAGAGAAGGTGCTAGCAGGGAATTCTCTGCCTGCCTTTCCCCAGTGCTCTGCAAGCTCTGCAGCGCAATAGCAAATCTGGGGCTCTGTGCTTTCTTTCATCCTGAACAAGCGTTAGTGTTCTTTGCAGAAAAACGATTCTGCGAAAAAATGTGAAAATTTCTCCTTCCTGTGCACAGAGAAGGTGCTAGCAGGGAATTCTCTGCCTGGCTTTCCCCAGTGCTGTGCAAGCTCTCCAGGGCAACAGCAAATCTGGACTCTGTGCTTTCTTTTATACAGAACAAGTGTTAGTGTTTTGTGCAGAAAAGCGATTCTGCGAAAAATTGTGAACACTTCTCCTTCCAGCGCACAGCAAAGGTGCTAGCAGGGAATTCTCTGCCTGCCTTTCCCCAGTGCTCTGCAAGCTCTCCAGGGCAAGAGCAATTCTGGGGCTATGTGCTTCATTTCGTCCTGAATAAGCGTTAGTGTTTTCTGCACAAAAGCGAGTCTGCGAAGCAAATGCGAATTGTTCTCCTTCCCGTGCACAGCGAAGGTGCTAGCAGGGAATTCTCTGCCTGCCTTTCCCCAGTGCTCTGCAAGCTCTGCAGCGCTATAGCAAATCTGGACTCTGTGCTTTCTTTCATCCTGAACAAGCGTTAGTGTTTTTTTTCAGAAAAACGATTCTGCGAAAAAATGTGAACATTTCTCCTTCCTGTGCACAGAGGAGGTGCTAGCAGGGAATTCTCTGCCTGCCTTTCCCCAGTGCTCTGTAAGCTCTCCAGGGCAAGAGCAATTCTGGGGCTCTGTGCTTTCTTTCATCCTGAACAAGCGTTAGTGTTCTTTGCAGAAAAACGATTCTGCGAAAAAATGTGAACATTTCTCCATCCTGTGCACAGAGAAGGTGCTAGCAGGGAATTCTCTGCCTGCCTTTCCCCAGTGCTCTGCAAGCTCTGCAGCGCAATAGCAAATCTGGGGCTCTGTGCTTTCTTTCATCCTGAACAAGCGTTAGTGATCTTTGCAGAAAAACGATTCTGCGAAAAAATGTGAACATTTCTCCTTCCTGTGCACAGAGGAGGTGCTAGCAGGGAATTCTCTGCCTGCCTTTCCCCAGTGCTCTGCAAGCTCTCCAGGACAATAGCAAATCTGGGCCTCTGTGCTCTCTTCCGTCCTGAACAAGCCTTAGTGTTTTCTGCTCATAAGTGATTCTGCGAAGCAAATGCGAACACTTTTCCTTCCCGCGCACAGCGGAGGTCCTAGCAGGGAATTCTCTGCCTGCCTTTCCCCAGCGCTCTGCAAGCTCTCCAGCGCAATAGCAAATCTGGGGCTCTGTGCTTTCTTTCATCCTGAACAAGCGTTAGTGTTCTTTGCAGAAAAACGATTCTGCGAAAAAATGTGAACATTTCTCCTTCCTGTGCACAGAGAAGGTGTTAGCAGGGAATGCTCTGCCTGCCTTTCCCCAGTGCTGTGCAAGCTCTCCACGGCAACAGCAAATCTGGACTCTGTGCTTTCTTTTATACAGAACAAGCGTTGGTGTTTTCTGCAGAAAAGCGATTCTGCGAAAAATTGTGAACACTTCTCCTTCCCGCGCACAGCGAAGGTGCTAGCAGGGAATTCTCTGCCTGCCTTTCCCCAGTGCTGTGCAAGCTCTCCAGGGCAAGAGCAAATCTGGGCCTCTGTGCTGTCTTCCGTCCTGAACAAGCGTTAGTGTATTCTGCACAAAAGCGATTCTGCGAAGCAAATGCGAATTGTTCTCCTTCCCGTGCACAGAGAAGGTGCTAGCAGGGAATTCTCTGCCTGCCTTTCCCCAGTGCTCTGCAAGCTCTCCAGGGCAATAGCAAATCTGGGGCTCTGTGCTTTCTTTCATCCTGAACAAGCGTTAGTGTTCTTTGCAGAAAAACGATTCTGCGAAAAAATGTGAACATTTCTCCTTCCCGTGCACAGCGAAGGTGCTAGCAGGGAATTCTCTGCCTGTCTTTCCCCAGTTGTCTGCAAGCACTCCAGGGCAAGAGCAAATCTGGACTCTGTGCTTTCTTTTATACAGAACAAGCCTTAGTGTTTTCTGCAGAAAAGCGATTCTGCGAAAAATTGTGAACACTTCTCCTTCCCGAGCACAGCGGAGGTGCTAGCAGGGAATTCTCTGCCTGCCTTTCCCCAGTGCTCTGCAAGCTCTGCAGCGCTATAGCAAATCTGGACTCTGTGCTTTCTTTCATCCTGAACAAGCGTTAGTGTTTTTTTTCAGAAAAACGATTCTGCGAAAAATTGTGAACATTTCTCCTTCCTGTGCACAGCGAAGGTGCTAGCAGGGAATTCTCTGCCTGGCTTTCCCCAGTGCTGTGCAAGCTCTCCACGGCAACAGCAAATCTGGACTCTGTGCTTTCTTTTATACAGGACAAGCGTTATTGTTTTCTGCAGAAAAGCGATTCTGCGAAAAATTGTGAACAGTTCTCCTTCCCGCGCACAGCGAAGGTGCTAGCAGGGAATTCTCTGCCTGCCTTTCCCCAGTGCTCTGCAAGCTCTCCAGGGCAATAGCAAATCTGGGGCTCTGTGCTTTCTTTCATCCTGAACAAGCGTTAGTGTTCTTTGCAGAAAAACGATTCTGCGAAAAAATGTGAACATTTCTCCTTCCCGTGCACAGCGAAGGTGCTAGCAGGGAATTCTCTGCCTGTCTTTCCCCAGTTGTCTGCAAGCACTCCAGGGCAAGAGCAAATCTGGACTCTGTGCTTTCTTTTATACAGAACAAGCCTTAGTGTTTTCTGCAGAAAAGCGATTCTGCGAAAAATTGTGAACACTTCTCCTTCCCGCGCACAGCGGAGGTGCTAGCAGGGAATTCTCTGCCTGCCTTTCCCCAGTGCTCTGCAAGCTCTGCAGCGCTATAGCAAATCTGGACTCTGTGCTTTCTTTCATCCTGAACAAGCGTTAGTGTTTTTTTTCAGAAAAACGATTCTGCGAAAAAATGTGAACATTTCTCCTTCCTGTGCACAGAGAAGGTGCTAGCAGGGAATTCTCTGCCTGCCTTTCCCCAGTGCTCTGCAAGCTCTGCAGCGCAATAGCAAATCTGGGGCTCTGTGCTTTCTTTCATCCTGAACAAGCGTTAGGGTTCTTTGCAGAAAAGCGATTCTGCGAAAAAATGTGAACTTTTCTCCTTCCTGTGCACAGCGAAGGTGCTAGCAGGGAATTCTCTGCCTGCCTTTCCCCAGTGCTCTGCAAGCTCTCCAGGACAATAGCGAATCTGGGGCCTCTGTGCTCTCTTCCGTCCTGAACAAGCCTTAGTGTTTTCTGCACAAAAGCGATTCTGTGAAGCAAATGCGAACACTTTTCCTTCCCGCGCACAATGGAGGTGCTAGCAGGGAATTCTCTGCCTGCCTTTCCCCAGTGCTCTGCAAGCTCTCCAGGGCAATAGCAAATCTGGGGCTCTGTGCTTCATTTCATCCTGAACAAGCGTTAGTGTTCTTTGCAGAAAAACGATTCTGCGAAAAAATGTGAACATTTCTCCTTCCCGTGCACAGCGAAGGTGCTAGCAGGGAATTCTCTGCCTGTCTTTCCCCAGTTGTCTGCAAGCACTCCAGGGCAAGAGCAAATCTGGACTCTGTGCTTTCTTTTATACAGAACAAGCCTTAGTGTTTTCTGCAGAAAAGCGATTCTGCGAAAAATTGTGAACACTTCTCCTTCCTGTGCACAGAGAAGGTGCTAGCAGGGAATTCTCTGCCTGCCTTTCCCCAGTGCTCTGCAAGCTCTGCAGCGCAATAGCAAATCTGGGGCTCTGTGCTTCATTTCATCCTGAACAAGCGTTAGTGTTTTCTGCTCATAAGTGATTCTGCGAAGCAAATGCGAACACTTTTCCTTCCCGCGCACAGCGGAGGTCCTAGCAGGGAATTCTCTGCCTGCCTTTCCCCAGCGCTCTGCAAGCTCTCCAGCGCAATAGCAAATCTGGGGCTCTGTGCTTTCTTTCATCCTGAACAAGCGTTAGTGTTCTTTGCAGAAAAACGATTCTGCGAAAAAATGTGAACATTTCTCCTTCCTGTGCACAGAGAAGGTGTTAGCAGGGAATGCTCTGCCTGCCTTTCCCCAGTGCTGTGCAAGCTCTCCACGGCAACAGCAAATCTGGACTCTGTGCTTTCTTTTATACAGAACAAGCCTTAGTGTTTTCCGCAGAAAAGCGATTCTGCGAAAAATTGTGAACAGTTCTCCTTCCCGCGCACAGCGAAGGTGCTAGCAGGGAATTCTCTGCCTGCCTTTCCCCAGTGCTCTGCAAGATCTGCAGCGCAATAGCAAATCTGGGGCCCTTTGCTTTCTTTCATCCTGAACAAGCGTTAGGGTTCTTTGCAGAAAAACGATTCTGCGAAAAAATGTGAACTTTTCTCCTTCCTGTGCACAGAGGAGGTGCTAGCAGGGAATTCTCTGCCTGCCTTTCCCCAGTGCTCTGCAAGCTCTCCAGGACAATAGCAAATCTGGGCCTCTGTGCTCTCTTCCGTCCTGAACAAGCGTTAGTGTTTTCTGCTCATAAGTGATTCTGCGAAGCAAATGCGAACACTTTTCCTTCCCGCGCACAGCGGAGGTCCTAGCAGGGAATTCTCTGCCTGCCTTTCCCCAGTGCTCTGCAAGCTCTCCAGCGCAATAGCAAATCTGGGGCTCTGTGCTTTCTTTCATCCTGAACAAGCGTTAGTGTTCTTTGCAGAAAAACGATTCTGCGAAAAAATGTGAAAATTTCTCCTTCCTGTGCACAGAGGAGGTGCTAGCAGGGAATTCTCTGCCTGCCTTTCCCCAGTGCTGTGCAAGCTCTCCACGGCAACAGCAAATCTGGACTCTGTGCTTTCTTTTATACAGAACAAGCGTTAGTGTTTTCTGCAGAAAAGCGATTCTGCGAAAAATTGTGAACAGTTCTCCTTCCCGCGCACAGCGAAGGTGCTAGCAGGGAATTCTCTGCCTGCCTTTCCCCAGTGCTCTGCAAGCTCTGCAGCGCAATAGCAAATCTGGGGCTCTGTGCTTTCTTTCATCCTGAACAAGCGTTAGTGTTCTTTGCAGAAAAACGATTCTGCGAAAAAATGTGAACATTTCTCCTTCCTGTGCACAGCGAAGGTGCTAGCAGGGAATTCTCTGCCTGCCTTTCCCCAGTGCTCTGCAAGCTCTCCAGGGCAAGAGCAAATCTGGGGCTCTGTGCTTCCTTTCGTCCTGAACAAGCGTTAGTGTTTTCTGCACAGAACCGATTCTGCGAAGCAAATGCGAATTGTTCTCCTTCCCGCGCACAGCGGAGGTGCTAGCAGGAAATTCTCTGCCTGCCTTTCCCCAGTGCTCTCCAAGCTCTCCAGTGCAATAGCAAATCTGGGGCTCTGTGCTTTCTTTCATCCTGAACAAGCGTTAGTGTTCTTTGCAGAAAAACGATTCTGTGAAAAAATGTGAACATTTCTCCTTCCTGTGCACAGCGAAGGTGCTAGCAGGGAATTCTCTGCCTGCCTTTCCCCAGTGCTCTGCAAGCTCTCCAGGACAATAGCAAATCTGGGCCTCTGTGCTCTCTTCCGTCCTGAACAAGCGTTAGTGTTTTCTGCTCATAAGTGATTCTGCGAAGCAAATGCGAACACTTTTCCTTCCCGCGCACAGCGGAGGTCCTAGCAGGGAATTCTCTGCCTGCCTTTCCCCAGTGCTGTGCAAGCTCTCCACGGCAACAGCAAATCTGGACTCTGTGCTTTCTTTTATACAGAACAAGTGTTAGTGTTTTCTGCAGAAAAGCAATTCTGCGAAAAATTGTGAACAGTTCTCCTTCCCGCGCACAGCGAAGGTGCTAGCAGGGAATTCTCTGCCTGCCTTTCCCCAGTGCTCTGCAAGCTCTGCAGCGCAATAGCAAATCTTGGGCCCTTTGCTTTTTTTCATCCTGAACAAGCGTTAGGGTTCTTTGCAGAAAAACGATTCTGCGAAAAAATGTGAACTTTTCTCCTTCCTGTGCACAGAGGAGGTGCTAGCAGGGAATTCTCTGCCTGCCTTTCCCCAGTGCTCTGCAAGATCTGCAGCGCAATAGCAAATCTGGGGCTCTGTGCTTCATTTCATCCTGAACAAGCGTTAGTGTTCTTTGCAGAAAAACGATTCTGCGAAAAAATGTGAACATTTCTCCTTCCTGTGCACAGCGAAGGTGCTAGCAGGGAATTCTCTGCCTGCCTTTCCCCAGTGCTCTGCAAGCTCTCCAGGACAATAGGAAATCTGGGGCCTCTGTGCTCTCCTCCGTCCTGAACAAGCCTTAGTGTTTTCTGCACAAAAGCGATTCTGTGAAGCAAATGCGAATTGTTCTCCTTCCCGTGCACAGCGAAGGTGCTAGCAGGGAATTCTCTGCCTGCCTTTCCCCAGTTGTCTGCAAGCACTCCAGGGCAACAGCAAATCTGGACTCTGTGCTTTCTTTTATACAGAACAAGTGTTAGTGTTTTCTGCAGAAAAGCGATTCTGCGAAAAATTGTGAACACTTCTCCTTCCAGCGCACAGCAAAGGTGCTAGCAGGGAATTCTCTGCCTGCCTTTCCCCAGTGCTCTGCAAGCTCTCCAGGGCAAGAGCAATTCTGGGGCTATGTGCTTCATTTCGTCCTGAATAAGCGTTAGTGTTTTCTGCACAAAAGCGAGTCTGAGAAGCAAATGCGAATTGTTCTCCTTCCCGTGCACAGCGAAGGTGCTAGCAGGGAATTCTCTGCCTGCCTTTCCCCAGTGCTCTGCAAGCTCTGCAGCGCAATAGCAAATCTGGGGCCCTGTGCTTTCTTTCATCCTGAACAAGCGTTATTGTTCTTTGCAGAAAAACGATTCTGCGAAAAAATGTGAAAATTTCTCCTTCCTGTGCACAGAGGAGGTGCTAGCAGGGAATTCTCTGCCTGCCTTTCCCCAGTTGTCTGCAAGCACTCCAGGGCAAGAGCAAATCTGGACTCTGTGCTTTCTTTTATACAGAACAAGCCTTAGTGTTTTCTGCAGAAAAGCGATTCTGCGAAAAATTGTGAACACTTCTCCTTCCCGCGCACAGCGGAGGTGCTAGCAGGGAATTCTCTGCCTGCCTTTCCCCAGTGCTCTGCAAGCTCTGCAGCGCTATAGCAAATCTGGACTCTGTGCTTTCTTTCATCCTGAACAAGCGTTAGTGTTTTTTTTCAGAAAAGCGATTCTGCGAAAAAATGTGAACATTTCTCCTTCCCGCGCACAGCGAAGGTGCTAGCAGGGAATTCTCTGCCTGCCTTTCCCCAGTGCTCTGTAAGCTCTCCAGGGCAAGAGCAATTCTGGGGCTCTGTGCTTTCTTTCATCCTGAACAAGCGTTAGTGTTCTTTGCAGAAAAACGATTCTGCGAAAAAATGTGAACATTTCTCCTTCCTGTGCACAGAGAAGGTGCTAGCAGGGAATTCTCTGCCTGCCTTTCCCCAGTGCTCTGCAAGCTCTGCAGCGCAATAGCAAATCTGGGGCTCTGTGCTTCATTTCATCCTGAACAAGCGTTAGTGATCTTTGCAGAAAAACGATTCTGCGAAAAAATGTGAACATTTCTCCTTCCTGTGCACAGAGAAGGTGCTAGCAGGGAATTCTCTGCCTGCCTTTCCCCAGTGCTCTGCAAGCTCTGCAGCGCAATAGCAAATCTGGGGCTCTGTGCTTTCTTTCATCCTGAACAAGCGTTAGTGTTCTTTGCAGAAAAACGATTCTGCGAAAAAATGTGAAAATTTCTCCTTCCTGTGCACAGAGGAGGTGCTAGCAGGGAATTCTCTGCCTGCCTTTCCCCAGTGCTGTGCAAGCTCTCCAGGGCAACAGCAAATCTGGACTCTGTGCTTTCTTTTATACAGAACAAGTGTTAGTGTTTTGTGCAGAAAAGCGATTCTGCGAAAAATTGTGAACACTTCTCCTTCCAGCGCACAGCAAAGGTGCTAGCAGGGAATTCTCTGCCTGCCTTTCCCCAGTGCTCTGCAAGCTCTCCAGGGCAAGAGCAATTCTGGGGCTATGTGCTTCATTTCGTCCTGAATAAGCGTTAGTGTTTTCTGCACAAAAGCGATTCTGCGAAGCAAATGCGAATTGTTCTCCTTCCCGTGCACAGCGAAGGTGCTAGCAGGGAATTCTCTGCCTGCCTTTCCCCAGTGCTCTGCAAGCTCTGCAGCGCTATAGCAAATCTGGACTCTGTGCTTTCTTTCATCCTGAACAAGCGTTAGTGTTTTTTTTCAGAAAAACGATTCTGCGAAAAAATGTGAACATTTCTCCTTCCCGCGCACAGCGAAGGTGCTAGCAGGGAATTCTCTGCCTGCCTTTCCCCAGTGCTCTGTAAGCTCTCCAGGGCAAGAGCAATTCTGGGGCTCTGTGCTTTCTTTCATCCTGAACAAGCGTTAGTGTTCTTTGCAGAAAAACGATTCTGCGAAAAAATGTGAACATTTCTCCATCCTGTGCACAGAGAAGGTGCTAGCAGGGAATTCTCTGCCTGCCTTTCCCCAGTGCTCTGCAAGCTCTGCAGCGCAATAGCAAATCTGGGGCTCTGTGCTTTCTTTCATCCTGAACAAGCGTTAGTGATCTTTGCAGAAAAACGATTCTGCGAAAAAATGTGAACATTTCTCCTTCCTGTGCACAGAGGAGGTGCTAGCAGGGAATTCTCTGCCTGCCTTTCCCCAGTGCTCTGCAAGCTCTCCAGGACAATAGCAAATCTGGGCCTCTGTGCTCTCTTCCGTCCTGAACAAGCGTTAGTGTTTTCTGCTCATAAGTGATTCTGCGAAGCAAATGCGAACACTTTTCCTTCCCGCGCACAGCGGAGGTCCTAGCAGGGAATTCTCTGCCTGCCTTTCCCCAGCGCTCTGCAAGCTCTCCAGCGCAATAGCAAATCTGGGGCTCTGTGCTTTCTTTCATCCTGAACAAGCGTTAGTGTTCTTTGCAGAAAAACGATTCTGCGAAAAAATGTGAACATTTCTCCTTCCTGTGCACAGAGAAGGTGTTAGCAGGGAATGCTCTGCCTGCCTTTCCCCAGTGCTGTGCAAGCTCTCCACGGCAACAGCAAATCTGGACTCTGTGCTTTCTTTTATACAGAACAAGCGTTGGTGTTTTCTGCAGAAAAGCGATTCTGCGAAAAATTGTGAACACTTCTCCTTCCCGCGCACAGCGAAGGTGCTAGCAGGGAATTCTCTGCCTGCCTTTCCCCAGTGCTGTGCAAGCTCTCCAGGGCAAGAGCAAATCTGGGCCTCTGTGCTGTCTTCCGTCCTGAACAAGCGTTAGTGTATTCTGCACAAAAGCGATTCTGCGAAGCAAATGCGAATTGTTCTCCTTCCCGTGCACAGAGAAGGTGCTAGCAGGGAATTCTCTGCCTGCCTTTCCCCAGTGCTCTGCAAGCTCTCCAGGGCAATAGCAAATTTGGGGCTCTGTGCTTTCTTTCATCCTGAACAAGCGTTAGTGTTCTTTGCAGAAAAACGATTCTGCGAAAAAATGTGAACATTTCTCCTTCCCGTGCACAGCGAAGGTGCTAGCAGGGAATTCTCTGCCTGTCTTTCCCCAGTTGTCTGCAAGCACTCCAGGGCAAGAGCAAATCTGGACTCTGTGCTTTCTTTTATACAGAACAAGCCTTAGTGTTTTCTGCAGAAAAGCGATTCTGCGAAAAATTGTGAACACTTCTCCTTCCCGAGCACAGCGGAGGTGCTAGCAGGGAATTCTCTGCCTGCCTTTCCCCAGTGCTCTGCAAGCTCTGCAGCGCTATAGCAAATCTGGACTCTGTGCTTTCTTTCATCCTGAACAAGCGTTAGTGTTTTTTTTCAGAAAAACGATTCTGCGAAAAAATGTGAACATTTCTCCTTCCTGTGCACAGCGAAGGTGCTAGCAGGGAATTCTCTGCCTGGCTTTCCCCAGTGCTGTGCAAGCTCTCCACGGCAACAGCAAATCTGGACTCTGTGCTTTCTTTTATACAGGACAAGCGTTATTGTTTTCTGCAGAAAAGCGATTCTGCGAAAAATTGTGAACAGTTCTCCTTCCCGCGCACAGCGAAGGTGCTAGCAGGGAATTCTCTGCCTGCCTTTCCCCAGTGCTCTGCAAGCTCTCCAGGGCAATAGCAAATCTGGGGCTCTGTGCTTTCTTTCATCCTGAACAAGCGTTAGTGTTCTTTGCAGAAAAACGATTCTGCGAAAAAATGTGAACATTTCTCCTTCCCGTGCACAGCGAAGGTGCTAGCAGGGAATTCTCTGCCTGTCTTTCCCCAGTTGTCTGCAAGCACTCCAGGGCAAGAGCAAATCTGGACTCTGTGCTTTCTTTTATACAGAACAAGCCTTAGTGTTTTCTGCAGAAAAGCGATTCTGCGAAAAATTGTGAACACTTCTCTTTCCCGCGCACAGCGGAGGTGCTAGCAGGGAATTCTCTGCCTGCCTTTCCCCAGTGCTCTGCAAGCTCTGCAGCGCTATAGCAAATCTGGACTCTGTGCTTTCTTTCATCCTGAACAAGCGTTAGTGTTTTTTTTCAGAAAAACGATTCTGCGAAAAAATGTGAACATTTCTCCTTCCTGTGCACAGAGAAGGTGCTAGCAGGGAATTCTCTGCCTGCCTTTCCCCAGTGCTCTGCAAGCTCTGCAGCGCAATAGCAAATCTGGGGCTCTGTGCTTTCTTTCATCCTGAACAAGCGTTAGGGTTCTTTGCAGAAAAGCGATTCTGCGAAAAAATGTGAACTTTTCTCCTTCCTGTGCACAGCGAAGGTGCTAGCAGGGAATTCTCTGCCTGCCTTTCCCCAGTGCTCTGCA
The DNA here is from genome assembly GCF_047716275.1 of Strix uralensis. Lineage (NCBI taxonomy): Eukaryota > Metazoa > Chordata > Aves > Strigiformes > Strigidae > Strix > Strix uralensis. Next base: position 5,241,431 of record NC_133972.1, on the reverse strand, counting down.
AGCTCTCCAGGACAATAGCGAATCTGGGGCCTCTGTGCTCTCTTCCGTCCTGAACAAGCCTTAGTGTTTTCTGCACAAAAGCGATTCTGTGAAGCAAATGCGAACACTTTTCCTTCCCGCGCACAGCGGAGGTGCTAGCAGGGAATTCTCTGCCTGCCTTTCCCCAGTGCTCTGCAAGCTCTCCAGGGCAATAGCAAATCTGGGGCTCTGTGCTTCATTTCATCCTGAACAAGCGTTAGTGTTCTTTGCAGAAAAACGATTCTGCGAAAAAATGTGAACATTTCTCCTTCCCGTGCACAGCGAAGGTGCTAGCAGGGAATTCTCTGCCTGTCTTTCCCCAGTTGTCTGCAAGCACTCCAGGGCAAGAGCAAATCTGGACTCTGTGCTTTCTTTTATACAGAACAAGCCTTAGTGTTTTCTGCAGAAAAGCGATTCTGCGAAAAATTGTGAACATTTCTCCTTCCCGAGCACAGCGGAGGTGCTAGCAGGGAATTCTCTGCCTGCCTTTCCCCAGTGCTCTGCAAGCTCTGCAGCGCAATAGCAAATCTGGGGCCCTTTGCTTTCTTTCATCCTGAACAAGCGTTAGGGTTCTTTGCAGAAAAACGATTCTGCGAAAAAATGTGAACTTTTCTCCTTCCTGTGCACAGAGGAGGTGCTAGCAGGGAATTCTCTGCCTGCCTTTCCCCAGTGCTCTGCAAGCTCTCCAGCGCAATAGCAAATCTGGGGCTCTGTGCTTTCTTTCATCCTGAACAAGCGTTAGTGTTCTTTGCAGAAAAACGATTCTGCGAAAAAATGTGAACATTTCTCCTTCCCGTGCACAGCGAAGGTGCTAGCAGGGAATTCTCTGCCTGTCTTTCCCCAGTTGTCTGCAAGCACTCCAGGGCAAGAGCAAATCTGGACTCTGTGCTTTCTTTTATACTGAACAAGCCTTAGTGTTTTCTGCAGAAAAGCGATTCTGCGAAAAATTGTGAACACTTCTCCTTCCCGAGCACAGCGGAGGTGCTAGCAGGGAATTCTCTGCCTGCCTTTCCCCAGTGCTCTGCAAGCTCTGCAGCGCTATAGCAAATCTGGACTCTGTGCTTTCTTTCATCCTGAACAAGCGTTAGTGTTTTTTTTCAGAAAAACGATTCTGCGAAAAAATGTGAACATTTCTCCTTCCTGTGCACAGCGAAGGTGCTAGCAGGGAATTCTCTGCCTGGCTTTCCCCAGTGCTGTGCAAGCTCTCCACGGCAACAGCAAATCTGGACTCTGTGCTTTCTTTTATACAGGACAAGCGTTATTGTTTTCTGCAGAAAAGCGATTCTGCGAAAAATTGTGAACAGTTCTCCTTCCCGCGCACAGCGAAGGTGCTAGCAGGGAATTCTCTGCCTGCCTTTCCCCAGTGCTCTGCAAGCTCTCCAGGGCAATAGCAAATCTGGGGCTCTGTGCTTTCTTTCATCCTGAACAAGCGTTAGTGTTCTTTGCAGAAAAACGATTCTGCGAAAAAATGTGAACATTTCTCCTTCCCGTGCACAGCGAAGGTGCTAGCAGGGAATTCTCTGCCTGTCTTTCCCCAGTTGTCTGCAAGCACCCCAGGGCAAGAGCAAATCTGGACTCTGTGCTTTCTTTTATACAGAACAAGCCTTAGTGTTTTCTGCAGAAAAGCGATTCTGCGAAAAATTGTGAACACTTCTCCTTCCCGCGCACAGCGGAGGTGCTAGCAGGGAATTCTCTGCCTGCCTTTCCCCAGTGCTCTGCAAGCTCTGCAGCGCTATAGCAAATCTGGACTCTGTGCTTTCTTTCATCCTGAACAAGCGTTAGTGTTTTTTTTCAGAAAAACGATTCTGCGAAAAAATGTGAACATTTCTCCTTCCTGTGCACAGAGAAGGTGCTAGCAGGGAATTCTCTGCCTGCCTTTCCCCAGTGCTCTGCAAGCTCTGCAGCGCAATAGCAAATCTGGGGCTCTGTGCTTTCTTTCATCCTGAACAAGCGTTAGGGTTCTTTGCAGAAAAGCGATTCTGCGAAAAAATGTGAACTTTTCTCCTTCCTGTGCACAGCGAAGGTGCTAGCAGGGAATTCTCTGCCTGCCTTTCCCCAGTGCTCTGCAAGCTCTCCAGGACAATAGCGAATCTGGGGCCTCTGTGCTCTCTTCCGTCCTGAACAAGCCTTAGTGTTTTCTGCACAAAAGCGATTCTGTGAAGCAAATGCGAACACTTTTCCTTCCCGCGCACAGCGGAGGTGCTAGCAGGGAATTCTCTGCCTGCCTTTCCCCAGTGCTCTGCAAGCTCTCCAGGGCAATAGCAAATCTGGGGCTCTGTGCTTCATTTCATCCTGAACAAGCGTTAGTGTTCTTTGCAGAAAAACGATTCTGCGAAAAAATGTGAACATTTCTCCTTCCCGTGCACAGCGAAGGTGCTAGCAGGGAATTCTCTGCCTGTCTTTCCCCAGTTGTCTGCAAGCACTCCAGGGCAAGAGCAAATCTGGACTCTGTGCTTTCTTTTATACAGAACAAGCCTTAGTGTTTTCTGCAGAAAAGCGATTCTGCGAAAAATTGTGAACACTTCTCCTTCCCGAGCACAGCGGAGGTGCTAGCAGGGAATTCTCTGCCTGCCTTTCCCCAGTGCTCTGCAAGCTCTGCAGCGCTATAGCAAATCTGGACTCTGTGCTTTCTTTCATCCTGAACAAGCGTTAGTGTTTTTTTTCAGAAAAACGATTCTGCGAAAAAATGTGAACATTTCTCCTTCCCGCGCACAGCGGAGGTCCTAGCAGGGAATTCTCTGCCTGCCTTTCCCCAGCGCTCTGCAAGCTCTCCAGCGCAATAGCAAATCTGGGGCTCTGTGCTTTCTTTCATCCTGAACAAGCGTTAGTGTTCTTTGCAGAAAAACGATTCTGCGAAAAAATGTGAAAATTTCTCCTTCCTGTGCACAGCAAAGGTGCTAGCAGGGAATTCTCTGCCTGCCTTTCCCCAGTGCTGTGCAAGCTCTCCACGGCAACAGCAAATCTGGACTCTGTGCTTTCTTTTATACAGGACAAGCGTTATTGTTTTCTGCAGAAAAGCGATTCTGCGAAAAATTGTGAACAGTTCTCCTTCCCGCGCACAGCGAAGGTGCTAGCAGGGAATTCTCTGCCTGCCTTTCCCCAGTGCTCTGCAAGCTCTGCAGCGCAATAGCAAATCTGGGGCCCTTTGCTTTCTTTCATCCTGAACAAGCGTTAGGGTTCTTTGCAGAAAAACGATTCTGCGAAAAAATGTGAACTTTTCTCCTTCCTGTGCACAGAGGAGGTGCTAGCAGGGAATTCTCTGCCTGCCTTTCCCCAGTGCTCTGCAAGCTCTCCAGCGCAATAGCAAATCTGGGGCTCTGTGCTTTCTTTCATCCTGAACAAGCGTTAGTGTTCTTTGCAGAAAAACGATTCTGCGAAAAAATGTGAACATTTCTCCTTCCCGTGCACAGCGAAGGTGCTAGCAGGGAATTCTCTGCCTGTCTTTCCCCAGTTGTCTGCAAGCACTCCAGGGCAAGAGCAAATCTGGACTCTGTGCTTTCTTTTATACAGAACAAGCCTTAGTGTTTTCTGCAGAAAAGCGATTCTGCGAAAAATTGTGAACACTTCTCCTTCCCGCGCACAGCGGAGGTGCTAGCAGGGAATTCTCTGCCTGCCTTTCCCCAGTGCTGTGCAAGCTCTGCAGCGCTATAGCAAATCTGGACTCTGTGCTTTCTTTCATCCTGAACAAGCGTTAGTGTTTTTTTTCAGAAAAACGATTCTGCGAAAAAATGTGAACATTTCTCCTTCCTGTGCACAGAGAAGGTGCTAGCAGGGAATTCTCTGCCTGCCTTTCCCCAGTGCTCTGCAAGCTCTGCAGCGCAATAGCAAATCTGGGGCTCTGTGCTTCATTTCATCCTGAACAAGCGTTAGTGATCTTTGCAGAAAAACGATTCTGCGAAAAAATGTGAACATTTCTCCTTCCTGTGCACAGAGAAGGTGCTAGCAGGGAATTCTCTGCCTGCCTTTCCCCAGTGCTCTGTAAGCTCTCCAGGGCAAGAGCAATTCTGGGGCTCTGTGCTTCATTTCGTCCTGAATAAGCGTTAGTGTTTTCTGCACAAAAGCGAGTCTGCGAAGCAAATGCGAATTGTTCTCCTTCCCGTGCACAGCGAAGGTGCTAGCAGGGAATTCTCTGCCTGCCTTTCCCCAGTGCTCTGCAAGCTCTGCAGCGCAATAGCAAATCTGGGGCTCTGTGCTTTCTTTCATCCTGAACAAGCGTTAGTGTTCTTTGCAGAAAAACGATTCTGCGAAAAAATGTGAACATTTCTCCTTCCTGTGCACAGAGAAGGTGTTAGCAGGGAATTCTCTGCCTGCCTTTCCCCAGTGCTGTGCAAGCTCTCCACGGCAACAGCAAATCTGGACTCTGTGCTTTCTTTTATACAGAACAAGCGTTGGTGTTTTCTGCAGAAAAGCGATTCTGCGAAAAATTGTGAACACTTCTCCTTCCCGCGCACAGCGAAGGTGCTAGCAGGGAATTCTCTGCCTGCCTTTCCCCAGTGCTGTGCAAGCTCTCCAGGGCAAGAGCAAATCTGGGCCTCTGTGCTGTCTTCCGTCCTGAACAAGCGTTAGTGTATTCTGCACAAAAGCGATTCTGCGAAGCAAATGCGAATTGTTCTCCTTCCCGTGCACAGAGAAGGTGCTAGCAGGGAATTCTCTGCCTGCCTTTCCCCAGTGCTCTGCAAGCTCTCCAGGGCAATAGCAAATCTGGGGCTCTGTGCTTTCTTTCATCCTGAACAAGCGTTAGTGTTCTTTGCAGAAAAACGATTCTGCGAAAAAATGTGAACATTTCTCCTTCCCGTGCACAGCGAAGGTGCTAGCAGGGAATTCTCTGCCTGTCTTTCCCCAGTTGTCTGCAAGCACTCCAGGGCAAGAGCAAATCTGGACTCTGTGCTTTCTTTTATACAGAACAAGCCTTAGTGTTTTCTGCAGAAAAGCGATTCTGCGAAAAATTGTGAACACTTCTCCTTCCCGAGCACAGCGGAGGTGCTAGCAGGGAATTCTCTGCCTGCCTTTCCCCAGTGCTCTGCAAGCTCTGCAGCGCTATAGCAAATCTGGACTCTGTGCTTTCTTTCATCCTGAACAAGCGTTAGTGTTTTTTTTCAGAAAAACGATTCTGCGAAAAAATGTGAACATTTCTCCTTCCTGTGCACAGCGAAGGTGCTAGCAGGGAATTCTCTGCCTGGCTTTCCCCAGTGCTGTGCAAGCTCTCCACGGCAACAGCAAATCTGGACTCTGTGCTTTCTTTTATACAGGACAAGCGTTATTGTTTTCTGCAGAAAAGCGATTCTGCGAAAAATTGTGAACAGTTCTCCTTCCCGCGCACAGCGAAGGTGCTAGCAGGGAATTCTCTGCCTGCCTTTCCCCAGTGCTCTGCAAGCTCTCCAGGGCAATAGCAAATCTGGGGCTCTGTGCTTTCTTTCATCCTGAACAAGCGTTAGTGTTCTTTGCAGAAAAACGATTCTGCGAAAAAATGTGAACATTTCTCCTTCCCGTGCACAGCGAAGGTGCTAGCAGGGAATTCTCTGCCTGTCTTTCCCCAGTTGTCTGCAAGCACTCCAGGGCAAGAGCAAATCTGGACTCTGTGCTTTCTTTTATACAGAACAAGCCTTAGTGTTTTCTGCAGAAAAGCGATTCTGCGAAAAATTGTGAACACTTCTCCTTCCCGCGCACAGCGGAGGTGCTAGCAGGGAATTCTCTGCCTGCCTTTCCCCAGTGCTCTGCAAGCTCTGCAGCGCTATAGCAAATCTGGACTCTGTGCTTTCTTTCATCCTGAACAAGCGTTAGTGTTTTTTTTCAGAAAAACGATTCTGCGAAAAAATGTGAACATTTCTCCTTCCTGTGCACAGAGAAGGTGCTAGCAGGGAATTCTCTGCCTGCCTTTCCCCAGTGCTCTGCAAGCTCTGCAGCGCAATAGCAAATCTGGGGCTCTGTGCTTTCTTTCATCCTGAACAAGCGTTAGGGTTCTTTGCAGAAAAGCGATTCTGCGAAAAAATGTGAACTTTTCTCCTTCCTGTGCACAGCGAAGGTGCTAGCAGGGAATTCTCTGCCTGCCTTTCCCCAGTGCTCTGCAAGCTCTCCAGGACAATAGCGAATCTGGGGCCTCTGTGATTCTCTTCCGTCCTGAACAAGCCTTAGTGTTTTCTGCACAAAAGCGATTCTGTGAAGCAAATGCGAACACTTTTCCTTCCCGCGCACAGCGGAGGTGCTAGCAGGGAATTCTCTGCCTGCCTTTCCCCAGTGCTCTGCAAGCTCTCCAGGGCAATAGCAAATCTGGGGCTGTGTGCTTCATTTCATCCTGAACAAGCGTTAGTGTTCTTTGCAGAAAAACGATTCTGCGAAAAAATGTGAACATTTCTCCTTCCCGTGCACAGCGAAGGTGCTAGCAGGGAATTCTCTGCCTGTCTTTCCCCAGTTGTCTGCAAGCACTCCAGGGCAAGAGCAAATCTGGACTCTGTGCTTTCTTTTATACAGAACAAGCCTTAGTGTTTTCTGCAGAAAAGCGATTCTGCGAAAAATTGTGAACACTTCTCCTTCCCGAGCACAGCGAAGGTGCTAGCAGGGAATTCTCTGCCTGCCTTTCCCCAGTGCTCTGCAAGCTCTGCAGCGCTATAGCAAATCTGGACTCTGTGCTTTCTTTCATCCTGAACAAGCGTTAGTGTTTTTTTTCAGAAAAACGATTCTGCGAAAAAATGTGAACATTTCTCCTTCCCGCGCACAGCGGAGGTCCTAGCAGGGAATTCTCTGCCTGCCTTTCCCCAGCGCTCTGCAAGCTCTCCAGCGCAATAGCAAATCTGGGGCTCTGTGCTTTCTTTCATCCTGAACAAGCATTAGTGTTCTTTGCAGAAAAACGATTCTGCGAAAAAATGTGAAAATTTCTCCTTCCTGTGCACAGAGGAGGTGCTAGCAGGGAATTCTCTGCCTGCCTTTCCCCAGTGCTGTGCAAGCTCTCCACGGCAACAGCAAATCTGGACTCTGTGCTTTCTTTTATACAGAACAAGCCTTAGTGTTTTCTGCAGAAAAGCGATTCTGCGAAAAATTGTGAACACTTCTCCTTCCCGCGCACAGCGAAGGTGCTAGCAGGGAATTCTCTGCCTGCCTTTCCCCAGTGCTCCGCAAGCTCTGCAGCGCAATAGCAAATCTGGGGCCCTTTGCTTTCTTTCATCCTGAACAAGCGTTAGGGTTCTTTGCAGAAAAACGATTCTGCGAAAAAATGTGAACTTTTCTCCTTCCTGTGCACAGCAAAGGTGCTAGCAGGGAATTCTCTGCCTGCCTTTCCCCAGTGCTCTGCAAGCTCTCCAGGACAATAGCAAATCTGGGCCTCTGTGCTCTCTTCCGTCCTGAACAAGCGTTAGTGTTTTCTGCTCATAAGTGATTCTGCGAAGCAAATGCGAACACTTTTCCTTCCCGCGCACAGCGGAGGTCCTAGCAGGGAATTCTCTGCCTGCCTTTCCCCAGCGCTCTGCAAGCTCTCCAGCGCAATAGCAAATCTGGGGCTCTGTGCTTTCTTTCATCCTGAACAAGCGTTAGTGTTCTTTGCAGAAAAACGATTCTGCGAAAAAATGTGAACATTTCTCCTTCCTGTGCACAGAGAAGGTGTTAGCAGGGAATGCTCTGCCTGCCTTTCCCCAGTGCTGTGCAAGCTCTCCACGGCAACAGCAAATCTGGACTCTGTGCTTTCTTTTATACAGAACAAGCGTTAGTGTTTTCTGTAGAAAAGCGATTCTGCGAAAAATTGTGAACAGTTCTCCTTCCCGCGCACAGCGAAGGTGCTAGCAGGGAATTCTCTGCCTGCCTTTCCCCAGTGCTGTGCAAGCTCTCCAGGGCAAGAGCAAATCTGGGCCTCTGTGCTGTCTTCCGTCCTGAACAAGCGTTAGTGTTTTCTGCACAAAAGCGATTCTGCGAAGCAAATGCGAATTGTTCTCCTTCCCGTGCACAGAGAAGGTGCTAGCAGGGAATTCTCTGCCTGCCTTTCCCCAGTGCTCTGCAAGCTCTGCAGCGCAATAGCAAATCTGGGGCTCTGTGCTTTCTTTCATCCTGAACAAGCGTTAGTGTTCTTTGCAGAAAAACGATTCTGCGAAAAAATGTGAACATTTCTCCTTCCTGTGCACAGCGAAGGTGCTAGCAGGGAATTCTCTGCCTGCCTTTCCCCAGTGCTCTGCAAGCTCTCCAGGACAATAGCAAATCTGGGGCCTCTGTGCTCTCTTCCGTCCTGAACAAGCCTTAGTGTTTTCTGCACAAAAGCGATTCTGTGAAGCAAATGCGAACACTTTTCCTTCCCGCGCACAGCGGAGGTGCTAGCAGGGAATTCTCTGCCTGCCTTTCCCCAGTGCTCTGCAAGCTCTCCAGGGCAATAGCAAATCTGGGGCTCTGTGCTTTCTTTCATCCTGAACAAGCGTTAGTGTTCTTTGCAGAAAAACGATTCTGCGAAAAAATGTGAACATTTCTCCTTCCCGTGCACAGCGAAGGTGCTAGCAGGGAATTCTCTGCCTGTCTTTCCCCAGTTGTCTGCAAGCACTCCAGGGCAAGAGCAAATCTGGACTCTGTGCTTTCTTTTATACAGAACAAGCCTTAGTGTTTTCTGCAGAAAAGCGATTCTGCGAAAAATTGTGAACACTTCTCCTTCCCGAGCACAGCGGAGGTGCTAGCAGGGAATTCTCTGCCTGCCTTTCCCCAGTGCTCTGCAAGCTCTGCAGCGCTATAGCAAATCTGGACTCTGTGCTTTCTTTCATCCTGAACAAGCGTTAGTGTTTTTTTTCAGAAAAACGATTCTGCGAAAAAATGTGAACATTTCTCCTTCCAGCGCACAGCGAAGGTGCTAGCAGGGAATTCTCTGCCTGCCTTTCCCCAGTGCTCTGTAAGCTCTCCAGGGCAAGAGCAATTCTGGGGCTCTGTGCTTTCTTTCATCCTGAACAAGCGTTAGTGTTCTTTGCAGAAAAACGATTCTGCGAAAAAATGTGAACATTTCTCCTTCCTGTGCACAGAGAAGGTGCTAGCAGGGAATTCTCTGCCTGCCTTTCCCCAGTGCTCTGCAAGCTCTGCAGCGCAATAGCAAATCTGGGGCTCTGTGCTTTCTTTCATCCTGAACAAGCGTTAGTGTTCTTTGCAGAAAAACGATTCTGCGAAAAAATGAGAAAATTTCTCCTTCCTGTGCACAGCAAAGGTGCTAGCAGGGAATTCTCTGCCTGCCTTTCCCCAGTGCTGTGCAAGCTCTCCACGGCAACAGCAAATCTGGACTCTGTGCTTTCTTTTATACAGAACAAGCGTTAGTGTTTTCTGCAGAAAAGCGATTCTGCGAAAAATTGTGAACAGTTCTCCTTCCCGCGCACAGCGAAGGTGCTAGCAGGGAATTCTCTGCCTGCCTTTCCCCAGTGCTCTGCAAGCTCTGCAGCGCAATAGCAAATCTGGGGCCCTTTGCTTTCTTTCATCCTGAACAAGCGTTAGGGTTCTTTGCAGAAAAACGATTCTGCGAAAAAATGTGAACTTTTCTCCTTCCTGTGCACAGAGGAGGTGCTAGCAGGGAATTCTCTGCCTGCCTTTCCCCAGTGCTCTGCAAGCTCTCCAGGACAATAGCAAATCTGGGCCTCTGTGCTCTCTTCCGTCCTGAACAAGCGTTAGTGTTTTCTGCTCATAAGTGATTCTGCGAAGCAAATGCGAACACTTTTCCTTCCCGCGCACAGCGGAGGTCCTAGCAGGGAATTCTCTGCCTGCCTTTCCCCAGCGCTCTGCAAGCTCTCCAGCGCAATAGCAAATCTGGGGCTCTGTGCTTCATTTCATCCTGAACAAGCGTTAGTGATCTTTGCAGAAAAACGATTCTGCGAAAAAATGTGAACATTTCTCCTTCCTGTGCACAGAGGAGGTGCTAGCAGGGAATTCTCTGCCTGCCTTTCCCCAGTGCTCTGTAAGCTCTCCAGGGCAAGAGCAATTCTGGGGCTCTGTGCTTCATTTCGTCCTGAATAAGCGTTAGTGTTTTCTGCACAAAAGCGAGTCTGCGAAGCAAATGCGAATTGTTCTCCTTCCCGTGCACAGCGAAGGTGCTAGCAGGGAATTCTCTGCCTGCCTTTCCCCAGTGCTCTGCAAGCTCTGCAGCGCAATAGCAAATCTGGGGCTCTGTGCTTTCTTTCATCCTGAACAAGCATTAGTGTTCTTTGCAGAAAAACGATTCTGCGAAAAAATGTGAAAATTTCTCCTTCCTGTGCACAGAGGAGGTGCTAGCAGGGAATTCTCTGCCTGCCTTTCCCCAGTGCTGTGCAAGCTCTCCACGGCAACAGCAAATCTGGACTCTGTGCTTTCTTTTATACAGAACAAGCCTTAGTGTTTTCTGCAGAAAAGCGATTCTGCGAAAAATTGTGAACACTTCTCCTTCCCGCGCACAGCGAAGGTGCTAGCAGGGAATTCTCTGCCTGCCTTTCCCCAGTGCTCCGCAAGCTCTGCAGCGCAATAGCAAATCTGGGGCCCTTTGCTTTCTTTCATCCTGAACAAGCGTTAGGGTTCTTTGCAGAAAAACGATTCTGCGAAAAAATGTGAACTTTTCTCCTTCCTGTGCACAGCAAAGGTGCTAGCAGGGAATTCTCTGCCTGCCTTTCCCCAGTGCTCTGCAAGCTCTCCAGGACAATAGCAAATCTGGGCCTCTGTGCTCTCTTCCGTCCTGAACAAGCGTTAGTGTTTTCTGCTCATAAGTGATTCTGCGAAGCAAATGCGAACACTTTTCCTTCCCGCGCACAGCGGAGGTCCTAGCAGGGAATTCTCTGCCTGCCTTTCCCCAGCGCTCTGCAAGCTCTCCAGCGCAATAGCAAATCTGGGGCTCTGTGCTTTCTTTCATCCTGAACAAGCGTTAGTGTTCTTTGCAGAAAAACGATTCTGCGAAAAAATGTGAACATTTCTCCTTCCTGTGCACAGAGAAGGTGTTAGCAGGGAATTCTCTGCCTGCCTTTCCCCAGTGCTGTGCAAGCTCTCCACGGCAACAGCAAATCTGGACTCTGTGCTTTCTTTTATACAGAACAAGCGTTAGTGTTTTCTGTAGAAAAGCGATTCTGCGAAAAATTGTGAACAGTTCTCCTTCCCGCGCACAGCGAAGGTGCTAGCAGGGAATTCTCTGCCTGCCTTTCCCCAGTGCTGTGCAAGCTCTCCAGGGCAAGAGCAAATCTGGGCCTCTGTGCTGTCTTCCGTCCTGAACAAGCGTTAGTGTTTTCTGCACAAAAGCGATTCTGCGAAGCAAATGCGAATTGTTCTCCTTCCCGTGCACAGAGAAGGTGCTAGCAGGGAATTCTCTGCCTGCCTTTCCCCAGTGCTCTGCAAGCTCTGCAGCGCAATAGCAAATCTGGGGCTCTGTGCTTTCTTTCATCCTGAACAAGCGTTAGTGTTCTTTGCAGAAAAACGATTCTGCGAAAAAATGTGAACATTTCTCCTTCCTGTGCACAGCGAAGGTGCTAGCAGGGAATTCTCTGCCTGCCTTTCCCCAGTGCTCTGCAAGCTCTCCAGGACAATAGCAAATCTGGGGCCTCTGTGCTCTCTTCCGTCCTGAACAAGCCTTAGTGTTTTCTGCACAAAAGCGATTCTGTGAAGCAAATGCGAACACTTTTCCTTCCCGCGCACAGCGGAGGTGCTAGCAGGGAATTCTCTGCCTGCCTTTCCCCAGTGCTCTGCAAGCTCTCCAGGGCAATAGCAAATCTGGGGCTCTGTGCTTTCTTTCATCCTGAACAAGCGTTAGTGTTCTTTGCAGAAAAACGATTCTGCGAAAAAATGTGAACATTTCTCCTTCCCGTGCACAGCGAAGGTGCTAGCAGGGAATTCTCTGCCTGTCTTTCCCCAGTTGTCTGCAAGCACTCCAGGGCAAGAGCAAATCTGGACTCTGTGCTTTCTTTTATACAGAACAAGCCTTAGTGTTTTCTGCAGAAAAGCGATTCTGCGAAAAATTGTGAACACTTCTCCTTCCCGAGCACAGCGGAGGTGCTAGCAGGGAATTCTCTGCCTGCCTTTCCCCAGTGCTCTGCAAGCTCTGCAGCGCTATAGCAAATCTGGACTCTGTGCTTTCTTTCATCCTGAACAAGCGTTAGTGTTTTTTTTCAGAAAAACGATTCTGCGAAAAAATGTGAACATTTCTCCTTCCAGCGCACAGCGAAGGTGCTAGCAGGGAATTCTCTGCCTGCCTTTCCCCAGTGCTCTGTAAGCTCTCCAGGGCAAGAGCAATTCTGGGGCTCTGTGCTTTCTTTCATCCTGAACAAGCGTTAGTGTTCTTTGCAGAAAAACGATTCTGCGAAAAAATGTGAACATTTCTCCTTCCTGTGCACAGAGAAGGTGCTAGCAGGGAATTCTCTGCCTGCCTTTCCCCAGTGCTCTGCAAGCTCTGCAGCGCAATAGCAAATCTGGGGCTCTGTGCTTTCTTTCATCCTGAACAAGCGTTAGTGTTCTTTGCAGAAAAACGATTCTGCGAAAAAATGTGAAAATTTCTCCTTCCTGTGCACAGCAAAGGTGCTAGCAGGGAATTCTCTGCCTGCCTTTCCCCAGTGCTGTGCAAGCTCTCCACGGCAACAGCAAATCTGGACTCTGTGCTTTCTTTTATACAGAACAAGCGTTAGTGTTTTCTGCAGAAAAGCGATTCTGCGAAAAATTGTGAACAGTTCTCCTTCCCGCGCACAGCGAAGGTGCTAGCAGGGAATTCTCTGCCTGCCTTTCCCCAGTGCTCTGCAAGCTCTGCAGCGCAATAGCAAATCTGGGGCCCTTTGCTTTCTTTCATCCTGAACAAGCGTTAGGGTTCTTTGCAGAAAAACGATTCTGCGAAAAAATGTGAACTTTTCTCCTTCCTGTGCACAGAGGAGGTGCTAGCAGGGAATTCTCTGCCTGCCTTTCCCCAGTGCTCTGCAAGCTCTCCAGGACAATAGCAAATCTGGGCCTCTGTGCTCTCTTCCGTCCTGAACAAGCGTTAGTGTTTTCTGCTCATAAGTGATTCTGCGAAGCAAATGCGAACACTTTTCCTTCCCGCGCACAGCGGAGGTCCTAGCAGGGAATTCTCTGCCTGCCTTTCCCCAGTGCTCTGCAAGCTCTGCAGCGCTATAGCAAATCTGGACTCTGTGCTTTCTTTCATCCTGAACAAGCGTTAGTGTTTTTTTTCAGAAAAACGATTCTGCGAAAAAATGTGAACATTTCTCCTTCCTGTGCACAGAGAAGGTGCTAGCAGGGAATTCTCTGCCTGCCTTTCCCCAGTGCTCTGCAAGCTCTGCAGCGCAATAGCAAATCTGGGGCTCTGTGCTTCATTTCATCCTGAACAAGCGTTAGTGATCTTTGCAGAAAAACGATTCTGCGAAAAAATGTGAACATTTCTCCTTCCTGTGCACAGAGAAGGTGCTAGCAGGGAATTCTCTGCCTGCCTTTCCCCAGTGCTCTGTAAGCTCTCCAGGGCAAGAGCAATTCTGGGGCTCTGTGCTTCATTTCGTCCTGAATAAGCGTTAGTGTTTTCTGCACAAAAGCGAGTCTGCGAAGCAAATGCGAATTGTTCTCCTTCCCGTGCACAGCGAAGGTGCTAGCAGGGAATTCTCTGCCTGCCTTTCCCCAGTGCTCTGCAAGCTCTGCAGCGCAATAGCAAATCTGGGGCTCTGTGCTTTCTTTCATCCTGAACAAGCATTAGTGTTCTTTGCAGAAAAACGATTCTGCGAAAAAATGTGAAAATTTCTCCTTCCTGTGCACAGAGGAGGTGCTAGCAGGGAATTCTCTGCCTGCCTTTCCCCAGTGCTGTGCAAGCTCTCCACGGCAACAGCAAATCTGGACTCTGTGCTTTCTTTTATACAGAACAAGCGTTAGTGTTTTCTGCAGAAAAGCGATTCTGTGAAAAATTGTGAACACTTCTCCTTCCCGCGCACAGCGAAGGTGCTAGCAGGGAATTCTCTGCCTGCCTTTCCCCAGTGCTCCGCAAGCTCTGCAGCGCAATAGCAAATCTGGGGCCCTTTGCTTTCTTTCATCCTGAACAAGCGTTAGGGTTCTTTGCAGAAAAACGATTCTGCGAAAAAATGTGAACTTTTCTCCTTCCTGTGCACAGCAAAGGTGCTAGCAGGGAATTCTCTGCCTGCCTTTCCCCAGTGCTCTGCAAGCTCTCCAGGACAATAGCAAATCTGGGCCTCTGTGCTCTCTTCCGTCCTGAACAAGCGTTAGTGTTTTCTGCTCATAAGTGATTCTGCGAAGCAAATGAGAACACTTTTCCTTCCCGCGCACAGCGGAGGTCCTAGCAGGGAATTCTCTGCCTGCCTTTCCCCAGCGCTCTGCAAGCTCTCCAGCGCAATAGCAAATCTGGGGCTCTGTGCTTTCTTTCATCCTGAACAAGCGTTAGTGTTCTTTGCAGAAAAACGATTCTGCGAAAAAATGTGAACATTTCTCCTTCCTGTGCACAGAGAAGGTGTTAGCAGGGAATGCTCTGCCTGCCTTTCCCCAGTGCTGTGCAAGCTCTCCACGGCAACAGCAAATCTGGACTCTGTGCTTTCTTTTATACAGAACAAGCGTTAGTGTTTTCTGTAGAAAAGCGATTCTGCGAAAAATTGTGAACAGTTCTCCTTCCCGCGCACAGCGAAGGTGCTAGCAGGGAATTCTCTGCCTGCCTTTCCCCAGTGCTGTGCAAGCTCTCCAGGGCAAGAGCAAATCTGGGCCTCTGTGCTGTCTTCCGTCCTGAACAAGCGTTAGTGTTTTCTGCACAAAAGCGATTCTGCGAAGCAAATGCGAATTGTTCTCCTTCCCGTGCACAGAGAAGGTGCTAGCAGGGAATTCTCTGCCTGCCTTTCCCCAGTGCTCTGCAAGCTCTGCAGCGCAATAGCAAATCTGGGGCTCTGTGCTTTCTTTCATCCTGAACAAGCGTTAGTGTTCTTTGCAGAAAAACGATTCTGCGAAAAAATGTGAACATTTCTCCTTCCTGTGCACAGCGAAGGTGCTAGCAGGGAATTCTCTGCCTGCCTTTCCCCAGTGCTCTGCAAGCTCTCCAGGACAATAGCAAATCTGGGGCCTCTGTGCTCTCTTCCGTCCTGAACAAGCCTTAGTGTTTTCTGCACAAAAGCGATTCTGTGAAGCAAATGCGAACACTTTTCCTTCCCGCGCACAGCGGAGGTGCTAGCAGGGAATTCTCTGCCTGCCTTTCCCCAGTGCTCTGCAAGCTCTCCAGGGCAATAGCAAATCTGGGGCTCTGTGCTTTCTTTCATCCTGAACAAGCGTTAGTGTTCTTTGCAGAAAAACGATTCTGCGAAAAAATGTGAACATTTCTCCTTCCCGTGCACAGCGAAGGTGCTAGCAGGGAATTCTCTGCCTGTCTTTCCCCAGTTGTCTGCAAGCACTCCAGGGCAAGAGCAAATCTGGACTCTGTGCTTTCTTTTATACAGAACAAGCCTTAGTGTTTTCTGCAGAAAAGCGATTCTGCGAAAAATTGTGAACACTTCTCCTTCCCGAGCACAGCGGAGGTGCTAGCAGGGAATTCTCTGCCTGCCTTTCCCCAGTGCTCTGCAAGCTCTGCAGCGCTATAGCAAATCTGGACTCTGTGCTTTCTTTCATCCTGAACAAGCGTTAGTGTTTTTTTTCAGAAAAACGATTCTGCGAAAAAATGTGAACATTTCTCCTTCCAGCGCACAGCGAAGGTGCTAGCAGGGAATTCTCTGCCTGCCTTTCCCCAGTGCTCTGTAAGCTCTCCAGGGCAAGAGCAATTCTGGGGCTCTGTGCTTTCTTTCATCCTGAACAAGCGTTAGTGTTCTTTGCAGAAAAACGATTCTGCGAAAAAATGTGAACATTTCTCCTTCCTGTGCACAGAGAAGGTGCTAGCAGGGAATTCTCTGCCTGCCTTTCCCCAGTGCTCTGCAAGCTCTGCAGCGCAATAGCAAATCTGGGGCTCTGTGCTTTCTTTCATCCTGAACAAGCGTTAGTGTTCTTTGCAGAAAAACGATTCTGCGAAAAAATGTGAAAATTTCTCCTTCCTGTGCACAGCAAAGGTGCTAGCAGGGAATTCTCTGCCTGCCTTTCCCCAGTGCTGTGCAAGCTCTCCACGGCAACAGCAAATCTGGACTCTGTGCTTTCTTTTATACAGAACAAGCGTTAGTGTTTTCTGCAGAAAAGCGATTCTGCGAAAAATTGTGAACAGTTCTCCTTCCCGCGCACAGCGAAGGTGCTAGCAGGGAATTCTCTGCCTGCCTTTCCCCAGTGCTCTGCAAGCTCTGCAGCGCAATAGCAAATCTGGGGCCCTTTGCTTTCTTTCATCCTGAACAAGCGTTAGGGTTCTTTGCAGAAAAACGATTCTGCGAAAAAATGTGAACTTTTCTCCTTCCTGTGCACAGAGGAGGTGCTAGCAGGGAATTCTCTGCCTGCCTTTCCCCAGTGCTCTGCAAGCTCTCCAGGACAATAGCAAATCTGGGCCTCTGTGCTCTCTTCCGTCCTGAACAAGCGTTAGTGTTTTCTGCTCATAAGTGATTCTGCGAAGCAAATGCGAACACTTTTCCTTCCCGCGCACAGCGGAGGTCCTAGCAGGGAATTCTCTGCCTGCCTTTCCCCAGTGCTCTGCAAGCTCTGCAGCGCTATAGCAAATCTGGACTCTGTGCTTTCTTTCATCCTGAACAAGCGTTAGTGTTTTTTTTCAGAAAAACGATTCTGCGAAAAAATGTGAACATTTCTCCTTCCTGTGCACAGAGAAGGTGCTAGCAGGGAATTCTCTGCCTGCCTTTCCCCAGTGCTCTGCAAGCTCTGCAGCGCAATAGCAAATCTGGGGCTCTGTGCTTCATTTCATCCTGAACAAGCGTTAGTGATCTTTGCAGAAAAACGATTCTGCGAAAAAATGTGAACATTTCTCCTTCCTGTGCACAGAGAAGGTGCTAGCAGGGAATTCTCTGCCTGCCTTTCCCCAGTGCTCTGTAAGCTCTCCAGGGCAAGAGCAATTCTGGGGCTCTGTGCTTCATTTCGTCCTGAATAAGCGTTAGTGTTTTCTGCACAAAAGCGAGTCTGCGAAGCAAATGCGAATTGTTCTCCTTCCCGTGCACAGCGAAGGTGCTAGCAGGGAATTCTCTGCCTGCCTTTCCCCAGTGCTCTGCAAGCTCTGCAGCGCAATAGCAAATCTGGGGCTCTGTGCTTTCTTTCATCCTGAACAAGCATTAGTGTTCTTTGCAGAAAAACGATTCTGCGAAAAAATGTGAAAATTTCTCCTTCCTGTGCACAGAGGAGGTGCTAGCAGGGAATTCTCTGCCTGCCTTTCCCCAGTGCTGTGCAAGCTCTCCACGGCAACAGCAAATCTGGACTCTGTGCTTTCTTTTATACAGAACAAGCGTTAGTGTTTTCTGCAGAAAAGCGATTCTGTGAAAAATTGTGAACACTTCTCCTTCCCGCGCACAGCGAAGGTGCTAGCAGGGAATTCTCTGCCTGCCTTTCCCCAGTGCTCCGCAAGCTCTGCAGCGCAATAGCAAATCTGGGGCCCTTTGCTTTCTTTCATCCTGAACAAGCGTTAGGGTTCTTTGCAGAAAAACGATTCTGCGAAAAAATGTGAACTTTTCTCCTTCCTGTGCACAGCAAAGGTGCTAGCAGGGAATTCTCTGCCTGCCTTTCCCCAGTGCTCTGCAAGCTCTCCAGGACAATAGCAAATCTGGGCCTCTGTGCTCTCTTCCGTCCTGAACAAGCGTTAGTGTTTTCTGCTCATAAGTGATTCTGCGAAGCAAATGCGAACACTTTTCCTTCCCGCGCACAGCGGAGGTCCTAGCAGGGAATTCTCTGCCTGCCTTTCCCCAGCGCTCTGCAAGCTCTCCAGTGCAATAGCAAATCTGGGGCTCTGTGCTTTCTTTCATCCTGAACAAGCGTTAGTGTTCTTTGCAGAAAAACGATTCTGCGAAAAAATGTGAACATTTCTCCTTCCTGTGCACAGAGAAGGTGTTAGCAGGGAATGCTCTGCCTGCCTTTCCCCAGTGCTGTGCAAGCTCTCCACGGCAACAGCAAATCTGGACTCTGTGCTTTCTTTTATACAGAACAAGCGTTAGTGTTTTCTGTAGAAAAGCGATTCTGCGAAAAATTGTGAACAGTTCTCCTTCCCGCGCACAGCGAAGGTGCTAGCAGGGAATTCTCTGCCTGCCTTTCCCCAGTGCTGTGCAAGCTCTCCAGGGCAAGAGCAAATCTGGGCCTCTGTGCTGTCTTCCGTCCTGAACAAGCGTTAGTGTTTTTGCACAAAAGCGATTCTGCGAAGCAAATGCGAATTGTTCTCCTTCCCGTGCACAGAGAAGGTGCTAGCAGGGAATTCTCTGCCTGCCTTTCCCCAGTGCTCTGCAAGCTCTGCAGCGCAATAGCAAATCTGGGGCTCTGTGCTTTCTTTCATCCTGAACAAGCGTTAGTGTTCTTTGCAGAAAAACGATTCTGCGAAAAAATGTGAACATTTCTCCTTCCTGTGCACAGCGAAGGTGCTAGCAGGGAATTCTCTGCCTGCCTTTCCCCAGTGCTCTGCAAGCTCTCCAGGACAATAGCAAATCTGGGGCCTCTGTGCTCTCTTCCGTCCTGAACAAGCCTTAGTGTTTTCTGCACAAAAGCGATTCTGTGAAGCAAATGCGAACACTTTTCCTTCCCGCGCACAGCGGAGGTGCTAGCAGGGAATTCTCTGCCTGCCTTTCCCCAGTGCTCTGCAAGCTCTCCAGGGCAATAGCAAATCTGGGGCTCTGTGCTTTCTTTCATCCTGAACAAGCGTTAGTGTTCTTTGCAGAAAAACGATTCTGCGAAAAAATGTGAACATTTCTCCTTCCCGTGCACAGCGAAGGTGCTAGCAGGGAATTCTCTGCCTGTCTTTCCCCAGTTGTCTGCAAGCACTCCAGGGCAAGAGCAAATCTGGACTCTGTGCTTTCTTTTATACAGAACAAGCCTTAGTGTTTTCTGCAGAAAAGCGATTCTGCGAAAAATTGTGAACACTTCTCCTTCCCGAGCACAGCGGAGGTGCTAGCAGGGAATTCTCTGCCTGCCTTTCCCCAGTGCTCTGCAAGCTCTGCAGCGCTATAGCAAATCTGGACTCTGTGCTTTCTTTCATCCTGAACAAGCGTTAGTGTTTTTTTTCAGAAAAACGATTCTGCGAAAAAATGTGAACATTTCTCCTTCCAGCGCACAGCGAAGGTGCTAGCAGGGAATTCTCTGCCTGCCTTTCCCCAGTGCTCTGTAAGCTCTCCAGGGCAAGAGCAATTCTGGGGCTCTGTGCTTTCTTTCATCCTGAACAAGCGTTAGTGTTCTTTGCAGAAAAACGATTCTGCGAAAAAATGTGAACATTTCTCCTTCCTGTGCACAGAGAAGGTGCTAGCAGGGAATTCTCTGCCTGCCTTTCCCCAGTGCTCTGCAAGCTCTGCAGCGCAATAGCAAATCTGGGGCTCTGTGCTTTCTTTCATCCTGAACAAGCGTTAGTGTTCTTTGCAGAAAAACGATTCTGCGAAAAAATGTGAAAATTTCTCCTTCCTGTGCACAGCAAAGGTGCTAGCAGGGAATTCTCTGCCTGCCTTTCCCCAGTGCTGTGCAAGCTCTCCACGGCAACAGCAAATCTGGACTCTGTGCTTTCTTTTATACAGAACAAGCGTTAGTGTTTTCTGCAGAAAAGCGATTCTGCGAAAAATTGTGAACAGTTCTCCTTCCCGCGCACAGCGAAGGTGCTAGCAGGGAATTCTCTGCCTGCCTTTCCCCAGTGCTCTGCAAGCTCTGCAGCGCAATAGCAAATCTGGGGCCCTTTGCTTTCTTTCATCCTGAACAAGCGTTAGGGTTCTTTGCAGAAAAACGATTCTGCGAAAAAATGTGAACTTTTCTCCTTCCTGTGCACAGAGGAGGTGCTAGCAGGGAATTCTCTGCCTGCCTTTCCCCAGTGCTCTGCAAGCTCTCCAGGACAATAGCAAATCTGGGCCTCTGTGCTCTCTTCCGTCCTGAACAAGCGTTAGTGTTTTCTGCTCATAAGTGATTCTGCGAAGAAAATGCGAACACTTTTCCTTCCCGCGCACAGCGGAGGTCCTAGCAGGGAATTCTCTGCCTGCCTTTCCCCAGCGCTCTGCAAGCTCTCCAGCGCAATAGCAAATCTGGGGCTCTGTGCTTCATTTCATCCTGAACAAGCGTTAGTGATCTTTGCAGAAAAACGATTCTGCGAAAAAATGTGAACATTTCTCCTTCCTGTGCACAGAGAAGGTGCTAGCAGGGAATTCTCTGCCTGCCTTTCCCCAGTGCTCTGTAAGCTCTCCAGGGCAAGAGCAATTCTGGGGCTCTGTGCTTCATTTCGTCCTGAATAAGCGTTAGTGTTTTCTGCACAAAAGCGAGTCTGCGAAGCAAATGCGAATTGTTCTCCTTCCCGTGCACAGCGAAGGTGCTAGCAGGGAATTCTCTGCCTGCCTTTCCCCAGTGCTCTGCAAGCTCTGCAGCGCAATAGCAAATCTGGGGCTCTGTGCTTTCTTTCATCCTGAACAAGCATTAGTGTTCTTTGCAGAAAAACGATTCTGCGAAAAAATGTGAAAATTTCTCCTTCCTGTGCACAGAGGAGGTGCTAGCAGGGAATTCTCTGCCTGCCTTTCCCCAGTGCTGTGCAAGCTCTCCACGGCAACAGCAAATCTGGACTCTGTGCTTTCTTTTATACAGAACAAGCGTTAGTGTTTTCTGCAGAAAAGCGATTCTGCGAAAAATTGTGAACACTTCTCCTTCCCGCGCACAGCGAAGGTGCTAGCAGGGAATTCTCTGCCTGCCTTTCCCCAGTGCTCCGCAAGCTCTGCAGCGCAATAGCAAATCTGGGGCCCTTTGCTTTCTTTCATCCTGAACAAGCGTTAGGGTTCTTTGCAGAAAAACGATTCTGCGAAAAAATGTGAACTTTTCTCCTTCCTGTGCACAGCAAAGGTGCTAGCAGGGAATTCTCTGCCTGCCTTTCCCCAGTGCTCTGCAAGCTCTCCAGGACAATAGCAAATCTGGGCCTCTGTGCTCTCTTCCGTCCTGAACAAGCGTTAGTGTTTTCTGCTCATAAGTGATTCTGCGAAGCAAATGCAAACACTTTTCCTTCCCGCGCACAGCGGAGGTCCTAGCAGGGAATTCTCTGCCTGCCTTTCCCCAGCGCTCTGCAAGCTCTCCAGCGCAATAGCAAATCTGGGGCTCTGTGCTTTCTTTCATCCTGAACAAGCGTTAGTGTTCTTTGCAGAAAAACGATTCTGCGAAAAAATGTGAACATTTCTCCTTCCTGTGCACAGAGAAGGTGTTAGCAGGGAATGCTCTGCCTGCCTTTCCCCAGTGCTGTGCAAGCTCTCCACGGCAACAGCAAATCTGGACTCTGTGCTTTCTTTTATACAGAACAAGCGTTAGTGTTTTCTGTAGAAAAGCGATTCTGCGAAAAATTGTGAACAGTTCTCCTTCCCGCGCACAGCGAAGGTGCTAGCAGGGAATTCTCTGCCTGCCTTTCCCCAGTGCTGTGCAAGCTCTCCAGGGCAAGAGCAAATCTGGGCCTCTGTGCTGTCTTCCGTCCTGAACAAGCGTTAGTGTTTTCTGCACAAAAGCGATTCTGCGAAGCAAATGCGAATTGTTCTCCTTCCCGTGCACAGAGAAGGTGCTAGCAGGGAATTCTCTGCCTGCCTTTCCCCAGTGCTCTGCAAGCTCTGCAGCGCAATAGCAAATCTGGGGCTCTGTGCTTTCTTTCATCCTGAACAAGCGTTAGTGTTCTTTGCAGAAAAACGATTCTGCGAAAAAATGTGAACATTTCTCCTTCCTGTGCACAGCGAAGGTGCTAGCAGGGAATTCTCTGCCTGCCTTTCCCCAGTGCTCTGCAAGCTCTCCAGGACAATAGCAAATCTGGGGCCTCTGTGCTCTCTTCCGTCCTGAACAAGCCTTAGTGTTTTCTGCACAAAAGCGATTCTGTGAAGCAAATGCGAACACTTTTCCTTCCCGCGCACAGCGGAGGTGCTAGCAGGGAATTCTCTGCCTGCCTTTCCCCAGTGCTCTGCAAGCTCTCCAGGGCAATAGCAAATCTGGGGCTCTGTGCTTTCTTTCATCCTGAACAAGCGTTAGTGTTCTTTGCAGAAAAACGATTCTGCGAAAAAATGTGAACATTTCTCCTTCCCGTGCACAGCGAAGGTGCTAGCAGGGAATTCTCTGCCTGTCTTTCCCCAGTTGTCTGCAAGCACTCCAGGGCAAGAGCAAATCTGGACTCTGTGCTTTCTTTTATACAGAACAAGCCTTAGTGTTTTCTGCAGAAAAGCGATTCTGCGAAAAATTGTGAACACTTCTCCTTCCCGAGCACAGCGGAGGTGCTAGCAGGGAATTCTCTGCCTGCCTTTCCCCAGTGCTCTGCAAGCTCTGCAGCGCTATAGCAAATCTGGACTCTGTGCTTTCTTTCATCCTGAACAAGCGTTAGTGTTTTTTTTCAGAAAAACGATTCTGCGAAAAAATGTGAACATTTCTCCTTCCAGCGCACAGCGAAGGTGCTAGCAGGGAATTCTCTGCCTGCCTTTCCCCAGTGCTCTGTAAGCTCTCCAGGGCAAGAGCAATTCTGGGGCTCTGTGCTTTCTTTCATCCTGAACAAGCGTTAGTGTTCTTTGCAGAAAAACGATTCTGCGAAAAAATGTGAACATTTCTCCTTCCTGTGCACAGAGAAGGTGCTAGCAGGGAATTCTCTGCCTGCCTTTCCCCAGTGCTCTGCAAGCTCTGCAGCGCAATAGCAAATCTGGGGCTCTGTGCTTTCTTTCATCCTGAACAAGCGTTAGTGTTCTTTGCAGAAAAACGATTCTGCGAAAAAATGTGAAAATTTCTCCTTCCTGTGCACAGCAAAGGTGCTAGCAGGGAATTCTCTGCCTGCCTTTCCCCAGTGCTGTGCAAGCTCTCCACGGCAACAGCAAATCTGGACTCTGTGCTTTCTTTTATACAGAACAAGCGTTAGTGTTTTCTGCAGAAAAGCGATTCTGCGAAAAATTGTGAACAGTTCTCCTTCCCGCGCACAGCGAAGGTGCTAGCAGGGAATTCTCTGCCTGCCTTTCCCCAGTGCTCTGCAAGCTCTGCAGCGCAATAGCAAATCTGGGGCCCTTTGCTTTCTTTCATCCTGAACAAGCGTTAGGGTTCTTTGCAGAAAAACGATTCTGCGAAAAAATGTGAACTTTTCTCCTTCCTGTGCACAGAGGAGGTGCTAGCAGGGAATTCTCTGCCTGCCTTTCCCCAGTGCTCTGCAAGCTCTCCAGGACAATAGCAAATCTGGGCCTCTGTGCTCTCTTCCGTCCTGAACAAGCGTTAGTGTTTTCTGCTCATAAGTGATTCTGCGAAGAAAATGCGAACACTTTTCCTTCCCGCGCACAGCGGAGGTCCTAGCAGGGAATTCTCTGCCTGCCTTTCCCCAGCGCTCTGCAAGCTCTCCAGCGCAATAGCAAATCTGGGGCTCTGTGCTTCATTTCATCCTGAACAAGCGTTAGTGATCTTTGCAGAAAAACGATTCTGCGAAAAAATGTGAACATTTCTCCTTCCTGTGCACAGAGAAGGTGCTAGCAGGGAATTCTCTGCCTGCCTTTCCCCAGTGCTCTGTAAGCTCTCCAGGGCAAGAGCAATTCTGGGGCTCTGTGCTTCATTTCGTCCTGAATAAGCGTTAGTGTTTTCTGCACAAAAGCGAGTCTGCGAAGCAAATGCGAATTGTTCTCCTTCCCGTGCACAGCGAAGGTGCTAGCAGGGAATTCTCTGCCTGCCTTTCCCCAGTGCTCTGCAAGCTCTGCAGCGCAATAGCAAATCTGGGGCTCTGTGCTTTCTTTCATCCTGAACAAGCATTAGTGTTCTTTGCAGAAAAACGATTCTGCGAAAAAATGTGAACATTTCTCCTTCCTGTGCACAGAGAAGGTGCTAGCAGGGAATTCTCTGCCTGCCTTTCCCCAGTGCTCTGCAAGCTCTGCAGCGCAATAGCAAATCTGGGGCTCTGTGCTTTCTTTCATCCTGAACAAGCGTTAGTGTTCTTTGCAGAAAAACGATTCTGCGAAAAAATGTGAAAATTTCTCCTTCCTGTGCACAGCGAAGGTGCTAGCAGGGAATTCTCTGCCTGCCTTTCCCCAGTGCTCTGCAAGCTCTGCAGCGCAATAGCAAATCTGGGGCCCTTTGCTTTCTTTCATCCTGAACAAGCGTTAGGGTTCTTTGCAGAAAAACGATTCTGCGAAAAAATGTGAACTTTTCTCCTTCCTGTGCACAGAGGAGGTGCTAGCAGGGAATTCTCTGCCTGCCTTTCCCCAGTGCTCTGCAAGCTCTCCAGGACAATAGCAAATCTGGGCCTCTGTGCTCTCTTCCGTCCTGAACAAGCGTTAGTGTTTTCTGCTCATAAGTGATTCTGCGAAGAAAATGCGAACACTTTTCCTTCCCGCGCACAGCGGAGGTCCTAGCAGGGAATTCTCTGCCTGCCTTTCCCCAGCGCTCTGCAAGCTCTCCAGCGCAATAGCAAATCTGGGGCTCTGTGCTTCATTTCATCCTGAACAAGCGTTAGTGATCTTTGCAGAAAAACGATTCTGCGAAAAAATGTGAACATTTCTCCTTCCTGTGCACAGAGAAGGTGCTAGCAGGGAATTCTCTGCCTGCCTTTCCCCAGTGCTCTGTAAGCTCTCCAGGGCAAGAGCAATTCTGGGGCTCTGTGCTTCATTTCGTCCTGAATAAGCGTTAGTGTTTTCTGCACAAAAGCGAGTCTGCGAAGCAAATGCGAATTGTTCTCCTTCCCGTGCACAGCGAAGGTGCTAGCAGGGAATTCTCTGCCTGCCTTTCCCCAGTGCTCTGCAAGCTCTGCAGCGCAATAGCAAATCTGGGGCTCTGTGCTTTCTTTCATCCTGAACAAGCATTAGTGTTCTTTGCAGAAAAACGATTCTGCGAAAAAATGTGAAAATTTCTCCTTCCTGTGCACAGAGGAGGTGCTAGCAGGGAATTCTCTGCCTGCCTTTCCCCAGTGCTGTGCAAGCTCTCCACGGCAACAGCAAATCTGGACTCTGTGCTTTCTTTTATACAGAACAAGCGTTAGTGTTTTCTGCAGAAAAGCGATTCTGCGAAAAATTGTGAACACTTCTCCTTCCCGCGCACAGCGAAGGTGCTAGCAGGGAATTCTCTGCCTGCCTTTCCCCAGTGCTCCGCAAGCTCTGCAGCGCAATAGCAAATCTGGGGCCCTTTGCTTTCTTTCATCCTGAACAAGCGTTAGGGTTCTTTGCAGAAAAACGATTCTGCGAAAAAATGTGAACTTTTCTCCTTCCTGTGCACAGCAAAGGTGCTAGCAGGGAATTCTCTGCCTGCCTTTCCCCAGTGCTCTGCAAGCTCTCCAGGACAATAGCAAATCTGGGCCTCTGTGCTCTCTTCCGTCCTGAACAAGCGTTAGTGTTTTCTGCTCATAAGTGATTCTGCGAAGCAAATGCGAACACTTTTCCTTCCCGCGCACAGCGGAGGTCCTAGCAGGGAATTCTCTGCCTGCCTTTCCCCAGCGCTCTGCAAGCTCTCCAGCGCAATAGCAAATCTGGGGCTCTGTGCTTTCTTTCATCCTGAACAAGCGTTAGTGTTCTTTGCAGAAAAACGATTCTGCGAAAAAATGTGAACATTTCTCCTTCCTGTGCACAGAGAAGGTGTTAGCAGGGAATGCTCTGCCTGCCTTTCCCCAGTGCTGTGCAAGCTCTCCACGGCAACAGCAAATCTGGACTCTGTGCTTTCTTTTATACAGAACAAGCGTTAGTGTTTTCTGTAGAAAAGCGATTCTGCGAAAAATTGTGAACAGTTCTCCTTCCCGCGCACAGCGAAGGTGCTAGCAGGGAATTCTCTGCCTGCCTTTCCCCAGTGCTGTGCAAGCTCTCCAGGGCAAGAGCAAATCTGGGCCTCTGTGCTGTCTTCCGTCCTGAACAAGCGTTAGTGTTTTCTGCACAAAAGCGATTCTGCGAAGCAAATGCGAATTGTTCTCCTTCCCGTGCACAGAGAAGGTGCTAGCAGGGAATTCTCTGCCTGCCTTTCCCCAGTGCTCTGCAAGCTCTGCAGCGCAATAGCAAATCTGGGGCTCTGTGCTTTCTTTCATCCTGAACAAGCGTTAGTGTTCTTTGCAGAAAAACGATTCTGCGAAAAAATGTGAACATTTCTCCTTCCTGTGCACAGCGAAGGTGCTAGCAGGGAATTCTCTGCCTGCCTTTCCCCAGTGCTCTGCAAGCTCTCCAGGACAATAGGAAATCTGGGGCCTCTGTGCTCTCCTCCGTCCTGAACAAGCCTTAGTGTTTTCTGCACAAAAGCGATTCTGTGAAGGAAATGCGAACACTTTTCCTTCCCGCGCACAGCGGAGGTGCTAGCAGGGAATTCTCTGCCTGCCTTTCCCCAGTGCTCTGCAAGCTCTCCAGGGCAATAGCAAATCTGGGGCTCTGTGCTTTCTTTCATCCTGAACAAGCGTTAGTGTTCTTTGCAGAAAAACGATTCTGCGAAAAAATGTGAACATTTCTCCTTCCCGTGCACAGCGAAGGTGCTAGCAGGGAATTCTCTGCCTGTCTTTCCCCAGTTGTCTGCAAGCACTCCAGGGCAAGAGCAAATCTGGACTCTGTGCTTTCTTTTATACAGAACAAGCCTTAGTGTTTTCTGCAGAAAAGCGATTCTGCGAAAAATTGTGAACACTTCTCCTTCCCGAGCACAGCGGAGGTGCTAGCAGGGAATTCTCTGCCTGCCTTTCCCCAGTGCTCTGCAAGCTCTGCAGCGCTATAGCAAATCTGGACTCTGTGCTTTCTTTCATCCTGAACAAGCGTTAGTGTTTTTTTTCAGAAAAACGATTCTGCGAAAAAATGTGAACATTTCTCCTTCCAGCGCACAGCGAAGGTGCTAGCAGGGAATTCTCTGCCTGCCTTTCCCCAGTGCTCTGTAAGCTCTCCAGGGCAAGAGCAATTCTGGGGCTCTGTGCTTTCTTTCATCCTGAACAAGCGTTAGTGTTCTTTGCAGAAAAACGATTCTGCGAAAAAATGTGAACATTTCTCCTTCCTGTGCACAGAGAAGGTGCTAGCAGGGAATTCTCTGCCTGCCTTTCCCCAGTGCTCTGCAAGCTCTGCAGCGCAATAGCAAATCTGGGGCTCTGTGCTTTCTTTCATCCTGAACAAGCGTTAGTGTTCTTTGCAGAAAAACGATTCTGCGAAAAAATGTGAAAATTTCTCCTTCCTGTGCACAGCAAAGGTGCTAGCAGGGAATTCTCTGCCTGCCTTTCCCCAGTGCTGTGCAAGCTCTCCACGGCAACAGCAAATCTGGACTCTGTGCTTTCTTTTATACAGAACAAGCGTTAGTGTTTTCTGCAGAAAAGCGATTCTGCGAAAAATTGTGAACACTTCTCCTTCCCGCGCACAGCGAAGGTGCTAGCAGGGAATTCTCTGCCTGCCTTTCCCCAGTGCTCCGCAAGCTCTGCAGCGCAATAGCAAATCTGGGGCCCTTTGCTTTCTTTCATCCTGAACAAGCGTTAGGGTTCTTTGCAGAAAAACGATTCTGCGAAAAAATGTGAACTTTTCTCCTTCCTGTGCACAGCAAAGGTGCTAGCAGGGAATTCTCTGCCTGCCTTTCCCCAGTGCTCTGCAAGCTCTCCAGGACAATAGCAAATCTGGGCCTCTGTGCTCTCTTCCGTCCTGAACAAGCGTTAGTGTTTTCTGCTCATAAGTGATTCTGCGAAGGAAATGCGAACACTTTTCCTTCCCGCGCACAGCGGAGGTCCTAGCAGGGAATTCTCTGCCTGCCTTTCCCCAGCGCTCTGCAAGCTCTCCAGCGCAATAGCAAATCTGGGGCTCTGTGCTTTCTTTCATCCTGAACAAGCGTTAGTGTTCTTTGCAGAAAAACGATTCTGCGAAAAAATGTGAACATTTCTCCTTCCTGTGCACAGAGAAGGTGTTAGCAGGGAATGCTCTGCCTGCCTTTCCCCAGTGCTGTGCAAGCTCTCCACGGCAACAGCAAATCTGGACTCTGTGCTTTCTTTTATACAGAACAAGCGTTAGTGTTTTCTGTAGAAAAGCGATTCTGCGAAAAATTGTGAACAGTTCTCCTTCCCGCGCACAGCGAAGGTGCTAGCAGGGAATTCTCTGCCTGCCTTTCCCCAGTGCTGTGCAAGCTCTCCAGGGCAAGAGCAAATCTGGGCCTCTGTGCTGTCTTCCGTCCTGAACAAGCGTTAGTGTTTTCTGCACAAAAGCGATTCTGCGAAGCAAATGCGAATTGTTCTCCTTCCCGTGCACAGAGAAGGTGCTAGCAGGGAATTCTCTGCCTGCCTTTCCCCAGTGCTCTGCAAGCTCTGCAGCGCAATAGCAAATCTGGGGCTCTGTGCTTTCTTTCATCCTGAACAAGCGTTAGTGTTCTTTGCAGAAAAACGATTCTGCGAAAAAATGTGAACATTTCTCCTTCCTGTGCACAGCGAAGGTGCTAGCAGGGAATTCTCTGCCTGCCTTTCCCCAGTGCTCTGCAAGCTCTCCAGGACAATAGCAAATCTGGGGCCTCTGTGCTCTCTTCCGTCCTGAACAAGCCTTAGTGTTTTCTGCACAAAAGCGATTCTGTGAAGCAAATGCGAACACTTTTCCTTCCCGCGCACAGCGGAGGTGCTAGCAGGGAATTCTCTGCCTGCCTTTCCCCAGTGCTCTGCAAGCTCTCCAGGGCAATAGCAAATCTGGGGCTCTGTGCTTTCTTTCATCCTGAACAAGCGTTAGTGTTCTTTGCAGAAAAACGATTCTGCGAAAAAATGTGAACATTTCTCCTTCCCGTGCACAGCGAAGGTGCTAGCAGGGAATTCTCTGCCTGTCTTTCCCCAGTTGTCTGCAAGCACTCCAGGGCAAGAGCAAATCTGGACTCTGTGCTTTCTTTTATACAGAACAAGCCTTAGTGTTTTCTGCAGAAAAGCGATTCTGCGAAAAATTGTGAACACTTCTCCTTCCCGAGCACAGCGGAGGTGCTAGCAGGGAATTCTCTGCCTGCCTTTCCCCAGTGCTCTGCAAGCTCTGCAGCGCTATAGCAAATCTGGACTCTGTGCTTTCTTTCATCCTGAACAAGCGTTAGTGTTTTTTTTCAGAAAAACGATTCTGCGAAAAAATGTGAACATTTCTCCTTCCAGCGCACAGCGAAGGTGCTAGCAGGGAATTCTCTGCCTGCCTTTCCCCAGTGCTCTGTAAGCTCTCCAGGGCAAGAGCAATTCTGGGGCTCTGTGCTTTCTTTCATCCTGAACAAGCGTTAGTGTTCTTTGCAGAAAAACGATTCTGCGAAAAAATGTGAACATTTCTCCTTCCTGTGCACAGAGAAGGTGCTAGCAGGGAATTCTCTGCCTGCCTTTCCCCAGTGCTCTGCAAGCTCTGCAGCGCAATAGCAAATCTGGGGCTCTGTGCTTTCTTTCATCCTGAACAAGCGTTAGTGTTCTTTGCAGAAAAACGATTCTGCGAAAAAATGTGAAAATTTCTCCTTCCTGTGCACAGCAAAGGTGCTAGCAGGGAATTCTCTGCCTGCCTTTCCCCAGTGCTGTGCAAGCTCTCCACGGCAACAGCAAATCTGGACTCTGTGCTTTCTTTTATACAGAACAAGCGTTAGTGTTTTCTGCAGAAAAGCGATTCTGCGAAAAATTGTGAACAGTTCTCCTTCCCGCGCACAGCGAAGGTGCTAGCAGGGAATTCTCTGCCTGCCTTTCCCCAGTGCTCTGCAAGCTCTGCAGCGCAATAGCAAATCTGGGGCCCTTTGCTTTCTTTCATCCTGAACAAGCGTTAGGGTTCTTTGCAGAAAAACGATTCTGCGAAAAAATGTGAACTTTTCTCCTTCCTGTGCACAGAGGAGGTGCTAGCAGGGAATTCTCTGCCTGCCTTTCCCCAGTGCTCTGCAAGCTCTCCAGGACAATAGCAAATCTGGGCCTCTGTGCTCTCTTCCGTCCTGAACAAGCGTTAGTGTTTTCTGCTCATAAGTGATTCTGCGAAGCAAATGCGAACACTTTTCCTTCCCGCGCACAGCGGAGGTCCTAGCAGGGAATTCTCTGCCTGCCTTTCCCCAGCGCTCTGCAAGCTCTCCAGCGCAATAGCAAATCTGGGGCTCTGTGCTTTCTTTCATCCTGAACAAGCGTTAGTGTTCTTTGCAGAAAAACGATTCTGCGAAAAAATGTGAACATTTCTCCTTCCTGTGCACAGAGAAGGTGTTAGCAGGGAATGCTCTGCCTGCCTTTCCCCAGTGCTGTGCAAGCTCTCCACGGCAACAGCAAATCTGGACTCTGTGCTTTCTTTTATACAGAACAAGCCTTAGTGTTTTCTGCAGAAAAGCGATTCTGCGAAAAATTGTGAACACTTCTCCTTCCCGCGCACAGCGAAGGTGCTAGCAGGGAATTCTCTGCCTGCCTTTCCCCAGTGCTGTGCAAGCTCTCCAGGGCAAGAGCAAATCTGGGCCTCTGTGCTGTCTTCCGTCCTGAACAAGCGTTAGTGTTTTCTGCACAAAAGCGATTCTGCGAAGCAAATGCGAATTGTTCTCCTTCCCGTGCACAGAGAAGGTGCTAGCAGGGAATTCTCTGCCTGCCTTTCCCCAGTGCTCTGCAAGCTCTGCAGCGCAATAGCAAATCTGGGGCTCTGTGCTTTCTTTCATCCTGAACAAGCGTTAGTGTTCTTTGCAGAAAAACGATTCTGCGAAAAAATGTGAACATTTCTCCTTCCTGTGCACAGCGAAGGTGCTAGCAGGGAATTCTCTGCCTGCCTTTCCCCAGTGCTCTGCAAGCTCTCCAGGACAATAGCAAATCTGGGGCCTCTGTGCTCTCTTCCGTCCTGAACAAGCCTTAGTGTTTTCTGCACAAAAGCGATTCTGTGAAGCAAATGCGAACACTTTTCCTTCCCGCGCACAGCGGAGGTGCTAGCAGGGAATTCTCTGCCTGCCTTTCCCCAGTGCTCTGCAAGCTCTCCAGGGCAATAGCAAATCTGGGGCTCTGTGCTTTCTTTCATCCTGAACAAGCGTTAGTGTTCTTTGCAGAAAAACGATTCTGCGAAAAAATGTGAACATTTCTCCTTCCCGTGCACAGCGAAGGTGCTAGCAGGGAATTCTCTGCCTGTCTTTCCCCAGTTGTCTGCAAGCACTCCAGGGCAAGAGCAAATCTGGACTCTGTGCTTTCTTTTATACAGAACAAGCCTTAGTGTTTTCTGCAGAAAAGCGATTCTGCGAAAAATTGTGAACAGTTCTCCTTCCCGCGCACAGCGGAGGTGCTAGCAGGGAATTCTCTGCCTGCCTTTCCCCAGTGCTCTGCAAGCTCTGCAGCGCTATAGCAAATCTGGACTCTGTGCTTTCTTTCATCCTGAACAAGCGTTAGTGTTTTTTTTCAGAAAAGCGATTCTGCGAAAAAATGTGAACATTTCTCCTTCCCGCGCACAGCGAAGGTGCTAGCAGGGAATTCTCTGCCTGCCTTTCCCCAGTGCTCTGTAAGCTCTCCAGGGCAAGAGCAATTCTGGGGCTCTGTGCTTTCTTTCATCCTGAACAAGCGTTAGTGTTCTTTGCAGAAAAACGATTCTGCGAAAAAATGTGAACATTTCTCCTTCCTGTGCACAGAGAAGGTGCTAGCAGGGAATTCTCTGCCTGCCTTTCCCCAGTGCTCTGCAAGCTCTGCAGCGCAATAGCAAATCTGGGGCTCTGTGCTTCATTTCATCCTGAACAAGCGTTAGTGTTCTTTGCAGAAAAACGATTCTGCGAAAAAATGTGAACATTTCTCCTTCCTGTGCACAGAGGAGGTGCTAGCAGGGAATTCTCTGCCTGCCTTTCCCCAGTGCTCTGTAAGCTCTCCAGGGCAAGAGCAATTCTGGGGCTCTGTGCTTTCTTTCATCCTGAACAAGCGTTAGTGTTCTTTGCAGAAAAACGATTCTGCGAAAAAATGTGAACATTTCTCCTTCCTGTGCACAGAGAAGGTGCTAGCAGGGAATTCTCTGCCTGCCTTTCCCCAGTGCTCTGCAAGCTCTGCAGCGCAATAGCAAATCTGGGGCTCTGTGCTTTCTTTCATCCTGAACAAGCGTTAGTGTTCTTTGCAGAAAAACGATTCTGCGAAAAAATGTGAAAATTTCTCCTTCCTGTGCACAGCAAAGGTGCTAGCAGGGAATTCTCTGCCTGCCTTTCCCCAGTGCTGTGCAAGCTCTCCACGGCAACAGCAAATCTGGACTCTGTGCTTTCTTTTATACAGAACAAGCGTTAGTGTTTTCTGCAGAAAAGCGATTCTGCGAAAAATTGTGAACAGTTCTCCTTCCCGCGCACAGCGAAGGTGCTAGCAGGGAATTCTCTGCCTGCCTTTCCCCAGTGCTCTGCAAGCTCTGCAGCGCAATAGCAAATCTGGGGCCCTTTGCTTTCTTTCATCCTGAACAAGCGTTAGGGTTCTTTGCAGAAAAACGATTCTGCGAAAAAATGTGAACTTTTCTCCTTCCTGTGCACAGAGGAGGTGCTAGCAGGGAATTCTCTGCCTGCCTTTCCCCAGTGCTCTGCAAGCTCTCCAGGACAATAGCAAATCTGGGCCTCTGTGCTCTCTTCCGTCCTGAACAAGCGTTAGTGTTTTCTGCTCATAAGTGATTCTGCGAAGCAAATGCGAACACTTTTCCTTCCCGCGCACAGCGGAGGTCCTAGCAGGGAATTCTCTGCCTGCCTTTCCCCAGCGCTCTGCAAGCTCTCCAGCGCAATAGCAAATCTGGGGCTCTGTGCTTTCTTTCATCCTGAACAAGCGTTAGTGTTCTTTGCAGAAAAACGATTCTGCGAAAAAATGTGAACATTTCTCCTTCCTGTGCACAGCAAAGGTGCTAACAGGGAATTCTCTGCCTGCCTTTCCCCAGTTCTGTGCAAGCTCTCCACGGCAACAGCAAATCTGGACTCTGTGCTTTCTTTTATACAGAACAAGCGTTAGTGTTTTCTGCAGAAAAGCGATTCTGCGAAAAAATGTGAACAGTTCTCCTTCCCGCGCACAGCGAAGGTGCTAGCAGGGAATTCTCTGCCTGCCTTTCCCCAGTGCTCTGCAAGCTCTGCAGCGCAATAGCAAATCTGGGGCCCTTTGCTTTCTTTCATCCTGAACAAGCGTTAGGGTTCTTTGCAGAAAAACGATTCTGCGAAAAAATGTGAACTTTTCTCCTTCCTGTGCACAGCAAAGGTGCTAGCAGGGAATTCTCTGCCTGCCTTTCCCCAGTGCTCTGCAAGCTCTCCAGGACAATAGCAAATCTGGGCCTCTGTGCTCTCTTCCGTCCTGAACAAGCGTTAGTGTTTTCTGCTCATAAGTGATTCTGCGAAGCAAATGCGAACACTTTTCCTTCCCGCGCACAGCGGAGGTCCTAGCAGGGAATTCTCTGCCTGCCTTTCCCCAGCGCTCTGCAAGCTCTCCAGCGCAATAGCAAATCTGGGGCTCTGTGCTTTCTTTCATCCTGAACAAGCGTTAGTGTTCTTTGCAGAAAAACGATTCTGCGAAAAAATGTGAACATTTCTCCTTCCTGTGCACAGAGAAGGTGTTAGCAGGGAATGCTCTGCCTGCCTTTCCCCAGTGCTGTGCAAGCTCTCCACGGCAACAGCAAATCTGGACTCTGTGCTTTCTTTTATACAGAACAAGCGTTAGTGTTTTCTGTAGAAAAGCGATTCTGCGAAAAATTGTGAACAGTTCTCCTTCCCGCGCACAGCGAAGGTGCTAGCAGGGAATTCTCTGCCTGCCTTTCCCCAGTGCTGTGCAAGCTCTCCAGGGCAAGAGCAAATCTGGGCCTCTGTGCTGTCTTCCGTCCTGAACAAGCGTTAGTGTTTTCTGCACAAAAGCGATTCTGCGAAGCAAATGCGAATTGTTCTCCTTCCCGTGCACAGAGAAGGTGCTAGCAGGGAATTCTCTGCCTGCCTTTCCCCAGTGCTCTGCAAGCTCTGCAGCGCAATAGCAAATCTGGGGCTCTGTGCTTTCTTTCATCCTGAACAAGCGTTAGTGTTCTTTGCAGAAAAACGATTCTGCGAAAAAATGTGAACATTTCTCCTTCCTGTGCACAGCGAAGGTGCTAGCAGGGAATTCTCTGCCTGCCTTTCCCCAGTGCTCTGCAAGCTCTCCAGGACAATAGCAAATCTGGGGCCTCTGTGCTCTCTTCCGTCCTGAACAAGCCTTAGTGTTTTCTGCACAAAAGCGATTCTGTGAAGCAAATGCGAACACTTTTCCTTCCCGCGCACAGCGGAGGTGCTAGCAGGGAATTCTCTGCCTGCCTTTCCCCAGTGCTCTGCAAGCTCTCCAGGGCAATAGCAAATCTGGGGCTCTGTGCTTTCTTTCATCCTGAACAAGCGTTAGTGTTCTTTGCAGAAAAACGATTCTGCGAAAAAATGTGAACATTTCTCCTTCCCGTGCACAGCGAAGGTGCTAGCAGGGAATTCTCTGCCTGTCTTTCCCCAGTTGTCTGCAAGCACTCCAGGGCAAGAGCAAATCTGGACTCTGTGCTTTCTTTTATACAGAACAAGCCTTAGTGTTTTCTGCAGAAAAGCGATTCTGCGAAAAATTGTGAACACTTCTCCTTCCCGAGCACAGCGGAGGTGCTAGCAGGGAATTCTCTGCCTGCCTTTCCCCAGTGCTCTGCAAGCTCTGCAGCGCTATAGCAAATCTGGACTCTGTGCTTTCTTTCATCCTGAACAAGCGTTAGTGTTTTTTTTCAGAAAAACGATTCTGCGAAAAAATGTGAACATTTCTCCTTCCAGCGCACAGCGAAGGTGCTAGCAGGGAATTCTCTGCCTGCCTTTCCCCAGTGCTCTGTAAGCTCTCCAGGGCAAGAGCAATTCTGGGGCTCTGTGCTTTCTTTCATCCTGAACAAGCGTTAGTGTTCTTTGCAGAAAAACGATTCTGCGAAAAAATGTGAACATTTCTCCTTCCTGTGCACAGAGAAGGTGCTAGCAGGGAATTCTCTGCCTGCCTTTCCCCAGTGCTCTGCAAGCTCTGCAGCGCAATAGCAAATCTGGGGCTCTGTGCTTTCTTTCATCCTGAACAAGCGTTAGTGTTCTTTGCAGAAAAACGATTCTGCGAAAAAATGTGAAAATTTCTCCTTCCTGTGCACAGCAAAGGTGCTAGCAGGGAATTCTCTGCCTGCCTTTCCCCAGTGCTGTGCAAGCTCTCCACGGCAACAGCAAATCTGGACTCTGTGCTTTCTTTTATACAGAACAAGCGTTAGTGTTTTCTGCAGAAAAGCGATTCTGCGAAAAATTGTGAACAGTTCTCCTTCCCGCGCACAGCGAAGGTGCTAGCAGGGAATTCTCTGCCTGCCTTTCCCCAGTGCTCTGCAAGCTCTGCAGCGCAATAGCAAATCTGGGGCCCTTTGCTTTCTTTCATCCTGAACAAGCGTTAGGGTTCTTTGCAGAAAAACGATTCTGCGAAAAAATGTGAACTTTTCTCCTTCCTGTGCACAGAGGAGGTGCTAGCAGGGAATTCTCTGCCTGCCTTTCCCCAGTGCTCTGCAAGCTCTCCAGGACAATAGCAAATCTGGGCCTCTGTGCTCTCTTCCGTCCTGAACAAGCCTTAGTGTTTTCTGCTCATAAGTGATTCTGCGAAGCAAATGCGAACACTTTTCCTTCCCGCGCACAGCGGAGGTCCTAGCAGGGAATTCTCTGCCTGCCTTTCCCCAGCGCTCTGCAAGCTCTCCAGCGCAATAGCAAATCTGGGGCTCTGTGCTTTCTTTCATCCTGAACAAGCGTTAGTGTTCTTTGCAGAAAAACGATTCTGCGAAAAAATGTGAAAATTTCTCCTTCCTGTGCACAGCAAAGGTGCTAGCAGGGAATTCTCTGCCTGCCTTTCCCCAGTTCTGTGCAAGCTCTCCACGGCAACAGCAAATCTGGACTCTGTGCTTTCTTTTATACAGAACAAGCGTTAGTGTTTTCTGCAGAAAAGCGATTCTGCGAAAAATTGTGAACAGTTCTCCTTCCCGCGCACAGCGAAGGTGCTAGCAGGGAATTCTCTGCCTGCCTTTCCCCAGTGCTCTGCAAGCTCTGCAGCGCAATAGCAAATCTGGGGCCCTTTTCTTTCTTTCATCCTGAACAAGCGTTAGGGTTCTTTGCAGAAAAACGATTCTGCGAAAAAATGTGAACTTTTCTCCTTCCTGTGCACAGCAAAGGTGCTAGCAGGGAATTCTCTGCCTGCCTTTCCCCAGTGCTCTGCAAGCTCTCCAGGACAATAGCAAATCTGGGCCTCTGTGCTCTCTTCCGTCCTGAACAAGCGTTAGTGTTTTCTGCTCATAAGTGATTCTGCGAAGCAAATGCGAACACTTTTCCTTCCCGCGCACAGCGGAGGTCCTAGCAGGGAATTCTCTGCCTGCCTTTCCCCAGCGCTCTGCAAGCTCTCCAGCGCAATAGCAAATCTGGGGCTCTGTGCTTTCTTTCATCCTGAACAAGCGTTAGTGTTCTTTGCAGAAAAACGATTCTGCGAAAAAATGTGAACATTTCTCCTTCCTGTGCACAGAGAAGGTGTTAGCAGGGAATGCTCTGCCTGCCTTTCCCCAGTGCTGTGCAAGCTCTCCACGGCAACAGCAAATCTGGACTCTGTGCTTTCTTTTATACAGAACAAGCGTTAGTGTTTTCTGTAGAAAAGCGATTCTGCGAAAAATTGTGAACAGTTCTCCTTCCCGCGCACAGCGAAGGTGCTAGCAGGGAATTCTCTGCCTGCCTTTCCCCAGTGCTGTGCAAGCTCTCCAGGGCAAGAGCAAATCTGGGCCT
Source organism: Strix uralensis (assembly GCF_047716275.1). Classification (NCBI taxonomy): domain Eukaryota; kingdom Metazoa; phylum Chordata; class Aves; order Strigiformes; family Strigidae; genus Strix; species Strix uralensis. Next base: position 5,204,849 of record NC_133972.1, on the reverse strand, counting down.
CTGTGCTGTCTTCCGTCCTGAACAAGCGTTAGTGTTTTCTGCACAAAAGCGATTCTGCGAAGCAAATGCGAATTGTTCTCCTTCCCGTGCACAGAGAAGGTGCTAGCAGGGAATTCTCTGCCTGCCTTTCCCCAGTGCTCTGCAAGCTCTGCAGCGCAATAGCAAATCTGGGGCTCTGTGCTTTCTTTCATCCTGAACAAGCGTTAGTGTTCTTTGCAGAAAAACGATTCTGCGAAAAAATGTGAACATTTCTCCTTCCTGTGCACAGCGAAGGTGCTAGCAGGGAATTCTCTGCCTGCCTTTCCCCAGTGCTCTGCAAGCTCTCCAGGACAATAGCAAATCTGGGGCCTCTGTGCTCTCTTCCGTCCTGAACAAGCCTTAGTGTTTTCTGCACAAAAGCGATTCTGTGAAGCAAATGCGAACACTTTTCCTTCCCGCGCACAGCGGAGGTGCTAGCAGGGAATTCTCTGCCTGCCTTTCCCCAGTGCTCTGCAAGCTCTCCAGGGCAATAGCAAATCTGGGGCTCTGTGCTTTCTTTCATCCTGAACAAGCGTTAGTGTTCTTTGCAGAAAAACGATTCTGCGAAAAAATGTGAACATTTCTCCTTCCCGTGCACAGCGAAGGTGCTAGCAGGGAATTCTCTGCCTGTCTTTCCCCAGTTGTCTGCAAGCACTCCAGGGCAAGAGCAAATCTGGACTCTGTGCTTTCTTTTATACAGAACAAGCCTTAGTGTTTTCTGCAGAAAAGCGATTCTGCGAAAAATTGTGAACACTTCTCCTTCCCGAGCACAGCGGAGGTGCTAGCAGGGAATTCTCTGCCTGCCTTTCCCCAGTGCTCTGCAAGCTCTGCAGCGCTATAGCAAATCTGGACTCTGTGCTTTCTTTCATCCTGAACAAGCGTTAGTGTTTTTTTTCAGAAAAACGATTCTGCGAAAAAATGTGAACATTTCTCCTTCCAGCGCACAGCGAAGGTGCTAGCAGGGAATTCTCTGCCTGCCTTTCCCCAGTGCTCTGTAAGCTCTCCAGGGCAAGAGCAATTCTGGGGCTCTGTGCTTTCTTTCATCCTGAACAAGCGTTAGTGTTCTTTGCAGAAAAACGATTCTGCGAAAAAATGTGAACATTTCTCCTTCCTGTGCACAGAGAAGGTGCTAGCAGGGAATTCTCTGCCTGCCTTTCCCCAGTGCTCTGCAAGCTCTGCAGCGCAATAGCAAATCTGGGGCTCTGTGCTTTCTTTCATCCTGAACAAGCGTTAGTGTTCTTTGCAGAAAAACGATTCTGCGAAAAAATGTGAAAATTTCTCCTTCCTGTGCACAGCAAAGGTGCTAGCAGGGAATTCTCTGCCTGCCTTTCCCCAGTGCTGTGCAAGCTCTCCACGGCAACAGCAAATCTGGACTCTGTGCTTTCTTTTATACAGAACAAGCGTTAGTGTTTTCTGCAGAAAAGCGATTCTGCGAAAAATTGTGAACAGTTCTCCTTCCCGCGCACAGCGAAGGTGCTAGCAGGGAATTCTCTGCCTGCCTTTCCCCAGTGCTCTGCAAGCTCTGCAGCGCAATAGCAAATCTGGGGCCCTTTGCTTTCTTTCATCCTGAACAAGCGTTAGGGTTCTTTGCAGAAAAACGATTCTGCGAAAAAATGTGAACTTTTCTCCTTCCTGTGCACAGAGGAGGTGCTAGCAGGGAATTCTCTGCCTGCCTTTCCCCAGTGCTCTGCAAGCTCTCCAGGACAATAGCAAATCTGGGCCTCTGTGCTCTCTTCCGTCCTGAACAAGCGTTAGTGTTTTCTGCTCATAAGTGATTCTGCGAAGCAAATGCGAACACTTCTCCTTCCCGCGCACAGCGAAGGTGCTAGCAGGGAATTCTCTGCCTGCCTTTCCCCAGTGCTGTGCAAGCTCTCCAGGGCAAGAGCAAATCTGGGCCTCTGTGCTGTCTTCCGTCCTGAACAAGCGTTAGTGTTTTCTGCACAAAAGCGATTCTGCGAAGCAAATGCGAATTGTTCTCCTTCCCGTGCACAGAGAAGGTGCTAGCAGGGAATTCTCTGCCTGCCTTTCCCCAGTGCTCTGCAAGCTCTGCAGCGCAATAGCAAATCTGGGGCTCTGTGCTTTCTTTCATCCTGAACAAGCGTTAGTGTTCTTTGCAGAAAAACGATTCTGCGAAAAAATGTGAACATTTCTCCTTCCTGTGCACAGCGAAGGTGCTAGCAGGGAATTCTCTGCCTGCCTTTCCCCAGTGCTCTGCAAGCTCTCCAGGACAATAGCAAATCTGGGGCCTCTGTGCTCTCTTCCGTCCTGAACAAGCCTTAGTGTTTTCTGCACAAAAGCGATTCTGTGAAGCAAATGCGAACACTTTTCCTTCCCGCGCACAGCGGAGGTGCTAGCAGGGAATTCTCTGCCTGCCTTTCCCCAGTGCTCTGCAAGCTCTCCAGGGCAATAGCAAATCTGGGGCTCTGTGCTTTCTTTCATCCTGAACAAGCGTTAGTGTTCTTTGCAGAAAAACGATTCTGCGAAAAAATGTGAACATTTCTCCTTCCCGTGCACAGCGAAGGTGCTAGCAGGGAATTCTCTGCCTGTCTTTCCCCAGTTGTCTGCAAGCACTCCAGGGCAAGAGCAAATCTGGACTCTGTGCTTTCTTTTATACAGAACAAGCCTTAGTGTTTTCTGCAGAAAAGCGATTCTGCGAAAAATTGTGAACACTTCTCCTTCCCGCGCACAGCGGAGGTGCTAGCAGGGAATTCTCTGCCTGCCTTTCCCCAGTGCTCTGCAAGCTCTGCAGCGCTATAGCAAATCTGGACTCTGTGCTTTCTTTCATCCTGAACAAGCGTTAGTGTTTTTTTTCAGAAAAGCGATTCTGCGAAAAAATGTGAACATTTCTCCTTCCTGTGCACAGAGGAGGTGCTAGCAGGGAATTCTCTGCCTGCCTTTCCCCAGTGCTCTGTAAGCTCTCCAGGGCAAGAGCAATTCTGGGGCTCTGTGCTTTCTTTCATCCTGAACAAGCGTTAGTGTTCTTTGCAGAAAAACGATTCTGCGAAAAAATGTGAACATTTCTCCTTCCTGTGCACAGAGAAGGTGCTAGCAGGGAATTCTCTGCCTGCCTTTCCCCAGTGCTCTGCAAGCTCTGCAGCGCAATAGCAAATCTGGGGCTCTGTGCTTTCTTTCATCCTGAACAAGCGTTAGTGTTCTTTGCAGAAAAACGATTCTGCGAAAAAATGTGAAAATTTCTCCTTCCTGTGCACAGCGAAGGTGCTAGCAGGGAATTCTCTGCCTGCCTTTCCCCAGTGCTCTGCAAGCTCTGCAGCGCAATAGCAAATCTGGGGCCCTTTGCTTTCTTTCATCCTGAACAAGCGTTAGGGTTCTTTGCAGAAAAACGATTCTGCGAAAAAATGTGAACTTTTCTCCTTCCTGTGCACAGAGGAGGTGCTAGCAGGGAATTCTCTGCCTGCCTTTCCCCAGTGCTCTGCAAGCTCTCCAGGACAATAGCAAATCTGGGCCTCTGTGCTCTCTTCCGTCCTGAACAAGCGTTAGTGTTTTCTGCTCATAAGTGATTCTGCGAAGCAAATGCGAACACTTCTCCTTCCCGCGCACAGCGAAGGTGCTAGCAGGGAATTCTCTGCCTGCCTTTCCCCAGTGCTGTGCAAGCTCTCCAGGGCAAGAGCAAATCTGGGCCTCTGTGCTGTCTTCCGTCCTGAACAAGCGTTAGTGTTTTCTGCACAAAAGCGATTCTGCGAAGCAAATGCGAATTGTTCTCCTTCCCGTGCACAGAGAAGGTGCTAGCAGGGAATTCTCTGCCTGCCTTTCCCCAGTGCTCTGCAAGCTCTGCAGCGCAATAGCAAATCTGGGGCTCTGTGCTTTCTTTCATCCTGAACAAGCGTTAGTGTTCTTTGCAGAAAAACGATTCTGCGAAAAAATGTGAACATTTCTCCTTCCTGTGCACAGCGAAGGTGCTAGCAGGGAATTCTCTGCCTGCCTTTCCCCAGTGCTCTGCAAGCTCTCCAGGACAATAGCAAATCTGGGGCCTCTGTGCTCTCTTCCGTCCTGAACAAGCCTTAGTGTTTTCTGCACAAAAGCGATTCTGTGAAGCAAATGCGAACACTTTTCCTTCCCGCGCACAGCGGAGGTGCTAGCAGGGAATTCTCTGCCTGCCTTTCCCCAGTGCTCTGCAAGCTCTCCAGGGCAATAGCAAATCTGGGGCTCTGTGCTTTCTTTCATCCTGAACAAGCGTTAGTGTTCTTTGCAGAAAAACGATTCTGCGAAAAAATGTGAACATTTCTCCTTCCCGTGCACAGCGAAGGTGCTAGCAGGGAATTCTCTGCCTGTCTTTCCCCAGTTGTCTGCAAGCACTCCAGGGCAAGAGCAAATCTGGACTCTGTGCTTTCTTTTATACAGAACAAGCCTTAGTGTTTTCTGCAGAAAAGCGATTCTGCGAAAAATTGTGAACACTTCTCCTTCCCGCGCACAGCGGAGGTGCTAGCAGGGAATTCTCTGCCTGCCTTTCCCCAGTGCTCTGCAAGCTCTGCAGCGCTATAGCAAATCTGGACTCTGTGCTTTCTTTCATCCTGAACAAGCGTTAGTGTTCTTTGCAGAAAAACGATTCTGCGAAAAAATGTGAACATTTCTCCTTCCTGTGCACAGAGGAGGTGCTAGCAGGGAATTCTCTGCCTGCCTTTCCCCAGTGCTCTGTAAGCTCTCCAGGGCAAGAGCAATTCTGGGGCTCTGTGCTTTCTTTCATCCTGAACAAGCGTTAGTGTTCTTTGCAGAAAAACGATTCTGCGAAAAAATGTGAACATTTCTCCTTCCTGTGCACAGAGAAGGTGCTAGCAGGGAATTCTCTGCCTGCCTTTCCCCAGTGCTCTGCAAGCTCTGCAGCGCAATAGCAAATCTGGGGCTCTGTGCTTTCTTTCATCCTGAACAAGCGTTAGTGTTCTTTGCAGAAAAACGATTCTGCGAAAAAATGTGAAAATTTCTCCTTCCTGTGCACAGAGAAGGTGCTAGCAGGGAATTCTCTGCCTGCCTTTCCCCAGTGCTGTGCAAGCTCTCCACGGCAACAGCAAATCTGGACTCTGTGCTTTCTTTTATACAGAACAAGCGTTAGTGTTTTCTGCAGAAAAGCGATTCTGCGAAAAATTGTGAACAGTTCTCCTTCCCGCGCACAGCGAAGGTGCTAGCAGGGAATTCTCTGCCTGCCTTTCCCCAGTGCTCTGCAAGCTCTGCAGCGCAATAGCAAATCTGGGGCCCTTTGCTTTCTTTCATCCTGAACAAGCGTTAGGGTTCTTTGCAGAAAAACGATTCTGCGAAAAAATGTGAACTTTTCTCCTTCCTGTGCACAGAGGAGGTGCTAGCAGGGAATTCTCTGCCTGCCTTTCCCCAGTGCTCTGCAAGCTCTCCAGGACAATAGCAAATCTGGGCCTCTGTGCTCTCTTCCGTCCTGAACAAGCGTTAGTGTTTTCTGCTCATAAGTGATTCTGCGAAGCAAATGCGAACACTTTTCCTTCCCGCGCACAGCGGAGGTCCTAGCAGGGAATTCTCTGCCTGCCTTTCCCCAGCGCTCTGCAAGCTCTCCAGCGCAATAGCAAATCTGGGGCTCTGTGCTTTCTTTCATCCTGAACAAGCGTTAGTGTTCTTTGCAGAAAAACGATTCTGCGAAAAAATGTGAAAATTTCTCCTTCCTGTGCACAGCAAAGGTGCTAGCAGGGAATTCTCTGCCTGCCTTTCCCCAGTTCTGTGCAAGCTCTCCACGGCAACAGCAAATCTGGACTCTGTGCTTTCTTTTATACAGAACAAGCGTTAGTGTTTTCTGCAGAAAAGCGATTCTGCGAAAAATTGTGAACAGTTCTCCTTCCCGCGCACAGCGAAGGTGCTAGCAGGGAATTCTCTGCCTGCCTTTCCCCAGTGCTCTGCAAGCTCTGCAGCGCAATAGCAAATCTGGGGCCCTTTGCTTTCTTTCATCCTGAACAAGCGTTAGGGTTCTTTGCAGAAAAACGATTCTGCGAAAAAATGTGAACTTTTCTCCTTCCTGTGCACAGCAAAGGTGCTAGCAGGGAATTCTCTGCCTGCCTTTCCCCAGTGCTCTGCAAGCTCTCCAGGACAATAGCAAATCTGGGCCTCTGTGCTCTCTTCCGTCCTGAACAAGCGTTAGTGTTTTCTGCTCATAAGTGATTCTGCGAAGCAAATGCGAACACTTTTCCTTCCCGCGCACAGCGGAGGTCCTAGCAGGGAATTCTCTGCCTGCCTTTCCCCAGCGCTCTGCAAGCTCTCCAGCGCAATAGCAAATCTGGGGCTCTGTGCTTTCTTTCATCCTGAACAAGCGTTAGTGTTCTTTGCAGAAAAACGATTCTGCGAAAAAATGTGAACATTTCTCCTTCCTGTGCACAGAGAAGGTGTTAGCAGGGAATGCTCTGCCTGCCTTTCCCCAGTGCTGTGCAAGCTCTCCACGGCAACAGCAAATCTGGACTCTGTGCTTTCTTTTATACAGAACAAGCGTTAGTGTTTTCTGTAGAAAAGCGATTCTGCGAAAAATTGTGAACAGTTCTCCTTCCCGCGCACAGCGAAGGTGCTAGCAGGGAATTCTCTGCCTGCCTTTCCCCAGTGCTGTGCAAGCTCTCCAGGGCAAGAGCAAATCTGGGCCTCTGTGCTGTCTTCCGTCCTGAACAAGCGTTAGTGTTTTCTGCACAAAAGCGATTCTGCGAAGCAAATGCGAATTGTTCTCCTTCCCGTGCACAGAGAAGGTGCTAGCAGGGAATTCTCTGCCTGCCTTTCCCCAGTGCTCTGCAAGCTCTGCAGCGCAATAGCAAATCTGGGGCTCTGTGCTTTCTTTCATCCTGAACAAGCGTTAGTGTTCTTTGCAGAAAAACGATTCTGCGAAAAAATGTGAACATTTCTCCTTCCTGTGCACAGCGAAGGTGCTAGCAGGGAATTCTCTGCCTGCCTTTCCCCAGTGCTCTGCAAGCTCTCCAGGACAATAGCAAATCTGGGGCCTCTGTGCTCTCTTCCGTCCTGAACAAGCCTTAGTGTTTTCTGCACAAAAGCGATTCTGTGAAGCAAATGCGAACACTTTTCCTTCCCGCGCACAGCGGAGGTCCTAGCAGGGAATTCTCTGCCTGCCTTTCCCCAGTGCTCTGCAAGCTCTCCAGGGCAATAGCAAATCTGGGGCTCTGTGCTTTCTTTCATCCTGAACAAGCGTTAGTGTTCTTTGCAGAAAAACGATTCTGCGAAAAAATGTGAACATTTCTCCTTCCCGTGCACAGCGAAGGTGCTAGCAGGGAATTCTCTGCCTGTCTTTCCCCAGTTGTCTGCAAGCACTCCAGGGCAAGAGCAAATCTGGACTCTGTGCTTTCTTTTATACAGAACAAGCCTTAGTGTTTTCTGCAGAAAAGCGATTCTGCGAAAAATTGTGAACACTTCTCCTTCCCGCGCACAGCGGAGGTGCTAGCAGGGAATTCTCTGCCTGCCTTTCCCCAGTGCTCTGCAAGCTCTGCAGCGCTATAGCAAATCTGGACTCTGTGCTTTCTTTCATCCTGAACAAGCGTTAGTGTTTTTTTTCAGAAAAGCGATTCTGCGAAAAAATGTGAACATTTCTCCTTCCCGCGCACAGCGAAGGTGCTAGCAGGGAATTCTCTGCCTGCCTTTCCCCAGTGCTCTGCAAGCTCTGCAGCGCAATAGCAAATCTGGGGCCCTTTGCTTTCTTTCATCCTGAACAAGCGTTAGGGTTCTTTGCAGAAAAACGATTCTGCGAAAAAATGTGAACTTTTCTCCTTCCTGTGCACAGAGGAGGTGCTAGCAGGGAATTCTCTGCCTGCCTTTCCCCAGTGCTCTGCAAGCTCTCCAGGACAATAGCAAATCTGGGCCTCTGTGCTCTCTTCCGTCCTGAACAAGCGTTAGTGTTTTCTGCTCATAAGTGATTCTGCGAAGCAAATGCGAACACTTTTCCTTCCCGCGCACAGCGGAGGTCCTAGCAGGGAATTCTCTGCCTGCCTTTCCCCAGCGCTCTGCAAGCTCTCCAGCGCAATAGCAAATCTGGGGCTCTGTGCTTTCTTTCATCCTGAACAAGCGTTAGTGTTCTTTGCAGAAAAACGATTCTGCGAAAAAATGTGAAAATTTCTCCTTCCTGTGCACAGCAAAGGTGCTAGCAGGGAATTCTCTGCCTGCCTTTCCCCAGTTCTGTGCAAGCTCTCCACGGCAACAGCAAATCTGGACTCTGTGCTTTCTTTTATACAGAACAAGCGTTAGTGTTTTCTGCAGAAAAGCGATTCTGCGAAAAATTGTGAACAGTTCTCCTTCCCGCGCACAGCGAAGGTGCTAGCAGGGAATTCTCTGCCTGCCTTTCCCCAGTGCTCTGCAAGCTCTGCAGCGCAATAGCAAATCTGGGGCCCTTTGCTTTCTTTCATCCTGAACAAGCGTTAGGGTTCTTTGCAGAAAAACGATTCTGCGAAAAAATGTGAACTTTTCTCCTTCCTGTGCACAGCAAAGGTGCTAGCAGGGAATTCTCTGCCTGCCTTTCCCCAGTGCTCTGCAAGCTCTCCAGGACAATAGCAAATCTGGGCCTCTGTGCTCTCTTCCGTCCTGAACAAGCGTTAGTGTTTTCTGCTCATAAGTGATTCTGCGAAGCAAATGCGAACACTTTTCCTTCCCGCGCACAGCGGAGGTCCTAGCAGGGAATTCTCTGCCTGCCTTTCCCCAGCGCTCTGCAAGCTCTCCAGCGCAATAGCAAATCTGGGGCTCTGTGCTTTCTTTCATCCTGAACAAGCGTTAGTGTTCTTTGCAGAAAAACGATTCTGCGAAAAAATGTGAACATTTCTCCTTCCTGTGCACAGAGAAGGTGTTAGCAGGGAATGCTCTGCCTGCCTTTCCCCAGTGCTGTGCAAGCTCTCCACGGCAACAGCAAATCTGGACTCTGTGCTTTCTTTTATACAGAACAAGCGTTAGTGTTTTCTGTAGAAAAGCGATTCTGCGAAAAATTGTGAACAGTTCTCCTTCCCGCGCACAGCGAAGGTGCTAGCAGGGAATTCTCTGCCTGCCTTTCCCCAGTGCTGTGCAAGCTCTCCAGGGCAAGAGCAAATCTGGGCCTCTGTGCTGTCTTCCGTCCTGAACAAGCGTTAGTGTTTTCTGCACAAAAGCGATTCTGCGAAGCAAATGCGAATTGTTCTCCTTCCCGTGCACAGAGAAGGTGCTAGCAGGGAATTCTCTGCCTGCCTTTCCCCAGTGCTCTGCAAGCTCTGCAGCGCAATAGCAAATCTGGGGCTCTGTGCTTTCTTTCATCCTGAACAAGCGTTAGTGTTCTTTGCAGAAAAACGATTCTGCGAAAAAATGTGAACATTTCTCCTTCCTGTGCACAGCGAAGGTGCTAGCAGGGAATTCTCTGCCTGCCTTTCCCCAGTGCTCTGCAAGCTCTCCAGGACAATAGCAAATCTGGGGCCTCTGTGCTCTCTTCCGTCCTGAACAAGCCTTAGTGTTTTCTGCACAAAAGCGATTCTGTGAAGCAAATGCGAACACTTTTCCTTCCCGCGCACAGCGGAGGTGCTAGCAGGGAATTCTCTGCCTGCCTTTCCCCAGTGCTCTGCAAGCTCTCCAGGGCAATAGCAAATCTGGGGCTCTGTGCTTTCTTTCATCCTGAACAAGCGTTAGTGTTCTTTGCAGAAAAACGATTCTGCGAAAAAATGTGAACATTTCTCCTTCCCGTGCACAGCGAAGGTGCTAGCAGGGAATTCTCTGCCTGTCTTTCCCCAGTTGTCTGCAAGCACTCCAGGGCAAGAGCAAATCTGGACTCTGTGCTTTCTTTTATACAGAACAAGCCTTAGTGTTTTCTGCAGAAAAGCGATTCTGCGAAAAATTGTGAACACTTCTCCTTCCCGCGCACAGCGGAGGTGCTAGCAGGGAATTCTCTGCCTGCCTTTCCCCAGTGCTCTGCAAGCTCTGCAGCGCTATAGCAAATCTGGACTCTGTGCTTTCTTTCATCCTGAACAAGCGTTAGTGTTTTTTTTCAGAAAAGCGATTCTGCGAAAAAATGTGAACATTTCTCCTTCCCGCGCACAGCGAAGGTGCTAGCAGGGAATTCTCTGCCTGCCTTTCCCCAGTGCTCTGTAAGCTCTCCAGGGCAAGAGCAATTCTGGGGCTCTGTGCTTTCTTTCATCCTGAACAAGCGTTAGTGTTCTTTGCAGAAAAACGATTCTGCGAAAAAATGTGAACATTTCTCCTTCCTGTGCACAGAGGAGGTGCTAGCAGGGAATTCTCTGCCTGCCTTTCCCCAGTGCTCTGCAAGCTCTCCAGGACAATAGCAAATCTGGGCCTCTGTGCTCTCTTCCGTCCTGAACAAGCGTTAGTGTTTTCTGCTCATAAGTGATTCTGCGAAGCAAATGCGAACACTTTTCCTTCCCGCGCACAGCGGAGGTCCTAGCAGGGAATTCTCTGCCTGCCTTTCCCCAGCGCTCTGCAAGCTCTCCAGCGCAATAGCAAATCTGGGGCTCTGTGCTTTCTTTCATCCTGAACAAGCGTTAGTGTTCTTTGCAGAAAAACGATTCTGCGAAAAAATGTGAAAATTTCTCCTTCCTGTGCACAGCAAAGGTGCTAGCAGGGAATTCTCTGCCTGCCTTTCCCCAGTTCTGTGCAAGCTCTCCACGGCAACAGCAAATCTGGACTCTGTGCTTTCTTTTATACAGAACAAGCGTTAGTGTTTTCTGCAGAAAAGCGATTCTGCGAAAAATTGTGAACAGTTCTCCTTCCCGCGCACAGCGAAGGTGCTAGCAGGGAATTCTCTGCCTGCCTTTCCCCAGTGCTCTGCAAGCTCTGCAGCGCAATAGCAAATCTGGGGCCCTTTGCTTTCTTTCATCCTGAACAAGCGTTAGGGTTCTTTGCAGAAAAACGATTCTGCGAAAAAATGTGAACTTTTCTCCTTCCTGTGCACAGCAAAGGTGCTAGCAGGGAATTCTCTGCCTGCCTTTCCCCAGTGCTCTGCAAGCTCTCCAGGACAATAGCAAATCTGGGCCTCTGTGCTCTCTTCCGTCCTGAACAAGCGTTAGTGTTTTCTGCTCATAAGTGATTCTGCGAAGCAAATGCGAACACTTTTCCTTCCCGCGCACAGCGGAGGTCCTAGCAGGGAATTCTCTGCCTGCCTTTCCCCAGCGCTCTGCAAGCTCTCCAGCGCAATAGCAAATCTGGGGCTCTGTGCTTTCTTTCATCCTGAACAAGCGTTAGTGTTCTTTGCAGAAAAACGATTCTGCGAAAAAATGTGAACATTTCTCCTTCCTGTGCACAGAGAAGGTGTTAGCAGGGAATGCTCTGCCTGCCTTTCCCCAGTGCTGTGCAAGCTCTCCAGGGCAAGAGCAAATCTGGACTCTGTGCTTTCTTTTATACAGAACAAGCGTTAGTGTTTTCTGTAGAAAAGCGATTCTGCGAAAAATTGTGAACAGTTCTCCTTCCCGCGCACAGCGAAGGTGCTAGCAGGGAATTCTCTGCCTGCCTTTCCCCAGTGCTGTGCAAGCTCTCCAGGGCAAGAGCAAATCTGGGCCTCTGTGCTGTCTTCCGTCCTGAACAAGCGTTAGTGTTTTCTGCACAAAAGCGATTCTGCGAAGCAAATGCGAATTGTTCTCCTTCCCGTGCACAGAGAAGGTGCTAGCAGGGAATTCTCTGCCTGCCTTTCCCCAGTGCTCTGCAAGCTCTGCAGCGCAATAGCAAATCTGGGGCTCTGTGCTTTCTTTCATCCTGAACAAGCGTTAGTGTTCTTTGCAGAAAAACGATTCTGCGAAAAAATGTGAACATTTCTCCTTCCTGTGCACAGCGAAGGTGCTAGCAGGGAATTCTCTGCCTGCCTTTCCCCAGTGCTCTGCAAGCTCTCCAGGACAATAGCAAATCTGGGGCCTCTGTGCTCTCTTCCGTCCTGAACAAGCCTTAGTGTTTTCTGCACAAAAGCGATTCTGTGAAGCAAATGCGAACACTTTTCCTTCCCGCGCACAGCGGAGGTGCTAGCAGGGAATTCTCTGCCTGCCTTTCCCCAGTGCTCTGCAAGCTCTCCAGGGCAATAGCAAATCTGGGGCTCTGTGCTTTCTTTCATCCTGAACAAGCGTTAGTGTTCTTTGCAGAAAAACGATTCTGCGAAAAAATGTGAACATTTCTCCTTCCCGTGCACAGCGAAGGTGCTAGCAGGGAATTCTCTGCCTGTCTTTCCCCAGTTGTCTGCAAGCACTCCAGGGCAAGAGCAAATCTGGACTCTGTGCTTTCTTTTATACAGAACAAGCGTTAGTGTTTTCTGCAGAAAAGCGATTCTGCGAAAAATTGTGAACACTTCTCCTTCCCGCGCACAGCGGAGGTGCTAGCAGGGAATTCTCTGCCTGCCTTTCCCCAGTGCTCTGCAAGCTCTGCAGCGCTATAGCAAATCTGGACTCTGTGCTTTCTTTCATCCTGAACAAGCGTTAGTGTTTTTTTTCAGAAAAGCGATTCTGCGAAAAAATGTGAACATTTCTCCTTCCCGCGCACAGCGAAGGTGCTAGCAGGGAATTCTCTGCCTGCCTTTCCCCAGTGCTCTGTAAGCTCTCCAGGGCAAGAGCAATTCTGGGGCTCTGTGCTTTCTTTCATCCTGAACAAGCGTTAGTGTTCTTTGCAGAAAAACGATTCTGCGAAAAAATGTGAACATTTCTCCTTCCTGTGCACAGAGGAGGTGCTAGCAGGGAATTCTCTGCCTGCCTTTCCCCAGTGCTCTGTAAGCTCTCCAGGGCAAGAGCAATTCTGGGGCTCTGTGCTTTCTTTCATCCTGAACAAGCGTTAGTGTTCTTTGCAGAAAAACGATTCTGCGAAAAAATGTGAACATTTCTCCTTCCTGTGCACAGAGAAGGTGCTAGCAGGGAATTCTCTGCCTGCCTTTCCCCAGTGCTCTGCAAGCTCTGCAGCGCAATAGCAAATCTGGGGCTCTGTGCTTTCTTTCATCCTGAACAAGCGTTAGTGTTCTTTGCAGAAAAACGATTCTGCGAAAAAATGTGAAAATTTCTCCTTCCTGTGCACAGCAAAGGTGCTAGCAGGGAATTCTCTGCCTGCCTTTCCCCAGTGCTGTGCAAGCTCTCCACGGCAACAGCAAATCTGGACTCTGTGCTTTCTTTTATACAGAACAAGCGTTAGTGTTTTCTGCAGAAAAGCGATTCTGCGAAAAATTGTGAACAGTTCTCCTTCCCGCGCACAGCGAAGGTGCTAGCAGGGAATTCTCTGCCTGCCTTTCCCCAGTGCTCTGCAAGCTCTGCAGCGCAATAGCAAATCTGGGGCCCTTTGCTTTCTTTCATCCTGAACAAGCGTTAGGGTTCTTTGCAGAAAAACGATTCTGCGAAAAAATGTGAACTTTTCTCCTTCCTGTGCACAGAGGAGGTGCTAGCAGGGAATTCTCTGCCTGCCTTTCCCCAGTGCTCTGCAAGCTCTCCAGGACAATAGCAAATCTGGGCCTCTGTGCTCTCTTCCGTCCTGAACAAGCGTTAGTGTTTTCTGCTCATAAGTGATTCTGCGAAGCAAATGCGAACACTTTTCCTTCCCGCGCACAGCGGAGGTGCTAGCAGGGAATTCTCTGCCTGCCTTTCCCCAGCGCTCTGCAAGCTCTCCAGCGCAATAGCAAATCTGGGGCTCTGTGCTTTCTTTCATCCTGAACAAGCGTTAGTGTTCTTTGCAGAAAAACGATTCTGCGAAAAAATGTGAAAATTTCTCCTTCCTGTGCACAGCAAAGGTGCTAGCAGGGAATTCTCTGCCTGCCTTTCCCCAGTTCTGTGCAAGCTCTCCACGGCAACAGCAAATCTGGACTCTGTGCTTTCTTTTATACAGAACAAGCGTTAGTGTTTTCTGCAGAAAAGCGATTCTGCGAAAAATTGTGAACAGTTCTCCTTCCCGCGCACAGCGAAGGTGCTAGCAGGGAATTCTCTGCCTGCCTTTCCCCAGTGCTCTGCAAGCTCTGCAGCGCAATAGCAAATCTGGGGCCCTTTGCTTTCTTTCATCCTGAACAAGCGTTAGGGTTCTTTGCAGAAAAACGATTCTGCGAAAAAATGTGAACTTTTCTCCTTCCTGTGCACAGCAAAGGTGCTAGCAGGGAATTCTCTGCCTGCCTTTCCCCAGTGCTCTGCAAGCTCTCCAGGACAATAGCAAATCTGGGCCTCTGTGCTCTCTTCCGTCCTGAACAAGCGTTAGTGTTTTCTGCTCATAAGTGATTCTGCGAAGCAAATGCGAACACTTTTCCTTCCCGCGCACAGCGGAGGTCCTAGCAGGGAATTCTCTGCCTGCCTTTCCCCAGCGCTCTGCAAGCTCTCCAGCGCAATAGCAAATCTGGGGCTCTGTGCTTTCTTTCATCCTGAACAAGCGTTAGTGTTCTTTGCAGAAAAACGATTCTGCGAAAAAATGTGAACATTTCTCCTTCCTGTGCACAGAGAAGGTGTTAGCAGGGAATGCTCTGCCTGCCTTTCCCCAGTGCTGTGCAAGCTCTCCAGGGCAAGAGCAAATCTGGACTCTGTGCTTTCTTTTATACAGAACAAGCGTTAGTGTTTTCTGTAGAAAAGCGATTCTGCGAAAAATTGTGAACAGTTCTCCTTCCCGCGCACAGCGAAGGTGCTAGCAGGGAATTCTCTGCCTGCCTTTCCCCAGTGCTGTGCAAGCTCTCCAGGGCAAGAGCAAATCTGGGCCTCTGTGCTGTCTTCCGTCCTGAACAAGCGTTAGTGTTTTCTGCACAAAAGCGATTCTGCGAAGCAAATGCGAATTGTTCTCCTTCCCGTGCACAGAGAAGGTGCTAGCAGGGAATTCTCTGCCTGCCTTTCCCCAGTGCTCTGCAAGCTCTGCAGCGCAATAGCAAATCTGGGGCTCTGTGCTTTCTTTCATCCTGAACAAGCGTTAGTGTTCTTTGCAGAAAAACGATTCTGCGAAAAAATGTGAACATTTCTCCTTCCCGCGCACAGCGAAGGTGCTAGCAGGGAATTCTCTGCCTGCCTTTCCCCAGTGCTCTGTAAGCTCTCCAGGGCAAGAGCAATTCTGGGGCTCTGTGCTTTCTTTCATCCTGAACAAGCGTTAGTGTTCTTTGCAGAAAAACGATTCTGCGAAAAAATGTGAACATTTCTCCTTCCTGTGCACAGAGGAGGTGCTAGCAGGGAATTCTCTGCCTGCCTTTCCCCAGTGCTCTGTAAGCTCTCCAGGGCAAGAGCAATTCTGGGGCTCTGTGCTTTCTTTCATCCTGAACAAGCGTTAGTGTTCTTTGCAGAAAAACGATTCTGCGAAAAAATGTGAACATTTCTCCTTCCTGTGCACAGAGAAGGTGCTAGCAGGGAATTCTCTGCCTGCCTTTCCCCAGTGCTCTGCAAGCTCTGCAGCGCAATAGCAAATCTGGGGCTCTGTGCTTTCTTTCATCCTGAACAAGCGTTAGTGTTCTTTGCAGAAAAACGATTCTGCGAAAAAATGTGAAAATTTCTCCTTCCTGTGCACAGCAAAGGTGCTAGCAGGGAATTCTCTGCCTGCCTTTCCCCAGTGCTGTGCAAGCTCTCCACGGCAACAGCAAATCTGGACTCTGTGCTTTCTTTTATACAGAACAAGCGTTAGTGTTTTCTGCAGAAAAGCGATTCTGCGAAAAATTGTGAACAGTTCTCCTTCCCGCGCACAGCGAAGGTGCTAGCAGGGAATTCTCTGCCTGCCTTTCCCCAGTGCTCTGCAAGCTCTGCAGCGCAATAGCAAATCTGGGGCCCTTTGCTTTCTTTCATCCTGAACAAGCGTTAGGGTTCTTTGCAGAAAAACGATTCTGCGAAAAAATGTGAACTTTTCTCCTTCCTGTGCACAGAGGAGGTGCTAGCAGGGAATTCTCTGCCTGCCTTTCCCCAGTGCTCTGCAAGCTCTCCAGGACAATAGCAAATCTGGGCCTCTGTGCTCTCTTCCGTCCTGAACAAGCGTTAGTGTTTTCTGCTCATAAGTGATTCTGCGAAGCAAATGCGAACACTTTTCCTTCCCGCGCACAGCGGAGGTCCTAGCAGGGAATTCTCTGCCTGCCTTTCCCCAGCGCTCTGCAAGCTCTCCAGCGCAATAGCAAATCTGGGGCTCTGTGCTTTCTTTCATCCTGAACAAGCGTTAGTGTTCTTTGCAGAAAAACGATTCTGCGAAAAAATGTGAAAATTTCTCCTTCCTGTGCACAGCAAAGGTGCTAGCAGGGAATTCTCTGCCTGCCTTTCCCCAGTTCTGTGCAAGCTCTCCACGGCAACAGCAAATCTGGACTCTGTGCTTTCTTTTATACAGAACAAGCGTTAGTGTTTTCTGCAGAAAAGCGATTCTGCGAAAAATTGTGAACAGTTCTCCTTCCCGCGCACAGCGAAGGTGCTAGCAGGGAATTCTCTGCCTGCCTTTCCCCAGTGCTCTGCAAGCTCTGCAGCGCAATAGCAAATCTGGGGCCCTTTGCTTTCTTTCATCCTGAACAAGCGTTAGGGTTCTTTGCAGAAAAACGATTCTGCGAAAAAATGTGAACTTTTCTCCTTCCTGTGCACAGCAAAGGTGCTAGCAGGGAATTCTCTGCCTGCCTTTCCCCAGTGCTCTGCAAGCTCTCCAGGACAATAGCAAATCTGGGCCTCTGTGCTCTCTTCCGTCCTGAACAAGCGTTAGTGTTTTCTGCTCATAAGTGATTCTGCGAAGCAAATGCGAACACTTTTCCTTCCCGCGCACAGCGGAGGTCCTAGCAGGGAATTCTCTGCCTGCCTTTCCCCAGCGCTCTGCAAGCTCTCCAGCGCAATAGCAAATCTGGGGCTCTGTGCTTTCTTTCATCCTGAACAAGCGTTAGTGTTCTTTGCAGAAAAACGATTCTGCGAAAAAATGTGAACATTTCTCCTTCCTGTGCACAGAGAAGGTGTTAGCAGGGAATGCTCTGCCTGCCTTTCCCCAGTGCTGTGCAAGCTCTCCACGGCAACAGCAAATCTGGACTCTGTGCTTTCTTTTATACAGAACAAGCGTTAGTGTTTTCTGTAGAAAAGGGATTCTGCGAAAAATTGTGAACAGTTCTCCTTCCCGCGCACAGCGAAGGTGCTAGCAGGGAATTCTCTGCCTGCCTTTCCCCAGTGCTGTGCAAGCTCTCCAGGGCAAGAGCAAATCTGGGCCTCTGTGCTGTCTTCCGTCCTGAACAAGCGTTAGTGTTTTCTGCACAAAAGCGATTCTGCGAAGCAAATGCGAATTGTTCTCCTTCCCGTGCACAGAGAAGGTGCTAGCAGGGAATTCTCTGCCTGCCTTTCCCCAGTGCTCTGCAAGCTCTGCAGCGCAATAGCAAATCTGGGGCTCTGTGCTTTCTTTCATCCTGAACAAGCGTTAGTGTTCTTTGCAGAAAAACGATTCTGCGAAAAAATGTGAACATTTCTCCTTCCCGCGCACAGCGAAGGTGCTAGCAGGGAATTCTCTGCCTGCCTTTCCCCAGTGCTCTGTAAGCTCTCCAGGGCAAGAGCAATTCTGGGGCTCTGTGCTTTCTTTCATCCTGAACAAGCGTTAGTGTTCTTTGCAGAAAAACGATTCTGCGAAAAAATGTGAACATTTCTCCTTCCTGTGCACAGAGGAGGTGCTAGCAGGGAATTCTCTGCCTGCCTTTCCCCAGTGCTCTGTAAGCTCTCCAGGGCAAGAGCAATTCTGGGGCTCTGTGCTTTCTTTCATCCTGAACAAGCGTTAGTGTTCTTTGCAGAAAAACGATTCTGCGAAAAAATGTGAACATTTCTCCTTCCTGTGCACAGAGAAGGTGCTAGCAGGGAATTCTCTGCCTGCCTTTCCCCAGTGCTCTGCAAGCTCTGCAGCGCAATAGCAAATCTGGGGCTCTGTGCTTTCTTTCATCCTGAACAAGCGTTAGTGTTCTTTGCAGAAAAACGATTCTGCGAAAAAATGTGAAAATTTCTCCTTCCTGTGCACAGCAAAGGTGCTAGCAGGGAATTCTCTGCCTGCCTTTCCCCAGTGCTGTGCAAGCTCTCCACGGCAACAGCAAATCTGGACTCTGTGCTTTCTTTTATACAGAACAAGCGTTAGTGTTTTCTGCAGAAAAGCGATTCTGCGAAAAATTGTGAACAGTTCTCCTTCCCGCGCACAGCGAAGGTGCTAGCAGGGAATTCTCTGCCTGCCTTTCCCCAGTGCTCTGCAAGCTCTGCAGCGCAATAGCAAATCTGGGGCCCTTTGCTTTCTTTCATCCTGAACAAGCGTTAGGGTTCTTTGCAGAAAAACGATTCTGCGAAAAAATGTGAACTTTTCTCCTTCCTGTGCACAGAGGAGGTGCTAGCAGGGAATTCTCTGCCTGCCTTTCCCCAGTGCTCTGCAAGCTCTCCAGGACAATAGCAAATCTGGGCCTCTGTGCTCTCTTCCGTCCTGAACAAGCGTTAGTGTTTTCTGCTCATAAGTGAATCTGCGAAGCAAATGCGAACACTTTTCCTTCCCGCGCACAGCGGAGGTCCTAGCAGGGAATTCTCTGCCTGCCTTTCCCCAGCGCTCTGCAAGCTCTCCAGCGCAATAGCAAATCTGGGGCTCTGTGCTTTCTTTCATCCTGAACAAGCGTTAGTGTTCTTTGCAGAAAAACGATTCTGCGAAAAAATGTGAAAATTTCTCCTTCCTGTGCACAGCAAAGGTGCTAGCAGGGAATTCTCTGCCTGCCTTTCCCCAGTTCTGTGCAAGCTCTCCACGGCAACAGCAAATCTGGACTCTGTGCTTTCTTTTATACAGAACAAGCGTTAGTGTTTTCTGCAGAAAAGCGATTCTGCGAAAAATTGTGAACAGTTCTCCTTCCCGCGCACAGCGAAGGTGCTAGCAGGGAATTCTCTGCCTGCCTTTCCCCAGTGCTCTGCAAGCTCTGCAGCGCAATAGCAAATCTGGGGCCCTTTGCTTTCTTTCATCCTGAACAAGCGTTAGGGTTCTTTGCAGAAAAACGATTCTGCGAAAAAATGTGAACTTTTCTCCTTCCTGTGCACAGCAAAGGTGCTAGCAGGGAATTCTCTGCCTGCCTTTCCCCAGTGCTCTGCAAGCTCTCCAGGACAATAGCAAATCTGGGCCTCTGTGCTCTCTTCCGTCCTGAACAAGCGTTAGTGTTTTCTGCTCATAAGTGATTCTGCGAAGCAAATGCGAACACTTTTCCTTCCCGCGCACAGCGGAGGTCCTAGCAGGGAATTCTCTGCCTGCCTTTCCCCAGCGCTCTGCAAGCTCTCCAGCGCAATAGCAAATCTGGGGCTCTGTGCTTTCTTTCATCCTGAACAAGCGTTAGTGTTCTTTGCAGAAAAACGATTCTGCGAAAAAATGTGAACATTTCTCCTTCCTGTGCACAGAGAAGGTGTTAGCAGGGAATGCTCTGCCTGCCTTTCCCCAGTGCTGTGCAAGCTCTCCACGGCAACAGCAAATCTGGACTCTGTGCTTTCTTTTATACAGAACAAGCGTTAGTGTTTTCTGTAGAAAAGCGATTCTGCGAAAAATTGTGAACAGTTCTCCTTCCCGCGCACAGCGAAGGTGCTAGCAGGGAATTCTCTGCCTGCCTTTCCCCAGTGCTGTGCAAGCTCTCCAGGGCAAGAGCAAATCTGGGCCTCTGTGCTGTCTTCCGTCCTGAACAAGCGTTAGTGTTTTCTGCACAAAAGCGATTCTGCGAAGCAAATGCGAATTGTTCTCCTTCCCGTGCACAGAGAAGGTGCTAGCAGGGAATTCTCTGCCTGCCTTTCCCCAGTGCTCTGCAAGCTCTGCAGCGCAATAGCAAATCTGGGGCTCTGTGCTTTCTTTCATCCTGAACAAGCGTTAGTGTTCTTTGCAGAAAAACGATTCTGCGAAAAAATGTGAACATTTCTCCTTCCTGTGCACAGCGAAGGTGCTAGCAGGGAATTCTCTGCCTGCCTTTCCCCAGTGCTCTGCAAGCTCTCCAGGACAATAGCAAATCTGGGGCCTCTGTGCTCTCTTCCGTCCTGAACAAGCCTTAGTGTTTTCTGCACAAAAGCGATTCTGTGAAGCAAATGCGAACACTTTTCCTTCCCGCGCACAGCGGAGGTGCTAGCAGGGAATTCTCTGCCTGCCTTTCCCCAGTGCTCTGCAAGCTCTCCAGGGCAATAGCAAATCTGGGGCTCTGTGCTTTCTTTCATCCTGAACAAGCGTTAGTGTTCTTTGCAGAAAAACGATTCTGCGAAAAAATGTGAACATTTCTCCTTCCCGTGCACAGCGAAGGTGCTAGCAGGGAATTCTCTGCCTGTCTTTCCCCAGTTGTCTGCAAGCACTCCAGGGCAAGAGCAAATCTGGACTCTGTGCTTTCTTTTATACAGAACAAGCCTTAGTGTTTTCTGCAGAAAAGCGATTCTGCGAAAAATTGTGAACACTTCTCCTTCCCGCGCACAGCGGAGGTGCTAGCAGGGAATTCTCTGCCTGCCTTTCCCCAGTGCTCTGCAAGCTCTGCAGCGCTATAGCAAATCTGGACTCTGTGCTTTCTTTCATCCTGAACAAGCGTTAGTGTTTTTTTTCAGAAAAGCGATTCTGCGAAAAAATGTGAACATTTCTCCTTCCCGCGCACAGCGAAGGTGCTAGCAGGGAATTCTCTGCCTGCCTTTCCCCAGTGCTCTGTAAGCTCTCCAGGGCAAGAGCAATTCTGGGGCTCTGTGCTTTCTTTCATCCTGAACAAGCGTTAGTGTTCTTTGCAGAAAAACGATTCTGCGAAAAAATGTGAACATTTCTCCTTCCTGTGCACAGAGGAGGTGCTAGCAGGGAATTCTCTGCCTGCCTTTCCCCAGTGCTCTGTAAGCTCTCCAGGGCAAGAGCAATTCTGGGGCTCTGTGCTTTCTTTCATCCTGAACAAGCGTTAGTGTTCTTTGCAGAAAAACGATTCTGCGAAAAAATGTGAACATTTCTCCTTCCTGTGCACAGAGAAGGTGCTAGCAGGGAATTCTCTGCCTGCCTTTCCCCAGTGCTCTGCAAGCTCTGCAGCGCAATAGCAAATCTGGGGCTCTGTGCTTTCTTTCATCCTGAACAAGCGTTAGTGTTCTTTGCAGAAAAACGATTCTGCGAAAAAATGTGAAAATTTCTCCTTCCTGTGCACAGCAAAGGTGCTAGCAGGGAATTCTCTGCCTGCCTTTCCCCAGTGCTGTGCAAGCTCTCCACGGCAACAGCAAATCTGGACTCTGTGCTTTCTTTTATACAGAACAAGCGTTAGTGTTTTCTGCAGAAAAGCGATTCTGCGAAAAATTGTGAACAGTTCTCCTTCCCGCGCACAGCGAAGGTGCTAGCAGGGAATTCTCTGCCTGCCTTTCCCCAGTGCTCTGCAAGCTCTGCAGCGCAATAGCAAATCTGGGGCCCTTTGCTTTCTTTCATCCTGAACAAGCGTTAGGGTTCTTTGCAGAAAAACGATTCTGCGAAAAAATGTGAACTTTTCTCCTTCCTGTGCACAGCAAAGGTGCTAGCAGGGAATTCTCTGCCTGCCTTTCCCCAGTGCTCTGCAAGCTCTCCAGGACAATAGCAAATCTGGGCCTCTGTGCTCTCTTCCGTCCTGAACAAGCGTTAGTGTTTTCTGCTCATAAGTGATTCTGCGAAGCAAATGCGAACACTTTTCCTTCCCGCGCACAGCGGAGGTCCTAGCAGGGAATTCTCTGCCTGCCTTTCCCCAGCGCTCTGCAAGCTCTCCAGCGCAATAGCAAATCTGGGGCTCTGTGCTTTCTTTCATCCTGAACAAGCGTTAGTGTTCTTTGCAGAAAAACGATTCTGCGAAAAAATGTGAACATTTCTCCTTCCTGTGCACAGAGAAGGTGTTAGCAGGGAATGCTCTGCCTGCCTTTCCCCAGTGCTGTGCAAGCTCTCCACGGCAACAGCAAATCTGGACTCTGTGCTTTCTTTTATACAGAACAAGCGTTAGTGTTTTCTGTAGAAAAGCGATTCTGCGAAAAATTGTGAACAGTTCTCCTTCCCGCGCACAGCGAAGGTGCTAGCAGGGAATTCTCTGCCTGCCTTTCCCCAGTGCTGTGCAAGCTCTCCAGGGCAAGAGCAAATCTGGGCCTCTGTGCTGTCTTCCGTCCTGAACAAGCGTTAGTGTTTTCTGCACAAAAGCGATTCTGCGAAGCAAATGCGAATTGTTCTCCTTCCCGTGCACAGAGAAGGTGCTAGCAGGGAATTCTCTGCCTGCCTTTCCCCAGTGCTCTGCAAGCTCTGCAGCGCAATAGCAAATCTGGGGCTCTGTGCTTTCTTTCATCCTGAACAAGCGTTAGTGTTCTTTGCAGAAAAACGATTCTGCGAAAAAATGTGAACATTTCTCCTTCCTGTGCACAGCGAAGGTGCTAGCAGGGAATTCTCTGCCTGCCTTTCCCCAGTGCTCTGCAAGCTCTCCAGGACAATAGCAAATCTGGGGCCTCTGTGCTCTCTTCCGTCCTGAACAAGCCTTAGTGTTTTCTGCACAAAAGCGATTCTGTGAAGCAAATGCGAACACTTTTCCTTCCCGCGCACAGCGGAGGTGCTAGCAGGGAATTCTCTGCCTGCCTTTCCCCAGTGCTCTGCAAGCTCTCCAGGGCAATAGCAAATCTGGGGCTCTGTGCTTTCTTTCATCCTGAACAAGCGTTAGTGTTCTTTGCAGAAAAACGATTCTGCGAAAAAATGTGAACATTTCTCCTTCCCGTGCACAGCGAAGGTGCTAGCAGGGAATTCTCTGCCTGTCTTTCCCCAGTTGTCTGCAAGCACTCCAGGGCAAGAGCAAATCTGGACTCTGTGCTTTCTTTTATACAGAACAAGCCTTAGTGTTTTCTGCAGAAAAGCGGTTCTGCGAAAAATTGTGAACACTTCTCCTTCCCGAGCACAGCGGAGGTGCTAGCAGGGAATTCTCTGCCTGCCTTTCCCCAGTGCTCTGCAAGCTCTGCAGCGCTATAGCAAATCTGGACTCTGTGCTTTCTTTCATCCTGAACAAGCGTTAGTGTTTTTTTTCAGAAAAACGATTCTGCGAAAAAATGTGAACATTTCTCCTTCCAGCGCACAGCGAAGGTGCTAGCAGGGAATTCTCTGCCTGCCTTTCCCCAGTGCTCTGTAAGCTCTCCAGGGCAAGAGCAATTCTGGGGCTCTGTGCTTTCTTTCATCCTGAACAAGCGTTAGTGTTCTTTGCAGAAAAACGATTCTGCGAAAAAATGTGAACATTTCTCCTTCCTGTGCACAGAGAAGGTGCTAGCAGGGAATTCTCTGCCTGCCTTTCCCCAGTGCTCTGCAAGCTCTGCAGCGCAATAGCAAATCTGGGGCTCTGTGCTTCATTTCATCCTGAACAAGCGTTAGTGTTCTTTGCAGAAAAACGATTCTGCGAAAAAATGTGAACATTTCTCCTTCCTGTGCACAGCAAAGGTGCTAGCAGGGAATTCTCTGCCTGCCTTTCCCCAGTGCTGTGCAAGCTCTCCACGGCAACAGCAAATCTGGACTCTGTGCTTTCTTTTATACAGAACAAGCGTTAGTGTTTTCTGCAGAAAAGCGATTCTGCGAAAAATTGTGAACAGTTCTCCTTCCCGCGCACAGCGAAGGTGCTAGCAGGGAATTCTCTGCCTGCCTTTCCCCAGTGCTCTGCAAGCTCTGCAGCGCAATAGCAAATCTGGGGCCCTTTGCTTTCTTTCATCCTGAACAAGCGTTAGGGTTCTTTGCAGAAAAACGATTCTGCGAAAAAATGTGAACTTTTCTCCTTCCTGTGCACAGAGGAGGTGCTAGCAGGGAATTCTCTGCCTGCCTTTCCCCAGTGCTCTGCAAGCTCTCCAGGACAATAGCAAATCTGGGCCTCTGTGCTCTCTTCCGTCCTGAACAAGCGTTAGTGTTTTCTGCTCATAAGTGATTCTGCGAAGCAAATGCGAACACTTTTCCTTCCCGCGCACAGCGGAGGTCCTAGCAGGGAATTCTCTGCCTGCCTTTCCCCAGCGCTCTGCAAGCTCTCCAGCGCAATAGCAAATCTGGGGCTCTGTGCTTTCTTTCATCCTGAACAAGCGTTAGTGTTCTTTGCAGAAAAACGATTCTGCGAAAAAATGTGAACATTTCTCCTTCCTGTGCACAGAGAAGGTGTTAGCAGGGAATGCTCTGCCTGCCTTTCCCCAGTGCTGTGCAAGCTCTCCACGGCAACAGCAAATCTGGACTCTGTGCTTTCTTTTATACAGAACAAGCGTTAGTGTTTTCTGCAGAAAAGCGATTCTGCGAAAAATTGTGAACAGTTCTCCTTCCCGCGCACAGCGAAGGTGCTAGCAGGGAATTCTCTGCCTGCCTTTCCCCAGTGCTGTGCAAGCTCTCCAGGGCAAGAGCAAATCTGGGCCTCTGTGCTGTCTTCCGTCCTGAACAAGCGTTAGTGTTTTCTGCACAAAAGCGATTCTGCGAAGCAAATGCGAATTGTTCTCCTTCCCGTGCACAGAGAAGGTGCTAGCAGGGAATTCTCTGCCTGCCTTTCCCCAGTGCTCTGCAAGCTCTGCAGCGCAATAGCAAATCTGGGGCTCTGTGCTTTCTTTCATCCTGAACAAGCGTTAGTGTTCTTTGCAGAAAAACGATTCTGCGAAAAAATGTGAACATTTCTCCTTCCTGTGCACAGCGAAGGTGCTAGCAGGGAATTCTCTGCCTGCCTTTCCCCAGTGCTCTGCAAGCTCTCCAGGACAATAGCAAATCTGGGGCCTCTGTGCTCTCTTCCGTCCTGAACAAGCCTTAGTGTTTTCTGCACAAAAGCGATTCTGTGAAGCAAATGCGAACACTTTTCCTTCCCGCGCACAGCGGAGGTGCTAGCAGGGAATTCTCTGCCTGCCTTTCCCCAGTGCTCTGCAAGCTCTCCAGGGCAATAGCAAATCTGGGGCTCTGTGCTTTCTTTCATCCTGAACAAGCGTTAGTGTTCTTTGCAGAAAAACGATTCTGCGAAAAAATGTGAACATTTCTCCTTCCCGTGCACAGCGAAGGTGCTAGCAGGGAATTCTCTGCCTGTCTTTCCCCAGTTGTCTGCAAGCACTCCAGGGCAAGAGCAAATCTGGACTCTGTGCTTTCTTTTATACAGAACAAGCCTTAGTGTTTTCTGCAGAAAAGCGATTCTGCGAAAAATTGTGAACACTTCTCCTTCCCGCGCACAGCGGAGGTGCTAGCAGGGAATTCTCTGCCTGCCTTTCCCCAGTGCTCTGCAAGCTCTGCAGCGCTATAGCAAATCTGGACTCTGTGCTTTCTTTCATCCTGAACAAGCGTTAGTGTTTTTTTTCAGAAAAGCGATTCTGCGAAAAAATGTGAACATTTCTCCTTCCCGCGCACAGCGAAGGTGCTAGCAGGGAATTCTCTGCCTGCCTTTCCCCAGTGCTCTGTAAGCTCTCCAGGGCAAGAGCAATTCTGGGGCTCTGTGCTTTCTTTCATCCTGAACAAGCGTTAGTGTTCTTTGCAGAAAAACGATTCTGCGAAAAAATGTGAACATTTCTCCTTCCTGTGCACAGAGGAGGTGCTAGCAGGGAATTCTCTGCCTGCCTTTCCCCAGTGCTCTGTAAGCTCTCCAGGGCAAGAGCAATTCTGGGGCTCTGTGCTTTCTTTCATCCTGAACAAGCGTTAGTGTTCTTTGCAGAAAAACGATTCTGCGAAAAAATGTGAACATTTCTCCTTCCTGTGCACAGAGAAGGTGCTAGCAGGGAATTCTCTGCCTGCCTTTCCCCAGTGCTCTGCAAGCTCTGCAGCGCAATAGCAAATCTGGGGCTCTGTGCTTTCTTTCATCCTGAACAAGCGTTAGTGTTCTTTGCAGAAAAACGATTCTGCGAAAAAATGTGAAAATTTCTCCTTCCTGTGCACAGCAAAGGTGCTAGCAGGGAATTCTCTGCCTGCCTTTCCCCAGTGCTGTGCAAGCTCTCCACGGCAACAGCAAATCTGGACTCTGTGCTTTCTTTTATACAGAACAAGCGTTAGTGTTTTCTGCAGAAAAGCGATTCTGCGAAAAATTGTGAACAGTTCTCCTTCCCGCGCACAGCGAAGGTGCTAGCAGGGAATTCTCTGCCTGCCTTTCCCCAGTGCTCTGCAAGCTCTGCAGCGCAATAGCAAATCTGGGGCCCTTTGCTTTCTTTCATCCTGAACAAGCGTTAGGGTTCTTTGCAGAAAAACGATTCTGCGAAAAAATGTGAACTTTTCTCCTTCCTGTGCACAGAGGAGGTGCTAGCAGGGAATTCTCTGCCTGCCTTTCCCCAGTGCTCTGCAAGCTCTCCAGGACAATAGCAAATCTGGGCCTCTGTGCTCTCTTCCGTCCTGAACAAGCGTTAGTGTTTTCTGCTCATAAGTGATTCTGCGAAGCAAATGCGAACACTTTTCCTTCCCGCGCACAGCGGAGGTCCTAGCAGGGAATTCTCTGCCTGCCTTTCCCCAGCGCTCTGCAAGCTCTCCAGCGCAATAGCAAATCTGGGGCTCTGTGCTTTCTTTCATCCTGAACAAGCGTTAGTGTTCTTTGCAGAAAAACGATTCTGCGAAAAAATGTGAAAATTTCTCCTTCCTGTGCACAGCAAAGGTGCTAGCAGGGAATTCTCTGCCTGCCTTTCCCCAGTTCTGTGCAAGCTCTCCACGGCAACAGCAAATCTGGACTCTGTGCTTTCTTTTATACAGAACAAGCGTTAGTGTTTTCTGCAGAAAAGCGATTCTGCGAAAAATTGTGAACAGTTCTCCTTCCCGCGCACAGCGAAGGTGCTAGCAGGGAATTCTCTGCCTGCCTTTCCCCAGTGCTCTGCAAGCTCTGCAGCGCAATAGCAAATCTGGGGCCCTTTGCTTTCTTTCATCCTGAACAAGCGTTAGGGTTCTTTGCAGAAAAACGATTCTGCGAAAAAATGTGAACTTTTCTCCTTCCTGTGCACAGCAAAGGTGCTAGCAGGGAATTCTCTGCCTGCCTTTCCCCAGTGCTCTGCAAGCTCTCCAGGACAATAGCAAATCTGGGCCTCTGTGCTCTCTTCCGTCCTGAACAAGCGTTAGTGTTTTCTGCTCATAAGTGATTCTGCGAAGCAAATGCGAACACTTTTCCTTCCCGCGCACAGCGGAGGTCCTAGCAGGGAATTCTCTGCCTGCCTTTCCCCAGCGCTCTGCAAGCTCTCCAGCGCAATAGCAAATCTGGGGCTCTGTGCTTTCTTTCATCCTGAACAAGCGTTAGTGTTCTTTGCAGAAAAACGATTCTGCGAAAAAATGTGAACATTTCTCCTTCCTGTGCACAGAGAAGGTGTTAGCAGGGAATGCTCTGCCTGCCTTTCCCCAGTGCTGTGCAAGCTCTCCACGGCAACAGCAAATCTGGACTCTGTGCTTTCTTTTATACAGAACAAGCGTTAGTGTTTTCTGTAGAAAAGCGATTCTGTGAAAAATTGTGAACAGTTCTCCTTCCCGCGCACAGCGAAGGTGCTAGCAGGGAATTCTCTGCCTGCCTTTCCCCAGTGCTGTGCAAGCTCTCCAGGGCAAGAGCAAATCTGGGCCTCTGTGCTGTCTTCCGTCCTGAACAAGCGTTAGTGTTTTCTGCACAAAAGCGATTCTGCGAAGCAAATGCGAATTGTTCTCCTTCCCGTGCACAGAGAAGGTGCTAGCAGGGAATTCTCTGCCTGCCTTTCCCCAGTGCTCTGCAAGCTCTCCAGGGCAATAGCAAATCTGGGGCTCTGTGCTTTCTTTCATCCTGAACAAGCGTTAGTGTTCTTTGCAGAAAAACGATTCTGCGAAAAAATGTGAACATTTCTCCTTCCCGTGCACAGCGAAGGTGCTAGCAGGGAATTCTCTGCCTGTCTTTCCCCAGTTGTCTGCAAGCACTCCAGGGCAAGAGCAAATCTGGACTCTGTGCTTTCTTTTATACAGAACAAGCCTTAGTGTTTTCTGCAGAAAAGCGGTTCTGCGAAAAATTGTGAACACTTCTCCTTCCCGAGCACAGCGAAGGTGCTAGCAGGGAATTCTCTGCCTGCCTTTCCCCAGTGCTCTGCAAGCTCTGCAGCGCTATAGCAAATCTGGACTCTGTGCTTTCTTTCATCCTGAACAAGCGTTAGTGTTTTTTTTCAGAAAAACGATTCTGCGAAAAAATGTGAACATTTCTCCTTCCAGCGCACAGCGAAGGTGCTAGCAGGGAATTCTCTGCCTGCCTTTCCCCAGTGCTCTGTAAGCTCTCCAGGGCAAGAGCAATTCTGGGGCTCTGTGCTTTCTTTCATCCTGAACAAGCGTTAGTGTTCTTTGCAGAAAAACGATTCTGCGAAAAAATGTGAACATTTCTCCTTCCTGTGCACAGAGAAGGTGCTAGCAGGGAATTCTCTGCCTGCCTTTCCCCAGTGCTCTGCAAGCTCTGCAGCGCAATAGCAAATCTGGGGCTCTGTGCTTCATTTCATCCTGAACAAGCGTTAGTGTTCTTTGCAGAAAAACGATTCTGCGAAAAAATGTGAACATTTCTCCTTCCTGTGCACAGCAAAGGTGCTAGCAGGGAATTCTCTGCCTGCCTTTCCCCAGTGCTGTGCAAGCTCTCCACGGCAACAGCAAATCTGGACTCTGTGCTTTCTTTTATACAGAACAAGCGTTAGTGTTTTCTGCAGAAAAGCGATTCTGCGAAAAATTGTGAACAGTTCTCCTTCCCGCGCACAGCGAAGGTGCTAGCAGGGAATTCTCTGCCTGCCTTTCCCCAGTGCTCTGCAAGCTCTGCAGCGCAATAGCAAATCTGGGGCCCTTTGCTTTCTTTCATCCTGAACAAGCGTTAGGGTTCTTTGCAGAAAAACGATTCTGCGAAAAAATGTGAACTTTTCTCCTTCCTGTGCACAGAGGAGGTGCTAGCAGGGAATTCTCTGCCTGCCTTTCCCCAGTGCTCTGCAAGCTCTCCAGGACAATAGCAAATCTGGGCCTCTGTGCTCTCTTCCGTCCTGAACAAGCGTTAGTGTTTTCTGCTCATAAGTGATTCTGCGAAGCAAATGCGAACACTTTTCCTTCCCGCGCACAGCGGAGGTCCTAGCAGGGAATTCTCTGCCTGCCTTTCCCCAGCGCTCTGCAAGCTCTCCAGCGCAATAGCAAATCTGGGGCTCTGTGCTTTCTTTCATCCTGAACAAGCGTTAGTGTTCTTTGCAGAAAAACGATTCTGCGAAAAAATGTGAACATTTCTCCTTCCTGTGCACAGAGAAGGTGTTAGCAGGGAATGCTCTGCCTGCCTTTCCCCAGTGCTGTGCAAGCTCTCCACGGCAACAGCAAATCTGGACTCTGTGCTTTCTTTTATACAGAACAAGCCTTAGTGTTTTCTGCAGAAAAGCGATTCTGCGAAAAATTGTGAACACTTCTCCTTCCCGCGCACAGCGAAGGTGCTAGCAGGGAATTCTCTGCCTGCCTTTCCCCAGTGCTGTGCAAGCTCTCCAGGGCAATAGCAAATCTGGGCCTCTGTGCTGTCTTCCGTCCTGAACAAGCGTTAGTGTTTTCTGCACAAAAGCGATTCTGCGAAGCAAATGCGAATTGTTCTCCTTCCCGTGCACAGAGAAGGTGCTAGCAGGGAATTCTCTGCCTGCCTTTCCCCAGTGCTCTGCAAGCTCTGCAGCGCAATAGCAAATCTGGGGCTCTGTGCTTTCTTTCATCCTGAACAAGCGTTAGTGTTCTTTGCAGAAAAACGATTCTGCGAAAAAATGTGAACATTTCTCCTTCCTGTGCACAGCGAAGGTGCTAGCAGGGAATTCTCTGCCTGCCTTTCCCCAGTGCTCTGCAAGCTCTCCAGGACAATAGCAAATCTGGGGCCTCTGTGCTCTCTTCCGTCCTGAACAAGCCTTAGTGTTTTCTGCACAAAAGCGATTCTGTGAAGCAAATGCGAACACTTTTCCTTCCCGCGCACAGCGGAGGTGCTAGCAGGGAATTCTCTGCCTGCCTTTCCCCAGTGCTCTGCAAGCTCTCCAGGGCAATAGCAAATCTGGGGCTCTGTGCTTTCTTTCATCCTGAACAAGCGTTAGTGTTCTTTGCAGAAAAACGATTCTGCGAAAAAATGTGAACATTTCTCCTTCCCGTGCACAGCGAAGGTGCTAGCAGGGAATTCTCTGCCTGTCTTTCCCCAGTTGTCTGCAAGCACTCCAGGGCAAGAGCAAATCTGGACTCTGTGCTTTCTTTTATACAGAACAAGCCTTAGTGTTTTCTGCAGAAAAGCGATTCTGCGAAAAATTGTGAACACTTCTCCTTCCCGCGCACAGCGGAGGTGCTAGCAGGGAATTCTCTGCCTGCCTTTCCCCAGTGCTCTGCAAGCTCTGCAGCGCTATAGCAAATCTGGACTCTGTGCTTTCTTTCATCCTGAACAAGCGTTAGTGTTTTTTTTCAGAAAAGCGATTCTGCGAAAAAATGTGAACATTTCTCCTTCCCGCGCACAGCGAAGGTGCTAGCAGGGAATTCTCTGCCTGCCTTTCCCCAGTGCTCTGTAAGCTCTCCAGGGCAAGAGCAATTCTGGGGCTCTGTGCTTTCTTTCATCCTGAACAAGCGTTAGTGTTCTTTGCAGAAAAACGATTCTGCGAAAAAATGTGAACATTTCTCCTTCCTGTGCACAGAGAAGGTGCTAGCAGGGAATTCTCTGCCTGCCTTTCCCCAGTGCTCTGCAAGCTCTGCAGCGCAATAGCAAATCTGGGGCTCTGTGCTTCATTTCATCCTGAACAAGCGTTAGTGTTCTTTGCAGAAAAACGATTCTGCGAAAAAATGTGAACATTTCTCCTTCCTGTGCACAGAGGAGGTGCTAGCAGGGAATTCTCTGCCTGCCTTTCCCCAGTGCTCTGTAAGCTCTCCAGGGCAAGAGCAATTCTGGGGCTCTGTGCTTTCTTTCATCCTGAACAAGCGTTAGTGTTCTTTGCAGAAAAACGATTCTGCGAAAAAATGTGAACATTTCTCCTTCCTGTGCACAGAGAAGGTGCTAGCAGGGAATTCTCTGCCTGCCTTTCCCCAGTGCTCTGCAAGCTCTGCAGCGCAATAGCAAATCTGGGGCTCTGTGCTTTCTTTCATCCTGAACAAGCGTTAGTGTTCTTTGCAGAAAAACGATTCTGCGAAAAAATGTGAAAATTTCTCCTTCCTGTGCACAGCAAAGGTGCTAGCAGGGAATTCTCTGCCTGCCTTTCCCCAGTGCTGTGCAAGCTCTCCACGGCAACAGCAAATCTGGACTCTGTGCTTTCTTTTATACAGAACAAGCCTTAGTGTTTTCTGCAGAAAAACGATTCTGCGAAAAATTGTGAACACTTCTCCTTCCCGCGCACAGCGAAGGTGCTAGCAGGGAATTCTCTGCCTGCCTTTCCCCAGTGCTGTGCAAGCTCTCCAGGGCAAGAGCAAATCTGGGCCTCTGTGCTGTCTTCCGTCCTGAACAAGCGTTAGTGTTTTCTGCACAAAAGCGATTCTGCGAAGCAAATGCGAATTGTTCTCCTTCCCGTGCACAGAGAAGGTGCTAGCAGGGAATTCTCTGCCTGCCTTTCCCCAGTGCTCTGCAAGCTCTGCAGCGCAATAGCAAATCTGGGGCTCTGTGCTTTCTTTCATCCTGAACAAGCGTTAGTGTTCTTTGCAGAAAAACGATTCTGCGAAAAAATGTGAACATTTCTCCTTCCTGTGCACAGCGAAGGTGCTAGCAGGGAATTCTCTGCCTGCCTTTCCCCAGTGCTCTGCAAGCTCTCCAGGACAATAGCAAATCTGGGGCCTCTGTGCTCTCTTCCGTCCTGAACAAGCCTTAGTGTTTTCTGCACAAAAGCGATTCTGTGAAGCAAATGCGAACACTTTTCCTTCCCGCGCACAGCGGAGGTGCTAGCAGGGAATTCTCTGCCTGCCTTTCCCCAGTGCTCTGCAAGCTCTCCAGGGCAATAGCAAATCTGGGGCTCTGTGCTTTCTTTCATCCTGAACAAGCGTTAGTGTTCTTTGCAGAAAAACGATTCTGCGAAAAAATGTGAACATTTCTCCTTCCCGTGCACAGCGAAGGTGCTAGCAGGGAATTCTCTGCCTGTCTTTCCCCAGTTGTCTGCAAGCACTCCAGGGCAAGAGCAAATCTGGACTCTGTGCTTTCTTTTATACAGAACAAGCCTTAGTGTTTTCTGCAGAAAAGCGATTCTGCGAAAAATTGTGAACACTTCTCCTTCCCGCGCACAGCGGAGGTGCTAGCAGGGAATTCTCTGCCTGCCTTTCCCCAGTGCTCTGCAAGCTCTGCAGCGCTATAGCAAATCTGGACTCTGTGCTTTCTTTCATCCTGAACAAGCGTTAGTGTTTTTTTTCAGAAAAGCGATTCTGCGAAAAAATGTGAACATTTCTCCTTCCCGCGCACAGCGAAGGTGCTAGCAGGGAATTCTCTGCCTGCCTTTCCCCAGTGCTCTGTAAGCTCTCCAGGGCAAGAGCAATTCTGGGGCTCTGTGCTTTCTTTCATCCTGAACAAGCGTTAGTGTTCTTTGCAGAAAAACGATTCTGCGAAAAAATGTGAACATTTCTCCATCCTGTGCACAGAGAAGGTGCTAGCAGGGAATTCTCTGCCTGCCTTTCCCCAGTGCTCTGCAAGCTCTGCAGCGCAATAGCAAATCTGGGGCTCTGTGCTTCATTTCATCCTGAACAAGCGTTAGTGATCTTTGCAGAAAAACGATTCTGCGAAAAAATGTGAACATTTCTCCTTCCTGTGCACAGAGGAGGTGCTAGCAGGGAATTCTCTGCCTGCCTTTCCCCAGTGCTCTGTAAGCTCTCCAGGGCAAGAGCAATTCTGGGGCTCTGTGCTTCATTTCGTCCTGAATAAGCGTTAGTGTTTTCTGCACAAAAGCGATTCTGCGAAGCAAATGCGAATTGTTCTTCTTCCCGTGCACAGCGAAGGTGCTAGCAGGGAATTCTCTGCCTGCCTTTCCCCAGTGCTCTGCAAGCTCTGCAGCGCAATAGCAAATCTGGGGCTCTGTGCTTTCTTTCATCCTGAACAAGCATTAGTGTTCTTTGCAGAAAAACGATTCTGCGAAAAAATGTGAAAATTTCTCCTTCCTGTGCACAGAGGAGGTGCTAGCAGGGAATTCTCTGCCTGCCTTTCCCCAGTGCTGTGCAAGCTCTCCACGGCAACAGCAAATCTGGACTCTGTGCTTTCTTTTATACAGAACAAGCGTTAGTGTTTTCTGCAGAAAAGCGATTCTGCGAAAAATTGTGAACAGTTCTCCTTCCCGCGCACAGCGAAGGTGCTAGCAGGGAATTCTCTGCCTGCCTTTCCCCAGTGCTCTGCAAGCTCTGCAGCGCAATAGCAAATCTGGGGCCCTTTGCTTTCTTTCATCCTGAACAAGCGTTAGGGTTCTTTGCAGAAAAACGATTCTGCGAAAAAATGTGAACTTTTCTCCTTCCTGTGCACAGAGGAGGTGCTAGCAGGGAATTCTCTGCCTGCCTTTCCCCAGTGCTGTGCAAGCTCTCCAGGGCAAGAGCAAATCTGGGCCTCTGTGCTGTCCTCCGTCCTGAACAAGCGTTAGTTTTTTCTGCACAAAAGCGATTCTGCGAAGCAAATGCGAATTGTTCTCCTTCCCGTGCACAGAGAAGGTGCTAGCAGGGAATTCTCTGCCTGCCTTTCCCCAGTGCTCTGCAAGCTCTGCAGCGCAATAGCAAATCTGGGGCTCTGTGCTTTCTTTCATCCTGAACAAGCGTTAGTGTTCTTTGCAGAAAAACGATTCTGCGAAAAAATGTGAACATTTCTCCTTCCTGTGCACAGAGAAGGTGCTAGCAGGGAATTCTCTGCCTGCCTTTCCCCAGTGCTCTGCAAGCTCTGCAGCGCAATAGCAAATCTGGGGCTCTGTGCTTCATTTCATCCTGAACAAGCGTTAGTGTTCTTTGCAGAAAAACGATTCTGCGAAAAAATGTGAACATTTCTCCTTCCTGTGCACAGAGGAGGTGCTAGCAGGGAATTCTCTGCCTGCCTTTCCCCAGTGCTCTGTAAGCTCTCCAGGGCAAGAGCAATTCTGGGGCTCTGTGCTTTCTTTCATCCTGAACAAGCGTTAGTGTTCTTTGCAGAAAAACGATTCTGCGAAAAAATGTGAAAATTTCTCCTTCCTGTGCACAGAGAAGGTGCTAGCAGGGAATTCTCTGCCTGCCTTTCCCCAGTGCTCTGCAAGCTCTGCAGCGCAATAGCAAATCTGGGGCTCTGTGCTTTCTTTCATCCTGAACAAGCGTTAGTGTTATTTGCAGAAAAACGATTCTGCGAAAAAATGTGAAAATTTCTCCTTCCTGTGCACAGAGGAGGTGCTAGCAGGGAATTCTCTGCCTGGCTTTCCCCAGTGCTGTGCAAGCTCTCCACGGCAACAGCAAATCTGGACTCTGTGCTTTCTTTTATACAGAACAAGTGTTAGTGTTTTCTGCAGAAAAGCGATTCTGCGAAAAATTGTGAACACTTCTCCTTCCAGCGCACAGCAAAGGTGCTAGCAGGGAATTCTCTGCCTGCCTTTCCCCAGTGCTCTGCAAGCTCTCCAGGGCAAGAGCAATTCTGGGGCTCTGTGCTTCATTTCGTCCTGAATAAGCGTTAGTGTTTTCTGCACAAAAGCGATTCTGCGAAGCAAATGCGAATTGTTCTCCTTCCCGTGCACAGCGAAGGTGCTAGCAGGGAATTCTCTGCCTGCCTTTCCCCAGTGCTCTGCAAGCTCTCCAGCGCAATAGCAAATCTGGGGCTCTGTGCTTTCTTTCATCCTGAACAAGCGTTAGTGTTCTTTGCAGAAAAACGATTCTGCGAAAAAATGTGAACATTTCTCCTTCCCGTGCACAGCGAAGGTGCTAGCAGGGAATTCTCTGCCTGTCTTTCCCCAGTTGTCTGCAAGCACTCCAGGGCAAGAGCAAATCTGGACTCTGTGCTTTCTTTTATACAGAACAAGCCTTAGTGTTTTCTGCAGAAAAGCGATTCTGCGAAAAATTGTGAACACTTCTCCTTCCCGCGCACAGCGGAGGTGCTAGCAGGGAATTCTCTGCCTGCCTTTCCCCAGTGCTCTGCAAGCTCTGCAGCGCTATAGCAAATCTGGACTCTGTGCTTTCTTTCATCCTGAACAAGCGTTAGTGTTTTTTTTTCAGAAAAGCGATTCTGCGAAGCAAATGCGAATTGTTCTCCTTCCCGTGCACAGCGAAGGTGCTAGCAGGGAATTCTCTGCCTGCCTTTCCCCAGTGCTCTGCAAGCTCTCCAGCGCAATAGCAAATCTGGGGCTCTGTGCTTTCTTTCATCCTGAACAAGCGTTAGTGTTCTTTGCAGAAAAGCGATTCTGCGAAAAAATGTGAACATTTCTCCTTCCTGTGCACATAGGAGGTGCTAGCAGGGAATTCTCTGCCTGCCTTTCCCCAGTGCTGTGCAAGCTCTCCAGGGCAACAGCAAATCTGGACTCTGTGCTTTCTTTTATACAGAACAAGCGTTAGTGTTTTCTGCAGAAAAGCGATTCTGCGAAAAATTGTGAACAGTTCTCCTTCCCGCGCACAGCGAAGGTGCTAGCAGGGAATTCTCTGCCTGCCTTTCCCCAGTGCTGTGCAAGCTCTCCAGGGCAAGAGCAAATCTGGGCCTCTGTGCTGTCTTCCGTCCTGAACAAGCGTTAGTGTTTTCTGCACAAAAGCGATTCTGCGAAGCAAATGCGAATTGTTCTCCTTCCCGTGCACAGAGAAGGTGCTAGCAGGGAATTCTCTGCCTGTCTTTCCCCAGTTGTCTGCAAGCACTCCAGGGCAAGAGCAAATCTGGACTCTGTGCTTTCTTTTATACAGAACAAGCCTTAGTGTTTTCTGCAGAAAAGCGATTCTGCGAAAAATTGTGAACACTTCTCCTTCCCGAGCACAGCGGAGGTGCTAGCAGGGAATTCTCTGCCTGCCTTTCCCCAGTGCTCTGCAAGCTCTGCAGCGCTATAGCAAATCTGGACTCTGTGCTTTCTTTCATCCTGAACAAGCGTTAGTGTTTTTTTTCAGAAAAACGATTCTGCGAAAAAATGTGAACATTTCTCCTTCCAGCGCACAGCGAAGGTGCTAGCAGGGAATTCTCTGCCTGCCTTTCCCCAGTGCTCTGTAAGCTCTCCAGGGCAAGAGCAATTCTGGGGCTCTGTGCTTTCTTTCATCCTGAACAAGCGTTAGTGTTCTTTGCAGAAAAACGATTCTGCGAAAAAATGTGAACATTTCTCCTTCCTGTGCACAGAGAAGGTGCTAGCAGGGAATTCTCTGCCTGCCTTTCCCCAGTGCTCTGCAAGCTCTGCAGCGCAATAGCAAATCTGGGGCTCTGTGCTTCATTTCATCCTAAACAAGCGTTAGTGATCTTTGCAGAAAAACGATTCTGCGAAAAAATGTGAACATTTCTCCTTCCTGTGCACAGAGGAGGTGCTAGCAGGGAATTCTCTGCCTGCCTTTCCCCAGTGCTCTGTAAGCTCTCCAGGGCAAGAGCAATTCTGGGGCTCTGTGCTTTCTTTCATCCTGAACAAGCGTTAGTGTTCTTTGCAGAAAAACGATTCTGCGAAAAAATGTGAACATTTCTCCTTCCTGTGCACAGAGAAGGTGCTAGCAGGGAATTCTCTGCCTGCCTTTCCCCAGTGCTCTGCAAGCTCTGCAGCGCAATAGCAAATCTGGGGCTCTGTGCTTTCTTTCATCCTGAACAAGCGTTAGTGTTCTTTGCAGAAAAACGATTCTGCGAAAAAATGTGAAAATTTCTCCTTCCTGTGCACAGCAAAGGTGCTAGCAGGGAATTCTCTGCCTGCCTTTCCCCAGTGCTGTGCAAGCTCTCCACGGCAACAGCAAATCTCGACTCTGTGCTTTCTTTTATACAGAACAAGCGTTAGTGTTTTCTGCAGAAAAGCGATTCTGCGAAAAATTGTGAACAGTTCTCCTTCCCGCGCACAGCGAAGGTGCTAGCAGGGAATTCTCTGCCTGCCTTTCCCCAGTGCTCTGCAAGCTCTGCAGCGCAATAGCAAATCTGGGGCCCTTTGCTTTCTTTCATCCTGAACAAGCGTTAGGGTTCTTTGCAGAAAAACGATTCTGCGAAAAAATGTGAACTTTTCTCCTTCCTGTGCACAGAGGAGGTGCTAGCAGGGAATTCTCTGCCTGCCTTTCCCCAGTGCTCTGCAAGCTCTCCAGGACAATAGCAAATCTGGGCCTCTGTGCTCTCTTCCGTCCTGAACAAGCGTTAGTGTTTTCTGCTCATAAGTGATTCTGCGAAGAAAATGCGAACACTTTTCCTTCCCGCGCACAGCGGAGGTCCTAGCAGGGAATTCTCTGCCTGCCTTTCCCCAGCGCTCTGCAAGCTCTCCAGCGCAATAGCAAATCTGGGGCTCTGTGCTTTCTTTCATCCTGAACAAGCGTTAGTGTTCTTTGCAGAAAAACGATTCTGCGAAAAAATGTGAACATTTCTCCTTCCTGTGCACAGAGAAGGTGTTAGCAGGGAATGCTCGGCCTGCCTTTCCCCAGTGCTGTGCAAGCTCTCCAGGGCAAGAGCAAATCTGGACTCTGTGCTTTCTTTTATACAGAACAAGCCTTAGTGTTTTCTGCAGAAAAGCGATTCTGCGAAAAATTGTGAACACTTCTCCTTCCCGCGCACAGCGAAGGTGCTAGCAGGGAATTCTCTGCCTGCCTTTCCCCAGTGCTGTGCAAGCTCTCCAGGGCAAGAGCAAATCTGGGCCTCTGTGCTGTCTTCCGTCCTGAACAAGCGTTAGTGTTTTCTGCACAAAAGCGATTCTGCGAAGCAAATGCGAATTGTTCTCCTTCCCGTGCACAGAGAAGGTGCTAGCAGGGAATTCTCTGCCTGCCTTTCCCCAGTGCTCTGCAAGCTCTGCAGCGCAATAGCAAATCTGGGGCTCTGTGCTTTCTTTCATCCTGAACAAGCGTTAGTGTTCTTTGCAGAAAAACGATTCTGCGAAAAAATGTGAACATTTTTCCTTCCTGTGCACAGAGAAGGTGCTAGCAGGGAATTCTCTGCCTGCCTTTCCCCAGTGCTCTGCAAGCTCTCCAGGACAATAGCAAATCTGGGGCCTCTGTGCTCTCTTCCGTCCTGAACAAGCCTTAGTGTTTTCTGCACAAAAGCGATTCTGTGAAGCAAATGCGAACACTTTTCCTTCCCGCGCACAGCGGAGGTGCTAGCAGGGAATTCTCTGCCTGCCTTTCCCCAGTGCTCTGCAAGCTCTCCAGGGCAATAGCAAATCTGGGGCTCTGTGCTTTCTTTCATCCTGAACAAGCGTTAGTGTTCTTTGCAGAAAAACGATTCTGCGAAAAAATGTGAACATTTCTCCTTCCCGTGCACAGCGAAGGTGCTAGCAGGGAATTCTCTGCCTGTCTTTCCCCAGTTGTCTGCAAGCACTCCAGGGCAAGAGCAAATCTGGACTCTGTGCTTTCTTTTATACAGAACAAGCGTTAGTGTTTTCTGCAGAAAAGCGATTCTGCGAAAAATTGTGAACACTTCTCCTTCCCGCGCACAGCGGAGGTACTAGCAGGGAATTCTCTGCCTGCCTTTCCCCAGTGCTCTGCAAGCTCTGCAGCGCTATAGCAAATCTGGACTCTGTGCTTTCTTTCATCCTGAACAAGCGTTAGTGTTTTTTTTCAGAAAAGCGATTCTGCGAAAAAATGTGAACATTTCTCCTTCCCGCGCACAGCGAAGGTGCTAGCAGGGAATTCTCTGCCTGCCTTTCCCCAGTGCTCTGCAAGCTCTCCAGCGCAATAGCAAATCTGGGGCTCTGTGCTTTCTTTCATCCTGAACAAGCGTTAGTGTTCTTTGCAGAAAAACGATTCTGCGAAAAAATGTGAACATTTCTCCTTCCTGTGCACAGAGAAGGTGCTAGCAGGGAATTCTCTGCCTGCCTTTCCCCAGTGCTCTGCAAGCTCTGCAGCGCAATAGCAAATCTGGGGCTCTGTGCTTTCTTTCATCCTGAACAAGCGTTAGTGTTATTTGCAGAAAAACGATTCTGCGAAAAAATGTGAAAATTTCTCCTTCCTGTGCACAGAGGAGGTGCTAGCAGGGAATTCTCTGCCTGGCTTTCCCCAGTGCTGTGCAAGCTCTCCAGGGCAACAGCAAATCTGGACTCTGTGCTTTCTTTTATACAGAACAAGTGTTAGTGTTTTCTGCAGAAAAGCGATTCTGCGAAAAATTGTGAACACTTCTCCTTCCAGCGCACAGCAAAGGTGCTAGCAGGGAATTCTCTGCCTGCCTTTCCCCAGTGCTCTGCAAGCTCTCCAGGGCAAGAGCAATTCTGGGGCTCTGCGCTTCATTTCGTCCTGAATAAGCGTTAGTGTTTTCTGCACAAAAGCGATTCTGCGAAGCAAATGCGAATTGTTCTCCTTCCCGTGCACAGCGAAGGTGTTAGCAGGGAATTCTCTGCCTGCCTTTCCCCAGTGCTCTGCAAGCTCTCCAGCGCAATAGCAAATCTGGGGCTCTGTGCTTTCTTTCATCCTGAACAAGCGTTAGTGTTCTTTGCAGAAAAACGATTCTGCGAAAAAATGTGAACATTTCTCCTTCCTGTGCACAGCGAAGGTGCTAGCAGGGAATTCTCTGCCTGTCTTTCCCCAGTTGTCTGCAAGCACTCCAGGGCAAGAGCAAATCTGGACTCTGTGCTTTCTTTTATACAGAACAAGCCTTAGTGTTTTCTGCAGAAAAGCGATTCTGCGAAAAATTGTGAACAGTTCTCCTTCCCGCGCACAGCGAAGGTGCTAGCAGGGAATTCTCTGCCTGCCTTTCCCCAGTGCTGTGCAAGCTCTCCAGGGCAAGAGCAAATCTGGGCCTCTGTGCTGTCTTCCGTCCTGAACAAGCGTTAGTGTTTTCTGCACAAAAGCGATTCTGCGAAGCAAATGCGAATTGTTCTCCTTCCCGTGCACAGAGAAGGTGCTAGCAGGGAATTCTCTGCCTGCCTTTCCCCAGTGCTCTGCAAGCTCTGCAGCGCAATAGCAAATCTGGGGCTCTGTGCTTTCTTTCATCCTGAACAAGCGTTAGTGTTCTTTGCAGAAAAACGATTCTGCGAAAAAATGTGAACATTTCTCCTTCCCGTGCACAGCGAAGGTGCTAGCAGGGAATTCTCCGCCTGTCTTTCCCAAGTTGTCTGCAAGCACTCCAGGGCAAGAGCAAATCTGGACTCTGTGCTTTCTTTTATACAGAACAAGCCTTAGTGTTTTCTGCAGAAAAGCGATTCTGCGAAAAATTGTGAACACTTCTCCTTCCCGCGCACAGCGGAGGTGCTAGCAGGGAATTCTCTGCCTGCCTTTCCCCAGTGCTCTGCAAGCTCTGCAGCGCTATAGCAAATCTGGACTCTGTGCTTTCTTTCATCCTGAACAAGCGTTAGTGTTTTTTTTCAGAAAAGCGATTCTGCGAAAAAATGTGAACATTTCTCCTTCCCGCGCACAGCGAAGGTGCTAGCAGGGAATTCTCTGCCTGCCTTTCCCCAGTGCTCTGTAAGCTCTCCAGGGCAAGAGCAATTCTGGGGCTCTGTGCTTTCTTTCATCCTGAACAAGCGTTAGTGTTCTTTGCAGAAAAACGATTCTGCGAAAAAATGTGAAAATTTCTCCTTCCTGTGCACAGAGAAGGTGCTAGCAGGGAATTCTCTGCCTGCCTTTCCCCAGTGCTCTGCAAGCTCTGCAGCGCAATAGCAAATCTGGGGCTCTGTGCTTCATTTCATCCTAAACAAGCGTTAGTGATCTTTGCAGAAAAACGATTCTGCGAAAAAATGTGAACATTTCTCCTTCCTGTGCACAGAGGAGGTGCTAGCAGGGAATTCTCTGCCTGCCTTTCCCCAGTGCTCTGTAAGCTCTCCAGGGCAAGAGCAATTCTGGGGCTCTGTGCTTTCTTTCATCCTGAACAAGCGTTAGTGTTCTTTGCAGAAAAACGATTCTGCGAAAAAATGTGAACATTTCTCCTTCCTGTGCACAGAGAAGGTGCTAGCAGGGAATTCTCTGCCTGCCTTTCCCCAGTGCTCTGCAAGCTCTGCAGCGCAATAGCAAATCTGGGGCTCTGTGCTTTCTTTCATCCTGAACAAGCGTTAGTGTTCTTTGCAGAAAAACGATTCTGCGAAAAAATGTGAACATTTCTCCTTCCTGTGCACAGCAAAGGTGCTAGCAGGGAATTCTCTGCCTGCCTTTCCCCAGTGCTGTGCAAGCTCTCCACGGCAACAGCAAATCTGGACTCTGTGCTTTCTTTTATACAGAACAAGCGTTAGTGTTTTCTGCAGAAAAGCGATTCTGCGAAAAATTGTGAACACTTCTCCTTCCCGCGCACAGCGAAGGTGCTAGCAGGGAATTCTCTGCCTGCCTTTCCCCAGTGCTCCGCAAGCTCTGCAGCGCAATAGCAAATCTGGGGCCCTTTGCTTTCTTTCATCCTGAACAAGCGTTAGGGTTCTTTGCAGAAAAACGATTCTGCGAAAAAATGTGAACTTTTCTCCTTCCTGTGCACAGCAAAGGTGCTAGCAGGGAATTCTCTGCCTGCCTTTCCCCAGTGCTCTGCAAGCTCTCCAGGACAATAGCAAATCTGGGCCTCTGTGCTCTCTTCCGTCCTGAACAAGCGTTAGTGTTTTCTGCTCATAAGTGATTCTGCGAAGGAAATGCGAACACTTTTCCTTCCCGCGCACAGCGGAGGTCCTAGCAGGGAATTCTCTGCCTGCCTTTCCCCAGCGCTCTGCAAGCTCTCCAGCGCAATAGCAAATCTGGGGCTCTGTGCTTTCTTTCATCCTGAACAAGCGTTAGTGTTCTTTGCAGAAAAACGATTCTGCGAAAAAATGTGAACATTTCTCCTTCCTGTGCACAGAGAAGGTGTTAGCAGGGAATGCTCGGCCTGCCTTTCCCCAGTGCTGTGCAAGCTCTCCACGGCAACAGCAAATCTGGACTCTGTGCTTTCTTTTATACAGAACAAGCCTTAGTGTTTTCTGCAGAAAAGCGATTCTGCGAAAAATTGTGAACACTTCTCCTTCCCGCGCACAGCGAAGGTGCTAGCAGGGAATTCTCTGCCTGCCTTTCCCCAGTGCTGTGCAAGCTCTCCAGGGCAAGAGCAAATCTGGGCCTCTGTGCTGTCTTCCGTCCTGAACAAGCGTTAGTGTTTTCTGCACAAAAGCGATTCTGCGAAGCAAATGCGAATTGTTCTCCTTCCCGTGCACAGAGAAGGTGCTAGCAGGGAATTCTCTGCCTGCCTTTCCCCAGTGCTCTGCAAGCTCTGCAGCGCAATAGCAAATCTGGGGCTCTGTGCTTTCTTTCATCCTGAACAAGCGTTAGAGTTCTTTGCAGAAAAACGATTCTGCGAAAAAATGTGAACATTTTTCCTTCCTGTGCACAGCGAAGGTGCTAGCAGGGAATTCTCTGCCTGCCTTTCCCCAGTGCTCTGCAAGCTCTCCAGGACAATAGCAAATCTGGGGCCTCTGTGCTCTCTTCCGTCCTGAACAAGCCTTAGTGTTTTCTGCACAAAAGCGATTCTGTGAAGCAAATGCGAACACTTTTCCTTCCCGCGCACAGCGGAGGTGCTAGCAGGGAATTCTCTGCCTGCCTTTCCCCAGTGCTCTGCAAGCTCTCCAGGGCAATAGCAAATCTGGGGCTCTGTGCTTTCTTTCATCCTGAACAAGCGTTAGTGTTCTTTGCAGAAAAACGATTCTGCGAAAAAATGTGAACATTTCTCCTTCCCGTGCACAGCGAAGGTGCTAGCAGGGAATTCTCTGCCTGTCTTTCCCCAGTTGTCTGCAAGCACTCCAGGGCAAGAGCAAATCTGGACTCTGTGCTTTCTTTTATACAGAACAAGCCTTAGTGTTTTCTGCAGAAAAGCGATTCTGCGAAAAATTGTGAACACTTCTCCTTCCCGCGCACAGCGGAGGTGCTAGCAGGGAATTCTCTGCCTGCCTTTCCCCAGTGCTCTGCAAGCTCTGCAGCGCTATAGCAAATCTGGACTCTGTGCTTTCTTTCATCCTGAACAAGCGTTAGTGTTTTTTTTCAGAAAAGCGATTCTGCGAAAAAATGTGAACATTTCTCCTTCCCGCGCACAGCGAAGGTGCTAGCAGGGAATTCTCTGCCTGCCTTTCCCCAGTGCTCTGCAAGCTCTCCAGCGCAATAGCAAATCTGGGGCTCTGTGCTTTCTTTCATCCTGAACAAGCGTTAGTGTTATTTGCAGAAAAACGATTCTGCGAAAAAATGTGAAAATTTCTCCTTCCTGTGCACAGAGAAGGTGCTAGCAGGGAATTCTCTGCCTGCCTTTCCCCAGTGCTCTGCAAGCTCTGCAGCGCAATAGCAAATCTGGGGCTCTGTGCTTTCTTTCATCCTGAACAAGCGTTAGTGTTCTTTGCAGAAAAACGATTCTGCGAAAAAATGTGAAAATTTCTCCTTCCTGTGCACAGAGGAGGTGCTAGCAGGGAATTCTCTGCCTGGCTTTCCCCAGTGCTGTGCAAGCTCTCCAGGGCAACAGCAAATCTGGACTCTGTGCTTTCTTTTATACAGAACAAGTGTTAGTGTTTTCTGCAGAAAAGCGATTCTGCGAAAAATTGTGAACACTTCTCCTTCCAGCGCACAGCAAAGGTGCTAGCAGGGAATTCTCTGCCTGCCTTTCCCCAGTGCTCTGCAAGCTCTCCAGGGCAAGAGCAATTCTGGGGCTCTGTGCTTCATTTCGTCCTGAATAAGCGTTAGTGTTTTCTGCACAAAAGCGATTCTGCGAAGCAAATGCGAATTGTTCTCCTTCCCGTGCACAGCGAAGGTGCTAGCAGGGAATTCTCTGCCTGCCTTTCCCCAGTGCTCTGCAAGCTCTCCAGCGCAATAGCAAATCTGGGGCTCTGTGCTTTCTTTCATCCTGAACAAGCGTTAGTGTTCTTTGCAGAAAAACGATTCTGCGAAAAAATGTGAACATTTCTCCTTCCTGTGCACAGCGAAGGTGCTAGCAGGGAATTCTCTGCCTGTCTTTCCCCAGTTGTCTGCAAGCACTCCAGGGAAAGAGCAAATCTGGACTCTGTGCTTTCTTTTATACAGAACAAGCCTTAGTGTTTTCTGCAGAAAAGCGATTCTGCGAAAAATTGTGAACAGTTCTCCTTCCCGCGCACAGCGAAGGTGCTAGCAGGGAATTCTCTGCCTGCCTTTCCCCAGTGCTGTGCAAGCTCTCCAGGGCAAGAGCAAATCTGGGCCTCTGTGCTGTCTTCCGTCCTGAACAAGCGTTAGTGTTTTCTGCACAAAAGCGATTCTGCGAAGCAAATGCGAATTGTTCTCCTTCCCGTGCACAGAGAAGGTGCTAGCAGGGAATTCTCTGCCTGCCTTTCCCCAGTGCTCTGCAAGCTCTGCAGCGCAATAGCAAATCTGGGGCTCTGTGCTTTCTTTCATCCTGAACAAGCGTTAGTGTTCTTTGCAGAAAAACGATTCTGCGAAAAAATGTGAACATTTCTCCTTCCCGTGCACAGCGAAGGTGCTAGCAGGGAATTCTCCGCCTGTCTTTCCCCAGTTGTCTGCAAGCACTCCAGGGCAAGAGCAAATCTGGACTCTGTGCTTTCTTTTATACAGAACAAGCCTTAGTGTTTTCTGCAGAAAAGCGATTCTGCGAAAAATTGTGAACACTTCTCCTTCCCGCGCACAGCGGAGGTGCTAGCAGGGAATTCTCTGCCTGCCTTTCCCCAGTGCTGTGCAAGCTCTGCAGCGCTATAGCAAATCTGGACTCTGTGCTTTCTTTCATCCTGAACAAGCGTTAGTGTTTTTTTTCAGAAAAGCGATTCTGCGAAAAAATGTGAACATTTCTCCTTCCCGTGCACAGCGAAGGTGCTAGCAGGGAATTCTCTGCCTGCCTTTCCCCAGTGCTCTGTAAGCTCTCCAGGGCAAGAGCAATTCTGGGGCTCTGTGCTTTCTTTCATCCTGAACAAGCGTTAGTGTTCTTTGCAGAAAAACGATTCTGCGAAAAAATGTGAAAATTTCT
Source organism: Strix uralensis (assembly GCF_047716275.1). Classification (NCBI taxonomy): domain Eukaryota; kingdom Metazoa; phylum Chordata; class Aves; order Strigiformes; family Strigidae; genus Strix; species Strix uralensis. Next base: position 5,160,211 of record NC_133972.1, on the reverse strand, counting down.
CCTTCCTGTGCACAGAGAAGGTGCTAGCAGGGAATTCTCTGCCTGCCTTTCCCCAGTGCTCTGCAAGCTCTGCAGCGCAATAGCAAATCTGGGGCTCTGTGCTTTCTTTCATCCTGAACAAGCGTTAGTGTTCTTTGCAGAAAAACGATTCTGCGAAAAAATGTGAACATTTCTCCTTCCTGTGCACAGAGAAGGTGCTAGCAGGGAATTCTCTGCCTGCCTTTCCCCAGTGCTCTGCAAGCTCTGCAGCGCAATAGCAAATCTGGGGCTCTGTGCTTCATTTCATCCTGAACAAGCGTTAGTGTTCTTTGCAGAAAAACGATTCTGCGAAAAAATGTGAACATTTCTCCTTCCTGTGCACAGAGGAGGTGCTAGCAGGGAATTCTCTGCCTGCCTTTCCCCAGTGCTCTGCAAGCTCTCCAGGGCAAGAGCAATTCTGGGGCTCTGTGCTTTCTTTCATCCTGAACAAGCGTTAGTGTTCTTTGCAGAAAAACGATTCTGCGAAAAAATGTGAACATTTCTCCTTCCTGTGCACAGAGAAGGTGCTAGCAGGGAATTCTCTGCCTGCCTTTCCCCAGTGCTCTGCAAGCTCTGCAGCGCAATAGCAAATCTGGGGCTCTGTGCTTCATTTCATCCTGAACAAGCGTTAGTGTTCTTTGCAGAAAAACGATTCTGCGAAAACATGTGAACATTTCTCCTTCCTGTGCACAGAGGAGGTGCTAGCAGGGAATTCTCTGCCTGCCTTTCCCCAGTGCTGTGCAAGCTCTCCACGGCAACAGCAAATCTGGACTCTGTGCTTTCTTTTATACAGAACAAGCGTTAGTGTTTTCTGCAGAAAAGCGATTCTGCGAAAAATTGTGAACAGTTCTCCTTCCCGCGCACAGCGAAGGTGCTAGCAGGGAATTCTCTGCCTGCCTTTCCCCAGTGCTCTGCAAGCTCTCCAGGACAATAGCAAATCTGGGCCTCTGTGCTCTCTTCCGTCCTGAACAAGCGTTAGTGTTTTCTGCTCATAAGTGATTCTGCGAAGCAAATGCGAACACTTTTCCTTCCCGCGCACAGCGGAGGTCCTAGCAGGGAATTCTCTGCCTGCCTTTCCCCAGTGCTCTGCAAGCTCTCCAGCGCAATAGCAAATCTGGGGCTCTGTGCTTTCTTTCATCCTGAACAAGCGTTAGTGTTCTTTGCAGAAAAACGATTCTGCGAAAAAATGTGAAAATTTCTCCTTCCTGTGCACAGAGGAGGTGCTAGCAGGGAATTCTCTGCCTGCCTTTCCCCAGTGCTGTGCAAGCTCTCCACGGCAACAGCAAATCTGGACTCTGTGCTTTCTTTTATACAGAACAAGCGTTAGTGTTTTCTGCAGAAAAGCGATTCTGCGAAAAATTGTGAACAGTTCTCCTTCCCGCGCACAGCGAAGGTGCTAGCAGGGAATTCTCTGCCTGCCTTTCCCCAGTGCTCTGCAAGCTCTCCAGGACAATAGCAAATCTGGGCCTCTGTGCTCTCTTCCGTCCTGAACAAGCGTTAGTGTTTTCTGCTCATAAGTGATTCTGCGAAGCAAATGCGAACACTTTTCCTTCCCGCGCACAGCGGAGGTCCTAGCAGGGAATTCTCTGCCTGCCTTTCCCCAGTGCTCTGCAAGCTCTCCAGCGCAATAGCAAATCTGGGGCTCTGTGCTTTCTTTCATCCTGAACAAGCGTTAGTGTTCTTTGCAGAAAAACGATTCTGCGAAAAAATGTGAAAATTTCTCCTTCCTGTGCACAGAGGAGGTGCTAGCAGGGAATTCTCTGCCTGCCTTTCCCCAGTGCTGTGCAAGCTCTCCACGGCAACAGCAAATCTGGACTCTGTGCTTTCTTTTATACAGAACAAGCGTTAGTGTTTTCTGCAGAAAAGCGATTCTGCGAAAAATTGTGAACAGTTCTCCTTCCCGCGCACAGCGAAGGTGCTAGCAGGGAATTCTCTGCCTGCCTTTCCCCAGTGCTCTGCAAGCTCTGCAGCGCAATAGCAAATCTGGGGCTCTGTGCTTTCTTTCATCCTGAACAAGCGTTAGTGTTCTTTGCAGAAAAACGATTCTGCGAAAAAATGTGAACATTTCTCCTTCCTGTGCACAGCGAAGGTGCTAGCAGGGAATTCTCTGCCTGCCTTTCCCCAGTGCTCTGCAAGCTCTCCAGGGCAAGAGCAAATCTGGGGCTCTGTGCTTCCTTTCGTCCTGAACAAGCGTTAGTGTTTTCTGCACAGAACCGATTCTGCGAAGCAAATGCGAATTGTTCTCCTTCCCGCGCACAGCGGAGGTGCTAGCAGGAAATTCTCTGCCTGCCTTTCCCCAGTGCTCTCCAAGCTCTCCAGCGCAATAGCAAATCTGGGGCTCTGTGCTTTCTTTCATCCTGAACAAGCGTTAGTGTTCTTTGCAGAAAAACGATTCTGTGAAAAAATGTGAACATTTCTCCTTCCTGTGCACAGCGAAGGTGCTAGCAGGGAATTCTCTGCCTGCCTTTCCCCAGTGCTCTGCAAGCTCTACAGGACAATAGCAAATCTGGGCCTCTGTGCTCTCTTCCGTCCTGAACAAGCGTTAGTGTTTTCTGCTCATAAGTGATTCTGCGAAGCAAATGCGAACACTTTTCCTTCCCGCGCACAGCGGAGGTCCTAGCAGGGAATTCTCTGCCTGCCTTTCCCCAGTGCTCTGCAAGCTCTCCAGCGCAATAGCAAATCTGGGGCTCTGTGCTTTCTTTCATCCTGAACAAGCGTTAGTGTTCTTTGCAGAAAAACGATTCTGCGAAAAAATGTGAACATTTCTCCTTCCTGTGCACAGAGGAGGTGCTAGCAGGGAATTCTCTGCCTGCCTTTCCCCAGTGCTGTGCAAGCTCTCCACGGCAACAGCAAATCTGGACTCTGTGCTTTCTTTTATACAGAACAAGCCTTAGTGTTTTCTGCAGAAAAGCGATTCTGCGAAAAATTGTGAACACTTCTCCTTCCCGCGCACAGCGAAGGTGCTAGCAGGGAATTCTCTGCCTGCCTTTCCCCAGTGCTCTGCAAGCTCTCCAGGGCAATAGCAAATCTGGGGCTCTGTGCTTTCTTTCATCCTGAACAAGCGTTAGTGTTCTTTGCAGAAAAACGATTCTGCGAAAAAATGTGAACATTTCTCCTTCCTGTGCACAGAGAAGGTGCTAGCAGGGAATTCTCTGCCTGCCTTTCCCCAGTGCTCTGCAAGCTCTCCAGGACAATAGCAAATCTGGGGCCTCTGTGCTCTCTTCCGTCCTGAACAAGCCTTAGTGTTTTCTGCACAAAAGCGATTCTGTGAAGCAAATGCGAACACTTTTCCTTCCCGCGCACAGCGGAGGTGCTAGCAGGGAATTCTCTGCCTGCCTTTCCCCAGTGCTCTGCAAGCTCTCCAGGGCAATAGCAAATCTGGGGCTCTGTGCTTTCTTTCATCCTGAACAAGCGTTAGTGTTCTTTGCAGAAAAACGATTCTGCGAAAAAATTGTGAACATTTCTCCTTCCCGTGCACAGCAAAGGTGCTAGCAGGGAATTCTCTGCCTGCCTTTCCCCAGTGCTCTGCAAGCTCTGCAGCGCAATAGCAAATCTGGGGCTCTGTGCTTTCTTTCATCCTGAACAAGCGTTAGTGTTATTTGCAGAAAAACGATTCTGCGAAAAAATGTGAAAATTTCTCCTTCCTGTGCACAGAGGAGGTGCTAGCAGGGAATTCTCTGCCTGGCTTTCCCCAGTGCTGTGCAAGCTCTCCACGGCAACAGCAAATCTGGACTCTGTGCTTTCTTTTATACAGAACAAGTGTTAGTGTTTTCTGCAGAAAAGCGATTCTGCGAAAAATTGTGAACACTTCTCCTTCCAGCGCACAGCAAAGGTGCTAGCAGGGAATTCTCTGCCTGCCTTTCCCCAGTGCTCTGCAAGCTCTCCAGGGCAAGAGCAATTCTGGGGCTCTGTGCTTCATTTCGTCCTGAATAAGCGTTAGTGTTTTCTGCACAAAAGCGATTCTGCGAAGCAAATGCGAATTGTTCTCCTTCCCGTGCACAGCGAAGGTGCTAGCAGGGAATTCTCTGCCTGCCTTTCCCCAGTGCTCTGCAAGCTCTCCAGCGCAATAGCAAATCTGGGGCTCTGTGCTTTCTTTCATCCTGAACAAGCGTTAGTGTTCTTTGCAGAAAAACGATTCTGCGAAAAAATGTGAACATTTCTCCTTCCCGTGCACAGCGAAGGTGCTAGCAGGGAATTCTCTGCCTGTCTTTCCCCAGTTGTCTGCAAGCACTCCAGGGCAAGAGCAAATCTGGACTCTGTGCTTTCTTTTATACAGAACAAGCCTTAGTGTTTTCTGCAGAAAAGCGATTCTGCGAAAAATTGTGAACACTTCTCCTTCCCGCGCACAGCGGAGGTGCTAGCAGGGAATTCTCTGCCTGCCTTTCCCCAGTGCTCTGCAAGCTCTGCAGCGCTATAGCAAATCTGGACTCTGTGCTTTCTTTCATCCTGAACAAGCGTTAGTGTTTTTTTTCAGAAAAGCGATTCTGCGAAGCAAATGCGAATTGTTCTCCTTCCCGTGCACAGAGAAGGTGCTAGCAGGGAATTCTCTGCCTGCCTTTCCCCAGTGCTCTGCAAGCTCTCCAGCGCAATAGCAAATCTGGGGCTCTGTGCTTTCTTTCATCCTGAACAAGCGTTAGTGTTCTTTGCAGAAAAGCGATTCTGCGAAAAAATGTGAAAATTTCTCCTTCCTGTGCACATAGGAGGTGCTAGCAGGGAATTCTCTGCCTGCCTTTCCCCAGTGCTGTGCAAGCTCTCCACGGCAACAGCAAATCTGGACTCTGTGCTTTCTTTTATACAGAACAAGCGTTAGTGTTTTCTGCAGAAAAGCGATTCTGCGAAAAATTGTGAACAGTTCTCCTTCCCGCGCACAGCGAAGGTGCTAGCAGGGAATTCTCTGCCTGCCTTTCCCCAGTGCTGTGCAAGCTCTCCAGGGCAAGAGCAAATCTGGGCCTCTGTGCTGTCTTCCGTCCTGAACAAGCGTTAGTGTTTTCTGCACAAAAGCGATTCTGCGAAGCAAATGCGAATTGTTCTCCTTCCCGTGCACAGAGAAGGTGCTAGCAGGGAATTCTCTGCCTGTCTTTCCCCAGTTGTCTGCAAGCACTCCAGGGCAAGAGCAAATCTGGACTCTGTGCTTTCTTTTATACAGAACAAGCCTTAGTGTTTTCTGCAGAAAAGCGATTCTGCGAAAAATTGTGAACATTTCTCCTTCCTGTGCACAGAGAAGGTGCTAGCAGGGAATTCTCTGCCTGCCTTTCCCCAGTGCTCTGCAAGCTCTGCAGCGCAATAGCAAATCTGGGGCTCTGTGCTTCATTTCATCCTAAACAAGCGTTAGTGATCTTTGCAGAAAAACGATTCTGCGAAAAAATGTGAACATTTCTCCTTCCTGTGCACAGAGGAGGTGCTAGCAGGGAATTCTCTGCCTGCCTTTCCCCAGTGCTCTGTAAGCTCTCCAGGGCAAGAGCAATTCTGGGGCTCTGTGCTTTCTTTCATCCTGAACAAGCGTTAGTGTTCTTTGCAGAAAAACGATTCTGCGAAAAAATGTGAACATTTCTCCTTCCTGTGCACAGAGAAGGTGCTAGCAGGGAATTCTCTGCCTGCCTTTCCCCAGTGCTCTGCAAGCTCTGCAGCGCAATAGCAAATCTGGGGCTCTGTGCTTTCTTTCATCCTGAACAAGCGTTAGTGTTCTTTGCAGAAAAACGATTCTGCGAAAAAATGTGAACATTTCTCCTTCCTGTGCACAGCAAAGGTGCTAGCAGGGAATTCTCTGCCTGCCTTTCCCCAGTGCTGTGCAAGCTCTCCACGGCAACAGCAAATCTGGACTCTGTGCTTTCTTTTATACAGAACAAGCGTTAGTGTTTTCTGCAGAAAAGCGATTCTGCGAAAAATTGTGAACAGTTCTCCTTCCCGCGCACAGCGAAGGTGCTAGCAGGGAATTCTCTGCCTGCCTTTCCCCAGTGCTCTGCAAGCTCTGCAGCGCAATAGCAAATCTGGGGCCCTTTGCTTTCTTTCATCCTGAACAAGCGTTAGGGTTCTTTGCAGAAAAACGATTCTGCGAAAAAATGTGAACTTTTCTCCTTCCTGTGCACAGAGGAGGTGCTAGCAGGGAATTCTCTGCCTGCCTTTCCCCAGTGCTCTGCAAGCTCTCCAGGACAATAGCAAATCTGGGCCTCTGTGCTCTCTTCCGTCCTGAACAAGCGTTAGTGTTTTCTGCTCATAAGTGATTCTGCGAAGAAAATGCGAACACTTTTCCTTCCCGCGCACAGCGGAGGTCCTAGCAGGGAATTCTCTGCCTGCCTTTCCCCAGCGCTCTGCAAGCTCTCCAGCGCAATAGCAAATCTGGGGCTCTGTGCTTTCTTTCATCCTGAACAAGCGTTAGTGTTCTTTGCAGAAAAACGATTCTGCGAAAAAATGTGAACATTTCTCCTTCCTGTGCACAGAGAAGGTGTTAGCAGGGAATGCTCGGCCTGCCTTTCCCCAGTGCTGTGCAAGCTCTCCACGGCAACAGCAAATCTGGACTCTGTGCTTTCTTTTATACAGAACAAGCCTTAGTGTTTTCTGCAGAAAAGCGATTCTGCGAAAAATTGTGAACACTTCTCCTTCCCGCGCACAGCGAAGGTGCTAGCAGGGAATTCTCTGCCTGCCTTTCCCCAGTGCTGTGCAAGCTCTCCAGGGCAAGAGCAAATCTGGGCCTCTGTGCTCTCTTCCGTCCTGAACAAGCGTTAGTGTTTTCTGCACAAAAGCGATTCTGCGAAGCAAATGCGAATTGTTCTCCTTCCCGTGCACAGAGAAGGTGCTAGCAGGGAATTCTCTGCCTGCCTTTCCCCAGTGCTCTGCAAGCTCTGCAGCGCAATAGCAAATCTGGGGCTCTGTGCTTTCTTTCATCCTGAACAAGCGTTAGTGTTCTTTGCAGAAAAACGATTCTGCGAAAAAATGTGAACATTTCTCCTTCCTGTGCACAGAGAAGGTGCTAGCAGGGAATTCTCTGCCTGCCTTTCCCCAGTGCTCTGCAAGCTCTCCAGGACAATAGCAAATCTGGGGCCTCTGTGCTCTCTTCCGTCCTGAACAAGCCTTAGTGTTTTCTGCACAAAAGCGATTCTGTGAAGCAAATGCGAACACTTTTCCTTCCCGCGCACAGCGGAGGTGCTAGCAGGGAATTCTCTGCCTGCCTTTCCCCAGTGCTCTGCAAGCTCTCCAGGGCAATAGCAAATCTGGGGCTCTGTGCTTTCTTTCATCCTGAACAAGCGTTAGTGTTCTTTGCAGAAAAACGATTCTGCGAAAAAATGTGAACATTTCTCCTTCCCGTGCACAGCGAAGGTGCTAGCAGGGAATTCTCTGCCTGTCTTTCCCCAGTTGTCTGCAAGCACTCCAGGGCAAGAGCAAATCTGGACTCTGTGCTTTCTTTTATACAGAACAAGCCTTAGTGTTTTCCGCAGAAAAGCGATTCTGCGAAAAATTGTGAACACTTCTCCTTCCCGCGCACAGCGGAGGTGCTAGCAGGGAATTCTCTGCCTGCCTTTCCCCAGTGCTCTGCAAGCTCTGCAGCGCTATAGCAAATCTGGACTCTGTGCTTTCTTTCATCCTGAACAAGCGTTAGTGTTTTTTTTCAGAAAAGCGATTCTGCGAAAAAATGTGAACATTTCTCCTTCCCGCGCACAGCGAAGGTGCTAGCAGGGAATTCTCTGCCTGCCTTTCCCCAGTGCTCTGCAAGCTCTCCAGCGCAATAGCAAATCTGGGGCTCTGTGCTTTCTTTCATCCTGAACAAGCGTTAGTGTTATTTGCAGAAAAACGATTCTGCGAAAAAATGTGAAAATTTCTCCTTCCTGTGCACAGAGAAGGTGCTAGCAGGGAATTCTCTGCCTGCCTTTCCCCAGTGCTGTGCAAGCTCTCCAGGGCAACAGCAAATCTGGACTCTGTGCTTTCTTTTATACAGAACAAGTGTTAGTGTTTTCTGCAGAAAAGCGATTCTGCGAAAAATTGTGAACACTTCTCCTTCCAGCGCACAGCAAAGGTGCTAGCAGGGAATTCTCTGCCTGCCTTTCCCCAGTGCTCTGCAAGCTCTCCAGGGCAAGAGCAATTCTGGGGCTCTGTGCTTCATTTCGTCCTGAATAAGCGTTAGTGTTTTCTGCACAAAAGCGATTCTGCGAAGCAAATGCGAATTGTTCTCCTTCCCGTGCACAGCGAAGGTGCTAGCAGGGAATTCTCTGCCTGCCTTTCCCCAGTGCTCTGCAAGCTCTCCAGCGCAATAGCAAATCTGGGGCTCTGTGCTTTCTTTCATCCTGAACAAGCGTTAGTGTTCTTTGCAGAAAAACGATTCTGCGAAAAAATGTGAACATTTCTCCTTCCTGTGCACAGCGAAGGTGCTAGCAGGGAATTCTCTGCCTGTCTTTCCCCAGTTGTCTGCAAGCACTCCAGGGCAAGAGCAAATCTGGACTCTGTGCTTTCTTTTATACAGAACAAGCCTTAGTGTTTTCTGCAGAAAAGCGATTCTGCGAAAAATTGTGAACAGTTCTCCTTCCCGCGCACAGCGAAGGTGCTAGCAGGGAATTCTCTGCCTGCCTTTCCCCAGTGCTGTGCAAGCTCTCCAGGGCAAGAGCAAATCTGGGCCTCTGTGCTGTCTTCCGTCCTGAACAAGCGTTAGTGTTTTCTGCACAAAAGCGATTCTGCGAAGCAAATGCGAATTGTTCTCCTTCCCGTGCACAGAGAAGGTGCTAGCAGGGAATTCTCTGCCTGCCTTTCCCCAGTGCTCTGCAAGCTCTGCAGCGCAATAGCAAATCTGGGGCTCTGTGCTTTCTTTCATCCTGAACAAGCGTTAGTGTTCTTTGCAGAAAAACGATTCTGCGAAAAAATGTGAACATTTCTCCTTCCCGTGCACAGCGTAGGTGCTAGCAGGGAATTCTCCGCCTGTCTTTCCCCAGTTGTCTGCAAGCACTCCAGGGCAAGAGCAAATCTGGACTCTGTGCTTTCTTTTATACAGAACAAGCCTTAGTGTTTTCTGCAGAAAAGCGATTCTGCGAAAAATTGTGAACACTTCTCCTTCCCGCGCACAGCGGAGGTGCTAGCAGGGAATTCTCTGCCTGCCTTTCCCCAGTGCTCTGCAAGCTCTGCAGCGCTATAGCAAATCTGGACTCTGTGCTTTCTTTCATCCTGAACAAGCGTTAGTGTTTTTTTCAGAAAAGCAATTCTGCGAAAAAATGTGAACATTTCTCCTTCCCGCGCACAGCGAAGGTGCTAGCAGGGAATTCTCTGCCTGCCTTTCCCCAGTGCTCTGTAAGCTCTCCAGGGCAAGAGCAATTCTGGGGCTCTGTGCTTTCTTTCATCCTGAACAAGCGTTAGTGTTCTTTGCAGAAAAACGATTCTGCGAAAAAATGTGAACATTTCTCCTTCCTGTGCACAGAGAAGGTGCTAGCAGGGAATTCTCTGCCTGCCTTTCCCCAGTGCTCTGCAAGCTCTGCAGCGCAATAGCAAATCTGGGGCTCTGTGCTTTCTTTCATCCTGAACAAGCGTTAGTGTTCTTTGCAGAAAAACGATTCTGCGAAAAAATGTGAACATTTCTCCTTCCTGTGCACAGAGAAGGTGCTAGCAGGGAATTCTCTGCCTGCCTTTCCCCAGTGCTCTGCAAGCTCTGCAGCGCAATAGCAAATCTGGGGCACTGTGCTTCATTTCATCCTGAACAAGCGTTAGTGTTCTTTGCAGAAAAACGATTCTGCGAAAAAATGTGAACATTTCTCCTTCCTGTGCACAGAGGAGGTGCTAGCAGGGAATTCTCTGCCTGCCTTTCCCCAGTGCTCTGTAAGCTCTCCAGGGCAAGAGCAATTCTGGGGCTCTGTGCTTTCTTTCATCCTGAAGAAGCGTTAGTGTTCTTTGCAGAAAAACGATTCTGCGAAAAAATGTGAACATTTCTCCTTCCTGTGCACAGAGAAGGTGCTAGCAGGGAATTCTCTGCCTGCCTTTCCCCAGTGCTCTGCAAGCTCTGCAGCGCAATAGCAAATCTGGGGCTCTGTGCTTCATTTCATCCTGAACAAGCGTTAGTGTTCTTTGCAGAAAAACGATTCTGCGAAAACATGTGAACATTTCTCCTTCCTGTGCACAGAGGAGGTGCTAGCAGGGAATTCTCTGCCTGCCTTTCCCCAGTGCTGTGCAAGCTCTCCAGGGCAAGAGCAATTCTGGGGCTCTGTGCTTCATTTCGTCCTGAATAAGCGTTAGTGTTTTCTGCACAAAAGCGAGTCTGCGAAGCAAATGCGAATTGTTCTCATTCCCGTGCACAGTGAAGGTGCTAGCAGGGAATTCTCTGCCTGCCTTTCCCCAGTGCTCTGCAAGCTCTCCAGCGCAATAGCAAATCTGGGGCTCTGTGCTTTCTTTCATCCTGAACAAGCGTTAGTGTTCTTTGCAGAAAAACGATTCTGCGAAAAAATGTGAAAATTTCTCCTTCCTGTGCACAGAGGAGGTGCTAGCAGGGAATTCTCTGCCTGCCTTTCCCCAGTGCTGTGCAAGCTCTCCACGGCAACAGCAAATCTGGACTCTGTGCTTTCTTTTATACAGAACAAGCGTTAGTGTTTTCTGCAGAAAAGCGATTCTGCGAAAAATTGTGAACAGTTCTCCTTCCCGCGCACAGCGAAGGTGCTAGCAGGGAATTCTCTGCCTGCCTTTCCCCAGTGCTCTGCAAGCTCTCCAGGACAATAGCAAATCTGGGCCTCTGTGCTCTCTTCCGTCCTGAACAAGCGTTAGTGTTTTCTGCTCATAAGTGATTCTGCGAAGCAAATGCGAACACTTTTCCTTCCCGCGCACAGCGGAGGTGCTAGCAGGGAATTCTCTGCCTGCCTTTCCCCAGTGCTCTGCAAGCTCTACAGGACAATAGCAAATCTGGGCCTCTGTGCTCTCTTCCGTCCTGAACAAGCGTTAGTGTTTTCTGCTCATAAGTGATTCTGCGAAGCAAATGCGAACACTTTTCCTTCCCGCGCACAGCGGAGGTCCTAGCAGGGAATTCTCTGCCTGCCTTTCCCCAGTGCTCTGCAAGCTCTCCAGCGCAATAGCAAATCTGGGGCTCTGTGCTTTCTTTCATCCTGAACAAGCGTTAGTGTTCTTTGCAGAAAAACGATTCTGCGAAAAAATGTGAAAATTTCTCCTTCCTGTGCACAGAGGAGGTGCTAGCAGGGAATTCTCTGCCTGCCTTTCCCCAGTGCTGTGCAAGCTCTCCACGGCAACAGCAAATCTGGACTCTGTGCTTTCTTTTATACAGAACAAGCGTTAGTGTTTTCTGCAGAAAAGCGATTCTGCGAAAAATTGTGAACAGTTCTCCTTCCCGCGCACAGCGAAGGTGCTAGCAGGGAATTCTCTGCCTGCCTTTCCCCAGTGCTCTGCAAGCTCTGCAGCGCAATAGCAAATCTGGGGCTCTGTGCTTTCTTTCATCCTGAACAAGCGTTAGTGTTCTTTGCAGAAAAACGATTCTGCGAAAAAATGTGAACATTTCTCCTTCCTGTGCACAGCGAAGGTGCTAGCAGGGAATTCTCTGCCTGCCTTTCCCCAGTGCTCTGCAAGCTCTCCAGGGCAAGAGCAAATCTGGGGCTCTGTGCTTCCTTTCGTCCTGAACAAGCGTTAGTGTTTTCTGCACAGAACCGATTCTGCGAAGCAAATGCGAATTGTTCTCCTTCCCGCGCACAGCGGAGGTGCTAGCAGGAAATTCTCTGCCTGCCTTTCCCCAGTGCTCTCCAAGCTCTCCAGCGCAATAGCAAATCTGGGGCTCTGTGCTTTCTTTCATCCTGAACAAGCGTTAGTGTTCTTTGCAGAAAAACGATTCTGTGAAAAAATGTGAACATTTCTCCTTCCTGTGCACAGCGAAGGTGCTAGCAGGGAATTCTCTGCCTGCCTTTCCCCAGTGCTCTGCAAGCTCTACAGGACAATAGCAAATCTGGGCCTCTGTGCTCTCTTCCGTCCTGAACAAGCGTTAGTGTTTTCTGCTCATAAGTGATTCTGCGAAGCAAATGCGAACACTTTTCCTTCCCGCGCACAGCGGAGGTCCTAGCAGGGAATTCTCTGCCTGCCTTTCCCCAGTGCTCTGCAAGCTCTCCAGCGCAATAGCAAATCTGGGGCTCTGTGCTTTCTTTCATCCTGAACAAGCGTTAGTGTTCTTTGCAGAAAAACGATTCTGCGAAAAAATGTGAACATTTCTCCTTCCTGTGCACAGAGGAGGTGCTAGCAGGGAATTCTCTGCCTGCCTTTCCCCAGTGCTGTGCAAGCTCTCCACGGCAACAGCAAATCTGGACTCTGTGCTTTCTTTTATACAGAACAAGCGTTAGTGTTTTCTGCAGAAAAGCGATTCTGCGAAAAATTGTGAACACTTCTCCTTCCCGCGCACAGCGAAGGTGCTAGCAGGGAATTCTCTGCCTGCCTTTCCCCAGTGCTCGGCAAGCTCTCCAGGGCAATAGCAAATCTGGGGCTCTGTGCTTTCTTTCATCCTGAACAAGCGTTAGTGTTCTTTGCAGAAAAACGATTCTGCGAAAAAATGTGAACATTTCTCCTTCCTGTGCACAGAGAAGGTGCTAGCAGGGAATTCTCTGCCTGCCTTTCCCCAGTGCTCTGCAAGCTCTCCAGGACAATAGCAAATCTGGGGCCTCTGTGCTCTCTTCCGTCCTGAACAAGCCTTAGTGTTTTCTGCACAAAAGCGATTCTGTGAAGCAAATGCGAACACTTTTCCTTCCCGCGCACAGCGGAGGTGCTAGCAGGGAATTCTCTGCCTGCCTTTCCCCAGTGCTCTGCAAGCTCTCCAGGGCAATAGCAAATCTGGGGCTCTGTGCTTTCTTTCATCCTGAACAAGCGTTAGTGTTCTTTGCAGAAAAACGATTCTGCGAAAAAATTGTGAACATTTCTCCTTCCCGTGCACAGCAAAGGTGCTAGCAGGGAATTCTCTGCCTGTCTTTCCCCAGTTGTCTGCAAGAACTCCAGGGCAAGAGCAAATCTGGACTCCGTGCTTTCTTTTATACAGAACAAGCCTTAGTGTTTTCTGCAGAAAAGCGATTCTGCGAAAAATTGTGAACAGTTCTCCTTCCCGCGCACAGCGAAGGTGCTAGCAGGGAATTCTCTGCCTGCCTTTCCCCAGTGCTCTGCAAGCTCTCCAGGGCAATAGCAAATCTGGGGCTCTGTGCTTTCTTTCATCCTGAACAAGCGTTAGTGTTCTTTGCAGAAAAGCGATTCTGCGAAAAAATGTGAACATTTCTCCTTCCTGTGCACAGAGAAGGTGCTAGCAGGGAATTCTCTGCCTGCCTTTCCCCAGTGCTGTGCAAGCTCTCCAGGGCAAGAGCAAATCTGGGCCTCTGTGCTCTCTTCCGTCCTGAACAAGCGTTAGTGTTTTCTGCACTAAAGCGATTCTGCGAAGCAAATGCGAATTGTTCTCCTTTCCGTGCACAGAGAAGGTGCTAGCAGGGAATTCTCTGCCTGCCTTTCCCCAGTGCTCTGCAAGCTCTGCAGCGCAATAGCAAATCTGGGGCTCTGTGCTTCATTTCATCCTGAACAAGCGTTAGTGTTCTTTGCAGAAAAACGATTCTGCGAAAAAATGTGAACATTTCTCCTTCCTGTGCACAGAGAAGGTGCTAGCAGGGAATTCTCTGCCTGCCTTTCCCCAGTGCTCTGCAAGCCCTGCAGCGCAATAGCAAATCTGGGGCTCTGTGCTTCATTTCATCCTGAACAAGCGTTAGTGTTCTTTGCAGAAAAACGATTCTGCGAAAAAATGTGAACATTTCTCCTTCCTGTGCACAGAGGAGGTGCTAGCAGGGAATTCTCTGCCTGCCTTTCCCCAGTGCTCTGTAAGCTCTCCAGGGCAAGAGCAATTCTGGGGCTCTGTGCTTTCTTTCATCCTGAACAAGCGTTAGTGTTCTTTGCAGAAAAACGATTCTGCGAAAAAATGTGAAAATTTCTCCTTCCTGTGCACAGAGAAGGTGCTAGCAGGGAATTCTCTGCCTGCCTTTCCCCAGTGCTCTGCAAGCTCTGCAGCGCAATAGCAAATCTGGGGCTCTGTGCTTTCTTTCATCCTGAACAAGCGTTAGTGTTATTTGCAGAAAAACGATTCTGCGAAAAAATGTGAAAATTTCTCCTTCCTGTGCACAGAGGAGGTGCTAGCAGGGAATTCTCTGCCTGGCTTTCCCCAGTGCTCTGCAAGCTCTCCACGGCAACAGCAAATCTGGACTCTGTGCTTTCTTTTATACAGAACAAGTGTTAGTGTTTTCTGCAGAAAAGCGATTCTGCGAAAAATTGTGAACACTTCTCCTTCCAGCGCACAGCAAAGGTGCTAGCAGGGAATTCTCTGCCTGCCTTTCCCCAGTGCTCTGCAAGCTCTCCAGGGCAAGAGCAATTCTGGGGCTCTGTGCTTCATTTCGTCCTGAATAAGCGTTAGTGTTTTCTGCACAAAAGCGATTCTGCGAAGCAAATGCGAATTGTTCTCCTTCCCGTGCACAGCGAAGGTGCTAGCAGGGAATTCTCTGCCTGCCTTTCCCCAGTGCTCTGCAAGCTCTCCAGCGCAATAGCAAATCTGGGGCTCTGTGCTTTCTTTCATCCTGAACAAGCGTTAGTGTTCTTTGCAGAAAAACGATTCTGCGAAAAAATGTGAACATTTCTCCTTCCCGTGCACAGCGAAGGTGCTAGCAGGGAATTCTCCGCCTGTCTTTCCCCAGTTGTCTGCAAGCACTCCAGGGCAAGAGCAAATCTGGACTCTGTGCTTTCTTTTATACAGAACAAGCCTTAGTGTTTTCTGCAGAAAAGCGATTCTGCGAAAAATTGTGAACACTTCTCCTTCCCGCGCACAGCGGAGGTGCTAGCAGGGAATTCTCTGCCTGCCTTTCCCCAGTGCTCTGCAAGCTCTGCAGCGCTATAGCAAATCTGGACTCTGTGCTTTCTTTCATCCTGAACAAGCGTTAGTGTTTTTTTTCAGAAAAGCGATTCTGCGAAGCAAATGCGAATTGTTCTCCTTCCCGTGCACAGCGAAGGTGCTAGCAGGGAATTCTCTGCCTGCCTTTCCCCAGTGCTCTGCAACCTCTCCAGCGCAATAGCAAATCTGGGGCTCTGTGCTTTCTTTCATCCTGAACAAGCGTTAGTGTTCTTTGCAGAAAAGCGATTCTGCGAAAAAATGTGAAAATTTCTCCTTCCTGTGCACAGAGGAGGTGCTAGCAGGGAATTCTCTGCCTGCCTTTCCCCAGTGCTGTGCAAGCTCTCCACGGCAACAGCAAATCTGGACTCTGTGCTTTCTTTTATACAGAACAAGCGTTAGTGTTTTCTGCAGAAAAGCGATTCTGCGAAAAATTGTGAACAGTTCTCCTTCCCGCGCACAGCGAAGGTGCTAGCAGGGAATTCTCTGCCTGCCTTTCCCCAGTGCTGTGCAAGCTCTCCAGGGCAAGAGCAAATCTGGGCCTCTGTGCTGTCTTCCGTCCTGAACAAGCGTTAGTGTTTTCTGCACAAAAGCGATTCTGCGAAGCAAATGCGAATTGTTCTCCTTCCCGTGCACAGAGAAGGTGCTAGCAGGGAATTCTCTGCCTGTCTTTCCCCAGTTGTCTGCAAGCACTCCAGGGCAAGAGCAAATCTGGACTCTGTGCTTTCTTTTATACAGAACAAGCCTTAGTGTTTTCTGCAGAAAAGCGATTCTGCGAAAAATTGTGAACACTTCTCCTTCCCGAGCACAGCGGAGGTGCTAGCAGGGAATTCTCTGCCTGCCTTTCCCCAGTGCTCTGCAAGCTCTGCAGCGCTATAGCAAATCTGGACTCTGTGCTTTCTTTCATCCTGAACAAGCGTTAGTGTTTTTTTTCAGAAAAACGATTCTGCGAAAAAATGTGAACAGTTCTCCTTCCCGCGCACAGCGAAGGTGCTAGCAGGGAATTCTCTGCCTGCCTTTCCCCAGTGCTCTGCAAGCTCTGCAGCGCAATAGCAAATCTGGGGCCCTTTGCTTTCTTTCATCCTGAACAAGCGTTAGGGTTCTTTGCAGAAAAACGATTCTGCGAAAAAATGTGAACTTTTCTCCTTCCTGTGCACAGAGGAGGTGCTAGCAGGGAATTCTCTGCCTGCCTTTCCCCAGTGCTCTGCAAGCTCTCCAGGACAATAGCAAATCTGGGCCTCTGTGCTCTCTTCCGTCCTGAACAAGCGTTAGTGTTTTCTGCTCATAAGTGATTCTGCGAAGAAAATGCGAACACTTTTCCTTCCCGCGCACAGCGCAGGTCCTAGCAGGGAATTCTCTGCCTGCCTTTCCCCAGCGCTCTGCAAGCTCTCCAGCGCAATAGCAAATCTGGGGCTCTGTGCTTTCTTTCATCCTGAACAAGCGTTAGTGTTCTTTGCAGAAAAACGATTCTGCGAAAAAATGTGAACATTTCTCCTTCCTGTGCACAGAGAAGGTGTTAGCAGGGAATGCTCGGCCTGCCTTTCCCCAGTGCTGTGCAAGCTCTCCACGGCAACAGCAAATCTGGACTCTGTGCTTTCTTTTATACAGAACAAGCGTTAGTGTTTTCTGCAGAAAAGCGATTCTGCGAAAAATTGTGAACAGTTCTCCTTCCCGCGCACAGCGAAGGTGCTAGCAGGGAATTCTCTGCCTGCCTTTCCCCAGTGCTGTGCAAGCTCTCCACGGCAACAGCAAATCTGGGCCTCTGTGCTCTCTTCCGTCCTGAACAAGCGTTAGTGTTTTCTGCACAAAAGCGATTCTGCGAAGCAAATGCGAATTGTTCTCCTTCCCGTGCACAGCGAAGGTGCTAGCAGGGAATTCTCTGCCTGCCTTTCCCCAGTGCTCTGAAAGCTCTGCAGCGCAATAGCAAATCTGGGGCTCTGTGCTTTCTTTCATCCTGAACAAGCGTTAGTGTTCTTTGCAGAAAAACGATTCTGCGAAAAAATGTGAACATTTCTCCTTCCTGTGCACAGAGAAGGTGCTAGCAGGGAATTCTCTGCCTGCCTTTCCCCAGTGCTCTGCAAGCTCTCCAGGACAATAGCAAATCTGGGGCCTCTGTGCTCTCTTCCGTCCTGAACAAGCCTTAGTGTTTTCTGCACAAAAGCGATTCTGTGAAGCAAATGCGAACACTTTTCCTTCCCGCGCACAGCGGAGGTGCTAGCAGGGAATTCTCTGCCTGCCTTTCCCCAGTGCTCGGCAAGCTCTCCAGGGCAATAGCAAATCTGGGGCTCTGTGCTTTCTTTCATCCTGAACAAGCGTTAGTGTTCTTTGCAGAAAAACGATTCTGCGAAAAAATGTGAACATTTCTCCTTCCCGTGCACAGCGAAGGTGCTAGCAGGGAATTCACTGCCTGTCTTTCCCCAGTTGTCTGCAAGCACTCCAGGGCAAGAGCAAATCTGGACTCTGTGCTTTCTTTTATACAGAACAAGCCTTAGTGTTTTCTGCAGAAAAGCGATTCTGCGAAAAATTGTGAACACTTCTCCTTCCCGCGCACAGCGGAGGTGCTAGCAGGGAATTCTCTGCCTGCCTTTCCCCAGTGCTCTGCAAGCTCTGCAGCGCTATAGCAAATCTGGACTCTGTGCTTTCTTTCATCCTGAACAAGCGTTAGTGTTTTTTTTCAGAAAAGCGATTCTGCGAAAAAATGTGAACATTTCTCCTTCCCGCGCACAGCGAAGGTGCTAGCAGGGAATTCTCTGCCTGCCTTTCCCCAGTGCTCTGCAAGCTCTCCAGCGCAATAGCAAATCTGGGGCTCTGTGCTTTCTTTCATCCTGAACAAGCGTTAGTGTTATTTGCAGAAAAACGATTCTGCGAAAAAATGTGAAAATTTCTCCTTCCTGTGCACAGAGAAGGTGCTAGCAGGGAATTCTCTGCCTGCCTTTCCCCAGTGCTCTGCAAGCTCTGCAGCGCAATAGCAAATCTGGGGCTCTGTGCTTTCTTTCATCCTGAACAAGCATTAGTGTTATTTGCAGAAAAACGATTCTGCGAAAAAATGTGAAAATTTCTCCTTCCTGTGCACAGAGGAGGTGCTAGCAGGGAATTCTCTGCCTGGCTTTCCCCAGTGCTGTGCAAGCTCTCCAGGGCAACAGCAAATCTGGACTCTGTGCTTTCTTTTATACAGAACAAGTGTTAGTGTTTTCTGCAGAAAAGCGATTCTGCGAAAAATTGTGAACACTTCTCCTTCCAGCGCACAGCAAAGGTGCTAGCAGGGAATTCTCTGCCTGCCTTTCCCCAGTGCTCTGCAAGCTCTCCAGGGCAAGAGCAATTCTGGGGCTCTGTGCTTCATTTCGTCCTGAATAAGCGTTAGTGTTTTCTGCACAAAAGCGATTCTGCGAAGCAAATGCGAATTGTTCTCCTTCCCGTGCACAGCGAAGGTGCTAGCAGGGAATTCTCTGCCTGCCTTTCCCCAGTGCTCTGCAAGCTCTCCAGCGCAATAGCAAATCTGGGGCTCTGTGCTTTCTTTCATCCTGAACAAGCGTTAGTGTTCTTTGCAGAAAAACGATTCTGCGAAAAAATGTGAACATTTCTCCTTCCTGTGCACAGCGAAGGTGCTAGCAGGGAATTCTCTGCCTGTCTTTCCCCAGTTGTCTGCAAGCACTCCAGGGCAAGAGCAAATCTGGACTCTGTGCTTTCTTTTATACAGAACAAGCCTTAGTGTTTTCTGCAGAAAAGCGATTCTGCGAAAAATTGTGAACAGTTCTCCTTCCCGCGCACAGCGAAGGTGCTAGCAGGGAATTCTCTGCCTGCCTTTCCCCAGTGCTGTGCAAGCTCTCCAGGGCAAGAGCAAATCTGGGCCTCTGTGCTGTCTTCCGTCCTGAACAAGCGTTAGTGTTTTCTGCACAAAAGCGATTCTGCGAAGCAAATGCGAATTGTTCTCCTTCCCGTGCACAGAGAAGGTGCTAGCAGGGAATTCTCTGCCTGCCTTTCCCCAGTGCTCTGCAAGCTCTGCAGCGCAATAGCAAATCTGGGGCTCTGTGCTTTCTTTCATCCTGAACAAGCGTTAGTGTTCTTTGCAGAAAAACGATTCTGCGAAAAAATGTGAACATTTCTCCTTCCCGTGCACAGCGTAGGTGCTAGCAGGGAATTCTCCGCCTGTCTTTCCCCAGTTGTCTGCAAGCACTCCAGGGCAAGAGCAAATCTGGACTCTGTGCTTTCTTTTATACAGAACAAGCCTTAGTGTTTTCTGCAGAAAAGCGATTCTGCGAAAAATTGTGAACACTTCTCCTTCCCGCGCACAGCGGAGGTGCTAGCAGGGAATTCTCTGCCTGCCTTTCCCCAGTGCTCTGCAAGCTCTGCAGCGCTATAGCAAATCTGGACTCTGTGCTTTCTTTCATCCTGAACAAGCGTTAGTGTTTTTTTTCAGAAAAGCGATTCTGCGAAAAAATGTGAACATTTCTCCTTCCCGCGCACAGCGAAGGTGCTAGCAGGGAATTCTCTGCCTGCCTTTCCCCAGTGCTCTGTAAGCTCTCCAGGGCAAGAGCAATTCTGGGGCTCTGTGCTTTCTTTCATCCTGAACAAGCGTTAGTGTTCTTTGCAGAAAAACGATTCTGCGAAAAAATGTGAACATTTCTCCTTCCTGTGCACAGAGAAGGTGCTAGCAGGGAATTCTCTGCCTGCCTTTCCCCAGTGCTCTGCAAGCTCTGCAGCGCAATAGCAAATCTGGGGCTCTGTGCTTTCTTTCATCCTGAACAAGCGTTAGTGTTCTTTGCAGAAAAACGATTCTGCGAAAAAATGTGAACATTTCTCCTTCCTGTGCACAGAGAAGGTGCTAGCAGGGAATTCTCTGCCTGCCTTTCCCCAGTGCTCTGCAAGCTCTGCAGCGCAATAGCAAATCTGGGGCTCTGTGCTTCATTTCATCCTGAACAAGCGTTAGTGTTCTTTGCAGAAAAACGATTCTGCGAAAAAATGTGAACATTTCTCCTTCCTGTGCACAGAGGAGGTGCTAGCAGGGAATTCTCTGCCTGCCTTTCCCCAGTGCTCTGTAAGCTCTCCAGGGCAAGAGCAATTCTGGGGCTCTGTGCTTTCTTTCATCCTGAACAAGCGTTAGTGTTCTTTGCAGAAAAACGATTCTGCGAAAAAATGTGAACATTTCTCCTTCCTGTGCACAGAGAAGGTGCTAGCAGGGAATTCTCTGCCTGCCTTTCCCCAGTGCTCTGCAAGCTCTGCAGCGCAATAGCAAATCTGGGGCTCTGTGCTTCATTTCATCCTGAACAAGCGTTAGTGTTCTTTGCAGAAAAACGATTCTGCGAAAACATGTGAACATTTCTCCTTCCTGTGCACAGAGGAGGTGCTAGCAGGGAATTCTCTGCCTGCCTTTCCCCAGTGCTGTGCAAGCTCTCCAGGGCAAGAGCAATTCTGGGGCTCTGTGCTTCATTTCGTCCTGAATAAGCGTTAGTGTTTTCTGCACAAAAGCGAGTCTGCGAAGCAAATGCGAATTGTTCTCATTCCCGTGCACAGTGAAGGTGCTAGCAGGGAATTCTCTGCCTGCCTTTCCCCAGTGCTCTGCAAGCTCTCCAGCGCAATAGCAAATCTGGGGCTCTGTGCTTTCTTTCATCCTGAACAAGCGTTAGTGTTCTTTGCAGAAAAACGATTCTGCGAAAAAATGTGAAAATTTCTCCTTCCTGTGCACAGAGGAGGTGCTAGCAGGGAATTCTCTGCCTGCCTTTCCCCAGTGCTGTGCAAGCTCTCCACGGCAACAGCAAATCTGGACTCTGTGCTTTCTTTTATACAGAACAAGCGTTAGTGTTTTCTGCAGAAAAGCGATTCTGCGAAAAATTGTGAACAGTTCTCCTTCCCGCGCACAGCGAAGGTGCTAGCAGGGAATTCTCTGCCTGCCTTTCCCCAGTGCTCTGCAAGCTCTCCAGGACAATAGCAAATCTGGGCCTCTGTGCTCTCTTCCGTCCTGAACAAGCGTTAGTGTTTTCTGCTCATAAGTGATTCTGCGAAGCAAATGCGAACACTTTTCCTTCCCGCGCACAGCGGAGGTGCTAGCAGGGAATTCTCTGCCTGCCTTTCCCCAGTGCTCTGCAAGCTCTGCAGCGCTATAGCAAATCTGGACTCTGTGCTTTCTTTCATCCTGAACAAGCGTTAGTGTTTTTTTTCAGAAAAGCGATTCTGCGAAAAAATGTGAACATTTCTCCTTCCCGCGCACAGCGAAGGTGCTAGCAGGGAATTCTCTGCCTGCCTTTCCCCAGTGCTCTGTAAGCTCTCCAGGGCAAGAGCAATTCTGGGGCTCTGTGCTTTCTTTCATCCTGAACAAGCGTTAGTGTTCTTTGCAGAAAAACGATTCTGCGAAAAAATGTGAACATTTCTCCTTCCTGTGCACAGAGAAGGTGCTAGCAGGGAATTCTCTGCCTGCCTTTCCCCAGTGCTCTGCAAGCTCTGCAGCGCAATAGCAAATCTGGGGCTCTGTGCTTTCTTTCATCCTGAACAAGCGTTAGTGTTCTTTGCAGAAAAACGATTCTGCGAAAAAATGTGAACATTTCTCCTTCCTGTGCACAGAGAAGGTGCTAGCAGGGAATTCTCTGCCTGCCTTTCCCCAGTGCTCTGCAAGCTCTGCAGCGCAATAGCAAATCTGGGGCTCTGTGCTTCATTTCATCCTGAACAAGCGTTAGTGTTCTTTGCAGAAAAACGATTCTGCGAAAAAATGTGAACATTTCTCCTTCCTGTGCACAGAGGAGGTGCTAGCAGGGAATTCTCTGCCTGCCTTTCCCCAGTGCTCTGTAAGCTCTCCAGGGCAAGAGCAATTCTGGGGCTCTGTGCTTTCTTTCATCCTGAACAAGCGTTAGTGTTCTTTGCAGAAAAACGATTCTGCGAAAAAATGTGAACATTTCTCCTTCCTGTGCACAGAGAAGGTGCTAGCAGGGAATTCTCTGCCTGCCTTTCCCCAGTGCTCTGCAAGCTCTGCAGCGCAATAGCAAATCTGGGGCTCTGTGCTTTCTTTCATCCTGAACAAGCGTTAGTGTTCTTTGCAGAAAAACGATTCTGCGAAAAAATGTGAACATTTCTCCTTCCCGTGCACAGCGTAGGTGCTAGCAGGGAATTCTCCGCCTGTCTTTCCCCAGTTGTCTGCAAGCACTCCAGGGCAAGAGCAAATCTGGACTCTGTGCTTTCTTTTATACAGAACAAGCCTTAGTGTTTTCTGCAGAAAAGCGATTCTGCGAAAAATTGTGAACACTTCTCCTTCCCGCGCACAGCGGAGGTGCTAGCAGGGAATTCTCTGCCTGCCTTTCCCCAGTGCTCTGCAAGCTCTGCAGCGCTATAGCAAATCTGGACTCTGTGCTTTCTTTCATCCTGAACAAGCGTTAGTGTTTTTTTTCAGAAAAGCGATTCTGCGAAAAAATGTGAACATTTCTCCTTCCCGCGCACAGCGAAGGTGCTAGCAGGGAATTCTCTGCCTGCCTTTCCCCAGTGCTCTGTAAGCTCTCCAGGGCAAGAGCAATTCTGGGGCTCTGTGCTTTCTTTCATCCTGAACAAGCGTTAGTGTTCTTTGCAGAAAAACGATTCTGCGAAAAAATGTGAACATTTCTCCTTCCTGTGCACAGAGAAGGTGCTAGCAGGGAATTCTCTGCCTGCCTTTCCCCAGTGCTCTGCAAGCTCTGCAGCGCAATAGCAAATCTGGGGCTCTGTGCTTTCTTTCATCCTGAACAAGCGTTAGTGTTCTTTGCAGAAAAACGATTCTGCGAAAAAATGTGAACATTTCTCCTTCCTGTGCACAGAGAAGGTGCTAGCAGGGAATTCTCTGCCTGCCTTTCCCCAGTGCTCTGCAAGCTCTGCAGCGCAATAGCAAATCTGGGGCTCTGTGCTTCATTTCATCCTGAACAAGCGTTAGTGTTCTTTGCAGAAAAACGATTCTGCGAAAAAATGTGAACATTTCTCCTTCCTGTGCACAGAGGAGGTGCTAGCAGGGAATTCTCTGCCTGCCTTTCCCCAGTGCTCTGTAAGCTCTCCAGGGCAAGAGCAATTCTGGGGCTCTGTGCTTTCTTTCATCCTGAACAAGCGTTAGTGTTCTTTGCAGAAAAACGATTCTGCGAAAAAATGTGAACATTTCTCCTTCCTGTGCACAGAGAAGGTGCTAGCAGGGAATTCTCTGCCTGCCTTTCCCCAGTGCTCTGCAAGCTCTGCAGCGCAATAGCAAATCTGGGGCTCTGTGCTTCATTTCATCCTGAACAAGCGTTAGTGTTCTTTGCAGAAAAACGATTCTGCGAAAACATGTGAACATTTCTCCTTCCTGTGCACAGAGGAGGTGCTAGCAGGGAATTCTCTGCCTGCCTTTCCCCAGTGCTGTGCAAGCTCTCCAGGGCAAGAGCAATTCTGGGGCTCTGTGCTTCATTTCGTCCTGAATAAGCGTTAGTGTTTTCTGCACAAAAGCGAGTCTGCGAAGCAAATGCGAATTGTTCTCATTCCCGTGCACAGTGAAGGTGCTAGCAGGGAATTCTCTGCCTGCCTTTCCCCAGTGCTCTGCAAGCTCTCCAGCGCAATAGCAAATCTGGGGCTCTGTGCTTTCTTTCATCCTGAACAAGCGTTAGTGTTCTTTGCAGAAAAACGATTCTGCGAAAAAATGTGAAAATTTCTCCTTCCTGTGCACAGAGGAGGTGCTAGCAGGGAATTCTCTGCCTGCCTTTCCCCAGTGCTGTGCAAGCTCTCCACGGCAACAGCAAATCTGGACTCTGTGCTTTCTTTTATACAGAACAAGCGTTAGTGTTTTCTGCAGAAAAGCGATTCTGCGAAAAATTGTGAACAGTTCTCCTTCCCGCGCACAGCGAAGGTGCTAGCAGGGAATTCTCTGCCTGCCTTTCCCCAGTGCTCTGCAAGCTCTCCAGGACAATAGCAAATCTGGGCCTCTGTGCTCTCTTCCGTCCTGAACAAGCGTTAGTGTTTTCTGCTCATAAGTGATTCTGCGAAGCAAATGCGAACACTTTTCCTTCCCGCGCACAGCGGAGGTGCTAGCAGGGAATTCTCTGCCTGCCTTTCCCCAGTGCTCTGCAAGCTCTGCAGCGCTATAGCAAATCTGGACTCTGTGCTTTCTTTCATCCTGAACAAGCGTTAGTGTTTTTTTTCAGAAAAGCGATTCTGCGAAAAAATGTGAACATTTCTCCTTCCCGCGCACAGCGAAGGTGCTAGCAGGGAATTCTCTGCCTGCCTTTCCCCAGTGCTCTGTAAGCTCTCCAGGGCAAGAGCAATTCTGGGGCTCTGTGCTTTCTTTCATCCTGAACAAGCGTTAGTGTTCTTTGCAGAAAAACGATTCTGCGAAAAAATGTGAACATTTCTCCTTCCTGTGCACAGAGAAGGTGCTAGCAGGGAATTCTCTGCCTGCCTTTCCCCAGTGCTCTGCAAGCTCTGCAGCGCAATAGCAAATCTGGGGCTCTGTGCTTTCTTTCATCCTGAACAAGCGTTAGTGTTCTTTGCAGAAAAACGATTCTGCGAAAAAATGTGAACATTTCTCCTTCCTGTGCACAGAGAAGGTGCTAGCAGGGAATTCTCTGCCTGCCTTTCCCCAGTGCTCTGCAAGCTCTGCAGCGCAATAGCAAATCTGGGGCTCTGTGCTTCATTTCATCCTGAACAAGCGTTAGTGTTCTTTGCAGAAAAACGATTCTGCGAAAAAATGTGAACATTTCTCCTTCCTGTGCACAGAGGAGGTGCTAGCAGGGAATTCTCTGCCTGCCTTTCCCCAGTGCTCTGTAAGCTCTCCAGGGCAAGAGCAATTCTGGGGCTCTGTGCTTTCTTTCATCCTGAACAAGCGTTAGTGTTCTTTGCAGAAAAACGATTCTGCGAAAAAATGTGAACATTTCTCCTTCCTGTGCACAGAGAAGGTGCTAGCAGGGAATTCTCTGCCTGCCTTTCCCCAGTGCTCTGCAAGCTCTGCAGCGCAATAGCAAATCTGGGGCTCTGTGCTTCATTTCATCCTGAACAAGCGTTAGTGTTCTTTGCAGAAAAACGATTCTGCGAAAACATGTGAACATTTCTCCTTCCTGTGCACAGAGGAGGTGCTAGCAGGGAATTCTCTGCCTGCCTTTCCCCAGTGCTGTGCAAGCTCTCCAGGGCAAGAGCAATTCTGGGGCTCTGTGCTTCATTTCGTCCTGAATAAGCGTTAGTGTTTTCTGCACAAAAGCGAGTCTGCGAAGCAAATGCGAATTGTTCTCATTCCCGTGCACAGAGAAGGTGCTAGCAGGGAATTCTCTGCCTGCCTTTCCCCAGTGCTCTGCAAGCTCTACAGGACAATAGCAAATCTGGGCCTCTGTGCTCTCTTCCGTCCTGAACAAGCGTTAGTGTTTTCTGCTCATAAGTGATTCTGCGAAGCAAATGCGAACACTTTTCCTTCCCGCGCACAGCGGAGGTCCTAGCAGGGAATTCTCTGCCTGCCTTTCCCCAGTGCTCTGCAAGCTCTCCAGCGCAATAGCAAATCTGGGGCTCTGTGCTTTCTTTCATCCTGAACAAGCGTTAGTGTTCTTTGCAGAAAAACGATTCTGCGAAAAAATGTGAAAATTTCTCCTTCCTGTGCACAGAGGAGGTGCTAGCAGGGAATTCTCTGCCTGCCTTTCCCCAGTGCTGTGCAAGCTCTCCACGGCAACAGCAAATCTGGACTCTGTGCTTTCTTTTATACAGAACAAGCGTTAGTGTTTTCTGCAGAAAAGCGATTCTGCGAAAAATTGTGAACAGTTCTCCTTCCCGCGCACAGCGAAGGTGCTAGCAGGGAATTCTCTGCCTGCCTTTCCCCAGTGCTCTGCAAGCTCTCCAGGACAATAGCAAATCTGGGCCTCTGTGCTCTCTTCCGTCCTGAACAAGCGTTAGTGTTTTCTGCTCATAAGTGATTCTGCGAAGCAAATGCGAACACTTTTCCTTCCCGCGCACAGCGGAGGTGCTAGCAGGGAATTCTCTGCCTGCCTTTCCCCAGTGCTCTGCAAGCTCTCCAGCGCAATAGCAAATCTGGGGCTCTGTGCTTTCTTTCATCCTGAACAAGCGTTAGTGTTCTTTGCAGAAAAACGATTCTGCGAAAAAATGTGAAAATTTCTCCTTCCTGTGCACAGAGGAGGTGCTAGCAGGGAATTCTCTGCCTGCCTTTCCCCAGTGCTGTGCAAGCTCTCCACGGCAACAGCAAATCTGGACTCTGTGCTTTCTTTTATACAGAACAAGCGTTAGTGTTTTCTGCAGAAAAGCGATTCTGCGAAAAATTGTGAACACTTCTCCTTCCCGCGCACAGCGAAGGTGCTAGCAGGGAATTCTCTGCCTGCCTTTCCCCAGTGCTCTGCAAGCTCTGCAGCGCAATAGCAAATCTGGGGCTCTGTGCTTTCTTTCATCCTGAACAAGCGTTAGTGTTCTTTGCAGAAAAACGATTCTGCGAAAAAATGTGAACATTTCTCCTTCCTGTGCACAGCAAAGGTGCTAGCAGGGAATTCTCTGCCTGCCTTTCCCCAGTGCTCTGCAAGCTCTCCAGGGCAAGAGCAAATCTGGGGCTCTGTGCTTCATTTCGTCCTGAACAAGCGTTAGTGTTTTCTGCACAGAACCGATTCTGCGAAGCAAATGCCAATTGTTCTCCTTCCCGCGCACAGCGGAGGTGCTAGCAGGAAATTCTCTGCCTGCCTTTCCCCAGTGCTCTCCAAGCTCTCCAGCGCAATAGCAAATCTGGGGCTCTGTGCTTTCTTTCATCCTGAACAAGCGTTAGTGTTCTTTGCAGAAAAACGATTCTGTGAAAAAACGTGAACATTTCTCCTTCCTGTGCACAGAGAAGGTGCTAGCAGGGAATTCTCTGCCTGCCTTTCCCCAGTGCTCTGCAAGCTCTACAGGACAATAGCAAATCTGGGCCTCTGTGCTCTCTTCCGTCCTGAACAAGCGTTAGTGTTTTCTGCTCATAAGTGATTCTGCGAAGCAAATGCGAACACTTTTCCTTCCCGCGCACAGCGGAGGTCCTAGCAGGGAATTCTCTGCCTGCCTTTCCCCAGTGCTCTGCAAGCTCTCCAGCGCAATAGCAAATCTGGGGCTCTGTGCTTTCTTTCATCCTGAACAAGCGTTAGTGTTCTTTGCAGAAAAACGATTCTGCGAAAAAATGTGAACATTTCTCCTTCCTGTGCACAGAGGAGGTGCTAGCAGGGAATTCTCTGCCTGCCTTTCCCCAGTGCTGTGCAAGCTCTCCACGGCAACAGCAAATCTGGACTCTGTGCTTTCTTTTATACAGAACAAGCGTTAGTGTTTTCTGCAGAAAAGCGATTCTGCGAAAAATTGTGAACAGTTCTCCTTCCCGCGCACAGCGAAGGTGCTAGCAGGGAATTCTCTGCCTGCCTTTCCCCAGTGCTCTGCAAGCTCTGCAGCGCAATAGCAAATCTGGGGCTCTGTGCTTTCTTTCATCCTGAACAAGCGTTAGTGTTCTTTGCAGAAAAACGATTCTGCGAAAAAATGTGAACATTTCTCCTTCCTGTGCACAGCAAAGGTGCTAGCAGGGAATTCTCTGCCTGCCTTTCCCCAGTGCTCTGCAAGCTCTCCAGGGCAAGAGCAAATCTGGGGCTCTGTGCTTCCTTTCGTCCTGAACAAGCGTTAGTGTTTTCTGCACAGAACCGATTCTGCGAAGCAAATGCGAATTGTTCTCCTTCCCGCGCACAGCGGAGGTGCTAGCAGGAAATTCTCTGCCTGCCTTTCCCCAGTGCTCTCCAAGCTCTCCAGCGCAATAGCAAATCTGGGGCTCTGTGCTTTCTTTCATCCTGAACAAGCGTTAGTGTTCTTTGCAGAAAAACGATTCTGCGAAAAAATTGTGAACATTTCTCCTTCCCGTGCACAGAGAAGGTGCTAGCAGGGAATTCTCTGCCTGTCTTTCCACAGTTGTCTGCAAGCACTCCAGGGCAAGAGCAAATCTGGACTCCGTGCTTTCTTTTATACAGAACAAGCCTTAGTGTTTTCTGCAGAAAAGCGATTCTGCGAAAAATTGTGAACACTTCTCCTTCCCGCGCACAGCGAAGGTGCTAGCAGGGAATTCTCTGCCTGCCTTTCCCCAGTGCTCTGCAAGCTCTCCAGGGCAATAGCAAATCTGGGGCTCTGTGCTTTCTTTCATCCTGAACAAGCGTTAGTGTTCTTTGCAGAAAAGCGATTCTGCGAAAAAATGTGAACATTTCTCCTTCCTGTGCACAGAGAAGGTGCTAGCAGGGAATTCTCTGCCTGCCTTTCCCCAGTGCTGTGCAAGCTCTCCAGGGCAAGAGCAAATCTGGGCCTCTGTGCTCTCTTCCGTCCTGAACAAGCGTTAGTGTTTTCTGCACTAAAGCGATTCTGCGAAGCAAATGCGAATTGTTCTCCTTTCCGTGCACAGAGAAGGTGCTAGCAGGGAATTCTCTGCCTGCCTTTCCCCAGTGCTCTGCAAGCTCTGCAGCGCAATAGCAAATCTGGGGCTCTGTGCTTTCTTTCATCCTGAACAAGCGTTAGTGTTCTTTGCAGAAAAACGATTCTGTGAAAAAATGTGAACATTTCTCCTTCCTGTGCACAGAGAAGGTGCTAGCAGGGAATTCTCTGCCTGCCTTTCCCCAGTGCTCTGCAAGCTCTCCAGGACAATAGCAAATCTGGGCCTCTGTGCTCTCTTCCGTCCTGAACAAGCGTTAGTGTTTTCTGCTCATAAGTGATTCTGCGAAGCAAATGCGAACACTTTTCCTTCCCGCGCACAGCGGAGGTCCTAGCAGGGAATTCTCTGCCTGCCTTTCCCCAGTGCTCTGCAAGCTCTCCAGCGCAATAGCAAATCTGGGGCTCTGTGCTTTCTTTCATCCTGAACAAGCGTTAGTGTTCTTTGCAGAAAAACGATTCTGCGAAAAAATGTGAACATTTCTCCTTCCTGTGCACAGAGGAGGTGCTAGCAGGGAATTCTCTGCCTGCCTTTCCCCAGTGCTGTGCAAGCTCTCCACGGCAACAGCAAATCTGGACTCTGTGCTTTCTTTTATACAGAACAAGCCTTAGTGTTTTCTGCAGAAAAGCGATTCTGCGAAAAATTGTGAACACTTCTCCTTCCCGCGCACAGCGAAGGTGCTAGCAGGGAATTCTCTGCCTGCCTTTCCCCAGTGCTCTGCAAGCTCTCCAGGGCAATAGCAAATCTGGGGCTCTGTGCTTTCTTTCATCCTGAACAAGCGTTAGTGTTCTTTGCAGAAAAACGATTCTGCGAAAAAATGTGAACACTTCTCCTTCCTGTGCACAGCGAAGGTGCTAGCAGGGAATTCTCTGCCTGCCTTTCCCCAGTGCTCTGCAAGCTCTCCAGGACAATAGCAAATCTGGGGCCTCTGTGCTCTCTTCCGTCTTGAACAAGCGTTAGTGTTTTCTGCACAAAAGCGATTCTGTGAAGCAAATGCGAACACTTTTCCTTCCCGCGCACAGCGGAGGTGCTAGCAGGGAATTCTCTGCCTGCCTTTCCCCAGTGCTCTGCAAGCTCTCCAGGGCAATAGCAAATCTGGGGCTCTGTGCTTTCTTTCATCCTGAACAAGCGTTAGTGTTCTTTGCAGAAAAACGATTCTGCGAAAAAATTGTGAACATTTCTCCTTCCCGTGCACAGAGGAGGTGCTAGCAGGGAATTCTCTGCCTGTCTTTCCCCAGTGCTCTGCAAGCACTCCAGGGCAAGAGCAAATCTGGACTCTGTGCTTTCTTTTATACAGAACAAGCCTTAGTGTTTTCTGCAGAAAAGCGATTCTGCGAAAAATTGTGAACACTTCTCCTTCCCGCGCACAGCGAAGGTGCTAGCAGGGAATTCTCTGCCTGCCTTTCCCCAGTGCTCTGCAAGCTCTGCAGCGCAATAGCAAATCTGGGGCTCTGTGCTTTCTTTCATCCTGAACAAGCGTTATTGTTCTTTGCAGAAAAACGATTCTGCGAAAAAATGTGAACATTTCTCCTTCCTGTGCACAGAGAAGGTGCTAGCAGGGAATTCTCTGCCTGCCTTTCCCCAGTGCTGTGCAAGCTCTCCAGGGCAAGAGCAAATCTGGGCCTCTGTGCTCTCTTCCGTCCTGAACAAGCGTTAGTGTTTTCTGCACAAAAGCGATTCTGCGAAGAAAATGCGAATTGTTCTCCTTCCCGTGCACAGAGAAGGTGCTAGCAGGGAATTCTCTGCCTGCCTTTCCCCAGTGCTGTGCAAGCTCTCCACGGCAACAGCAAATCTGGACTCTGTGCTTTCTTTTATACAGAACAAGCGTTAGTGTTTTTTGCAGAAAAGCGATTCTGTGAAAAAATGTGAACATTTCTCCTTACCGCGCACAGCGAAGGTGCTAGCAGGGAATTCTCTGCCTGCCTTTCCCCAGTGCTCTGCAAGCTCTCCAGGGCAATAGCAAATCTGGGGCTCTGTGCTTTCTTTCATCCTGAACAAGCGTTAGTGTTCTTTGCAGAAAAACGATTCTGCGAAAAAATGTGAACATTTCTCCTTCCTGTGCACAGAGAAGGTGCTAGCAGGGAATGCTCTGCCTGCCTTTCCCCAGTGCTGTGCAAGCTCTCCAGGGCAAGAGCAAATCTGGGCCTCTGTGCTCTCTTCCGTCCTGAACAAGCGTTAGTGTTTTCTGCAGAAAAGCGATTCTGCGAAGCAAATGCGAATTGTTCTCCTTCCCGTGCACAGAGAAGGTGCTAGCAGGGAATTCTCTGCCTGCCTTTCCCCAGTGCTCTGCAAGCTCTGCAGCGCAATAGCAAATCTGGGGCTCTGTGCTTTCTTTCATCCTGAACAAGCGTTAGTGTTTTCTGCAGAAAAACGATTCTGCGAAAAAATGTGAACATTTCTCCTTCCTGTGCACAGCGAAGGTGCTAGCAGGGAATTCTCTGCCTGCCTTTCCCCAGTGCTCTGCAAGCTCTCCAGGACAATAGCAAATCTGGGGCCTCTGTGCTCTCTTCCGTCCTGAACAAGCGTTAGTCTTTTCTGCACAAAAGCGATTCTGCGAAAAATTGTGAACACTTTTCCTTCCCGCGCACAGCGGAGGTGCTAGCAGGGAATTCTCTGCCTGCCTTTCCCCAGTGCTCTGCAAGCTCTCCAGGGCAAGAGCAATTCTGGGGATGTGTGCTTTCTTTCATCCTGAACAAGCGTTAGTGTTCTTTGCAGAAAAACGATTCTGCGAAAAAATGTGAACATTTCTCCTTCCTGTGCACAGAGAAGGTGCTAGTAGGTAATTCTCTGCCTGCCTTTCCCCAGTGCTCTGTAAGCTCTCCAGGGCACGAGCAAATCTGGGGCTCTGTGCTTCATTTCGTCCTGAACAAGCGTTAGTGTTTTCTGCACAGAACCGATTCTGCGAAGCAAATGCGAATTGTTCTCCTTCCCGCGCACAGCGGAGGTGCTAGCAGGGAATTCTCTGCCTGCCTTTCCCCAGTGCTCTGCAAGCTCTCCAGCGCAATAGCAAATCTGGGGCTCTGTGCTTTCTTTCATCCTGAACAAGCGTTAGTGTTCTTTGCAGAAAAACGATTCTGCGAAAAAATGTGAACATTTCTCCTTCCTGTGCACAGCGAAGGTGCTAGCAGGGAATTCTCTGCCTGCCTTTCCCCAGTGCTCTGCAAGCTCTCCAGGACAATAGCAAATCTGGGGCCTCTGTGCTCTCTTCCGTCCTGAACAAGCGTTAGTGTTTTCTGCACAAAAGCAATTCTGTGAAGCAAATGCGAACACTTATCCTTCCCGCGCACAGCGGAGGTGCTAGCAGGGAATTCTCTGCCTGCCTTTCCCCAGTGCTCTGCAAGCTCTCCAGGGCAAGAACAAATCTGGGGATCTGTGCTTCCTTTCGTCCTGAACAAGCGTTAGTGTTTTCTGCACAGAACCGATTCTGCGAAGCAAATGCGAATTGTTCTCCTTCCCGCGCACAGCGGAGGTGCTAGCAGGGAATTCTCTGCCTGCCTTTCCCCAGTGCTCTCCAAGCTCTCCAGGGCAATAGCAAATCTGGGGCTCTGTGCTTTCTTTCATCCTGAACAAGCGTTAGTGTTCTTTGCAGAAAAACGATTCTGCGAAAAAATGTGAACATTTCTCCTTCCTGTGCACAGCGAAGGTGCTAGCAGGGAATTCTCTGCCTGCCTTTCCCCAGTGCTCTGCAAGCTCTCCAGGGCAAGAGCAAATCTGGGCCTCTGTGCTCTCTTCCGTCCTGAACAAGCGTTAGTGTTTTCTGCTCATAAGTGATTCTGCGAAGCAAATGCGAACACTTTTCCTTCCCGCGCACAGCGGAGGTGCTAGCAGGGAATTCTCTGCCTGCCTTTCCCCAGTGCTCTGCAAGCTCTGCAGCGCAATAGCAAATCTGGGGCTCTGTGCTTTCTTTCATCCTGAACAAGCGTTAGTATTCTTTGCAGAAAAGCGATTCTGCGAAAAAATGTGAAAATTTCTCCTTCCTGTGCACAGAGGAGGTGCTAGCAGGGAATTCTCTGCCTGCCTTTCCCCAGTGCTGTGCAAGCTCTCCAGGGCAAGAGCAAATCTGGGCCTCTGTGCTCTCTTCCGTCCTGAACAAGCGTTAGTGTTTTCTGCACAAAAGCGATTCTGCGAAGCAAATGCGAATTGTTCTTCTTCCCGTGCACAGAGAAGGTGCTAGCAGGGAATTCTCTGCCTGCCTTTCCCCAGTGCTCTGCAAGCTCTCCAGGGCAATAGCAAATCTGGGGCTCTGTGCTTTCTTTCATCCTGAACAAGCATTAGTGTTCTTTGCAGAAAAACGATTCTGCGAAAAAATGTGAACATTTCTCCTTCCTGTGCACAGAGGAGGTGCTAGCAGGGAATTCTCTGCCTGGCTTTCCCCAGTGCTGTGCAAGCTCTCCACGGCAACAGCAAATCTGGACTCTGTGCTTTCTTTTATACAGAACAAGCGTTAGTGTTTTCTGCAGAAAAGCGATTCTGCGAAAAATTGTGAACAGTTCTCCTTCCCGCGCACAGCGGAGGTGCTAGCAGGGAATTCTCTGCCTGCCTTTCCCCAGTGCTCTGCAAGCTCTGCAGCGCAATAGCAATTCTGGGGATGTGTGCTTTCTTTCATCCTGAACAAGCGTTAGTGTTCTTTGCAGAAAAACGATTCTGCGAAAAAATGTGAACATTTCTCCTTCCTGTGCACAGAGAAGGTGCTAGTAGGGAATTCTCTGCCTGCCTTTCCCCAGTGCTCTGCAAGCTCTCCAGGACAATAGCAAATCTGGGGCCTCTGTGCTCTCTTCCGTCCTGAACAAGCGTTAGTGTTTTCTGCACAAAAGCAATTCTGTGAAGCAAATGCGAACACTTCTCCTTCCCGCGCACAGCGGAGGTGCTAGCAGGGAATTCTCTGCCTGCCTTTCCCCAGTGCTCTGCAAGCTCTCCAGGGCAAGAACAAATCTGGGGATCTGTGCTTCCTTTCGTCCTGAACAAGCGTTAGTGTTTTCTGCACAGAACCGATTCTGCGAAGCAAATGCGAATTGTTCTCCTTCCCGCGCACAGCGGAGGTGCTAGCAGGGAATTCTCTGCCTGCCTTTCCCCAGTGCTCTCCAAGCTCTCCAGGGCAATAGCAAATCTGGGGCTCTGTGCTTTCTTTCATCCTGAACAAGCGTTAGTGTTCTTTGCAGAAAAACGATTCTGCGAAAAAATGTGAACATTTCTCCTTCCTGTGCACAGCAAAGGTGCTAGCAGGGAATTCTCTGCCTGCCTTTCCCCAGTGCTCTGCAAGCTCTCCAGGGCAAGAGCAAATCTGGGGCTCTGTGCTTTCTTTCATCCTGAACAAGCGTTAGGGTTCTTTGCAGAAAAATGATTCTGCGAAAAAATGTGAACTTTTCTCCTTCCTGTGCACAGAGGAGGTGCTAGCAGGGAATTCTCTGCCTGCCTTTCCCCAGTGCTCTGCAAGCTCTCCAGGACAATAGCAAATCTGGGCCTCTGTGCTCTCTTCCGTCCTGAACAAGCGTTAGTGTTTTCTGCTCATAAGTGATTCTGCGAAGCAAATGCGAACACTTTTCCTTCCCGCGCACAGCGGAGGTCCTAGCAGGGAATTCTCTGCCTGCCTTTCCCCAGTGCTCTGCAAGCTCTCCAGGGCAATAGCAAATCTGGGGCTCTGTGCTTTCTTTCATCCTGAACAAGCGTTAGTGTTCTTTGCAGAAAAACGATTCTGCGAAAAAATTGTGAACATTTCTCCTTCCCGTGCACAGAGAAGGTGCTAGCAGGGAATTCTCTGCCTGTCTTTCCCCAGTTGTCTGCAAGCACTCCAGGGCAAGAGCAAATCTGGACTCTGTGCTTTCTTTATACAGAACAAGCCTTAGTGTTTTCTGCAGAAAAGCGATTCTGCGAGAAATTGTGAACACTTCTCCTTCCCGCGCACAGCGGAGGTGCTAGCAGGGAATTCTCTGCCTGCCTTTCCCCAGTGCTCTGCAAGCTCTGCAGCGCAATAGCAAATCTGGGGCTCTGTGCTTTCTTTCATCCTGAACAAGCGTTAGTGTTCTTTGCAGAAAAACGATTCTGCGAAAAAATGTGAACATTTCTCCTTCCTGTGCACAGCGAAGGTGCTAGCAGGGAATTCTCTGCCTGCCTTTCCCCAGTGCTCTGCAAGCTCTCCAGGACAATAGCAAATCTGGGGCCTCTGTGCTCTCTTCCGTCCTGAACAAGCGTTAGTGTTTTCTGCTCATAAGTGATTCTGCGAAGCAAATGCGAACACTTTTCCTTCCCGCGCACAGCGGAGGTGCTAGCAGGGAATTCTCTGCCTGCCTTTCCCCAGTGCTCTGTAAGCTCTCCAGCGCAATAGCAAATCTGGGGCTCTGTGCTTTCTTTCATCCTGAACAAGCGTTAGTGTTTTCTGCAGAAATGCGATTCTGCGAAAAAATGTGAAAATTTCTCCTTCCTGTGCACAGAGGAGGTGCTAGCAGGGAATTCTCTGCCTGCCTTTCCCCAGTGCTCTGCAAGCTCTGCAGCGCAATAGCAAATCTGGGCCTCTGTGCTCTCTTCCGTCCTGAACAAGCGTTAGTGTTTTCTGCACAAAAGCGATTCTGCGAAGCAAATGCGAATTGTTCTCCTTCCTGTGCACAGCGAAGGTGCTAGCAGGGAATTCTCTGCCTGCCTTTCCCCAGTGCTCTGCAAGCTCTGCAGCGCAATAGCAAATCTGGGGCTCTGTGCTCTCTTCCGTCCTGAACAAGCCTTAGTGTTTTCTGCACAAAAGCGATTCTGTGAAGCAAATGCGAACACTTTTCCTTCCCGCGCACAGCGGAGGTGCTAGCAGGGAATTCTCTGCCTGCCTTTCCCCAGTGCTCTGCAAGCTCTCCAGGGCAATAGCAAATCTGGGGCTCTGTGCTTTCTTTCATCCTGAACAAGCGTTAGTGTTCTTTGCAGAAAAACGATTCTGCGAAAAAATGTGAACATTTCTCCTTCCTGTGCACAGAGAAGGTGCTAGCAGGGAATTCTCTGCCTGTCTTTCCCCAGTTGTCTGCAAGCACTCCAGGGCAAGAGCAAATCTGGACTCTGTGCTTTCTTTTATACAGAACAAGCCTTAGTGTTTTCTGCAGAAAAACGATTCTGCGAAAAATTGTGAACACTTCTCCTTCCCGCGCACAGCGGAGGTGCTAGCAGGGAATTCTCTGCCTGCCTTTCCCCAGTGCTCTGCAAGCTCTCCAGCGCTATAGCAAATCTGGACTCTGTGCTTTCTTTCATCCTGAACAAGCGTTAGTGGTTTTTTTCAGAAAAGCAATTCTGCGAAAAAATGTGAACATTTCTCCTTCCCGCGCACAGAGAAGGTGCTAGCAGGGAATTCTCTGCCTGCCTTTCCCCAGTGCTCTGCAAGCTCTCCAGGGCAAGAGCAAATCTGGGGCTCTGTGCTTCATTTCGTCCTGAACAAGCGTTAGTGTTTTCTGCACAGAACCGATTCTGCGAAGCAAATGCGAATTGTACTCCTTCCCGCGCACAGCGGAGGTGCTAGCAGGAAATTCTCTGCCTGCCTTTCCCCAGTGCTCTCCAAGCTCTCCAGCGCAATAGCAAATCTGGGGCTCTGTGCTTTCTTTCATCCTGAACAAGCGTTAGTGTTCTTTGCAGAAAAACGATTCTGCGAAAAAATGTGAACATTTCTCCTTCCTGTGCACAGCGAAGGTGCTAGCAGGGAATTCTCTGCCTGCCTTTCCCCAGTGCTCTGCAAGCTCTCCAGGACAATAGCAAATCTGGGCCTCTGTGCTCTCTTCCGTCCTGAACAAGCGTTAGTGTTTTCTGCTCATAAGTGATTCTGCGAAGCAAATGCGAACACTTTTCCTTCCCGCGCACAGCGGAGGTCCTAGCAGGGAATTCTCTGCCTGCCTTTCCTCAGTGCTCTGCAAGCTCTCCAGCGCAATAGCAAATCTGGGGCTCTGTGCTTTCTTTCATCCTGAACAAGCGTTAGTGTTCTTTGCAGAAAAACGATTCTGCGAAAAAATGTGAAAATTTCTCCTTCCTGTGCACAGAGGAGGTGCTAGCAGGGAATTCTCTGCCTGCCTTTCCCCAGTGCTGTGCAAGCTCTCCACGGCAACAGCAAATCTGGACTCTGTGCTTTCTTTTATACAGAACAAGCGTTAGTGTTTTCTGCAGAAAAGCGATTCTGCGAAAAATTGTGAACAGTTCTCCTTCCCGCGCACAGCGAAGGTGCTAGCAGGGAATTCTCTGCCTGCCTTTCCCCAGTGCTCTGCAAGCTCTCCAGGGCAATAGCAAATCTGGGGCTCTGTGCTTTCTTTCATCCTGAACAAGCGTTAGTGTTCTTTGCAGAAAAACGATTCTGCGAAAAAATGTGAACATTTCTCCTTCCTGTGCACAGAGAAGGTGCTAGCAGGGAATGCTCTGCCTGCCTTTCCCCAGTGCTCTGCAAGCTCTGCAGCGCAATAGCAAATCTGGGGCTCTGTGCTTTCTTTCATCCTGAACAAGCGTTAGTGTTCTTTGCAGAAAAACGATTCTGCGAAAAAATGTGAACATTTCTCCTTCCTGTGCACAGCGAAGGTGCTAGCAGGGAATTCTCTGCCTGCCTTTCCCCAGTGCTCTGCAAGCTCTCCAGGACAATAGCAAATCTGGGGCCTCTGTGCTCTCTTCCGTCCTGAACAAGCGTTAGTGTTTTCTGCACAGAACCGATTCTGCGAGCAAATGCGAATTGTACTCCTTCCCGCGCACAGCGGAGGTGCTAGCAGGAAATTCTCTGCCTGCCTTTCCCCAGTGCTCTCCAAGCTCTCCAGCGCAATAGCAAATCTGGGGCTCTGTGCTTTCTTTCATCCTGAACAAGCGTTAGTGTTCTTTGCAGAAAAACGATTCTGCGAAAAAATGTGAACATTTCTCCTTCCTGTGCACAGCGAAGGTGCTAGCAGGGAATTCTCTGCCTGCCTTTCCCCAGTGCTCTGCAAGCTCTCCAGGACAATAGCAAATCTGGGCCTCTGTGCTCTCTTCCGTCCTGAACAAGCGTTAGTGTTTTCTGCTCATAAGTGATTCTGCGAAGCAAATGCGAACACTTTTCCTTCCCGCGCACAGCGGAGGTCCTAGCAGGGAATTCTCTGCCTGCCTTTCCTCAGTGCTCTGCAAGCTCTCCAGCGCAATAGCAAATCTGGGGCTCTGTGCTTTCTTTCATCCTGAACAAGCGTTAGTGTTCTTTGCAGAAAAACGATTCTGCGAAAAAATGTGAACATTTCTCCTTCCTGTGCACAGAGAAGGTGCTAGCAGGGAATGCTCTGCCTGCCTTTCCCCAGTGCTCTGCAAGCTCTGCAGTGCAATAGCAAATCTGGGGCTCTGTGCTTTCTTTCATCCTGAACAAGCGTTAGTGTTCTTTGCAGAAAAACGATTCTGCGAAAAAATGTGAACATTTCTCCTTCCTGTGCACAGCGAAGGTGCTAGCAGGGAATTCTCTGCCTGCCTTTCCCCAGTGCTCTGCAAGCTCTCCAGGACAATAGCAAATCTGGGCCTCTGTGCTCTCTTCCGTCCTGAACAAGCGTTAGTGTTTTCTGCACAAAAGTGATTCTGCAAAGCAAATGCGAACACTTTTCCTTCCCGCGCACAGCGGAGGTGCTAGCAGGGAATTCTCTGCCTGCCTTTCCCCAGTGCTCTGCAAGCTCTCCAGCGCAATAGCAAATCTGGGGCTCTGTGCTTTCTTTCATCCTGAACAAGCGTTAGGGTTCTTTGCAGAAAAACGATTCTGCGAAAAAATGTGAACTTTTCTCCTTCCTGTGCACAGAGGAGGTGCTAGCAGGGAATTCTCTGCCTGCCTTTCCCCAGTGCTGTGCAAGCTCTCCACGGCAACAGCAAATCTGGACTCTGTGCTTTCTTTTATACAGAACAAGCGTTAGTGTTTTCTGCAGAAAAGCGATTCTGCGAAAAATTGTGAACAGTTCTCCTTCCCGCGCACAGCGAAGGTGCTAGCAGGGAATTCTCTGCCTGCCTTTCCCCAGTGCTCTGCAAGCTCTGCAGCGCAAT
Organism: Strix uralensis; assembly: GCF_047716275.1. NCBI lineage: Eukaryota > Metazoa > Chordata > Aves > Strigiformes > Strigidae > Strix > Strix uralensis. The sequence goes on along the minus strand of NC_133972.1, from coordinate 5,121,995 downwards.
AGCAAATCTGGGGCTCTGTGCTTTCTTTCATCCTGAACAAGCGTTAGTGTTCTTTGCAGAAAAACGATTCTGCGAAAAAATGTGAAAATTTCTCCTTCCTGTGCACAGAGGAGGTGCTAGCAGGGAATTCTCTGCCTGCCTTTCCCCAGTGCTGTGCAAGCTCTCCACGGCAACAGCAAATCTGGACTCTGTGCTTTCTTTTATACAGAACAAGCCTTAGTGTTTTCTGCAGAAAAGCGATTCTGCGAAAAATTGTGAACACTTCTCCTTCACGCGCACAGCGAAGGTGCTAGCAGGGAATTCTCTGCCTGCCTTTCCCCAGTGCTCTGCAAGCTCTCCAGGGCAATAGCAAATCTGGGGCTCTGTGCTTTCTTTCATCCTGAACAAGCGTTAGTGTTCTTTGCAGAAAAACGATTCTGCGAAAAAATGTGAACATTTCTCCTTCCTGTGCACAGAGAAGGTGCTAGCAGGGAATTCTCTGCCTGCCTTTCCCCAGTGCTCTGCAAGCTCTCCAGCGCAATAGCAAATCTGGGGCTCTGTGCTTTCTTTCATCCTGAACAAGCGTTAGTGTTCTTTGCAGAAAAACGATTCTGCGAAAAAATGTGAACATTTCTCCTTCCTGTGCACAGCGAAGGTGCTAGCAGGGAATTCTCTGCCTGCCTTTCCCCAGTGCTCTGCAAGCTCTCCAGGACAATAGCAAATCTGGGGCCTCTGTGCTCTCTTCCGTCCTGAACAAGCCTTAGTGTTTTCTGCACAAAAGCGATTCTGTGAAGCAAATGCGAACACTTTTCCTTCCCGCGCACAGCGGAGGTGCTAGCAGGGAATTCTCTGCCTGCCTTTCCCCAGTGCTCTGCAAGCTCTCCAGGGCAATAGCAAATCTGGGGCTCTGTGCTTTCTTTCATCCTGAACAAGCGTTAGTGTTCTTTGCAGAAAAACGATTCTGCGAAAAACTTGTGAACATTTCTCCTTCCCGTGCACAGAGGAGGTGCTAGCAGGGAATTCTCTGCCTGGCTTTCCCCAGTGCTCTGCAAGCTCTCCACGGCAACAGCAAATCTGGACTCTGTGCTTTCTTTTATACAGAACAAGCGTTAGTGTTTTTGCAGAAAAGCGATTCTGCGAAAAATTGTGAACACTTCTCCTTCCCGCGCACAGCGAAGGTGCTAGCAGGGAATTCTCTGCCTGCCTTTCCCCAGTGCTCTGCAAGCTCTCCAGGGCAATAGCAAATCTGGGGCTCTGTGCTTTCTTTCATCCTGAACAAGCGTTAGTGTTCTTTGCAGAAAAACGATTCTGCCAAAAAATGTGAACATTTCTCCTTCCTGTGCACAGAGAAGGTGCTAGCAGGGAATGCTCTGCCTGCCTTTCCCCAGTGCTCTGCAAGCTCTCCAGGGCAAGAGCAAATCTGGGCCTCTGTGCTCTCTTCCGTCCTGAACAAGCGTTAGTGTTTTCTGCACAAAAGCGATTCTGCGAAGCAAATGCGAATTGTTCTCCTTCCCGTGCACAGAGAAGGTGCTAGCAGGGAATTCTCTGCCTGCCTTTCCCCAGTGCTCTGCAAGCTCTGCAGCGCAATAGCAAATCTGGGGCTCTGTGCTTTCTTTCATCCTGAACAAGCGTTAGTGTTCTTTGCAGAAAAACGATTCTGCGAAAAAATGTGAACATTTCTCCTTCCTGTGCACAGCGAAGGTGCTAGCAGGGAATTCTCTGCCTGCCTTTCCCCAGTGCTCTGCAAGCTCTCCAGGACAATAGCAAATCTGGGGCCTCTGTGCTCTCTTCCGTCCTGAACAAGCGTTAGTCTTTTCTGCACAAAAGCGATTCTGCGAAAAATTGTGAACACTTTTCCTTCCCGCGCACAGCGGAGGTGCTAGCAGGGAATTCTCTGCCTGCCTTTCCCCAGTGCTCTGCAAGCTCTCCAGGGCAAGAGCAATTCTGGGGATGTGTGCTTTCTTTCATCCTGAACAAGCGTTAGTGTTCTTTGCAGAAAAACGATTCTGCGAAAAAATGTGAACATTTCTCCTTCCTGTGCACAGAGAAGGTGCTAGTAGGCAATTCTCTGCCTGCCTTTCCCCAGTGCTCTGCAAGCTCTCCAGGACAATAGCAAATCTGGGGCCTCTGTGCTCTCTTCCGTCCTGAACAAGCGTTAGTGTTTTCTGCACAAAAGCGATTCTGTGAAGCAAATGCGAACACTTTACCTTCCCGCGCACAGCGGAGGTGCTAGCAGGGAATTCTCTGCCTGCCTTTCCCCAGTGCTCTGCAAGCTCTCCAGGGCAAGAGCAAATCTGGGGCTCTGTGCTTCCTTTCGTCCTGAACAAGCGTTAGTGTTTTCTGCACAGAACCGATTCTGCGAAGCAAATGCGAATTGTTCTCCTTCCGGCGCACAGCGGAGGTGCTAGCAGGGAATTCTCTGCCTGCCTTTCCCCAGTGCTCTCCAAGCTCTCCAGTGCAATAGCAAATCTGGGGCTCTGTGCTTTGTTTCATCCTGAACAAGCGTTAGTGTTCTTTGCAGAAAAACGATTCTGCGAAAAAATGTGAACATTTCTCCTTCCTGTGCACAGCAAAGGTGCTAGCAGGGAATTCTCTGCCTGTCTTTCCCCAGTTGTCTGCAAGCACTCCAGGGCAAGAGCAAATCTGGACTCTGTGCTTTCTTTTATACAGAACAAGCCTTAGTGTTTTCTGCAGAAAAGCGATTCTGCGAAAAATTGTGAACACTTCTCCTTCCCGCGCACAGCGGAGGTGCTAGCAGGGAATTCTCTGCCTGCCTTTCCCCAGTGCTCTGCAAGCTCTCCAGCGCTATAGCAAATCTGGACTCTGTGCTTTCTTTTATACAGAACAAGCGTTAGTGTTTTCTGCAGAAAAGCGATTCTGCGAAAAATTGTGAACACTTCTCCTTCCCGCGCACAGCGAAGGTGCTAGCAGGGAATTCTCTGCCTGCCTTTCCCCAGTGCTCTGCAAGCTCTGCAGCGCAATAGCAAATCTGGGGCCCTTTGCTTTCTTTCATCCTGAACAAGCGTTAGGGTTCTTTGCAGAAAAACGATTCTGCGAAAAAATGTGAACATTTCTCCTTCCTGTGCACAGAGGAGGTGCTAGCAGGGAATTCTCTGCCTGCCTTTCCCCAGTGCTCTGCAAGCTCTCCAGGACAATAGCAAATCTGGGCCTCTGTGCTCTCTTCCGTCCTGAACAAGCGTTAGTGTTTTCTGCTCATAAGTGATTCTGCGAAGCAAATGCGAATTGTTCTCCTTCCCGCGCACAGCGGAGGTGCTAGCAGGGAATTCTCTGCCTGCCTTTCCCCAGTGCTCTGCAAGCTCTCCAGCGCAATAGCAAATCTGGGGCTCTGTGCTTTCTTTCATCCTGAACAAGCGTTAGTGTTCTTTGCAGAAAAACGATTCTGCCAAAAAATGTGAAAATTTCTCCTTCCTGTGCACAGAGGAGGTGCTAGCAGGGAATTCTCTGCCTGCCTTTCCCCAGTGCTGTGCAAGCTCTCCACGGCAACAGCAAATCTGGACTCTGTGCTTTCTTTTATACAGAACAAGCCTTAGTGTTTTCTGCAGAAAAGCGATTCTGCGAAAAATTGTGAACACTTCTCCTTCCCGCGCACAGCGAAGGTGCTAGCAGGGAATTCTCTGCCTGCCTTTCCCCAGTGCTGTGCAAGCTCTCCAGGGCAAGAGCAAATCTGGGCCTCTGTGCTCTCTTCCGTCCTGAACAAGCGTTAGTGTTTTCTGCACAAAAGCGATTCTGCGAAGCAAATGCGAATTGTTCTCCTTCCCGTGCACAGAGAAGGTGCTAGCAGGGAATTCTCTGCCTGCCTTTCCCCAGTGCTCTGCAAGCTCTGCAGCGCAATAGCAAATCTGGGGCTCTGTGCTTTCTTTCATCCTGAACAAGCGTTAGTGTTCTTTGCAGAAAAACGATTCTGCGAAAAAATGTGAACTTTTCTCCTTCCTGTGCACAGAGGAGGTGCTAGCAGGGAATTCTCTGCCTGCCTTTCCCCAGTGCTCTGCAAGCTCTCCAGTACAATAGCAAATCTGGGGCCTCTGTGCTCTCTTTCATCCTGAACAAGCATTAGTGTTTTCTGCACAAAAGCGATTCTGTGAAGCAAATGCGAACACTTTTCCTTCCCGCGCACAGAGGAGGTGCTAGCAGGGAATTCTCTGCCTGCCTTTCCCCAGTGCTCTGCAAGCTCTCCAGGGCAAGAGCAAATCTGGGGCTCTGTGCTTCCTTTCGTCCTGAACAAGCGTTAGTGTTTTCTGCACAGAACCGATTCTGCGAAGCAAATGCGAATTGTTCTCCTTCCGGCGCACAGCGAAGGTGCTAGCAGGGAATTCTCTGCCTGCCTTTCCCCAGTGCTCTCCAAGCTCTCCAGTGCAATAGCAAATCTGGGGCTCTGTGCTTTGTTTCATCCTGAACAAGCGTTAGTGTTCTTTGCAGAAAAACGATTCTGCGAAAAAATGTGAACATTTCTCCTTCCTGTGCACAGCAAAGGTGCTAGCAGGGAATTCTCTGCCTGTCTTTCCCCAGTTGTCTGCAAGCACTCCAGGGCAAGAGCAAATCTGGACTCTGTGCTTTCTTTTATACAGAACAAGCCTTAGTGTTTTCTGCAGAAAAGCGATTCTGCGAAAAATTGTGAACACTTCTCCTTCCCGCGCACAGCGGAGGTGCTAGCAGGGAATTCTCTGCCTGCCTTTCCCCAGTGCTCTGCAAGCTCTCCAGCGCTATAGCAAATCTGGACTCTGTGCTTTCTTTCATCCTGAACAAGCGTTAGTGGTTTTTTTCAGAAAAGCGATTCTGCGAAAAAATGTGAACATTTCTCCTTCCCGCGCACAGCGAAGGTGCTAGCAGGGAATTCTCTGCCTGCCTTTCCCCAGTGCTCTGCAAGCTCTGCAGCGCAATAGCAAATCTGGGGCCCTTTGCTTTCTTTCATCCTGAACAAGCGTTAGTGTTCTTTGCAGAAAAACGATTCTGCGAAAAAATGTGAACTTTTCTCCTTCCTGTGCACAGAGGAGGTGCTAGCAGGGAATTCTCTGCCTGCCTTTCCCCAGTGCTCTGCAAGCTCTCCACGGCAACAGCAAATCTGGACTCTGTGCTTTCTTTTATACAGAACAAGCGTTAGTGTTTTCTGCAGAAAAGCGATTCTGCGAAAAATTGTGAACACTTCTCCTTCCCGCGCACAGCGAAGGTGCTAGCAGGGAATTCTCTGCCTGCCTTTCCCCAGTGCTCTGCAAGCTCTGCAGCGCAATAGCAAATCTGGGGCCCTTTGCTTTCTTTCATCCTGAACAAGCGTTAGGGTTCTTTGCAGAAAAACGATTCTGCGAAAAAATGTGAACATTTCTCCTTCCTGTGCACAGAGGAGGTGCTAGCAGGGAATTCTCTGCCTGCCTTTCCCCAGTGCTCTGCAAGCTCTCCAGGACAATAGCAAATCTGGGCCTCTGTGCTCTCTTCCGTCCTGAACAAGCGTTAGTGTTTTCTGCTCATAAGTGATTCTGCGAAGCAAATGCGAATTGTTCTCCTTCCCGCGCACAGCGGAGGTGCTAGCAGGGAATTCTCTGCCTGCCTTTCCCCAGTGCTCTGCAAGCTCTCCAGCGCAATAGCAAATCTGGGGCTCTGTGCTTTCTTTCATCCTGAACAAGCGTTAGTGTTCTTTGCAGAAAAACGATTCTGCCAAAAAATGTGAAAATTTCTCCTTCCTGTGCACAGAGGAGGTGCTAGCAGGGAATTCTCTGCCTGGCTTTCCCCAGTGCTGTGCAAGCTCTCCACGGCAACAGCAAATCTGGACTCTGTGCTTTCTTTTATACAGAACAAGCCTTAGTGTTTTCTGCAGAAAAGCGATTCTGCGAAAAATTGTGAACACTTCTCCTTCCCGCGCACAGCGAAGGTGCTAGCAGGGAATTCTCTGCCTGCCTTTCCCCAGTGCTGTGCAAGCTCTCCAGGGCAAGAGCAAATCTGGGCCTCTGTGCTCTCTTCCGTCCTGAACAAGCGTTAGTGTTTTCTGCACAAAAGCGATTCTGCGAAGCAAATGCGAATTGTTCTCCTTCCCGTGCACAGAGAAGGTGCTAGCAGGGAATTCTCTGCCTGCCTTTCCCCAGTGCTCTGCAAGCTCTGCAGCGCAATAGCAAATCTGGGGCTCTGTGCTTTCTTTCATCCTGAACAAGCGTTAGTGTTCTTTGCAGAAAAACGATTCTGCGAAAAAATGTGAACTTTTCTCCTTCCTGTGCACAGAGGAGGTGCTAGCAGGGAATTCTCTGCCTGCCTTTCCCCAGTGCTCTGCAAGCTCTCCAGTACAATAGCAAATCTGGGGCCTCTGTGCTCTCTTTCATCCTGAACAAGCATTAGTGTTTTCTGCACAAAAGCGATTCTGTGAAGCAAATGCGAACACTTTTCCTTCCCGCGCACAGCGGAGGTGCTAGCAGGGAATTCTCTGCCTGCCTTTCCCCAGTGCTCTGCAAGCTCTCCAGGGCAAGAGCAAATCTGGGGCTCTGTGCTTCCTTTCGTCCTGAACAAGCGTTAGTGTTTTCTGCACAAAAGCGATTCTGCGAAGCAAATGCGAATTGTTCTCCTTCCCGCGCACAGCGGAGGTGCTAGCAGGAAATTCTCTGCCTGCCTTTCCCCAGTGCTCTGCAAGCTCTCCAGCGCAATAGCAAATCTGGGGCTCTGTGCTTTCTTTCATTCTGAACAAGCGTTAGTGTTCTTTGCAGAAAAACGATTCTGCGAAAAAATGTGAAAATTTCTCCTTCCTGTGCACAGAGGAGGTGCTAGCAGGGAATTCTCTGCCTGGCTTTCCCCAGTGCTGTGCAAGCTCTCCACGGCAACAGCAAATCTGGACTCTGTGCTTTCTTTTATACAGAACAAGCCTTAGTGTTTTCTGCAGAAAAGCGATTCTGCGAAAAATTGTGAACACTTCTCCTTCCCGCGCACAGCGAAGGTGCTAGCAGGGAATTCTCTGCCTGCCTTTCCCCAGTGCTCTGCAAGCTCTCCAGGGCAATAGCAAATCTGGGGCTCTGTGCTTTCTTTCATCCTGAACAAGCGTTAGTGTTCTTTGAAGAAAAACGATTCTGCGAAAAAATGTGAACATTTCTCCTTCCTGTGCACAGCGAAGGTGCTAGCAGGGAATTCTCTGCCTGCCTTTCCCCAGTGCTCCGCAAGCTCTCCAGGACTATAGCAAATCTGGGGCCTCTGTGCTCTCTTCCGTCCTGAACAAGCCTTAGTGTTTCTGCACAAAAGCGATTCTGTGAAGCAAATGCGAACACTTTTCCTTCCCGCGCACAGCGGAGGTGCTAGCAGGGAATTCTCTGCCTGCCTTTCCCCAGTGCTCTGCAAGCTCTCCAGGGCAATAGCAAATCTGGGGCTCTGTGCTTTCTTTCATCCTGAACAAGCGTTAGTGTTCTTTGCAGAAAAACGATTCTGCGAAAAACTTGTGAACATTTCTCCTTCCCGTGCACAGAGGAGGTGCTAGCAGGGAATTCTCTGCCTGGCTTTCCCCAGTGCTGTGCAAGCTCTCCACGGCAACAGCAAATCTGGACTCTGTGCTTTCTTTTATACAGAACAAGCGTTAGTGTTTTTGCAGAAAAGCGATTCTGCGAAAAATTGTGAACACTTCTCCTTCCCGCGCACAGCGAAGGTGCTAGCAGGGAATTCTCTGCCTGCCTTTCCCCATTGCTCTGCAAGCTCTCCAGGGCAATAGCAAATCTGGGGCTCTGTGCTTTCTTTCATCCTGAACAAGCGTTAGTGTTCTTTGCAGAAAAACGATTCTGCGAAAAAATGTGAACATTTCTCCTTCCTGTGCACAGAGAAGGTGCTAGCAGGGAATGCTCTGCCTGCCTTTCCCCAGTGCTCTGCAAGCTCTCCAGGGCAAGAGCAAATCTGGGCCTCTGTGCTCTCTTCCGTCCTGAACAAGCGTTAGTGTTTTCTGCACAAAAGCGATTCTGCGAAGCAAATGCGAATTGTTCTCCTTCCCGTGCACAGCGAAGGTGCTAGCAGGGAATTCTCTGCCTGCCTTTCCCCAGTGCTCTCCAAGCTCTCCAGGGCAAGAGCAATTCTGGGGATGTGTGCTTTCTTTCATCCTGAACAAGCGTTAGTGTTCTTTGCAGAAAAACGATTCTGCGAAAAAATGTGAACATTTCTCCTTCCTGTGCACAGAGAAGGTGCTAGTAGGCAATTCTCTGCCTGCCTTTCCCCAGTGCTCTGCAAGCTCTCCAGCGCTATAGCAAATCTGGACTCTGTGCTTTCTTTCATCCTGAACAAGCGTTAGTGGTTTTTTTCAGAAAAACGATTCTGCGAAAAAATGTGAACATTTCTCCTTCCCGCGCACAGCGAAGGTGCTAGCAGGGAATTCTCTGCCTGCCTTTCCCCAGTGCTCTGCAAGCTCTGCAGCGCAATAGCAAATCTGGGGCCCTTTGCTTTCTTTCATCCTGAACAAGCGTTAGTGTTCTTTGCAGAAAAACGATTCTGCGAAAAAATGTGAACTTTTCTCCTTCCTGTGCACAGAGGAGGTGCTAGCAGGGAATTCTCTGCCTGCCTTTCCCCAGTGCTCTGCAAGCTCTCCACGGCAACAGCAAATCTGGACTCTGTGCTTTCTTTTATACAGAACAAGCGTTAGTGTTTTCTGCAGAAAAGCGATTCTGCGAAAAATTGTGAACACTTCTCCTTCCCGCGCACAGCGAAGGTGCTAGCAGGGAATTCTCTGCCTGCCTTTCCCCAGTGCTCTGCAAGCTCTGCAGCGCAATAGCAAATCTGGGGCCCTTTGCTTTCTTTCATCCTGAACAAGCGTTAGGGTTCTTTGCAGAAAAACGATTCTGCGAAAAAATGTGAACATTTCTCCTTCCTGTGCACAGAGGAGGTGCTAGCAGGGAATTCTCTGCCTGCCTTTCCCCAGTGCTCTGCAAGCTCTCCAGGACAATAGCAAATCTGGGCCTCTGTGCTCTCTTCCGTCCTGAACAAGCGTTAGTGTTTTCTGCTCATAAGTGATTCTGCGAAGCAAATGCGAATTGTTCTCCTTCCCGCGCACAGCGGAGGTGCTAGCAGGGAATTCTCTGCCTGCCTTTCCCCAGTGCTCTGCAAGCTCTCCAGCGCAATAGCAAATCTGGGGCTCTGTGCTTTCTTTCATCCTGAACAAGCGTTAGTGTTCTTTGCAGAAAAACGATTCTGCCAAAAAATGTGAAAATTTCTCCTTCCTGTGCACAGAGGAGGTGCTAGCAGGGAATTCTCTGCCTGGCTTTCCCCAGTGCTGTGCAAGCTCTCCACGGCAACAGCAAATCTGGACTCTGTGCTTTCTTTTATACAGAACAAGCCTTAGTGTTTTCTGCAGAAAAGCGATTCTGCGAAAAATTGTGAACACTTCTCCTTCCCGCGCACAGCGAAGGTGCTAGCAGGGAATTCTCTGCCTGCCTTTCCCCAGTGCTCTGCAAGCTCTCCAGGGCAAGAGCAAATCTGGGCCTCTGTGCTCTCTTCCGTCCTGAACAAGCGTTAGTGTTTTCTGCACAAAAGCGATTCTGCGAAGCAAATGCGAATTGTTCTCCTTCCCGTGCACAGAGAAGGTGCTAGCAGGGAATTCTCTGCCTGCCTTTCCCCAGTGCTCTGCAAGCTCTCCAGGGCAATAGCAAATCTGGGGCTCTGTGCTTTCTTTCATCCTGAACAAGCGTTAGTGTTCTTTGCAGAAAAACGATTCTGCGAAAAAATGTGAACATTTCTCCTTCCTGTGCACAGAGGAGGTGCTAGCAGGGAATTCTCTGCCTGCCTTTCCCCAGTGCTGTGCAAGCTCTCCACGGCAACAGCAAATCTGGACTCTGTGCTTTCTTTTATACAGAACAAGCGTTAGTGTTTTCTGCAGAAAAGCGATTCTGCGAAAAATTGTGAACAGTTCTCCTTCCCGCGCACAGCGAAGGTGCTAGCAGGGAATTCTCTGCCTGCCTTTCCCCAGTGCTCTGCAAGCTCTGCAGCGCAATAGCAAATCTGGGGCTCTGTGCTTTCTTTCATCCTGAACAAGCGTTAGTGTTCTTTGCAGAAAAACGATTCTGCGAAAAAATGTGAACTTTTCTCCTTCCTGTGCACAGAGGAGGTGCTAGCAGGGAATTCTCTGCCTGCCTTTCCCCAGTGCTCTGCAAGCTCTCCAGTACAATAGCAAATCTGGGGCCTCTGTGCTCTCTTTCATCCTGAACAAGCATTAGTGTTTTCTGCACAAAAGCGATTCTGTGAAGCAAATGCGAACACTTTTCCTTCCCGCGCACAGCGGAGGTGCTAGCAGGGAATTCTCTGCCTGCCTTTCCCCAGTGCTCTGCAAGCTCTCCAGGGCAAGAGCAAATCTGGGGCTCTGTGCTTCCTTTCGTCCTGAACAAGCGTTAGTGTTTTCTGCACAAAAGCGATTCTGCGAAGCAAATGCGAATTGTTCTCCTTCCCGCGCACAGCGGAGGTGCTAGCAGGAAATTCTCTGCCTGCCTTTCCCCAGTGCTCTCCAAGCTCTCCAGCGCAATAGCAAATCTGGGGCTCTGTGCTTTCTTTCATTCTGAACAAGCGTTAGTGTTCTTTGCAGAAAAACGATTCTGCGAAAAAATGTGAAAATTTCTCCTTCCTGTGCACAGAGGAGGTGCTAGCAGGGAATTCTCTGCCTGGCTTTCCCCAGTGCTGTGCAAGCTCTCCACGGCAACAGCAAATCTGGACTCTGTGCTTTCTTTTATACAGAACAAGCCTTAGTGTTTTCTGCAGAAAAGCGATTCTGCGAAAAATTGTGAACACTTCTCCTTCCCGCGCACAGCGAAGGTGCTAGCAGGGAATTCTCTGCCTGCCTTTCCCCAGTGCTCTGCAAGCTCTCCAGGGCAATAGCAAATCTGGGGCTCTGTGCTTTCTTTCATCCTGAACAAGCGTTAGTGTTCTTTGAAGAAAAACGATTCTGCGAAAAAATGTGAACATTTCTCCTTCCTGTGCACAGCGAAGGTGCTAGCAGGGAATTCTCTGCCTGCCTTTCCCCAGTGCTCCGCAAGCTCTCCAGGACTATAGCAAATCTGGGGCCTCTGTGCTCTCTTCCGTCCTGAACAAGCCTTAGTGTTTCTGCACAAAAGCGATTCTGTGAAGCAAATGCGAACACTTTTCCTTCCCGCGCACAGCGGAGGTGCTAGCAGGGAATTCTCTGCCTGCCTTTCCCCAGTGCTCTGCAAGCTCTCCAGGGCAATAGCAATTCTGGGGATGTGTGCTTTCTTTCATCCTGAACAAGCGTTAGTGTTCTTTGCAGAAAAACGATTCTGCGAAAAACTTGTGAACATTTCTCCTTCCCGTGCACAGAGGAGGTGCTAGCAGGGAATTCTCTGCCTGGCTTTCCCCAGTGCTGTGCAAGCTCTCCACGGCAACAGCAAATCTGGACTCTGTGCTTTCTTTTATACAGAACAAGCGTTAGTGTTTTTGCAGAAAAGCGATTCTGCGAAAAATTGTGAACACTTCTCCTTCCCGCGCACAGCGAAGGTGCTAGCAGGGAATTCTCTGCCTGCCTTTCCCCATTGCTCTGCAAGCTCTCCAGGGCAATAGCAAATCTGGGGCTCTGTGCTTTCTTTCATCCTGAACAAGCGTTAGTGTTCTTTGCAGAAAAACGATTCTGCGAAAAAATGTGAACATTTCTCCTTCCTGTGCACAGAGAAGGTGCTAGCAGGGAATGCTCTGCCTGCCTTTCCCCAGTGCTCTGCAAGCTCTCCAGGGCAAGAGCAAATCTGGGCCTCTGTGCTCTCTTCCGTCCTGAACAAGCGTTAGTGTTTTCTGCACAAAAGCGATTCTGCGAAGCAAATGCGAATTGTTCTCCTTCCCGTGCACAGAGAAGGTGCTAGCAGGGAATTCTCTGCCTGCCTTTCCCCAGTGCTCTCCAAGCTCTCCAGGGCAAGAGCAATTCTGGGGATGTGTGCTTTCTTTCATCCTGAACAAGCGTTAGTGTTCTTTGCAGAAAAACGATTCTGCGAAAAAATGTGAACATTTCTCCTTCCTGTGCACAGAGAAGGTGCTAGTAGGCAATTCTCTGCCTGCCTTTCCCCAGTGCTCTGCAAGCTCTCCAGGACAATAGCAAATCTGGGGCCTCTGTGCTCTCTTCCGTCCTGAACAAGCGTTAGTGTTTTCTGCACAAAAGCGATTCTGCGAAGCAAATGCGAACACTTTACCTTCCCGCGCACAGCGGAGGTGCTAGCAGGGAATTCTCTGCCTGCCTTTCCCCAGTGCTCTGCAAGCTCTCCAGGGCAAGAGCAAATCTGGGGCTCTGTGCTTCCTTTCGTCCTGAACAAGCGTTAGTGTTTTCTGCACAGAACCGATTCTGCGAAGCAAATGCGAATTGTTCTCCTTCCGGCGCACAGCGGAGGTGCTAGCAGGGAATTCTCTGCCTGCCTTTCCCCAGTGCTCTCCAAGCTCTCCAGTGCAATAGCAAATCTGGGGCTCTGTGCTTTCTTTCATCCTGAACAAGCGTTAGTGTTCTTTGCAGAAAAACGATTCTGCGAAAAAATGTGAACATTTCTCCTTCCTGTGCACAGCAAAGGTGCTAGCAGGGAATTCTCTGCCTGTCTTTCCCCAGTTGTCTGCAAGCACTCCAGGGCAAGAGCAAATCTGGACTCTGTGCTTTCTTTTATACAGAACAAGCCTTAGTGTTTTCTGCAGAAAAGCGATTCTGCGAAAAATTGTGAACACTTCTCCTTCCCGCGCACAGCGGAGGTGCTAGCAGGGAATTCTCTGCCTGCCTTTCCCCAGTGCTCTGCAAGCTCTCCAGCGCTATAGCAAATCTGGACTCTGTGCTTTCTTTCATCCTGAACAAGCGTTAGTGTTTTTTTTCAGAAAAGCGATTCTGCGAAAAAATGTGAACATTTCTCCTTCCCGCGCACAGCGAAGGTGCTAGCAGGGAATTCTCTGCCTGCCTTTCCCCAGTGCTCTGCAAGCTCTGCAGCGCAATAGCAAATCTGGGGCCCTTTGCTTTCTTTCATCCTGAACAAGCGTTAGTGTTCTTTGCAGAAAAACGATTCTGCGAAAAAATGTGAACTTTTCTCCTTCCTGTGCACAGAGGAGGTGCTAGCAGGGAATTCTCTGCCTGCCTTTCCCCAGTGCTGTGCAAGCTCTCCACGGCAACAGCAAATCTGGACTCTGTGCTTTCTTTTATACAGAACAAGCGTTAGTGTTTTCTGCAGAAAAGCGATTCTGCGAAAAATTGTGAACAGTTCTCCTTCCCGCGCACAGCGAAGGTGCTAGCAGGGAATTCTCTGCCTGCCTTTCCCCAGTGCTCTGCAAGCTCTGCAGCGCAATAGCAAATCTGGGGCCCTTTGCTTTCTTTCATCCTGAACAAGCGTTAGGGTTCTTTGCAGAAAAACGATTCTGCGAAAAAATGTGAACATTTCTCCTTCCTGTGCACAGAGGAGGTGCTAGCAGGGAATTCTCTGCCTGCCTTTCCCCAGTGCTCTGCAAGCTCTCCAGGACAATAGCAAATCTGGGCCTCTGTGCTCTCTTCCGTCCTGAACAAGCGTTAGTGTTTTCTGCTCATAAGTGATTCTGCGAAGCAAATGCGAACACTTTTCCTTCCCGCGCACAGCGGAGGTCCTAGCAGGGAATTCTCTGCCTGCCTTTCCCCAGTGCTCTGCAAGCTCTCCAGCGCAATAGCAAATCTGGGGCTCTGTGCTTTCTTTCATCCTGAACAAGCGTTAGTGTTCTTTGCAGAAAAACGATTCTGCCAAAAAATGTGAAAATTTCTCCTTCCTGTGCACAGAGGAGGTGTTAGCAGGGAATTCTCTGCCTGGCTTTCCCCAGTGCTGTGCAAGCTCTCCACGGCAACAGCAAATCTGGACTCTGTGCTTTCTTTTATACAGAACAAGCCTTAGTGTTTTCTGCAGAAAAGCGATTCTGCGAAAAATTGTGAACACTTCTCCTTCCCGCGCACAGCGAAGGTGCTAGCAGGGAATTCTCTGCCTGCCTTTCCCCAGTGCTGTGCAAGCTCTCCAGGGCAAGAGCAAATCTGGGCCTCTGTGCTCTCTTTCATCCTGAACAAGCGTTAGTGTTTTCTGCACAAAAGCGATTCTGCGAAGCAAATGCGAATTGTTCTCCTTCCCGTGCACAGAGAAGGTGCTAGCAGGGAATTCTCTGCCTGCCTTTCCCCAGTGCTCTGCAAGCTCTGCAGCGCAATAGCAAATCTGGGGCTCTGTGCTTTCTTTCATCCTGAACAAGCGTTAGTGTTCTTTGCAGAAAAACGATTCTGCGAAAAAATGTGAACTTTTCTCCTTCCTGTGCACAGAGGAGGTGCTAGCAGGGAATTCTCTGCCTGCCTTTCCCCAGTGCTCTGCAAGCTCTCCAGTACAATAGCAAATCTGGGGCCTCTGTGCTCTCTTTCATCCTGAACAAGCATTAGTGTTTTCTGCACAAAAGCGATTCTGTGAAGCAAATGCGAACACTTTTCCTTCCCGCGCACAGCGGAGGTCCTAGCAGGGAATTCTCTGCCTGCCTTTCCCCAGTGCTCTGCAAGCTCTCCAGGGCAAGAGCAAATCTGGGGCTCTGTGCTTCCTTTCGTCCTGAACAAGCCTTAGTGTTTTCTGCACAAAAGCGATTCTGCGAAGCAAATGCGAATTGTTCTCCTTCCCGCGCACAGCGGAGGTGCTAGCAGGAAATTCTCTGCCTGCCTTTCCCCAGTGCTCTCCAAGCTCTCCAGCGCAATAGCAAATCTGGGGCTCTGTGCTTTCTTTCATTCTGAACAAGCGTTAGTGTTCTTTGCAGAAAAACGATTCTGCGAAAAAATGTGAAAATTTCTCCTTCCTGTGCACAGAGGAGGTGCTAGCAGGGAATTCTCTGCCTGGCTTTCCCCAGTGCTGTGCAAGCTCTCCACGGCAACAGCAAATCTGGACTCTGTGCTTTCTTTTATACAGAACAAGCCTTAGTGTTTTCTGCAGAAAAGCGATTCTGCGAAAAATTGTGAACACTTCTCCTTCCCGCGCACAGCGAAGGTGCTAGCAGGGAATTCTCTGCCTGCCTTTCCCCAGTGCTCTGCAAGCTCTCCAGGGCAATAGCAAATCTGGGGCTCTGTGCTTTCTTTCATCCTGAACAAGCGTTAGTGTTCTTTGAAGAAAAACGATTCTGCGAAAAAATGTGAACATTTCTCCTTCCTGTGCACAGCGAAGGTGCTAGCAGGGAATTCTCTGCCTGCCTTTCCCCAGTGCTCCGCAAGCTCTCCAGGACTATAGCAAATCTGGGGCCTCTGTGCTCTCTTCCGTCCTGAACAAGCCTTAGTGTTTCTGCACAAAAGCGATTCTGTGAAGCAAATGCGAACACTTTTCCTTCCCGCGCACAGCGGAGGTGCTAGCAGGGAATTCTCTGCCTGCCTTTCCCCAGTGCTCTGCAAGCTCTCCAGGGCAATAGCAAATCTGGGGCTCTGTGCTTTCTTTCATCCTGAACAAGCGTTAGTGTTCTTTGCAGAAAAACGATTCTGCGAAAAACTTGTGAACATTTCTCCTTCCCGTGCACAGAGGAGGTGCTAGCAGGGAATTCTCTGCCTGGCTTTCCCCAGTGCTGTGCAAGCTCTCCACGGCAACAGCAAATCTGGACTCTGTGCTTTCTTTTATACAGAACAAGCGTTAGTGTTTTTGCAGAAAAGCGATTCTGCGAAAAATTGTGAACACTTCTCCTTCCCGCGCACAGCGAAGGTGCTAGCAGGGAATTCTCTGCCTGCCTTTCCCCATTGCTCTGCAAGCTCTCCAGGGCAATAGCAAATCTGGGGCTCTGTGCTTTCTTTCATCCTGAACAAGCGTTAGTGTTCTTTGCAGAAAAACGATTCTGCGAAAAAATGTGAACATTTCTCCTTCCTGTGCACAGAGAAGGTGCTAGCAGGGAATTCTCTGCCTGCCTTTCCCCAGTGCTCTGCAAGCTCTCCAGGGCAAGAGCAAATCTGGGCCTCTGTGCTCTCTTCCGTCCTGAACAAGCGTTAGTGTTTTCTGCACAAAAGCGATTCTGCGAAGCAAATGCGAATTGTTCTCCTTCCCGTGCACAGAGAAGGTGCTAGCAGGGAATTCTCTGCCTGCCTTTCCCCAGTGCTCTCCAAGCTCTCCAGGGCAAGAGCAATTCTGGGGATGTGTGCTTTCTTTCATCCTGAACAAGCGTTAGTGTTCTTTGCAGAAAAACGATTCTGCGAAAAAATGTGAACATTTCTCCTTCCTGTGCACAGAGAAGGTGCTAGTAGGCAATTCTCTGCCTGCCTTTCCCCAGTGCTCTGCAAGCTCTCCAGGACAATAGCAAATCTGGGGCCTCTGTGCTCTCTTCCGTCCTGAACAAGCGTTAGTGTTTTCTGCACAAAAGCGATTCTGCGAAGCAAATGCGAACACTTATCCTTCCCGCGCACAGCGGAGGTGCTAGCAGGGAATTCTCTGCCTGCCTTTCCCCAGTGCTCTGCAAGCTCTCCAGGGCAAGAGCAAATCTGGGGCTCTGTGCTTCCTTTCGTCCTGAACAAGCGTTAGTGTTTTCTGCACAGAACCGATTCTGCGAAGCAAATGCGAATTGTTCTCCTTCCGGCGCACAGCGGAGGTGCTAGCAGGGAATTCTCTGCCTGCCTTTCCCCAGTGCTCTCCAAGCTCTCCAGTGCAATAGCAAATCTGGGGCTCTGTGCTTTCTTTCATCCTGAACAAGCGTTAGTGTTCTTTGCAGAAAAACGATTCTGCGAAAAAATGTGAACATTTCTCCTTCCTGTGCACAGCAAAGGTGCTAGCAGGGAATTCTCTGCCTGTCTTTCCCCAGTTGTCTGCAAGCACTCCAGGGCAAGAGCAAATCTGGACTCTGTGCTTTCTTTTATACAGAACAAGCCTTAGTGTTTTCTGCAGAAAAGCGATTCTGCGAAAAATTGTGAACACTTCTCCTTCCCGCGCACAGCGGAGGTGCTAGCAGGGAATTCTCTGCCTGCCTTTCCCCAGTGCTCTGCAAGCTCTCCAGCGCTATAGCAAATCTGGACTCTGTGCTTTCTTTCATCCTGAACAAGCGTTAGTGTTTTTTTTCAGAAAAGCGATTCTGCGAAAAAATGTGAACATTTCTCCTTCCCGCGCACAGCGAAGGTGCTAGCAGGGAATTCTCTGCCTGCCTTTCCCCAGTGCTCTGCAAGCTCTGCAGCGCAATAGCAAATCTGGGGCCCTTTGCTTTCTTTCATCCTGAACAAGCGTTAGTGTTCTTTGCAGAAAAACGATTCTGCGAAAAAATGTGAACTTTTCTCCTTCCTGTGCACAGAGGAGGTGCTAGCAGGGAATTCTCTGCCTGCCTTTCCCCAGTGCTGTGCAAGCTCTCCACGGCAACAGCAAATCTGGACTCTGTGCTTTCTTTTATACAGAACAAGCGTTAGTGTTTTCTGCAGAAAAGCGATTCTGCGAAAAATTGTGAACAGTTCTCCTTCCCGCGCACAGCGAAGGTGCTAGCAGGGAATTCTCTGCCTGCCTTTCCCCAGTGCTCTGCAAGCTCTGCAGCGCAATAGCAAATCTGGGGCCCTTTGCTTTCTTTCATCCTGAACAAGCGTTAGGGTTCTTTGCAGAAAAACGATTCTGCGAAAAAATGTGAACATTTCTCCTTCCTGTGCACAGAGGAGGTGCTAGCAGGGAATTCTCTGCCTGCCTTTCCCCAGTGCTCTGCAAGCTCTCCAGGACAATAGCAAATCTGGGCCTCTGTGCTCTCTTCCGTCCTGAACAAGCGTTAGTGTTTTCTGCTCATAAGTGATTCTGCGAAGCAAATGCGAACACTTTTCCTTCCCGCGCACAGCGGAGGTCCTAGCAGGGAATTCTCTGACTGCCTTTCCCCAGTGCTCTCCAAGCTCTCCAGCGCAATAGCAAATCTGGGGCTCTGTGCTTTCTTTCATCCTGAACAAGCGTTAGTGTTCTTTGCAGAAAAACGATTCTGCCAAAAAATGTGAAAATTTCTCCTTCCTGTGCACAGAGGAGGTGTTAGCAGGGAATTCTCTGCCTGGCTTTCCCCAGTGCTGTGCAAGCTCTCCACGGCAACAGCAAATCTGGACTCTGTGCTTTCTTTTATACAGAACAAGCCTTAGTGTTTTCTGCAGAAAAGCGATTCTGCGAAAAATTGTGAACACTTCTCCTTCCCGCGCACAGCGAAGGTGCTAGCAGGGAATTCTCTGCCTGCCTTTCCCCAGTGCTCTGCAAGCCCTGCAGCGCTATAGCAAATCTGGACTCTATGCTTTCTTTCATCCTGAACAAGCGTTAGTGTTTTTTTTCAGAAAAGCGATTCTGCGAAAATATGTGAACATTTCTCCTTCCCGCGCACAGCGAAGGTGCTAGCAGGGAATTCTCTGCCTGCCTTTCCCCAGTGCTCTGCAAGCTCTCCAGGGCAAGAGCAAATCTGGGGCTCTGTGCTTCCTTTCGTCCTGAACAAGCGTTAGTGTTCTTTGCAGAAAAACGATTCTGCGAAAAAATGTGAACATTTCTCCTTCCTGTGCACAGAGGAGGTGCTAGCAGGGAATTCTCTGCCTGCCTTTCCCCAGTGCTGTGCAAGCTCTCCACGGCAACAGCAAATCTGGACTCTGTGCTTTCTTTTATACAGAACAAGCGTTAGAGTTTTCTGCAGAAAAGCGATTCTGCGAAAAATTGTGAACAGTTCTCCTTCCCGCGCACAGCGAAGGTGCTAGCAGGGAATTCTCTGCCTGCCTTTCCCCAGTGCTCTGCAAGCTCTCCAGGGCAATAGCAAATCTGGGGCTCTGTGCTTTCTTTCATCCTGAACAAGCGTTAGTGTTCTTTGCAGAAAAACGATTCTGCGAAAAAATGTGAACTTTTCTCCTTCCTGTGCACAGAGGAGGTGCTAGCAGGGAATTCTCTGCCTGCCTTTCCCCAGTGCTCTGCAAGCTCTCCAGTACAATAGCAAATCTGGGGCCTCTGTGCTCTCTTTCATCCTGAACAAGCATTAGTGTTTTCTGCACAAAAGCGATTCTGTGAAGCAAATGCGAACACTTTTCCTTCCCGCGCACAGCGGAGGTGCTAGCAGGGAATTCTCTGCCTGCCTTTCCCCAGTGCTCTGCAAGCTCTCCAGGGCAAGAGCAAATCTGGGGCTCTGTGCTTCCTTTCGTCCTGAACAAGCGTTAGTGTTTTCTGCACAGAACCGATTCTGCGAAGCAAATGCGAATTGTTCTCCTTCCCGCGCACAGCGGAGGTGCTAGCAGGAAATTCTCTGCCTGCCTTTCCCCAGTGCTCTGCAAGCTCTCCAGCGCAATAGCAAATCTGGGGCTCTGTGCTTTCTTTCATCCTGAACAAGCGTTAGTGTTCTTTGCAGAAAAACGATTCTGCGAAAAAATGTGAAAATTTCTCCTTCCTGTGCACAGAGGAGGTGCTAGCAGGGAATTCTCTGCCTGGCTTTCCCCAGTGCTGTGCAAGCTCTCCACGGCAACAGCAAATCTGGACTCTGTGCTTTCTTTTATACAGAACAAGCCTTAGTGTTTTCTGCAGAAAAGCGATTCTGCGAAAAATTGTGAACACTTCTCCTTCCCGCGCACAGCGAAGGTGCTAGCAGGGAATTCTCTGCCTGCCTTTCCCCAGTGCTCTGCAAGCTCTCCAGGGCAATAGCAAATCTGGGGCTCTGTGCTTTCTTTCATCCTGAACAAGCGTTAGTGTTCTTTGCAGAAAAACGATTCTGCGAAAAAATGTGAACATTTCTCCTTCCTGTGCACAGCGAAGGTGCTAGCAGGGAATTCTCTGCCTGCCTTTCCCCAGTGCTCTGCAAGCTCTCCAGGACAATAGCAAATCTGGGGCCTCTGTGCTCTCTTCCGTCCTGAACAAGCGTTAGTGTTTTCTGCACAAAAGCGATTCTGCGAAGCAAATGCGAATTGTTCTCCTTCCCGTGCACAGAGAAGGTGCTAGCAGGGAATTCTCTGCCTGCCTTTCCCCAGTGCTCTCCAAGCTCTCCAGGGCAAGAGCAATTCTGGGGATGTGTGCTTTCTTTCATCCTGAACAAGCGTTAGTGTTCTTTGCAGAAAAACGATTCTGCGAAAAAATGTGAACATTTCTCCTTCCTGTGCACAGAGAAGGTGCTAGTAGGCAATTCTCTGCCTGCCTTTCCCCAGTGCTCTGCAAGCTCTCCAGCGCTATAGCAAATCTGGACTCTGTGCTTTCTTTCATCCTGAACAAGCGTTAGTGTTTTTTTTCAGAAAAGCGATTCTGCGAAAAAATGTGAACATTTCTCCTTCCCGCGCACAGCGAAGGTGCTAGCAGGGAATTCTCTGCCTGCCTTTCCCCAGTGCTCTGCAAGCTCTGCAGCGCAATAGCAAATCTGGGGCCCTTTGCTTTCTTTCATCCTGAACAAGCGTTAGTGTTCTTTGCAGAAAAACGATTCTGCGAAAAAATGTGAACTTTTCTCCTTCCTGTGCACAGAGGAGGTGCTAGCAGGGAATTCTCTGCCTGCCTTTCCCCAGTGCTGTGCAAGCTCTCCACGGCAACAGCAAATCTGGACTCTGTGCTTTCTTTTATACAGAACAAGCGTTAGTGTTTTCTGCAGAAAAGCGATTCTGCGAAAAATTGTGAACAGTTCTCCTTCCCGCGCACAGCGAAGGTGCTAGCAGGGAATTCTCTGCCTGCCTTTCCCCAGTGCTCTGCAAGCTCTGCAGCGCAATAGCAAATCTGGGGCCCTTTGCTTTCTTTCATCCTGAACAAGCGTTAGGGTTCTTTGCAGAAAAACGATTCTGCGAAAAAATGTGAACATTTCTCCTTCCTGTGCACAGAGGAGGTGCTAGCAGGGAATTCTCTGCCTGCCTTTCCCCAGTGCTCTGCAAGCTCTCCAGGACAATAGCAAATCTGGGCCTCTGTGCTCTCTTCCGTCCTGAACAAGCGTTAGTGTTTTCTGCTCATAAGTGATTCTGCGAAGCAAATGCGAACACTTTTCCTTCCCGCGCACAGCGGAGGTCCTAGCAGGGAATTCTCTGCCTGCCTTTCCCCAGTGCTCTGCAAGCTCTCCAGCGCAATAGCAAATCTGGGGCTCTGTGCTTTCTTTCATCCTGAACAAGCGTTAGTGTTCTTTGCAGAAAAACGATTCTGCCAAAAAATGTGAAAATTTCTCCTTCCTGTGCACAGAGGAGGTGCTAGCAGGGAATTCTCTGCCTGCCTTTCCCCAGTGCTGTGCAAGCTCTCCACGGCAACAGCAAATCTGGACTCTGTGCTTTCTTTTATACAGAACAAGCGTTAGTGTTTTCTGCAGAAAAGCGATTCTGCGAAAAATTGTGAACAGTTCTCCTTCCCGCGCACAGCGAAGGTGCTAGCAGGGAATTCTCTGCCTGCCTTTCCCCAGTGCTGTGCAAGCTCTCCAGGGCAAGAGCAAATCTGGGCCTCTGTGCTCTCTTCCGTCCTGAACAAGCGTTAGTGTTTTCTGCACAAAAGCGATTCTGCGAAGCAAATGCGAATTCTTCTCCTTCCCGTGCACAGAGAAGGTGCTAGCAGGGAATTCTCTGCCTGCCTTTCCCCAGTGCTCTGCAAGCTCTCCAGGGCAATAGCAAATCTGGGGCTCTGTGCTTTCTTTCATCCTGAACAAGCGTTAGTGTTCTTTGCAGAAAAACGATTCTGCGAAAAAATGTGAACATTTCTCCTTCCTGTGCACAGAGGAGGTGCTAGCAGGGAATTCTCTGCCTGCCTTTCCCCAGTGCTCTGCAAGCTCTCCAGGACAATAGCAAATCTGGGGCCTCTGTGCTCTCTTCCGTCCTGAACAAGCATTAGTGTTTTCTGCACAAAAGAGATTCTGTGAAGCAAATGCGAACACTTTTCCTTCCCGCGCACAGCGGAGGTGCTAGCAGGGAATTCTCTGCCTGCCTTTCCCCAGTGCTCTGCAAGCTCTCCAGGGCAATAGCAAATCTGGGGCTCTGTGCTTTCTTTCATCCTGAACAAGCGTTAGTGTTCTTTGCAGAAAAACGATTCTGCGAAAAAATGTGAACATTTCTCCTTCCCGTGCACAGCGAAGGTGCTAGCAGGGAATTCTCTGCCTGCCTTTCCCCAGTGCTCTGCAAGCACTCCAGGGCAAGAGCAAATCTGGACTCTGTGCTTTCTTTTATACAGAACAAGCCTTAGTGTTTTCTGCAGAAAAGCGATTCTGCGAAAAATTGTGAACACTTCTCCTTCCCGCGCACAGCGGAGGTGCTAGCAGGGAATTCTCTGCCTGCCTTTCCCCAGTGCTCTGCAAGCCCTGCAGCGCTATAGCAAATCTGGACTCTATGCTTTCTTTCATCCTGAACAAGCGTTAGTGTTTTTTTTCAGAAAAGCGATTCTGCGAAAATATGTGAACATTTCTCCTTCCCGCGCACAGCGAAGGTGCTAGCAGGGAATTCTCTGCCTGCCTTTCCCCAGTGCTCTGCAAGCTCTCCAGCGCAATAGCAAATCTGGGGCTCTGTGCTTTCTTTCATCCTGAACAAGCGTTAGTGTTCTTTGCAGAAAAACGATTCTTCGAAAAAATGTGAACTTTTCTCCTTCCTGTGCACAGCTAAGGTGCTAGCAGGGAATTCTCTGCCTGCCTTTCCCCAGTGCTCTGCAAGCTCTCCAGCGCAAGAGCAAATCTGGGCCTCTGTGCTCTCTTCCGTCCTGAACAAGCGTTAGTGTTTTCTGCACAAAAGTGATTCTGTTAAGCAAATGCGAACACTTTTCCTTCCCGCGCACAGCGGAGGTCCTAGCAGGGAATTCTCTGCCTGCCTTTCCCCAGTGCTCTGCAAGCTCTGCAGCGCAATAGCAAATCTGGGGCTCTGTGCTTTCTTTCATCCTGAACAAGCGTTAGTGTTCTTTGCAGAAAAACGATTCTGCCAAAAAATGTGAAAATTTCTCCTTCCTGTGCACAGAGGAGGTGCTAGCAGGGAATTCTCTGCCTGGCTTTCCCCAGTGCTGTGCAAGCTCTCCACGGCAACAGCAAATCTGGACTCTGTGCTTTCTTTTATACAGAACAAGCCTTAGTGTTTTCTGCAGAAAAGCGATTCTGCGAAAAATTGTGAACACTTCTCCTTCCCGCGCACAGCGAAGGTGCTAGCAGGGAATTCTCTGCCTGCCTTTCCCCAGTGCTGTGCAAGCTCTCCAGGGCAAGAGCAAATCTGGGCCTCTGTGCTCTCTTCCGTCCTGAACAAGCGTTAGTGTTTTCTGCACAAAAGCGATTCTGCGAAGCAAATGCGAATTGTTCTCCTTCCCGTGCACAGAGAAGGTGCTAGCAGGGAATTCTCTGCCTGCCTTTCCCCAGTGCTCTGCAAGCTCTCCAGGGCAATAGCAAATCTGGGGCTCTGTGCTTTCTTTCATCCTGAACAAGCGTTAGTGTTCTTTGCAGAAAAACGATTCTGCGAAAAAATGTGAACATTTCTCCTTCCTGTGCACAGCGAAGGTGCTAGCAGGGAATTCTCTGCCTGCCTTTCCCCAGTGCTCTGCAAGCTCTCCAGGACAAGAGCAAATCTGGGGCCTCTGTGCTCTCTTCCGTCCTGAACAAGCCTTAGTGTTTTCTGCACAAAAGCGATTCTGTGAAGCAAATGCGAACACTTTTCCTTCCCGCGCACAGCGGAGGTGCTAGCAGGGAATTCTCTGCCTGCCTTTCCCCAGTGCTCTGCAAGCTCTCCAGGGCAATAGCAAATCTGGGGCTCTGTGCTTTCTTTCATCCTGAACAAGCGTTAGTGTTCTTTGCAGAAAAACGATTCTGCGAAAAAATGTGAACATTTCTCCTTCCCGTGCACAGCGAAGGTGCTAGCAGGGAATTCTCTGCCTGCCTTTCCCCAGTGCTCTGCAAGCACTCCAGGGCAAGAGCAAATCTGGACTCTGTGCTTTCTTTTATACAGAACAAGCCTTAGTGTTTTCTGCAGAAAAGCGATTCTGCGAAAAATTGTGAACACTTCTCCTTCCCGCGCACAGCGAAGGTGCTAGCAGGGAATTCTCTGCCTGCCTTTCCCCAGTGCTCTGCAAGCCCTGCAGCGCTATAGCAAATCTGGACTCTATGCTTTCTTTCATCCTGAACAAGCGTTAGTGTTTTTTTTCAGAAAAGCGATTCTGCGAAAATATGTGAACATTTCTCCTTCCCGCGCACAGCGAAGGTGCTAGCAGGGAATTCTCTGCCTGCCTTTCCCCAGTGCTCTGCAAGCTCTCCAGGGCAAGAGCAAATCTGGGGCTCTGTGCTTCCTTTCGTCCTGAACAAGCGTTAGTGTTCTTTGCAGAAAAACGATTCTGCGAAAAAATGTGAACATTTCTCCTTCCTGTGCACAGCGAAGGTGCTAGCAGGGAATTCTCTGCCTGCCTTTCCCCAGTGCTCTGCAAGCTCTCCAGCGCAATAGCAAATCTGGGGCTCTGTGCTTTCTTTCATCCTGAACAAGCGTTAGTGTTCTTTGCAGAAAAACGATTCTGCGAAAAAATGTGAAAATTTCTCCTTCCTGTGCACAGAGGAGGTGCTAGCAGGGAATTCTCTGCCTGCCTTTCCCCAGTGCTGTGCAAGCTCTCCACGGCAACAGCAAATCTGGACTCTGTGCTTTCTTTTATACAGAACAAGCGTTAGTGTTTTCTGCAGAAAAGCGATTCTGCGAAAAATTGTGAACAGTTCTCCTTCCCGCGCACAGCGAAGGTGCTAGCAGGGAATTCTCTGCCTGCCTTTCCCCAGTGCTCTGCAAGCTCTCCAGGGCAATAGCAAATCTGGGGCTCTGTGCTTTCTTTCATCCTGAACAAGCGTTAGTGTTCTTTGCAGAAAAACGATTCTGCGAAAAAATGTGAACATTTCTCCTTCCTGTGCACAGAGAAGGTGCTAGCAGGGAATGCTCTGCCTGCCTTTCCCCAGTGCTCTGCAAGCTCTGCAGCGCAATAGCAAATCTGGGGCTCTGTGCTTTCTTTCATCCTGAACAAGCGTTAGTGTTCTTTGCAGAAAAACGATTCTGCGAAAAAATTTGAACATTTCTCCTTCCTGTGCACAGAGAAGGTGCTAGCAGGGAATTCTCTGCCTGCCTTTCCCCAGTGCTGTGCAAGCTCTCCACGGCAACAGCAAATCTGGACTCTGTGCTTTCTTTTATACAGAACAAGCGTTAGTGTTTTCTGCAGAAAAGCGATTCTGCGAAAAATTGTGAACAGTTCTCCTTCCCGCGCACAGCGAAGGTGCTAGCAGGGAATTCTCTGCCTGCCTTTCCCCAGTGCTCTGCAAGCTCTCCAGGGCAAGAGCAATTCTGGGGCTCTGTGCTTCATTTCGTCCTGAATAAGCGTTAATGTTTTATGCACAAAAGCGATTCTGTGAAGCAAATGCGAACACTTTTCCTTCCCGCGCACAGCGAAGGTGCTAGCAGGGAATTCTCTGCCTGCCTTTCCCCAGTGCTCTGCAAGCTCTGCAGCGCAATAGCAAATCTGGGGCTCTGTGCTTTCTTTCATCCTGAACAAGCGTTAGTGTTCTTTGCAGAAAAACGATTCTGCGAAAAAATGTGAACATTTCTCCTTCCCGTGCACAGAGGAGGTGCTAGCAGGGAATTCTCTGCCTGGCTTTCCCCAGTGCTGTGCAAGCTCTCCACGGCAACAGCAAATCTGGACTCTGTGCT
This sequence comes from Strix uralensis, assembly GCF_047716275.1. NCBI lineage: Eukaryota > Metazoa > Chordata > Aves > Strigiformes > Strigidae > Strix > Strix uralensis. Next base: position 5,096,548 of record NC_133972.1, on the reverse strand, counting down.
TTCTTTTATACAGAACAAGCCTTAGTGTTTTTGCAGAAAAGCGATTCTGCGAAAAATTGTGAACACTTCTCCTTCCCGCGCACAGCGAAGGTGCTAGCAGGGAATTCTCTGCCTGCCTTTCCCCATTGCTCTGCAAGCTCTCCAGGGCAATAGCAAATCTGGGGCTCTGTGCTTTCTTTCATCCTGAACAAGCGTTAGTGTTCTTTGCAGAAAAACGATTCTGCGAAAAAATGTGAACATTTCTCCTTCCTGTGCACAGAGAAGGTGCTAGCAGGGAATGCTCTGCCTGCCTTTCCCCAGTGCTCTGCAAGCTCTCCAGGGCAAGAGCAAATCTGGGCCTCTGTGCTCTCTTCCGTCCTGAACAAGCGTTAGTGTTTTCTGCACAAAAGCGATTCTGCGAAGCAAATGCGAATTGTTCTCCTTCCCGTGCACAGAGAAGGTGCTAGCAGGGAATTCTCTGCCTGCCTTTCCCCAGTGCTCTCCAAGCTCTCCAGGGCAAGAGCAATTCTGGGGATGTGTGCTTTCTTTCATCCTGAACAAGCGTTAGTGTTCTTTGCAGAAAAACGATTCTGCGAAAAAATGTGAACATTTCTCCTTCCTGTGCACAGAGAAGGTGCTAGTAGGCAATTCTCTGCCTGCCTTTCCCCAGTGCTCTGCAAGCTCTCCAGGACAATAGCAAATCTGGGGCCTCTGTGCTCTCTTCCGTCCTGAACAAGCGTTAGTGTTTTCTGCACAAAAGCGATTCTGCGAAGCAAATGCGAACACTTATCCTTCCCGCGCACAGCGGAGGTGCTAGCAGGGAATTCTCTGCCTGCCTTTCCCCAGTGCTCTGCAAGCTCTCCAGGGCAAGAGCAAATCTGGGGCTCTGTGCTTCCTTTCGTCCTGAACAAGCGTTAGTGTTTTCTGCACAGAACCGATTCTGCGAAGCAAATGCGAATTGTTCTCCTTCCGGCGCACAGCGGAGGTGCTAGCAGGGAATTCTCTGCCTGCCTTTCCCCAGTGCTCTCCAAGCTCTCCAGTGCAATAGCAAATCTGGGGCTCTGTGCTTTCTTTCATCCTGAACAAGCGTTAGTGTTCTTTGCAGAAAAACGATTCTGCGAAAAAATGTGAACATTTCTCCTTCCTGTGCACAGCAAAGGTGCTAGCAGGGAATTCTCTGCCTGTCTTTCCCCAGTTGTCTGCAAGCACTCCAGGGCAAGAGCAAATCTGGACTCTGTGCTTTCTTTTATACAGAACAAGCCTTAGTGTTTTCTGCAGAAAAGCGATTCTGCGAAAAATTGTGAACACTTCTCCTTCCCGCGCACAGCGGAGGTGCTAGCAGGGAATTCTCTGCCTGCCTTTCCCCAGTGCTCTGCAAGCTCTCCAGCGCTATAGCAAATCTGGACTCTGTGCTTTCTTTCATCCTGAACAAGTGTTAGTGTTTTTTTTCAGAAAAGCGATTCTGCGAAAAAATGTGAACATTTCTCCTTCCCGCGCACAGCGAAGGTGCTAGCAGGGAATTCTCTGCCTGCCTTTCCCCAGTGCTCTGCAAGCTCTGCAGCGCAATAGCAAATCTGGGGCCCTTTGCTTTCTTTCATCCTGAACAAGCGTTAGTGTTCTTTGCAGAAAAACGATTCTGCGAAAAAATGTGAACTTTTCTCCTTCCTGTGCACAGAGGAGGTGCTAGCAGGGAATTCTCTGCCTGCCTTTCCCCAGTGCTGTGCAAGCTCTCCACGGCAACAGCAAATCTGGACTCTGTGCTTTCTTTTATACAGAACAAGCGTTAGTGTTTTCTGCAGAAAAGCGATTCTGCGAAAAATTGTGAACAGTTCTCCTTCCCGCGCACAGCGAAGGTGCTAGCAGGGAATTCTCTGCCTGCCTTTCCCCAGTGCTCTGCAAGCTCTGCAGCGCAATAGCAAATCTGGGGCCCTTTGCTTTCTTTCATCCTGAACAAGCGTTAGGGTTCTTTGCAGAAAAACGATTCTGCGAAAAAATGTGAACATTTCTCCTTCCTGTGCACAGAGGAGGTGCTAGCAGGGAATTCTCTGCCTGCCTTTCCCCAGTGCTCTGCAAGCTCTCCAGGACAATAGCAAATCTGGGCCTCTGTGCTCTCTTCCGTCCTGAACAAGCGTTAGTGTTTTCTGCTCATAAGTGATTCTGCGAAGCAAATGCGAACACTTTTCCTTCCCGCGCACAGCGGAGGTCCTAGCAGGGAATTCTCTGCCTGCCTTTCCCCAGTGCTCTGCAAGCTCTCCAGCGCAATAGCAAATCTGGGGCTCTGTGCTTTCTTTCATCCTGAACAAGCGTTAGTGTTCTTTCCAGAAAAACGATTCTGCCAAAAAATGTGAAAATTTCTCCTTCCTGTGCACAGAGGAGGTGTTAGCAGGGAATTCTCTGCCTGGCTTTCCCCAGTGCTGTGCAAGCTCTCCACGGCAACAGCAAATCTGGACTCTGTGCTTTCTTTTATACAGAACAAGCCTTAGTGTTTTCTGCAGAAAAGCGATTCTGCGAAAAATTGTGAACACTTCTCCTTCCCGCGCACAGCGAAGGTGCTAGCAGGGAATTCTCTGCCTGCCTTTCCCCAGTGCTCTGCAAGCCCTGCAGCGCTATAGCAAATCTGGACTCTATGCTTTCTTTCATCCTGAACAAGCGTTAGTATTTTTTTTCAGAAAAGCGATTCTGCGAAAATATGTGAACATTTCTCCTTCCCGCGCACAGCGAAGGTGCTAGCAGGGAATTCTCTGCCTGCCTTTCCCCAGTGCTCTGCAAGCTCTCCAGGGCAAGAGCAAATCTGGGGCTCTGTGCTTCCTTTCGTCCTGAACAAGCGTTAGTGTTCTTTGCAGAAAAACGATTCTGCGAAAAAATGTGAACATTTCTCCTTCCTGTGCACAGAGGAGGTGCTAGCAGGGAATTCTCTGCCTGCCTTTCCCCAGTGCTGTGCAAGCTCTCCACGGCAACAGCAAATCTGGACTCTGTGCTTTCTTTTATACAGAACAAGCGTTAGAGTTTTCTGCAGAAAAGCGATTCTGCGAAAAATTGTGAACAGTTCTCCTTCCCGCGCACAGCGAAGGTGCTAGCAGGGAATTCTCTGCCTGCCTTTCCCCAGTGCTCTGCAAGCTCTCCAGGGCAATAGCAAATCTGGGGCTCTGTGCTTTCTTTCATCCTGAACAAGCGTTAGTGTTCTTTGCAGAAAAACGATTCTGCGAAAAAATGTGAACTTTTCTCCTTCCTGTGCACAGAGGAGGTGCTAGCAGGGAATTCTCTGCCTGCCTTTCCCCAGTGCTCTGCAAGCTCTCCAGTACAATAGCAAATCTGGGGCCTCTGTGCTCTCTTTCATCCTGAACAAGCATTAGTGTTTTCTGCACAAAAGCGATTCAGTGAAGCAAATGCGAACACTTTTCCTTCCCGCGCACAGCGGAGGTGCTAGCAGGGAATTCTCTGCCTGCCTTTCCCCAGTGCTCTGCAAGCTCTCCAGGGCAAGAGCAAATCTGGGGCTCTGTGCTTCCTTTCGTCCTGAACAAGCGTTAGTGTTTTCTGCACAGAACCGATTCTGCGAAGCAAATGCGAATTGTTCTCCTTCCCGCGCACAGCGGAGGTGCTAGCAGGAAATTCTCTGCCTGCCTTTCCCCAGTGCTCTGCAAGCTCTCCAGCGCAATAGCAAATCTGGGGCTCTGTGCTTTCTTTCATCCTGAACAAGCGTTAGTGTTCTTTGCAGAAAAACGATTCTGCGAAAAAATGTGAAAATTTCTCCTTCCTGTGCACAGAGGAGGTGCTAGCAGGGAATTCTCTGCCTGGCTTTCCCCAGTGCTGTGCAAGCTCTCCACGGCAACAGCAAATCTGGACTCTGTGCTTTCTTTTATACAGAACAAGCCTTAGTGTTTTCTGCAGAAAAGCGATTCTGCGAAAAATTGTGAACACTTCTCCTTCCCGCGCACAGCGAAGGTGCTAGCAGGGAATTCTCTGCCTGCCTTTCCCCAGTGCTCTGCAAGCTCTCCAGGGCAATAGCAAATCTGGGGCTCTGTGCTTTCTTTCATCCTGAACAAGCGTTAGTGTTCTTTGCAGAAAAACGATTCTGCGAAAAAATGTGAACATTTCTCCTTCCTGTGCACAGCGAAGGTGCTAGCAGGGAATTCTCTGCCTGCCTTTCCCCAGTGCTCTGCAAGCTCTCCAGGACAATAGCAAATCTGGGGCCTCTGTGCTCTCTTCCGTCCTGAACAAGCGTTAGTGTTTTCTGCACAAAAGCGATTCTGCGAAGCAAATGCGAATTGTTCTCCTTCCCGTGCACAGAGAAGGTGCTAGCAGGGAATTCTCTGCCTGCCTTTCCCCAGTGCTCTCCAAGCTCTCCAGGGCAAGAGCAATTCTGGGGATGTGTGCTTTCTTTCATCCTGAACAAGCGTTAGTGTTCTTTGCAGAAAAACGATTCTGCGAAAAAATGTGAACATTTCTCCTTCCTGTGCACAGAGAAGGTGCTAGTAGGCAATTCTCTGCCTGCCTTTCCCCAGTGCTCTGCAAGCTCTCCAGCGCTATAGCAAATCTGGACTCTGTGCTTTCTTTCATCCTGAACAAGCGTTAGTGTTTTTTTTCAGAAAAGCGATTCTGCGAAAAAATGTGAACATTTCTCCTTCCCGCGCACAGCGAAGGTGCTAGCAGGGAATTCTCTGCCTGCCTTTCCCCAGTGCTCTGCAAGCTCTGCAGCGCAATAGCAAATCTGGGGCCCTTTGCTTTCTTTCATCCTGAACAAGCGTTAGTGTTCTTTGCAGAAAAACGATTCTGCGAAAAAATGTGAACTTTTCTCCTTCCTGTGCACAGAGGAGGTGCTAGCAGGGAATTCTCTGCCTGCCTTTCCCCAGTGCTGTGCAAGCTCTCCACGGCAACAGCAAATCTGGACTCTGTGCTTTCTTTTATACAGAACAAGCGTTAGTGTTTTCTGCAGAAAAGCGATTCTGCGAAAAATTGTGAACAGTTCTCCTTCCCGCGCACAGCGAAGGTGCTAGCAGGGAATTCTCTGCCTGCCTTTCCCCAGTGCTCTGCAAGCTCTGCAGCGCAATAGCAAATCTGGGGCCCTTTGCTTTCTTTCATCCTGAACAAGCGTTAGGGTTCTTTGCAGAAAAACGATTCTGCGAAAAAATGTGAACATTTCTCCTTCCTGTGCACAGAGGAGGTGCTAGCAGGGAATTCTCTGCCTGCCTTTCCCCAGTGCTCTGCAAGCTCTCCAGGACAATAGCAAATCTGGGCCTCTGTGCTCTCTTCCGTCCTGAACAAGCGTTAGTGTTTTCTGCTCATAAGTGATTCTGCGAAGCAAATGCGAACACTTTTCCTTCCCGCGCACAGCGGAGGTCCTAGCAGGGAATTCTCTGCCTGCCTTTCCCCAGTGCTCTGCAAGCTCTCCAGCGCAATAGCAAATCTGGGGCTCTGTGCTTTCTTTCATCCTGAACAAGCGTTAGTGTTCTTTGCAGAAAAACGATTCTGCCAAAAAATGTGAAAATTTCTCCTTCCTGTGCACAGAGGAGGTGCTAGCAGGGAATTCTCTGCCTGGCTTTCCCCAGTGCTGTGCAAGCTCTCCACGGCAACAGCAAATCTGGACTCTGTGCTTTCTTTTATACAGAACAAGCGTTAGTGTTTTCTGCAGAAAAGCGATTCTGCGAAAAATTGTGAACAGTTCTCCTTCCCGCGCACAGCGAAGGTGCTAGCAGGGAATTCTCTGCCTGCCTTTCCCCAGTGCTGTGCAAGCTCTCCAGGGCAAGAGCAAATCTGGGCCTCTGTGCTCTCTTCCGTCCTGAACAAGCGTTAGTGTTTTCTGCACAAAAGCGATTCTGCGAAGCAAATGCGAATTCTTCTCCTTCCCGTGCACAGAGAAGGTGCTAGCAGGGAATTCTCTGCCTGCCTTTCCCCAGTGCTCTGCAAGCTCTCCAGGGCAATAGCAAATCTGGGGCTCTGTGCTTTCTTTCATCCTGAACAAGCGTTAGTGTTCTTTGCAGAAAAACGATTCTGCGAAAAAATGTGAACATTTCTCCTTCCTGTCCACAGAGAAGGTGCTAGCAGGGAATTCTCTGCCTGCCTTTCCCCAGTGCTCTGCAAGCTCTCCAGGACAATAGCAAATCTGGGGCCTCTGTGCTCTCTTCCGTCCTGAACAAGCATTAGTGTTTTCTGCACAAAAGAGATTCTGTGAAGCAAATGCGAACACTTTTCCTTCCCGCGCACAGCGGAGGTGCTAGCAGGGAATTCTCTGCCTGCCTTTCCCCAGTGCTCTGCAAGCTCTCCAGGGCAATAGCAAATCTGGGGCTCTGTGCTTTCTTTCATCCTGAACAAGCGTTAGTGTTCTTTGCAGAAAAACGATTCTGCGAAAAAATGTGAACATTTCTCCTTCCCGTGCACAGCGAAGGTGCTAGCAGGGAATTCTCTGCCTGCCTTTCCCCAGTGCTCTGCAAGCACTCCAGGGCAAGAGCAAATCTGGACTCTGTGCTTTCTTTTATACAGAACAAGCCTTAGTGTTTTCTGCAGAAAAGCGATTCTGCGAAAAATTGTGAACACTTCTCCTTCCCGCGCACAGCGGAGGTGCTAGCAGGGAATTCTCTGCCTGCCTTTCCCCAGTGCTCTGCAAGCCCTGCAGCGCTATAGCAAATCTGGACTCTATGCTTTCTTTCATCCTGAACAAGCGTTAGTGTTTTTTTTCAGAAAAGCGATTCTGCGAAAATATGTGAACATTTCTCCTTCCCGCGCACAGCGAAGGTGCTAGCAGGGAATTCTCTGCCTGCCTTTCCCCAGTGCTCTGCAAGCTCTCCAGCGCAATAGCAAATCTGGGGCTCTGTGCTTTCTTTCATCCTGAACAAGCGTTAGTGTTCTTTGCAGAAAAACGATTCTGCGAAAAAATGTGAAAATTTCTCCTTCCTGTGCACAGAGGAGGTGCTAGCAGGGAATTCTCTGCCTGCCTTTCCCCAGTGCTGTGCAAGCTCTCCACGGCAACAGCAAATCTGGACTCTGTGCTTTCTTTTATACAGAACAAGCGTTAGTGTTTTCTGCAGAAAAGCGATTCTGCGAAAAATTGTGAACAGTTCTCCTTCCCGCGCACAGCGAAGGTGCTAGCAGGGAATTCTCTGCCTGCCTTTCCCCAGTGCTCTGCAAGCTCTCCAGGACAATAGCAAATCTGGGGCCTCTGTGCTCTCTTCCGTCCTGAACAAGCCTTAGTGTTTTCTGCACAAAAGCGATTCTGTGAAGCAAATGCGAACACTTTTCCTTCCCGCGCACAGCAGAGGTGCTAGCAGGGAATTCTCTGCCTGCCTTTCCCCAGTGCTCTGCAAGCTCTCCAGGGCAATAGCAAATCTGGGGCTCTGTGCTTTCTTTCATCCTGAACAAGCGTTAGTGTTCTTTGCAGAAAAACGATTCTTCGAAAAAATTGTGAACATTTCTCCTTCCCGTGCACAGAGAAGGTGCTAGCAGGGAATTCTCTGCCTGCCTTTCCCCAGTGCTCTGCAAGCTCTCCAGCGCAATAGCAAATCTGGGGCTCGGTGCTTTCTTTCATCCTGATCAAGCGTTAGTGTTCTTTGCAGAAAAACGATTCTGCGAAAAAATGTGAACATTTCTCCTTCCTGTGCACAGCTAAGGTGCTAGCAGGGAATTCTCTGCCTGCCTTTCCCCAGTGCTCTGCAAGCTCTCCAGCGCAAGAGCAAATCTGGGCCTCTGTGCTCTCTTCCGTCCTGAACAAGCGTTAGTGTTTTCTGCACAAAAGTGATTCTGTTAAGCAAATGCGAACACTTTTCCTTCCCGCGCACAGCGAAGGTGCTAGCAGGGAATTCTCTGCCTGCCTTTCCCCAGTGCTCTGCAAGCTCTGCAGCGCAATAGCAAATCTGGGGCTCTGTGCTTTCTTTCATCCTGAACAAGCGTTAGTGTTCTTTGCAGAAAAACGATTCTGCGAAAAAATGTGAACATTTCTCCTTCCTGTGCACAGCGAAGGTGCTAGCAGGGAATTCTCTGCCTGCCTTTCCCCAGTGCTCTGCAAGCTCTCCAGGACAATAGCAAATCTGGGCCTCTGTGCTCTCTTCCGTCCTGAACAAGCGTTAGTGTTTTCTGCTCATAAGTGATTCTGCGAAGCAAATGCGAACACTTTTCCTTCCCGCGCACAGCGGAGGTCCTAGCAGGGAATTCTCTGCCTGCCTTTCCCCAGTGCTCTGCAAGCTCTGCAGCGCAATAGCAAATCTGGGGCTCTGTGCTTTCTTTCATCCTGAACAAGCGTTAGTGTTCTTTGCAGAAAAACGATTCTGCCAAAAAATGTGAAAATTTCTCCTTCCTGTGCACAGAGGAGGTGCTAGCAGGGAATTCTCTGCCTGGCTTTCCCCAGTGCTGTGCAAGCTCTCCACGGCAACAGCAAATCTGGACTCTGTGCTTTCTTTTATACAGAACAAGCCTTAGTGTTTTCTGCAGAAAAGCGATTCTGCGAAAAATTGTGAACACTTCTCCTTCCCGCGCACAGCGAAGGTGCTAGCAGGGAATTCTCTGCCTGCCTTTCCCCAGTGCTGTGCAAGCTCTCCAGGGCAAGAGCAAATCTGGGCCTCTGTGCTCTCTTCCGTCCTGAACAAGCGTTAGTGTTTTCTGCACAAAAGCGATTCTGCGAAGCAAATGCGAATTGTTCTCCTTCCCGTGCACAGAGAAGGTGCTAGCAGGGAATTCTCTGCCTGCCTTTCCCCAGTGCTCTGCAAGCTCTCCAGGGCAATAGCAAATCTGGGGCTCTGTGCTTTCTTTCATCCTGAACAAGCGTTAGTGTTCTTTGCAGAAAAACGATTCTGCGAAAAAATGTGAACATTTCTCCTTCCTGTGCACAGCGAAGGTGCTAGCAGGGAATTCTCTGCCTGCCTTTCCCCAGTGCTCTGCAAGCTCTCCAGGACAAGAGCAAATCTGGGGCCTCTGTGCTCTCTTCCGTCCTGAACAAGCCTTAGTGTTTTCTGCACAAAAGCGATTCTGTGAAGCAAATGCGAACACTTTTCCTTCCCGCGCACAGCGGAGGTGCTAGCAGGGAATTCTCTGCCTGCCTTTCCCCAGTGCTCTGCAAGCTCTCCAGGGCAATAGCAAATCTGGGGCTCTGTGCTTTCTTTCATCCTGAACAAGCGTTAGTGTTCTTTGCAGAAAAACGATTCTGCGAAAAAATGTGAACATTTCTCCTTCCCGTGCACAGCGAAGGTGCTAGCAGGGAATTCTCTGCCTGCCTTTCCCCAGTGCTCTGCAAGCACTCCAGGGCAAGAGCAAATCTGGACTCTGTGCTTTCTTTTATACAGAACAAGCCTTAGTGTTTTCTGCAGAAAAGCGATTCTGCGAAAAATTGTGAACACTTCTCCTTCCCGCGCACAGCGAAGGTGCTAGCAGGGAATTCTCTGCCTGCCTTTCCCCAGTGCTCTGCAAGCCCTGCAGCGCTATAGCAAATCTGGACTCTATGCTTTCTTTCATCCTGAACAAGCGTTAGTGTTTTTTTTCAGAAAAGCGATTCTGCGAAAATATGTGAACATTTCTCCTTCCCGCGCACAGCGAAGGTGCTAGCAGGGAATTCTCTGCCTGCCTTTCCCCAGTGCTCTGCAAGCTCTCCAGGGCAAGAGCAAATCTGGGGCTCTGTGCTTCCTTTCGTCCTGAACAAGCGTTAGTGTTCTTTGCAGAAAAACGATTCTGCGAAAAAATGTGAACATTTCTCCTTCCTGTGCACAGCGAAGGTGCTAGCAGGGAATTCTCTGCCTGCCTTTCCCCAGTGCTCTGCAAGCTCTCCAGCGCAATAGCAAATCTGGGGCTCTGTGCTTTCTTTCATCCTGAACAAGCGTTAGTGTTCTTTGCAGAAAAACGATTCTGCGAAAAAATGTGAAAATTTCTCCTTCCTGTGCACAGAGGAGGTGCTAGCAGGGAATTCTCTGCCTGCCTTTCCCCAGTGCTGTGCAAGCTCTCCACGGCAACAGCAAATCTGGACTCTGTGCTTTCTTTTATACAGAACAAGCGTTAGTGTTTTCTGCAGAAAAGCGATTCTGCGAAAAATTGTGAACAGTTCTCCTTCCCGCGCACAGCGAAGGTGCTAGCAGGGAATTCTCTGCCTGCCTTTCCCCAGTGCTCTGCAAGCTCTCCAGGGCAATAGCAAATCTGGGGCTCTGTGCTTTCTTTCATCCTGAACAAGCGTTAGTGTTCTTTGCAGAAAAACGATTCTGCGAAAAAATGTGAACATTTCTCCTTCCCGTGCACAGCGAAGGTGCTAGCAGGGAATTCTCTGCCTGCCTTTCCCCAGTGCTCTGCAAGCACTCCAGGGCAAGAGCAAATCTGGACTCTGTGCTTTCTTTTATACAGAACAAGCCTTAGTGTTTTCTGCAGAAAAGCGATTCTGCGAAAAATTGTGAACACTTCTCCTTCCCGCGCACAGCGGAGGTGCTAGCAGGGAATTCTCTGCCTGCCTTTCCCCAGTGCTCTGCAAGCCCTGCAGCGCTATAGCAAATCTGGACTCTATGCTTTCTTTCATCCTGAACAAGCGTTAGTGTTTTTTTTCAGAAAAGCGATTCTGCGAAAATATGTGAACATTTCTCCTTCCCGCGCACAGCGAAGGTGCTAGCAGGGAATTCTCTGCCTGCCTTTCCCCAGTGCTCTGCAAGCTCTCCAGCGCAATAGCAAATCTGGGGCTCTGTGCTTTCTTTCATCCTGAACAAGCGTTAGTGTTCTTTGCAGAAAAACGATTCTGCGAAAAAATGTGAAAATTTCTCCTTCCTGTGCACAGAGGAGGTGCTAGCAGGGAATTCTCTGCCTGCCTTTCCCCAGTGCTGTGCAAGCTCTCCACGGCAACAGCAAATCTGGACTCTGTGCTTTCTTTTATACAGAACAAGCGTTAGTGTTTTCTGCAGAAAAGCGATTCTGCGAAAAATTGTGAACAGTTCTCCTTCCCGCGCACAGCGAAGGTGCTAGCAGGGAATTCTCTGCCTGCCTTTCCCCAGTGCTCTGCAAGCTCTCCAGGACAATAGCAAATCTGGGGCCTCTGTGCTCTCTTCCGTCCTGAACAAGCCTTAGTGTTTTCTGCACAAAAGCGATTCTGTGAAGCAAATGCGAACACTTTTCCTTCCCGCGCACAGCAGAGGTGCTAGCAGGGAATTCTCTGCCTGCCTTTCCCCAGTGCTCTGCAAGCTCTCCAGGGCAATAGCAAATCTGGGGCTCTGTGCTTTCTTTCATCCTGAACAAGCGTTAGTGTTCTTTGCAGAAAAACGATTCTTCGAAAAAATTGTGAACATTTCTCCTTCCCGTGCACAGAGAAGGTGCTAGCAGGGAATTCTCTGCCTGCCTTTCCCCAGTGCTCTGCAAGCTCTCCAGCGCAATAGCAAATCTGGGGCTCGGTGCTTTCTTTCATCCTGATCAAGCGTTAGTGTTCTTTGCAGAAAAACGATTCTGCGAAAAAATGTGAACATTTCTCCTTCCTGTGCACAGCTAAGGTGCTAGCAGGGAATTCTCTGCCTGCCTTTCCCCAGTGCTCTGCAAGCTCTCCAGCGCAAGAGCAAATCTGGGCCTCTGTGCTCTCTTCCGTCCTGAACAAGCGTTAGTGTTTTCTGCACAAAAGTGATTCTGTTAAGCAAATGCGAACACTTTTCCTTCCCGCGCACAGCGAAGGTGCTAGCAGGGAATTCTCTGCCTGCCTTTCCCCAGTGCTCTGCAAGCTCTGCAGCGCAATAGCAAATCTGGGGCTCTGTGCTTTCTTTCATCCTGAACAAGCGTTAGTGTTCTTTGCAGAAAAACGATTCTGCGAAAAAATGTGAACATTTCTCCTTCCTGTGCACAGCGAAGGTGCTAGCAGGGAATTCTCTGCCTGCCTTTCCCCAGTGCTCTGCAAGCTCTCCAGGACAATAGCAAATCTGGGCCTCTGTGCTCTCTTCCGTCCTGAACAAGCGTTAGTGTTTTCTGCTCATAAGTGATTCTGCGAAGCAAATGCGAACACTTTTCCTTCCCGCGCACAGCGGAGGTCCTAGCAGGGAATTCTCTGCCTGCCTTTCCCCAGTGCTCTGCAAGCTCTGCAGCGCAATAGCAAATCTGGGGCTCTGTGCTTTCTTTCATCCTGAACAAGCGTTAGTGTTCTTTGCAGAAAAACGATTCTGCCAAAAAATGTGAAAATTTCTCCTTCCTGTGCACAGAGGAGGTGCTAGCAGGGAATTCTCTGCCTGGCTTTCCCCAGTGCTGTGCAAGCTCTCCACGGCAACAGCAAATCTGGACTCTGTGCTTTCTTTTATACAGAACAAGCCTTAGTGTTTTCTGCAGAAAAGCGATTCTGCGAAAAATTGTGAACACTTCTCCTTCCCGCGCACAGCGAAGGTGCTAGCAGGGAATTCTCTGCCTGCCTTTCCCCAGTGCTGTGCAAGCTCTCCAGGGCAAGAGCAAATCTGGGCCTCTGTGCTGTCTTCCGTCCTGAACAAGCGTTAGTGTTTTCTGCACAAAAGCGATTCTGCGAAGCAAATGCGAATTGTTCTCCTTCCCGTGCACAGAGAAGGTGCTAGCAGGGAATTCTCTGCCTGCCTTTCCCCAGTGCTCTGCAAGCTCTCCAGGGCAATAGCAAATCTGGGGCTCTGTGCTTTCTTTCATCCTGAACAAGCGTTAGTGTTCTTTGCAGAAAAACGATTCTGCGAAAAAATGTGAACATTTCTCCTTCCTGTGCACAGCGAAGGTGCTAGCAGGGAATTCTCTGCCTGCCTTTCCCCAGTGCTCTGCAAGCTCTCCAGGACAAGAGCAAATCTGGGGCCTCTGTGCTCTCTTCCGTCCTGAACAAGCCTTAGTGTTTTCTGCACAAAAGCGATTCTGTGAAGCAAATGCGAACACTTTTCCTTCCCGCGCACAGCGGAGGTGCTAGCAGGGAATTCTCTGCCTGCCTTTCCCCAGTGCTCTGCAAGCTCTCCAGGGCAATAGCAAATCTGGGGCTCTGTGCTTTCTTTCATCCTGAACAAGCGTTAGTGTTCTTTGCAGAAAAACGATTCTGCGAAAAAATGTGAACATTTCTCCTTCCCGTGCACAGCGAAGGTGCTAGCAGGGAATTCTCTGCCTGCCTTTCCCCAGTGCTCTGCAAGCACTCCAGGGCAAGAGCAAATCTGGACTCTGTGCTTTCTTTTATACAGAACAAGCCTTAGTGTTTTCTGCAGAAAAGCGATTCTGCGAAAAATTGTGAACACTTCTCCTTCCCGCGCACAGCGAAGGTGCTAGCAGGGAATTCTCTGCCTGCCTTTCCCCAGTGCTCTGCAAGCCCTGCAGCGCTATAGCAAATCTGGACTCTATGCTTTCTTTCATCCTGAACAAGCGTTAGTGTTTTTTTTCAGAAAAGCGATTCTGCGAAAATATGTGAACATTTCTCCTTCCCGCGCACAGCGAAGGTGCTAGCAGGGAATTCTCTGCCTGCCTTTCCCCAGTGCTCTGCAAGCTCTCCAGGGCAAGAGCAAATCTGGGGCTCTGTGCTTCCTTTCGTCCTGAACAAGCGTTAGTGTTCTTTGCAGAAAAACGATTCTGCGAAAAAATGTGAACATTTCTCCTTCCTGTGCACAGCGAAGGTGCTAGCAGGGAATTCTCTGCCTGCCTTTCCCCAGTGCTCTGCAAGCTCTCCAGCGCAATAGCAAATCTGGGGCTCTGTGCTTTCTTTCATCCTGAACAAGCGTTAGTGTTCTTTGCAGAAAAACGATTCTGCGAAAAAATGTGAAAATTTCTCCTTCCTGTGCACAGAGGAGGTGCTAGCAGGGAATTCTCTGCCTGCCTTTCCCCAGTGCTGTGCAAGCTCTCCACGGCAACAGCAAATCTGGACTCTGTGCTTTCTTTTATACAGAACAAGCGTTAGTGTTTTCTGCAGAAAAGCGATTCTGCGAAAAATTGTGAACAGTTCTCCTTCCCGCGCACAGCGAAGGTGCTAGCAGGGAATTCTCTGCCTGCCTTTCCCCAGTGCTCTGCAAGCTCTCCAGGGCAATAGCAAATCTGGGGCTCTGTGCTTTCTTTCATCCTGAACAAGCGTTAGTGTTCTTTGCAGAAAAACGATTCTGCGAAAAAATGTGAACATTTCTCCTTCCTGTGCACAGAGAAGGTGCTAGCAGGGAATGCTCTGCCTGCCTTTCCCCAGTGCTCTGCAAGCTCTGCAGCGCAATAGCAAATCTGGGGCTCTGTGCTTTCTTTCATCCTGAACAAGCGTTAGTGTTCTTTGCAGAAAAACGATTCTGCGAAAAAATTTGAACATTTCTCCTTCCTGTGCACAGAGAAGGTGCTAGCAGGGAATTCTCTGCCTGCCTTTCCCCAGTGCTGTGCAAGCTCTCCACGGCAACAGCAAATCTGGACTCTGTGCTTTCTTTTATACAGAACAAGCGTTAGTGTTTTCTGCAGAAAAGCGATTCTGCGAAAAATTGTGAACAGTTCTCCTTCCCGCGCACAGCGAAGGTGCTAGCAGGGAATTCTCTGCCTGCCTTTCCCCAGTGCTCTGCAAGCTCTCCAGGGCAAGAGCAATTCTGGGGCTCTGTGCTTCATTTCGTCCTGAATAAGCGTTAATGTTTTATGCACAAAAGCGATTCTGTGAAGCAAATGCGAACACTTTTCCTTCCCGCGCACAGCGAAGGTGCTAGCAGGGAATTCTCTGCCTGCCTTTCCCCAGTGCTCTGCAAGCTCTGCAGCGCAATAGCAAATCTGGGGCTCTGTGCTTTCTTTCATCCTGAACAAGCGTTAGTGTTCTTTGCAGAAAAACGATTCTGCGAAAAAATGTGAACATTTCTCCTTCCTGTGCACAGAGAAGCTGCTAGCAGGGAATTCTCTGCCTGCCTTTCCCCAGTGCTCTGCAAGCTCTGCAGCGCAATAGCAAATCTGGGGCTCTTTGCTTTCTTTCATTCTGAACAAGCGTTAGGGTTCTTTGCAGAAAAATGATTCTGCGAAAAAATGTGAACATTTCTCCTTCCTGTGCACAGAGAAGGTGCTAGCAGGGAATTCTCTGCCTGCCTTTCCCCAGTGCTCTGCAAGCACTCCAGGGCAACAGCAAATCTGGACTCTGTGCTTTCTTTTATACAGAACAAGCCTTAGTGTTTTCTGCAGAAAAGCGATTCTGCGAAAAATTGTGAACACTTCTCCTTCCCGCGCACAGCGAAGATGCTAGCAGGGAATTCTCTGCCTGCCTTTCCCCAGTGCTCTGCAAGCTCTCCAGGGCACGAGCAAATCTGGGGCTCTGTGCTTTCTTTCATCCTGAACAAGCGTTAGTGTTCTTTGCAGAAAAACGATTCTGCGAAAAAATGTGAACATTTCTCCTTCCTGTGCACAGAGAAGCTGCTAGCAGGGAATTCTCTGCCTGCCTTTCCCCAGTGCTCTGCAAGCTCTGCAGCGCTATAGCAAATCTGGACTCTGTGCTTTCTTTCATCCTGAACAAGCGTTAGTGTTTTTTTTCAGAAAAGCGATTCTGCGAAAAAATGTGAACATTTCTCCTTCCCGCGCACAGCGAAGGTGCTAGCAGGGAATTCTCTGCCTGCCTTTCCCCAGTGCTCTGCAAGCTCTCCAGGGCAAGAGCAAATCTGGGGCTCTGTGCTTCCTTTCGTCCTGAACAAGCGTTAGTGTTTTCTGCACAGAACCGATTCTGCGAAGCAAATGCGAATTGTTCTCCTTCCCGCGCACAGCGGAGGTGCTAGCAGGAAATTCTCTGCCTGCCTTTCCCCAGTGCTCTCCAAGCTCTCCAGCGCAATAGCAAATCTGGGGCTCTGTGCTTTCTTTCATCCTGAACAAGCGTTAGTGTTCTTTGCAGAAAAACGATTCTGCGAAAAAATGTGAACATTTCTCCTTCCTGTGCACAGCGAAGGTGCTAGCAGGGAATTTTCTGCCTGCCTTTCCCCAGTGCTCTGCAAGCTCTCCAGGACAATAGCAAATCTGGGCCTCTGTGCTCTCTTCCGTCCTGAACAAGCGTTAGTGTTTTCTGCTCATAAGTGATTCTGCGAAGCAAATGCGAACACTTTTCCTTCCCGCGCACAGCGGAGGTCCTAGCAGGGAATTCTCTGCCTGCCTTTCCCCAGTGCTCTGCAAGCTCTCCAGCGCAATAGCAAATCTGGGGCTCTGTGCTTTCTTTCATCCTGAACAAGCGTTAGTGTTCTTTGCAGAAAAACGATTCTGCGAAAAAATGTGAACTTTTCTCCTTCCTGTGCACAGCTAAGGTGCTAGCAGGGAATTCTCTGCCTGCCTTTCCCCAGTGCTCTGCAAGCTCTCCAGGGCAAGAGCAAATCTGGGCCTCTGTGCTCTCTTCCGTCCTGAACAAGCGTTAGTGTTTTCTGCACAAAAGTGATTCTGCAAAGCTAATGCGAACACTTTTCCTTCCCGCGCACAGCGGAGGTGCTAGCAGGGAATTCTCTGCCTGCCTTTCCCCAGTGCTCTGCAAGCTCTCCAGGGCAAGAGCAAATCTGGGCCTCTGTGCTCTCTTCCGTCCTGAACAAGCGTTAGTGTTTTCTGCACAAAAGTGATTCTGCAAAGCTAATGCGAACACTTTTCCTTCCCGCGCACAGCGGAGGTGCTAGCAGGGAATTCTCTGCCTGCCTTTCCCCAGTGCTCTCCAAGCTCTCCAGCGCAATAGCAAATCTGGGGCTCTGTGCTTTCTTTCATCCTGAACAAGCGTTAGTGTTCTTTGCAGAAAAACGATTCTGCGAAAAAATGTGAAAATTTCTCCTTCCTGTGCACAGAGGAGGTGCTAGCAGGGAATTCTCTGCCTGCCTTTCCCCAGTGCTGTGCAAGCTCTCCACGGCAACAGCAAATCTGGACTCTGTGCTTTCTTTTATACAGAACAAGCGTTAGTGTTTTCTGCAGAAAAGCGATTCTGCGAAAAATTGTGAACAGTTCTCCTTCCCGCGCACAGCGAAGGTGCTAGTAGGGAATTCTCTGCCTGTCTTTCCCCAGTGCTCTGCAAGCTCTACAGGACAATAGCAAATCTGGGGCCTCTGTGCTCTCTTCCGTCCTGAACAAGCCTTAGTGTTTTCTGCACAAAAGCGATTCTGTGAAGCAAATGCGAACACTTTTCCTTCCCGTGCACAGAGAAGGTGCTAGCAGGGAATTCTCTGCCTGCCTTTCCCCAGTGCTCTGCAAGCTCTCCAGCGCAATAGCAAATCTGGGGCTCTGTGCTTTCTTTCATCCTGAACAAGCGTTAGTGTTCTTTGCAGAAAAACGATTCTGCGAAAAAATTTGAACATTTCTCCTTCCTGTGCACAGCGAAGGTGCTAGCAGGGAATTCTCTGCCTGCCTTTCCCCAGTGCTCTGCAAGCTCTGCAGCGCAATAGCAAATCTGGGGCTCTGTGCTTTCTTTCATCCTGAACAAGCGTTAGTGTTCTTTGCAGAAAAACGATTCTGCGAAAAAATGTGAACATTTCTCCTTCCTGTGCACAGAGAAGCTGCTAGCAGGGAATTCTCTGCCTGCCTTTCCCCAGTGCTCTGCAAGCTCTGCAGCGCTATAGCAAATCTGGACTCTGTGCTTTCTTTCATCCTGAACAAGCGTTAGTGTTTTTTTTCAGAAAAGCGATTCTGCGAAAAAATGTGAACATTTCTCCTTCCCGCGCACAGCGAAGGTGCTAGCAGGGAATTCTCTGCCTGCCTTTCCCCAGTGCTCTGCAAGCTCTCCAGGGCAAGAGCAAATCTGGGGCTCTGTGCTTCCTTTCGTCCTGAACAAGCGTTAGTGTTTTCTGCACAGAACCGATTCTGCGAAGCAAATGCGAATTGTTCTCCTTCCCGCGCACAGCGGAGGTGCTAGCAGGAAATTCTCTGCCTGCCTTTCCCCAGTGCTCTCCAAGCTCTCCAGCGCAATAGCAAATCTGGGGCTCTGTGCTTTCTTTCATCCTGAACAAGCGTTAGTGTTCTTTGCAGAAAAACGATTCTGCGAAAAAATGTGAACATTTCTCCTTCCTGTGCACAGCGAAGGTGCTAGCAGGGAATTCTCTGCCTGCCTTTCCCCAGTGCTCTGCAAGCTCTCCAGGACAATAGCAAATCTGGGCCTCTGTGCTCTCTTCCGTCCTGAACAAGCGTTAGTGTTTTCTGCTCATAAGTGATTCTGCGAAGCAAATGCGAACACTTTTCCTTCCCGCGCACAGCGGAGGTCCTAGCAGGGAATTCTCTGCCTGCCTTTCCCCAGTGCTCTGCAAGCTCTCCAGCGCAATAGCAAATCTGGGGCTCTGTGCTTTCTTTCATCCTGAACAAGCGTTAGTGTTCTTTGCAGAAAAACGATTCTGCGAAAAAATGTGAACATTTCTCCTTCCTGTGCACAGCTAAGGTGCTAGCAGGGAATTCTCTGCCTGCCTTTCCCCAGTGCTCTGCAAGCTCTCCAGGGCAAGAGCAAATCTGGGCCTCTGTGCTCTCTTCCGTCCTGAACAAGCGTTAGTGTTTTCTGCACAAAAGTGATTCTGCAAAGCTAATGCGAACACTTTTCCTTCCCGCGCACAGCGGAGGTGCTAGCAGGGAATTCTCTGCCTGCCTTTCCCCAGTGCTCTGCAAGCTCTCCAGCGCAATAGCAAATCTGGGGCTCTGTGCTTTCTTTCATCCTGAACAAGCGTTAGTGTTCTTTGCAGAAAAACGATTCTGCGAAAAAATGTGAAAATTTCTCCTTCCTGTGCACAGAGGAGGTGCTAGCAGGGAATTCTCTGCCTGCCTTTCCCCAGTGCTGTGCAAGCTCTCCACGGCAACAGCAAATCTGGACTCTGTGCTTTCTTTTATACAGAACAAGCGTTAGTGTTTTCTGCAGAAAAGCGATTCTGCGAAAAATTGTGAACAGTTCTCCTTCCCGCGCACAGCGAAGGTGCTAGTAGGGAATTCTCTGCCTGTCTTTCCCCAGTGCTCTGCAAGCTCTACAGGACAATAGCAAATCTGGGGCCTCTGTGCTCTCTTCCGTCCTGAACAAGCCTTAGTGTTTTCTGCACAAAAGCGATTCTGTGAAGCAAATGCGAACACTTTTCCTTCCCGTGCACAGAGAAGGTGCTAGCAGGGAATTCTCTGCCTGCCTTTCCCCAGTGCTCTGCAAGCTCTCCAGGGCAATAGCAAATCTGGGGCTCTGTGCTTTCTTTCATCCTGAACAAGCGTTAGTGTTCTTTGCAGAAAAACGATTCTGCGAAAAAATTTGAACATTTCTCCTTCCTGTGCACAGCGAAGGTGCTAGCAGGGAATTCTCTGCCTGCCTTTCCCCAGTGCTCTGCAAGCTCTGCAGCGCAATAGCAAATCTGGGGCTCTGTGCTTTCTTTCATCCTGAACAAGCGTTAGTGTTCTTTGCAGAAAAACGATTCTGCGAAAAAATATGAACATTTCTCCTTCCTGTGCACAGAGAAGCTGCTAGCAGGGAATTCTCTGCCTGCCTTTCCCCAGTGCTCTGCAAGCTCTGCAGCGCTATAGCAAATCTGGACTCTGTGATTTCTTTCATCCTGAACAAGCGTTAGTGTTTTTTTTCAGAAAAGCGATTCTGCGAAAAAATGTGAACATTTCTCCTTCCCGCGCACAGCGAAGGTGCTAGCAGGGAATTCTCTGCCTGCCTTTCCCCAGTGCTCTGCAAGCTCTCCAGCGCAATAGCAAATCTGGGGCTCTGTGCTTCCTTTCGTCCTGAACAAGCGTTAGTGTTTTCTGCACAGAACCGATTCTGCGAAGCAAATGCGAATTTTTCTCCTTCCCGCGCACAGCGGAGGTGCTAGCAGGAAATTCTCTGCCTGCCTTTCCCCAGTGCTCTCCAAGCTCTCCAGCGCAATAGCAAATCTGGGGCTCTGTGCTTTCTTTCATCCTGAACAAGCGTTAGTGTTCTTTGCAGAAAAACGATTCTGCGAAAAAATGTGAACATTTCTCCTTCCTGTGCACAGCGAAGGTGCTAGCAGAGAATTCTCTGCCTGCCTTTCCCCAGTGCTCTGCAAGCTCTCCAGGACAATAGCAAATCTGGGCCTCTGTGCTCTCTTCCGTCCTGAACAAGCGTTAGTGTTTTCTGCTCATAAGTGATTCTGCGAAGCAAATGCGAACACTTTTCCTTCCCGCGCACAGCGGAGGTGCTAGCAGGGAATTCTCTGCCTGCCTTTCCCCAGTGCTCTCCAAGCTCTCCAGGGCAACAGCAAATCTGGACTCTGTGCTTTCTTTTATACAGAACAAGTGTTAGTGTTTTCTGCAGAAAAGCGATTCTGCGAAAAAATGTGAACACTTCTCCTTCCCGCGCACAGTGAAGGTGCTACCAGGGAATTCTCTGCCTGCCTTTCCCCAGTGCTCTGCAAGCTCTCCAGGGTAACAGCACATCTGGGTTTCTGTGCTTTCTTTTCGTTTTGTGGTGGTTTAGCCCCTGCCGTGGTCTGAGTCCACACGGCCGCTGCCCCTCCCCCACAAAGGGAGTGAAAATACAAAGCCCCAAGACTGAAATAAGGAAAGGTTTAATACAACAATGCAATAGCAACACAACAAACAACAACAATAACAGTAATAGTGATAGCAATGAACAGAGCAAAATAGCTACCAAATACAGCAGTGAGAGGAGCAGATGTACAAAACCACGAGTGCACCACGCTCCCGTGCCAGGAAAAATGTGACCTGCCAGGATGTGACGTCCGCATGGTATCTGAATAACCCGGCTAGAGCTCCCCCCCCACTGCTGGGGAAACTTAACCCTATCCTGGTTAAACCAGGACATAATCCACCCCTTTATTCTATACCATGTGTGTCACATCCAGCTGCCACTTAGCAATTAGCATTGACAAAGAAAAATTAACAAAAGCACAGTATAACTCACGGTGTGTTTTCACCCACAATCAAATCCCCTTGTGGCATGCATCGGACCTCTCCATCCTTCTGCATCACCCACCAGGTGCACCCAGGTCCTTGAGCAAAAACAATCCCGTGGATGGGTTTGCCTTTGCCCGGCGCAGGACTAACCCAGACCATTTTTCCCAGCAGGTCCCTCATCTGCACCACAGGGACTCTATCCCTGTCCACAACACGTGGAAGTTTTGACTGAGCCGGGCCAGCTCGATTGGCAGATCCTCTTGTGTTCACTAACCAAGTGGCCTTTGTCAGATATGTGTCCCAGTGTTTGAAGGTTCCACCCCCCATTGCTCTCAATGTAGTTTTTAACAGTCCATTGTAGCGCTCGATCTTCCCGGAGGCTGGTGCGTGGTAGGGGATGTGGTAGACCCACTCGATGCCGTGTTCTTCTGCCCAGGCATCTATGAGGTTATTTCAGAAGTGAGTCCCGTTGTCCGACTCAATCCTCTCTGGGGTGCCGTGTCGCCACAGGACTTGGTCTTCAAGGCCCAGGATGGTATTTCGGGCGGTGGCGTGGGACACTGGATAAGTTTCGAGCCACCCAGTGGTTGCTTCCACTATTGTGAGCATGTGGCGCTTGCCTCGGCGGGTCTGTGGCAGTGTGATGTAGTCGATCTGCCAGGCCTCTCCATATTTATATTTCATCCATCGATCTTCATTCCGCTGGGGCTTCACCCGTTTGGCTTGTTTGATTGCAGCACATGTCTCACATCCGTGGATGATCTCTGCGATGGTGTCAATGGTGAGGTCCACCCCTCGATCTCGAGCCCACCTATATGTTGCATCTCTGCCTTGGTGGCCCGAGGTGTCATGGGCCCACCGGGCTATGAACACTTCACCTTTACGCTGCCAGTCCAAGTCCACCTGAGCCACCTCGATCTTAGCAGCCTGGTCTGCCTGCTGGTTATGTTGATGTTCATCAGTGTCTTGACTCTTGGGTATATGGGCGTCCACATGGTGTACCTTCACAACGAGGTTCTCCACCCGGGCTGCAATGTCCTGCCATACTTCAGCGGCCCAGATGGGTCTGCCCTTGCGTTGCCAGTTGTTCTGTTTCCATTGCTACAACCACATCCACAGGGCACTTGCCATCACCCACGAGTCAGTGTAGATATAGAGCCTCGGCCACTTTTCTCGCTCAGCAATCTCCAAAGCCAATTGGATGGCTTTCACCTCTGCGAACTGGCTCGATTCACCTTGTCCCTCAACAGCTTCAGTGGTTTCTCGTGTGGGATGCCACACTGCAGCCTTCCATTGTCGATGTTTTCCCACAATGCGGCAAGATCCATCAGTGAACAGGGCATATTGTTTTTCTTCCTCTGGCAGCTCGTTATATGGTGGGGCCTCCTCAGCACGTTTCACCTCTTGTTCTGGTGACATTCCAGCATCTTTGCTCTCTGGCCAGTTCATGATCATTTCCACTAATCCTGGGGGGTCGCGGTTCCCTATTCGAGCCCGTTGTGTTATCAACGCAAGCCATTTACTCCACGTGGCATCTGTTGCATGATGTGTGGAGGGAGCCTTTCCTTTGAACATCCATCCCAGCACCGGCAGTCGAGGTGCCAGGAGGAGCTGTGTCTCAGTGCCGACCACTTCTGAGGCAGCTCGAATTCCTTCATACGCTGCCAGTATCTCCTTCTCAGTCAGGGTATAGTTAGCTTCAGAGCCTTTGTATCCCCGGCTCCAAAAGCCTAGAGGTCGGCCTCGGGATTCCCCATCTGCTCTCTGCCAAAGGCTCCAGGAAGGGCCATTCTCCCCGGCTGCGGTGCAGAGCACGTTCTTAATCTCCTGCCCTGTCCGGACTGGCCCGAGAGCCACTGCCTGGGTAATCTCCTGCTTAATTTGTTCAAAGGCTTGTTGTTGCTCTGGGCCCCATTTAAAATCGTTCTTCTTGTGGGTTACGTGGTAGAGAGGGCTCACAATCAGGCTGTAGTTTGGGATGTGCATCCTCCAGAACCCCACAGCGCCCAGGAAAGATTGAGTCTCTTTTTTGGTGGCTGGTGGGGCCATGGCTGTTATCTTGTTTATCACCTCCATTGGGATGTGGCGACGCCCATCTTGCCATTTTATGCCTAGGAACTGAATCTCCCTTCCAGGCCCCTTAACTTTCTGTTGCTTGATGGCAAAAGCAGCCTTCAGAAGGATTTCATTTACCTTCTTTCCTTTCTCAAAGACTTCCTCAGCTGTGTCCCCCCCCCTACAATGATATCATCAATGAACTGCAGGTGTTCCGGAGACCCACCTTTCTCCAGTGCAGTATGGACCAGTCTATGGCAAATGGTGGAGCTGTGTTTCCACCCCTGGGGCAATCGATTCCAGGTGTACTGGATACCCCTCCAAGTGAACGCAAACTGCGGCCTGCACTCTGGTGCTATTGGAATGGAGAAAAACGCGTTAGCGTAGATGTCAATCGTGGCATACCACTTGGCTGCCTTGGACTCCAGCTCATACTGGAGCTCTAGCATGTCCGGCACTGCAGCACTCATCGCTGGCGTAACTTCATTCAGGCCACGGTAGTCTACGGTCAGTCTCCATTCACCATTGGGTTTTCTCACTGGCCATATAGGGCTGTTGAAAGGTGAGTGAGTCTTGCTGATCACCTTCTGGCTTTCTAGTCAACGGATCAGCTGATGGATGGGGATCAGGGAATATCGGTTAGTACAGTACTGCCGCCGGTGCACCATCTTGGTAGCAATTGGCACTCGCTGCTCTTCAACCTTAAGTGACCCCACCACCGAGGGGTCCTCTGAGAGGCCGGGTAAGGTGGGCAATTGCTCAACCTCCTCCAGGGCAGCTATACCAAAGGCCCACAGGTACCCTTTTGGGTCTTTAAAGTACCCTCTCCTGAGGTAGTCTATACCTAGGATGCACGGGACATCTGGGCCAGTCACAATGGGGTGCTTATGCCAGTCCTTCCCAGTTAAGCTTACTTCAGCTTCTAATAGGGTCAGCTGTTGGGACCCCCCTGTCACTCCAGAGATGCAGATGGGTTCAACCCCACTGTGGCTTGATGGCATCAGAGTGCACTGTGCGCCAGTGTCTACCAAGGCCTTATATTCTTGTGGTTCTGATGTGCCAGGCCATCGGATCCACACCTTCCAGTAAATCCGATTATCCCTTTCCTCCACCTGGCTGGAGGCAGGGCCTCTCTAATCCTGCTCACCATCACTCACTTGATCTAAGAGTGACTCCTGCAGGAATGACTTCCTGGTCCCCTCAAGAGGGTCAAGCATACTGTTGGCCATTCTATTCTGTTTGGGGGATTTCTGACTAGACACTGGAGCTGCATCTCTCTTGGAAGACTCCCCTTTCATGGTGGTCTTCCCTTTCAGCTGCTGTACTCGTGCAGCTAGGGCAGAAGTGGGCTGTCCATGCCACCTTCTCGTGTTTTCCCCATTGTCGTGGAGGAAGAACCACAGGGTGCCCGTGGTGTGTACCTTCTACTGCCCTTCTCTTGGGTGGGGAAACACCTGCTTCTAATAGCTGAGGCATCGGCCCGTGCAGGTGAAACATAGGACATGTCCTGTTCCATTTTCTGGAGCCTCTGAGACAGTTCCTCTACGGCTGAAACCAAAGCATTTGGGAGGAAGGGAGACTTCCCTCATAGTGCCAGAGCTGCATAGTCACTTCATCCACTGTCTGAGTGTCTCGCCACCAGGATGCTGCTGCTAATGCTTCGGAATGTCCCTCTGGTCCACTTTCAGGAACTTCTGCCACATCAGCTGTGTACAAGGGGCCTGATCTGGATCCATTGGTGACTGCTCATCATTCAGATCACCATAGATCATGTCAAACACAGCCATTTCCCTGAGGTTTCGGATGCCTTTCTCCATGTCGGTCCACTTGCCTAACCGACATAGAGCATCATCCTTGTAGGGGTACCTCTCCCTCACAGCGAGCAGGAGTCGCTTCCAAAGGCTGAGGGTTTGAGCCTGTTTCCCTATTGCCTTGTCAATACCAGCCTGCTTGGCTAAAGGTCCCACCTGCTTGGCCTCTCTCCCCTCCAATTCCAAACCAGCAGCTCCACTATCCCAGCATCAGAGCAGCCAGGTGCAAATTTGCTCGCCTGCAATGCGGCTGTAATCCTTCCGCATATCTCGCAACTCACTGAGGGATAGAGATCGGATGGTTACCTCCGGCTCTTCCTCCTGCTCTCATGATGGGCCTGGTTCATTATCACCCTGTGCACTGCGAGGGGATTTTTTTGGTATATTTGGTTTTCCGTATCAGGGCAACTGATATTGGTACTGCTTGTCCCTCCGGCTCAGCTGCTGTGCTGGTGGAGGCGACCAGTACTGGCGCTGCCTAGCCCCCTGGCCCAGCTGCTGTACCAGCAGGTTCACTTTCAGACCCTGCAGCTCTTTCGCCCCCTTGAGGGCAGTGATCAGTGTTAAGGGCGATGCGGTAAGCATGGGCAAGCCCCCAGCACATCGCAGCGAGCTGCATCTCCCGGGGTTTGTCTGATTGGCAGCACACCTTTTCTAAACACTCCACCAGTTTATCAGGACTCTGCACTTGTTCGGCAGTGAGATCCCAAAGCATTGGGGGTGACCACTGACTCAGACACTTGCCTATCTTTTCCCACACACCTTGCCATTTATAACTATCTGTCCCCGGGGCAGGTTTCCGGGTGGTGCTATTGTTGGAGAAGTACCGCATGGCCCAAAACAAGATCTCACAGGCATTCAGAAAGCACAGAGCTGCAAGCACACTGTCCTGGGTGCTCCAGGGATAGCTGAAACTCTCAAAAACCGAGAGAATCTCTTCCCCTGGCTCACCCATAGAGGGGGTGAGACCCCAAACAAAAGACCAGGCAGCAAACAGGTATCGGTTCACCCCCACAAGCAGCGAAACGAGCCCATTATAAGCAGACAGTAACCAGTATAGCAAAATAAAGCCCTTGACACATTTTCCACCGACAATAAACGCCAGTACTAGGAGCACAGAGTGGACATGAGGATTAATCCAGCCCCACCACGCAAGCAAATTGCCCAGCATTGCAAACATTTCTTATCAAACAATACAAGTAAAACCAGAAAAAATTACACTTAAAAGATTGCTCTAACACACTTCTCCTTTTGTCCTTATTTCAGTCTTCTCCAGACTCACGTTGGGCGCCAAAGTTGTGGTGGTTTAGCCCCTGCCGGGGTCTGAGACCACGCGGCCGCTACCCCTCCCCCACAAAGGGAGTGAAAATACAAAGCCCCAAGACTGAAATAAGGAAAGGTTTAATACAACAATGCAATAGCAACACAACAAACAACAACAATAACAGTAATAGTGATAGCAATGAACAGAGCAAAATAGCTACCAAATACAGCAGTGAGAGGAGCAGATGTACAAAACCACGAGTGCACCACGCTCCCGTGCCAGGAAAAATGTGATCTGCCAGGATGTGACATCCGCATGGTATCTGAATAACCTGGCTAGAGCTCCCCCCCCACTGCTGGGGAAACTTAACCCTATCCTGGTTAAACCAGGACAGAGGACGAAACACGGTGGGAGGCCAGATGGAAGTAGAGTCCAGGAAAAATTGGAGGCTGAAATGGGATGGGAGGCCAAAAGTGGTGGGAGGTCAGAGGGAAGTAGAGACCAGAATAATTTGGAGGCCGAATCACGGTGGGAAGCCAGAGGGAAGTAGAGGCCAGGCAAAAAGGGGTGGGAGGCCGGTGAGAGTAGACGCCAGAAGAAATTGGAGGCCAAAATATGGCATGTTAGGGTTACGGTTAGGGGCATAGGGTTAGGGCCATAGGGTTAGGGTTTGCTTTTAAGGTTTAGATCTAGGGTTAGGGTTAGGGTCAGGTTTAGGGTTAGGGTTTGTTTTTTAGGTTTAGATGTAGGGTTAGGGTTTAGGGTTAAGTGGGGCTTAGGGTTAGGAGTTAGGGTTAGCGTTAGGAGTTAGGGTTAGCGTTTAGGGTTAGCGTTTAGGGGGGCTTAGGGTTAGGGGCATATGGTTAGGAGTTAGGGTTAGGTTTAGGGTTAGGGTTACGGTTGGGGCATAGGGTTAGCATTTAGGGTTAGGGTTATGGTTAGGGGCATAGGATTAGGTTTAGGGTTACGGTTTGGTTTTAATGTTTAGATCTAGGCTTAGGGTGAAGGGGGGCTTAGGGTTAGGGTTAGCGTTTAGGGTTAGGGGCATAGGGTTAGGGGCATAGGATTAGGTTTAGGGTTCTGGTTTGGTTTTAAGGTTTAGATCTAGGGTTACGGTTAGGGCTTAGGGTTAAGGGGGGGTTAGGGTTAGGAGTTAGGGTTAGCGTTAGAAGTTAGGGTTAGCGTTTAGAGTTAGGGTTATGGTTAGGGGCATAGGGTTAGGTTTAGGGTTCTGGTTTGGTTTTAATGTTTAGATCTAGGTTTAGGATTGGGGTTTAGGATTAGTCTTAGGAGTTAGGGTTAGCGTTAGGAGTTAGGGTTAGCGTTTAGGGTTAGGATTTAGGGTTGGGGTTACAGTTAGGGGCATAGGGTTAGGGTTAGCGTTATGTTTTGGTTTTAAGTTTTAAGGTCTAGGGTTAGGGCTTAGGGTTATGGTTTGGTTTTAAGGTTTAGATCTAGGGTTAGGGTTAGGGCTGTAGAGTTATGGTTTGGTTTTAAGGTTTAGATCTAGGGTTAGGGCTTAGGGTTAAGGGGGGGTTAGGGTTAGGAGTTGGCGGCTTAGGGTTAGGGGCTTACGGTTATGGTTTGGTTATAATGTTTAGATTTAGGGTTAGAGTTAGGGCTTAGGGTTAGAGTTAGGGCTTAGGGCTAAGGGGGGCTTAGGGTTAGCGGCTTAGGGTTAGCGGCTTAGGGTTATGGTTTGGTTTTAATGTTTAGGTCTAGGGTTAGGGCTTAGGTTGAAGGGCGGCTTAGGGTTACGGTTAGGAGTTAGGGTTAGCGTTAGGAGTTAGGGTTAGAGTTTAGGGTTAGGATTTAGGGTTGGGGTTACAGTTAGGGGCATAGGGTTAGGTTTAGGGTTCTGGTTTGGTTTTAAGGTTTAGATCTGGGGTTAGGGTTAGGGCTTACGGTCAAGGGGGGCTTAGGGTCAGGGTTAGGAGTTAGGGTTAGTATTAGGAGTTAGAGTTAGGGATTAGGGTTAGGGGCATAGGGTTAGATTTAGGGTTCTGGTTTGGTTTTAATGTTTAGATCTAGGGTTACGGTTAGGGCTTAGGGTTAAGGGGGGCTTAGGTTTAGGAGTTAGGGTTAGCGTTAGGAGTTAGGGTTAGCGTTTAGGGTTAGGGTTACGGTTAGGGGCATAGGGTTAGATTTAGGGTTTTGGTTTGATTTTAAGGTTTACATCTAGGGTTAGGGTTAGGAGGTAGGGTTAGCGTTTAGTGTTAGGGTTAGGGTTACGGTTAGGGCCATAGGGTTAGGTTTAGGGTTATGGTTTGGTTTTAATGTTTATATCTAGGGTTAGGGTTAGGGCTTAGGGTGAAGGGGGGATTAGGGTTAGGTTTAGGAGTTAGTGTTAGCGTTAGGAGTTAGGGTTAGCATTTAGGATTAAGGATTAGGGTTAGGGTTATGGTAAGGGGCATAGGGATAGGTTTATGGTTCTGGTTTGTTTTTAATGTTTAGATCTAGGCTTAGGTTTGGGGCATAGGGTTAGGATCTTGGTTTAGCGTTAGGAGTTAGGGTTAGCGTTTAGGGTTAGCGTTTAGGGTTAGCGTTTAGGGTTCTGGTTTGGTTTTAAGGTTTAGATCTAGGGTTAGGGTTAGGGCTTAGGGTTAAAGGGGGCTTAGGGTTAGGGTTAGGAGTTAGGGTTAGCGTTAGGAGTTAGGGTTAGCGTTTAGGGTTAGGGTTTAGGGTTGGGTTTACGGTTAGGGGCATAGGGTTAGGTTTAGGGTTCTGGTTTGGTTTTAAGATTTAGATCTAGGTTTACGGTCATGGTTAGGGTGAAGGGAGGCTTAGGCTTAGGGTTAGGACTTAGGGTTAGCGTTAGGAGTTAGGGTTAGCATTTAGGGTTAGCGTTTAGTGTTAGGGTTATGGTTAGGGGCATAGGGTTATGTTTAGGGTTCTGGTTTGGTTTTAAGGTTTAGATCTAGGCTTAGGTTTGGCGCATAGGGTTAGGATCTAGGGTTAGCGTTAGGAGTTAGGGTTAGCGTTTAGGGTTGGGGTTACGGTTGGGGCATAGTGTTAGGTTTAGGGTTATGGTTTGGTTTTAAGGTTTAGATCTAGGGTTAGGGTAAGGGCTTAGGGTTATGGTTTGGTTTTAAGGTTTAGATCAAGGGTTAGGGATAGGGCTTAGTGTTCTGGTTTTGTTTTAAGGTTTAGATCTAGGGTTAGGGTTAGGGCTTAGGGTTATGTTTTGTTTTTAAGGTTTAGATCTAGGGTTAGGGCTTAGGGTTATGGTTTGGTTTTAAGGTTTAGATCTAGGGTTAGGGTTAGGGCTGTAGGGTTATGGTTTGGTTTTAAGGTTTAGATCTAGGGTTAGGGCTTAGGGTTAAGGGGGGGTTAGGGTTAGGAGTTGGCGGCTTAGGGTTAGGGGCTTACGGTTATGGTTTGGTTATAATGTTTAGATCTAGGGTTAGAGTTAGGGCTTACGGTTAGAGTTAGGGCTTAGGGCTAAGGGGGGCTTAGGGTTAGCGGCTTAGGGTTAGCGGCTTAGGGTTATGGTTTGGTTTTAATGTTTAGGTCTAGGGTTAGGGCTTAGGTTGAAGGGTGGCTTAGGGTTACGGTTAGGAGTTAGGGTTAGCGTTAGAGTTTAGGGTTAGGATTTAGGGTTGGGGTTACAGTTAGGGGCATAGGGTTAGGTTTAGGGTTCTGGTTTGGTTTTAAGGTTTAGATCTGGGGATAGGGTTAGGGCTTACGGTCAAGGGGGGCTTAGGGTTAGGGTTAGGAGTTAGGGTTAGTATTAGGAGTTAGAGTTAGGGATTAGGGTTAGGGTTACGGTTAGGGGCATAGGGTTAGATTTAGGGTTATGGTTTGGTTTTAATGTTTAGATCTAGGGTTACGGTTAGGGCTTAGGGTTAAGGGGGGCTTAGTTTTAGGAGTTAGGGTTAGCGTTAGGAGTTAGGGTTAGCGTTTAGGGTTAGGGTTACGGTTAGGGGCATAGGGATAGGTTTATGGTTCTGGTTTGTTTTTAATGTTTAGATCTAGGCTTAGGTTTGGGGCATAGGGTTAGGATCTTGGTTTAGCGTTAGGAGTTAGGGTTAGCGTTTAGGGTTAGCGTTTAGGGTTAGCGTTTAGGGTTCTGGTTTGGTTTTAAGGTTTAGATCTAGGGTTAGGGTTAGGGCTTAGGGTTAAAGGGGCTTAGGGTTAGGAGTTAGGGTTAGCGTTAGGAGTTAGGGTTAGCGTTTAGGGTTAGGGTTTAGGGTTGGGTTTACGGTTAGGGGCATAGGGTTAGGTTTAGGGTTCTGGTTTGGTTTTAAGGTTTAGATCTAGGTTTACGGTCATGGTTAGGGTGAAGGGAGGCTTAGGCTTAGGGTTAGGACTTAGGGTTAGCGTTAGGAGTTAGGGTTAGCGTTTAGGGTTAGCGTTTAGAGTTAGGGTTATGGTTAGGGGCATAGGGTTATGTTTAGGGTTCTGGTTTGGTTTTAAGGTTTAGATCTAGGCTTAGGTTTGGCGCATAGGGTTAGGATCTAGGGTTAGCGTTAGGAGTTAGGGTTAGCGTTTAGGGTTGGGGTTACGGTTGGGGCATAGGGTTAGGTTTAGGGTTATGGTTTGGTTTTAAGGTTTAGATCTAGGGTTAGGGTAAGGGCTTAGGGTTATGGTTTGGTTTTAAGGTTTAGATCAAGGGTTAGGGATAGGGCTTAGTGTTCTGGTTTTGTTTTAAGGTTTAGATCTAGGGTTAGGGTTAGGGCTTAGGGTTATGTTTTGTTTTTAAGGTTTAGATCTAGGGTTAGGGCTTAGGGTTATGGTTTGGTTTTAAGGTTTAGATCTAGGGTTAGGGTTAGGGCTGTAGGGTTATGGTTTGGTTTTAAGGTTTAGATCTAGGGTTAGGGCTTAGGGTTAAGGGGGGGTTAGGGTTAGGAGTTGGCGGCTTAGGGTTAGGGGCTTACGGTTATGGTTTGGTTATAATGTTTAGATCTAGGGTTAGAGTTAGGGCTTAGGGTTAGAGTTAGGGCTTAGGGCTAAGGGGGGCTTAGGGTTAGCGGCTTAGGGTTAGCGGCTTAGGGTTATGGTTTGGTTTTAATGTTTAGGTCTAGGGTTAGGGCTTAGGTTGAAGGGCGGCTTAGGGTTACGGTTAGGAGTTAGGGTTAGCGTTAGAGTTTAGGGTTAGGATTTAGGGTTGGGGTTACAGTTAGGGGCATAGGGTTAGGTTTAGGGTTCTGGTTTGGTTTTAAGGTTTAGATCTGGGGTTAGGGTTAGGGCTTACGGTCAAGGGGGGCTTAGGGTTAGGGTTAGGAGTTAGGGTTAGTATTAGGAGTTAGAGTTAGGGATTAGGGTTAGGGTTACAGTTAGGGGCATAGGGTTAGATTTAGGGTTCTGGTTTGGTTTTAATGTTTAGATCTAGGGTTACGGTTAGGGCTTAGGGTTAAGGGGGGCTTAGGTTTAGGAGTTAGGGTTAGCGTTAGGAGTTAGGGTTAGCGTTTAGGGTTAGGGTTACGGTTAGGGGCATAGGGTTAGGGGCATAGGGTTAGATTTAGGGTTATGGTTTGATTTTAAGGTTTACATCTAGGGTTAGGGTTAGGAGGTAGGGTTAGCGTTTAGTGTTAGGGTTAGGGTTACGGTTAGGGCCATAGGGTTAGGTTTAGGGTTATGGTTTGGTTTTAATGTTTATATCTAGGGTTAGGGTTAGGGCTTAGGGTGAAGGGGGGATTAGGGTTAGGTTTAGGAGTTAGGGTTATAGCGTTAGGAGTTAGGGTTAGCGTTTAGGATTAAGGATTAGGGTTAGGGTTATGGTAAGGGGCATAGGGATAGGTTTATGGTTCTGGTTTGTTTTTAATGTTTAGATCTAGGCTTAGGTTTGGGGCATAGGGTTAGGATCTTGGTTTAGCGTTAGGAGTTAGGGTTAGCGTTTAGGGTTAGCGTTTAGGGTTAGCGTTTAGGGTTCTGGTTTGGTTTTAAGGTTTAGATCTAGGGTTAGGGTTAGGGCTTAGGGTTAAAGGGGGCTTAGGGTTAGGGTTAGGAGTTAGGGTTAGCGTTAGGAGTTAGGGTTAGCGTTTAGGGTTAGGGTTTAGGGTTGGGTTTACGGTTAGGGGCATAGGGTTAGGTTTAGGGTTCTGGTTTGGTTTTAAGATTTAGATCTAGGTTTACGGTCATGGTTAGGGTGAAGGGAGGCTTAGGCTTAGGGTTAGGACTTAGGGTTAGCGTTAGGAGTTAGGATTAGCGTTTAGGGTTAGCGTTTAGAGTTAGGGTTATGGTTAGGGGCATAGGGTTATGTTTAGGGTTCTGGTTTGGTTTTAAGGTTTAGATCTAGGCTTAGGTTTGGCGCATAGGGTTAGGATCTAGGGTTAGCGTTAGGAGTTAGGGTTAGCGTTTAGGATTGGGGTTACAGTTGGGGCATAGGGTTAGGTTTAGGGTTATGGTTTGGTTTTAAGGTTTAGATCTAGGGTTAGGGTAAGGGCTTAGGGTTATGGTTTGGTTTTAAGGTTTAGATCAAGGGTTAGGGATAGGGCTTAGTGTTCTGGTTTTGTTTTAAGGTTTAGATCTAGGGTTAGGGTTAGGGCTTAGGGTTATGTTTTGTTTTTAAGGTTTAGATCTAGGGTTAGGGCTTAGGGTTATGGTTTGGTTTTAAGGTTTAGATCTAGGGTTAGGGTTAGGGCTGTAGGGTTATGGTTTGGTTTTAAGGTTTAGATCTAGGGTTAGGGCTTAGGGTTAAGGGGGGGTTAGGGTTAGGAGTTGGCGGCTTAGGGTTAGGGGCTTACGGTTATGGTTTGGTTATAATGTTTAGATTTAGGGTTAGAGTTAGGGCTTAGGGTTAGAGTTAGGGCTTAGGGCTAAGGGGGGCTTAGGGTTAGCGGCTTAGGGTTAGCGGCTTAGGGTTATGGTTTGGTTTTAATGTTTAGGTCTAGGGTTAGGGCTTAGGTTGAAGGGCGGCTTAGGGTTACGGTTAGGAGTTAGGGTTAGCGTTAGAGTTTAGGGTTAGGATTTAGGGTTGGGGTTACAGTTAGGGGCATAGGGTTAGGTTTAGGGTTCTGGTTTGGTTTTAAGGTTTAGATCTGGGGTTAGGGTTAGGGCTTACGGTCAAGGGGGGCTTAGGGTTAGGGTTAGGAGTTAGGGTTAGTATTAGGAGTTAGGGTTAGAGTTTAGGGTTAGGATTTAGGGTTGGGGTTACAGTTAGGGGCATAGGGTTAGGTTTAGGGTTCTGGTTTGGTTTTAAGGTTTAGATCTGGGGTTAGGTTTAGGGCTTACGGTCAAGGGGGGCTTAGGGTTAGGGTTAGGAGTTAGGGTTATTATTAGGAGTTAGAGTTAGGGATTAGGGTTAGGGTTACGGTTAGGGGCATAGGGTTAGATTTAGGGTTCTGGTTTGGTTTTAATGTTTAGATCTAGGGTTACGGTTAGGGCTTAGGGTTAAGGGGGGCTTAGGTTTAGGAGTTAGGGTTAGCGTTAGGAGTTAGGGTTAGCGTTTAGGGTTAGGGTTACGGTTAGGGGCATAGGGTTAGGGGCATAGGGTTAGATTTAGGGTTATGGTTTGATTTTAAGGTTTACATCTAGGGTTAGGGTTAGGAGGTAGGGTTAGCATTTAGTGTTAGGGTTAGGGTTACGGTTAGGGCCATAGGGTTAGGTTTAGGGTTATGGTTTGGTTTTAATGTTTATATCTAGGGTTAGGGTTAGGGCTTAGGGTGAAGGGGGGATTAGGGTTAGGTTTAGGAGTTAGGGTTAGCGTTAGGAGTTAGGGTTAGCGTTTAGGATTAAGGATTAGGGTTAGGGTTATGGTAAGGGGCATAGGGATAGGTTTATGGTTCTGGTTTGTTTTTAATGTTTAGATCTAGGCTTAGGTTTGGGGCATAGGGTTAGGATCTTGGTTTAGCGTTAGGAGTTAGGGTTAGCGTTTAGGGTTAGCGTTTAGGGTTAGCGTTTAGGGTTCTGGTTTGGTTTTAAGGTTTAGATCTAGGGTTAGGGTTAGGGCTTAGGGTTAAAGGGGGCTTAGGGTTAGGGTTAGGAGTTAGGGTTAGCGTTAGGAGTTAGGGTTAGCGTTTAGGGTTAGGGTTTAGGGTTGGGTTTACGGTTAGGGGCATAGGGTTAGGTTTAGGGTTCTGGTTTGGTTTTAAGGTTTAGATCTAGGTTTACGGTCATGGTTAGGGTGAAGGGAGGCTTAGGCTTAGGGTTAGGACTTAGGGTTAGCGTTAGGAGTTAGGGTTAGCGTTTAGGGTTAGCGTTTAGAGTTAGGGTTATGGTTAGGGGCATAGGGTTATGTTTAGGGTTCTGGTTTGGTTTTAAGGTTTAGATCTAGGCTTAGGTTTGGCGCATAGGGTTAGGATCTAGGGTTAGCGTTAGGAGTTAGGGTTAGCGTTTAGGGTTGGGGTTACGGTTGGGGCATAGGGTTAGGTTTAGGGTTATGGTTTGGTTTTAAGGTTTAGATCTAGGGTTAGGGTAAGGGCTTAGGGTTATGGTTTGGTTTTAAGGTTTAGATCAAGGGTTAGGGATAGGGCTTAGTGTTCTGGTTTTGTTTTAAGGTTTAGATCTAGGGTTAGGGTTAGGGCTTAGGGTTATGTTTTGTTTTTAAGGTTTAGATCTAGGGTTAGGGCTTAGGGTTATGGTTTGGTTTTAAGGTTTAGATCTAGGGTTAGGGTTAGGGCTGTAGGGTTATGGTTTGGTTTTAAGGTTTAGATCTAGGGTTAGGGCTTAGGGTTAAGGGGGGGTTAGGGTTAGGAGTTGGCGGCTTAGGGTTAGGGGCTTACGGTTATGGTTTGGTTATAATGTTTAGATCTAGGGTTAGAGTTAGGGCTTAGGGTTAGAGTTAGGGCTTAGGGCTAAGGGGGGCTTAGGGTTAGCGGCTTAGGGTTAGCGGCTTAGGGTTATGGTTTGGTTTTAATGTTTAGGTCTAGGGTTAGGGCTTAGGTTGAAGGGCGGCTTAGGGTTACGGTTAGGAGTTAGGGTTAGCGTTAGAGTTTAGGGTTAGGATTTAGGGTTGGGGTTACAGTTAGGGGCATAGGGTTAGGTTTAGGGTTCTGGTTTGGTTTTAAGGTTTAGATCTGGGGTTAGGGTTAGGGCTTACGGTCAAGGGGGGCTTAGGGTTAGGGTTAGGAGTTAGGGTTAGTATTAGGAGTTAGAGTTAGGGATTAGGGTTAGGGTTACGGTTAGGGGCATAGGGTTAGATTTAGGGTTCTGGTTTGGTTTTAATGTTTAGATCTAGGGTTACGGTTAGGGCTTAGGGTTAAGGGGGGCTTAGGTTTAGGAGTTAGGGTTAGCGTTAGGAGTTAGGGTTAGCGTTTAGGGTTAGGGTTACGGTTAGGGGCATAGGGTTAGGGGCATAGGGTTAGATTTAGGGTTATGGTTTGATTTTAAGGTTTACATCTAGGGTTAGGGTTAGGAGGTAGGGTTAGCATTTAGTGTTAGGGTTAGGGTTACGGTTAGGGCCATAGGGTTAGGTTTAGGGTTATGGTTTGGTTTTAATGTTTATATCTAGGGTTAGGGTTAGGGCTTAGGGTGAAGGGGGGATTAGGGTTAGGTTTAGGAGTTAGGGTTAGCGTTAGGAGTTAGGGTTAGCGTTTAGGATTAAGGATTAGGGTTAGGGTTATGGTAAGGGGCATAGGGATAGGTTTATGGTTCTGGTTTGTTTTTAATGTTTAGATCTAGGCTTAGGTTTGGGGCATAGGGTTAGGATCTTGGTTTAGCGTTAGGAGTTAGGGTTAGCGTTTAGGGTTAGCGTTTAGGGTTAGCGTTTAGGGTTCTGGTTTGGTTTTAAGGTTTAGATCTAGGGTTAGGGTTAGGGCTTAGGGTTAAAGGGGGCTTAGGGTTAGGGTTAGGAGTTAGGGTTAGCGTTAGGAGTTAGGGTTAGCGTTTAGGGTTAGGGTTTAGGGTTGGGTTTACGGTTAGGGGCATAGGGTTAGGTTTAGGGTTCTGGTTTGGTTTTAAGATTTAGATCTAGGTTTACGGTCATGGTTAGGGTGAAGGGAGGCTTAGGCTTAGGGTTAGGACTTAGGGTTAGCGTTAGGAGTTAGGATTAGCGTTTAGGGTTAGCGTTTAGAGTTAGGGTTATGGTTAGGGGCATAGGGTTATGTTTAGGGTTCTGGTTTGGTTTTAAGGTTTAGATCTAGGCTTAGGTTTGGCGCATAGGGTTAGGATCTAGGGTTAGCGTTAGGAGTTAGGGTTAGCGTTTAGGGTTGGGGTTACAGTTGGGGCATAGGGTTAGGTTTAGGGTTATGGTTTGGTTTTAAGGTTTAGATCTAGGGTTAGGGTAAGGGCTTAGGGTTATGGTTTGGTTTTAAGGTTTAGATCAAGGGTTAGGGATAGGGCTTAGTGTTCTGGTTTTGTTTTAAGGTTTAGATCTAGGGTTAGGGTTAGGGCTTAGGGTTATGTTTTGTTTTTAAGGTTTAGATCTAGGGTTAGGGCTTAGGGTTATGGTTTGGTTTTAAGGTTTAGATCTAGGGTTAGGGTTAGCGCTGTAGGGTTATGGTTTGGTTTTAAGGTTTAGATCTAGGGTTAGGGCTTAGGGTTAAGGGGGGGTTAGGGTTAGGAGTTGGCGGCTTAGGGTTAGGGGCTTACGGTTATGGTTTGGTTATAATGTTTAGATTTAGGGTTAGAGTTAGGGCTTAGGGTTAGAGTTAGGGCTTAGGGCTAAGGGGGGCTTAGGGTTAGCGGCTTAGGGTTAGCGGCTTAGGGTTATGGTTTGGTTTTAATGTTTAGGTCTAGGGTTAGGGCTTAGGTTGAAGGGCGGCTTAGGGTTACGGTTAGGAGTTAGGGTTAGCGTTAGGAGTTAGGGTTAGAGTTTAGGGTTAGGATTTAGGGTTGGGGTTACAGTTATGGGCATAGGGTTAGGTTTAGGGTTCTGGTTTGGTTTTAAGGTTTAGATCTGGGGTTAGGTTTAGGGCTTACGGTCAAGGGGGGCTTAGGGTTAGGGTTAGGAGTTAGGGTTAGTATTAGGAGTTAGAGTTAGGGATTAGGGTTAGGGTTACGGTTAGGGGCATAGGGTTAGATTTAGGGTTCTGGTTTGGTTTTAATGTTTAGATCTAGGGTTACGGTTAGGGCTTAGGGTTAAGGGGGGCTTAGGTTTAGGAGTTAGGGTTAGCGTTAGGAGTTAGGGTTAGCGTTTAGGGTTAGGGTTACGGTTAGGGGCATAGGGTTAGGTTTAGGTTTCTGGTTTGGTTTTAAGATTTAGATCTAGGTTTACGGTCATGGTTAGGGTGAAGGGAGGCTTAGGCTTAGGGTTAGGACTTAGGGTTAGCGTTAGGAGTTAGGGTTAGCGTTTAGGGTTAGCGTTTAGAGTTAGGGTTATGGTTAGGGGCATAGGGTTATGTTTAGGGTTCTGGTTTGGTTTTAAGGTTTAGATCTAGGCTTAGGTTTGGCGCATAGGGTTAGGATCTAGGGTTAGCGTTAGGAGTTAGGGTTAGCGTTTAGGGTTGGGGTTACGGTTGGGGCATAGGGTTAGGTTTAGGGTTATGGTTTGGTTTTAAGGTTTAGATCTAGGGTTAGGGTAAGGGCTTAGGGTTATGGTTTGGTTTTAAGGTTTAGATCAAGGGTTAGGGATAGGGCTTAGTGTTCTGGTTTTGTTTTAAGGTTTAGATCTAGGGTTAGGGTTAGGGCTTAGGGTTATGTTTTGTTTTTAAGGTTTAGATCTAGGGTTAGGGCTTAGGGTTATGGTTTGGTTTTAAGGTTTAGATCTAGGGTTAGGGTTAGGGCTGTAGGGTTATGGTTTGGTTTTAAGGTTTAGATCTAGGGTTAGGGCTTAGGGTTAAGGGGGGGTTAGGGTTAGGAGTTGGCGGCTTAGGGTTAGGGGCTTACGGTTATGGTTTGGTTATAATGTTTAGATCTAGGGTTAGAGTTAGGGCTTAGGGTTAGAGTTAGGGCTTAGGGCTAAGGGGGGCTTAGGGTTAGCGGCTTAGGGTTAGCGGCTTAGGGTTATGGTTTGGTTTTAATGTTTAGGTCTAGGGTTAGGGCTTAGGTTGAAGGGCGGCTTAGGGTTACGGTTAGGAGTTAGGGTTAGCGTTAGAGTTTAGGGTTAGGATTTAGGGTTGGGGTTACAGTTAGGGGCATAGGGTTAGGTTTAGGGTTCTGGTTTGGTTTTAAGGTTTAGATCTGGGGTTAGGGTTAGGGCTTACGGTCAAGGGGGGCTTAGGGTTAGGGTTAGGAGTTAGGGTTAGTATTAGGAGTTAGAGTTAGGGATTAGGGTTAGGGTTACGGTTAGGGGCATAGGGTTAGATTTAGGGTTCTGGTTTGGTTTTAATGTTTAGATCTAGGGTTACGGTTAGGGCTTAGGGTTAAGGGGGGCTTAGGTTTAGGAGTTAGGGTTAGCGTTAGGAGTTAGGGTTAGCGTTTAGGGTTAGGGTTACGGTTAGGGGCATAGGGTTAGGGGCATAGGGTTAGATTTAGGGTTATGGTTTGATTTTAAGGTTTACATCTAGGTTTAGGGTTAGGAGGTAGGGTTAGCGTTTAGTGTTAGGGTTAGGGTTACGGTTAGGGCCATAGGGTTAGGTTTAGGGTTATGGTTTGGTTTTAATGTTTATATCTAGGGTTAGGGTTAGGGCTTAGGGTGAAGGGGGGATTAGGGTTAGGTTTAGGAGTTAGGGTTAGCGTTAGGAGTTAGGGTTAGCGTTTAGGATTAAGGATTAGGGTTAGGGTTATGGTAAGGGGCATAGGGATAGGTTTATGGTTCTGGTTTGTTTTTAATGTTTAGATCTAGGCTTAGGTTTGGGGCATAGGGTTAGGATCTTGGTTTAGCGTTAGGAGTTAGGGTTAGCGTTTAGGGTTAGCGTTTAGGGTTAGCGTTTAGGGTTCTGGTTTGGTTTTAAGGTTTAGATCTAGGGTTAGGGTTAGGGCTTAGGGTTAAAGGGGGCTTAGGGTTAGGGTTAGGAGTTAGGGTTAGCGTTAGGAGTTAGGGTTAGCGTTTAGGGTTAGGGTTTAGGGTTGGGTTTACGGTTAGGGGCATAGGGTTAGGTTTAGGGTTCTGGTTTGGTTTTAAGATTTAGATCTAGGTTTACGGTCATGGTTAGGGTGAAGGGAGGCTTAGGCTTAGGGTTAGGACTTAGGGTTAGCGTTAGGAGTTAGGATTAGCGTTTAGGGTTAGCGTTTAGAGTTAGGGTTATGGTTAGGGGCATAGGGTTATGTTTAGGGTTCTGGTTTGGTTTTAAGGTTTAGATCTAGGCTTAGGTTTGGCGCATAGGGTTAGGATCTAGGGTTAGCGTTAGGAGTTAGGGTTAGCGTTTAGGGTTGGGGTTACGGTTGGGGCATAGGGTTAGGTTTAGGGTTATGGTTTGGTTTTAAGGTTTAGATCTAGGGTTAGGGTAAGGGCTTAGGGTTATGGTTTGGTTTTAAGGTTTAGATCAAGGGTTAGGGATAGGGCTTAGTGTTCTGGTTTTGTTTTAAGGTTTAGATCTAGGGTTAGGGTTAGGGCTTAGGGTTATGTTTTGTTTTTAAGGTTTAGATCTAGGGTTAGGGCTTAGGGTTATGGTTTGGTTTTAAGGTTTAGATCTAGGGTTAGGGTTAGGGCTGTAGGGTTATGGTTTGGTTTTAAGGTTTAGATCTAGGGTTAGGGCTTAGGGTTAAGGGGGGGTTAGGGTTAGGAGTTGGCGGCTTAGGGTTAGGGGCTTACGGTTATGGTTTGGTTATAATGTTTAGATTTAGGGTTAGAGTTAGGGCTTAGGGTTAGAGTTAGGGCTTAGGGCTAAGGGGGGCTTAGGGTTAGCGGCTTAGGGTTAGCGGCTTAGGGTTATGGTTTGGTTTTAATGTTTAGGTCTAGGGTTAGGGCTTAGGTTGAAGGGCGGCTTAGGGTTACGGTTAGGAGTTAGGGTTAGCGTTAGAGTTTAGGGTTAGGATTTAGGGTTGGGGTTACAGTTAGGGGCATAGGGTTAGGTTTAGGGTTCTGGTTTGGTTTTAAGGTTTAGATCTGGGGTTAGGGTTAGGGCTTACGGTCAAGGGGGGCTTAGGGTTAGGGTTAGGAGTTAGGGTTAGTATTAGGAGTTAGGGTTAGAGTTTAGGGTTAGGATTTAGGGTTGGGGTTACAGTTAGGGGCATAGGGTTAGGTTTAGGGTTCTGGTTTGGTTTTAAGGTTTAGATCTGGGGTTAGGTTTAGGGCTTACGGTCAAGGGGGGCTTAGGGTTAGGGTTAGGAGTTAGGGTTATTATTAGGAGTTAGAGTTAGGGATTAGGGTTAGGGTTACGGTTAGGGGCATAGGGTTAGATTTAGGGTTCTGGTTTGGTTTTAATGTTTAGATCTAGGGTTACGGTTAGGGCTTAGGGTTAAGGGGGGCTTAGGTTTAGGAGTTAGGGTTAGCGTTAGGAGTTAGGGTTAGCGTTTAGGGTTAGGGTTACGGTTAGGGGCATAGGGTTAGGGGCATAGGGTTAGATTTAGGGTTATGGTTTGATTTTAAGGTTTACATCTAGGGTTAGGGTTAGGAGGTAGGGTTAGCATTTAGTGTTAGGGTTAGGGTTACGGTTAGGGCCATAGGGTTAGGTTTAGGGTTATGGTTTGGTTTTAATGTTTATATCTAGGGTTAGGGTTAGGGCTTAGGGTGAAGGGGGGATTAGGGTTAGGTTTAGGAGTTAGGGTTAGCGTTAGGAGTTAGGGTTAGCGTTTAGGATTAAGGATTAGGGTTAGGGTTATGGTAAGGGGCATAGGGATAGGTTTATGGTTCTGGTTTGTTTTTAATGTTTAGATCTAGGCTTAGGTTTGGGGCATAGGGTTAGGATCTTGGTTTAGCGTTAGGAGTTAGGGTTAGCGTTTAGGGTTAGCGTTTAGGGTTAGCGTTTAGGGTTCTGGTTTGGTTTTAAGGTTTAGATCTAGGGTTAGGGTTAGGGCTTAGGGTTAAAGGGGGCTTAGGGTTAGGGTTAGGAGTTAGGGTTAGCGTTAGGAGTTAGGGTTAGCGTTTAGGGTTAGGGTTTAGGGTTGGGTTTACGGTTAGGGGCATAGGGTTAGGTTTAGGGTTCTGGTTTGGTTTTAAGATTTAGATCTAGGTTTACGGTCATGGTTAGGGTGAAGGGAGGCTTAGGCTTAGGGTTAGGACTTAGGGTTAGCGTTAGGAGTTAGGATTAGCGTTTAGGGTTAGCGTTTAGAGTTAGGGTTATGGTTAGGGGCATAGGGTTATGTTTAGGGTTCTGGTTTGGTTTTAAGGTTTAGATCTAGGCTTAGGTTTGGCGCATAGGGTTAGGATCTAGGGTTAGCGTTAGGAGTTAGGGTTAGCGTTTATGGTTGGGGTTACGGTTGGGGCATAGGGTTAGGTTTAGGGTTATGGTTTGGTTTTAAGGTTTAGATCTAGGGTTAGGGTAAGGGCTTAGGGTTATGGTTTGGTTTTAAGGTTTAGATCAAGGGTTAGGGATAGGGCTTAGTGTTCTGGTTTTGTTTTAAGGTTTAGATCTAGGGTTAGGGTTAGGGCTTAGGGTTATGTTTTGTTTTTAAGGTTTAGATCTAGGGTTAGGGCTTAGGGTTATGGTTTGGTTTTAAGGTTTAGATCTAGGGTTAGGGTTAGGGCTGTAGGGTTATGGTTTGGTTTTAAGGTTTAGATCTAGGGTTAGGGCTTAGGGTTAAGGGGGGGTTAGGGTTAGGAGTTGGCGGCTTAGGGTTAGGGGCTTACGGTTATGGTTTGGTTATAATGTTTAGATTTAGTGTTA
Organism: Strix uralensis; assembly: GCF_047716275.1. NCBI lineage: Eukaryota > Metazoa > Chordata > Aves > Strigiformes > Strigidae > Strix > Strix uralensis. The sequence continues at coordinate 5,055,221 of NC_133972.1, read as the reverse complement.
GAGTTAGGGCTTAGGGTTAGAGTTAGGGCTTAGGGCTAAGGGGGGCTTAGGGTTAGTGGCTTAGGGTTAGCGGCTTAGGGTTATGGTTTGGCTTTAATGTTTAGGTCTAGGGTTAGGGCTTAGGTTGAAGGGCGGCTTAGGGTTACGGTTAGGAGTTAGGGTTAGCGTTAGGAGTTAGGGTTAGAGTTTAGGGTTAGGATTTAGGGTTGGGGTTACAGTTAGGGGCATAGGGTTAGGTTTAGGGTTCTGGTTTGGTTTTAAGGTTTAGATCTGGGGTTAGGGTTAGGGCTTACGGTCAAGGGGGGCTTAGGGTTAGGAGTTAGGGTTAGTATTAGGAGTTAGAGTTAGGGATTAGGGTTAGGGTTACGGTTAGGGGCATAGGGTTAGATTTAGGGTTCTGGTTTGGTTTTAATGTTTAGATCTAGGGTTACGGTTAGGGCTTAGGGTTAAGGGGGGCTTAGGTTTAGGAGTTAGGGTTAGCGTTAGGAGTTAGGGTTAGCGTTTAGGGTTAGGGTTACGGTTAGGGGCATAGGGTTAGGGGCATAGGGTTAGATTTAGGGTTATGGTTTGATTTTAAGGTTTACATCTAGGGTTAGGGTTAGGAGGTAGGGTTAGCGTTTAGTGTTAGGGTTAGGGTTACGGTTAGGGCCATAGGGTTAGGTTTAGGGTTATGGTTTGGTTTTAATGTTTATATCTAGGGTTAGGGTTAGGGCTTAGGGTGAAGGGGGGATTAGGGTTAGGGTTAGCGTTAGGAGTTAGGGTTAGCGTTTAGGATTAAGGATTAGGGTTAGGGTTATGGTAAGGGGCATAGGGATAGGTTTATGGTTCTGGTTTGTTTTTAATGTTTAGATCTAGGCTTAGGTTTGGGGCATAGGGTTAGGATCTTGGTTTAGCGTTAGGAGTTAGGGTTAGCGTTTAGGGTTAGCGTTTAGGGTTCTGGTTTGGTTTTAAGGTTTAGATCTAGGGTTAGGGTTAGGGCTTAGGGTTAAAGGGGGCTTAGGGTTAGGAGTTAGGGTTAGCGTTAGGAGTTAGGGTTAGCGTTTAGGGTTAGGGTTTAGGGTTGGGTTTACGGTTAGGGGCATAGGGTTAGGTTTAGGGTTCTGGTTTGGTTTTAAGATTTAGATCTAGGTTTACGGTCATGGTTAGGGTGAAGGGAGGCTTAAGCTTAGGGTTAGGACTTAGGGTTAGCGTTAGGAGTTAGGATTAGCGTTTAGGGTTAGCGTTTAGAGTTAGGGTTATGGTTAGGGGCATAGGGTTATGTTTAGGGTTCTGGTTTGGTTTTAAGGTTTAGATCTAGGCTTAGGTTTGGCGCATAGGGTTAGGATCTAGGGTTAGCGTTAGGAGTTAGGGTTAGCGTTTAGGGTTGGGGTTACGGTTGGGGCATAGGGTTAGGTTTAGGGTTATGGTTTGGTTTTAAGGTTTAGATCTAGGGTTAGGGTAAGGGCTTAGGGTTATGGTTTTGTTTTAAGGTTTAGATCAAGGGTTAGGGATAGGGCTTAGTGTTCTGGTTTTGTTTTAAGGTTTAGATCTAGGGTTAGGGTTAGGGCTTAGGGTTATGTTTTGTTTTTAAGGTTTAGATCTAGGGTTAGGGCTTAGGGTTATGGTTTGGTTTTAAGGTTTAGATCTAGGGTTAGGGTTAGGGCTGTAGGGTTATGGTTTGGTTTTAAGGTTTAGATCTAGGGTTAGGGCTTAGGGTTAAGGGGGGGTTAGGGTTAGGAGTTGGCGGCTTAGGGTTAGGGGCTTACGGTTATGGTTTGGTTATAATGTTTAGATCTAGGGTTAGAGTTAGGGCTTAGGGTTAGAGTTAGGGCTTAGGGCTAAGGGGGGCTTAGGGTTAGCGGCTTAGGGTTAGCGGCTTAGGGTTATGGTTTGGTTTTAATGTTTAGGTCTAGGGTTAGGGCTTAGGTTGAAGGGCGGCTTAGGGTTACGGTTAGGAGTTAGGGTTAGCGTTAGGAGTTAGGGTTAGAGTTTAGGGTTAGGATTTAGGGTTGGGGTTACAGTTAGGGGCATAGGGTTAGGTTTAGGGTTCTGGTTTGGTTTTAAGGTTTAGATCTGGGGTTAGGGTTAGGGCTTACGGTCAAGGGGGGCTTAGGGTTAGGGTTAGGAGTTAGGGTTAGTATTAGGAGTTAGAGTTAGGGATTAGGGTTAGGGTTACGGTTAGGGGCATAGGGTTAGATTTAGGGTTCTGGTTTGGTTTTAATGTTTAGATCTAGGGTTACGGTTAGGGCTTAGGGTTAAGGGGGGCTTAGGTTTAGGAGTTAGGGTTAGCGTTAGGAGTTAGGGTTAGCGTTTAGGGTTAGGGTTACGGTTAGGGGCATAGGGTTAGGGGCATAGGGTTAGATTTAGGGTTATGGTTTGATTTTAAGGTTTACATCTAGGTTTAGGGTTAGGAGGTAGGGTTAGCGTTTAGTGTTAGGGTTAGGGTTACGGTTAGGGCCATAGGGTTAGGTTTAGGGTTATGGTTTGGTTTTAATGTTTATATCTAGGGTTAGGGTTAGGGCTTAGGGTGAAGGGGGGATTAGGGTTAGGGTTAGCGTTAGGAGTTAGGGTTAGCGTTTAGGATTAAGGATTAGGGTTAGGGTTATGGTAAGGGGCATAGGGATAGGTTTATGGTTCTGGTTTGTTTTTAATGTTTAGATCTAGGCTTAGGTTTGGGGCATAGGGTTAGGATCTTGGTTTAGCGTTAGGAGTTAGGGTTAGCGTTTAGGGTTAGCGTTTAGGGTTCTGGTTTGGTTTTAAGGTTTAGATCTAGGGTTAGGGTTAGGGCTTAGGGTTAAAGGGGGCTTAGGGTTAGGGTTAGGAGTTAGGGTTAGCGTTAGGAGTTAGGGTTAGCGTTTAGGGTTAGGGTTTAGGGTTGGGTTTACGGTTAGGGGCATAGGGTTAGGTTTAGGTTTCTGGTTTGGTTTTAAGATTTAGATCTAGGTTTACGGTCATGGTTAGGGTGAAGGGAGGCTTAGGCTTAGGGTTAGGACTTAGGGTTAGCGTTAGGAGTTAGGGTTAGCGTTTAGGGTTAGCGTTTAGAGTTAGGGTTATGGTTAGGGGCATAGGGTTATGTTTAGGGTTCTGGTTTGGTTTTAAGGTTTAGATCTAGGCTTAGGTTTGGCGCATAGGGTTAGGATCTAGGGTTAGCGTTAGGAGTTAGGGTTAGCGTTTAGGGTTGGGGTTACGGTTGGGGCATAGGGTTAGGTTTAGGGTTATGGTTTGGTTGTAAGGTTTAGATCTAGGGTTAGGGTAAGGGCTTAGGGTTATGGTTTGGTTTTAAGGTTTAGATCAAGGGTTAGGGATAGGGCTTAGTGTTCTGGTTTTGTTTTAAGGTTTAGATCTAGGGTTAGGGTTAGGGCTTAGGGTTATGTTTTGGTTTTAAGGTTTAGATCTAGGGTTAGGGCTTAGGGTTATGGTTTGGTTTTAAGGTTTAGATCTAGGGTTAGGGTTAGGGCTGTAGAGTTATGGTTTGGTTTTAAGGTTTAGATCTAGGGTTAGGGCTTAGGGTTAAGGGGGGGTTAGGGTTAGGAGTTGGCGGCTTAGGGTTATGGGCTTACAGTTATGGTTTGGTTATAATGTTTAGATCTAGGGTTAGAGTTAGGGCTTAGGATTAGAGTTAGGGCTTAGGGCTAAGGGGGGCTTAGGGTTAGCGGCTTAGGGTTAGCGGCTTAGGGTTATGGTTTGGTTTTAATGTTTAGGTCTAGGGTTAGGGCTTAGGTTGAAGGGCGGCTTAGGGTTACGGTTAGGAGTTAGGGTTAGCGTTAGGAGTTAGGGTTAGAGTTTAGGGTTAGGATTTAGGGTTGGGGTTACAGTTAGGGGCATAGGGTTAGGTTTAGGGTTCTGGTTTGGTTTTAAGGTTTAGATCTGGGGTTAGGGTTAGGGCTTACGGTCAAGGGGGGCTTAGGGTTAGGGTTAGGAGTTAGGGTTAGTATTAGGAGTTAGAGTTAGGGATTAGGGTTAGGGGCATAGGGTTAGATTTAGGGTTCTGGTTTGGTTTTAATGTTTAGATCTAGGGTTACGGTTAGGGCTTAGGGTTAAGGGGGGCTTAGGTTTAGGAGTTAGGGTTAGCGTTAGGAGTTAGGGTTAGCGTTTAGGGTTAGGGTTACGGTTAGGGGCATAGGGTTAGGGGCATAGGGTTAGATTTAGGGTTATGGTTTGATTTTAAGGTTTACATCTAGGTTTAGGGTTAGGAGGTAGGGTTAGCGTTTAGTGTTAGGGTTAGGGTTACGGTTAGGGCCATAGGGTTAGGTTTAGGGTTATGGTTTGGTTTTAATGTTTATATCTAGGGTTAGGGTTAGGGCTTAGGATGAAGGGGGGATTAGGGTTAGGTTTAGGAGTTAGGGTTAGCGTTAGGAGTTAGGGTTAGCGTTTAGGATTAAGGATTAGGGTTAGGGTTATGGTAAGGGGCATAGGGATAGGTTTATGGTTCTGGTTTGTTTTTAATGTTTAGATCTAGGCTTAGGTTTGGGGCATAGGGTTAGGATCTTGGTTTAGCGTTAGGAGTTAGGGTTAGCGTTTAGGGTTAGCGTTTAGGGTTAGCGTTTAGGGTTCTGGTTTGGTTTTAAGGTTTAGATCTAGGGTTAGGGTTAGGGTTATGGTTTGGTTTTAAGGTTTAGATCTAGGGTTAGGGTTAGGGCTGTAGGGTTATGGTTTGGTTTTAAGGTTTAGATCTAGGGTTAGGGCTTAGGGTTAAGGGGGGTTTAGGGTTAGGAGTTGGCGGCTTAGGGTTAGGGGCTTACGGTTATGGTTTGGTTATAATGTTTAGATCTAGGGTTAGAGTTAGGGCTTAGGGTTAGAGTTAGGGCTTAGGGCTAAGGGGGGCTTAGGGTTAGCGGCTTAGGGTTAGCGGCTTAGGGTTATGGTTTGGTTTTAATGTTTAGGTCTAGGGTTAGGGCTTAGGTTGAAGGGCGGCTTAGGGTTACGGTTAGGAGTTAGGGTTAGCGTTAGGAGTTAGGGTTAGAGTTTAGGGTTAGGATTTAGGGTTGGGGTTACAGTTAGGGGCATAGGGTTAGGTTTAGGGTTCTGGTTTGGTTTTAAGGTTTAGATCTGGGGTTAGGGTTAGGGCTTACGGTCAAGGGGGGCTTAGGGTTAGGGTTAGGAGTTAGGGTTAGTATTAGGAGTTAGAGTTAGGGATTAGGGTTAGGGTTACGGTTAGGGGCATAGGGTTAGATTTAGGGTTCTGGTTTGGTTTTAATGTTTAGATCTAGGGTTACGGTTAGGGCTTAGGGTTAAGGGGGGCTTAGGTTTAGGAGTTAGGGTTAGCGTTAGGAGTTAGGGTTAGCGTTTAGGGTTAGGGTTACGGTTAGGGGCATAGGGTTAGGGGCATAGGGTTAGATTTAGGGTTATGGTTTGATTTTAAGGTTTACATCTAGGGTTAGGGTTAGCGTTTAGTGTTAGGGTTAGGGTTACGGTTAGGGCCATAGGGTTAGGTTTAGGGTTATGGTTTGGTTTTAATGTTTATATCTAGGGTTAGGGTTAGGGCTTAGGGTGAAGGGGGGATTAGGGTTAGGGTTAGCGTTAGGAGTTAGGGTTAGCGTTTAGGATTAAGGATTAGGGTTAGGGTTATGGTAAGGGGCATAGGGATAGGTTTATGGTTCTGGTTTGTTTTTAATGTTTAGATCTAGGCTTAGGTTTGGGGCATAGGGTTAGGATCTTGGTTTAGCGTTAGGAGTTAGGGTTAGCGTTTAGGGTTAGCGTTTAGGGTTCTGGTTTGGTTTTAAGATTTAGATCTAGGGTTAGGGTTAGGGCTTAGGGTTAAAGGGGGCTTAGGGTTAGGAGTTAGGGTTAGCGTTAGGAGTTAGGGTTAGCGTTTAGGGTTAGGGTTTAGGGTTGGGTTTACGGTTAGGGGCATAGGGTTAGGTTTAGGGTTCTGGTTTGGTTTTAAGATTTAGATCTAGGTTTACGGTCATGGTTAGGGTGAAGGGAGGCTTAGGCTTAGGGTTAGGACTTAGGGTTAGCGTTAGGAGTTAGGGTTAGCGTTTAGGGTTAGCGTTTAGAGTTAGGGTTATGGTTAGGGGCATAGGGTTATGTTTAGGGTTCTGGTTTGGTTTTAAGGTTTAGATCTAGGCTTAGGTTTGGCGCATAGGGTTAGGATCTAGGGTTAGCGTTAGGAGTTAGGGTTAGCGTTTAGGGTTGGGGTTACGGTTGGGGCATAGGGTTAGGTTTAGGGTTATGGTTTGGTTTTAAGGTTTAGATCTAGGGTTAGGGTAAGGGCTTAGGGTTATGGTTTTGTTTTAAGGTTTAGATCAAGGGTTAGGGATAGGGCTTAGTGTTCTGGTTTTGTTTTAAGGTTTAGATCTAGGGTTAGGGTTAGGGCTTAGGGTTATGTTTTGTTTTTAAGGTTTAGATCTAGGGTTAGGGCTTAGGGTTATGGTTTGGTTTTAAGGTTTAGATCTAGGGTTAGGGTTAGGGCTGTAGGGTTATGGTTTGGTTTTAAGGTTTAGATCTAGGGTTAGGGCTTAGGGTTAAGGGGGGGTTAGGGTTAGGAGTTGGCGGCTTAGGGTTAGGGGCTTACGGTTATGGTTTGGTTATAATGTTTAGATCTAGGGTTAGAGTTAGGGCTTAGGGTTAGAGTTAGGGCTTAGGGCTAAGGGGGGCTTAGGGTTAGCGGCTTAGGGTTAGCGGCTTAGGGTTATGGTTTGGTTTTAATGTTTAGGTCTAGGGTTAGGGCTTAGGTTGAAGGGCGGCTTAGGGTTACGGTTAGGAGTTAGGGTTAGCGTTAGGAGTTAGGGTTAGAGTTTAGGGTTAGGATTTAGGGTTGGGGTTACAGTTAGGGGCATAGGGTTAGGTTTAGGGTTCTGGTTTGGTTTTAAGGTTTAGATCTGGGGTTAGGGTTAGGGCTTACGGTCAAGGGGGGCTTAGGGTTAGGGTTAGGAGTTAGGGTTAGTATTAGGAGTTAGAGTTAGGGATTAGGGTTAGGGTTACGGTTAGGGGCATAGGGTTAGATTTAGGGTTCTGGTTTGGTTTTAATGTTTAGATCTAGGGTTACGGTTAGGGCTTAGGGTTAAGGGGGGCTTAGGTTTAGGAGTTAGGGTTAGCGTTAGGAGTTAGGGTTAGCGTTTAGGGTTAGGGTTACGGTTAGGGGCATAGGGTTAGGGGCATAGGGTTAGATTTAGGGTTATGGTTTGATTTTAAGGTTTACATCTAGGTTTAGGGTTAGGAGGTAGGGTTAGCGTTTAGTGTTAGGGTTAGGGTTACGGTTAGGGCCATAGGGTTAGGTTTAGGGTTATGGTTTGGTTTTAATGTTTATATCTAGGGTTAGGGTTAGGGCTTAGGGTGAAGGGGGGATTAGGGTTAGGGTTAGCGTTAGGAGTTAGGGTTAGCGTTTAGGATTAAGGATTAGGGTTAGGGTTATGGTAAGGGGCATAGGGATAGGTTTATGGTTCTGGTTTGTTTTTAATGTTTAGATCTAGGCTTAGGTTTGGGGCATAGGGTTAGGATCTTGGTTTAGCGTTAGGAGTTAGGGTTAGCGTTTAGGGTTAGCGTTTAGGGTTCTGGTTTGGTTTTAAGGTTTAGATCTAGGGTTAGGGTTAGGGCTTAGGGTTAAAGGGGGCTTAGGGTTAGGGTTAGGAGTTAGGGTTAGCGTTAGGAGTTAGGGTTAGCGTTTAGGGTTAGGGTTTAGGGTTGGGTTTACGGTTAGGGGCATAGGGTTAGGTTTAGGTTTCTGGTTTGGTTTTAAGATTTAGATCTAGGTTTACGGTCATGGTTAGGGTGAAGGGAGGCTTAGGCTTAGGGTTAGGACTTAGGGTTAGCGTTAGGAGTTAGGGTTAGCGTTTAGGGTTAGCGTTTAGAGTTAGGGTTATGGTTAGGGGCATAGGGTTATGTTTAGGGTTCTGGTTTGGTTTTAAGGTTTAGATCTAGGCTTAGGTTTGGCGCATAGGGTTAGGATCTAGGGTTAGCGTTAGGAGTTAGGGTTAGCGTTTAGGGTTGGGGTTACGGTTGGGGCATAGGGTTAGGTTTAGGGTTATGGTTTGGTTTTAAGGTTTAGATCTAGGGTTAGGGTAAGGGCTTAGGGTTATGGTTTGGTTTTAAGGTTTAGATCAAGGGTTAGGGATAGGGCTTAGTGTTCTGGTTTTGTTTTAAGGTTTAGATCTAGGGTTAGGGTTAGGGCTTAGGGTTATGTTTTGGTTTTAAGGTTTAGATCTAGGGTTAGGGCTTAGGGTTATGGTTTGGTTTTAAGGTTTAGATCTAGGGTTAGGGTTAGGGCTGTAGAGTTATGGTTTGGTTTTAAGGTTTAGATCTAGGGTTAGGGCTTAGGGTTAAGGGGGGGTTAGGGTTAGGAGTTGGCGGCTTAGGGTTATGGGCTTACAGTTATGGTTTGGTTATAATGTTTAGATCTAGGGTTAGAGTTAGGGCTTAGGATTAGAGTTAGGGCTTAGGGCTAAGGGGGGCTTAGGGTTAGCGGCTTAGGGTTAGCGGCTTAGGGTTATGGTTTGGTTTTAATGTTTAGGTCTAGGGTTAGGGCTTAGGTTGAAGGGCGGCTTAGGGTTACGGTTAGGAGTTAGGGTTAGCGTTAGGAGTTAGGGTTAGAGTTTAGGGTTAGGATTTAGGGTTGGGGTTACAGTTAGGGGCATAGGGTTAGGTTTAGGGTTCTGGTTTGGTTTTAAGGTTTAGATCTGGGGTTAGGGTTAGGGCTTACGGTCAAGGGGGGCTTAGGGTTAGGGTTAGGAGTTAGGGTTAGTATTAGGAGTTAGAGTTAGGGATTAGGGTTAGGGGCATAGGGTTAGATTTAGGGTTCTGGTTTGGTTTTAATGTTTAGATCTAGGGTTACGGTTAGGGCTTAGGGTTAAGGGGGGCTTAGGTTTAGGAGTTAGGGTTAGCGTTAGGAGTTAGGGTTAGCGTTTAGGGTTAGGGTTACGGTTAGGGGCATAGGGTTAGGGGCATAGGGTTAGATTTAGGGTTATGGTTTGATTTTAAGGTTTACATCTAGGTTTAGGGTTAGGAGGTAGGGTTAGCGTTTAGTGTTAGGGTTAGGGTTACGGTTAGGGCCATAGGGTTAGGTTTAGGGTTATGGTTTGGTTTTAATGTTTATATCTAGGGTTAGGGTTAGGGCTTAGGATGAAGGGGGGATTAGGGTTAGGTTTAGGAGTTAGGGTTAGCGTTAGGAGTTAGGGTTAGCGTTTAGGATTAAGGATTAGGGTTAGGGTTATGGTAAGGGGCATAGGGATAGGTTTATGGTTCTGGTTTGTTTTTAATGTTTAGATCTAGGCTTAGGTTTGGGGCATAGGGTTAGGATCTTGGTTTAGCGTTAGGAGTTAGGGTTAGCGTTTAGGGTTAGCGTTTAGGGTTAGCGTTTAGGGTTCTGGTTTGGTTTTAAGGTTTAGATCTAGGGTTAGGGTTAGGGTTATGGTTTGGTTTTAAGGTTTAGATCTAGGGTTAGGGTTAGGGCTGTAGGGTTATGGTTTGGTTTTAAGGTTTAGATCTAGGGTTAGGGCTTAGGGTTAAGGGGGGGTTAGGGTTAGGAGTTGGCGGCTTAGGGTTAGGGGCTTACGGTTATGGTTTGGTTATAATGTTTAGATCTAGGGTTAGAGTTAGGGCTTAGGGTTAGAGTTAGGGCTTAGGGCTAAGGGGGGCTTAGGGTTAGCGGCTTAGGGTTAGCGGCTTAGGGTTATGGTTTGGTTTTAATGTTTAGGTCTAGGGTTAGGGCTTAGGTTGAAGGGCGGCTTAGGGTTACGGTTAGGAGTTAGGGTTAGCGTTAGGAGTTAGGGTTAGAGTTTAGGGTTAGGATTTAGGGTTGGGGTTACAGTTAGGGGCATAGGGTTAGGTTTAGGGTTCTGGTTTGGTTTTAAGGTTTAGATCTGGGGTTAGGGTTAGGGCTTACGGTCAAGGGGGGCTTAGGGTTAGGGTTAGGAGTTAGGGTTAGTATTAGGAGTTAGAGTTAGGGATTAGGGTTAGGGTTACGGTTAGGGGCATAGGGTTAGATTTAGGGTTCTGGTTTGGTTTTAATGTTTAGATCTAGGGTTACGGTTAGGGCTTAGGGTTAAGGGGGGCTTAGGTTTAGGAGTTAGGGTTAGCGTTAGGAGTTAGGGTTAGCGTTTAGGGTTAGGGTTACGGTTAGGGGCATAGGGTTAGGGGCATAGGGTTAGATTTAGGGTTATGGTTTGATTTTAAGGTTTACATCTAGGGTTAGGGTTAGCGTTTAGTGTTAGGGTTAGGGTTACGGTTAGGGCCATAGGGTTAGGTTTAGGGTTATGGTTTGGTTTTAATGTTTATATCTAGGGTTAGGGTTAGGGCTTAGGGTGAAGGGGGGATTAGGGTTAGGGTTAGCGTTAGGAGTTAGGGTTAGCGTTTAGGATTAAGGATTAGGGTTAGGGTTATGGTAAGGGGCATAGGGATAGGTTTATGGTTCTGGTTTGTTTTTAATGTTTAGATCTAGGCTTAGGTTTGGGGCATAGGGTTAGGATCTTGGTTTAGCGTTAGGAGTTAGGGTTAGCGTTTAGGGTTAGCGTTTAGGGTTCTGGTTTGGTTTTAAGATTTAGATCTAGGGTTAGGGTTAGGGCTTAGGGTTAAAGGGGGCTTAGGGTTAGGAGTTAGGGTTAGCGTTAGGAGTTAGGGTTAGCGTTTAGGGTTAGGGTTTAGGGTTGGGTTTACGGTTAGGGGCATAGGGTTAGGTTTAGGGTTCTGGTTTGGTTTTAAGATTTAGATCTAGGTTTACGGTCATGGTTAGGGTGAAGGGAGGCTTAGGCTTAGGGTTAGGACTTAGGGTTAGCGTTAGGAGTTAGGGTTAGCGTTTAGGGTTAGCGTTTAGAGTTAGGGTTATGGTTAGGGGCATAGGGTTATGTTTAGGGTTCTGGTTTGGTTTTAAGGTTTAGATCTAGGCTTAGGTTTGGCGCATAGGGTTAGGATCTAGGGTTAGCGTTAGGAGTTAGGGTTAGCGTTTAGGGTTGGGGTTACGGTTGGGGCATAGGGTTAGGTTTAGGGTTATGGTTTGGTTGTAAGGTTTAGATCTAGGGTTAGGGTAAGGGCTTAGGGTTATGGTTTGGTTTTAAGGTTTAGATCAAGGGTTAGGGATAGGGCTTAGTGTTCTGGTTTTGTTTTAAGGTTTAGATCTAGGGTTAGGGTTAGGGCTTAGGGTTATGTTTTGGTTTTAAGGTTTAGATCTAGGGTTAGGGCTTAGGGTTATGGTTTGGTTTTAAGGTTTAGATCTAGGGTTAGGGTTAGGGCTGTAGAGTTATGGTTTGGTTTTAAGGTTTAGATCTAGGGTTAGGGCTTAGGGTTAATGGGGGGTTAGGGTTAGGAGTTGGCGGCTTAGGGTTATGGGCTTACAGTTATGGTTTGGTTATAATGTTTAGATCTAGGGTTAGAGTTAGGGCTTAGGATTAGAGTTAGGGCTTAGGGCTAAGGGGGGCTTAGGGTTAGCGGCTTAGGGTTAGCGGCTTAGGGTTATGGTTTGGTTTTAATGTTTAGGTCTAGGGTTAGGGCTTAGGTTGAAGGGCGGCTTAGGGTTACGGTTAGGAGTTAGGGTTAGCGTTAGGAGTTAGGGTTAGAGTTTAGGGTTAGGATTTAGGGTTGGGGTTACAGTTAGGGGCATAGGGTTAGGTTTAGGGTTCTGGTTTGGTTTTAAGGTTTAGATCTGGGGTTAGGGTTAGGGCTTACGGTCAAGGGGGGCTTAGGGTTAGGGTTAGGAGTTAGGGTTAGTATTAGGAGTTAGAGTTAGGGATTAGGGTTAGGGGCATAGGGTTAGATTTAGGGTTCTGGTTTGGTTTTAATGTTTAGATCTAGGGTTACGGTTAGGGCTTAGGGTTAAGGGGGGCTTAGGTTTAGGAGTTAGGGTTAGCGTTAGGAGTTAGGGTTAGCGTTTAGGGTTAGGGTTACGGTTAGGGGCATAGGGTTAGGGGCATAGGGTTAGATTTAGGGTTATGGTTTGATTTTAAGGTTTACATCTAGGTTTAGGGTTAGGAGGTAGGGTTAGCGTTTAGTGTTAGGGTTAGGGTTACGGTTAGGGCCATAGGGTTAGGTTTAGGGTTATGGTTTGGTTTTAATGTTTATATCTAGGGTTAGGGTTAGGGCTTAGGGTGAAGGGGGGATTAGGGTTAGGTTTAGGAGTTAGGGTTAGCGTTAGGAGTTAGGGTTAGCGTTTAGGATTAAGGATTAGGGTTAGGGTTATGGTAAGGGGCATAGGGATAGGTTTATGGTTCTGGTTTGTTTTTAATGTTTAGATCTAGGCTTAGGTTTGGGGCATAGGGTTAGGATCTTGGTTTAGCGTTAGGAGTTAGGGTTAGCGTTTAGGGTTAGCGTTTAGGGTTAGCGTTTAGGGTTCTGGTTTGGTTTTAAGGTTTAGATCTAGGGTTAGGGTTAGGGCTTAGGGTTAAAGGGGGCTTAGGGTTAGGGTTAGGAGTTAGGGTTAGCGTTAGGAGTTAGGGTTAGCGTTTAGGGTTAGGGTTTAGGGTTGGGTTTACGGTTAAGGGCATAGGGTTAGGTTTAGGGTTCTGGTTTGGTTTTAAGATTTAGATCTAGGTTTACGGTCATGGTTAGGGTGAAGGGAGGCTTAGGCTTAGGGTTAGGACTTAGGGTTAGCGTTAGGAGTTAGGATTAGCGTTTAGGGTTAGCGTTTAGAGTTAGGGTTATGGTTAGGGGCATAGGGTTATGTTTAGGGTTCTGGTTTGGTTTTAAGGTTTAGATCTAGGCTTAGGTTTGGCGCATAGGGTTAGGATCTAGGGTTAGCGTTAGGAGTTAGGGTTAGCGTTTAGGGTTGGGGTTACGGTTGGGGCATAGGGTTAGGTTTAGGGTTATGGTTTGGTTTTAAGGTTTAGATCTAGGGTTAGGGCTTAGGGTTAAGGGGGGGTTAGGGTTAGGAGTTGGCGGCTTAGGGTTAGGGGCTTACGGTTATGGTTTGGTTATAATGTTTAGATCTAGGGTTAGAGTTAGGGCTTAGGGTTAGAGTTAGGGCTTAGGGCTAAGGGGGGCTTAGGGTTAGCGGCTTAGGGTTAGCGGCTTAGGGTTATGGTTTGGTTTTAATGTTTAGGTCTAGGGTTAGGGCTTAGGTTGAAGGGCGGCTTAGGGTTACGGTTAGGAGTTAGGGTTAGCGTTAGGAGTTAGGGTTAGAGTTTAGGGTTAGGATTTAGGGTTGGGGTTACAGTTAGGGGCATAGGGTTAGGTTTAGGGTTCTGGTTTGGTTTTAAGGTTTAGATCTGGGGTTAGGGTTAGGGCTTACGGTCAAGGGGGGCTTAGGGTTAGGGTTAGGAGTTAGGGTTAGTATTAGGAGTTAGAGTTAGGGATTAGGGTTAGGGGCATAGGGTTAGATTTAGGGTTCTGGTTTGGTTTTAATGTTTAGATCTAGGGTTACGGTTAGGGCTTAGGGTTAAGGGGGGCTTAGGTTTAGGAGTTAGGGTTAGCGTTAGGAGTTAGGGTTAGCGTTTAGGGTTAGGGTTACGGTTAGGGGCATAGGGTTAGGGGCATAGGGTTAGATTTAGGGTTATGGTTTGATTTTAAGGTTTACATCTAGGTTTAGGGTTAGGAGGTAGGGTTAGCGTTTAGTGTTAGGGTTAGGGTTACGGTTAGGGCCATAGGGTTAGGTTTAGGGTTATGGTTTGGTTTTAATGTTTATATCTAGGGTTAGGGTTAGGGCTTAGGATGAAGGGGGGATTAGGGTTAGGTTTAGGAGTTAGGGTTAGCGTTAGGAGTTAGGGTTAGCGTTTAGGATTAAGGATTAGGGTTAGGGTTATGGTAAGGGGCATAGGGATAGGTTTATGGTTCTGGTTTGTTTTTAATGTTTAGATCTAGGCTTAGGTTTGGGGCATAGGGTTAGGATCTTGGTTTAGCGTTAGGAGTTAGGGTTAGCGTTTAGGGTTAGCGTTTAGGGTTCTGGTTTGGTTTTAAGGTTTAGATCTAGGGTTAGGGTTAGGGCTTAGGGTTAAAGGGGGCTTAGGGTTAGGGTTAGGAGTTAGGGTTAGCGTTAGGAGTTAGGGTTAGCGTTTAGGGTTAGGGTTTAGGGTTGGGTTTACGGTTAAGGGCATAGGGTTAGGTTTAGGGTTCTGGTTTGGTTTTAAGATTTAGATCTAGGTTTACGGTCATGGTTAGGGTGAAGGGAGGCTTAGGCTTAGGGTTAGGACTTAGGGTTAGCGTTAGGAGTTAGGATTAGCGTTTAGGGTTAGCGTTTAGAGTTAGGGTTATGGTTAGGGGCATAGGGTTATGTTTAGGGTTCTGGTTTGGTTTTAAGGTTTAGATCTAGGCTTAGGTTTGGCGCATAGGGTTAGGATCTAGGGTTAGCGTTAGGAGTTAGGGTTAGCGTTTAGGGTTGGGGTTACGGTTGGGGCATAGGGTTAGGTTTAGGGTTATGGTTTGGTTTTAAGGTTTAGATCTAGGGTTAGGGTAAGGGCTTAGGTTTATGGTTTGGTTTTAAGGTTTAGATCAAGGGTTAGGGATAGGGCTTAGTGTTCTGGTTTTGTTTTAAGGTTTAGATCTAGGGTTAGGGTTAGGGCTTAGTGTTATGTTTTGTTTTTAAGGTTTAGATCTAGGGTTAGGGCTTAGGGTTATGGTTTGGTTTTAAGGTTTAGATCTAGGGTTAGGGTTAGGGCTGTAGGGTTATGGTTTGGTTTTAAGGTTTAGATCTAGTGTTAGGGCTTAGGGTTAAGGGGGGGTTAGGGTTAGGAGTTGGCGGCTTAGGGTTAGGGGCTTACGGTTATGGTTTGGTTATAATGTTTAGATTTAGGGTTAGAGTTAGGGCTTAGGGTTAGAGTTAGGGCTTAGGGCTAAGGGGGGCTTAGGGTTAGCGGCTTAGGGTTAGCGGCTTAGGGTTATGGTTTGGTTTTAATGTTTAGGTCTAGGGTTAGGGCTTAGGTTGAAGGGCGGCTTAGGGTTACGGTTAGGAGTTAGGGTTAGCGTTAGGAGTTAGGGTTAGAGTTTAGGATTAGGATTTAGGGTTGGGGTTACAGTTAGGGGCATAGGGTTAGGTTTAGGGTTCTGGTTTGGTTTTAAGGTTTAGATCTGGGGTTAGGGTTAGGGCTTACGGTCAAGGGGGGCTTAGGGTTAGGGTTAGGAGTTAGGGTTAGTATTAGGAGTTAGAGTTAGGGATTAGGGTTAGGGTTACGGTTAGGGGCATAGGGTTAGATTTAGGGTTCTGGTTTGGTTTTAATGTTTAGATCTAGGGTTACGGTTAGGGTTTAGGGTTAAGGGGGGCTTAGGTTTAGGAGTTAGGGTTAGCGTTAGGAGTTAGGGTTAGCGTTTAGGGTTAGGGTTACGGTTAGGGGCATAGGGTTAGATTTAGGGTTATGGTTTGATTTTAAGGTTTACATCTAGGGTTAGGGTTAGGAGGTAGGGTTAGCGTTTAGTGTTAGGGTTAGGGTTACGGTTAGGGCCATAGGGTTAGGTTTAGGGTTATGGTTTGGTTTTAATGTTTATATCTAGGGTTAGGGTTAGGGCTTAGGGTGAAGGGGGGATTAGGGTTAGGGTTAGCGTTAGGAGTTAGGGTTAGCGTTTAGGATTAAGGATTAGGGTTAGGGTTATGGTAAGGGGCATAGGGATAGGTTTATGGTTCTGGTTTGTTTTTAATGTTTAGATCTAGGCTTAGGTTTGGGGCATAGGGTTAGGATCTTGGTTTAGCGTTAGGAGTTAGGGTTAGCGTTTAGGGTTAGCGTTTAGGGTTCTGGTTTGGTTTTAAGGTTTAGATCTAGGGTTAGGGTTAGGGCTTAGGGTTAAAGGGGGCTTAGGGTTAGGAGTTAGGGTTAGCGTTAGGAGTTAGGGTTAGCGTTTAGGGTTAGGGTTTAGGGTTGGGTTTACGGTTAGGGGCATAGGGTTAGGTTTAGGGTTCTGGTTTGGTTTTAAGATTTAGATCTAGGTTTACGGTCATGGTTAGGGTGAAGGGAGGCTTAGGCTTAGGGTTAGGACTTAGGGTTAGCGTTAGGAGTTAGGGTTAGCGTTTAGGGTTAGCGTTTAGAGTTAGGGTTATGGTTAGGGGCATAGGGTTATGTTTAGGGTTCTGGTTTGGTTTTAAGGTTTAGATCTAGGCTTAGGTTTGGTGCATAGGGTTAGGATCTAGGGTTAGCGTTAGGAGTTAGGGTTAGCGTTTAGGGTTAGGGTTACGGTTAGGGGCATAGGGTTAGGGGCATAGGGTTAGATTTAGGGTTATGGTTTGATTTTAAGGTTTACATCTAGGGTTAGGGTTAGGAGGTAGGGTTAGCGTTTAGTGTTAGGGTTAGGGTTACGGTTAGGGCCATAGGGTTAGGTTTAGGGTTATGGTTTGGTTTTAATGTTTATATATAGGGTTAGGGTTAGGGCTTAGGGTGAAGGGGGGATTAGGGTTAGGGTTAGCGTTAGGAGTTAGGGTTAGCGTTTAGGATTAAGGATTAGGGTTAGGGTTATGGTAAGGGGCATAGGGATAGGTTTATGGTTCTGGTTTGTTTTTAATGTTTAGATCTAGGCTTAGGTTTGGGGCATAGGGTTAGGATCTTGGTTTAGCGTTAGGAGTTAGGGTTAGCGTTTAGGGTTAGCGTTTAGGGTTCTGGTTTGGTTTTAAGGTTTAGATCTAGGGTTAGGGTTAGGGCTTAGGGTTAAAGGGGGCTTAGGGTTAGGAGTTAGGGTTAGCGTTAGGAGTTAGGGTTAGCGTTTAGGGTTAGGGTTTAGGGTTGGGTTTACGGTTAGGGGCATAGGGTTAGGTTTAGGGTTCTGGTTTGGTTTTAAGATTTAGATCTAGGTTTACGGTCATGGTTAGGGTGAAGGGAGGCTTAGGCTTAGGGTTAGGACTTAGGGTTAGCGTTAGGAGTTAGGGTTAGCGTTTAGGGTTAGCGTTTAGAGTTAGGGTTATGGTTAGGGGCATAGGGTTATGTTTAGGGTTCTGGTTTGGTTTTAAGGTTTAGATCTAGGCTTAGGTTTGGTGCATAGGGTTAGGATCTAGGGTTAGCGTTAGGAGTTAGGGTTAGCGTTTAGGGTTGGGGTTACGGTTGGGGCATAGGGTTAGGTTTAGGGTTATGGTTTGGTTGTAAGGTTTAGATCTAGGGTTAGGGTAAGGGCTTAGGGTTATGGTTTGGTTTTAAGGTTTAGATCAAGGGTTAGGGATAGGGCTTAGTGTTCTGGATTTGTTTTAAGGTTTAGATCTAGGGTTAGGGTTAGGGCTTAGGGTTATGTTTTGGTTTTAAGGTTTAGATCTAGGGTTAGGGCTTAGGGTTATGGTTTGGTTTTAAGGTTTAGATCTAGGGTTAGGGCTTAGGGTTAAGGGGGGGTTAGGGTTAGGAGTTGGCGGCTTAGGGTTATGGGCTTACAGTTATGGTTTGGTTATAATGTTTAGATCTAGGGTTAGAGTTAGGGCTTAGGGTTAGAGTTAGGGCTTAGGGCTAAGGGGGGCTTAGGGTTAGCGGCTTAGGGTTAGCGGCTTAGGGTTATGGTTTGGTTTTAATGTTTAGGTCTAGGGTTAGGGCTTAGGTTGAAGGGCGGCTTAGGGTTACGGTTAGGAGTTAGGGTTAGCGTTAGGAGTTAGGGTTAGAGTTTAGGGTTAGGATTTAGGGTTGGGGTTACAGTTAGGGGCATAGGGTTAGGTTTAGGGTTCTGGTTTGGTTTTAAGGTTTAGATCTGGGGTTAGGGTTAGGGCTTACGGTCAAGGGGGGCTTAGGGTTAGGGTTAGGAGTTAGGGTTAGTATTAGGAGTTAGAGTTAGGGATTAGGGTTAGGGGCATAGGGTTAGATTTAGGGTTCTGGTTTGGTTTTAATGTTTAGATCTAGGGTTACGGTTAGGGCTTAGGGTTAAGGGGGGCTTAGGTTTAGGAGTTAGGGTTAGCGTTAGGAGTTAGGGTTAGCGTTTAGGGTTAGGGTTACGGTTAGGGGCATAGGGTTAGGGGCATAGGGTTAGATTTAGGGTTATGGTTTGATTTTAAGGTTTACATCTAGGTTTAGGGTTAGGAGGTAGGGTTAGCGTTTAGTGTTAGGGTTAGGGTTACGGTTAGGGCCATAGGGTTAGGTTTAGGGTTATGGTTTGGTTTTAATGTTTATATCTAGGGTTAGGGTTAGGGCTTAGGGTGAAGGGGGGATTAGGGTTAGGTTTAGGAGTTAGGGTTAGCGTTAGGAGTTAGGGTTAGCGTTTAGGATTAAGGATTAGGGTTAGGGTTATGGTAAGGGGCATAGGGATAGGTTTATGGTTCTGGTTTGTTTTTAATGTTTAGATCTAGGCTTAGGTTTGGGGCATAGGGTTAGGATCTTGGTTTAGCGTTAGGAGTTAGGGTTAGCGTTTAGGGTTAGCGTTTAGGGTTAGCGTTTAGGGTTCTGGTTTGGTTTTAAGGTTTAGATCTAGGGTTAGGGTTAGGGCTTAGGGTTAAAGGGGGCTTAGGGTTAGGGTTAGGAGTTAGGGTTAGCGTTAGGAGTTAGGGTTAGCGTTTAGGGTTAGGGTTTAGGGTTGGGTTTACGGTTAGGGGCATAGGGTTAGGTTTAGGGTTCTGGTTTGGTTTTAAGATTTAGATCTAGGTTTACGGTCATGGTTAGGGTGAAGGGAGGCTTAGGCTTAGGGTTAGGACTTAGGGTTAGCGTTAGGAGTTAGGATTAGCGTTTAGGGTTAGCGTTTAGAGTTAGGGTTATGGTTAGGGGCATAGGGTTATGTTTAGGGTTCTGGTTTGGTTTTAAGGTTTAGATCTAGGCTTAGGTTTGGCGCATAGGGTTAGGATCTAGGGTTAGCGTTAGGAGTTAGGGTTAGCGTTTAGGGTTGGGGTTACGGTTAGGGGCATAGGGTTAGGTTTAGGGTTATGGTTTGGTTTTAAGGTTTAGATCTAGGGTTAGGGTAAGGGCTTAGGGTTATGGTTTGGTTTTAAGGTTTAGATCAAGGGTTAGGGATAGGGCTTAGTGTTCTGGTTTTGTTTTAAGGTTTAGATCTAGGGTTAGGGTTAGGGCTTAGGGTTATGTTTTGTTTTTAAGGTTTAGATCTAGGGTTAGGGCTTAGGGTTATGGTTTGGTTTTAAGGTTTAGATCTAGGGTTAGGGTTAGGGCTGTAGGGTTATGGTTTGGTTTTAAGGTTTAGATCTAGGGTTAGGGCTTAGGGTTAAGGGGGGGTTAGGGTTAGGAGTTGGCGGCTTAGGGTTAGGGGCTTACGGTTATGGTTTGGTTATAATGTTTAGATTTAGGGTTAGAGTTAGGGCTTAGGGTTAGAGTTAGGGCTTAGGGCTAAGGGGGGCTTAGGGTTAGCGGCTTAGGGTTAGCGGCTTAGGGTTATGGTTTGGTTTTAATGTTTAGGTCTAGGGTTAGGGCTTAGGTTGAAGGGCGGCTTAGGGTTACGGTTAGGAGTTAGGGTTAGCGTTAGGAGTTAGGGTTAGAGTTTAGGGTTAGGATTTAGGGTTGGGGTTACAGTTAGGGGCATAGGGTTAGGTTTAGGGTTCTGGTTTGGTTTTAAGGTTTAGATCTGGGGTTAGGGTTAGGGCTTACGGTCAAGGGGGGCTTAGGGTTAGGGTTAGGAGTTAGGGTTAGTATTAGGAGTTAGAGTTAGGGATTAGGGTTAGGGTTACGGTTAGGGGCATAGGGTTAGATTTAGGGTTCTGGTTTGGTTTTAATGTTTAGATCTAGGGTTACGGTTAGGGCTTAGGGTTAAGGGGGGCTTAGGTTTAGGAGTTAGGGTTAGCGTTAGGAGTTAGGGTTAGCGTTTAGGGTTAGGGTTACGGTTAGGGGCATAGGGTTAGGGGCATAGGGTTAGATTTAGGGTTATGGTTTGATTTTAAGGTTTACATCTAGGGTTAGGGTTAGGAGGTAGGGTTAGCGTTTAGTGTTAGGGTTAGGGTTACGGTTAGGGCCATAGGGTTAGGTTTAGGGTTATGGTTTGGTTTTAATGTTTATATCTAGGGTTAGGGTTAGGGCTTAGGGTGAAGGGGGGATTAGGGTTAGGGTTAGCGTTAGGAGTTAGGGTTAGCGTTTAGGATTAAGGATTAGGGTTAGGGTTATGGTAAGAGGCATAGGGATAGGTTTATGGTTCTGGTTTGTTTTTAATGTTTAGATCTAGGCTTAGGTTTGGGGCATAGGGTTAGGATCTTGGTTTAGCGTTAGGAGTTAGGGTTAGCGTTTAGGGTTAGCGTTTAGGGTTAGCGTTTAGGGTTCTGGTTTGGTTTTAAGGTTTAGATCTAGGGTTAGGGTTAGGGCTTAGGGTTAAAGGGGGCTTAGGGTTAGGAGTTAGGGTTAGCGTTAGGAGTTAGGGTTAGCGTTTAGGGTTAGGGTTTAGGGTTGGGTTTACGGTTAGGGGCATAGGGTTAGGTTTAGGGTTCTGGTTTGGTTTTAAGATTTAGATCTAGGTTTACGGTCATGGTTAGGGTGAAGGGAGGCTTAGGCTTAGGGTTAGGACTTAGGGTTAGCGTTAGGAGTTAGGGTTAGCGTTTAGGGTTAGCGTTTAGAGTTAGGGTTATGGTTAGGGGCATAGGGTTATGTTTAGGGTTCTGGTTTGGTTTTAAGGTTTAGATCTAGGCTTAGGTTTGGTGCATAGGGTTAGGATCTAGGGTTAGCGTTAGGAGTTAGGGTTAGCGTTTAGGGTTGGGGTTACGGTTGGGGCATAGGGTTAGGTTTAGGGTTATGGTTTGGTTGTAAGGTTTAGATCTAGGGTTAGGGTAAGGGCTTAGGGTTATGGTTTGGTTTTAAGGTTTAGATCAAGGGTTAGGGATAGGGCTTAGTGTTCTGGTTTTGTTTTAAGGTTTAGATCTAGGGTTAGGGTTAGGGCTTAGGGTTATGTTTTGGTTTTAAGGTTTAGATCTAGGGTTAGGGCTTAGGGTTATGGTTTGGTTTTAAGGTTTAGATCTAGGGTTAGGGTTAGGGCTGTAGAGTTATGGTTTGGTTTTAAGGTTTAGATCTAGGGTTAGGGCTTAGGGTTAAGGGGGGGTTAGGGTTAGGAGTTGGCGGCTTAGGGTTAGGGGCTTACGGTTATGGTTTGGTTATAATGTTTAGATCTAGGGTTAGAGTTAGGGCTTAGGGTTAGAGTTAGGGCTTAGGGCTAAGGGGGGCTTAGGGTTAGCGGCTTAGGGTTAGCGGCTTAGGGTTATGGTTTGGTTTTAATGTTTAGGTCTAGGGTTAGGGCTTAGGTTGAAGGGCGGCTTAGGGTTACGGTTAGGAGTTAGGGTTAGCGTTAGGAGTTAGGGTTAGAGTTTAGGGTTAGGATTTAGGGTTGGGGTTACAGTTAGGGGCATAGGGTTAGGTTTAGGGTTCTGGTTTGGTTTTAAGGTTTAGATCTGGGGTTAGGGTTAGGGCTTACGGTCAAGGGGGGCTTAGGGTTAGGGTTAGGAGTTAGGGTTAGTATTAGGAGTTAGAGTTAGGGATTAGGGTTAGGGGCATAGGGTTAGATTTAGGGTTCTGGTTTGGTTTTAATGTTTAGATCTAGGGTTACGGTTAGGGCTTAGGGTTAAGGGGGGCTTAGGTTTAGGAGTTAGGGTTAGCGTTAGGAGTTAGGGTTAGCGTTTAGGGTTAGGGTTACGGTTAGGGGCATAGGGTTAGGGGCATAGGGTTAGATTTAGGGTTATGGTTTGATTTTAAGGTTTACATCTAGGGTTAGGGTTAGGAGGTAGGGTTAGCGTTTAGTGTTAGGGTTAGGGTTACGGTTAGGGCCATAGGGTTAGGTTTAGGGTTATGGTTTGGTTTTAATGTTTATATCTAGGGTTAGGGTTAGGGCTTAGGGTGAAGGGGGGATTAGGGTTAGGTTTAGGAGTTAGGGTTAGCGTTAGGAGTTAGGGTTAGCGTTTAGGATTAAGGATTAGGGTTAGGGTTATGGTAAGGGGCATAGGGATAGGTTTATGGTTCTGGTTTGTTTTTAATGTTTAGATCTAGGCTTAGGTTTGGGGCATAGGGTTAGGATCTTGGTTTAGCATTAGGAGTTAGGGTTAGCGTTTAGGGTTAGCGTTTAGAGTTAGGGTTATGGTTAGGGGCATAGGGTTATGTTTAGGGTTCTGGTTTGGTTTTAAGGTTTAGATCTAGGCTTAGGTTTGGTGCATAGGGTTAGGATCTAGGGTTAGCGTTAGGAGTTAGGGTTAGCGTTTAGGGTTGGGGTTACGGTTGGGGCATAGGGTTAGGTTTAGGGTTATGGTTTGGTTGTAAGGTTTAGATCTAGGGTTAGGGTAAGGGCTTAGGGTTATGGTTTGGTTTTAAGGTTTAGATCAAGGGTTAGGGATAGGGCTTAGTGTTCTGGTTTTGTTTTAAGGTTTAGATCTAGGGTTAGGGTTAGGGCTTAGGGTTATGTTTTGGTTTTAAGGTTTAGATCTAGGGTTAGGGCTTAGGGTTATGGTTTGGTTTTAAGGTTTAGATCTAGGGTTAGGGTTAGGGCTGTAGAGTTATGGTTTGGTTTTAAGGTTTAGATCTAGGGTTAGGGCTTAGGGTTAAGGGGGGGTTAGGGTTAGGAGTTGGCGGCTTAGGGTTAGGGGCTTACGGTTATGGTTTGGTTATAATGTTTAGATCTAGGGTTAGAGTTAGGGCTTAGGGTTAGAGTTAGGGCTTAGGGCTAAGGGGGGCTTAGGGTTAGCGGCTTAGGGTTAGCGGCTTAGGGTTATGGTTTGGTTTTAATGTTTAGGTCTAGGGTTAGGGCTTAGGTTGAAGGGCGGCTTAGGGTTACGGTTAGGAGTTAGGGTTAGCGTTAGGAGTTAGGGTTAGAGTTTAGGGTTAGGATTTAGGGTTGGGGTTACAGTTAGGGGCATAGGGTTAGGTTTAGGGTTCTGGTTTGGTTTTAAGGTTTAGATCTGGGGTTAGGGTTAGGGCTTACGGTCAAGGGGGGCTTAGGGTTAGGGTTAGGAGTTAGGGTTAGTATTAGGAGTTAGAGTTAGGGATTAGGGTTAGGGGCATAGGGTTAGATTTAGGGTTCTGGTTTGGTTTTAATGTTTAGATCTAGGGTTACGGTTAGGGCTTAGGGTTAAGGGGGGCTTAGGTTTAGGAGTTAGGGTTAGCGTTAGGAGTTAGGGTTAGCGTTTAGGGTTAGGGTTACGGTTAGGGGCATAGGGTTAGGGGCATAGGGTTAGATTTAGGGTTATGGTTTGATTTTAAGGTTTACATCTAGGGTTAGGGTTAGGAGGTAGGGTTAGCGTTTAGTGTTAGGGTTAGGGTTACGGTTAGGGCCATAGGGTTAGGTTTAGGGTTATGGTTTGGTTTTAATGTTTATATCTAGGGTTAGGGTTAGGGCTTAGGGTGAAGGGGGGATTAGGGTTAGGTTTAGGAGTTAGGGTTAGCGTTAGGAGTTAGGGTTAGCGTTTAGGATTAAGGATTAGGGTTAGGGTTATGGTAAGGGGCATAGGGATAGGTTTATGGTTCTGGTTTGGTTTTAAGGTTTAGATCTAGGCTTAGGTTTGGGGCATAGGGTTAGGATCTTGGTTTAGCATTAGGAGTTAGGGTTAGCGTTTAGGGTTAGCGTTTAGGGTTAGCGTTTAGGGTTCTGGTTTGGTTTTAAGGTTTAGATCTAGGGTTAGGGTTAGGGCTTAGGGTTAAAGGGGGCTTAGGGTTAGGAGTTAGGGTTAGCGTTAGGAGTTAGGGTTAGCGTTTAGGGTTAGGGTTTAGGGTTGGGTTTACGGTTAGGGGCATAGGGTTAGGTTTAGGGTTCTGGTTTGGTTTTAAGATTTAGATCTAGGTTTACGGTCATGGTTAGGGTGAAGGGAGGCTTAGGCTTAGGGTTAGGACTTAGGGTTAGCGTTAGGAGTTAGGGTTAGCGTTTAGGGTTAGCGTTTAGAGTTAGGGTTATGGTTAGGGGCATAGGGTTATGTTTAGGGTTCTGGTTTGGTTTTAAGGTTTAGATCTAGGCTTAGGTTTGGTGCATAGGGTTAGGATCTAGGGTTAGCGTTAGGAGTTAGGGTTAGCGTTTAGGGTTGGGGTTACGGTTGGGGCATAGGGTTAGGTTTAGGGTTATGGTTTGGTTGTAAGGTTTAGATCTAGGGTTAGGGTAAGGGCTTAGGGTTATGGTTTGGTTTTAAGGTTTAGATCAAGGGTTAGGGATAGGGCTTAGTGTTCTGGATTTGTTTTAAGGTTTAGATCTAGGGTTAGGGTTAGGGCTTAGGGTTATGTTTTGGTTTTAAGGTTTAGATCTAGGGTTAGGGCTTAGGGTTATGGTTTGGTTTTAAGGTTTAGATCTAGGGTTAGGGCTTAGGGTTAAGGGGGGGTTAGGGTTAGGAGTTGGCGGCTTAGGGTTATGGGCTTACAGTTATGGTTTGGTTATAATGTTTAGATCTAGGGTTAGAGTTAGGGCTTAGGGTTAGAGTTAGGGCTTAGGGCTAAGGGGGGCTTAGGGTTAGCGGCTTAGGGTTAGCGGCTTAGGGTTATGGTTTGGTTTTAATGTTTAGGTCTAGGGTTAGGGCTTAGGTTGAAGGGCGGCTTAGGGTTACGGTTAGGAGTTAGGGTTAGCGTTAGGAGTTAGGGTTAGAGTTTAGGGTTAGGATTTAGGGTTGGGGTTACAGTTAGGGGCATAGGGTTAGGTTTAGGGTTCTGGTTTGGTTTTAAGGTTTAGATCTGGGGTTAGGGTTAGGGCTTACGGTCAAGGGGGGCTTAGGGTTAGGGTTAGGAGTTAGGGTTAGTATTAGGAGTTAGAGTTAGGGATTAGGGTTAGGGGCATAGGGTTAGATTTAGGGTTCTGGTTTGGTTTTAATGTTTAGATCTAGGGTTACGGTTAGGGCTTAGGGTTAAGGGGGGCTTAGGTTTAGGAGTTAGGGTTAGCGTTAGGAGTTAGGGTTAGCGTTTAGGGTTAGGGTTACGGTTAGGGGCATAGGGTTAGGGGCATAGGGTTAGATTTAGGGTTATGGTTTGATTTTAAGGTTTACATCTAGGTTTAGGGTTAGGAGGTAGGGTTAGCGTTTAGTGTTAGGGTTAGGGTTACGGTTAGGGCCATAGGGTTAGGTTTAGGGTTATGGTTTGGTTTTAATGTTTATATC
Organism: Strix uralensis; assembly: GCF_047716275.1. Classification (NCBI taxonomy): domain Eukaryota; kingdom Metazoa; phylum Chordata; class Aves; order Strigiformes; family Strigidae; genus Strix; species Strix uralensis. Next base: position 5,030,464 of record NC_133972.1, on the reverse strand, counting down.
TAGGGTTAGGGTTAGGGCTTAGGGTGAAGGGGGGATTAGGGTTAGGTTTAGGAGTTAGGGTTAGCGTTAGGAGTTAGGGTTAGCGTTTAGGATTAAGGATTAGGGTTAGGGTTATGGTAAGGGGCATAGGGATAGGTTTATGGTTCTGGTTTGTTTTTAATGTTTAGATCTAGGCTTAGGTTTGGGGCATAGGGTTAGGATCTTGGTTTAGCGTTAGGAGTTAGGGTTAGCGTTTAGGGTTAGCGTTTAGGGTTAGCGTTTAGGGTTCTGGTTTGGTTTTAAGGTTTAGATCTAGGGTTAGGGTTAGGGCTTAGGGTTAAAGGGGGCTTAGGGTTAGGGTTAGGAGTTAGGGTTAGCGTTAGGAGTTAGGGTTAGCGTTTAGGGTTAGGGTTTAGGGTTGGGTTTACGGTTAGGGGCATAGGGTTAGGTTTAGGGTTCTGGTTTGGTTTTAAGATTTAGATCTAGGTTTACGGTCATGGTTAGGGTGAAGGGAGGCTTAGGCTTAGGGTTAGGACTTAGGGTTAGCGTTAGGAGTTAGGATTAGCGTTTAGGGTTAGCGTTTAGAGTTAGGGTTATGGTTAGGGGCATAGGGTTATGTTTAGGGTTCTGGTTTGGTTTTAAGGTTTAGATCTAGGCTTAGGTTTGGCGCATAGGGTTAGGATCTAGGGTTAGCGTTAGGAGTTAGGGTTAGCGTTTAGGGTTGGGGTTACGGTTAGGGGCATAGGGTTAGGTTTAGGGTTATGGTTTGGTTTTAAGGTTTAGATCTAGGGTTAGGGTAAGGGCTTAGGGTTATGGTTTGGTTTTAAGGTTTAGATCAAGGGTTAGGGATAGGGCTTAGTGTTCTGGTTTTGTTTTAAGGTTTAGATCTAGGGTTAGGGTTAGGGCTTAGTGTTATGTTTTGTTTTTAAGGTTTAGATCTAGGGTTAGGGCTTAGGGTTATGGTTTGGTTTTAAGGTTTAGATCTAGGGTTAGGGTTAGGGCTGTAGGGTTATGGTTTGGTTTTAAGGTTTAGATCTAGGGTTAGGGCTTAGGGTTAAGGGGGGGTTAGGGTTAGGAGTTGGCGGCTTAGGGTTAGGGGCTTACGGTTATGGTTTGGTTATAATGTTTAGATTTAGGGTTAGAGTTAGGGCTTAGGGTTAGAGTTAGGGCTTAGGGCTAAGGGGGGCTTAGGGTTAGCGGCTTAGGGTTAGCGGCTTAGGGTTATGGTTTGGTTTTAATGTTTAGGTCTAGGGTTAGGGCTTAGGTTGAAGGGCGGCTTAGGGTTACGGTTAGGAGTTAGGGTTAGCGTTAGGAGTTAGGGTTAGAGTTTAGGGTTAGGATTTAGGGTTGGGGTTACAGTTAGGGGCATAGGGTTAGGTTTAGGGTTCTGGTTTGGTTTTAAGGTTTAGATCTGGGGTTAGGGTTAGGGCTTACGGTCAAGGGGGGCTTAGGGTTAGGGTTAGGAGTTAGGGTTAGTATTAGGAGTTAGAGTTAGGGATTAGGGTTAGGGTTACGGTTAGGGGCATAGGGTTAGATTTAGGGTTCTGGTTTGGTTTTAATGTTTAGATCTAGGGTTACGGTTAGGGCTTAGGGTTAAGGGGGGCTTAGGTTTAGGAGTTAGGGTTAGCGTTAGGAGTTAGGGTTAGCGTTTAGGGTTAGGGTTACGGTTAGGGGCATAGGGTTAGATTTAGGGTTATGGTTTGATTTTAAGGTTTACATCTAGGGTTAGGGTTAGGAGGTAGGGTTAGCGTTTAGTGTTAGGGTTAGGGTTACGGTTAGGGCCATAGGGTTAGGTTTAGGGTTATGGTTTGGTTTTAATGTTTATATCTAGGGTTAGGGTTAGGGCTTAGGGTGAAGGGGGGATTAGGGTTAGGGTTAGCGTTAGGAGTTAGGGTTAGCGTTTAGGATTAAGGATTAGGGTTAGGGTTATGGTAAGGGGCATAGGGATAGGTTTATGGTTCTGGTTTGTTTTTAATGTTTAGATCTAGGCTTAGGTTTGGGGCATAGGGTTAGGATCTTGGTTTAGCGTTAGGAGTTAGGGTTAGCGTTTAGGGTTAGCGTTTAGGGTTCTGGTTTGGTTTTAAGGTTTAGATCTAGGGTTAGGGTTAGGGCTTAGGGTTAAAGGGGGCTTAGGGTTAGGAGTTAGGGTTAGCGTTAGGAGTTAGGGTTAGCGTTTAGGGTTAGGGTTTAGGGTTGGGTTTACGGTTAGGGGCATAGGGTTAGGTTTAGGGTTCTGGTTTGGTTTTAAGATTTAGATCTAGGTTTACGGTCATGGTTAGGGTGAAGGGAGGCTTAGGCTTAGGGTTAGGACTTAGGGTTAGCGTTAGGAGTTAGGGTTAGCGTTTAGGGTTAGCGTTTAGAGTTAGGGTTATGGTTAGGGGCATAGGGTTATGTTTAGGGTTCTGGTTTGGTTTTAAGGTTTAGATCTAGGCTTAGGTTTGGTGCATAGGGTTAGGATCTAGGGTTAGCGTTAGGAGTTAGGGTTAGCGTTTAGGGTTGGGGTTACGGTTGGGGCATAGGGTTAGGTTTAGGGTTATGGTTTGGTTGTAAGGTTTAGATCTAGGGTTAGGGTAAGGGCTTAGGGTTATGGTTTGGTTTTAAGGTTTAGATCAAGGGTTAGGGATAGGGCTTAGTGTTCTGGTTTTGTTTTAAGGTTTAGATCTAGGGTTAGGGTTAGGGCTTAGGGTTATGTTTTGGTTTTAAGGTTTAGATCTAGGGTTAGGGCTTAGGGTTATGGTTTGGTTTTAAGGTTTAGATCTAGGGTTAGGGTAAGGGCTTAGGGTTATGGTTTGGTTTTAAGGTTTAGATCAAGGGTTAGGGATAGGGCTTAGTGTTCTGGTTTTGTTTTAAGGTTTAGATCTAGGGTTAGGGTTAGGGCTTAGTGTTATGTTTTGTTTTTAAGGTTTAGATCTAGGGTTAGGGCTTAGGGTTATGGTTTGGTTTTAAGGTTTAGATCTAGGGTTAGGGTTAGGGCTGTAGGGTTATGGTTTGGTTTTAAGGTTTAGATCTAGGGTTAGGGCTTAGGGTTAAGGGGGGGTTAGGGTTAGGAGTTGGCGGCTTAGGGTTAGGGGCTTACGGTTATGGTTTGGTTATAATGTTTAGATTTAGGGTTAGAGTTAGGGCTTAGGGTTAGAGTTAGGGCTTAGGGCTAAGGGGGGCTTAGGGTTAGCGGCTTAGGGTTAGCGGCTTAGGGTTATGGTTTGGTTTTAATGTTTAGGTCTAGGGTTAGGGCTTAGGTTGAAGGGCGGCTTAGGGTTACGGTTAGGAGTTAGGGTTAGCGTTAGGAGTTAGGGTTAGAGTTTAGGGTTAGGATTTAGGGTTGGGGTTACAGTTAGGGGCATAGGGTTAGGTTTAGGGTTCTGGTTTGGTTTTAAGGTTTAGATCTGGGGTTAGGGTTAGGGCTTACGGTCAAGGGGGGCTTAGGGTTAGGGTTAGGAGTTAGGGTTAGTATTAGGAGTTAGAGTTAGGGATTAGGGTTAGGGTTACGGTTAGGGGCATAGGGTTAGATTTAGGGTTCTGGTTTGGTTTTAATGTTTAGATCTAGGGTTACGGTTAGGGCTTAGGGTTAAGGGGGGCTTAGGTTTAGGAGTTAGGGTTAGCGTTAGGAGTTAGGGTTAGCGTTTAGGGTTAGGGTTACGGTTAGGGGCATAGGGTTAGATTTAGGGTTATGGTTTGATTTTAAGGTTTACATCTAGGGTTAGGGTTAGGAGGTAGGGTTAGCGTTTAGTGTTAGGGTTAGGGTTACGGTTAGGGCCATAGGGTTAGGTTTAGGGTTATGGTTTGGTTTTAATGTTTATATCTAGGGTTAGGGTTAGGGCTTAGGGTGAAGGGGGGATTAGGGTTAGGGTTAGCGTTAGGAGTTAGGGTTAGCGTTTAGGATTAAGGATTAGGGTTAGGGTTATGGTAAGGGGCATAGGGATAGGTTTATGGTTCTGGTTTGTTTTTAATGTTTAGATCTAGGCTTAGGTTTGGGGCATAGGGTTAGGATCTTGGTTTAGCGTTAGGAGTTAGGGTTAGCGTTTAGGGTTAGCGTTTAGGGTTCTGGTTTGGTTTTAAGGTTTAGATCTAGGGTTAGGGTTAGGGCTTAGGGTTAAAGGGGGCTTAGGGTTAGGAGTTAGGGTTAGCGTTAGGAGTTAGGGTTAGCGTTTAGGGTTAGGGTTTAGGGTTGGGTTTACGGTTAGGGGCATAGGGTTAGGTTTAGGGTTCTGGTTTGGTTTTAAGATTTAGATCTAGGTTTACGGTCATGGTTAGGGTGAAGGGAGGCTTAGGCTTAGGGTTAGGACTTAGGGTTAGCGTTAGGAGTTAGGGTTAGCGTTTAGGGTTAGCGTTTAGAGTTAGGGTTATGGTTAGGGGCATAGGGTTATGTTTAGGGTTCTGGTTTGGTTTTAAGGTTTAGATCTAGGCTTAGGTTTGGTGCATAGGGTTAGGATCTAGGGTTAGCGTTAGGAGTTAGGGTTAGCGTTTAGGGTTAGGGTTACGGTTAGGGGCATAGGGTTAGGGGCATAGGGTTAGATTTAGGGTTATGGTTTGATTTTAAGGTTTACATCTAGGGTTAGGGTTAGGAGGTAGGGTTAGCGTTTAGTGTTAGGGTTAGGGTTACGGTTAGGGCCATAGGCTTAGGTTTAGGGTTATGGTTTGGTTTTAATGTTTATATCTAGGGTTAGGGTTAGGGCTTAGGGTGAAGGGGGGATTAGGGTTAGGGTTAGCGTTAGGAGTTAGGGTTAGCGTTTAGGATTAAGGATTAGGGTTAGGGTTATGGTAAGGGGCATAGGGATAGGTTTATGGTTCTGGTTTGTTTTTAATGTTTAGATCTAGGCTTAGGTTTGGGGCATAGGGTTAGGATCTTGGTTTAGCGTTAGGAGTTAGGGTTAGCGTTTAGGGTTAGCGTTTAGGGTTCTGGTTTGGTTTTAAGGTTTAGATCTAGGGTTAGGGTTAGGGCTTAGGGTTAAAGGGGGCTTAGGGTTAGGAGTTAGGGTTAGCGTTAGGAGTTAGGGTTAGCGTTTAGGGTTAGGGTTTAGGGTTGGGTTTACGGTTAGGGGCATAGGGTTAGGTTTAGGGTTCTGGTTTGGTTTTAAGATTTAGATCTAGGTTTACGGTCATGGTTAGGGTGAAGGGAGGCTTAGGCTTAGGGTTAGGACTTAGGGTTAGCGTTAGGAGTTAGGGTTAGCGTTTAGGGTTAGCGTTTAGAGTTAGGGTTATGGTTAGGGGCATAGGGTTATGTTTAGGGTTCTGGTTTGGTTTTAAGGTTTAGATCTAGGCTTAGGTTTGGTGCATAGGGTTAGGATCTAGGGTTAGCGTTAGGAGTTAGGGTTAGCGTTTAGGGTTGGGGTTACGGTTGGGGCATAGGGTTAGGTTTAGGGTTATGGTTTGGTTGTAAGGTTTAGATCTAGGGTTAGGGTAAGGGCTTAGGGTTATGGTTTGGTTTTAAGGTTTAGATCAAGGGTTAGGGATAGGGCTTAGTGTTCTGGATTTGTTTTAAGGTTTAGATCTAGGGTTAGGGTTAGGGCTTAGGGTTATGTTTTGGTTTTAAGGTTTAGATCTAGGGTTAGGGCTTAGGGTTATGGTTTGGTTTTAAGGTTTAGATCTAGGGTTAGGGCTTAGGGTTAAGGGGGGGTTAGGGTTAGGAGTTGGCGGCTTAGGGTTATGGGCTTACAGTTATGGTTTGGTTATAATGTTTAGATCTAGGGTTAGAGTTAGGGCTTAGGGTTAGAGTTAGGGCTTAGGGCTAAGGGGGGCTTAGGGTTAGCGGCTTAGGGTTAGCGGCTTAGGGTTATGGTTTGGTTTTAATGTTTAGGTCTAGGGTTAGGGCTTAGGTTGAAGGGCGGCTTAGGGTTACGGTTAGGAGTTAGGGTTAGCGTTAGGAGTTAGGGTTAGAGTTTAGGGTTAGGATTTAGGGTTGGGGTTACAGTTAGGGGCATAGGGTTAGGTTTAGGGTTCTGGTTTGGTTTTAAGGTTTAGATCTGGGGTTAGGGTTAGGGCTTACGGTCAAGGGGGGCTTAGGGTTAGGGTTAGGAGTTAGGGTTAGTATTAGGAGTTAGAGTTAGGGATTAGGGTTAGGGGCATAGGGTTAGATTTAGGGTTCTGGTTTGGTTTTAATGTTTAGATCTAGGGTTACGGTTAGGGCTTAGGGTTAAGGGGGGCTTAGGTTTAGGAGTTAGGGTTAGCGTTAGGAGTTAGGGTTAGCGTTTAGGGTTAGGGTTACGGTTAGGGGCATAGGGTTAGGGGCATAGGGTTAGATTTAGGGTTATGGTTTGATTTTAAGGTTTACATCTAGGTTTAGGGTTAGGAGGTAGGGTTAGCGTTTAGTGTTAGGGTTAGGGTTACGGTTAGGGCCATAGGGTTAGGTTTAGGGTTATGGTTTGGTTTTAATGTTTATATCTAGGGTTAGGGTTAGGGCTTAGGGTGAAGGGGGGATTAGGGTTAGGTTTAGGAGTTAGGGTTAGCGTTAGGAGTTAGGGTTAGCGTTTAGGATTAAGGATTAGGGTTAGGGTTATGGTAAGGGGCATAGGGATAGGTTTATGGTTCTGGTTTGTTTTTAATGTTTAGATCTAGGCTTAGGTTTGGGGCATAGGGTTAGGATCTTGGTTTAGCGTTAGGAGTTAGGGTTAGCGTTTAGGGTTAGCGTTTAGGGTTAGCGTTTAGGGTTCTGGTTTGGTTTTAAGGTTTAGATCTAGGGTTAGGGTTAGGGCTTAGGGTTAAAGGGGGCTTAGGGTTAGGGTTAGGAGTTAGGGTTAGCGTTAGGAGTTAGGGTTAGCGTTTAGGGTTAGGGTTTAGGGTTGGGTTTACGGTTAGGGGCATAGGGTTAGGTTTAGGGTTCTGGTTTGGTTTTAAGATTTAGATCTAGGTTTACGGTCATGGTTAGGGTGAAGGGAGGCTTAGGCTTAGGGTTAGGACTTAGGGTTAGCGTTAGGAGTTAGGATTAGCGTTTAGGGTTAGCGTTTAGAGTTAGGGTTATGGTTAGGGGCATAGGGTTATGTTTAGGGTTCTGGTTTGGTTTTAAGGTTTAGATCTAGGCTTAGGTTTGGCGCATAGGGTTAGGATCTAGGGTTAGCGTTAGGAGTTAGGGTTAGCGTTTAGGGTTGGGGTTACGGTTAGGGGCATAGGGTTAGGTTTAGGGTTATGGTTTGGTTTTAAGGTTTAGATCTAGGGTTAGGGTAAGGGCTTAGGGTTATGGTTTGGTTTTAAGGTTTAGATCAAGGGTTAGGGATAGGGCTTAGTGTTCTGGTTTTGTTTTAAGGTTTAGATCTAGGGTTAGGGTTAGGGCTTAGTGTTATGTTTTGTTTTTAAGGTTTAGATCTAGGGTTAGGGCTTAGGGTTATGGTTTGGTTTTAAGGTTTAGATCTAGGGTTAGGGTTAGGGCTGTAGGGTTATGGTTTGGTTTTAAGGTTTAGATCTAGGGTTAGGGCTTAGGGTTAAGGGGGGGTTAGGGTTAGGAGTTGGCGGCTTAGGGTTAGGGGCTTACGGTTATGGTTTGGTTATAATGTTTAGATTTAGGGTTAGAGTTAGGGCTTAGGGTTAGAGTTAGGGCTTAGGGCTAAGGGGGGCTTAGGGTTAGCGGCTTAGGGTTAGCGGCTTAGGGTTATGGTTTGGTTTTAATGTTTAGGTCTAGGGTTAGGGCTTAGGTTGAAGGGCGGCTTAGGGTTACGGTTAGGAGTTAGGGTTAGCGTTAGGAGTTAGGGTTAGAGTTTAGGGTTAGGATTTAGGGTTGGGGTTACAGTTAGGGGCATAGGGTTAGGTTTAGGGTTCTGGTTTGGTTTTAAGGTTTAGATCTGGGGTTAGGGTTAGGGCTTACGGTCAAGGGGGGCTTAGGGTTAGGGTTAGGAGTTAGGGTTAGTATTAGGAGTTAGAGTTAGGGATTAGGGTTAGGGTTACGGTTAGGGGCATAGGGTTAGATTTAGGGTTCTGGTTTGGTTTTAATGTTTAGATCTAGGGTTACGGTTAGGGCTTAGGGTTAAGGGGGGCTTAGGTTTAGGAGTTAGGGTTAGCGTTAGGAGTTAGGGTTAGCGTTTAGGGTTAGGGTTACGGTTAGGGGCATAGGGTTAGATTTAGGGTTATGGTTTGATTTTAAGGTTTACATCTAGGGTTAGGGTTAGGAGGTAGGGTTAGCGTTTAGTGTTAGGGTTAGGGTTACGGTTAGGGCCATAGGGTTAGGTTTAGGGTTATGGTTTGGTTTTAATGTTTATATCTAGGGTTAGGGTTAGGGCTTAGGGTGAAGGGGGGATTAGGGTTAGGGTTAGCGTTAGGAGTTAGGGTTAGCGTTTAGGATTAAGGATTAGGGTTAGGGTTATGGTAAGGGGCATAGGGATAGGTTTATGGTTCTGGTTTGTTTTTAATGTTTAGATCTAGGCTTAGGTTTGGGGCATAGGGTTAGGATCTTGGTTTAGCGTTAGGAGTTAGGGTTAGCGTTTAGGGTTAGCGTTTAGGGTTAGCGTTTAGGGTTCTGGTTTGGTTTTAAGGTTTAGATCTAGGGTTAGGGTTAGGGCTTAGGGTTAAAGGGGGCTTAGGGTTAGGAGTTAGGGTTAGCGTTAGGAGTTAGGGTTAGCGTTTAGGGTTAGGGTTTAGGGTTGGGTTTACGGTTAGGGGCATAGGGTTAGGTTTAGGGTTCTGGTTTGGTTTTAAGATTTAGATCTAGGTTTACGGTCATGGTTAGGGTGAAGGGAGGCTTAGGCTTAGGGTTAGGACTTAGGGTTAGCGTTAGGAGTTAGGGTTAGCGTTTAGGGTTAGCGTTTAGAGTTAGGGTTATGGTTAGGGGCATAGGGTTATGTTTAGGGTTCTGGTTTGGTTTTAAGGTTTAGATCTAGGCTTAGGTTTGGTGCATAGGGTTAGGATCTAGGGTTAGCGTTAGGAGTTAGGGTTAGCGTTTAGGGTTGGGGTTACGGTTGGGGCATAGGGTTAGGTTTAGGGTTATGGTTTGGTTGTAAGGTTTAGATCTAGGGTTAGGGTAAGGGCTTAGGGTTATGGTTTGGTTTTAAGGTTTAGATCAAGGGTTAGGGATAGGGCTTAGTGTTCTGGTTTTGTTTTAAGGTTTAGATCTAGGGTTAGGGTTAGGGCTTAGGGTTATGTTTTGGTTTTAAGGTTTAGATCTAGGGTTAGGGCTTAGGGTTATGGTTTGGTTTTAAGGTTTAGATCTAGGGTTAGGGTTAGGGCTGTAGAGTTATGGTTTGGTTTTAAGGTTTAGATCTAGGGTTAGGGCTTAGGGTTAAGGGGGGGTTAGGGTTAGGAGTTGGCGGCTTAGGGTTAGGGGCTTACGGTTATGGTTTGGTTATAATGTTTAGATCTAGGGTTAGAGTTAGGGCTTAGGGTTAGAGTTAGGGCTTAGGGCTAAGGGGGGCTTAGGGTTAGCGGCTTAGGGTTAGCGGCTTAGGGTTATGGTTTGGTTTTAATGTTTAGGTCTAGGGTTAGGGCTTAGGTTGAAGGGCGGCTTAGGGTTACGGTTAGGAGTTAGGGTTAGCGTTAGGAGTTAGGGTTAGAGTTTAGGGTTAGGATTTAGGGTTGGGGTTACAGTTAGGGGCATAGGGTTAGGTTTAGGGTTCTGGTTTGGTTTTAAGGTTTAGATCTGGGGTTAGGGTTAGGGCTTACGGTCAAGGGGGGCTTAGGGTTAGGGTTAGGAGTTAGGGTTAGTATTAGGAGTTAGAGTTAGGGATTAGGGTTAGGGGCATAGGGTTAGATTTAGGGTTCTGGTTTGGTTTTAATGTTTAGATCTAGGGTTACGGTTAGGGCTTAGGGTTAAGGGGGGCTTAGGTTTAGGAGTTAGGGTTAGCGTTAGGAGTTAGGGTTAGCGTTTAGGGTTAGGGTTACGGTTAGGGGCATAGGGTTAGGGGCATAGGGTTAGATTTAGGGTTATGGTTTGATTTTAAGGTTTACATCTAGGGTTAGGGTTAGGAGGTAGGGTTAGCGTTTAGTGTTAGGGTTAGGGTTACGGTTAGGGCCATAGGGTTAGGTTTAGGGTTATGGTTTGGTTTTAATGTTTATATCTAGGGTTAGGGTTAGGGCTTAGGGTGAAGGGGGGATTAGGGTTAGGTTTAGGAGTTAGGGTTAGCGTTAGGAGTTAGGGTTAGCGTTTAGGATTAAGGATTAGGGTTAGGGTTATGGTAAGGGGCATAGGGATAGGTTTATGGTTCTGGTTTGTTTTTAATGTTTAGATCTAGGCTTAGGTTTGGGGCATAGGGTTAGGATCTTGGTTTAGCATTAGGAGTTAGGGTTAGCGTTTAGGGTTAGCGTTTAGGGTTAGCGTTTAGGGTTCTGGTTTGGTTTTAAGGTTTAGATCTAGGGTTAGGGTTAGGGCTTAGGGTTAAAGGGGGCTTAGGGTTAGGAGTTAGGGTTAGCGTTAGGAGTTAGGGTTAGCGTTTAGGGTTAGGGTTTAGGGTTGGGTTTACGGTTAGGGGCATAGGGTTAGGTTTAGGGTTCTGGTTTGGTTTTAAGATTTAGATCTAGGTTTACGGTCATGGTTAGGGTGAAGGGAGGCTTAGGCTTAGGGTTAGGACTTAGGGTTAGCGTTAGGAGTTAGGGTTAGCGTTTAGGGTTAGCGTTTAGAGTTAGGGTTATGGTTAGGGGCATAGGGTTATGTTTAGGGTTCTGGTTTGGTTTTAATGTTTAGATCTAGGCTTAGGTTTGGTGCATAGGGTTAGGATCTAGGGTTAGCGTTAGGAGTTAGGGTTAGCGTTTAGGGTTGGGGTTACGGTTGGGGCATAGGGTTAGGTTTAGGGTTATGGTTTGGTTGTAAGGTTTAGATCTAGGGTTAGGGTAAGGGCTTAGGGTTATGGTTTGGTTTTAAGGTTTAGATCAAGGGTTAGGGATAGGGCTTAGTGTTCTGGTTTTGTTTTAAGGTTTAGATCTAGGGTTAGGGTTAGGGCTTAGGGTTATGTTTTGGTTTTAAGGTTTAGATCTAGGGTTAGGGCTTAGGGTTATGGTTTGGTTTTAAGGTTTAGATCTAGGGTTAGGGCTTAGGGTTAAGGGGGGGTTAGGGTTAGGAGTTGGCGGCTTAGGGTTATGGGCTTACAGTTATGGTTTGGTTATAATGTTTAGATCTAGGGTTAGAGTTAGGGCTTAGGGTTAGAGTTAGGGCTTAGGGCTAAGGGGGGCTTAGGGTTAGCGGCTTAGGGTTAGCGGCTTAGGGTTATGGTTTGGTTTTAATGTTTAGGTCTAGGGTTAGGGCTTAGGTTGAAGGGCGGCTTAGGGTTACGGTTAGGAGTTAGGGTTAGCGTTAGGAGTTAGGGTTAGAGTTTAGGGTTAGGATTTAGGGTTGGGGTTACAGTTAGGGGCATAGGGTTAGGTTTAGGGTTCTGGTTTGGTTTTAAGGTTTAGATCTGGGGTTAGGGTTAGGGCTTACGGTCAAGGGGGGCTTAGGGTTAGGGTTAGGAGTTAGGGTTAGTATTAGGAGTTAGAGTTAGGGATTAGGGTTAGGGGCATAGGGTTAGATTTAGGGTTCTGGTTTGGTTTTAATGTTTAGATCTAGGGTTACGGTTAGGGCTTAGGGTTAAGGGGGGCTTAGGTTTAGGAGTTAGGGTTAGCGTTAGGAGTTAGGGTTAGCGTTTAGGGTTAGGGTTACGGTTAGGGGCATAGGGTTAGGGGCATAGGGTTAGATTTAGGGTTATGGTTTGATTTTAAGGTTTACATCTAGGTTTAGGGTTAGGAGGTAGGGTTAGCGTTTAGTGTTAGGGTTAGGGTTACGGTTAGGGCCATAGGGTTAGGTTTAGGGTTATGGTTTGGTTTTAATGTTTATATCTAGGGTTAGGGTTAGGGCTTAGGGTGAAGGGGGGATTAGGGTTAGGTTTAGGAGTTAGGGTTAGCGTTAGGAGTTAGGGTTAGCGTTTAGGATTAAGGATTAGGGTTAGGGTTATGGTAAGGGGCATAGGGATAGGTTTATGGTTCTGGTTTGTTTTTAATGTTTAGATCTAGGCTTAGGTTTGGGGCATAGGGTTAGGATCTTGGTTTAGCGTTAGGAGTTAGGGTTAGCGTTTAGGGTTAGCGTTTAGGGTTAGCGTTTAGGGTTCTGGTTTGGTTTTAAGGTTTAGATCTAGGGTTAGGGTTAGGGCTTAGGGTTAAAGGGGGCTTAGGGTTAGGGTTAGGAGTTAGGGTTAGCGTTAGGAGTTAGGGTTAGCGTTTAGGGTTAGGGTTTAGGGTTGGGTTTACGGTTAGGGGCATAGGGTTAGGTTTAGGGTTCTGGTTTGGTTTTAAGATTTAGATCTAGGTTTACGGTCATGGTTAGGGTGAAGGGAGGCTTAGGCTTAGGGTTAGGACTTAGGGTTAGCGTTAGGAGTTAGGATTAGCGTTTAGGGTTAGCGTTTAGAGTTAGGGTTATGGTTAGGGGCATAGGGTTATGTTTAGGGTTCTGGTTTGGTTTTAAGGTTTAGATCTAGGCTTAGGTTTGGCGCATAGGGTTAGGATCTAGGGTTAGCGTTAGGAGTTAGGGTTAGCGTTTAGGGTTGGGGTTACGGTTAGGGGCATAGGGTTAGGTTTAGGGTTATGGTTTGGTTTTAAGGTTTAGATCTAGGGTTAGGGTAAGGGCTTAGGGTTATGGTTTGGTTTTAAGGTTTAGATCAAGGGTTAGGGATAGGGCTTAGTGTTCTGGTTTTGTTTTAAGGTTTAGATCTAGGGTTAGGGTTAGGGCTTAGTGTTATGTTTTGTTTTTAAGGTTTAGATCTAGGGTTAGGGCTTAGGGTTATGGTTTGGTTTTAAGGTTTAGATCTAGGGTTAGGGTTAGGGCTGTAGGGTTATGGTTTGGTTTTAAGGTTTAGATCTAGGGTTAGGGCTTAGGGTTAAGGGGGGGTTAGGGTTAGGAGTTGGCGGCTTAGGGTTAGGGGCTTACGGTTATGGTTTGGTTATAATGTTTAGATTTAGGGTTAGAGTTAGGGCTTAGGGTTAGAGTTAGGGCTTAGGGCTAAGGGGGGCTTAGGGTTAGCGGCTTAGGGTTAGCGGCTTAGGGTTATGGTTTGGTTTTAATGTTTAGGTCTAGGGTTAGGGCTTAGGTTGAAGGGCGGCTTAGGGTTACGGTTAGGAGTTAGGGTTAGCGTTAGGAGTTAGGGTTAGAGTTTAGGGTTAGGATTTAGGGTTGGGGTTACAGTTAGGGGCATAGGGTTAGGTTTAGGGTTCTGGTTTGGTTTTAAGGTTTAGATCTGGGGTTAGGGTTAGGGCTTACGGTCAAGGGGGGCTTAGGGTTAGGGTTAGGAGTTAGGGTTAGTATTAGGAGTTAGAGTTAGGGATTAGGGTTAGGGTTACGGTTAGGGGCATAGGGTTAGATTTAGGGTTCTGGTTTGGTTTTAATGTTTAGATCTAGGGTTACGGTTAGGGCTTAGGGTTAAGGGGGGCTTAGGTTTAGGAGTTAGGGTTAGCGTTAGGAGTTAGGGTTAGCGTTTAGGGTTAGGGTTACGGTTAGGGGCATAGGGTTAGGGGCATAGGGTTAGATTTAGGGTTATGGTTTGATTTTAAGGTTTACATCTAGGGTTAGGGTTAGGAGGTAGGGTTAGCGTTTAGTGTTAGGGTTAGGGTTACGGTTAGGGCCATAGGGTTAGGTTTAGGGTTATGGTTTGGTTTTAATGTTTATATCTAGGGTTAGGGTTAGGGCTTAGGGTGAAGGGGGGATTAGGGTTAGGGTTAGCGTTAGGAGTTAGGGTTAGCGTTTAGGATTAAGGATTAGGGTTAGGGTTATGGTAAGGGGCATAGGGATAGGTTTATGGTTCTGGTTTGTTTTTAATGTTTAGATCTAGGCTTAGGTTTGGGGCATAGGGTTAGGATCTTGGTTTAGCGTTAGGAGTTAGGGTTAGCGTTTAGGGTTAGCGTTTAGGGTTAGCGTTTAGGGTTCTGGTTTGGTTTTAAGGTTTAGATCTAGGGTTAGGGTTAGGGCTTAGGGTTAAAGGGGGCTTAGGGTTAGGAGTTAGGGTTAGCGTTAGGAGTTAGGGTTAGCGTTTAGGGTTAGGGTTTAGGGTTGGGTTTACGGTTAGGGGCATAGGGTTAGGTTTAGGGTTCTGGTTTGGTTTTAAGATTTAGATCTAGGTTTACGGTCATGGTTAGGGTGAAGGGAGGCTTAGGCTTAGGGTTAGGACTTAGGGTTAGCGTTAGGAGTTAGGGTTAGCGTTTAGGGTTAGCGTTTAGAGTTAGGGTTATGGTTAGGGGCATAGGGTTATGTTTAGGGTTCTGGTTTGGTTTTAAGGTTTAGATCTAGGCTTAGGTTTGGTGCATAGGGTTAGGATCTAGGGTTAGCGTTAGGAGTTAGGGTTAGCGTTTAGGGTTGGGGTTACGGTTGGGGCATAGGGTTAGGTTTAGGGTTATGGTTTGGTTGTAAGGTTTAGATCTAGGGTTAGGGTAAGGGCTTAGGGTTATGGTTTGGTTTTAAGGTTTAGATCAAGGGTTAGGGATAGGGCTTAGTGTTCTGGTTTTGTTTTAAGGTTTAGATCTAGGGTTAGGGTTAGGGCTTAGGGTTATGTTTTGGTTTTAAGGTTTAGATCTAGGGTTAGGGCTTAGGGTTATGGGATGGTTTTAAGGTTTAGATCTAGGGTTAGGGTTAGGGCTGTAGAGTTATGGTTTGGTTTTAAGGTTTAGATCTAGGGTTAGGGCTTAGGGTTAAGGGGGGGTTAGGGTTAGGAGTTGGCGGCTTAGGGTTAGGGGCTTACGGTTATGGTTTGGTTATAATGTTTAGATCTAGGGTTAGAGTTAGGGCTTAGGGTTAGAGTTAGGGCTTAGGGCTAAGGGGGGCTTAGGGTTAGCGGCTTAGGGTTAGCGGCTTAGGGTTATGGTTTGGTTTTAATGTTTAGGTCTAGGGTTAGGGCTTAGGTTGAAGGGCGGCTTAGGGTTACGGTTAGGAGTTAGGGTTAGCGTTAGGAGTTAGGGTTAGAGTTTAGGGTTAGGATTTAGGGTTGGGGTTACAGTTAGGGGCATAGGGTTAGGTTTAGGGTTCTGGTTTGGTTTTAAGGTTTAGATCTGGGGTTAGGGTTAGGGCTTACGGTCAAGGGGGGCTTAGGGTTAGGGTTAGGAGTTAGGGTTAGTATTAGGAGTTAGAGTTAGGGATTAGGGTTAGGGGCATAGGGTTAGATTTAGGGTTCTGG
The DNA here is from genome assembly GCF_047716275.1 of Strix uralensis. Lineage (NCBI taxonomy): Eukaryota > Metazoa > Chordata > Aves > Strigiformes > Strigidae > Strix > Strix uralensis. The sequence goes on along the minus strand of NC_133972.1, from coordinate 5,015,444 downwards.
TTTGGTTTTAATGTTTAGATCTAGGGTTACGGTTAGGGCTTAGGGTTAAGGGGGGCTTAGGTTTAGGAGTTAGGGTTAGCGTTAGGAGTTAGGGTTAGCGTTTAGGGTTAGGGTTACGGTTAGGGGCATAGGGTTAGGGGCATAGGGTTAGATTTAGGGTTATGGTTTGATTTTAAGGTTTACATCTAGGGTTAGGGTTAGGAGGTAGGGTTAGCGTTTAGTGTTAGGGTTAGGGTTACGGTTAGGGCCATAGGGTTAGGTTTAGGGTTATGGTTTGGTTTTAATGTTTATATCTAGGGTTAGGGTTAGGGCTTAGGGTGAAGGGGGGATTAGGGTTAGGTTTAGGAGTTAGGGTTAGCGTTAGGAGTTAGGGTTAGCGTTTAGGATTAAGGATTAGGGTTAGGGTTATGGTAAGGGGCATAGGGATAGGTTTATGGTTCTGGTTTGTTTTTAATGTTTAGATCTAGGCTTAGGTTTGGGGCATAGGGTTAGGATCTTGGTTTAGCGTTAGGAGTTAGGGTTAGCGTTTAGGGTTAGCGTTTAGGGTTAGCGTTTAGGGTTCTGGTTTGGTTTTAAGGTTTAGATCTAGGGTTAGGGTTAGGGCTTAGGGTTAAAGGGGGCTTAGGGTTAGGGTTAGGAGTTAGGGTTAGCGTTAGGAGTTAGGGTTAGCGTTTAGGGTTAGGGTTTAGGGTTGGGTTTACGGTTAGGGGCATAGGGTTAGGTTTAGGGTTCTGGTTTGGTTTTAAGATTTAGATCTAGGTTTACGGTCATGGTTAGGGTGAAGGGAGGCTTAGGCTTAGGGTTAGGACTTAGGGATAGCGTTAGGAGTTAGGGTTAGCGTTTAGGGTTAGCGTTTAGAGTTAGGGTTATGGTTAGGGGCATAGGGTTATGTTTAGGGTTCTGGTTTGGTTTTAAGGTTTAGATCTAGGCTTAGGTTTGGCGCATAGGGTTAGGATCTAGGGTTAGCGTTAGGAGTTAGGGTTAGCGTTTAGGGTTGGGGTTACGGTTAGGGGCATAGGGTTAGGTTTAGGGTTATGGTTTGGTTTTAAGGTTTAGATCTAGGGTTAGGGTAAGGGCTTAGGGTTATGGTTTGGTTTTAAGGTTTAGATCAAGGGTTAGGGATAGGGCTTAGTGTTCTGGTTTTGTTTTATGGTTTAGATCTAGGGTTAGGGTTAGGGCTTAGTGTTATGTTTTGTTTTTAAGGTTTAGATCTAGGGTTAGGGCTTAGGGTTATGGTTTGGTTTTAAGGTTTAGATCTAGGGTTAGGGTTAGGGCTGTAGGGTTATGGTTTGGTTTTAAGGTTTAGATCTAGGGTTAGGGCTTAGGGTTAAGGGGGGGTTAGGGTTAGGAGTTGGCGGCTTAGGGTTAGGGGCTTACGGTTATGGTTTGGTTATAATGTTTAGATCTAGGGTTAGAGTTAGGGCTTAGGGTTAGAGTTAGGGCTTAGGGCTAAGGGGGGCTTAGGGTTAGCGGCTTAGGGTTAGCGGCTTAGGGTTATGGTTTGGTTTTAATGTTTAGGTCTAGGGTTAGGGCTTAGGTTGAAGGGCGGCTTAGGGTTACGGTTAGGAGTTAGGGTTAGAGTTTAGGGTTAAGATTTAGGGTTGGGGTTACAGTTAGGGGCATAGGGTTAGGTTTAGGGTTCTGGTTTGGTTTTAAGGTTTAGATCTGGGGTTAGGGTTAGGGCTTACGGTCAAGGGGGGCTTAGGGTTAGGGTTAGGAGTTAGGGTTAGTATTAGGAGTTAGAGTTAGGGATTAGGGTTAGGGTTACGGTTAGGGGCATAGGGTTAGATTTAGGGTTCTGGTTTGGTTTTAATGTTTAGATCTAGGGTTACGGTTAGGGCTTAGGGTTAAGGGGGGCTTAGGTTTAGGAGTTAGGGTTAGCGTTAGGAGTTAGGGTTAGCGTTTAGGGTTAGGGTTACGGTTAGGGGCATAGGGTTAGGGGCATAGGGTTAGATTTAGGGTTATGGTTTGATTTTAAGGTTTACATCTAGGGTTAGGGTTAGGAGGTAGGGTTAGCGTTTAGTGTTAGGGTTAGGGTTACGGTTAGGGCCATAGGGTTAGGTTTAGGGTTATGGTTTGGTTTTAATGTTTATATCTAGGGTTAGGGTTAGGGCTTAGGGTGAAGGGGGGATTAGGGTTAGGTTTAGGAGTTAGGGTTAGCGTTAGGAGTTAGGGTTAGCGTTTAGGATTAAGGATTAGGGTTAGGGTTATGGTAAGGGGCATAGGGATAGGTTTATGGTTCTGGTTTGTTTTTAATGTTTAGATCTAGGCTTAGGTTTGGGGCATAGGGTTAGGATCTTGGTTTAGCATTAGGAGTTAGGGTTAGCGTTTAGGGTTAGCGTTTAGGGTTAGCGTTTAGGGTTCTGGTTTGGTTTTAAGGTTTAGATCTAGGGTTAGGGTTAGGGCTTAGGGTTAAAGGGGGCTTAGGGTTAGGGTTAGGAGTTAGGGTTAGCGTTAGGAGTTAGGGTTAGCGTTTAGGGTTAGGGTTTAGGGTTGGGTTTACGGTTAGGGGCATAGGGTTAGGTTTAGGGTTCTGGTTTGGTTTTAAGATTTAGATCTAGGTTTACGGTCATGGTTAGGGTGAAGGGAGGCTTAGGCTTAGGGTTAGGACTTAGGGTTAGCGTTAGGAGTTAGGATTAGCGTTTAGGGTTAGCGTTTAGAGTTAGGGTTATGGTTAGGGGCATAGGGTTATGTTTAGGGTTCTGGTTTGGTTTTAAGGTTTAGATCTAGGCTTAGGTTTGGCGCATAGGGTTAGGATCTAGGGTTAGCGTTAGGAGTTAGGGTTAGCGTTTAGGGTTGGGGTTACGGTTAGGGGCATAGGGTTAGGTTTAGGGTTATGGTTTGGTTTTAAGGTTTAGATCTAGGGTTAGGGTAAGGGCTTAGGGTTATGGTTTGGTTTTAAGGTTTAGATCAAGGGTTAGGGATAGGGCTTAGTGTTCTGGTTTTGTTTTATGGTTTAGATCTAGGGTTAGGGTTAGGGCTTAGGGTTATGTTTTGGTTTTAAGGTTTAGATCTAGGGTTAGGGCTTAGGGTTATGGTTTGGTTTTAAGGTTTAGATCTAGGGTTAGGGTTAGGGCTGTAGGGTTATGGTTTGGTTTTAAGGTTTAGATCTAGGGTTAGGGCTTAGGGTTAAGGGGGGGTTAGGGTTAGGAGTTGGCGGCTTAGGGTTAGGGGCTTACGGTTATGGTTTGGTTATAATGTTTAGATCTAGGGTTAGAGTTAGGGCTTAGGGTTAGAGTTAGGGCTTAGGGCTAAGGGGGGCTTAGGGTTAGCGGCTTAGGGTTAGCGGCTTAGGGTTATGGTTTGGTTTTAATGTTTAGGTCTAGGGTTAGGGCTTAGGTTGAAGGGCGGCTTAGGGTTACGGTTAGGAGTTAGGGTTAGAGTTTAGGGTTAAGATTTAGGGTTGGGGTTACAGTTAGGGGCATAGGGTTAGGTTTAGGGTTCTGGTTTGGTTTTAAGGTTTAGATCTGGGGTTAGGGTTAGGGCTTACGGTCAAGGGGGGCTTAGGGTTAGGGTTAGGAGTTAGGGTTAGTATTAGGAGTTAGAGTTAGGGATTAGGGTTAGGGTTACGGTTAGGGGCATAGGGTTAGATTTAGGGTTCTGGTTTGGTTTTAATGTTTAGATCTAGGGTTACGGTTAGGGCTTAGGGTTAAGGGGGGCTTAGGTTTAGGAGTTAGGGTTAGCGTTAGGAGTTAGGGTTAGCGTTTAGGGTTAGGGTTACGGTTAGGGGCATAGGGTTAGGGGCATAGGGTTAGATTTAGGGTTATGGTTTGATTTTAAGGTTTACATCTAGGTTTAGGGTTAGGAGGTAGGGTTAGCGTTTAGTGTTAGGGTTAGGGTTACGGTTAGGGCCATAGGGTTAGGTTTAGGGTTATGGTTTGGTTTTAATGTTTATATCTAGGGTTAGGGTTAGGGCTTAGGGTGAAGGGGGGATTAGGGTTAGGTTTAGGAGTTAGGGTTAGCGTTAGGAGTTAGGGTTAGCGTTTAGGATTAAGGATTAGGGTTAGGGTTATGGTAAGGGGCATAGGGATAGGTTTATGGTTCTGGTTTGTTTTTAATGTTTAGATCTAGGCTTAGGTTTGGGGCATAGGTTTAGGATCTTGGTTTAGCATTAGGAGTTAGGGTTAGCGTTTAGGGTTAGCGTTTAGGGTTAGCGTTTAGGGTTCTGGTTTGGTTTTAAGGTTTAGATCTAGGGTTAGGGTTAGGGCTTAGGGTTAAAGGGGGCTTAGGGTTAGGGTTAGGAGTTAGGGTTAGCGTTAGGAGTTAGGGTTAGCGTTTAGGGTTAGGGTTTAGGGTTGGGTTTACGGTTAGGGGCATAGGGTTAGGTTTAGGGTTCTGGTTTGGTTTTAAGATTTAGATCTAGGTTTACGGTCATGGTTAGGGTGAAGGGAGGCTTAGGCTTAGGGTTAGGACTTAGGGTTAGCGTTAGGAGTTAGGATTAGCGTTTAGGGTTAGCGTTTAGAGTTAGGGTTATGGTTAGGGGCATAGGGTTATGTTTAGGGTTCTGGTTTGGTTTTAAGGTTTAGATCTAGGCTTAGGTTTGGCGCATAGGGTTAGGATCTAGGGTTAGCGTTAGGAGTTAGGGTTAGCGTTTAGGGTTGGGGTTACGGTTGGGGCATAGGGTTAGGTTTAGTGTTCTGGTTTTGTTTTAAGGTTTAGATCTAGGGTTAGGGTTAGGGCTTAGGGTTATGTTTTGGTTTTAAGGTTTAGATCTAGGGTTAGGGCTTAGGGTTATGGTTTGGTTTTAAGGTTTAGATCTAGGGTTAGGGTTAGCGCTGTAGGGTTATGGTTTGGTTTTAAGGTTTAGATCTAGGGTTAGGGCTTAGGGTTAAGGGGGGGTTAGGGTTAGGAGTTGGCGGCTTAGGGTTAGGGGCTTACGGTTATGGTTTGGTTATAATGTTTAGATCTAGGGTTAGAGTTAGGGCTTAGGGTTAGAGTTAGGGCTTAGGGCTAAGGGGGGCTTAGGTTTAGCGGCTTAGGGTTAGCGGCTTAGGGTTATGGTTTGGTTTTAATGTTTAGGTCTAGGGTTAGGGCTTAGGTTGAAGGGCGGCTTAGGGTTACGGTTAGGAGTTAGGGTTAGCGTTAGGAGTTAGGGTTAGAGTTTAGGGTTAGGATTTAGGGTTGGGGTTACAGTTAGGGGCATAGGGTTAGGTTTAGGGTTCTGGTTTGGTTTTAAGGTTTAGATCTGGGGTTAGGTTTAGGGCTTACGGTCAAGGGGGGCTTAGGGTTAGGGTTAGGAGTTAGGGTTAGTATTAGGAGTTAGAGTTAGGGATTAGGGTTAGGGTTACGGTTAGGGGCATAGGGTTAGGTTTAGGGTTCTGGTTTGGTTTTAAGATTTAGATCTAGGTTTACGGTCATGGTTAGGGTGAAGGGAGGCTTAGGCTTAGGGTTAGGACTTAGGGTTAGTGTTAGGAGTTAGGGTTAGCGTTTAGGGTTAGCGTTTAGAGTTAGGGTTATGGTTAGGGGCTTAGGGTTATGTTTAGGGTTCTGGTTTGGTTTTAAGGTTTAGATCTAGGCTTAGGTTTGGCGCATAGGGTTAGGATCTAGGGTTAGCGTTAGGAGTTAGGCTAGCGTTTAGGGTTGGGGTTACGGTTAGGGGCATAGGGTTAGGTTTAGGGTTATGGTTTGGTTTTAAGGTTTAGATCTAGGGTTAGGGTAAGGGCTTAGGGTTATGGTTTGGTTTTAAGGTTTAGATCAAGGGTTAGGGATAGGGCTTAGTGTTCTGGTTTTGTTTTATGGTTTAGATCTAGGGTTAGGGTTAGGGCTTAGTGTTATGTTTTGTTTTTAAGGTTTAGATCTAGGGTTAGGGCTTAGGGTTATGGTTTGGTTTTAAGGTTTAGATCTACTGTTAGGGTTAGGGCTGTAGGGTTATGGTTTGGTTTTAAGGTTTAGATCTAGGGTTAGGGCTTAGGGTTAAGGGGGATTAGGGTTAGGAGTTGGCGGCTTAGGGTTAGGGGCTTACGGTTATGGTTTGGTTATAATGTTTAGATCTAGGGTTAGAGTTAGGGCTTAGGGTTAGAGTTAGGGCTTAGGGCTAAGGGGGGCTTAGGGTTAGCGGCTTAGGGTTAGCGGCTTAGGGTTATGGTTTGGTTTTAATGTTTAGGTCTAGGGTTAGGGCTTAGGTTGAAGGGCGGCTTAGGGTTACGGTTAGGAGTTAGGGTTAGCGTTAGAGTTTAGGGTTAGGATTTAGGGTTGGGGTTACAGTTAGGGGCATAGGGTTAGGTTTAGGGTTCTGGTTTGGTTTTAAGGTTTAGATCTGGGGTTAGGGTTAGGGCTTACGGTCAAGGGGGGCTTAGGGTTAGGGTTAGGAGTTAGGGTTAGTATTAGGAGTTAGAGTTAGGGATTAGGGTTAGGGTTACGGTTAGGGGCATAGGGTTAGATTTAGGGTTCTGGTTTGGTTTTAATGTTTAGATCTAGGGTTACGGTTAGGGCTTAGGGTTAAGGGGGGCTTAGGTTTAGGAGTTAGGGTTAGCGTTAGGAGTTAGGGTTAGCGTTTAGGGTTAGGGTTACGGTTAGGGGCATAGGGTTAGGGGCATAGGGTTAGATTTAGGGTTATGGTTTGATTTTAAGGTTTACATCTAGGGTTAGGGTTAGGAGGTAGGGTTAGCGTTTAGTGTTAGGGTTAGGGTTACGGTTAGGGCCATAGGGTTAGGTTTAGGGTTATGGTTTGGTTTTAATGTTTATATCTAGGGTTAGGGTTAGGGCTTAGGGTGAAGGGGGGATTAGGGTTAGGTTTAGGAGTTAGGGTTAGCGTTAGGAGTTAGGGTTAGCGTTTAGGATTAAGGATTAGGGTTAGGGTTATGGTAAGGGGCATAGGGATAGGTTTATGGTTCTGGTTTGTTTTTAATGTTTAGATCTAGGCTTAGGTTTGGGGCATAGGGTTAGGATCTTGGTTTAGCATTAGGAGTTAGGGTTAGCGTTTAGGGTTAGCGTTTAGGGTTAGCGTTTAGGGTTCTGGTTTGGTTTTAAGGTTTAGATCTAGGGTTAGGGTTAGGGCTTAGGGTTAAAGGGGGCTTAGGGTTAGGGTTAGGAGTTAGGGTTAGCGTTAGGAGTTAGGGTTAGCGTTTAGGGTTAGGGTTTAGGGTTGGGTTTACGGTTAGGGGCATAGGGTTAGGTTTAGGGTTCTGGTTTGGTTTTAAGATTTAGATCTAGGTTTACGGTCATGGTTAGGGTGAAGGGAGGCTTAGGCTTAGGGTTAGGACTTAGGGTTAGCGTTAGGAGTTAGGATTAGCGTTTAGGGTTAGCGTTTAGAGTTAGGGTTATGGTTAGGGGCATAGGGTTATGTTTAGGGTTCTGGTTTGGTTTTAAGGTTTAGATCTAGGCTTAGGTTTGGCGCATAGGGTTAGGATCTAGGGTTAGCGTTAGGAGTTAGGGTTAGCGTTTAGGGTTGGGGTTACGGTTGGGGCATAGGGTTAGGTTTAGTGTTCTGGTTTTGTTTTAAGGTTTAGATCTAGGGTTAGGGTTAGGGCTTAGGGTTATGTTTTGTTTTTAAGGTTTAGATCTAGGGTTAGGGCTTAGGGTTATGGTTTGGTTTTAAGGTTTAGATCTAGGGTTAGGGTTAGCGCTGTAGGGTTATGGTTTGGTTTTAAGGTTTAGATCTAGGGTTAGGGCTTAGGGTTAAGGGGGGGTTAGTGTTAGGAGTTGGCGGCTTAGGGTTAGGGGCTTACGGTTATGGTTTGGTTATAATGTTTAGATCTAGGGTTAGAGTTAGGGCTTAGGGTTAGAGTTAGGGCTTAGGGCTAAGGGGGGCTTAGGGTTAGCGGCTTAGGGTTAGCGGCTTAGGGTTATGGTTTGGTTTTAATGTTTAGGTCTAGGGTTAGGGCTTAGGTTGAAGGGCGGCTTAGGGTTACGGTTAGGAGTTAGGGTTAGCGTTAGGAGTTAGGGTTAGAGTTTAGGGTTAGGATTTAGGGTTGGGGTTACAGTTAGGGGCATAGGGTTAGGTTTAGGGTTCTGGTTTGGTTTTAAGGTTTAGATCTGGGGTTAGGGTTAGGGCTTACGGTCAAGGGGGGCTTAGGGTTAGGGTTAGGAGTTAGGGTTAGTATTAGGAGTTAGAGTTAGGGATTAGGGTTAGGGTTACGGTTAGGGGCATAGGGTTAGATTTAGGGTTCTGGTTTGGTTTTAATGTTTAGGTCTAGGGTTACGGTTAGGGCTTAGGGTTAAGGGGGGCTTAGGTTTAGGAGTTAGGGTTAGCGTTAGGAGTTAGGGTTAGCGTTTAGGGTTAGGGTTACGGTTAGGGGCATAGGGTTAGGGGCATAGGGTTAGATTTAGGGTTATGGTTTGATTTTAAGGTTTACATCTAGGGTTAGGGTTAGGAGGTAGGGTTAGCGTTTAGTGTTAGGGTTAGGGTTACGGTTAGGGCCATAGGGTTAGGTTTAGGGTTATGGTTTGGTTTTAATGTTTATATCTAGGGTTAGGGTTAGGGCTTAGGGTGAAGGGGGGATTAGGGTTAGGGTTAGCGTTAGGAGTTAGGGTTAGCGTTTAGGATTAAGGATTAGGGTTAGGGTTATGGTAAGGGGCATAGGGATAGGTTTATGGTTCTGGTTTGTTTTTAATGTTTAGATCTAGGCTTAGGTTTGGGGCATAGGGTTAGGATCTTGGTTTAGCGTTAGGAGTTAGGGTTAGCGTTTAGGGTTAGCGTTTAGGGTTCTGGTTTGGTTTTAAGGTTTAGATCTAGGGTTAGGTTTAGGGCTTAGGGTTAAAGGGGGCTTAGGGTTAGGAGTTAGGGTTAGCGTTAGGAGTTAGGGTTAGCGTTTAGGGTTAGGGTTTAGGGTTGGGTTTACGGTTAGGGGCATAGGGTTAGGTTTAGGGTTCTGGTTTGGTTTTAAGATTTAGATCTAGGTTTACGGTCATGGTTAGGGTGAAGGGAGGCTTAGGCTTAGGGTTAGGACTTAGGGTTAGCGTTAGGAGTTAGGGTTAGCGTTTAGGGTTAGCGTTTAGAGTTAGGGTTATGGTTAGGGGCATAGGGTTATGTTTAGGGTTCTGGTTTGGTTTTAAGGTTTAGATCTAGGCTTAGGTTTGGTGCATAGGGTTAGGATCTAGGGTTAGCGTTAGGAGTTAGGGTTAGCGTTTAGGGTTGGGGTTACGGTTGGGGCATAGGGTTAGGTTTAGGGTTATGGTTTGGTTGTAAGGTTTAGATCTAGGGTTAGGGTAAGGGCTTAGGGTTATGGTTTGGTTTTAAGGTTTAGATCAAGGGTTAGGGATAGGGCTTAGTGTTCTGGTTTTGTTTTAAGGTTTAGATCTAGGGTTAGGGTTAGGGCTTAGGGTTATGTTTTGGTTTTAAGGTTTAGATCTAGGGTTAGGGCTTAGGGTTATGGTTTGGTTTTAAGGTTTAGATCTAGGGTTAGGGTTAGCGCTGTAGGGTTATGGTTTGGTTTTAAGGTTTAGATCTAGGGTTAGGGCTTAGGGTTAAGGGGGTTAAGGGTTAGGAGTTGGCGGCTTAGGGTTAGGGGCTTACGGTTATGGTTTGGTTATAATGTTTAGATCTAGGGTTAGAGTTAGGGCTTAGGGTTAGAGTTAGGGCTTAGGGCTAAGGGGGGCTTAGGGTTAGCGGCTTAGGGTTATGGTTTGGTTTTAATGTTTAGGTCTAGGGTTAGGGCTTAGGTTGAAGGGCGGCTTAGGGTTACGGTTAGGAGTTAGGGTTAGAGTTTAGGGTTAGGATTTAGGGTTGGGGTTACAGTTAGGGGCATAGGGTTAGGTTTAGGGTTCTGGTTTGGTTTTAAGGTTTAGATCTGGGGTTAGGGTTAGGGCTTACGGTCAAGGGGGGCTTAGGGTTAGGGTTAGGAGTTAGGGTTAGTATTAGGAGTTAGAGTTAGGGATTAGGGTTAGGGTTACGGTTAGGGGCATAGGGTTAGATTTAGGGTTCTGGTTTGGTTTTAATGTTTAGATCTAGGGTTACGGTTAGGGCTTAGGGTTAAGGGGGGCTTAGGTTTAGGAGTTAGGGTTAGCGTTAGGAGTTAGGGTTAGCGTTTAGGGTTAGGGTTACGGTTAGGGGCATAGGGTTAGGGGCATAGGGTTAGATTTAGGGTTATGGTTTGATTTTAAGGTTTACATCTAGGGTTAGGGTTAGGAGGTAGGGTTAGCGTTTAGTGTTAGGGTTAGGGTTACGGTTAGGGCCATAGGGTTAGGTTTAGGGTTATGGTTTGGTTTTAATGTTTATATCTAGGGTTAGGGTTAGGGCTTAGGGTGAAGGGGGGATTAGGGTTAGGTTTAGGAGTTAGGGTTAGCGTTAGGAGTTAGGGTTAGCGTTTAGGATTAAGGATTAGGGTTAGGGTTATGGTAAGGGGCATAGGGATAGGTTTATGGTTCTGGTTTGTTTTTAATGTTTAGATCTAGGCTTAGGTTTGGGGCATAGGGTTAGGATCTTGGTTTAGCATTAGGAGTTAGGGTTAGCGTTTAGGGTTAGCGTTTAGGGTTAGCGTTTAGGGTTCTGGTTTGGTTTTAAGGTTTAGATCTAGGGTTAGGGTTAGGGCTTAGGGTTAAAGGGGGCTTAGGGTTAGGGTTAGGAGTTAGGGTTAGCGTTAGGAGTTAGGGTTAGCGTTTAGGGTTAGGGTTTAGGGTTGGGTTTACGGTTAGGGGCATAGGGTTAGGTTTAGGGTTCTGGTTTGGTTTTAAGATTTAGATCTAGGTTTACGGTCATGGTTAGGGTGAAGGGAGGCTTAGGCTTAGGGTTAGGACTTAGGGTTAGCGTTAGGAGTTAGGATTAGCGTTTAGGGTTAGCGTTTAGAGTTAGGGTTATGGTTAGGGTCATAGGGTTATGTTTAGGGTTCTGGTTTGGTTTTAAGGTTTAGATCTAGGCTTAGGTTTGGCGCATAGGGTTAGGATCTAGGGTTAGCGTTAGGAGTTAGGGTTAGCGTTTAGGGTTGGGGTTACGGTTGGGGCATAGGGTTAGGTTTAGTGTTCTGGTTTTGTTTTAAGGTTTAGATCTAGGGTTAGGGTTAGGGCTTAGGGTTATGTTTTGGTTTTAAGGTTTAGATCTAGGGTTAGGGCTTAGGGTTATGGTTTGGTTTTAAGGTTTAGATCTAGGGTTAGGGTTAGGGCTGTAGGGTTATGGTTTGGTTTTAAGGTTTAGATCTAGGGTTAGGGCTTAGGGTTAAGGGGGGGTTAGGGTTAGGAGTTGGCGGCTTAGGGTTAGGGGCTTACGGTTATGGTTTGGTTATAATGTTTAGATCTAGGGTTAGAGTTAGGGCTTAGGGTTAGAGTTAGGGCTTAGGGCTAAGGGGGGCTTAGGGTTAGCGGCTTAGGGTTAGCGGCTTAGGGTTATGGTTTGGTTTTAATGTTTAGGTCTAGGGTTAGGGCTTAGGTTGAAGGGCGGCTTAGGGTTACGGTTAGGAGTTAGGGTTAGCGTTAGGAGTTAGGGTTAGAGTTTAGGGTTAGGATTTAGGGTTGGGGTTACAGTTAGGGGCATAGGGTTAGGTTTAGGGTTCTGGTTTGGTTTTAAGGTTTAGATCTGGGGTTAGGTTTAGGGCTTACGGTCAAGGGGGGCTTAGGGTTAGGGTTAGGAGTTAGGGTTAGTATTAGGAGTTAGAGTTAGGGATTAGGGTTAGGGTTACGGTTAGGGGCATAGGGTTAGGTTTAGGGTTCTGGTTTGGTTTTAAGATTTAGATCTAGGTTTACGGTCATGGTTAGGGTGAAGGGAGGCTTAGGCTTAGGGTTAGGACTTAGGGTTAGTGTTAGGAGTTAGGGTTAGCGTTTAGGGTTAGCGTTTAGAGTTAGGGTTATGGTTAGGGGCTTAGGGTTATGTTTAGGGTTCTGGTTTGGTTTTAAGGTTTAGATCTAGGCTTAGGTTTGGCGCATAGGGTTAGGATCTAGGGTTAGCGTTAGGAGTTAGGGTTAGCGTTTAGGGTTGGGGTTACGGTTAGGGGCATAGGGTTAGGTTTAGGGTTATGGTTTGGTTTTAAGGTTTAGATCTAGGGTTAGGGTAAGGGCTTAGGGTTATGGTTTGGTTTTAAGGTTTAGATCAAGGGTTAGGGATAGGGCTTAGTGTTCTGGTTTTGTTTTATGGTTTAGATCTAGGGTTAGGGTTAGGGCTTAGTGTTATGTTTTGTTTTTAAGGTTTAGATCTAGGGTTAGGGCTTAGGGTTATGGTTTGGTTTTAAGGTTTAGATCTAGGGTTAGGGTTAGGGCTGTAGGGTTATGGTTTGGTTTTAAGGTTTAGATCTAGGGTTAGGGCTTAGGGTTAAGGGGGGGTTAGGGTTAGGAGTTGGCGGCTTAGGGTTAGGGGCTTACGGTTATGGTTTGGTTATAATGTTTAGATCTAGGGTTAGAGTTAGGGCTTAGGGTTAGAGTTAGGGCTTAGGGCTAAGGGGGGCTTAGGGTTAGCGGCTTAGGGTTAGCGGCTTAGGGTTATGGTTTGGTTTTAATGTTTAGGTCTAGGGTTAGGGCTTAGGTTGAAGGGCGGCTTAGGGTTACGGTTAGGAGTTAGGGTTAGCGTTAGAGTTTAGGGTTAGGATTTAGGGTTGGGGTTACAGTTAGGGGCATAGGGTTAGGTTTAGGGTTCTGGTTTGGTTTTAAGGTTTAGATCTGGGGTTAGGGTTAGGGCTTACGGTCAAGGGGGGCTTAGGGTTAGGGTTAGGAGTTAGGGTTAGTATTAGGAGTTAGAGTTAGGGATTAGGGTTAGGGTTACGGTTAGGGGCATAGGGTTAGATTTAGGGTTCTGGTTTGGTTTTAATGTTTAGATCTAGGGTTACGGTTAGGGCTTAGGGTTAAGGGGGGCTTAGGTTTAGGAGTTAGGGTTAGCGTTAGGAGTTAGGGTTAGCGTTTAGGGTTAGGGTTACGGTTAGGGGCATAGGGTTAGGGGCATAGGGTTAGATTTAGGGTTATGGTTTGATTTTAAGGTTTACATCTAGGGTTAGGGTTAGGAGGTAGGGTTAGCGTTTAGTGTTAGGGTTAGGGTTACGGTTAGGGCCATAGGGTTAGGTTTAGGGTTATGGTTTGGTTTTAATGTTTATATCTAGGGTTAGGGTTAGGGCTTAGGGTGAAGGGGGGATTAGGGTTAGGTTTAGGAGTTAGGGTTAGCGTTAGGAGTTAGGGTTAGCGTTTAGGATTAAGGATTAGGGTTAGGGTTATGGTAAGGGGCATAGGGATAGGTTTATGGTTCTGGTTTGTTTTTAATGTTTAGATCTAGGCTTAGGTTTGGGGCATAGGGTTAGGATCTTGGTTTAGCGTTAGGAGTTAGGGTTAGCGTTTAGGGTTAGCGTTTAGGGTTCTGGTTTGGTTTTAAGGTTTAGATCTAGGGTTAGGGTTAGGGCTTAGGGTTAAAGGGGGCTTAGGGTTAGGAGTTAGGGTTAGCGTTAGGAGTTAGGGTTAGCGTTTAGGGTTAGGGTTTAGGGTTGGGTTTACGGTTAGGGGCATAGGGTTAGGTTTAGGGTTCTGGTTTGGTTTTAAGATTTAGATCTAGGTTTACGGTCATGGTTAGGGTGAAGGGAGGCTTAGGCTTAGGGTTAGGACTTAGGGTTAGCGTTAGGAGTTAGGATTAGCGTTTAGGGTTAGCGTTTAGAGTTAGGGTTATGGTTAGGGGCATAGGGTTATGTTTAGGGTTCTGGTTTGGTTTTAAGGTTTAGATCTAGGCTTAGGTTTGGCGCATAGGGTTAGGATCTAGGGTTAGCGTTAGGAGTTAGGGTTAGCGTTTAGGGTTGGGGTTACGGTTGGGGCATAGGGTTAGGTTTAGTGTTCTGGTTTTGTTTTAAGGTTTAGATCTAGGGTTAGGGTTAGGGCTTAGGGTTATGTTTTGGTTTTAAGGTTTAGATCTAGGGTTAGGGCTTAGGGTTATGGTTTGGTTTTAAGGTTTAGATCTAGGGTTAGGGTTAGCGCTGTAGGGTTATGGTTTGGTTTTAAGGTTTAGATCTAGGGTTAGGGCTTAGGGTTAAGGGGGGGTTAGGGTTAGGAGTTGGCGGCTTAGGGTTAGGGGCTTACGGTTATGGTTTGGTTATAATGTTTAGATCTAGGGTTAGAGTTAGGGCTTAGGGTTAGAGTTAGGGCTTAGGGCTAAGGGGGGCTTAGGGTTAGCGGCTTAGGGTTAGCGGCTTAGGGTTATGGTTTGGTTTTAATGTTTAGGTCTAGGGTTAGGGCTTAGGTTGAAGGGCGGCTTAGGGTTACGGTTAGGAGTTAGGGTTAGAGTTTAGGGTTAGGATTTAGGGTTGGGGTTACAGTTAGGGGCATAGGGTTAGGTTTAGGGTTCTGGTTTGGTTTTAAGGTTTAGATCTGGGGTTAGGGTTAGGGCTTACGGTCAAGGGGGGCTTAGGGTTAGGGTTAGGAGTTAGGGTTAGTATTAGGAGTTAGAGTTAGGGATTAGGGTTAGGGTTACGGTTAGGGGCATAGGGTTAGATTTAGGGTTCTGGTTTGGTTTTAATGTTTAGATCTAGGGTTACGGTTAGGGCTTAGGGTTAAGGGGGGCTTAGGTTTAGGAGTTAGGGTTAGCGTTAGGAGTTAGGGTTAGCGTTTAGGGTTAGGGTTACGGTTAGGGGCATAGGGTTAGGGGCATAGGGTTAGATTTAGGGTTATGGTTTGATTTTAAGGTTTACATCTAGGGTTAGGGTTAGGAGGTAGGGTTAGCGTTTAGTGTTAGGGTTAGGGTTACGGTTAGGGCCATAGGGTTAGGTTTAGGGTTATGGTTTGGTTTTAATGTTTATATCTAGGGTTAGGGTTAGGGCTTAGGGTGAAGGGGGGATTAGGGTTAGGTTTAGGAGTTAGGGTTAGCGTTAGGAGTTAGGGTTAGCGTTTAGGATTAAGGATTATGGTTAGGGTTATGGTAAGGGGCATAGGGATAGGTTTATGGTTCTGGTTTGTTTTTAATGTTTAGATCTAGGCTTAGGTTTGGGGCATAGGGTTAGGATCTTGGTTTAGCGTTAGGAGTTAGGGTTAGCGTTTAGGGTTAGCGTTTAGGGTTAGCGTTTAGGGTTCTGGTTTGGTTTTAAGGTTTAGATCTAGGGTTAGGGTTAGGGCTTAGGGTTAAAGGGGGCTTAGGGTTAGGAGTTAGGGTTAGCGTTAGGAGTTAGGGTTAGCGTTTAGGGTTAGGGTTTAGGTTTGGGTTTACGGTTAGGGGCATAGGGTTAGGTTTAGGGTTCTGGTTTGGTTTTAAGATTTAGATCTAGGTTTACGGTCATGGTTAGGGTGAAGGGAGGCTTAGGCTTAGGGTTAGGACTTAGGGTTAGCGTTAGGAGTTAGGGTTAGCGTTTAGGGTTAGCGTTTAGAGTTAGGGTTATGGTTAGGGGCATAGGGTTATGTTTAGGGTTCTGGTTTGCTTTTAAGGTTTAGATCTAGGCTTAGGTTTGGCGCATAGGGTTAGGATCTAGGGTTAGCGTTAGGAGTTAGGGTTAGCGTTTAGGGTTGGGGTTACGGTTGGGGCATAGGGTTAGGTTTAGGGTTATGGTTTGGTTTTAAGGTTTAGATCTAGGGTTAGGGTAAGGGCTTAGGGTTATGGTTTGGTTTTAAGGTTTAGATCAAGGGTTAGGGATAGGGCTTAGTGTTCTGGTTTTGTTTTAATTTTAGATCTAGGGTTAGGTTTGGGGCATAGGGTTATGGTTTGGTTTTAAGGTTTAGATCTAGGGTTAGGGTTAGGGCTGTAGGGTTATGGTTTGGTTTTAAGGTTTAGATCTAGGGTTAGGGCTTAGGGTTAAGGGGGGGTTAGGGTTAGGAGTTGGCGGCTTAGGGTTAGGGGCTTACGGTTATGGTTTGGTTATAATGTTTAGATCTAGGGTTAGAGTTAGGGCTTAGGGTTAGAGTTAGGGCTTAGGGCTAAGGGGGGCTTAGGGTTAGCGGCTTAGGGTTAGCGGCTTAGGGTTATGGTTTGGTTTTAATGTTTAGGTCTAGGGTTAGGGCTTAGGTTGAAGGGCGGCTTAGGGTTACGGTTAGGAGTTAGGGTTAGCGTTAGAGTTTAGGGTTAGGATTTAGGGTTGGGGTTACAGTTAGGGGCATAGGGTTAGGTTTAGGGTTCTGGTTTGGTTTTAAGGTTTAGATCTAGGGTTAGGGATAGGGCTTAGTGTTCCACTTTGGTTTTAAGATTTAGATCTAGGGTTAGGGTTAGGGCTTAGGGTGATGTTTTGGTTTTAAGGTTTAGATCTAGGGTTAGGGATAGGGCTTAGTGTTCCGCTTTGGTTTTAAGGTTTAGATCTAGGGTTAGAGTTAGGGCTTAGGGTTATGTTTTGTTTTTAAGGTTTAGATCTAGGGTTAGGGCTTAGGGTTATGGTTTGGTTTTAAGGTTTAGATCTAGGGTTAGGGTTAGGGCTGTAGGGTTCTGGTTTGGTTTTAAGGTTTAGATCTCGGGTTAGGGCTTAGGGTTAAGGGGGTCTTAGTGTTAGGGTTAGGAGTTGGCGGCTTAGGGTTAGGGGCTTATGGTTATGGTTTGGTTATAATGTTTAGATCTAGGGTTAGAGTTAGGGCTTAGGGTTAGAGTTAGGGCTTAGGGCTAAGGGGGGCTTAGGGTTAGCGGCTTAGGGTTAGCGGCTTAGGGTTCTGGTTTGGTTTTAATGTTTAGATCTAGGGTTAGGGCTTAGGGTGAAGGGGGGCTTAAGGTTAGGGTTAGGAGTTAGGGTTAGCGTTAGGAGTTAGGGTTAGAGTTTAGGGTTAGGGTTAAAGTTAGGGGCATAGGGTTAGGTTTAGGGTTCTGGTTTGATTTTAAGGTTTAGATGTAGGTTTAGGGTTAGGGCTTAGGGTTAAGGGTACTTAGAGTTAGGGTTAAGAGTTAGGGTTAGCATTAGGAAATAGGGTTATCGTTTAGGGTTAAGGATTAGGGTTAGGGTTATGGTTAGGGGCATAGGGTTAGGTTTATGTTTATGGGATTTTTTTAATGTTTATATCTAGGCTTTGTTTTGGGCATAGGGTTAGGATCTAACATTAGCATTAGGAGTTAGGGTTAGCGTTTAGGGTGAGCGTTTAGTGTTAGGGTTTACGGTTAGGGGCATAGGGTTAGGTTTAGGGTTCTGGTTTGGTTTTAAGGTTTAGATCTAGGGTTAGGGTTAGTGCTTAGTGTTAAGGGGGGCTTAGGGTTAGGGTTTGGAGCTAGGGTTAGCGTTAGGAGTTAGGGTTAGCGTTTAGGGTTAGGATTTAGGATTGGGGTTACGGTTAGGGGCCTAGGGTTATGTTTAGGGTTATTGTTTGGTTTTAAGGTTTAGATCTAGGGTTAGGTATAAGGGTTATGGTGAAGGGGGGCTTAGGATTGGGGTTAGGACTTAGGGTTAGCATTAGGTGTTAGGGTTAGCATTTAGGGTTAGGGTTTAGGGTTAGGGTTACTGTTAGGGGCATAGGGTTCTGGTTTAGGTTTCTGGTTTGGTTTTAACGTTTAGATCTAATGTTATGGTTAGGGCATAGGGTTAAGGGGGGCTTAGGGTTAGCGTTTTGAGTTAGGGTTAGCGTTTAGGGTTAGCGTTTAGGGTTGGGGTTACGGTTAGGGGCATAGGGTTAGGTTTAGGGTTATGGTTTCGTTTTAAGATTTAGATCTATGTTTACGGTCACGGTTGGTGTGAAGGGAGGCTTAGGCTTAGGGTTAGGACTTAGGGTTAGCGTTAGGAGTTAGGGTTAGCGTTTAGGGTTGGGGTTACGGTTGGGGTATAGGATTAGGTTTAGGGTTATGGTTTGGTTTTAAGGTTTAGATCTAGGGTTAGGGTTAGGGCTTAGGGTTATGGTTTGGTTTTAAGGTTTAGATCAAGGGTTAGGGATAGGGCTTAGGGTTCTGGTTTGGTTTTAAGGTTTAGATCTAGGGTTAGGGTTAGGGCTTAAGGTTATGTTTTGGTTTTAAGGTTTAGATCTAGGGTTAGGGCTTAGGGTTATGGTTTGGTTTTAAGGTTTAGATCTAGGGTTAGGGTTAGTGCTTAGGGTTAAGGGGGGCTTAGGGTTAGGGTTAGGAGCTAGGGTTAGCGTTTAGGGTTAGGATTTAGGGTTGGGGTTACGGTTAGGGGCCTAGGGTTATGTTTAGGGTTATTGTTTGGTTTTAATGTTTAGATCTAGGGTTAGGGATAAGGGTTATGGTGAAGGGGGGCTTAGGGTTGGGGTTAGGAGTTAGGGTTAGCGTTAGGTGTTAGTGTTAGCATTTAGGGTTAGGGCTTAGGGTTAGGTTTACTGTTAGGGGCATAGGGTTCTGGTTTATGTTTCTGGTTTTGTTTTAACGTTTAGATCTAGGGTTATGGTTAGGGCATAGGGTTAAGGGGGGCTTAGGGTTAGCGTTAGGAGTTAGGGTTAGCGTTTAGGGTTAGGGTTTAGGGTTGGGGTTACGGTTAGGGGCATAGGGTTAGGTTTAGGGTTCTGGTTTGGTTTTAAGATTTAGATCTATGTTTACGGTCACGGTTGGTGTGAAGGGAGGCTTAGGCTTAGGGTTAGGACTTAGGGTTAGCGTTAGGAGTTAGGGTTAGCGTTTAGTGTTGGGGTTATGGTTGGGGCATAGGATTAGGTTTAGGGTTATGGTTTGGTTTTAAGGTTTAGATCTAGGGTTAGGGTTAGGGCTTAGGGTTATGGTTTGGTTTTAAGGTTTAGATCAAGGGTTAGGGATAGGGCTTAGGGTTCTGGTTTGGTTTTAAGGTTTAGATCTAGGGTTAGGGTTAGGGCTTAAGGTTATGTTTTGGTTTTAAGGTTTAGATCTAGGGTTAGGGCTTAGGGTTATGGTTTGGTTTTAAGGTTTAGATCTAGGGTTAGGGTTAGTGCTTAGGGTTAAGGGGGGCTTAGGGTTAGGGTTAGGAGCTAGGGTTAGCGTTTAGGGTTAGGATTTAGGGTTGGGGTTACGGTTAGGGGCCTAGGGTTATGTTTAGGGTTATTGTTTGGTTTTAATGTTTAGATCTAGGGTTAGGGATAAGGGTTATGGTGAAGGGGGGCTTAGGGTTGGGGTTAGGAGTTAGGGTTAGCGTTAGGTGTTAGTGTTAGCATTTAGGGTTAGGGCTTAGGGTTAGGTTTACTGTTAGGGGCATAGGGTTCTGGTTTATGTTTCTGGTTTTGTTTTAACGTTTAGATCTAGGGTTATGGTTAGGGCATAGGGTTAAGGGGGGCTTAGGGTTAGCGTTAGGAGTTAGGGTTAGCGTTTAGGGTTAGGGTTTAGGGTTGGGGTTACGGTTAGGGGCATAGGGTTAGGTTTAGGGTTCTGGTTTGGTTTTAAGGTTTAGATCTAGCGTTATGGTTAGGAGGTAGGGTTAGCGTTTAGGGTTAGGGTTAGGGTTACGGTTAGGGGCATAGGGTTAGGTTTATGGTTCTGGTTTTTTTTTAATGTTTAGATCTAGGCTTTGTTTTGGGGCATAGGGTTAGGATCTAGGGTTAGCGTTTAGGGTTAGCGTTTAGGGTGAGCGTTTAGTGTTAGGGTTTACGGTTAGGGGCATAGGGTTAGGTTTAGGGTTCTGGTTTGGTTTTAAGGTTTAGATCTAGGGTTAGGGTTAGTGCTTAGGGTTAAGGGGGGCTTAGGGTTAGGGTTAGGAGCTAGGGTTAGCATTTAGGGTTAGGATTTAGGGTTGGGGTTACGGTTAGGGGCCTAGGGTTATGTTTAGGGTTATTGTTTGGTTTTAATGTTTAGATCTAGGGTTAGGGATAAGGGTTGTGGTGAAGGGGGGCTTAGGGTTGGGGTTAGGAGTTAGGGTTAGCGTTAGGTGTTAGTGTTAGCATTTAGGGTTAGGGCTTAGGGTTAGGGTTACGGTTAGGGGCATAAGGTTCTGGTTTAGGTTTCTGGTTTGGTTTTAACGTTTAGATCTAGGGTTACGGTTAGGGCATAGGGTTAAGGGGGGCTTAGGGTTAGCGTTAGGAGTTAGGGTTAGCGTTTAGTTTTAGGGTTTAGGGTTGGGGTTACGGTTAGGGGCATAGGGTTAGGTTTAGGGTTATGGTTTGGTTTTAAGGTTTAGATGTAGGGTTAGTGCTTAGGGTTAAGGGGGGCTTAGGCTTAGGGTTACGAGCTAGGTTTAGCGTTAGGAGTTAGGGTTAGCGTTTAGGGTTATGGTTTAGGGTTGGGGTTACGGTTAGGGGCATAGGGTTAGGTTTAGGGTTATGGTTTGCATTTAAGTTTTAGATCTAGGATTAGGACTTAGGGTGATGGGCGGCTTCGGGTTAGAGTTAGAAGTTAGGGTTAGCGTTAGGAGTTAGGGTTAGCGTTAGGAGTTAGGGTTACCGTTTAGGGTTAGGTTTTAGGGTTAGGGTTATAGTTAGGGGCATAGGTTTAGGTTTAGGGTTCTGGTTTGGTTTTAAGGTTTAGATGTAGGGTTAGGGCTTAGGGTTAAGGGGGGCTTAGGGTTAGGGTTAGGAGTCAGTGTTACCGTTAGAGTTAGGGTTAGCGTTTATGGCTAGGGTTTAGGGTTAGGGTTACGGTTAGGGGCATAGGGTTATGTTTAGGGTTCTGGTTTGGTTTTAAGTTTTAGATCTAGTGTTACGGTTAGGGCTTAGGGTTAAGGGGGACTTAGGGTTAGGGTTAGGAGATAGGGTTAGCGTTAGGATTTAGGGTTAGCTTTTAGGGTTAATGTTTAGGGTTAGGGTTACAGTTAGGGGCATAGGGTTAGGTTTAGGGTTCTGGTTTGGTTTTAAGAATTAGATCTGGGGTTACGATTAGGGCTTGGGGTTAAGGGGGACTTAGGGTTAGGGTTAGGAGCTAGGGTTAGCGTTAGGAGTTAGGGTTAGCTTTTAGGGTTAGGGTTTAGGGTTAGGGTTACTGTTAGGGGCATAGGGTTAGGTTTAGGGTTCTGGTTTGGTTTTAAGGTTTAGATCTAGTTTTACGCTTAGGACTTAGGGTTAAGGGGGACTTAGGGTTAGGGTTAGGAGCTAGGGTTAGCGTTTAGGGTTAGTGTTTAGGGTTAGGGTTATGGTGAGGGGCATAGGGTTAGGTTTAGGGTTCTGGTTTGGTTTTAATGTTTAGATCTAGTGTTACAGTTAGGGCTTAGCGTTAAGGGGGACTTAGGTTTAGCGTCAGGGTTAGGAGTTAGGCTTAGCGTTAGGAGTTAGGGTTAGCATTTAGTGTTAGGGTTTAGGGTTGGGGTTATCGTTAGGGGCATAGGGTTAGGTTTAGGGTTCTGGTTTGGATTTAAGGTTTAGATCTAGGGTTAGGGCTTAGGATGAAGCGGGGCTTAGGTTTAGGGTTAGGAGCTAGGGTTAGCGTTAGCAGTTAGGGTTAGCGTTTAGGGTTAGGATTTAGGGTTGGGGTTACGGTTAGGAGCATAAGGTTAGGTTTAGCGTTATGGTTTGTTTTTAAGGTTTAGATCTAGGGTTATGGTTAGGGCTTAGCGTTAAGGGGGACTTAGGGTTAGGGTTATGAGTTAGGATTAGCGTTAGGAGTTAGGGTTAGCGTTTAGGGTTAGCATTTAGGGTCAGGGTTACGGTTAGGTACATAGGATTAGGTTTAGGGTTCTGGTTTGGTTTTAAGGTTTAGATCTAGTTTTACGCTTAGGGCTTAGGGTTAAGGGGGACTTAGGGTTAGGGTTAGGAGCTAGGGTTAGCGTTTAGGGTTAGGGTTTAGGGTTATGGTTATGGTGAGGGGCATATGGTTAGGTTTAGGGTTCTGGTTTGGTTTTAAGATTTAGATCTCATGTTACAGTTAGGGCTTAGCGTTAAGGGGGACTTAGGTTTACGGTTAGGGTTAGGAGTTAGGCTTAGCGTTAGGAGTTAGGGTTAGCATTTAGTGTTAGGGTTTAGGGTTGGGGTTATGGTTAGGGGCATAGGGTTAGTTTTAGGGTTCTGGTTTGGATTTAAGGTTTAGATCTTGGGTTAGGGCTTAGGGTGAAGGGGGGCTTAGGGTTAGGGTTAGGAGCTAGGGTTAGCGTTAGCAGTTAGGGTTAGCGTTTAGGGTTAGGATTTAGGGTTGGGGTTACGGTTAGGGGCATAAGGTTAGGTTTAGGGTTCTGATTTATTTTTAAGGTTTAGATCTAGGGTTACGGTTAGGGCTTATTTTTAAGGAGGGGTTAGGGTTAGGGTTAGGGCTTAGGGTTAGTGTTAGGAGTTAGGGTTAGCGTTTAGGGTTAGGGTTACGGTTAGGGGCATAGGGTTAGGTTTAGGGTTCTGGTTTGGTTTTAAGGTTTAGATCTAGGGTTAGGGTTAGGGCTTAGGCTTAAGCGGGACTTAGGTTTAGGGTTAGGGTTAGGAGTTAGGGTTAGCGTTAGGAGTTAGGGTTAGCATTTAGGGTTAGGATTTAGGGTTGGGGTTATGATTAGGGGCATAGGGTTAGGTTTAGGGTTCTGGCTTTGATTTAAGATTTAGATCTAGGGTTAGGGCTTAGGGTGAAGGGGGGCTTAGGGTTAGGATTAGGAGTTAGGGTTAGCGTTAGGAGTTAGGGTTTAGGGTTAGGGTTACGGTTAGGGGCATAGGGTTAGGTTTAGGGTTCTGGTTTGTTTTAAGTTTTATATGTAGGGTTAGGGTTAGGGCTTAGGTTTAAGTGGGGCTTAGGGTTAGCATTAGGAGTTAGGGTTAGCGTTTAGGGTTAGGGTTTAGGGTTTAGGGTTACGGTTAAAGGCATAGGGTTAGGTTTAGGGTTCTGGTTTGGTTTTAAATTTTATATCTAGGGTTAAGTGGGGCTTAGGGTTACGTTTAGGGTTTGGAGTTAGGGTTAGTGTTAGGAGTTAGTGTTAGATTTTAGGGTTAGGGTTTAGGGTTAGGGTTACAGTTAGGGGCATAGGGTTAGCTTTAGGGTTCTGGTTTGGTTTTAAGGTTTAGACCTAGGGTTAGGGTTAGTGGTTAGGGTGAAGGGGGGCTTAGGGTTAGGGTTAGGAGTTAGGGTTAGCGTTAGGAGTTAGGGTTAGCGTTTAGGGTTATGGTTACAGTTAGGGTCATAGGGTTAGGTTTAGGGTTCTGATTTGGTTTTAACGTTTAGATGTAGGGTTAGGGTTAGGGCTTAGGGTTAAGGGGGGCTTAGGGTTAGGGTTAGGAGCTAGGGTTAGCATTAGGAGTTAGGGTTAGCGTTTAGGGTTACGGTTTAGGGTTAGGGTTACAGTTAGGGACATAGGATTTGGTTTAGGCTTATGGTTTGGTTTTAAGCTTTAGATGTAGGGTTAGGGTTAGGGCTTAGGGTTAAGGGGGTTTAGGTTGAGCGTTAGAGTTAGGGTTAGCATTTAGGGTTAGGCTTAGGGTTACGGTTAGGGGCATAGGGTTAGGTTTAGGTTTCTGGTTTGGTTTTAAGGTTTAGATCTAGTGTTACGGTTAGGGCTTGGCGTTAAGGGGGACTTAGGGTTAGGGTTAGGAGCTAGGGTTAGCGTTTAGGGTTAGGTTTAGCGTTAGAGTTAGGTTTTGCGTTTAGGGTTAGGGTTACGGTTAGGGTCGTAGGGTTAGGTTTAGGGTTCTGCTTTGGTTTTAAGGTTTAGATGTAGGGTTAGGATTAGGGTTAGGGTGAAGGGGGGCTTAGGGTTAGGGTTAGGCCTAGGGTTAGCGTTAGGAGTTATGGTTAGCGTTTAGGGTTAGGGTTTTGGGTTAGGGTTACGGTTAGGGGCTTAGGGTTAGGTTTAGGATTCTGGTTTGGTTTTAATGTTTAGATCTAGGTTTAGGTTTAGCGCTTAGGTTTAAGGGGGGCTTAGGGTTAGGAGTTAGGGTTAGCTTTAGGAGTTACGGTTAGCGTTTAGGTTTAGGGTTACGGTTAGGGTCGTAGGGTTAGGTTTATGGTTCTGGTTTGCTTTTAATGTTTAGATCTAGGGTTAGGCTTAGGGCTTAGGTTTAAGGGGGGCTTAGAGTTAGGCCTAGGAGTTAGGGTTAGAGTTAGGAGTTAGGGTTAGCGTTAGGAGTTAGGGTTAGCGTTTAGGGTTAGGGTTTTGGGTTAGGATTACGGTTAGGGGCATAGGGTTAGGTTTATGGTTCTGGTTTGGTTTTAAGGTTTATGTCTAGGGTTATGGTTAGGGATTAGGGTTAAGGGGGATTTAGGTTTAGGTGTTAGGGTTAGCGTTAGGAGTTAGGGTTAGCATTTAGGTTTAGGGTTTAGGGTTGGGGTTACGGTTAGGGGCATAGGGTTATGTTTAGGGTTCTGGTTTGGATTTAAAGTTAAGATCTAGGGTTAGGCCTTAGGGTTAAGGGGGGCTTAGTGTTAGGTTTAGGGTTAGAAGCTAGGGTTAGCGTTAGGAGTTAGGGTTAGCGTTTAGGGTTAGGGTTTTGGGTTAGGATTACGGTTAGGGGCATAGGGGTATGTTTAGGGTTCTGGTTTGGTTTTAAGTTTTATATCTAGGCTTAGGTTTCGGGCATAGGGTTAGGATCTAGGGTTAGCGTTAGGAGTTAGGGTTAGCATTTAGGGTTAGTGTTTAGGGTTGGGGTTACGGTTAGGGGCATAGGGTTAGGTTTAGGGTTATGGTTTGGTTTTAAGGTTTAGATGTAGGATCAGGGTTAGGGCTTAGGGTTAAGGGGGACTTAAGGTTAGCGTTAGTAGTTAGGTTTACCGTTTAGGGTTAGGGTTTAGGGTTACGGTTATAGTTAGGGGCATAGGTTTAGGTTTAGGTTTCTGGTTTGGTTTTAAGGTTTAGATCTAGTGTTACGGTTAGGGCTTAGGGTTAAGGGGGGCTTAGGGTTAGGGTTAGGAGTCAGGGTTAGTGTTAGATTTAGGGTTAACATTTATGGATAGGGTTTAGGGTTAGGGTTACGGTTAGGGGCATAGGGTTAGGTTTAGGGTTATGGTTTGGTTTTAAGGTTTAGATGTAGGGTTAGGGTTAGGGTTAGGGTGAAGGGGGGCTTAGGGTTCAGGTTAGGAGCTAGGGTTAGCTTTAGGAGTTAGGGTTAGAGTTTAGGGTTAAGGATTAATGTTAGGGTTATGGTTAGGGGCATAGGGTTAGGTTTAGGGTTCTGGTTTGGTTTTAAGATTTAGATCTAGGCTTAGGTTTGGGGCATAGGGTTAGGATCTAGTGTTAGCGTTAGGAGTTAGGTTTAGCGTTTAGGGTCAGGGTTTAGGGTTATGGGTACGGTTAGGGGCATAGGGTTAGGTTTAGGGTTCTGGTTTGGTTTTAAGATATAGATCTAGGTTTAGGGTTAGTGCTTAGAGTGAAGGGTGGCTGAGGGTTAGGGTTAGGAATTAGGGTTAGCGTTAGGAGTTAGGGTTAGCGTTTAGGTTTATGGTTTAGTGTTAGTGTTGCAGTTAGGGGCATAGGTTTAGCTTTAGGGTTATGGTTTGGTTTTAAGGTTTAGATCTAGTGTTACGGTTAGGGCTTAGGGTTAAGGGGGGCTTAGGCTTAGGGTTAAGAGTTAAGGTTAGCGTGAGGAGTTAGGGTTAGCGTTTGGGGTTAGGGTTTAGGGTTAGGGTTACAGTTAGGGGCATAGGGTTATGTTTAGAGTTCTGGTTTGGTTTTAAGTTTTAGATCTAGTGTTACGGTTAGGGCTTGGGGTTAAGGGGGACTTAGGGTTAGGGTTAGGATCGAGGGTTACCGTTAGGAGTTAGGGTTAGCGTTTAGGGTTATGGTTTAGTGTTAGGGTTACGGTTCGGGTCATAGAGTTAGGTTTAGGGTTATGGTTTGGTTTTAAGGTTTAGATGTAGTGTTAGGGTTAGGGCTTAGGGTGAAGGGGGGCTTAGGGTTCGGGTTAGGAGCTTGGGTTAGCGTTAGGAGTTAGGGTTAGCGTTAGGAGTTAGGGTTAGCGTTTAGGGTTAAGGATTATTGTTAGGGTTATGGTTAGGGGCATAGGGTTATGTTTAGGGTTCTGGTTTGGTTTTAAGGTTTAGATCTAGTCTTAGGTTTGGGGCATAGGGTTAGGATCTAGGGTTAGCGTTTAGGTTTAGCGTTTAGGGTTGGGTTTACGTTTAGGGGCACAGGGTTAGGTTTAGGGTTCTGGTTTGGTTTTAAGGTTTAGATGTAGGGTTAGGGTTAGGTTTAAGGGTGAAGGGGGTTTTAGGCTTAGGATTAGGAATTAGGGTTAGCGTTAGGAGTTAGGTTTAGAGTTTAGGATTATGATTTAGGGCTAGGGTTACAGTTAGGGGCATAGGGATACGTATAGGGTTATGGTTTGGTTTTAAGGTTTAGATCTAGGGTTACGTTTAGGGTTTAGGGTTAAGGGGGACTTAGGGTTAGGGTTAGGAGTTAGGGTTAGCGTTTAGGGTTAGGGTTACGGTTAGGGGCATAGGGTTAGGTTTAGGGTTCTGGTTTGGTTTTAAGGTTTAGATCTAATTTTATGGTTAGGGCTTAGGATTAAGGGGTAGTTAGGGTTAGGGTTAGGAGTTAGGGTTAGCGTTAGGATTTAGGGTTAGCATGTAGGGTTAGGGTTTAGGGTTGGGGTTATGGTTAGGGGCATAGGGTTAGGTTTAGGGTTCTGGTTTGGATTTAAGGTTTAGATCTAGGGTTAGGGCTTAGGGTTAAGGGGGGCTTAGGGTTAGGGTTAGGGTTAGGAGCTAGGGTTAGCGTTAGGGTTAGCGTTTAAGGTTAGGGTTTTGGGTTAGGATTAAGTTTAGGGGCATAGGGTTAGGTTTAGCGTTATGGTTTGGTTTTAAGGTTTAGAACTAGGTTTAGGTTTAGCGCTTAGGTTTAAGGGGGGCTTAGGGTTAGGGTTAGGAGTTAGGGTTAGCGTTAGGAGTTAGGGTTAGCGTTTAGGGTTAGGGTTTAGGGTTGGGGTTACGGTTAGGGGCATAGGGTTAGGTTTAGGGTTCTGGTTTGGTTTTAAGGTTTAGACCTAGTGTTACATTTAGGGCTTAGGGTTAAGGGGGACTTAGGGTTAGGGTTAGGAGCTAGGGTTAGCGTTAGGATTTAGGGTTAGCGTTTAGGGTTAGGGTTTACTGGTAGGGTTATGGTTAGGGGCATAGGGTTAGGTTTAGGGTTCTGGTTTGGTTTTAAGATTTAGATCTAGGGTTACGGTTAGGCCTTAGGGTTAAGGGGGGATTAGGTTTAGGGTTAAGGTTAGCATTAGGAGTTAGGGTTAGCGTTTAGGATTAGCATTTTGGGTTGGGGTTTCGGTTAGGGGGATAGGGTTAGGTTTAGGGTTCTGGTTTGGTTTTAACGTTTAGATGTAGGGTTACTATCAGGGTTAGGGTGAAGGGGGGTTTAGGTTTCGGGTTAGGAGATAGGGTTAGCGTTAGGAGTTAGGGTTAGCGTTTAGGGTTAGGGTTTAGGGTTAGGGTTACGGTTAGGGGCATAGGGTTAGGTTTAGGGTTCTGGTTTGGTTTTAAAGTTTAGATATAGGTTTAGGTTTAGTGCTTAGATTTAAGGGGGGCTTAGGGTTAGGAATTAGGGTTAGCTTTTAGGGTTAGGGTTTAGCGTTATGGTTAGGGGCATAGGGTTACGTTTAGGGTTCTGGTTTGCTTTTAAGTTTTAGATGTAGGGTTAGGGTTAGGGCTTAGAGTTAAGGGGGTCTTAGGGTTAGGGTTAGGAGCTAGGGTTAGCGTTACTAGTTAGCGTTAGCCTTTAGGGTTAGGTTTTAGGGTTAGGGTTACGGTTAGGGGCATAGGGTTAGTTTTAGGGTTCTGGTTTGGTTTTAAGGTGTAGATCTACTGTTACGTTTAGGGCTTGGGGTTAAGGGGGACTTAGGGTTAGGGTTAGGAGCTAGGGTTAGCGTTAGGAGTTAGGGTTAGCGTTTAGGGTTAGGGTTTAGGTTTAGGGTTACGGTTAGGGGCATAGGGTTAGGTGTAGGGTTATGGTTTGGTTTTAAGGTTTAGATGTAGGTTTAGGGTTAGTGCTTAGGGTGAAGGGGGGCTTAGGGTTAGGGTTAGGAGTTAGGGTTAGCGTTAGGAGTTAGGGTTAGCTTTTTGGGTTAAGGATTATTGTTATGATTATGGTTAGGGGCATAGGGTTATGTTTAGGGTTCTAGTTTGGTTTTAAGATTTAGATCTAGGCTTAGGTTTGGGGCATAGGGTTAGGATCTAGGGTTAGCGTTTAGGGTTAGCGTTGAGGGTTGGGGTTACGTTTAGGGGCATAGGGTTAGGTTTAGGGTTCTGGTTTGGTTTTAATGTTTAGATGTAGGGTTAGGGTTAGGGTTAAGGGTGATGGGGGTTTTAGGCTTAGGATTAGGAATTAGGGTTAGCGTTAGGAGTTAGGTTTAGAGTTTAGGATTATGATTTAGGGCTAGGGTTACAGTTAGGGGCATAGGGTTACGTATAGGGTTATGGTTTGGTTTTAAGGTTTAGATGTAAGGTTAGGGTTAGGTTTTAGGATTAAAGGGGACTTAAGGTTAGGGTTAGGAGCTAGGGTTAGCATTAGGAGATAGGGTTAGCGTTTAGGGTTAGGGTTTAGGGTTAGGGTTACGGTTAGGGGCATTGGGTTAGGTTTATGGTTCTGGTTTGGTTTTAAGGTTTAGATCTAGGGTTATGGTTAGGGCTTAGGGTTAAGGGGGACTTAGGGTTAGGGTTAGGAGCTAGGGTTAGCATTAGGATTTAGGGTTAGCGTTTAGGGTTAGGGTTTACTGGTAGGGTTATGGTTAGGTGCATAGGGTTAGGTTTAGGGTTCTGGTTTGGTTTTAAGGTTTAGATCTTGTGTTACGGTTAGGCCTTAGGGTTAAGGGGGGATTAGGGTTAGGGTTAGGGTTAGCATTAGGAGTTGGGTTTAGCGTTTAGGGTTAGCATTTAGGGTTGCGGTTTCGGTTAGGGGGATAGGGTTAGGTTTATGTTTCTGGTTTGTTTTTAACGTTTAGATGTAGGGTTACTATCGGGGTTAGGGTGAAGGGGGGTTTAGGTTTCGGGTTAGGAGATAGGGTTAGCGTTAGGAGTTAGGGTTAGCGTTTAGGGTTAGGGTTTAGGGTTGTGGTTACGGTTAGGGGCATAGGGTTAGTTTTAGGGTTCTGGTTTGGTTTTAATGTTTAGATCTAGGTTTAGGTTTAGTGCTTAGATTTAAGGGGGGCTTAGGGTTAGGAATTAGGGTTAGGGTTTAGGGTTAGGGTTTAGGGTTATGGTTAGGGGCATAGGGTTAGGTTTAGGGTTCTGGTTTGCTTTTAAGTTTTAGATGTAGGGTTAGGGTTAGGGCTTAGAGTTAAGGGGGTCTTAGGGTTAGGGTTAGGAGCTAGGGTTAGCGTTAGGAGTTAGCGTTAGCGTTTAGGGTTAGGGTTTAGGGTTAGGGTTACGGTTAGGGGCATAGGGTTAGTTTTAGGGTTCTGGTTTGGTTTTAAGGTTTAGATCTACTGTTACGTTTAGGGCTTGGGGTTAAGGGGGACTTAGGGTTAGGGTTAGGAGCTAGGGTTAGCGTTAGGAGTTAGGGTTAGCGTTTAGGGTTTAGGTTTAGGGTTACGGTTAGGGGCATAGGGTTAGGTTTAGGGTTATGGTTTGGTTTTAAGGTTTAGATGTAGGGTTAGTGTTAGGGCTTAGGGTTAAGGGGGGCTTAGGGTTAGCGTTACAGTTAGGGTTAGCGTTTAGGGTTAGGGTTTAGGGTTAGGGTTTCGGTTAGGGGCATAGGGTTAGGTTTAGGGTTCTGGTTTTCTTTTAAGGTTTAGATCTATTGTTATGGTTAGGGCTTGGCGTTAAGGGGGACTTAGGGTTAGGGTTAGGAGCTAGGGTTAGCGTTAGGACTTAGGGTTAGCGTTTAGGTTTAGGGTTTAGGGTTAGGGTTACGGTTAGGGGCATAGGGTTAGGTTTAGGGTTCTGGTTTGGTTTTAAGGTTTAGATGTAGGGTTAGGGTTAGGGCTTAGGTTTATGGGGGGCTTAGGGTTAGGGTTAGGAGTTAGGGTTAGCGTTAGAGTTAGGGTTAGCGTTTAGGGTTAGGGTTTAGGGTTAGGGTTACAGTTAGGGGCATAGGGTTAGTTTTAAGGTTCTGGTTTGGTTTTAAGGTTTAGATCTGGTGTTACAGTTAGGACTTAGGGTTAAGGTGGGCTTAGGGTTAGTGTTAGGAGTTAGGGTTAGCGTTAGGAGTTAGGGTTAGCATTTAGGGTTAGGGTTTAGGGTTGGGGTTACGGTTAGCAGCATAGGGTTAGGTTTAGGGTTCTGGTTTGGTTTTAAGGTTTAGATCTAGGTTTAATGCTTAGGGTTAAGGGGGGCTTAGGCTTAGGGTTAGGGTTAGGAGCTAGGGTTTGCGTTAGGAGTTAGGGTTAGCGTTTAGGGTTAGGGTTTTGGGTTAGGATTACAGTTAGGGACATAGGGTTAGGTTTAGGGTTCTGGTTTGGTTTTAATGTTTAGATGTAGGGTTAGGTGTAGCGCTTAGGTTTAAGGGGGGCTTAGGGTTAGGAGCTAGTGTTAGCGTTAGGAGTTAATGTTAGCGTTTAGCGGTAGGCTTTAGGTTTACGGTTAGGGGCATAGGGTTAGGTTTAGGGTTCTGGTTTGCTTTTAAGGTTTAGATCTAAGGTTTGGGTTAGGGCTTAGGGTGAAGGCGGGCTTAGGGTTAGGGTTAGGAGTTAGGGTTAGCGTTAGGAGTTAGGGTTAGCATTTAGGGTTAGGGTTAGGGATACGGTTAGGGGCATAGGGTTAGGTTTAGGGCTCTGGTTTGGTTTTAAATTTTAGATATAGTGTTACGGTTAGGGCTTGGGTTTAAGGGGGACTTAGGGTTAGAGTTACGAGTTAGCGTTAGCCTCAGAGTTAGGCTTAGCGTTTAGGGTTAGGGTTTAGGATTAGGGTTACGGTTAGGGGCATAGGGTTAGGTTTAGGGTTCTCGTTTGGTTTTAAGGTTTAGATCTAGGGTTACTATCAGGGTTAGGGTGAAGGAGGTCTTAGGGTTAGGGTTAGGAGTTAGGGTTAGCGTTAGGAGTTAGGGTTAGCCTTTAGGGTTACGGTTACAGTTAGGGTCATAGGGTTAGGTTTAGGGTTCTGGTTTGGTTTTAAGGTTTAGATGTAGGGTTAGGGTTAGGGCTTAGGATTAAGGGGGGCTTAGGGTTTGGGTTAGGAGTTAGGGTTAGCGTTAGGAGTTAGGGTTAGCTTTTAGGGTTAGCGTTTAGGGTTGGGGTTACGGTTAGGGGTATAGGGTTATGTTTAGGCTTATGGTTTGTTTTTAAGGTTTAGATGTAGTGTTGGGGTTAAGGTTATGGTGAAGAGGGGCTTAGGGTTAGGGTTAGGAATTAGGGTTAGCGTTTAGGGTTATGTTTCAGGGTTAGTGTTACAGTTAGGGGCATAGGGTTAGATTTAGGCTTATGGTTTGGTTTTAAGGTTTAGATGTAGGGTTAGTGTAAGGGCTTAGGGTTAAGGGGGGCTTAGGGTTAGCGTTAGGAGTTAGGGTTAGCGTTTAGGTTTAGGGTTTAGGGTTAGGGTTTCGGTTAGGGTCATAGGGTTAGGTTTAAGGTTCTGGTTTTGTTTTAAGGTTTAGATCTATTGTTATGGTTAGGGCTTGGGGTTAAGGGGGACTTAGGGTTAGGGTTAGGAGCTACGGTTAGCGTTAGGAGTTAGGGTTAGCGTTTAGGGTTAGGGTTTAGGGTTAGGGTTACGGTTAGGGGCATAGGGTTAGGTTTAGTGTTCTGGTTTGGTTTTAAGGTATAGATCTATTTTTATGGTTAGGGGGTGGGGTTATAGGGGACTTAGGGTTAGGGTTAGGAGCTAGGGTTAGCGTTAGGAATTAAGGTTAGCATTTAGGGTTATGGTTACAGTTAGGGTCATAGGGTTAGGTTTAGGGTTCTGATTTGGTTTTAAGGTTTAGATGTAGGGTTAGGGTTAGGGCTTAGGGTTAAGGGGGGCTTAGGGTTAGGGTTAGGAGTTAGGGTTAACGTTAGGTGTTAGGGTTAGCGTTTAGGGTTAGGGTTTAGGGTTAGGGTTACAGTTAGGGGCATAGGGTTAGGTTTAGGCTTACGGTTTGGTTTTAAGGTTTAGATGTAGTGTTAGGTTTAGGGCTTAGGTTTAAGGGGGGCTTAGGGTTAGCGTTAGAGTTAGGGTTAGCGTTTAGGGTTAGGGTTTAGGGTTCGGGTTACGGTTAGGGGCATAGGGTTAGGTTTAGGGTTCTGGTTTGGTTTTAAGGTTTAGATCTAGTGTTACGGTTAGGGCTTAGGGTTAAGGGTGACTTAGGGTTAGGGTTAGGAGCTATGGTTAGCGTTAGGACATAGGGTTAGCATTTAGGGTTAGCGTTTAGGGTTGGGGTTTCGGTTAGGGGCATAGGGTTAGGTTTAGTGTTCTGGTTTGGTTTTAAGGTTTAGACCTAGTGTTACGGTTAGGGCTTAGGGTTAAGAGGGACTTAGGGTCAGGGTTAGGAGCTAGGGTTAGCGTTAGGAGTTAGGGTTAGCCTTTAGGGTTATGGTTTAGGGTTAGGGTTACAGTTAGGGTCATAGGGTTAGGTTTAGGGTTCTGGTTTGGTTTTAAGGTTTAGATGTAGGGTTAGGGTTAGGGTGAAGGGGGGCTTAGGGTTCGGGTTAGGAGTTAGGGTTAGCTTTAGGAGTTAGGGTTAGGGTTTAGGGTTAGGGTTAGGGTTAGGGGCATAGGGTTAGGATTAGGGTTATGGTTTGCTTTTAATTTTTAGATCTAGGGTTACGTTTAGGGATTAGTGTCAAGGGGGGATTAGGGGTTAGGATTAGGGTTAGGAGTTAGGGTTAGCGTTAGGAGTTAGGGTTAGCATTTAGGGTTAGGCTTTAGGGTTGGGGTTACGGTTAGGGGCATAGGGTTAGGTTTAGGGTTCTGGTTTGGTTTTAATATTTAGATGTAGGGTTAGGGGTAGCGCTTAGGTTTAAGGGGGGCTTAGGGTTAGGAGCTAGTGTTAGCGTTAGAAGTTAGGGTTAGCGTTTAGGTGTAGGGTGTAGGTTTACGGTTAGGGGCATAGGGTTAGGTTTAGGGTTCTGGTTTGCTTTTAAGGTTTAGATCTAAGGTTAGGGTCAGGGTTTAGGGTGAAAGCGGGCTTAGGGTTAGCGTTAGGAGTTAGGGTTAGCGTTTAGGGTTAGGGTTGGGGTTACGGTTAGGGGCATAGGTTTAGGTTTAGGGCTCTGGTTTGGTTTTAAATTTTAGATATAGTGTTACGGTTAGGGCTTGGGTTTAAGGGGGACTTAGGGTTAGGGTTAGGAGCTAGGGTTAGCGTTAGAGTTAGGGTTAGCGTTTAGGTTTAGGGTTTAGGGTTAGGGTTACGGTTAGGGGCATAGCGTTAGATTTAGGGTTCTCGTTTGGTTTTAAGGTTTAGATCTAGGGTTACTCTCAGGGTTAGGCTGAAGGAGGGCTTAGGGTTAGGGTTAGGAGTTAGGGTTAGCGTTAGGAGTTAGGGTTAGCGTTTAGGGTTATGGTTACAGTTAGGGTCATAGGGTTAGGTTTAGGGTTCTAATTTGGTTTTAAGATTTAGATGTAGGGTTAGGGTTAGGGCTTAAGGTTAAGGGGGGTTTAGGGTTAGGGTTAGGAGTTAGGGTTAGCGTTAGGAGTTAGGGTTAGCGTTTAGGGTTAGCGTTTAGGGTTGGGTTTACGGTTAGGGGCATATTGTTATGTTTAGGCTTATAGTTTATTTTTAATGTTTAGATGTAGGGTTAGGGTTAAGGTTATGGTGAAGAGGGGCTTAGGATTAGGGTTAGGAATTAGGGTTAGCGTTAGGAGTTAGGGTTAGCGTTTAGGGTTATGTTTCAGGGTTAGTGTTACAATTAGGGGCATAGGGTTAGGTTTAGGCTTATGGTTTGGTTTTAAGGTTTAGATGTAATGTTAGTGTTAGGGCTTAGGTTTAAGGGGGGCTTAGGCTTAGCGTTAGAGTTAGGGTTAGCGTTTAGGGTTAGGAGTTAGGGTTAGGGATACTGTTAGGGGCATAGGGTTAGTTTTAGGGTTCTGGTTTGGTTTTAAGGTTTAGATCTAGTGTTACGGTTAGGGCTTAGGGTTAAGGGGGACTTAGGGTTAGGGTTAGGGTTAGCATTAGGAGTTAGGGTTAGCGTTTAGGGTTAGGGTTACGGTTAGGGGTATAGGGTTAGGTTTAGGGTTCTGGTTTGGTTTTAAGGTTTAGATGTAGGGTTAGGGTTAGGGCTTAGGGTTAAGGGGGTCTTAGGGTTAGGGTTAGGAGTTAGGGTTAACCTTAGGAGTTAGGGTTAGCGTTTAGGGTTATGCTTTAGGTTTAGGGTTACTTTTAGGGGCATAGGGTTAGGTTTAGGGTACTGGTTTGGTTTTAAGGTTCAGATGTAGTGTTAGGGTTAGGGTTTAGGGTTAAGGGGGGCTTAGGGTTAGCGTTAGGAGTTAGGGTTAGCGTTTAGGGTTAGGGTTTAGGGTTAGGGTTACTGTTAGGGGCATAGGGTTAGTTTTAGGGTTCTGGTTTGGTTTTAAGGTTTAGATCTGGTGTTACGGTTAGGGCTTAGGGTTAAGGTGGACTTACAGTTAGGATTAGGAGTTAGGGTTAGCGTTAGGAGTTAGGGTTAGCATTTAGGGCTGGGGTTTAGGGTTGAGGTTACGGTTATGGGCATAGGGTTAGGGTTAGGGTTCTAGTTTGGATTTAAGATTTAGATCTAGGGTTAGGGCTTAGGGTTAAGGGGGGCTTAGGGTTAGGGTTAGGGTTAGGGTTAGGAGCTAGGGTTAGCGTTTGCGTTAGGAGTTAGGGTTAGGGTTTAGGGTTAGGGTTTTGGGTTAGGATTACGGTTAGGGACATAGGGTTATGTTTAGGGTTCTGGTTTGGTTTTAATGTTTAGATGTAGGGTTAGGGGTAGCGCTTAGGTTTAAGGGGACTTAGGGTTAGGAGCTAGTGTTAGCGTTAGGAGTTAGGGTTAGCTTTTAGGGGTAGGCTTTAGGTTTACGGTTAGGGGCATAGGGTTAGGTTTAGGTTTCTGGTTTGCTTTTAAGGTTTAGATCTAAGTTTAGGGTTAGGGTTTAGGGTGAAGGCGGGCTTAGGGTTAGGGTTAGGAGCTAGGGTTAGGGTTAGCGTTTAGGGTTAGGGGTTAGGGTTAGGGTTAAGGTTAGGGGCATAGGGTTAGGTTTAGGGTTCTCGTTTGGTTTTAAGGTTTAGATCTAGGGTTACTCTCAGGGCTGGGGTGAAGGGGGGCTTAGGGTTAGGGTTAGGAGTTAGGGTTAGCGTTAGGCGTTAGGGTCAGCGTTTACGGTTAGCGTTTAGGGTTGGGGTTGCGGTTAGGGGCATAGGGTTATGTTTAGGCTTATAGTTTGTTTTTAATGTTTAGATGTAGGGTTAGTGTTAAGGTTATGGTGAAGAGGGGCTTAGGGTTAGTGTTAGGAATTAGGGTTAGCGTTAGGAGTTAGGGTTAGCGTTTAGGGTTATGTTTCAGGGTTAGTGTTACAGTTAGGGGCATAGGGTTAGGTTTAGGCTTATGGTTTGGTTTTAACCTTTAGATGTAATGTTAGGGTTAGGGCTTAGGTTTAAGATGGGCTTAGGCTTAGCGTTAGAGTTAGGGTTAGCGTTTAGGGTTCTGAGTTAGGGTTAGGGTTACGGTTAGGGGCATAGGGTTAGTTTTAGGGTTCTGGTTTGGTTTTAAGGTTTAGATCTAGTGTTACGTTTAGAGCTTAGGGTTAAGGGGGACTTAGGGTTAGGGTTAGGAGCTGTGGTTAGCGTTAGGAGATACGGTTAGCGTTTAGGGTTAGGGTTACGGTTAGGGGCATAGGGTTCGGTTTAGGGCTCTCATTTGGATTTAAGGTTTAGATCTAGGGTTAGCGCTTAGGGTTAAGGGGGGCTTAGGGTTAGGGTTAGGGTTAGGAGCTAGGGTTAGCGTTAGCGTTAGGAGTTAGGATTAGCGTTTAAGGTTAGGGTTTTGGGTTAGGATTATGGTTAGGGACATAGGGTTAGGTTTAGGGTTCTTGTTTGGTTTTAATGTTTAGATGTAGGGTTGGGGTAGCGCTTAGGTTTAAGGGGGGCTTAGGGTTAGGAGCTAGTGTTAGCGTTAGGACTTAGGGTTAGTGTTTAGGGGTAGGGTTTATTTTTACGGTTAGGGGCATAGGGTTAGGTTTAGGGTTCTGGTTTGGATTTAAGTCTTAGATCTAGGGTTAGGCCTTAGGGTTTAAGGGGGCTTAGGCTTAGCTTTAGGAGCTAGGGTTAGCGTTAGGAGTTACGGTTAGCATTTAGGGTTAGGGTTTTGGGTTAGGATTACGGTTAGGGGCATAGGGTTAGTTTTAGGGTTCTGGTTTGGTTTTAAGGTTTAGATCTAATGTTATGGTTAGGGCTTAGGGTTAAGGGGGACTTAGGGTTAGGGTTAGGAGCTAGGGTTAGCATTAGGAGTTAGGGTTAGCGTTTAGGGTTATGGTTTAGGGTTAGGGTTACGGTTAGGGGCATAGGGTTAGGTTTAGGATTCTGGTTTGCTTTTAAGGTTTAGATCTAGTGTTATGGTTAGGGCTTAGGGTTAAGGGGGACTTACGGTTAGGGTTAGGAGTTAGGGTTAGCGTTAGGAGTTATGCTTAGCATTTAGGTTTAGGGTTTAGGGTTGGGGTTACGGTTAGGGGCATAGGGTTAGGTTTATGGTTCTGGTTTGGTATTAAGGTTAAGATGTAGGTTTAGATTTAGGACTTTGAAGGGGGGCTTAGGTTTAGGAGCTAGGGTTAGCGTTAGGAGTTAGGGTTAGCGTGTAGGTTTATGGTTTAGCGTTAGGGTTACGGTTAGGGGCATAGGGTTAGGTTTAGGGTTCTGGTTTGGTTTTAAGGTTTCGATGTACGGTTAGGGTTAGGGTGAAGGGGGGCTTAGGGTTCGGGTTAGGAGCTAGGGTTAGCGTTTAGGGTTAAGGATTATTGTTAGGGTTATGGTTAGGGGCATAGGGTTATGTTTAGGATTCTGGTTTGGTTTTAAGGTTTAGATCTAGGCTTAGGTTTGGGGCATAGGGTTAGGATCCAGGGTTAGCGTTAGGAGTTAGGGTTAGCGTTTAGGGTTAGGATTTAGGGTTGGGGATTCGGTTAGGGGCATAGGTTTAGGTTTACGGTTCCGGTTTGGTTTTAAAGTTTAGATCTAGTGTTACGGTTAGGGCTTAGGGTTAAGAGGGACTTAGGGTTAGGGTTAGGAGCTAGGTTTAGCATTAGGAGTTAGGGTTAGCGTTTAGGGTTATGGTTTAGGGTTAGGGTTACGGTTAGGGGCATAGGGTTAGGTTTAGGGTTCTGGTTTGGTTTTAAGGTTTAGATCTAGGTTTACGGTTAGGGCTTAGGGTTAAGGGGGACTTAGGGTTAGGGTTAGGAGCTAGGGTTAGCGTTAGGAGTTAGCGTTAGGAGTTAGGGTTAGCATTTAGGGTTAGGGGTTTGGGTTAGGGGCATAGGGTTAGGTGTAGGGTTATGGTTTGGTTTTAAGGTTTAGATCTAGTGTTACGGTTAGGGCTTAGGGTTAAGAGGGACTTAGGGTTAGAGTTAGGAGCTAGGGTTAGAGTTAGGAGTTAGGGTTAGTGTTTAGGGTTAGGGTTTATGGTTACGGTTAGGGGCATAGGGTTAGGATTAGGGTTATGGTTTGCTTTTAATGTTTAGATCTAGGGTTACGGTTAGAGATTAGGGTCAAGGGGGAGTTAGGGTTATGATTAGGGTTGGTGGTTAGGATTAGGGTTAGGGTTAGCGTTAGGGTTAACATGTAGGGTTATGGTTTAGGGTTAGGGTTAGGGTTAGGGGCATAGGGTTAGGTTTAGGGTTCTGGTTTGGATTTAAGGCTTAGATCTAGGGTCAGGCCCTAGGGTTAAGGGTGGCTTAGGGTTAGGGTTAGGAGCTAGGGTTAGCGTTAGGAGTTAGGGTTAGAATTTAGGGATAGGGTTTTGGGTTAGGATTACGGTTAGGGGCATAGGGTTAGGTTTAGGGTTCTGATTTGGTTTTAAGGTTTAGATCTACGGTTAGGGCTTAGGGTTAAGGGGATTAGGGTTAGGGTTAGGAATTAGGGTTAGCGTTAGGAGTTAGGGTTAGCGTTTAGGGTTATGGTTTAGGGCTAGGGTTACAGTTAGGGGCATAGGGTTAGGTTTAGAGTTATGGTTTGGTTTTAAGGTTTAGATGTAGGGTTAGGGTTAGGGCTTAGGGTTAGGGTTAGGAGCTAGGGTTAGCG
This sequence comes from Strix uralensis, assembly GCF_047716275.1. Taxonomy (NCBI): domain Eukaryota; kingdom Metazoa; phylum Chordata; class Aves; order Strigiformes; family Strigidae; genus Strix; species Strix uralensis. The sequence goes on along the minus strand of NC_133972.1, from coordinate 4,977,840 downwards.
TTAGGAGTTAGGGTTAGCCTTTAGGGTTATGGTTTAGGGTTAGGGTTACGATTAGGGGCATAGGGTTAGGTTTAGGGTTCTGGTTTGTTTTTAAGGTTTAGATCTAGGGTTAGTTCTTAGGATTAAGAGGGGCTTAGGATTAGGGTTAGGAGTTAGGGTTAGCGTTAGGAGTTAGGGTTAGCGTTTAGGGTTAGGGTTTAGGGTTAGGGTTACGGTTAGGGGCATAGGGTTAGCTTTAGGTTCATGGATGGGTTTTAAGGTTTAGATCTAGGGTTAGGGCTTAGGGTGAAGTGGGGCTTAGGGTTAGGGTTAGGAGCTAGGGTTAGCTTTAGAGTTAGGGTTAGCGTTTAGGGTTAGGGTTTAGGGTTAGGGTTATGGTTAGGGGTATAGGGTTATGTTTAGGGTTCTGGTTTGGTTTTAAGGTTTAGATCTAGGCTTAGGTTTGGGGCATAGGGTTAGGATCCAGGGTTAGCGTTAGGAGTTAGGGTTAGCGTTTAGGTTTAGCGTTTAGGGTTGAGGTTACGGTTAGTGTCATAGGGTTAGGTTTATGGTTCTGGTTTGGTATTAAGGTTTAGATGTAGGGTTAGGGTTAGGGCTTAGGGTGAAGGGGGGCTTAGGGTTAGCGTTAGGAGCTAGGTTTACCATTAGGAGTTAGCGTTAGCGTTTAGGGTTATGGTTTAGGGTTAGGGTTACGGTTAGGGGCATAGGGTTAGGTTTAGGGTTCTGGTTTGGTTTTAAGGTTTAGATCTAGGGTTACGGTTAGGGCTTAGGGTTAAGGGGGACTTAGGGTTAGGGTTAGGAGCTAGGGTTAGCGTTAGGAGTTAGCGTTAGCATTTAGGGTTGGGGTTTAGGGTTAGGGTTATGGTTAGGGGCATAGGGTTAGGTGTAGGGTTCTGGTTTGGTTTTAAGGTTTAGATGTAGGGTTAGGGTTAGGGCTTAGGGTTAAGGGGGGATTAGGGTTAGGGTTAGGGTTAGCATTAGGAGTTAGGGTTAGCGTTTAGGGTTAGCATTTAGGGTTGGGGTTTCAGTTAGGGACATAGGGTTAGGTTTAGGGTTCTGGTTTGGTTTTAAGGTTTAGATCTAGTTTTACGGTTACGGCTTAGGGTTAAGAGGGACTTAGGGTTAGGGTTAGGAGCTAGGGTTAGCGTTTAGGGTTAGGATTTAGGGTTGGGGTTATGGTTAGGGGCATAGGCTTAGGTTTATTGTTATGGTTTGTTTTTAAGGTTTAGATCTAGGGTTAGGGCTTAGGGTTAAGGGGGGCTTAGGATTCGGGTTAGGAGTTAGGGTTAGCGTTAGGAGTTACGGTTAGCGTTTAGGGTTAGCATTTAGGGTTAGGGTTACGGTTAGGGGGATAGGGTTAGCTTTAGGTTCATGGATGGGTTTTAAGGTTTAGATCTAGGGTTAGGGCTTAGGGTGAAGGGGGGCTTAGGGTTAGGGTTAGGAGCTAGGGTTAGCTTTAGAGTTAGGGTTAGCGTTTACGGTTAGGGTTTAGGGTTAGGTTTACGGTTAGGGGCATAGGGTTATGTTTAGGGTTCTGGTTTGGTTTTAAGGTTTAGATCTAGGCTTATGTTTGGGGCATAAGGTTAGGATCCAGGGTTAGCGTTAGGAGTAAGGGTTAGCGTTTAGGGTTACGGTTAGGGGCATAGGGTTAGGATTAGGTTTCTGGTTTGGTTTTAAGGCTTAGATCTATGGTTACGGTTAGGGATAAGGGTCAAGAGTGAGTTAGGGTTAGGATTAGGGTTAGGGGTTAGGATTAGGGTTAGGAGTTAGGGTTAGATTCGGAGGTAGGGTTAGCATTTAGGGTTAGGGTTTAGGGTTGGGGTTTCGGTTAGGGGCATAGGGATAGGTTTAGGGTTCTGGTTTGGTTTTAAGGTTTAGATCTAGTGTTACCGTTAGGGCTTAGGGTTAAGGGGGACTTAGGGTTAGGGTTAGGAGCTAGGGTTAGCGTTAGGAGTTAGGGTTAGCCTTTAGGGTTAGGGTTTAGGGTTAGGGTTACAGTTAGGGGCATAGGCTTAGGTTTAGGGTTCTGGTTTGGTATTAAGGTTTAGATCTAGGTTTACGGTTACGGCTTAGGTTTAAGGGGCACTTAGGGTTAGGTTTAGGAATTAGGGTTAGCGTTAGGAATTAGGGTTAGCCTTTAGGGTTATGCTTTAGTGTTAGGGTTGCTGTTAGGGGCATAGGGTTAGGTTTAGGGTTATGGTTTGATTTTAAGTTTTAGATGTAGGTTTAAGGGGGGCATAGGGTTAGGGTTAGAAGTTAGGTTTAGCGTTAGAGTTAGGGTTAGCGTTTAGGGTTAGGGTTTAGGGTTAGGGTTAGGGTTAGGGGCATAGGGTTAGGTTTAGGGTTCTGGTTTGGATTTAAGGCTTAGATCTAGGGTCAGGCCCTAGGGTTAAGGGTGGCTTAGGGTTAGGGTTAGGAGCTAGGGTTAGCGTTAGGAGTTAGGGTTAGAATTTAGGGATAGGGTTTTGGGTTAGGATTACGGTTAGGGGCATAGGGTTAGGTTTAGGGTTCTGATTTGGTTTTAAGGTTTAGATCTACGGTTAGGGCTTAGGGTTAAGGGGATTAGGGTTAGGGTTAGGAATTAGGGTTAGCGTTAGGAGTTAGGGTTAGCGTTTAGGGTTATGGTTTAGGGCTAGGGTTACAGTTAGGGGCATAGGGTTAGGTTTAGAGTTATGGTTTGGTTTTAAGGTTTAGATGTAGGGTTAGGGTTAGGGCTTAGGGTTAGGGTTAGGAGCTAGGGTTAGCGTTAGGAGTTAGGGTTAGCGTTTAGGGTTATGGTTTAGGGTTAGGGTTACGGTTAGGGGCATAGGGTTAGGTTTAGGGTTCTGGTTTGGTTTTAAGGTTTAGATCTAGGGTTAGTTCTTAGGATTAAGAGGGGCTTAGGATTAGGGTTAGGAGTTAGGGTTAGCGTTAGGAGTTAGGGTTAGCGTTTAGGGTTAGGGTTTAGGGTTAGGGTTACGGTTAGGGGCATAGGGTTAGCTTTAGGTTCATGGATGGGTTTTAAGGTTTAGATCTAGGGTTAGGGCTTAGGGTGAAGTGGGGCTTAGGGTTAGGGTTAGGAGCTAGGGTTAGCTTTAGAGTTAGGGTTAGCGTTTAGGGTTAGGGTTTAGGGTTAGGGTTATGGTTAGGGGTATAGGGTTATGTTTAGGGTTCTGGTTTGGTTTTAAGGTTTAGATCTAGGCTTAGGTTTGGGGCATAGGGTTAGGATCCAGGGTTAGCGTTAGGAGTTAGGGTTAGCGTTTAGGTTTAGCGTTTAGGGTTGGGGTTACGGTTAGTGTCATAGGGTTAGGTTTATGGTTCTGGATTGGTATTAAGGTTTAGATGTAGGGTTAGGGTTAGGGCTTAGGGTGAAGGGGGGCTTAGGGTTAGCGTTAGGAGCTAGGTTTAGCATTAGGAGTTAGCGTTAGCGTTTAGGGTTATGGTTTAGGGTTAGGGTTACGGTTAGGGGCATAGGGTTAGGTTTAGGGTTCTGGTTTGGTTTTAAGGTTTAGATCTAGGGTTACGGTTAGGGCTTAGGGTTAAGGGGGACTTAGGGTTAGGGTTAGGAGCTAGGGTTAGCGTTAGGAGTTAGCGTTAGCATTTAGGGTTGGGGTTTAGGGTTAGGGTTATGGTTAGGGGCATAGGGTTAGGTGTAGGGTTCTGGTTTGGTTTTAAGGTTTAGATGTAGGGTTAGGGTTAGGGCTTAGGGTTAAGGGGGGATTAGGGTTAGGGTTAGGGTTAGCATTAGGAGTTAGGGTTAGCGTTTAGGGTTAGCATTTAGGGTTGGGGTTTCAGTTAGGGACATAGGGTTAGGTTTAGGGTTCTGGTTTGGTTTTAAGGTTTAGATCTAGTTTTACGGTTACGGCTTAGGGTTAAGAGGGACTTAGGGTTAGGGTTAGGAGCTAGGGTTAGCGTTAGGAGTTAGGGTTAGCGTTTAGGGTTAGGATTTAGGGTTGGGGTTATGGTTAGGGGCATAGGCTTAGGTTTATTGTTATGGTTTGTTTTTAAGGTTTAGATCTAGGGTTAGGGCTTAGGGTTAAGGGGGGCTTAGGATTAGGGTTAGGAGTTAGGGTTAGCGTTAGGAGTTAGGGTTAGCGTTTAGGGTTAGCATTTAGGGTTAGGGTAACGGTTAGGGGGATAGGGTTAGCTTTAGGTTCATGGATGGGTTTTAAGGTTTAGATCTAGGGTTAGGGCTTAGGGTGAAAGGGGGCTTAGGGTTAGGGTTAGGAGCTAGGGTTAGCTTTAGAGTTAGGGTTAGCGTTTACGGTTAGGGTTTAGGGTTAGGTATACGGTTAGGGGCATAGGGTTATGTTTAGGGTTCTGGTTTGGTTTTAAGGTTTAGATCTAGGCTTATGTTTGGGGCATAAGGTTAGGATCCAGGGTTAGCGTTAGGAGTAAGGGTTAGCGTTTAGGGTTACGGTTAGGGGCATAGGGTTAGGATTAGGTTTCTGGTTTGGTTTTAAGGCTTAGATCTATGGTTACGGTTAGGGATAAGGGTCAAGAGTGAGTTAGGGTTAGGATTAGGGTTAGGGGTTAGGATTAGGGTTAGGAGTTAGGGTTAGATTCGGAGGTAGGGTTAGCATTTAGGGTTAGGGTTTAGGGTTGGGGTTTCGGTTAGGGGCATAGGGATAGGTTTAGGGTTCTGGTTTGGTTTTAAGGTTTAGATCTAGTGTTACCGTTAGGGCTTAGGGTTAAGGGGGACTTAGGGTTAGGGTTAGGAGCTAGGGTTAGCGTTAGCAGTTAGGGTTAGCCTTTAGGGTTAGGGTTTAGGGTTAGGGTTACAGTTAGGGGCATAGGCTTAGGTTTAGGGTTCTGGTTTGGTATTAAGGTTTAGATCTAGGTTTACGGTTACGGCTTAGGTTTAAGGGGCACTTAGGGTTAGGTTTAGGAATTAGGGTTAGCGTTAGGAATTAGGGTTAGCCTTTAGGGTTATGCTTTAGTGTTAGGGTTGCTGTTAGGGGCATAGGGTTAGGTTTAGGGTTATGGTTTGATTTTAAGTTTTAGATGTAGGTTTAAGGGGGGCATAGGGTTAGGGTTAGAAGTTAGGTTTAGCGTTAGAGTTAGGGTTAGCGTTTAGGGTTAGGGTTTAGGGTTACGGTTACGGTTAGGGGCATAGGGTTAGGTTTAGGGTTCTGGTTTGGTTTTAAGGTTTAGATCTAGTGTTACGGTTAGGGCTTAGGGTTAAGGGGGACTTAGGGTTAGGGTTAGGAGCTAGGGTTAGCGTTAGGAGTTAGGGTTAGCCTTTAGGGTTAGGGTTTAGGGTTAGGGTTACAGTTAGAGTCATAGGGTTAGGTTTAGGGTTCTCGTTTAGTATTAAGGTTTAGATCTAGGTTTACGGTTACGGCTTAGGTTTAAGGGGCACTTAGGGTTAGGTTTAGGAATTAGGGTTAGCGTTAGGAATTAGGGTTAGCCTTTAGGGTTATGCTTTAGTGTTAGGGTTGCTGTTAGGGGCATAGGGTTAGGTTTAGGGTTATGGTTTGATTTTAAGTTTTAGATGTAGGTTTAAGGGAGACATAGGGTTAGGGTTAGAAGTTAGGTTTAGCGTTAGAGTTAGGGTTAGCGTTTAGGGTTAGGGTTTATGGTTAGGGTTACGGTTAGGGGCATAGGGTTAGGTTTAGGTTTATGGTTTGGTTTTAAGGTTTCGATGTAGGTTTAGGGCTTAGGTTTAAAGGGGGCTTAGGGTTAGTGTTAGGAGTTAGGGTTAGCGTTAGGAGTTAGGGTTAGCGTTTAGGGTTAGGGTTATGGTTAGGGGCATAGGGGTAGGTTTAGGGTTCTGGTTTGGTTTTAAGGTTTAGATCTAGTGTTATGGTTAGGGCTTAGGGTTAAGGGGGACTTACGGTTTAGGGTTAGGAGTTAGGGTTAGCGTTAGGAGTTAGGGTTAGCATTTAGGGTTAGGGTTTAGGGTTGGGGTTACAGTTAGGGGCATAGGGTTAGGTTTAGGGTTCTGGTTTGGATTTAAGCTTTAGATCTAGGGTTAGGGCTTAGTGTTAAGGGGGGCTTAGGGTTAGGGTTAGGAGCTAGGGTTAGCGTTAGGGTTAGGGTGTAGCGTTTAGGGTTAGGGTTTTGGGTTAGGATTACGGTTAGGGACATAGGGTTAGGTTTAGGGTTTTGGTTTGGTTTTAATGTTTAGATCTAGGTTTATGTTTAGCGCTTAGGTTTAAGGGGGGTTTAGAGTTAGGAGCTAGGTTTAGCGTTAGGAGTTAAGGTTAGCGTTTAGGGTTAGGATTTAGGGTTGGGGTCACGGTTAGGGGCATAGGCTTAGGTTTAGGGTTATGGTTTGTTTTTAAGGTTTAGATCTAGGGTTAGGGCTTAGGGTTAAGGGGGGCTTGGGATTAGGGTTAGGAGTTAGGGTTAGCGTTTAGGGTTAGGGTTTAGGGTTAGGGTTACGTTTAGGGGCTTAGGGTTAGCTTTAGGTTCATGGATGGGTTTTAAGGTTTAGATCTAGGGTTAGGGCTTAGGGTGAAGGGGGGCTTAGGGTTAGGGTTAGGAGCTAGGGTTAGCTTTAGAGTTAGGTTTAGCGTTTACGGTTAGGGTTTAGGGTTACGTTTACGGTTAGGGGCATAGGGTTAGGTTTAGGGTTCTGGTTTGGTTTTAAGGTTTAGATCTAGGTTTAGATTTAGCACTTTGAATGGGGGCTTAGGTTTAGGAGCTAGTGTTAGCGTTAGGAGTTAGGGTTAGCATGTAGGTTTATGGTTTAGGGTTAGGGTTACGGTTAGGGTCATAGGGTTAGGTTTAGGGTTATGGTTTGGTTTTAAGGTTTCGATGTATGGTTAGGGTTAGGGTGAAGGGGGGCTTAGGGTTAGGGTTAGGAGCTATGGTTAGCGTTAGGAGTTAGGGTTAGCGTTTAGGGTTAAGGATTATTGTTAGGGTTATGGTTAGGGGCATAGGGTTATGTTTAGGGTTCTGGTTTGGTTTTAAGGTTTAGATCTAGGCTTAAGTTTTGGGGCATAGGGTTAGGATCCAGGGTTAGCGTTAGGAGTTAGGGTTAGCGTTTAGGTTTAGCGTTTAGGGTTGGGGTTACGGTTAGGGGCATAGGGTTAGGTTTATGGTTCTGGTTTGGTATTAAGGTTTAGATGTAGGGTTAGGGTTAGGGCTTAGGGTTAAGGGGGACTCAGCTTTAGGGTTAGGAGCTAGAGTTAGCGTTATGAGTTAGGGTTAGCGTTTAGGGTTAGGGTTTAGGGTTAGGGTTACAGTTAGGGGCATAGGCTTAGGTTTAGGGTTCTGGTTTGGTATTACGGTTTAGATCTAGGTTTACGGTTAGGGCTTAGGTTTAAGGGGCACTTATGGTTAGGTTTAGGAATTAGGGTTAGCGTTAGGAGTTAGGGTTAGCCTTTAGGGTTATGGTTTAGTGTTAGGGTTGCTGTTAGGGGCATAGGGTTAGGTTTAGGGTTATGGTTTGATTTTAAGTTTTAGATGAAGGGTTAAGGGGGGCATAAGGTTAGGGTTAGGAGTTAGGTTTAGCGTTAGAGTTAGGGTTAGCTTTTAGGGTTAGGGTTTATGGTTAGGTTTACGGTTAAGGGCATAGGGTTAGGTTTAGGGTTATGGTTTGGATTTAAGGTTTAGATCTAGGGTTAGGGCTTAGGGTTAAGGGGGGCTTAGGGTTAGGGTTAGGAGCTAGGGTTAGCGTTAGGGTTAGGGTGTAGCGTTTAGGGTTAGGGTTTTGTGTTAGGATTACGGTTAGGGACATAGTGTTAGGTTTAGGGTTTTGGTTTGGTTTTAATGTTTAGATCTAGGTTTAGGTTTAGCGCTTAGGTTTAAGGGGGGCTTATGGTTAGGAGCTAGGTTTAGCGTTAGGAGATAGGGTTAGCATTTATGGTTATGATTACATTTAGGGTCATAGGGTTAGGTTTAGGGATGTGGTTTGGTTTTAAGGTTTAGATGTAGGGTTAGGGTTAGGCCTTAGGGTTAAGGGGGGATTAGGGTTAGGGTTAGGGTTAGCATTAGGAGTTAGTGTTAGCGTTTAGGGTTAGCATTTAGGGTTGGGGTTTCGGTTAGGGGCATAGGGATAGTTTTAGGGTTCTGGTTTGGTTTTAAGGTTTAGATCTAGTGTTACGGTTAGGGCTTAGGGTTAAGAGGGACTTAGGGTTAGGGTTAGGAGCTAGGGTTAGCGTTAGGAGTTAGGGTTAGCGTTTAGGGTTAGGATTTAGAGTTGGGTTTACGGTTAGGGGCATAGGTTTAGGTTTAGGGTTATGGTTTGTTTTTAAGGTTTAGATCTAGGGTTAGGGCTTAGGGTTAAGGGGGGCTTAGGATTAGGGTTAGGAGTTAGGGTTAGCGTTAGCAGTTAGGGTTAGCGTTTAGGGTTAGGGTTTAGGGTTAGGGTTATGGTTAGGGCCTTAGGGTTAGCTTTAGGTTCGTGGATGGGTTTTAAGGTTTAGATCTAGGGTTAGGGCTTAGGGGAAGGGGGGCTTACGGTTAGTGTTAGGAGCTAGGGTTAGCTTTAGAGTTAGGGTTAGCGTTTACGGTTAGGATTTAGGGTTAGGTTTACGGTTAGGGGCATAGGTTTAGGTTTAGGATTCTGGTTTGGTTTTAAGGTTTAGATCTAGGTTTAGATTTAGCACTTTGAAGGGGGGCTTAGGTTTAGGAGCTAGGGTTAGCGTTAGGAGTTAGGGTTAGCGTGTAGGTTTATGATTTAGGGTTAGGGTTACGGTTAGGGTCATAGGGTTAGGTTTAGGGTTATGGTTTGGTTTTAAGGTTTCGATGTATGGTTAGGGTTAGGGTGAAGGGGGGTTTAGGGTTCGGGTTAGGAGCTATGGTTAGCGTTAGGAGTTAGGGTTAGCGTTTAGGGTTAAGGATTATTGTTAGGGTTATGGTTAGGGGCATAGGGTTATGTTTAGGGTTCTGGTTTGGTTTTAAGGTTTAGATCTAGGCTTAGGTTTGGGGCATAGGGTTAGGATCCAGGGTTAGCGTTAGGAGTTAGGGTTAACGTTTAGGTTTAGCGTTTAGGGTTGGGGTTACGGTTAGGGGCATAGGGTTAGGTTTATGGTTCTGGTTTGGTATTAAGGTTTAGATGTAGGGTTAGGGGTAGGGCTTAGGGTGAAGAGGGGCTTAGGGTTAGCATTAGGAGCTAGGTTTAGAATTAGGAGTTAGGGTTAGCGTTTAGGGTTATGGTTTAGGGTTAGGGTTACGGTTAGGGGCATAGGGTTAGGTTTAGGGTTCTGGTTTGGTTTTAAGTTTTAGATCTAGGGTTACGGTTAGGGCTTAGGGTTAAGGGGGACTTAGGGTTAGGGTTAGGAGCTAGGGTTAGCGTTAGGAGTTAGCGTTAGCGTTTATAGTTAGGGTTTAGGGTTAGGGTTATGGTTAGGGGCATAGGGTTAGGTGTAGGGTTCTGGTTTGGTTTTAAGGTTTAGATGTAGGGTTAGGGTTAGGGCTTAGGGTTAAGGGGGGATTAGGGTTATGGTTAGGGTTAGCATTAGTGGTTAGGGTTAGCGTTTAGGGTTAGCATTTAGGGTTGGGGTTTCGGTTAGGGGCATAGGGATAGTTTTAGGGTTCTGGTTTGGTTTTAAGGTTTAGATCTAGTGTTACGGTTAGGGCTTAGGGTTAAGAGGGACTTAGGGTTTGGGTTAGGAGCTAGGGTTAGCGTTAGGAGTTAGGGTTAGCCTTTAGGGTTAGGATTTAGGGTTGGGGTTACGGTTAGGGCATAGGCTTAGGTTTAGGGTTATGGTTTGTTTTTAAGGTTTAGATCTAGGGTTAGGGCTTAGGGTTAAGGGGGGCTTAGGATTAGGGTTAAAAGTTAGGGTTAGCTTTAGGAGTTAGGGTTAGCGTTTAGGGTTAGGGTTTAGGGTTAGGGTTACGGTTAGGGGGATAGGGTTAGCTTTAGGTTCATGGATGGGTTTTAAGGTTTAGATCTAGGGTTAGGGCTTAGGGTGAAGGGGGGCTTAGGGTTAGGGTTAGGAGCTAGGGTTAGCTTTAGAGTTAGGGTTAGCGTTTACGGTTAGGGTTTAGGGTTAGGTTTACGGTTAGGGGCATAGGGTTAGGTTTAGGGTTCTGGTTTGGATTTAAGTCTTAGATCTAGGTTTAGATTTAGCACTTTGAAGGGGGGCTTAGGTTTAGGAGCTAGGGTTAGCGTTAGGAGTTAGGGTTAGCATGTAGGTTTATGGTTTAGGGTTAGGGTTACGGTTAGGGTCATAGGGTTAGGTTTAGCGTTATGGTTTGGTTTTAAGGTTTCGATGTAGGGTTAGGGTTAGGGTGAAGGGGGGCTTAGGGTTCGGGTTAGGAGCTAGGGTTAGCGTTAGGAGTTAGGGTTAGCGTTTAGTGTTAAGGATTATTGTTAGGGTTATGGTTAGGGGCATAGGGTTATGTTTAGGGTTCTGGTTTGGTTTTACGGTTTAGATCTAGGCTTAGGTTTGGGGCATAGGTTTAGGATCCAGGGTTAGCGTTAGGAGTTAGGGTTAGCGTTTAGGGTTAGCGTTTAGGGTGGGGGTTACGGTTAGGGGCATAGGGTTAGGTTTATGGTTCTGGTTTGGTATTAAGGTTTAGATGTAGGGTTAGGGGTAGGGCTTAGGGTGAAGGGGGGCTTAGGGTTAGCGTTAGGAGGTAGGTTTACCATTAGGAGTTAGGGTTAGCGTTTAGGGTTATGGTTTAGGGTTAGGGTTACGGTTAGGGGCATAGGGTTAGGTTTAGGGTTCTGGTTTGGTTTTAATGTTTAGATCTAGGGTTACGATTAGGGCTTAGGGTTAAGGGGGACTTAGGGTTAGGGTTAGGAGCTAGGGTTAGCGTTAGTAGTTAGCGTTAGCGTTTAGGGTTAGGGTTTAGGGTTAGGGTTATGGTTAGGGGCATAGGGTTAAGTGTAGGGTTATGGTTTGGTTTTAAGGTTTAGATGTAGGATTAGGGTTAGGGTTTAGCGTTAAGGGGGGATTAGGGTTAGGGTTAGGGTTAGCATTAGGAGTTAGGGTTAGCGTTTAGGGTTAGCATTTAGGGTTGGGGTTTCGGTTAGGGGCATAAGGTTAGGTTTAGGGTTCTGGTTTGTTTTTAAGGTTTAGATCTGGTGTTAGGGTTAGGGCTTAGGGTTAAGAGGGACTTAGGGTTAGGAGCTAGGGTTAGCGTTAGGAGTTAGGGTTAGCGTTTAGGGTTAGGATTTAGGGTTGGGGTTAGGGGCATAGGCTTAGGTTTAGGGTTCTGGTTTGCTTTTAAGGTTTAGATGTAGGGTTAGGGTTAGTGCTTAGGGTGAAGGGGGGCTTAGGGTTAGGGTTAGGGTTAGGAGTTAGGGTTAGCGTTAGGAGTTAGGGTTAGCATTTAGGGTTAGGGTTTATGGTTGGGGTTACGGTTAGGGGCATAGGGTTAGGTTTATGGTTCTGGTTTGGATTTAAGGTTTAGATCTAGGGTTAGGGCTTAGGGTTAAGGGGGGCTTAGGGTTAGGGTTAGGACTTAGGGTTAGCGTTAGGGTTAGGGTTAGGGTTAGCGTTTAGGGTTAGGGTTTTGGTTTAGGATTACGGTTAGGGACATAGGGTTAGGTTTAGGGTTCTGATTTGGTTTTAATGTTTAGATATAGGTTTAGGTTTAGCGCTTAGTTTTAAGGCGGGCTTAGGGTTAGGAGTTAGGGTTAGTGTTTAGGGTTAGGGTTTAGGCTTATGGTTAGGGTCATAGGGTTAGGTTTAGGGTTCTGGTTTGGTTTTAAGTTTTAGATGTAGGGTTAGGGTTAGGTCTTAGGCTTAAGGGGGTCTTAGTGTTAAGGTTAGGAGTTAGGGTTAGCGTTAGGAGTTAGGGTTAGCGTTTAGGGTTATGGTTTAGGGTTAGGGTTACGGTAAGGGGCATAGGGTTAGGTTTAGGGTTCTGGTTTGTTTTAAGGTTTAGATCTAGGGTTACGGTTAGGGCTTAGGGTTAAGGGGGACTTAGGGTTACGGTTAGGAGCTACGGTTAGCGTTAGGAGTTAGGGTTAGCCTTTAGGGTTAGGGGATAGGATTAGGGTTACGGTTAGGGGCATAGGGTGAGGTTTAGGTTTCTGGTTTGATTTTAAGGTTTAGATCTAAGGTTAGGGCTTAGGGTTAAGGGGGGCTTAGGGTTAGGGTTATGGTTAGGAGCTAGGTTTAGCGTTACGTGTTAGGGTTAGCGTTTAGGGTTAGGATTTTGGGTTAGGATTACGGTTAGGGGCATAGGGTTAGTTTTAGGGTTATGGTTTGGTTTTTAGGTTTAGATCTAGGGTTATGGTTTAGGATTAAGGGGGGCTTAGATTTAGGGTTAGGAATTAGGGTTAGTGTTAGGAGTTAGGTTTAGCATTTAGGGTTATTGTTTAGGGCTAGGGTTGCAGTTAGGGGCATAGGGTTAGGTTTAGGGTTATGGTTTGGTTTTAAGGTTTAAATGTAGGGTTAGGGTTAGCTCTTAGGGTTAAGGGAGGCTTAGGTTTAGGGTTAGGAGTTAGGGTTAGCGTCAGGAGTTAGGGTTAGCATTTAGGGTTATGGTTTAGGGTTAGGGTTACGGTTAGGGGCATAGGGTTAGGTTTAGGTTTCTGGTTTAGTTTTAAGGTTTAGATCTAGTGTTACGGTGAGGGCTTAGGGTTAAGGGTGACTTAGGTTTAGGGTTAGGAGCTAGGGTTAGCATTAGGAGTTAGGGTTAGCGTTTAGGGTTATGGTTTAGGGTTAGGGTTACGGTTAGGGGCATAGGGTCAGGTTTAGTTTTATGGTTTGGTTTTAAGGTTTAGATCTAGGGTTACGGTTAGGACTTAGGGTTAAGGTGGACTTAGGGTTAGGGTTAGGAGCTCTGGTTAGCGTTAGGAGTTAGGGTTAGCGTTTAGGGTTAGGGTTTAGGGTTTGGGTTACGGTTAGGGGCATAGGGTTAGGTTTAGGGTTCTGGTTTGGTTTTAAGGTTTAGATCTAGGGTTACGGTTAGGGTTTAGGGTTAAGGGGGGATTAGGGATAGGGTTAGGGTTAGAATTAGGAGTTAGGGTTAGCGTTTAGGGTTAGCATTTAGGGTTGGGGTTTCGGTTAGGGGCATAGGGTTATGTTTAGGGTTCTGGTTTGGTTTTAAGGTTTAGATCTAGGCTTACTATCAGGGTTAGGGTGAAGGTGGGCTTAGGGTTAGGGTTAGGAGCTAAGGTTAGCGTTAGGAGTTAGGGTTAGCGTTTAGGGTTAGGGTTATGGTTAGGGCCATAGGGTTATGTTTAGGGTTCTGGTTTGGTTTTAAGGTTTAGATATAGAGTTACGGTTAGGGATTAGATTTAAGGGGGACTTAGGGTTAGGTTTAGGAATTAGGGTTAGCGTTAGGAGTTAGGGTTAGCCTTTAGGGTTATGGGTTTCGGTTAGGGTTACGGTTAGGGGCATAGTGTTAGGTTTAGGGTTCTGGTTTGGTTTTAAGGTTTAGATCTAGTGTTAGGGCTTAGGGTTAAGGGGGGCTTAGGGTTAGGGTTAGGGTTAGGAGCTAGGGTTAGCGTTAGGAGTTAGGGTTAGCGTTTAGGGTTAGGATTTTGGGTTAGGATTACGGTTAGGGGCATAGGGTTAGGTTTAGGGTTATGGTTTGGTTTTTAGGTTTAGATCTAGGGTTAGGGTTTAGGGTTAATGCGGGCTTAGGGTTAGGGTTAGGAATTAGGGTTAGTGTTAGGAGTTAGGTTTAGCGTTTAGGGTTATGGTTTAGGGTTAGGGTTACGGTTAGAAGCATAGGGTTAGGTTTAGGGTTCTGGTTTGGTTTTAAGGTTTAGATCTAGTGTTACGGTTAGGGCTTAGGGTTAAGGGGGACTTAGGGTTAGGGTTAGGGCTTAGGGTTAAGGGGGGCTTAGGGTTAGGGTTAGGAGTTAGGTTTAGCGTTAGAGTTAGGGTTAGCGTTTAGGGTTATGGTTTAGGTTTAGGGTTACGGTTAGGGGCATAGGGTTAGGTTTAGGGTTCTGGTTTGGTTTTAAGGTTTAGATCTAGTGTTACGGTTAGGGCTTAGGGTTAAGGGGGACTTAGGGTTAGGGTTAGGGCTTAGGGTTAAGGGGGGCTTAGGGTTAGGGTTAGGAGTTAGGTTTAGCGTTAGAGTTAGGGTTAGCGTTTAGGGTTATGGTTTAGGGTTAGGGTTACGGTTAGGGGCATAGGGTTAGGTTTAGGGTTCTGGTTTGGTTTTAAGGTTTAGATGTAGGTTTAGGGTTAGGGTGAAGGGGGGCTTAGGGTTCGGGTTAGGAGTTAGGGTTAGCGTTAGGAGTTAGGGTTAGCGTTTAGGGTTATGATTACATTTAGGGTCATAGGGTTAGGTTTAGGGTTCTGATTTGGTTTTAAGGTTTAGATGTAGGGTTAGGGTTAGGGCTTAGGTTTAAGGTGGGCTTAGGGTTAGGGTTAGGAGTTAAGGTTAGCGTTAGGAGTTAGGGTTAGCGTTTAGGCTTATGGTTTGGTTTTAAGGTTTAGATCTACGTTTACGGTTAGGGCTTAGGTTTAAGGGGTTCTTAGGGTTAGGTTTAAGAATTACTGTTAGCTTTAGGAGTTAGGGTTAGCCTTTAGGGTTATGGTTTAGTGTTAGGGTTGCAGTTAGGGGCATAGAGTTAGGTTTAGGGTTATGGTTTGGTTTTAAGGTTTAGATCTAGGGTTAGGGCTTAGGGTTAAGGGGGGCTTAGGGTTAGGGTTAGGAGTTAGGGTTAGCATTAGGAGTTAGGGTTAGCGTTTAGGGTTAGGGTTTCGGTTAGGGTTACGGTTAGGGGCATAGGGTTAGGTTTAGGGTTATGGTTTGCTTTTAAGGTTTAGATCTAGGGTTATGGCTTAGGGTTAAGGGGGGCTTAGGGTTAGCGTTAGGAGTTAGGGTTTGCGTTTAGGGTTAGGGTTAGGTTTAGGGTTACGGTTAGGGGCATAGGGTTAGTTTTAGGGTTCTGGTTTGGTTTTAAGCTTTAGATATAGTATTACGGTTAGGGCTTGGGTTTAAGGGGGAGTTAGGTTTATGTTTAGGAGTTAGGGTTAGCGTTAGGAGTTAGGGTTAGCATTTAGGTTTATGATTACTTTTAGGGTCATAGGTTTAGGTTTAGGGTTCTGATTTGGTTTTAAGGTTTAGATGTAGGGTTAGGGTTAGGGCTTAGGGTTAAGGGGGTCTTAGGGTTAGGGTTAGGAGTTAGGGTTAGCGTTTAGGAGTTAGGGTTAGCGTTTAGGGTTATGGTTTATGGTTAGGGTTACAGTTAGGGGCATAAGGTTAGGTTTAGCGTTCTGGTTTGGTTTTAAGGTTTAGATGTAGGGTTAGGGTTAGGGTGAAGGGGGCCTTAGGGTTCGGGTTAGGAGCTAGGGTTAGCGTTAGGAGTTAGGGTTAGCGATTAGGGTTAGGGTTTAGGGTTAGGGTTACGGTTAGGGGCATAGGGTTAGGTTTAGGGTTCTGGTTTGATTTTAAGGTTTAGATCTAGGTATAGGTTTAGCGCTTAGGTTTAAGGCGGGCTTAGGTTTAGGAGTTAGGGTTAGTGTTTAGGGTTAGGGTTTATGGTTATGGTTAGGGGCATAGGGTTAGGTTTAGGGTTCTGGTTTGGTTTTAAGGTTTAGATCTAGTGTTACGGTTAGAGCTTCAGGTTAAGGGGGACTTAGGGTTAGGGTTAGGAGCTAGGGTTAGCCTTAGGAGTTAGGGTTAGCCTTTAGGGTTAGGGTTTAGGGTTAGGGTTACGGTTAGGGGCATAGGGTTAGGTTTAGGGTTCTGATTTGGTTTTAAGGTTTAGATCTAGGGTTACGGCTTCGGGTTAAGGGGGGCTTAGGGTTAGGGTTAGGAGCTAGGGTTAGCGTTAGGAGTTAGGGTTAGCATTTAGGGTTATGGTTTAGGGTTAGGGTTACGGTTAGGGGCATAGGGTTAGGTTTAGTGTTCTGGTTTGTTTTTAAGGTTTAGATCTAGCGTTACGGTTAGGGCTTAGGGTTAATGTGGGATTAGGGTTAGGGTTAGCGTTAGGAGATAGGGTTAGCGTTTAGGGTTAGCATTTAGGGTTGGGGTTTCGGTTAGGTGCATAGGATTAGGTTTAGGGTTCTGGTTTGGTTTTAAGGTTTAGATCTAGGGTTACTATCAGGGTTAGGGTGAAGGTGGGATTAGGATTAGGGTTAGGAGTTAGGGTTAGCGTTAGTAGTTAGGGTTAGCGTTTAGGGTTAGGGTTACAGGTAGGGTCATAGGGTTAGGTTTAGGGTTATGGTTTGGTTTTAAGGTTTCGATGTAGGGTTAGGGCTTACGGTTAAGGGGGGCTTAGGGTTAGGGTTAGGAGTTAGGGTTAGCGTTAGGAGTTAGGGTTAGCATTTAGGGTTAGGGTTTAGGGTTATGGTTAGGGGCATAGGGTTAGGTTTAGGGTTCTGGTTTGGTTTTAAGGTTTCTATATAATGTTAGTGTTAGGGCTTAGGGTTAAGGGGGGCTTAGGGTTAGGGTTAGGAGTTAGGGTTAGTGTTAGGAGTTAGGGTTAGCGTTTAGGGTTATGATTACATTTAGGGTCATAGGGTTAGGTTTAGGGTTCTGATTTGGTTTTAAGGTTTAGATGTAGGGTTAGGTTTAGCGCTTAGGTTTAATGCGGGCTTACGTTTAGGAGTTAGGTTTAGTGTTTAGGGTTAGGGTTTAGGGTTATGGGGGGCTTAGGGTTAGGGTTAGGAGTTAGGGTTAGCGTTGGAGTTAGGGTTTGCTTTTAGGGTTAGTGTTGGGGTTACGGTTAGGGGCATAGGGTTAGGTTTAGGGTTCTGGTTTGGTTTTAAGGTTTAGATATAGTGTTACGGTTAGGGCTTGGGTTTAAGGGGGACTTACGGTTAGGGTTAGGAGTTAGGGTTAGCGTTAGGAGTTAGGGTTAGCCTTTAGGGTTATGATTACATTTAGGGTCATAGGGTTAGGTTTAGGGTTCTGATTTGGGTTTAAGGTTTAGATGTAGGGTTAGGGATAGGACTTAGTGTTAAGGGGGGCTTAGGGTTAGGGTTAGGAGTTAAGGTTAGCGTTAGGAATTAGGGTTAACGTTTAGGGTTATGGTTTAGGGTTAGGGTTACAGTTAGGGGCATAGGGTTAGGTTTAGGGTTCTAGTTTGCTTTTAAGGTTTATATGTAGGGTTAGGGTTAGGGCTTAGGCTGAAGGGGGGCTTAGGGTTAGCGTTAGAGTTAGGGTTAGCGTTTAGGGTTAGGGTTTAGGGTTAGGGGCATAGGGTTAGGTTTAGTGTTCTGGTTTGATTTTAATGTTTAGATCTAGGATTACTATCAGGGTTAGGGTGAAGGGGGGCTTAGGGTTAGGATTAGGAGTTAGGGTTAGCGTTAGGACTTAGGGTTTGCGTTTAGGGTTATGGTTCAGGGTTAGGGTTCCTGTTAGGGGCATAGGGTTAGGTTTAGGGTTCTGGTTTGGTTTTAAGGTTTAGATCTAGTGTTACTGTTAGGGCTTAGTGTTAAGGGGGACTTAGGGTTAGGGTTAGGAGCTAGGGTTAGCGTTAGGAGTTAGGGTTAGCGTTTAGGGTTAGGGTTTAGGGTTAGGATTACGGTTAGGGGCATAGGGTTAGGTTTAGGGTTCTGGTTTGGTTTTAAGGTTTAGATGTAGGGTTAGGGTTAGGGTGAAGGGGGGCTTAGGGTTCGGGTTAGGAGCTAGGGTTAGCGTTAGGAGTTAGGGTTAGCGATTAGGGTTAGGGTTTAGGGTTAGGGTTACGGTTAGGGACATAGGGTTAGGTTTAGGGTTCTGGTTTGGTTTTAAGGTTTAGATCTAGGTTTAGGTTTAGCGCTTAGATTTAAGGCGGGCTTAGGGTTAGGAGTTAGGGTTAGTGTTTAGGGTTATGGTTTAGGGTTATGGTTAGGGGCATAGGGTTAGGTTTAGAGTTCTGGTTTGGTTTTAAGTTTTAGATGTAGGGTTAGGGTTAGGGCTTAAGGTTAAGGGGGTCTTAGGGTTAAGGTTAGGAGTTAGGGTTAGCATTAGGGTTAGGGTTAGCGTTTAGGGTTATGGTTATGGGTTAGGGTTACAGTTAGGGGCATAGGGTTAGGTTTAGGGTTCTGGTTTAGTTTTAAGGTTTAGATCTAGTGTTACGGTTAGAGCTTAGGGTTAAGGGTGACTTAGGGTTAGGGTTAGGAGTTAGGGTTAGCATTAGGAGTTAGGGTTAGCGTTTAGGGTTATGGTTTAGGGTTAGGGTTACGGTTAGGGGCATAGGGTCAGGTTTAGGTTTATGGTTTGGTTTTAAGGTTTAGATCTAGGGTTACGGTTAGGGCTTAGGTTTAAGGGGGACTTAGGGTTAGGGTTAGGAGCTAGGGTTAGCGTTAGGAGTTAGGGTTAGCGTTTGGGGTTATGGTTTAGGGTTAGGGTTACGGTTAGGGGCATAGGGTTAGTTTTAGGGTTCTGGTTTGGTTTTAAGTTTTAGATCTAGGGTTACGGTTAGGGCTTAGGTTTAAGGGGGACTTAGGGTTAGGGTTAGGAGCTAGGGTTAGCGTTAGGAGTTAGGGTTAGCGTTTGGGGTTATGGTTTAGGGTTAGGGTTACGGTTAGGGGCATAGGGTTAGTTTTAGGGTTCTGGTTTGGTTTTAAGTTTTAGATCTAGGGTTACGGTTAGGGCTTAGGGTTAAGGGGCGATTAGGGTTAGGGTTAGGGTTAGTGTTAGGAGTTAGGGTTAGCGTTTAGGGTTAGCATTTAGGGTTGGGGTTACGGTTAGGTACATAGGGTTAGGTTTAGGGTTCCGGTTTGGTTTTAAGGTTTAGATCTAGGGTTACTATCAGGGTTAGGGTGAAGGGGGGCTTAGGGTTAGGGTTAGGAGTTAGGGTTAGCGTTAGGAGTTAGGGTTAGCGTTTAGGGTTAGGGTTACAGGTAGGGTCATAGGGTTAGGTTTAGGGTTCTGGTTTGGTTTTAAGGTTTAGATCTAGGTTTAGGTTTAGCGCTTAGATTAAAGGCGGGCTTAGGTTTAGGAGTTAGGGTTAGTGTTTAGGGTTAGGGTTTAGGGTTATGGTTAGGGGCATAGGGTTAAGTTTAGGGTTCTGGTTTGGATTTAATGCTTAGATCTAGGGTTAGGATTAGGGCTTAGGGTTAAGGGGGACTTAGGGTTAAGGTTAGGAGTTAGGGTTTGCGTTAGGAGTTAGGGTTAGCGTTTAGGGTTAGGGTTTAGGGTTAGGGTTACGGTAAGGGGCATAAGGTTAGGTTTAGGGTTCTGGTTTGGTTTTAAGGTTTAGATCTAGTGTTACGGTTAGGGCTTAGGGTTAAGGGGGACTTAGGTTAGGGTTAGGAGCTAGGGTTAGCGTTAGGAGTTAGGGTTAGCCTTTAGGGTTAGGGTTTAGGGTTAGGGTTACGGTTAGAGGCATAGGGTTAGGTTTAGGGTTCTGATTTGGTTTTAAGGTTTAGATCTAGGGTTAGGGCTTCGGGTTAAGGGGGGCTTAGAGTTAGGGTTAGGAGCTAGGGTTAGCGTTAGGAGTTAGGGTTAACGTTTAGTGTTAGGATTTTGCGTTAGGATTACGGTTAGGGGCACAGGGTTCGGTTTAGGGTTTTGGTTTGTTTTTTAGGTTTAGATCTAGGGTTAGGGTTTAGGGTTAAGGGGGGCTTAGGGTTAGGGTTAGGAATTAGGGTTAGTGTTAGGAGTTAGGTTTAGCGTTTAGGGTTATGGTTTAGGGTTAGGGTTGCAGTTAGGGGCATAGGGTTAGGTTTAGGGTTATGGTTTGGTTTTAAGGTTTAGATATAGGGTTAGGGTTAGCTCTTAGGGTTAAGGGAGGCTTAGGGTTAGGATTAGGAGTTAGGGTTAGCATTAGAGTTAGGGTTAGCGTTTAGGGTTATGGTTTAGGGTTAGGGTTACGGTTAGGGGCATAGGGTCAGGTTTAGTTTTATGGTTTGGTTTTAAGGTTTAGATCTAGTGTTACGGTTAGGGCTTAGGGTTAAGGGGGACTTAGGGTTAGGGTTAGGAGCTAGGGTTAGCGTTAGGAGTTAGGGTTAGCGTTTAGGGTTATGGTTTAGGGTTAGGGTTACGGTTAGGGGCATAGGGTTAGGTTTAGGCTTCTGGTTTGGTTTTAAGGTTTAGATCTAGGGTTACGGTTACGGCTTAGGGTTAAGGGGGGATTAGGGTTAGGGTTAGGGTTAGCGTTAGGAGTTAAGGTTAGCGTTTAGGGTTAGCATTTACGGTTGGGGTTTCGGATAGGTGCATAGGGTTAGGTTTAGGGTTCTGGTTTGTTTTTAAGGTTTAGATCTAGGGTTACTATCAGGGTTAGGGTGAAGGTGGGCTTAGGGTTAGGGTTAGGAGTTAGGGTTAGCGTTAGGAGTTAGGGTTAGCGTTTAGGGTTAGGGTTACAGGTAGGGTCATAGGGTTAGGTTTAGGGTTCTGGTTTGGTTTTAAGGTTTCGATGTAGGGTTAGGGCTTAGGGTTAAGGGGGGCATAGGGTTAGGTTTAGCAGTTAGGGTTAGCGTTAGGAGTTAGGGTTTTCATTTAGGGTTAGGGTTTAGGGTTATGGTTAGGGGCATAGGGTTAGGTTTAGGGTTCTGGTTTGGTTTTAAGGTTTATATATAATGTTAGTGTTAGGGCTTAGGGTTAAGGGGGGCTTAGGGTTAGCGTCAGGAGTTAGGGTTAGCCTTTAGTATTAGGGTTTTGGGTTAGGGTTACGGTTAGGGGCATAGGGTTAGGTTTAGGGTTCTGTTTTGGTTTAAATGTTTAGATCTAGGTTTAGGTTTAGCGCTTAGGTTTAAGGCGGGCTTAGGTTTAGGAGTTAGGGTTAGTGTTTAGGGTTAGGTTTTAGGGTTTTGATTAGGGGCATAGGGTTAGATTTAGGGTTCTGATTTGCTTTTAAGGTTTAGATGTAGGGTTAGGGTTAGGGCTTAGGGTTAATGTTAGGAGTTAGGGTTAGCGTTAGGAGTTAGGGTTAGTGTTTAGGGTTAGGGTTTAGGGTTAGGGTTACGGTTAGGGGCATAGGGTTAGGTTTAGTGTTATGGTTATGTTTTAAGGTTTAGATCTAGGGTTAGGGCTTAGGGTTAAGGGGATTAGGGGTTAGGGTTAGTAATTAGGGTTAGCGTTAGGAGTTAGGGTTAGCGTTTAAGGTTATGGTTTAGGGCTAGGGTTAGAGTTAGGGGCATAGGGTTAGGTTTAGAGTTATGGTTTGGTTTTAAAGTTTAGATGTAGGGTTAGTGTTAGGGCTTAGGGTTAAGGGGGGCTTAGGGTTAGGGTTAGGAGTTAGGATTAGCGTTAGAGTTAGGGTTAGCGTTTAGGGTTAGGGTTTAGGGTTAGGGTTACGGTTAGGGTCATAGGGTTAGGTTTAGGGTTCCGGTTTGTTTTTAAGGTTTAGATCTAGGGTTAGGGCTTAGGGTTAAGGGGGGCTTAGCGTTAGCGTTAGGAGTTAGGGTTAGCCTTTAGGGTTAGGGTTTAGGGTTAGGGTTACGGTTAGGGGGATAGGGTTAGCTTTAGGTTCATGGTTTGGTTTTAAGGTTTAGATGTAGGGTTAGGGCTTAGGGTGAAGAGGGGCTTAGGGTTAGGGTTGGGAGCTAGGGTTAGCTTTAGAGTTAGGGTTAGCGTTTAGGTTTAGGATTTAGGGATAGGTTTACCGTTAGGGGCATAGGGTTAGGTTTAGGTTTCTGGTTTGTTTTTCAGGTTTAGATGTAGGGTTAGGGTTAGGGCTTAGGGTTAAGGGGGGCTTAGGGTTAGGGTTAGGAGTTAGGGTTAGCGTTAGAGTTAGGGTTAGCGTTTAGGGTTAGGGTTTAGGGTTAGGTTTACGGTTAGGGGCATAGGGTTAGGTTTAGGGTTCTGGTTTGGTTTTAAGGTTTAGATCTAGGTTTAGATTTAGCACTTAGTTTGAAGGGGGGCTTAGGTTTAGGAGCTAGGGTTAGCGTTAGGAGTTAGGGTTAGCGTTTAGGGTTATGGTTTAGGGTTAGGGTTACGGTTAGGGTCATAGGTTTAGGTTTCGGGATATTTTTTGGTTTTAAGGTTTCGATGTAGGGTTAGGGTAAGGGTGAAGGGGGGCTTAGGGTTCGGGTTAGGAGCTAGGGTTAGCATTAGGAGTTAGTGTTAGCGTTTAGGGTTAAGGATTATTTTTAGGGTTATGGTTAGGGGCATAGGGTTATGTTTAGGGTTCTGGTTTGGTTTTAAGGTTTAGATCTAGGCTTAGGTTTGGGGCATAGGGTTAGAATCCAGGGTTAGCGTTAGGAGTTAGGGTTAGCATTTAGGGTTGGCGTTTAGGGTTGGGGTTACGGTTAGGGGCATAGGTTTAGGTTTAGGGTTCTGGTTTGGATTTAAGGCTTAGATCTAGGGCTAGGCCTTAGGGTTAAGGGGGGCTTAGGGTTAGCGTTAGGAGTTAGGGTTAGCGTTTAGGGTTAGGGTTTAGGTTTAGGGTTATGGTTAGGGGGATAGGGTTAGCTTTAGGTTCATGGTTTGGTTTTAAGGTTTAGATCTAGGGTTAGGGCTTAGGGTTAAGGGGGGCTTAGGGTTAGGGTTAGGAGCTAGGGTTAGCGTTAGGAGTTAGGGTTAGCGTTTAGGGTTATGGATTAGGGTTAGGGTTACAGTTAGGGGCATAGGGTTAGGTTTAGGCTTATGGTTTGCTTTTAAGATTTAGATGCAGGTTTAGGGTTAGGGCTTAGGTTTAAGGGGGGCTTAGGGTTAGGAGTTAGGCTTAGCGTTAGAGTTAGGGTTAGCGTTTAGGGTTATGGATTAGGGTTAGGGTTACAGTTAGCGGCATAGGGTTAGGTTTAGGGTTCTGGTTTGGTTTTAAGGTTTAGATCTAGGGTTACTATCAGGGTTAGTGTGAAGGGGGGCTTAGGGTTAGGGTTAGGAGTTAGGCTTAGCGTTAGGAGTTAGGGTTAGACTTTAGGGTTAAGGATTATTGTTAGGGTTATGGTTAGGGGTATAGGGTTAGGTTTAGGGTTATGGTTTGTTTTTAAGTTTTATATATAGGCTTCGCTTTGGGGCATAGGGTTAGGATCTAGGGTTAGCGCTGGGAGTTAGGGTTAGCGTTTAGGATTGGGGTTACGGTTAGGGGCATAGGGTTAGGTTTAGGTTTATGGTTTGGTTTTAAGGTTTAGATCTAGGGTTAGGGTGAGGGCTTAGCGTGAAGGGGGGCTTAGGGTTAGGGTTAGGAATTAGGGTTAGCGTTAGGAGTTAGGGTTAGCGTTTAGGGTTATGGTTTAGGGCTAGGGTTGCAGTTAGGGGCATAGGGTTAGGTTTAGGGTTATGGTTTGGTTTTAAGGTTTAGATGTAGGGTTAGGGTTATGGCTTAGGGTGAAGGGGGGCTTAGGGTTAGGGTTAGGAGTTAGGGTTAGCGTTAGAGTTAGGGTTAGCGTTTAGGGTTAGGGTTTGGGGTTAGGGTTACGGTTAGGGGCATCGGGTTAGGTTTATGTTTCTGGTTTGCTTTTAAGGTTTAGATCTAGGGTTACTATCAGGGTTAGGGTGAAGGGGGGCTTAGAGTTATGAGTTAGGGGTAGCGTTAGGAATTAGGGTTAGTGTTTAGGTTTAGGGTTACAGTTATGGTCATAGGATTAGGTTTAGGGTTATGGTTTGGTTTTAAGTTTTAGATGTAGGGTTAGGTTTAGGGCTTAGGGTTAAGTGGGGCTTAGGGTTAGGGTTAGGAGCTAAGGTTAGCGTTAGGAGTTAGGTTTAGCGTTTAGGGTTTGCATTTAGGGTTGGGCTTACGGTTAGGGGCATAGAGTTAGGTTTAGGGTTCTGGTTTGGTTTTAAGGTTTAGATCTAGGGTTATGGTAAGGGTTGTTGTGAAGGGGGGCATAGGGTTAGGGTTAGGAGTTAGTCTTAGCGTTAGGAGTTAGGGTTAGACTTTAGGGTTAAGGATTATTTTTAGGGTTATGGTTAGGGGTATAGGGTTAGGTTTAGGGTTATGGTTTAAGTTTTATATATAGGCTTCGGTTTGGGGCATAGGGTTAGGATGTAGGGTTAGCGCTAGGAGTTAGGGTTAGCGTTTAGGATTGGGGTTACTGTTAGGGGCATAGGGTTAGGTTTAGGGTTCTGGTTTGGTTTTAAGTTTTAGATCTAGGGTTAGGGTTAGGGCTTAGCGTGAAGGGGGGCTTAGGGTTAGGGTTAGGAATTAGGGTTAGCGTTAGGAGTTAGGGTTAGCGTTTAGGGTTAGGGTTTAGGGCTAGGGTTGCAGTTAGGGGCATAGGGTTAGGTTTAGGGTTATGGTTTGGTTTTAAGGTTTAGATGTAGGGTTAGGGTTATGGCTTAGGGTGAAGGGGGGCTTAGGGTTAGGGTTAGGAGTTAGGGTTAGCGTTAGAGTTAGGGTTAGCGTTTAGGGTTAGGGTTTGGGGTTAGGGTTACGGTTAGGGGCATCGGGTTAGGTTTATGTTTCTGGTTTGCTTTTAAGGTTTAGATCTAGGGTTACTATCAGGGTTAGGGTGAAGGGGGGCTTAGAGTTATGAGTTAGGGGTAGCGTTAGGAATTAGGGTTAGTGTTTAGGTTTAGGGTTACAGTTATGGTCATAGGATTAGGTTTAGGGTTATGGTTTGGTTTTAAGTTTTAGATGTAGGGTTAGGTTTAGGGCTTAGGGTTAAGTGGGGCTTAGGGTTAGGGTTAGGAGCTAAGGTTAGCGTTAGGAGTTAGGTTTAGCGTTTAGGGTTTGCATTTAGGTTTGGGCTTACGGTTAGGGGCATAGAGTTAGGTTTAGGGTTCTGGTTTGGTTTTAAGGTTTAGATCTAGGGTTATGGTAAGGGTTGTTGTGAAGGGGGGCATAGGGTTAGGGTTAGGAGTTAGTCTTAGCGTTAGGAGTTAGGGTTAGACTTTAGGGTTAAGGATTATTTTTAGGGTTATGGTTAGGGGTATAGGGTTAGGTTTAGGGTTATGGTTTAAGTTTTATATATAGGCTTCGGTTTGGGGCATAGGGTTAGGATGTAGGGTTAGCGCTAGGAGTTAGGGTTAGCGTTTAGGGTTGGGGTTACTGTTAGGGGCATAGGGTTAGGTTTAGGGTTCTGGTTTGGTTTTAAGCTTTAGATGTAGGGTTAGTGTTAGAGCTTAGGTTTAAAGGGGACTTAGGTTTAGGGTTGGGAGCTAAGGTTAGCATTAGGAGTTAGGGTTAGCGTTTAGGGTTAGCATTTAGGGTTGGGGTTTCGGTTTGGGGCATAGGGTTAGGTTTACAGTTCTGGTTTGGTTTTATGTTTTAGATCTAGGGTTAGGGTTATGGCGAAGGGGGGCTTAGGGTTAGGGTTAGGAATTAGGGTTAGCGTTAGGAGTTAGGGTTACCGTTTAGGGTTATGGTTTAGGGTTAGGGTTACAGTTAGGGGCATAGGGTTCGGTTTAGGGGTCTGGTTTGCTTTTAAGGTTTAGATCTAGGGTTACGGTTAGGGCTTAGGGTTAAGTGGACTTAGGTTTAGTGTTAGGGTTAGGATTAGCGTTTAGGGTTAGGGTTACGGTTAGGGGCATAGGGTTAGGTTTAGGGTTCTGGTTTGGATTTAAGGTTTAGATCTAGAGTTACGGTTAGGGCTTAGGGTTAAGGGGGACTTAGGTTTAGGGTTAGGAGCTAGGGTTAGCGTTAGGAGTTAGGGTTAGCATTTAGGGTTAGGGTTTAAGGTTAGGGTTACGGTTAGGGGCATAGGGATATCTTTACGTTCATGGTTTGGTTTTAAGATTTAGATCTAGGGTTACGGTTAGGGCTTAGGGTGAAGGGGGGTTTAGGGTTAGTGTTAGGAGCTAGGGTTAGTGTTAGGAGTTAGGTTTAGCGTTTAGGGTTAGCATTTAGGGTTGGGGTTTCGTTTAGGGGCATAGGGTTAGGTTTAGGGTTCTGGTTTGGTTTTAAGGTTTAGATCTAGGGTTAGGGTTAGGGCTTAATGATAAGGGGGACTTAGGTTTAGGGTTAGGAGTTAGGGTTAGCCTTAGGAGTTAGGGTTAGCGTTTAGGGTTAGGGTTTAGGGTTAGGGTTACGGTTAGGGATATAGGGTTAGATTTAGGGTTCTGGCTTGTTTTTAATGTTTAGATCTAGGTTTAGGTTTAGCGCTTAGGTTGAAGGGGGGCTTAGGATTAGGAGTTAGGGTTAGCGTTAGGAGTTAGGTTTAGCGTTTATGGTTAGCCTTTAGGGTTACGGTTAGGGGCATAGGGTTAGGATTAGGGTTAAGGTTTGGTTTTAATATTTAGATGTAGGGTTAGGGTTAGGGCTTAGTGTTAAGTGGGGCTTAGGGTTAGGGTTAGGAGCTAGGGTTAGCGTTAGGAGTTAGGGTTAGCGTTTAGGGTTAGGATTTAGAGTTGGGGTTACGGTTAGGGGCATAGGGTTAGGGTTTAGCGTTATGGTTTGGTTTTAAGGTTTAGATATAGGGTTATGGTTAAGGGTGGCTTAGGGTTAGGGTTAGAAATTAGGGTTAGCGTTAGGAGTTAGGGTTAGCGTTTAGGGTTAGGGTTTAGGGTTAGGGTTACGGTTAGGGGCATAGGGTTAGGTTTAGGGTTCTGGTTTGCTTTTAATGTTTAGATCTAGGGTTACGGTTAGGGCTTAGGGTTAAGGGGGACTTACGGTTTAGGGTTAGGAGCTAGGGTTAGCGTTAGGAGTTAGGGTTAGTGTTTAGGGTTAGGGTTTACGCTTAGGGTTACGGTTAGGGGCATAGGGTTATGTTTAGGGTTCTGGTTTGGATTTAAGGTTTACATCTAGAGTTACGGTTAGGGCTTAGGGTTAAGGGGTACTTAGGGTTAGGGTTAGGAATTAGGGTTAGCGTTAGGAGTTAGGGTTAGGGTTTAGGGTTAGGGTTACATTTAGGGGCATTGGGTTAGGTTTAGGCGTATGGTTTGGTTTTAAGGTTAAGATCTAGGGTTACGGTTAGGGCTTACGGTGAAGGGGGTCTTAGGGTTAGGGTTAGGAGCTAGGGTTAGCATTAGCAGTTAGGGTTAGTGTTTAGGGTTAGGGTTTAGGGTTAGGGTTACGGTTAGGGGCATAGGGTTAGGTTTAGGGTTCTGGCTTGGTTTTAAGCTTTAGATGTAGGGTTAGGGTTAGGGCTTAGTGATAAGGGGGACTTAGGGTTAGAATTAGGAGTTAGGGTTAGCGTTAGCAGTTTGGGTTTAGCGTTTAGGGATAGGGTTTAGGGTAAGGGTTACAGTTAGTGTCGTAGGGTTAGGTTTACGGTTCTGGTTTGCTTTTAAGTTTTAGATCTAGGGTTAGGGTTAGGGCTTAGAGTTAAGGGGGGCTTAGGTTTAGTGTTAGGAGCTAGGGTTAGCGTTATGAGTTAGGGTTAGAGCTTAGGGTTAGGGTTTAGTGTTAGGCTTACGGTTAGGGGCATAGGGTTAGGTTTAGGGTTCTGGTTTGGATTTAAGGTTTAGATCTAGAGTTACGGTTAGGGCTTAGGGTTAAGGGGGACTTAGGTTTAGGGTTAGGAGCTAGGGTTAGCGTTAGGATTTAGGGTTAGCGTTTAGGGTTAGGGTTTAGGGTTAGGGTTACAGTTAGGGTCATAGGGTTAGGTTTAGGGTTCTGGTTTGCTTTTAAGGTTTAGATCTAGGGTTAGGGTTAGGGCTTAGGGTGAAGGGGGGCTTAGGGTTAGGGTTAGGAGCTAGGGTTAGCGTTAGGAGTTAGGGTTAGTGTTTAGGGTTAGGGTTTAGGGTTAGGGTTACGGTTAGGGGCATAGGGTTAGGTTTAGGTTTCTGGTTTGGTTTTAACGTTTAGATCTAGTGTTACGTTTAGGGCATAGGTTTAAGGGGGGCTTAGGGTTAGCGTTAGGAGTTAGGTTTAGCGTTTAGGGTTAGGGTTTAGGGTTGGGGTTACGGTTTAGGGGCATAGGGTTTGGTTTAGGGTTCTGGTTTGGTTTTAAGGTTTAGATCTAGGGGTACGATCATGGTTAGGTGAAGGGGGGCTTAGGGTTATGGTTAGGAGTTAGGGTCAACGTTAGGAGTTAGGGTTAGCGTTTAGGGTTAAGGATTAATGTTAGGTTTACGGTTAGGGGCATAGGGTTAGGTTTAGGGTTCTGGTTTGGTTTTAAGATTTAGATAAAGGGTTACGGTCATAGTTAGTGTGAAGGGGGGCTTAGGGATAGGGTTAGGAATTAGGGTTAGCGTTCAGAGTTAGGGTTAGCGTTTAGGGTTATGGTTTTGGGTTAGGGTTACAGTTAGGGATATAGGGTTAGGTTTAGGGTTATGGTTTGGTTTTAAGGTTTAGATGTAGGTTTAGGGTTAGTGTTTAGGGTTAAGGGGGGCTTAGGGTTAGGGTTAGGAGTTAGGGTTAGGGTTAGCGTTTACGGTTAGGGTTTAGGGTTAGGGTTACGTTTAGGGGCATAGGGTTAGCTTTAGGGTTCTGGTTTGGTTTTATTGTTTGGTTTAGGTTTAGCGCTTACGTTTAAGTGGGGCTTAGGGTTAGGAGTTAGGGTTAGCGTTACGAGTTAGGGTTAGCGTTTAGGGTTATGGTTTAGGGTTACGGTTAGGGGCATAGGGTAAGGTTTAGGGTTCTGGTTTGCTTTTAAGGTTTAGATCTAGTTTTACGGTTAGGGTTTAGGGTTAAGGGGGGCTTAGGGTTAGGGTTAGGAGTTAGGGTTAGCGTTAGGGGTTAGGGTTTTGTGTTAGGGTTACGGTTATGGGCATAGGGTTAGGTTTAGGGTTCTGGTTTGGTTTTAAGGTTTAGATCTAGTGTTACGGTTACGGTTTAGGGTTAAGGGGAATTAGGATTAGGGTTAGGAGCTAGGGTAGCATTAGGAGTTAGGGTTAGCATTTAGGGTTAGGGTTTAGGGATGGGGTTACGGTTAGGGGCATAGGGTTAGGTTTAGGGTTCTGGTTTGGTTTTAAGTTTTAGATCTAGGGTTAGGGCTTAGGGTTAAGAGGGGCTTAGGGTTAGGGTTAGGAGCTAGGGTTAGCGTTAGGAGTTAGGGTTAGCCTTTAGGGTTAGGGTTTAGGGTTAGGGTTACGTTTAGGGGCATAGGGTTAGGTTTAGGGTTCTGGTTTGGTTTTTAGGTTTAGATTTAGGGTTAGGGTTAGGGCTAAGGGTGAAGGGGGGCTTAGGGTTAGGAGTTAGGGTTAGAGTTAGAGTTAATATTACCGTTTAGGTTTAGGGTTTAGGGTTAGGGTTACGGTTAGGGTCATAGGGTTATGTTTAGGGTTCTGGTTTAGTTTCAAGGTTTAGATGTAGGGTTAGGGCTTAGGGTTAAGGGGACTTAAGGTTACGGTTAGGAGCTAGGGTTAGCGTTAGGAGTTAGGGTTAGCGTTTAGGGTTAGGGTTTAGGGTTAGGGTTACGGTTAGGGGCATAGGGTTAGGTTTAGGGTTCTGGTTTGGTTTTAATATTTAGATCTAGGGTTAGGGTTAGGGCTTAGGGTTAAGGGGGGTTTAGGGTTAGCGTTAGGAGTTAGGGTTAGCGTTTAGGGTTAGGGTTTACGGTTAGGGTTACGGTTAGGGGCATAGGGTTAGGTTTAGGGTTACGGATTGGTTTTAAGATTTAGATCTAGGGTTACGGTTAGGACTTAGGGTTAGGGTTAGGGGCTAGGGTTAGCGTTAGGAGTTAGGGTTAGCATTTAGGGTTAGGGTTTAGGGTTAGGGTTACAGTTAGGGGCATAGGGTTATGTTTAGGGTTCTGGTTTGGTTTTAAGGTTTAGATCTAGGGTTACGGTTTGGGCTTAGGGTTAAGGGGGACTTAGGGTTAGGGTTAGGAGCTAGGGTTAGCATTAGGAGTTAGGGTTAGCGTTTAGGGTTAGCATTTAGGGTAGGGGTTTCGGTTAGGGGCATAGGGTTAGGTTTAGGGTTCTGGTTTGGTTTTAAAGTTTAGATCTAGGGTTAGGGTTAGGGCTTAGTAATAAGGGGGACTTAGGGTTAGGGTTAGGAGTTAGGGTTAGCGTTAGGAGTTAGGGTTAGCGTTTAGGGTTAGGGTTTGGGGTTAGGGTTACAGTTAGGGGCATAGGGTTAGGTTTAGGGTTCTGGTTTGCTTTTAAGTTTAGATATAGTGTTAGGTTAGGGTATAGGGTTAAGGGGGGCTTAGGGTTAGCGTTAGGAGTTAGGGTTACCGTTTAGGGTTAGGGTTTAGGGTTGGGGTTACGGTTAGGGGCATAGGGATAGGTTTAGGGTTCTGGTTTGGTTTTAAGATTTAGATCTAGGGTTACGATCATGGTTAGTGTGAAGTGGGGCTTAGGGTTAGGGTTAGGAGTTAGGGTTAGCGTTAGGAGTTAGGGTTATCTTTTAGGGTTAATGATTAGGGTTAGGGTTACGGTCAGGGGCATAAGGTTATGTTTAGGGTTCTGGTTTATTTTTAAGGTTATATCTAGGCTCAGTTTTGGGGCATAGGGTTAGGATCTAGGGTTAGGGTTAGCGTTTAGGGTTAGTGTTTAGGTTTGGGGTTACGGTTAGGGGCATAGGGTTAGGTTTAGGGTTCTGGTTTGGTTTTAAGGTTTAGATCTAGGGTTAGGGCTTAGGGTTAATGGGGACTTAGGGTTAGGGTTAGGAGCTAGGGTTAGCGTTAGGAGTTAGGGTTAGCATTTAGGGTTAGGGTTTTGGGTTAGGGTTACGGTTAGGGGCATAGGGTTAGGTTTACGTTCTGGTTTGATTTTAATGTTTAGATTTAGTGTTACGGTTAGGGCTTAGGGTGAAGGGGGGGTTAGGGTTAGGCTTTAGGGTTAGCGTTAGGAGTTAGGGTTAGGGTTTAGGGTTAGGGTTACGGTTAGTGACATAGGGTTAGGTTTAGGGTTCTGGTTTGGTTTTAATGTTTAGATCTAGGGTTATGGTTAGGGCTTAGTTTTAAGGGGGGGTTGGGTTAGGAGTTAGGTTTAGGGTTAGCGTTTAGGGTTTGGGTTTAGTGTTAGGGTTACGGTTAGGGGCATAGGGAATAGGTTTAGGGTTCTGGTTTTGTTTTAATGTTTAGATCTATGTTTAGGTTTAGCGCTTAGGTTTAACGTAGGCTTAGGGTTAGGAGTTAGGTTTAGCTTTAGGAGTTAGTGCTAGCGTTTAGGTTTAGGGTTTAGGGTTACGGTTATGGGCATACGGTTAGGTTTAGGTTTCTGGTTTGGTTTTAAGGATTAGATCTAGTGTTACGGTTAGGGCTTAGGGTTAAGGGGGACCTAGGTTTAGGGTTAGGGTTAGGAGCTAGGGTTAGCGTTAGGAGTTACGGTTAGCATTTAGGTTTAGGGTTTAGGGTTGGGGTTACGGTTAGGGGCATAGGGTTAGGTTTAGGGTTCTGATTTGGCTTTAATATTTAGATCTAGGTTTAGGGCTTAGGGTTAAGGGGGACTTAGGGTTAGGGTTAGGAACTAGGGTTAGCGTTAGGAGTTAGGGTTAGTGTTTAGGGTTAGGGTTTAGGGTTACGGTTAGGGGCATAGGGTTAGGTTTAGGGTTCTGGTTTGGTTTTAATGTTTATATGTAGGGTTATGTTTAGGGTTAGGGCTTAGTTTTAAGGGGGGCTTAGGGTTAGGTTTAGGAGTTAGGGTTAGCGTTAGGAGTTAGGGTTATCGTTTAGGGTTAGGATTTAGGATTGGGGTTACGGTTACGGGCATAGGGTTAGGTTTAGCGTTTTGGTTTGGTTTTAAGGCTTAGATCTAGGGTTATGGTTAGGGTTATGGTGAAGGGGGGCTTAGGGTTAGGTTTAGCGTGTGGGGTTAGGGTTAGATTTTAGGGTTAAGGATTAGGGTTAGGGTTATGGTTAGGGGCATAGGTTTATGTTTAGGGTTCTGGTTTGATTTTAAGGTTTAGATCTAGGTTTAGGTTTGGGGCATAGGGTTAGGATTTAGGGATAGGGTTTAGGGTTAGCGTTTAGGGTTGTGGTTACGGTTAGGGGCATAGGGTTAGGTTTAGGGTTATGGTTTGGTTTTAAGGTTTAATCTGGGGTTACGGTTAGGGCTTAGGTTGAAGCGGGGTTTAGCGTTAGGGTTAGGAATTAGGGTTAGCGTTACGAGTTAGGGTTAGCGTTTAGGGTTATGGTTTAGGGTTAGGGTTACAGTTAGGGGCATAGGGTTAGGTTTAGCCTTATGGTTTGGTTTTAAGGTTTAGATGTAGGGTTAGGGTTAGGGCTTAGGGTTAAGGGGGGCTTAGGGTTAGGGTTAGGAGTTAGGGTTAGCGTTTAGAGTAAGGGTTTAGGGTTAGGATTACGGTTAGGGGCATAGGGTTAGGTTTAGGTTTCTGGTTTGGTTTTAACTTTTAGATCTACAGTTACGGTTACGGCATAGGGTTAAGGTGGGCTTAGGGTTAGCGTTAGGAGTTAGGGTTAGCGTTTAGGGTTAGGGTTTAGGGTTGGGGTTACGGCTAGGGGCATAGGGTTAAGTTTAGGGTTATGGTTTGTTTTTAAGGTTTAGATCTAGGGTTAGGGTTAGGGCTTAGGGTTAAGGCGGGCTTAGGGTTAGAGTTAGAAGTTAGGGTTAGCATATAGGGTTATGGTTTAGGGTTAGGATTACGCTTAGGGACATAGGATTAGGTTTAGGGTTCTGGTTTGGATTTAATGTTTAGATAAATGGTTACGATTAGGGCTTAGGGTTAAGGGGGACTTAGGGTTAGGGTTAGGAGCTAGGGTTAGCGTTAGGTGTTAGGGTTAGCGTTTAGGGTGGGGTTTAGGGTTAAGTTTTAGTGTTAGGGGCATAGGGTTAGGTTTAGGGTTCTGGTTTGGTTTTAAGATTTAGATCTAGGATTAGGGCTTAGAGTTAACGGGGACTTAGGGTTAGGATTAGGAGCTAGGGTTAGCTTTAGGAGTTAAGGTTAGCGTTTAGGGTTAGGGTTTAGGTTTAGGGTTACAGTTACGGTCATAGGGTTACGTTTAGGGTTATGGTTTGGTTTTAATGTTTAGATGTAGGGTTAGGGTTAGGGTTTAGGGTGAAGGGGGGCTTAGGTTTAGTGTTAGGAGTTAGGGTTAGCGTTAGGAGTTAGGGTTAGCGTTTAGGGTTAGGGTTTAGGGTTAGGGTTACGGTTAGGGGCATAGGGTTAGGTTTAGGTTTCTGGTTTGGTGTTAACTTTTAGCTCTAGTGTTACGGTTAGTGCTTAGGGTTAAGGGGGGATTAGGGTTAGCGTAAAGGAGTTAGGGTTAGCGTTTAGGGTTAGGGTTTAGGGTTGGGTTACGGTTAGGGGCATAGGGTTAGGTTTAGGGTTCTGATTTGGATTTAAGGTTTAGATCTAGGTTTAGGGCTTAGGGTTAAGGGGGGCTTAGGGTTAGGGTTAGGAACTAGGGTTAGCGTTAGGAGTTAGGGTTAGGGTTTAGGGTTACGGTTAGCGCCATAGGATTAGGTTTAGGGTTCTGGTTTGGTTTAAATGTTTATATGTAGGGTTAGAGTTAGTGTTAGGGCTTAGTTTTAAGGGGGGCTTAGGGTTAGGAGTTATGGTTAGCATTTAGGGTTAGGATTTAGGATTGGGGTTACGGTTAGGGGCATAGGGTTAGGTTTAGGGTTCTGGTTTGGTTTTAAGGTTTAGATCTAGGGTTAGGGTTAGGGCTTAGGGTGAAGGGGGGCTTAGGGTTAGGGTTAGGAGTTAGGGTGAGGGTTAGCGTTTAGGGTTAGGGTTTAGAGTTGGGTTTACGGTTAGGGGCATAGGGTTAGGTTTAGTGTTCTGGTTTGGTTTTAAGGCTTAGATCTAGGGTTAGGGATAAGGGTTAGGGTTAAGTGGGGCTTAGGGTTAGGGTTAGGAGTTAGGGTTAGCGTTAGGAGTTAGGGTTAGCGTTTAGGGTTACGGTTAGGGGCATAGTGTTAGGTTTAGGGTTCTGGTTTGGTTTTAATGTTTAGATCTAGGTTTAGGGTTATGGCTTAGGATTAAGGGGGGCTTAGGGTTAGGAGTTAGGGTTAGCGTTAGGAGTTAGGATTAGCGTTTAGGGTTACAGTTAGGGGCATAGGGTTAGCTTTAGGATTCTGGTTTGGTTTTAAGGTTTAGATGTAGTGTTACGGTTAGGGCTTAGGGTTAAGGGGGACCTAGGTTTAGGGTTAGGGTTAGGAGCTAGGGTTAGCGTTAGGAGTTAGGGTTAGCATTTAGGTTTAGGGTTTAGGGTTGGGGTTACGGTTAGGGGCATAGGGTTAGGTTTAGGGTTCTGATTTGGCTTTAATGTTTAGATCTAGGCTTAGGGCTTAGGGTTTAGGGGGGGCTTAGGGTTAGGGTTAGGAACTAGGGTTAGTGTTAGGAGTTAGGGTTAGTGTTTAGGGTTAGGGTTTAGGGTTACAGTTAGGGGCGTAGGGTTAGGTTTAGGCTTCTGGTTTGGTTTTAATGTTTATATGTAGGGTTAGGTTTAGGGTTAGGGCTTAGTTTTAAGGGGGGCTTAGGGTTAGGGTTAGGAGTTAGGGTTAGCGTTAGGAGTTAGGGTTATCGTTTAGGGTTAGGATTTAGGATGGGGGTTACGGTTACGGGCATAGGGTTAGGTTTAGCGTTTTGGTTTGGTTTTAAGGCTTAGATCTAGGGTTATGGTTAGGGTTATGGTGAAGGGGGGCTTAGGGTTAGGGTTAGCGTTAGGAGTTAGGGTTAGCGTTTAGGGTTAAGGATTATGGTTAGGGTTATGATTAGGGGCATAGGTTTATGTTTAGGGTTCTGGTTTGATTTTAAGTTTTAGATCTAGGCTTAGGTTTGGGGCATAGGGTTAGGATTTAGGGATAGGGTTTAGGGTTAGCGTTTAGGGTTGGGTTTACGGTTAGGGGCATAGGGTTAGGTTTAGGGTTATAGTTTGGTTTTAAGGTTTAATCTGGGGTTACGGTTAGGGCTTAGGTTGAAGCGGGACTTAGCGTTAGGGTTAGGAATTAGGGTTAGCATTAGGAGTTAGGGTTAGCGTTTAGGGTTATGGTTTAGGGTTAGGGTTACAGTTAGGGGCATAGGGTTAGGTTTAGCCTTATGGTTTGGTTTTAAGGTTTAGATGTAGGGTTAGGGTTAGGGCTTAGGATTAAGGGGGGCTTAGGGTTAGGGTTAGGAGTTAGGGTTAGCGTTTAGAGTAAGGGTTTACGGTTAGGATTACGGTTAGGGGCATAGGGTTAGGTTTAGGGTTCTGGTTTGGTTTTAACTTTTAGATCTACAGTTACGGTTACGGCATAGGGTTAAGGTGGGCTTAGGGTTAGCGTTAGGAGTTAGGGTTAGCATTTAGGGTTAGGGTTTAGGGTTGGGGTTACGACTAGGGGCATAGGGTTAGGTTTAGGGTTATTGTTTGGTTTTAAGATTTAGATCTAGGGTTATGGTTAGGGTTATGGTGAAGGGGGGCTTAGGGTTAGGGTTAGGAATTAGGGTTAGCGTTAGGAGTTAGGGTTAGCGTTTAGGGTTATGGTTTAGGATTAGGTTTACAGTTAGGGGCATAGGGTTAGGTTTAGGGTTATGGTTTGGTTTTAAGGTTTAAATGTAGGGTTAGGGTTAGGGCTTAGGGTTAAGGGGGGCTTAGGGTTAGGAGTTATGAGTTAGGTTTAGGGTTAGCGTTTAGGGTTAGGGTTTAGGGTTAGGGTTACGGTTAGGGGCATAGGGTTAGGTTTAGGGTTCTGGTTTGGATTTAAGTTTTAGATCTAGGGTTAGGGCTTAGGGTTAAGGGGGGCTTAGGGTTAGGATTAGGAGCTAGGGTTAGCGTTAGGACTTAGGGTTCGAGTTTAGGGTTAGGGTTTAGGGTTGGGTTTACGGTTAGGGGCATAGGGTTAGGTTTAGTGTTCTGGTTTGGTTTTAAGGTTTAGATCTAGGGTTAGGGATAAGGGTTAGGGTGAAGGGGTGCTTAGGGTTAGGGTTAGGAGTTAGGGTTAGCGTTAGGAGTTAGGGCTAGCGTTTAGGGTTAGGGTTTAGGGTTAGGGTTACGGTTAGGGGCATAGGGTTAGCCTTAGCTTCATGCTTTGGTTTTAAGATTTAGATCTAGGGTTAGGGCTTAGTGTGAAGGGGGGCTCTAGGGTTAGGGTTAGGAGTTAGGGTTAGCGTTAGGAGTTAGGGTTAGCAATAGGAGTTAGGGTTAGCCTTTAGGGTTAGCGTTTAGGGTTTTGGTTACTTTTAGGGGCATAGGATTAGGTTTAGGGTTCTGGTTTGCTTTAAACATTTAGATCTAGGGTTAGGGTTAGGGCTTAGGGTGAAGGGGGGCTTCGGGTTAGGGTTAGGAATTAGGGTTAGCGTTAGAAGGTAGGGTTAGCATTTACGGTTAGGGTTTGGATTAGGGTTACGGTTAGGGGCATAGGGTTAGGTTTAGGGTTCTGGTTTGGTTTTAATATTTAGATCTAGTTTTACAGTTAGGGCTTAAGTTTAAGGGGGTCTTAGGGTTAGGGTTAGGGTTAGCATTAGGAATTAGGGTTAGCGTGTAGGGTTAGGATTTAGGGTTGGGGTTTCGGTTAGGGGCATAGGGTTAGGTTTAGGGTTC
This sequence comes from Strix uralensis, assembly GCF_047716275.1. Taxonomy (NCBI): domain Eukaryota; kingdom Metazoa; phylum Chordata; class Aves; order Strigiformes; family Strigidae; genus Strix; species Strix uralensis. The sequence goes on along the minus strand of NC_133972.1, from coordinate 4,941,919 downwards.
TCGTTTGGTTTATAGGTTTAGATCTAGGGTTATGGTTCGGGTTATGGTGAAGGGGGGCTTAGGGTTAGGAGTTAGGGTTAGTGTTAGTAGTTAGGGTTAGCGTTTAGTGTTAGGGTTTAGGGTTAGGGTTACGGTTAGGGGCATAGGGTTAGGTTTAGGGTTCTGGTTTGGTTTTAATGTTTAGATCTAGTGTTACGGTTAGGGCTTAGGGTTAAGGGGGACTTAGGTTTAGGGTTAGGGTTAGGAGCCAGGGTTAGCTTTAGGAGTTAAGTTAGCATTTAGGTTTAGGGCTATAGTGTTAGGTTTAGGGTTCTGGTTTGGTTTTAGGGTTTAGATCTAGGGTTATGGCTTATGGTTAAGGGGCTCTTAGGGTTAGGGTTAGGACCTAGAGTTAGCGTTAGCAGTTAGGGTTAGCATTTAGGGTTAGGGTATTTGGTTAGGATTACGGTTAGGGGCATAGGGTTAGGTTTAGGTTTATGGTTTCGTTTTAAGCTTTAGATGTAGTGTTAGGGCTTAGGGATAAGGGGGGCTTAGGGTTAGTGTTAGGGTTATGAGCTAGGGTTAGCTTTAGGAGTTAGGGTTAGCGTTTAGGGTTAGGATTTAGGGTTGGGGTTACGGTTAGGGGCATAGGGTTACGTTTAGGGTTATGGTTTGGCTTTAAGGTTTAGATCTAGGGTTAGGGATAAGGGTTAGGGTCAAGGGGGGCTTAGCGTTAGGATTAGGAGTTAGGGTTAGCGTTAGGATTTAGGGTTAGCGTTTAGGGTTAGGGTTTATGGTTGGGGTTACGGTTAGGGGCATAGGGTTAGGTTTAGGGTTCTGGTTTGGTTTTAAGATATAGATCTAGGGTTACGGTCATGGTTAGGGTGAAGGGGGGCTTAGGGTTAGGGTTAGGAGTTAGGGTTAGCATTAGTAGTTAGGGTTAGCGTTTAGGGCTAAGGATTAGGGTTAGGGTTATGGTTAGGGGCATTGCATTATGTTTAGGGTTCTGATTTGGTTTTATGGTTTAGATGTATGTTTAGGGTTAGGGCTTAGGGTTAAGGGGGGCTTAGGGTTAGGGTTAGGAGTTAGGGTTAGCGTTAGGACTTACGGTTAGCGTTCTGGGTTAGGGTTTAGGGTTAGGGTTACGGTTAGGGGCATAGGGTTAGGTTTAGGGTTCTGGTTTGGTTTTAATATTTATATCTAGGTTTTGGTTTAGCGCTTAGGTTTAAGGGGGGCTTAGGGTTAGGAGTTAGGGTTAGCATTTAGGGTTAGGGTTTAGGGTTACGGTTAGGGGCATAGGGTTAGGTTTAGGGTTCTGGTTTGCTTTTAAGGTTTAGATTTAGGGTTAGGGTTAGGGCTTAGGGTGAAGGGGGGCTTAGGGTTAGGGTTAGGAGTTAGGGTTAGCGTTAGGAGTTAGGGTTAACATTTAGGGTTAGGGTTTAGGGTTAGGGTTACGGTTAGGGGCATAGGGTTAGGTTTAGGGTTATGGTTTGTTATTAAGGTTTAGATCTAGGGTTAGGGATAATGGTTAGGGTCAAGGGGGGCTTAGGGTTAGGGTTAGGAGTTAGGTTTAGCGTTTATGGTTAGGGTTTATGGTTAGGGTTACAGTTAGGGGCATAGGGTTAGGTTTAGGCTTATGGTTTGGTTTTAATATTTAGATGTAGGGTTCGGGTTACCGATAAGGTTTAAGGGGGGGTTAGGGTTAGGAGTTAGGGTTAGCGTTAGGAGTTAGGGTTAGCGTTTAGGGTTAGGGTAACGGTTAGGGGCATAGGGTTAGGTTTAGGGTTCTGGTTTGGTTTTAAGGTTTAGATCTAGGGTTACGGTTAGGGCTTAGGGTTAAGGGGGACTTAGGGTTAGGGTTAGGAGCTATTGTTAGCAATAGGAGTTAGGGTTAGCCTTTAGGGTTAGCGTTTAGGGTTTTGGTTACGTTTAGGGGCATAGGGTTAGGTTTAGGGTTCTGGTTTGCTTTAAACGTTTAGATCTAGGGTTAGGGTTAGGGCTTAGGGTGAAGGGGGGCTTCGGGTTAGGGTTAGGAATTAGGGTTAGCGTTAGAAGGTAGGGTTAGCGTTTAGGGTTAGGGTTTAGGGTTAGGGTTACGGTTAGGGGCATAGGGTTAGGTTTAGGGTTATGGTTTTTTTTAAGGTTTAGATCTAGTGTTAGGGATAATGGTTAGGGTCAAGGGGGGCTTAGGGTTAGGAGTTAAGGTTAGCGTTTATGGTTAGGGTTTAGGGTTAGTGTTATGGTTAGGGGCATAGGGTTAGCTTTAGGTTCATGGTTTGGTTTTAAGGTTTAGATCTAGGCTTAGGTTGTAGGGTACAGTGGGTGTTAGGGTAGGGTTAGGAGCAAGGATTAGCGTTAGGAGTTAGGGTTAGCGTTTAGGTTTAGGGTTTAGGGTTAGGTTTACGGTTAGGGGCATAGGGTTAGGTTTAGGGTTCTGGTTTGGTTTTAATGTTTAGATCTAGGGTTAGGGTTAGGTCTTAGGATTAAGTGGGGCTTAGGCTTAGGGTTAGGAGTTAGGGTTAGCGTTAGGAGTTAGGGTTAGCGTTTAGGGTTAGGATTTAGGGTTTGGGTTACGGTTAGGGGCATAGGGTTAGGTTTAGGGTTCTGGTTTGCTTTTAAGGTTTACATCTAGTGTAACGATTAGGGCTTAGGGTTAAAAGGGACTTAGGGTTATGGTTAGGAGCTAGGGTTAGCGTTAGTAGTTAGGGTTAGCGTTTAGGTTTATGGTTTAGGGTTAGGGTTACGGTTAGGGGCATAGGGTTAGGTTTAGGGTTCTGGTTTGGTTTTAAGGATTAGATGTAGGGTTACGGTTAGGGCTTAGGTTTAAAGGGGACTTAGGGTTAGGGTTAGGAACTAGGGTTAGCGTTAGGAGTTAGGGTTAGCGTTTAGGGTTAGGGTTTATGGTTAGGGTTACGGTTAGGGCCATAGGGTTAGGTTTAGGGTTCTGGTTTGGTTTTAAGGTTTAGATCTAGGGTTACGGTTAGGGCTTAGGGTTAAGGGGGGCTTAGGGTTAGAGTTAGGGTTAGCATTAGGAGTTAGGGTTAGCGTTTAGGGTTATGGTTTAGGGTTAGGGTTTCGGTTAGGGGCATACGGTTACGTTTAGGGTTCTGGTTTGGATTTAAGGTTTAGATCTAGGGTTACTATCAGGGTTAGGGTGAATGGGGGCTTAGGGTTAGGGTTAGGAGTTAGGGTTAGCGTTAGGATTTAGGGTTAGCGTTTAGGTTTAGGGTTTAGTGTTAGGGTTGCATTTAGGGGCATAGGGTTAGGTTTAATGTTCTGGTTTGGTTTTAAGCTTTAGATCTAGGTTTAGGTTTAGCGCTTAGGTTTAAGGAGGGCTTAGGTTTAGTAGCTAGGGTTAGCGTTAGGATTTAGGGTTAGCGTTTAGGGTTAGGTTTTAGGGTTATGGTTAGGGGCATAGGGTTAGGTTTAGGGTTCTGGTTTGCTTTTAAGTTTTAGATCTAGGGTTAGGGTTAGGGCTTAGGGTTAAGGGGGGCTTAGGATTAGTTTTAGGAGTTAGGGTTAGCGTTTAGGTTTAGAGTGTAGTGTTAGGGTTACGGTTAGGGGCATAGTGCTAGGTTTAGGGTTATGGTTTGGTTCTAAGGTTTAGATCTAGGGATAGGGCTCGGGCTCAGGGTTAAGGGGGGGTTAGGAGTTAGGGTTAGCGTTAGGAGTTAGGGTTAGCGTTTAGGGTTAAGGTTTAGGGTTACGGTTACGTTAAGGGGCATAGGGTTTGGTTTAGGGTTCTGGTTTGGTTTTAAGTTTTAGATCTAGGGATGGGGTTAAGATTAGGGATAAGGGGGGATTAGGGTTAGGGTTAGGGTTAGGGGTAAGGTTTGCATTAGGAGTTAGGGTTAGCATTTAGGGTTAGGGTTTAGGGTTAGGTTTACGGTTGGGGCATAGGGTTAGCTTTAGGGTTTTGGTTTGGTTTTAAGGTTTAGATCTATGGATAGGGTTAGGGCTTAGGGTTAAGGGGGGGTTAGGAGTTAGGGTTAGCGTTATGAGTTACGGTTAGCGTTTAGGTTTAGGGTTAGGGTTACGGTTAGGGGCATAGGGTTAGGTTTAGGGTTCTGGTTTGGTTTTATGTTTTAGATCTAGGGATAGGATTAGGGCTTACGTTTAAGGGGGGTTTAGGCTTAGGGTTAGGAGTTAGGGTTAGTGTTAGGAGTTAGGGTTAGCGTTTAGGGTTAGGGTTACAGTTAGGGTCATAGAGTTAGGTTTAATGTTTTGGTTTGGTTTTAACGTTTAGATGTAGCGTCAGGGTTAGGGCTTAGGGTTAAGGGGGGCTTAGGTTTAGGGTGAGGAGTTAGGGTTAGCGTTAGGAGTTAGGGTTAGTGTTTAGGGTTAGGGTTTAGGGTTAGGGTTACGGTTAGGGGCATAGGGTTAGGTTTAGGGTTCTGGTTTGGTTTTAAGGTTTAGATCTAGGGTTAGGGTTAGGGATTAGGGTGAAGGGGGGGCTTAGGGTTAGCGTTAGGAGTTAGGGTTAGCCTTTAGGGTTAGGGTTTAGGGTTAGGGTTACTGTTGGGGACATAGGATTAGGTTTAGTGTTATGGTTTGGTTTTAAGGTTTAGATCTAGGGATAGGGCTAGGTCTTAGGTTTAAGGGGGGCTTAGGTTTAGGGTTACGAGTTAGGGTTAGCGTTAGGAGTTAGGGTTAGCGTTTAGGGTTATGGTATAGGGTTACGGTTAGGGGCATAGTGTTAGGTTTAGGGTGGTGGTTTTGTTTTTTATTGTTTAGATCTAGGGTTAGGGTTAGTGCTTATGGTGAAGGGGGGCTTAGGGTTAGCGTTAGGAGTTAGGGTTAGAGTTTAGGGTTAGGATTTAGGATTAGGGTTATGGTTAGGGGCATAGGGTTAGCTTTAGGGTTCTCGTTTGGTTTTAATGTTTAGATCTAGGTTTATCTTTAGGGCTTAGTGTTAAGGGGGGCTTAGGTTTAGGGTGAGGAGTTAGGGTTAGCGTTAGGAGTTAGGGTTAGTGTTTAGGGTTAGGGTTTAGGGTTAGGGTTACGGTTTGGGGCATAGGGTTAGGTTTAGTTTTTTGGTTTGGTTTTAAGTTTTAGATCTAGGGTTAGCGTTAGGGGTTAGGGTTAGCGTTTAGTTTTAGGGTTTACGGTTAGGGTACTGTTAGGGGCATAGGGTTAGGTTTAGGATTTGGGTTAGGGTTAGGACCGTTTTCGCGTTTGCAGCTCGCTGCATCACACTTTTTCCGACGCCGCCGCTCAGAATTTTTTTGATGACTACGATGACGAAGTTGTTGACGACGACGATGACGAAGACTTATCAGACTTTTAGCTTTGTCGTGGGCCTCAGACCCTTCTCTTTCCCTTAGAGAGTTTCCACAGTCCATGACTGTGACCTACCCCGGTCATTCTGTCCTCTCTTCCCTCTAGCCATGCCTCTATTACTGCCGTGGGTCTGTGCTGACACGTTTACCCATTTGGGATCCTCTCAGGATTTCATGGTTATGTCCCCAGTCCTTTGGATGACTCTCTGGTTCCCTTGGGACAGTTCTGGTCATGATGCCTTCCCGAGACCTTCCTGGTTCTCCGGTTCCATCTTGTAGCGCTTTAGGTGGGGCCATCGCTGAGCCACAGAACACTGCTTTGTTCCTCTCTGCTCTCTGGGATTCCAGTGTTCAGTTCCCGGACACCCGAGACCACCCCTGCTCTGCTCAGATGATCACCCAAATTCCTCCTTGTCATCTCTGAGCCTTCTTTTGTCCATCGACCCCCTCAACACCCCTCTCCTCGCAGTCACAATGCCGGCTCTGACCTTCCTCGATCTCCACCGCAGCTTTTAGCACTCCAGCTCCTTTTCTCTCTCTCTGGTTCTGTCAGAGCCCCCCTTCTTTCTTTGCTACTCAGTGCTCCTTTATCCTTCTCTCTGCCGTCCAGCGTGTCTCCATTTGCTTGTTCTCTCGCTCATCTGTAGTTTGCCTCCATGTCCTCGCTGTGTCTCCGAGCCCTCTTTTCTTACCCTGCCCCTTCCTGATTACTCTCTAGAACAACGTCTTCCACGTCCTTTCACATACTCCACTGCACTCTTGTAGCACTTTGGCTCCCTTTCAATTTTATGATTTTGTGCTCTCCAGAGCTCTCTTCTCTTACTTTTAAGCGTTAGGCATGCCTTCGTTCTGCCCCCGGCCCCCTGAGGACATCTGGACTTTGTTCGATTCCCTTTTGAGTTTGTTGCATCCCCAAGATTTCTTTGGTCTCTCTAATCCCTGTGATGATGCTTCTCGTTTTGCCAGAACCTTTTCTGAAGCCATCTTTGTCTTCCAGAACTGTCTTTTGGTTTTCCACCCTATCACCTGGTTTTATTTGGTGTCTGGTATCCCAAAGATGCGTACTGTCAGCTCAGATCTGTTCTGGAGTTTTTCAGAGAAGACCATCACCTTCATCTATGATCGATGCGTCTCCCGTGGTGTTTTCTGTCATGTTTTGCAATTTCTTTTTGTTCTGGCTACTTAAGTGTTAACTAGGCTGCTTCATACAGCTTCTGATACATTTCTTGCAATTCCATGGTTTTTTGGCCTTTTCTGTCCTCCGGGACTCCTCAGGGTATTAGTTGGAGAGACTGTCAAGGTCACTCTGAGTTGTTGGACACGGACAGTCAATAACTTATATTGCAACCGGTGGTGTTTTTGAGAAGGGATTCTTACAGGATCTAATTCTGCTCTGGTCTTCACTCCTATCCAGAACACGGTTCTGTTAGAAGTTAGGCAGCATGCGTGGTCTTAGCATGTAGCATTCTGTTATTTTCATAGGAAACTAAAGTGTATTGTTTGGGATAATGATATTGTTATGGCATTTAGCCAACGACTTTCCTACGCAGTTTAGTATGATACCTCTCTTTTTCTATCTATACTCCAGAAAAGCTCAGTTTAATTCCCTACCCGGTCCCATCACTGAATCAATAGAAGTAGTGAAAGAACAGATGTTGTCGTTTCCAGGAAGGGTCGCTTTCTTTATTCAGCCTTTTGCACGCTGTAACCTTAAGGCAGAGGAGAAAACTTGCTGCTGCTCCCCTGGCTGCCTGGATGCCTCTGGGGATTCGCCCCTCCCCTACCCCAGGTGATTGTGGTCAGGGAGGAGGGTGGGCCCGGGGTATATGAGCCCCAGGCTCTGGTCAGGAAGCTCCTTCTGCTTCTGGGCTTCTCTGAGGTCAGTGCTCTAGAGGTCCTTGAGTAGGTGGCAGCTTTGGAGCTGTGGAAGCTCTTTGGGCAGGAGCGTCTGGATATTCACAGCAACAGAGGTACCTGCGGGGAGGGTGTCAGGACCCGTCAAGGTTCAGCAGCGTATGGAATAGGAGGTGCGCTGGCATGTAGGGGTTTATTTTCAGCTGAGTAATTTTGTATCAAGTGGTGGTTGGGTGTGTGTGTGTGTTTAAGATGGCTTAATAGCATCTGTGTTGCATTTTCCTGGCTTTTGTGACTCGATGGAAGATGCACCGTTGTTTTTTTCCCCTAGTTTTGCTGTATAGCGTGTCAGTTGTTGATCTCCTCTGTCTCAGTAGGCCCGATGGTGAGATGATGGAGCACGGGTTGGAGTGAGCATCCTGCATGCACCTGTAGGTGCAGTTTGGGCATTTCTCAAGAAAGCGGCAGGGATGGAAGGAGCAGTGTCCTTTGGGATATGGGATGGCTCATTGTGTTTTCCTGTTGTCCGCAGAGCACCGTGTAGTTTTGTATGTGCTGTGTGGGCACCTTTGGAGTAGGATGAGTGTTTGAGGTGAGCTGGGGTAGTAGAGAGGAGGAGCACGGGCCTGGTGTTTTCACACAAGCACCACCATAATGGTCTGTCTTTTGCTATCGTAGGTGCCACAAGCGACGGCGACCATAGCGTCCAATACTGGCAATGGTGTGGAGCAGGTGAGAAGAAAGCATGATGCTTTTGAGGAGGAGGGTGTTGTGGAAGGGGCTGTGTCGGCTGACAGATGCTGTTGTTGTGCAGCTGATGACGAGGAGCCTGGTGTCCGCAGGAATAACCTGTTTAGGCGGTGCGGTTTTTGTGGAAGATGGCTTCAGACCCCCAGCCCCCAGCTCAGTCGAGGGACTGGTGTTTGGGAGAGGGCTCTGGGGGGAGCCCAAGGTTGGGAATTGCAGGGAGGGGTTCTCCAGTCAGCGTAGGGGAGAGGCCTGTCCAGGAGCAGTGTCCTTTGGGCAGGGAAAGGGAGCAGGGTACCCTTCTGCATGCGACTGCCCGGTGCTGGGCAGGGCACTTCCAGCCTATGGCTGTGGTGTTGTGTGGTTTGTGTCTTCTGTTTTCTGTGTCCTAGAGCTTCCTCGGGTCTCGATGTCCCTGTTGCTCTTTGTGTTCAAGTAGCACAGCGTGTGCCTCGGGTGCCGTTCCTGGGGTCAGGCGTGCCCGTAGTCATCGCACAATGGCGGTCGGGCGCTTCTTTTATTGCGTTACAAGGGTGAAGCATGGATAGGTCTCGGAAGTTTCAGGAGATCAGTCTGCTTTGGCAGCGTTGTTCCAGGCTGCGTTAACCTCTCTGACCCTGGGCGGTCCATTTCTGCAAAGAGCTTTTCTGGGAGTTCTTCCCTGCATCCTTACATTCTTAGCTCTTGCAGTGAGGCTTCTCGCATGTGCCTCATCCTGGTTGCTCCCATCTGTTTTTGTCTCGGGCCACAGCATTTGGCTCTTCTCAGCCTGCCACGGATTCTTCCTTTTGGCCCCCGAGGTCTTCTCATCCGGCAGCGTCTCTGGCCTGAGGGGTCGTTCCTGGAGAGCTTGTTTTAATGTCTCGGTCACAGCATTTGTCTTGACTGTGTGCAGCGCTGGTCTGTGCCTGTTTGTGTCTGGGTGGGAGCTGCTCTGCCTGGGGGCACAGCAGTGATGGGCAGCAAACGAATAGTCCAAGAATCGAAGGCTGACATGGTGATAAGCCCAGACTTTGTAGGCAGAGGGTGTGCGGCCCGTTTCAGAGCAAGTAGCCTCATACGCAGCAGGCAAGAGTCTTTCTGTAGTGCTGTGCAGAGACACCGGGGATGGCTGTGTTGTGTTTAGTGGCAGGCTGCAGGGAGGATCTAGGTGGTGTACCTCCATGGAAATGAGACCTCTGGAGTTGTTCAGCCATCGCTCAGCATCCACGTGAGTTGTTCGACACCGTTTCTGCAGGTGTAGTGGGGAGACCTGGGCGCCAAATGACGACGGAGGAGGTGAGTGGAGCGCTGTGCAAAAGTCGGCTGATGTGCGGCGTCGGAGTCCTCTTCATAGTCCACGGCGGGCCAGGCCGCCAGCGTGCATCCAGGGTCTGCGTGCGTCGCCCCAAGTGTGGTACGGTCACGTAGTGCACGAGCGAGCGAAGCTGCGTGCGTAGGACACCTCGTCTTGTAAGAGCTGAGTGACACCCGCCTATTTGCTGAGGCGGGGGACAGCCAAGGGACTGGAGCTACAGAAGAGCAAGGGAGGAGAGAAGGAGCAAGTAGGGTCTGAAGTGGCAAATGTCCCTGGCAGTGTGGAGAGGGACAGCTGCGGTGAGTCCCTGTCCTTGGGGGCCCCGTCATCTCTCCTGTGCTTTTTGGGCCCTCCCCTGTCCCCCTCTCTATCCCACACTGCTGTGATGTTTTTGGCTTCCCTTTACCTCTGCTCTCCTCTCTCTTCTTCTCTCCTGCTCCCTCTTGCTCTCTGTTCTTCTAGCTTTCCCTGTTCCTTTTTCTCTAGATACCTTTGTCCTGCTCCCTCTCCTTCCTTTTTTTTCTTCCTCTGTCTCACTCCTGCAGCCTAGTGCTCTTTATTCCCTTCTCCAGTTCTTTGTCCTGATGGGTGTTGGTCTCTTTTCCCCCACAAGTGCTCTGGCCTGTTCCCTGGGGTTCTTTATTGTGGGAGTGTCAGCTCTGTGCAGCTGTGGGAGATTCAATATGTTAAGAGTCAAATCATGTGTTACTGGTAAATGATTAAGAGGCAAGTCAGCATTGGTCTGTCAGCCCTGCACAGCTGTGGGAGATTGAATACTTAAGAGCCAAAAGGACATGGGCCAGTCAGCTCAGCCAGAGAGCTCAGTTTGGGGAGCTGGGGGAAGGGGGCGAGCTCTGCCCAGAAGAACTCTGCTTGGCGAGCCAGGCAGGAGCTCTGTCCTGCGCTGGCTTGGAGAACCGCCAGCTGTGCTCTGCGCCAGCCTGGAGAAGCAGCAAGGCTTGGAGGAGAAACAGGCTGTCGAAGAGAGATAGCAGGCTGTGTTAGTGTGGTGAAGAAAATGGCAGCACCGAGACGGCCTGTGCGGTATGGAACTGTTTGTGGGATAAGAGTGTTGATGACCGTCTAGCTGCTGCTTTGCTTATCTTGAAGGGAGAGCTAAGGAAGGGAGAGCTAAGGAAGCGAGAGCATAGCGAGAGCGTAAGTATGTATCATCGTAACAATAAAGGATTTTCCTCCTGCACTTCAATGGAGAGTCCGTGCCTCAGTTTCGAGCAAGGTGTAAACACACCAATGGTCACTCGCCGAGGAGAGCCGCTCCAGTGCAGGTAAGCTCGTACTAGAGGGTTTCGTGGCAAAAGGGACTGGAAAGGAGCTTTTTTGGGGGGGGCTTTTGAATCTTTTTGGAGACAGAAAGGCGGCTAGCTGGCTCTAAGGAGACTGGCAAGCCGGTGGGCGGGCAGCTGAGGAGGCGTGGGCTGTGGGCAGAGCCCAGGGCTGGTGGTGCCTGTTTTGAGCGAGGTGTAAACACACCAATGGTCACTTGCTGAGGAGAGCAGCTCACACCCACCCCTTGGTAATGAGCTGGGAGGGCTTCCTAGTTAGCGTGGGTGGAACCAGCACCACCCACTGTTAATTCGGTGATAAGAACCCTGTGGGAGGGCAGTGATCAGGTCACTGCCCACTGAGCTCAGGGTGATCAGATAGTACCTGTGAACCACCGGTTGATAGTACTTGTCAACCACCGGTAGCCTGAGCCATGGTCTCCACTCGCCTCAAAAGCACCACCAGCAAGAACGTGGCGACCCAGACAGAGCAACCACACAAACATGCAGCAGTCCAGGTCCCAGGCTGCAGGGAGTGCCTGAGCCTGTCAGTGCTGTTGGAGGGCCGCAGTGACAGCGCCTGTGTGTGCTGCGACCAGCTGGATGACCTGCTTAGCCTGGTGGCAGAACTCAAAGAAGAGGTCGAGAGATTAAGAAGTATTAGGGAATGTGAAAGGGAGATTGATTGGTGGAGTTCCACCTTGGCACCCATGAATCAACAGGAGCAAATAGAGGCTCCAGGCAAGGCAGGTGATCCCTCACCCTCATGCTACCAGGCAGAAGGAGGGGACCTAAGAGATGAGGGAGACTGGAAACAGGTCCCTGCTCAGGGAGGCAAGAAAATTCTCTCCCAACCTCCCTCACCCTCCATGGTGCCCCTTCACAATAGATTCGGGGCCCTGGAACTTTTGAATGAAGACATGGAGGAAGAGAATGAGACAAACAATGAGGAAGACCAAGGACCACCAAGGCCAGGTCACTCTAGAAAAGGTATTAAAACCAGCTCTGAAAGGAACCCCAGAAGAGTCATTGTAGTGGGGGACTCCATTCTGAAGAGTGTCAAAGGCCCCATATGCAGACCAGACCCGCATCATAGGGAAGTCTGCTGCCTCCCTGGGGCCCGCGTCAAGGACCTCACAAGAAGACTCCCCTCTCTAGTCAAACCCAAGGACTATTACCCTCTTCTGGTTTTCCGGCAGGTAGCGACGACATTAGCAGGAGAAGTATTAAATCAATGAAGAGAGATTTCAGGGCCTTGGGCAAACTGATCAAGGGGTCGGGGGCACAGGTTGTGATATCCTCCATCCCTCCAGTTGGGGGGATGGATGAGGGTGAACACCGAAAAACACAGCAGATGAATTTGTGGCTTCAAGACTGGTGTCACCATCAGGGCTTTGGTTTTTTTGATCATGGGTTGGTATACAGGGCACCAGACCTCTGGGTGTTAGATGGGATGCACTTGTCCCAGAAGGGGAAGAGGATCTTGGGGCAGGAGTTAGCTGGGCTCATTGACAGAGCTTTGAAGTAAATTTGAAGGGGGAAGGGGGAAAAACACCAGCCCATCTGAAGTGCATGTATACCAATGCACACGGCAGCGGTAACAAACAAGAGGCGCTTGAAGCTGTGATGAAACAGGAAAATTATGATGTTGTGGCTATCACAGAAACATGGTGGGATGCCTCCCATGACTGGAGCGTGCCAGCTGATGGCTACAAGCTCTTTAGAAGGGATAGACAAGGTAGGAGAGGCGGTGGGGTAGCACTGTATGTTAGGGACTGTTATGATTGCCTTGAATACAAGTGCAGTGAAGACAGGGTGGAGTGTCTTTGTGTTAGAATCAGGGGGAAGGCCAACAGGGCAGATGTTGTAGTAGGCGTCTACTATAGGCCACCCACCCAGGACAGAGAGGTGGATGAAATATTCTATAGGCACTTGGGTGAAATCTTACGATCGCTTGCCCTTGTTCTTGTGGGGGACTTCAACTTCCCAGACATCTGCTGGAAATACAACACAGCAGAGCGGGACCAGTCCCGAAGATTCCTGGAATGTGTGGGGGACAACTTCCTAACACAGCTGGTGAGAGAACCAACCAGAGAAGGTGCCCTGCTAGATCTCCTCCTTGTGAACAGAGGACTGGTGGATGATGTGGTGGTTGGAGGATGACTAGGGCACAGCGATCATGAAATAATAGAGTTCTCTATTCTTAGAGAGGCCAGGAAAGGGCTAAGCAGGACTGACATCCTGGACTTCCAAAGGGCTGACTTTGTCTTGTTTAGGCACCTGCTTGACAGGATCCCTTGGGAGATGGTCCTGAAGGGTATAGGGGTCCAGGAAGTCTGGGTGCTCTTTAAGAAGGAAGTGTTAATGGCTCAGGAGCAGGCAGTCCCCAGGTGCTCTAAGAGGAGCAGGTGACAGAGAAGACTACCCTGGCTGAACAGGGAGCTTTGGCTGCAACTCAAGGAGAAAAGGAGAGTTTACAGCCTTTGGAGGAAGGGGCTAGCCACTCACAGTGATTACAAAGAGGCTGTGAGGCTATGCAGGGCAGAAATCAGGAGGTCCAAAGCCCAGCTGGAAATTAATCTGGCTTCAACAATCAAAGATAACAAGAAATGTTTCTATAAGTATGTCAATAGCGAAAGAAAGACCAGGGAGAGTCTCCATCCCCTGCTAGATGCTGAAGGAAGCTTGGTAGCAAGTGATGAGGGGAAGGCTGAGGTACTTAATGCCTTCTTTGCCTCAGCCTTTAATAACAAGACTAGTTGTATTGAGGGAATCCAGCCCCCTCAGCCAGATGATAGAGACTGGGAAAATGACCCCCCCCAGCAATCCAGGAGAGAGTCAGTGACCTGCTACATCACATAGACACACACAAGTCTATGGGACCGGATGGGATACACCCAAGAGTGCTGAAGGAGCTGGCTGGGTGCACGTCGAGACGCTTTCCATCATTTACCAGCAGTCCTGGCTGACCGGGGAGGTCCCGACAGATTGGATATTGGCCAATGTGACGCCCATCTATAAGAAGGGTCGGAAGGATGATCCAGGAAATTACAGGCCTGTCAGCTTGACTTCGGTACCCGGGAAGCTGATGGAGCAGCTCATCCAGCGTACCATCATACAACACATGCAGGACAAGCAGGGGATCAGGTCCAGTCAGCATGGGTTTATGAAAGGCAGGTCCTGCTTGACAAACCTGATCTCCTTCTACGACAGAGTGACCTGCTTATTGGATGAGGGAAAGGCTGTGGATGTTGTCTACCTTGACTTTAGCAAGGCCTTTGACACCGTTTCCCACAGCATTCTCCTGGCAAAACTGGCTGCTCGAGGCTTAGATGATCGCACGCTTTGCTGGGTAAAAAACTGGCTGGATGGCCGGGCTCAAAGAGTTGTGGTGAACGGAGTTAAATCCAGTTGGAGGCCGGTCACAAGTGGTGTCCCCCAGGGCTCGGTTTTTGGGGCCACTCTTGTTAAACATCTTATTGATGATCTAGACAAGGGGATTGAATGTACCCTCAGTAAGTTTGCAGACGACGCCAAGCTGGGTGGGAGTGTTGATCTGCTCGAGGGTAGGGAGGCTCTGCAGAGAGACCTGAACAGGTTGGAGCGATGGGCTAAGGCCAACTGTATGAGCTTCTATAAGGCCAAATGCCGGGTGCTGCACTTCGGCCACAACAACCCCCAGCAGCACTACAGGCTTGGGGAGGAGTGGCTGGAGAGCTGCCAGTCAGAGAGGGACCTGGGGGTGTTGATTGACAGCCAGCTGAACATGAGCCAGCAGTGTGCCCAGGTGGCCAAGAAGGCCAATGGCATCCTGGCTTGTATCAGAAATAGCGTGGCCAGCAGGGACACGGAAGTGATCTTACCCCTGTACTCAGCACTGGTGAGACCACACCTTGATTACTGTGTTCAGTTTTGGGCCCCTCACTCCAAAAAGGACACTGAATTACTTGAGCGTGTCCAGAGAAGGGCAACGAAGCTGGTTGAGGGGTCTGGAGCACATGTCATACGAGGAGCGGCAGAGGGAACTGGGGTTGTTTAGTCTGGAGAAGAGGAGGCTGAGGGGAGACCTCATCGCCCTCTACAGCTGTCTGAAAGGAGGTTGCAGAGAGCTGGGGATGAGTCTCTTTAACCAAGTAACAAGCGATAGGACAAGAGGGAATGGCCTCAAGTTGCACCAGGGAAGGTTTAGACTAGATGTCAGGAAGTATTTCTTTACAGAACGGGTTATTAGGCAGTGGAATGGGCTGCCCAGGGAGGTGGTGGAGTCCCCATCCCTGGAGGTGTTTAAGAGTAGGGTTGACATAGCGCTGAGACATATGGTGTAGATGGGAGCTGGCAGTGTTAGGTTAATGGTTAGACTAGATGATCTTCAAGGTCCTTTCCAACCTAGTTGATTCTGTGATTCAGTTGCCACACTTTCCCTCTCGGTGCCTGTCTGTGCCGCTCTGTGTCCCGGCCTTCCTCTCTCCCTCCCTCCTTCTCTTCCTCCCTCTGTCCCATAATCTCGCTGACTGCTGCCCCCCATCCTGTTGCTCGCTGTCCCCGTCCTCCACCCTCTTCACTTTGTCCTCTCTCAGACCCTTTGCGCTGCTCCCTGTCTCGACGCTTGATTGCTTCGCCTCTTGTTCTCTGTCCCCATCTCTTCTCGTGTCCCACCTCTCTGTCATTCCCTCTGTTGCTCTTGTTGGTTGCAGACCAGCATCCTGCTCCCTGTCCCTCTCCCTTCCACAGTGGTCTCCTGCTCTCTGGCTCCCTGTCCCTCCCCTGCCTTCTCCATCCCTCTGGCCTGCCTCCTCTCTTTCCTGATCCCTCTGGCCTCTTTCCCATCGCTGGCTTGCCGTTCTTTCTCCACCTCCCTGCCTCGCTCCTGTCCCTCTCCTCATCTCTCGGTGGCTGCTGTTTCTTTCTCCATCACTGCCTCACTCTCTGTCCCTTTTCTCTTCTTCTCTCTGTCCTCCATCCTCTCCTGAACACTTTGCCTCTAGAGCCCCACACCACTCTGTTGCGTTGTTTCGCGCTATCACCCCGTGCCCAGCTCCCTGTCCCGTGATTGCCATTACACACTCTGTGCTGCTCCGTGGCCTTTTCCCTTCACCCTCCAGCCCATCACAGCCTTTTCTTTCTCCCTCTCTCTGTCCCGTTCCCTCTCCCTTTCTCATCCTCTCCAATCCCTCTGCCACGTTCACAGTCTCTTGCTCTCCCTCCCTCACACCTTCCTTTCCCCCCACATCTCATTTCTCTCTCTGTTCTTTCTCCTCCCCACTCATCATTATCTCTCTCCCTCGGTCTCGCTCCCTGACCCAGTTTTTCTTCCACCCTGTCCATGCAGGACTCCTCATTCCTTTTCTAGTGATTTCTCTATCTCTACTTCCCCCACGTCCTCCTACCCCTTTTTGGCTTCCAGCAGTTTTCACACTCACACGCCCATCACACCTCACACTCCTTTTTGACATCTGTGCTTTTCTGCCTAGATTTGCCCTCCGGCCTCCAATTCCTGTGGCCTGTGCTAACCTCTGGCCTCCCACCACATTCGAGGACGACGGCGAGGCTGACAACAATGCCAAGGAGGCCAGCGAGGCCGGCGGCAGCAAGGAAGAGGCCAGCGGTGAGGGGGGCGGCGGCGAGGCCGGCGGCGGCCGCAGTGGTGAGGGTGGTGGTGGCAGAGAGGGAGGCGGTGGCGGTGAGGGCGGCGGCATCGTCGGCAAGGAGGACTTGAGCGCTCACAGGAAATTTTGTATGATCATGTTTTTATTGCAGTTAGTGTTATATATTAGTATGTATGTAGTTTAGTAATTTAACTGTCCTTTTCTGTGCTATAAAAAAAATAAAGTTTAATTCCTTACAGGGTCACATTGCTGATGCAGTAGATGGAGTGGAAGAGTAGATTTAGTTGTTTCAAGTAAAAGTTGTTTTTGTCATTCAGCATTCTGCACATAGTAAATTTAAAGCAGAACAGAAAAGTTGCTGTTTATTCTCTGCCTTCTGGTGGTTCACCCCTCCCCTTTTCCAGGTGATTGTGGTCAGGGTGCTGCTTGGGGCCTGGGGTATATGAGTCACAGGCTCTCATCAGGAAGCTCCTTCTGCTTCTGAGCTTCTTTGAGGTCAGTACTTCAGAGGTTTTTTCCTTGATGATAGTTTTTGAGCTGTTTAAGTTATTAGGTCTGGTGGTTTTTGATCTTCACAGAAATAACAGTAATTGAGATAAGAATTTTAGAATCAGTCAAGGTTCAGGAGCATATATAATAGCAAGTGTAGCGGTCTGTAGTGGTGGCTTTTTTAGGGAAATAGTTTTTAATAAGCTGTTGTGGGGGGTGGTGGGTAAGATGGTTTAAACGTATGTATTTATGTTCTTATATTTTTCTAGATTTGTTAGCATTTTGATGTTTTTCTGCAAGATGGGACTTTGTTTTTTCCTTCGTTTTCCTGTATATGTTGTAAGTTGTGGATATTATTTATCTACATAGGATCAAAGGTGAGACGACGTAGCAAGGATTAGACCGACCATCTTGTATGCATCGGTATATGGAGTTTTAGCACTTCCAAAGAAAGCGGCAGCGACGTAAGAAACAGTGTCTTTCCTCATACGGGATGGTTTATTTCTTTCTTCTTTGCTAACAGAGTGCAATGTTGTTTTGCATTCGATGACGTCAGCGAGGAGGCCGGCGGCAGCGGCGAGGAGGCTGAGGGAGACGGCGGCAGCGGCGAGGGAGGCGGCGAGGGCAGCGAGAGTGGCAGCGGCGGTGGCGAGGAGGACTTGACTGTTTTACCTCTTGCTCTCTGTCCCCATCTCCTCGGCGCATATGCCTCTCACATCTCGCAACCCTTTTCTGCACTGACTTTTTTGTGGTGTATAATTTCCCTAGTGCCTTCATTTTTTTCTCGCCTTTTTTGGCCCCCATTTTTGGCTTCCAGAGTTTTCTGGTCTCTATGTCCCTTCTAGCTTTCCATTCTGAGTTTCTGTAGCCTTTTGGCCTCTAGGTTTTTTTGTCCTTTATGTGGTCTTTGAGCTTTATGACCCTTTTTTTATGCACCCATCCCTTTTATGTCTCTCAGCCCTTTTAGTCCTCAATAAGTTTCTGTTTTCCTTGTGCTGTCTTTTTTTATCACAAGATTTCATTCAAACGTCCTTGCGTTGCACAGCCATCCTTTAGGTCTGTAGCAGGCTTTGTATATTTATTGTTCTGAGGCAAGTCTTTGCCTGGCTTTCCCTGTGCTCGGAACACTATTACCTTTTCATGTGCTAGAGCTGGTGCTTTCATTTTTTTCCCTATCAACTGAGAACATCTGTAGATTGTTCAGATCCCCTCCCAGGTACCTCATTTTGTTTGCAGTGTTTTGTTTGCCTCTAAGTCCAACTTTCTTCCAACTCTTAGAGAGCACTTGTTACAGTAACTGCCCTTACTGAGGCCATTCTTACGCCGCACAGTGCCCTTTGTGGTCTGTGTCCCTCTTTGTGGGACTCTTGCTCAGAGACAACCCTTGCTCTCGGGTTTTTCTGTGGGCTGGAACGCTCTCGCTGTATTCAATGCCACGTCAAGTGTCTCCGTGCAGTCGTTCGTCCTCTGAGATGTGTACGTTGCTGTGACACCTGCTTGGGTTTTGCATTGTGTCCCAGAGTTGCCTTCTGTCTCTGTGTTGCTCTCAGCATCATTCTAGTGTTGTCATAACGCCTCCCGAGGCCTCCTAATGCTCTGAAGCCCTGTTTTGGTTCTGTAGTGCACTTTGCGCCCTACTTGCTCAGTGGGAATATTTCCTGATGTCGTATTTCCTTTGCAGAACGCTTATGTTGTTTTATATGGTAGGTAGCATCTATGTGTTTGGTTCCTGATCTAGTGAGGACATCTGTAGTTTGTTCAAATTGTATCTGGATGACTCGATCATGTTCTCGAGCAGTCTTTTGGATGTTCTGCTGCTCGGAGCACGTGTGCAGATGTCATGATGCTTGTTGAAGTCTTCGATATTTCAGGCAGAGTGCTTTTAGCAGCGTAAGCCCTCTTTGGATTTGCTTTGTCGCAATTGTGTGCTGTTAATATCTCCAGTCCAAAAAAGGAGCGTTGTTTTTTTTTGTTTATGCCATCTAGGATGCATCTTGAGAACTTCTTTGTGCTCCGGTGAGTTTTTGGTAGCATGTTGAGTCTGTTTGGATCTCTGTTTTTCCTACGAACATTTTGTGTCCCCTGTGGTCCCAGTCACTGTGCGTCCCGAGACGTTCTTTGGGTACTATCGCCCCGTTCTAGCTCTCTAGGGGACGTTGATCCTGTCTTGTTTTGTCACAAACCTGTCTGCAGGTTTATGTTTTGGAGGAAGCGGTCTTATTGTCATCCTCCCTGGCATCTAGAGTGTCTCCATCTGGTCCCAGGCCTCCCAAGGACATCTGTACTCTTCTGAAATCTCCTCCAGAGTTCTTCCCTGTGTCCGTGAGCATTCTTTGGACTCTTTGGCCTAGACGGACTTGGGAGACAGCCCTATGGAGAACACAGAGAACCGGTTCACGGATGGAAGCAGCTATGTCCTAAGCGGTGAAAGATATGCTGGGTCTGCCGTTACTACGAGCCAGGAAATAATAGAATCGGGGCATTTACCCATGAATACCTCTGCGCAAAGGCAGAAATAATTGCCCTGAGCCGCGCTTTGGAGTTGGCCCAAGGCAAGGCTGTGAATATCTATACAGACTCAAAATACGCCTTTGGAGTCATACACGTGCACGGAGCAATTTGGGAAGAGAGAGGACTACTGAACTCACAGGGTAAAAACATCAGACATGCAGAGGAAATTCTGAGACTCTTGGAAGCAGTCCAGCTTCCTAAAAAAGTAGCAATCGCGCACATCAAGGCACAGCAAAAGATGAACTCAGATTTGGAGAAGGGAAATGAGCTGGCGGACAGAGAGGCAAAACAGGCAGCCAAAGGAAAGGTAAAAGTAGAAGGAGCTTTAATCCCTGATGGGTGAATTTCCGTAGAGGGTAAGCCTAATTATACTAAAGAAGATCAAAAACTTATCAGAGATCTGGAAGGATCATATAATGAGGAAGGTTGGGCCCTCACCCCGCAAGGAAAGATAGTCATTCCCTCTTCTTTGACACGGTCCCCGGTAAGGGAGGAATATAAGAAAGGACATTGGGGAGCAGAGGCCCTATGTAAACACTTAATTAAAGATATTAGAGCTAGAAATGTATATACTACAGTAAGACAAGCGACTCAACCGTGTGATCTTTGCTTCCTGACTAATCCTAAAAATACCCCCAGATTGGAAATGGGCCGAAGTGGGGAAGGCAATGGGGCCGGGCGACAATGGCAGATTTCTTGGAAGTTCTGAAAAATCAAAGGCGGGTATAGAGACCTATTGGTATTAACAGATACCTTTTCAGGCTGGCCGGAAGCGTTCCCTACCAGAACCGCCAAAGCTCGGGAGGTGACCAGAATATTAATACAAGAAATAATATTACGCTTTGGGGTTCCAGCAACAATATCCTCTGACAGAGGGCCGCGTTTCATTTCAAAGGTGGTGCAACAAATCAGCCGCCATTTAGGTATAGATTGGCAGCTTCATAGCCCATATGATCCCCAGTCAAGTGGCCAAGTAGAAAAGATGAGCCATTTAATCAAAGAGCAGGTTGTGAAACTTGCACAGGAGACTAATTTGGCTTGGCCTCAGCCTCTTCCCGCAGCCCTTCTGCGCATACGAGCTAAGCCAAGGGCGAGAGAGGGGTTAAGTCCTTTTGAAATTCTGTACGGACGACCCTATAGCATACCAAAGGGCATATCCACGCAGGCAGGGGATGAGACTGTAACTTCATATCTGCTGGCATTGGGTAAACAGCTCAATAAAGTTGGAAAACACGCGTTTGGAACCCGAAGTAGAGGGTTAGATGGACCCGTGCGTAATATACAGCCTGGGGATTACGTGTATGTTAAGTCTCTTGCAGAAGAGCCTCTGGAACTGCAACGGCAAGGACCATTCCAAGTACTCCTCACCCCCTTTATGGCAATTAAGATCAAGGAGCAGAGCGCCTGGATCCATTGTACCGGAGTGAAGAAGGCCCATAGATCTCCGTGGAAGGTTAGACAAATTCGGCCAGGAAAATTGTATTTTTCACGATAATCTTGGTCGACGTCTATGGCATTGTGGTAGCGTGGAACCAGAATTTCTTTGTAGGCCTTCTTCACGGGATGGCCCAAGGAAATAATTTGTCAGATGGCTGGTTATGCACAGAATTACCAAAACCGGGTCAATTTCCTTTTTCTAGGTATTCCCAAATTTAACATCCCACGGTTTACAAATGCGACGGGTCAGGTAGGGGGACCTACCCCTCATGATCTGACGGGAGTATGGAGACCACCCGCTGGTAATTATGACAGAGCATTGGAGATGCCTATGTCACATGGAAGAAGAATCTGCTTAGGTATAGGCTGGAATCAAACAAGTACTTTTCTAAAGTGTTGGATCAGGAGTCAATTTATTAAAGGTAGTAAAAGAATTTACTAATGTCTTAGAAAAGGGGGGAATTGAGATGAGGAGCTAGGAAATTAAAATAGGATATAGAAATTAGGCACTCAAGAAAGGAAGGCGTAACTTAGTTTAGAGATAAAGATGGAAGACTTAGAGATCAGGCTAGGGGCTAGAGGCCCATTAGTTAAAAGTTAACTAAGATTGAATAGGATAATAGATCATAGTTGATGGGCCAGAGAGCAGAACAATGTGGAAACCTTGATTAACAGAAGCTGTGAGGGAACGCTTCCTGATGGAATAGGAAGACAGCCCTAAAAACTGGTCAAAACCAACCCTACGGTCCAGCCTGAGTCCAGGAGGCTACAGAGAGCGTGCAAGGAACGGAGGTAAAAAGAGCGTTGAACAGTGAGGAAGAGGAGCTATTTCATCTCTGCCGTCCCAGCCCACAACCACCGGGATGCGCCGCGCAGACACAACTAGGAGGAGACTGGGGCGGAACATATGAGAGAGACTTTCAGGCTCATTATAATATGAAGCAGGGATAGGTCATGCATATGGATAGCCGTATTATGAACATGTGATGCTTTGTAGCATAAAGCCAAGACAAAGTGCCACGAGAGGTGCGCACGTTTGTGGTGGAGCGATCCCCCGTGCGCCTCGGCGCTGAACAAGCATACCTACTTTATAACCTTATAGGTTGTGGAGTCGTGTTTCCGCAAGTCACGCCCCCCCCCTTTCCTGTGCCCCCCTCCTTGTTCTCCCTTTCTCTCTCTCTCTTTTTTCCCCTCCCCCCCTCCAGGTTCTCCCTCCCCTCCTCTTCTCTCGCTCATGTCTCTCTCTGTCTCTCTCCTTTAGCATCCCCATCTCCGTTCCCTCTCTCTCTTCTTCTTCATTCCCCTCCCCCCCTCCTGGTTCTCCCTCTCTCCCTCCATATCTCTCTCTCTGCTTCTTTCCCCTCCCCCTCTCCTGGTTCTCCCTCCCTCCCTCCTTCTCTTCTTCTTTCCCCTCCCCCCTCTTGGTTCTCCCTCCGACTCTCTCTCTCCCACACTCTCTTTTCTTTTTTCCCCTTCCTCTCTCTTTCTCTTCTTCTTTCCCGTCCACCTCTCCTGGTTCTCTCTCTCTTTTCTTTCTCCTCCCCCACTCCTGTTTCTCTTCCCCCTCTCTCTCTCCCTCCTTTCTCCTCCCCCCCTCCTGGTTCTCTCCCCCCTCCCTGGTTCTCCCTTTCTCTATCTCTTGTATAACCTCCCCCCTCCCTCTCTCTCTGTCTCTCTCCTTTACCCTCCCCCCTCCTGGTTCCTTGTCTGTCTGTGTCTCTTCTTTCCCCTCCCCCACTCCATGTTCTGCCTACCCCTCTATCTCTTCTTCTTCTTCTTTCCCCTCTCCCCCTCCTGGTTCTGCCTCTCTCTCTTTCTGTCTCTTCTACTTTCCCCTCCCCCACTCCTGGTTCTTGCTCCCTATCCCCCCCCCTTATTTCCCCTTTCACCCTCCTGCTTCTAGCTCCCTCTTCCTCTCTCTCCTGCTCTTTCTTTCCACTTCCCCCTTCCTGGTCCTCCCTCCCTCCCTCCCTCTCTTGCTCTTTATATAATTTATATTGCAACCTGTGATATTTTTGAGAAGGAAATTTTACAGGATCTTGTTCTGCTTTGTTCTTTAGTCTTATCCAGAACACAGTTCTGTTAGAAGTGAGGTAGCAAGCGTGGTCTCGCTAGAAAAGACGCCTAACCCTGTAGGGTTTTGAGTTTTGCATTGGAAACTCGAGCACCTTGTTTTGGATAATGACACCATTAGTGCATTTAGCTGATTGGTTTCCCACACTGCTTAGTGAAATATCTGTATTTTTGTATCTATAATCTAGAAAAACTAGGTTTAATTTCCTACCTGGTCACGTCTCTGATGCAAGAGATGTGGCAAAAGAGCAGATGTTGTTGTTTCCAGTAAAGGTCACTTTCTTCAATCAGCATTTTTCATGCTGTAAACTGAAGGCAGGTGAGAAAAGTTGCTGCTGCTCCCCTGGCTGCCTTTATGCCTCCTGGTGGTTCACCCCTTCCCTTTCCCAGGTGATCGTGGTCAGGGTGGTGGGTGGGGCCTGGGGTATCTAAGTCACAGTCTCTGCTTAGGGAGGTCATTGTGCTCTCAGGCATCTCTGAGGTGAGTGCTCTGGTGTTCCTTGAGTCAGTGGCAGAGTTTGAGCTGTTGAAGCTGTTTGGGCTGGTGGGTTTTGATAATCACAGAAACAGAGGTACCTGAGGTAAGAGTTTCAGGATCAGTCAAGGCTCAGCAGTGTGTATGGAATATGAAGTACACTAGAAAGTAGTGGTCTATTTTCAGGTAAGTACTTTTGTATCAATTGGGTGGGGTGGTTAAAATGGTTTAATAGCCTGCGTGTACAGTTTTCTTTTTTATTTTAGATGCATTGCATTGTCCTGGCTTTAATGAAGATGGGACCTTGTTTTTTTTCCCTAGTATTGCTGTACACATTGCAAGTTGTTGATATTGTCTGTATAAATAGGGGTAATGGTGAGATGATGGAGCAAGTGTTAGGGTGAGCATCTTGTATGTATCTGTATATGGAGTTTTAGCATTTCTTAAGAAAGCAGCAGGCATGTAAGCACAGTGTGTTTCAGGACAGGGGATGGCTCATAGCCTTTTCCGAATTGCCCGCAGAGCACCGTATTGTTTTGCAGGTGCCGGGTAGGCAGCCTTTGGAACAGGATGAGCGTTTGAGGCGAGCCGGGTTAGTAGAGAGGAGGGCGAGGAATTTTCACACAAGCATAACTATAACGTTCTGTCTTTTGATGTTATAGGTGCCACGATTGACAACGGCTGTAGCGTCCAACACGGAAACTGGCGCAGAGCGGGTGAGCCGAAAGTCGGATGCTTTTGAGGAGGACTCTTTTGTGGAAGAGGGTTGCGTCAGCCGACGCGATGATGACTCCTGGAGCTGGCTTCATGCAGCTCGTGAAGAGGAACCTGACATCTGTAGGAATATCCGCATTAGGTCATGTGGCCATTGTTGAATACGGCTTCTGACCCCCGGCCCCCAGCTAAGTCGAGGGAGTGGTGTTTGGGAGAGGGCTCTGGGGTGAGCCCAAGGTTGGGAATTGCAGGGAGGGGTTTTCAAGGTAGCGTAGGGGAGAGGACCATCCAAGAACAGTGCCCTTTGGGCGGGGAAAAGGAGCAGGTTAACTTTCTGCCTAAGGCTGCCATGTGCCAGGCAGGGCAGTTCTAGCCTATGACTCTGTTGTTGTGTAGTTGGCGCGTTCTGTTTTATGTGTCCTAGAGCTTCCTCGGGTCACGACATCTTCGTCGCTCTTTGCGACAAGGTAGCGCAGCGTGCGCTTCCGGCGCCATCCCTAGGGTCTCGAACGCCTGTAGTCATCGGCACGGTGCCGGTCGGGTGCTTTTTTTATTGCGTTATACACCTTAAGTCCTGCCAGGTCTTGGAAGTTTCAGGTCGCTCCGCTTTTGCAGCGTTCTTCCAGGCTGCGTTAACATCTCTGATCTCGAGCGGTCCATCTTTGGAAAGAGCTTTTCTGGGAGTTCTTCCCTGCCTCTTTATATTCTTAGGTCTTGAAGTAAGGTGTCTTGCATATGACTCATCCCAGCTGTTGCCATCTCTTTTTGTTTCGGGCGGCAGTGTTTTGCTGTTCTGAGCCTGCCGTGGATTCTTCCTCGTGGCCCCCTAGGTCTTCTCATCTGGCACTGTCTCTGGCCGAGAGGTCATTCTTGGAGAGCTTGTTTTAATGTCTCTGTCACAGCATTTGTCTTGTGTGTGTGCAGCGTTGGTCTGTGCCTGTTTGTGTCTGGGTTGGAGCTGCTCTGCCTGGGGGCACAAGAGTGATAGTCAACAAAAGAATGGTAATAAGAAGCTATAGGTAATAGGGTGATAAGCCTAGCCTTTGTAGGCCAAGGTGTGCAGCCCGTTCTGGAGCATGTAGCCATGTATGCGGCAGGTGTAAGAGTTTTCTCTGTAGAGTTATGCAGAGATGCCAGGTATGACCAGGTTGTGCTTAATGGCACGCTGCAATGACAATCTAGATGATGTACTTAAAGGAGACTTCTGGAATCGTGCAGCCATCACTCGCTATCCAGGTGACTCGTTCGATGTCGTTTTTTCAGATGCAGAGGAGTGACCCACGTGCCAAAGGGCGGCGGAGGAGGCGAGCGGAGCACCGTAAGAAGGCAGGTCGACGTGCGGCATCGGAGCGAAGATGCGACGGGTGTCTGTGTGAGTAGCCTCTAAACGTGGTTTATTCTGAAGGTGTGAAGAAAGACACCGGCAGCGGAGGCGAGTCAAGTGAGGTGAGGTAGGACCGGTGTGCTCCAGTAGCCATTATTTTTCAGGCGTCGTATTGTTGGTGAAGTTAAAAGCATCCCTTGTTGTTCGTGTCTTACAGGTGGTACGCAAGTCTGCACGGGAGAACCCGTGAATGGCAGAGGCGGGGTGTGAGAGCACACAAGGTAAAGCAATGGGAGAGGGTTATCGGTGTGGGCAGGCTGTAGTTTTGGGCGGTATCCCACCAAGGGTGACCTTGGTTTCTGCAGGTGACATTCGTAGCCTCGGAAGGGTGAAGCCGCAGGCTTGCTGAGCAGTCCGAGAAGCTGAGGCGACATCGGCCGGGCGTGGGTTTAAGAGCAAAGCGTCCCACGGAATCTAAGCAAAGCGTTTCTCTGTGGTTTTGCAGGTGCGGTGCAGGCAGCTTTTGGAGTTGGATGAGCATTTGGGGTGAGGTGGGGCGGGTGACTTGTCAGAAGCGCAACGGTGATCTTATGTTTCTTGCTATCTTTGGTGCCACGACATCTGACTGCGGAACGGCGAGGCGAGCGGTGCTTCCAAGGAGGGTGTCGCGGAAGAGCTCGGCGTCGGCTGACACGACGCTGACCGGTCACGCTCTTTGTGGGTGTCCTGCAGATGACGCAGAGGAACCCGGAGGCTTGGGAACATGCCGGTTAGCCCATGTGGTTATTGTGGAAGATGGCTCTGGCCCCTGGCCCTCTGAGAGCTATGTTGAGGCTCGAGGTCTGGGAGGAAGCGACAGGGTTGGGAATTGCAGGGAGGGCTTTTCATGTTAGCGTAGGGGAGAGGACTGTGAAGGAGCAGGGCCCTTCGTGCCCACAAAGGGAACGAGTTACTTTTCAGTGCTGGAGTACCGTGCGCTGGGCAGGGCAGTTCCAGCCTGTGTCCTTGTGTAGTTTGTGCCTTCTGTATTATGTATCTTATACCATGCCGTTCTCGGGTCTTGACGTCTGTGTAGGTCTCAATGATCATCTGGCATCTCAATAGCCCTCCCACGAGTCTCCCGTGCATCGCCTCATCGGCACAGTGCCCGTCGAGTCCTTCTTGTCTTGCAGTTATAACCCGAAGCGTGGATTCATCGAGGATGAATCGTGTTGCATCGAGGATGTCCTTGAGCAGCGGTGTCTTGCGCGGGCGAGCTAGCTGGTACCTTCAGCTGTGGTTTTGAGAGTTGTTGTGGCACGTAGCAGTCTTCTGGGGTTTGATCCCCATGTGTTAGGTCTTGAAGCCCAGCTTCTCCTGTATCCATCGTTGTGGTTTCGATGGTAGCTTTGTCTCACAGGCTGCATTGCTCAAGTGTCATTTTGGGGCCGCTTCAGTGCATCTGTGCCATTGTGGTGCTGTAGGGCCTCTCTGCCAGCAGCATCTTCCCTACGGTCATTGTTGTTCTCGCTTCTGGTCTTCTTGTGTCTCACAGTGGCTTCACTTGTGACGTCTGTGTGCTGTGTAGGTCTGTGCCAGGGTTGGAGCTGTCCTGCCCATGAGTTTAGCCATGGTAAAGATGAGGGGAGTGTAGTTGTGTAGTAATATGTGGATCTGCTCAGCTGCTTTTGGCAAAGGCCATACAGTCCATCTCTGGGCAAGTAGCTGTAGAGAGCTGCCACGGAGTTATTCTTGTGTTTGGCAGGTGCCGGAGGGTGGACTTGCTGGGAGTGGCAGTTTGTGCAGTAGTGGAGCGGGTTGAACCTCGAATGAGTCTTAGCTTGTATGTGGGACTCAATACTTAAGGTTTTGGGTATTTTAGCAGTGGTTAGAATGGAGATGGAAATGGAAGACAAAGCTTTGGGCTCATAAAAGTCTTGGTTAACAAGGAGGTGGCTTGCCTTTTGTGGTTTGGGCTGTTTAGGTGCACAGAGAGAAGCCGCTTCCTGAAGGGTGATGAAAGATGTCAGAGGATCTGTGTGAACGGCGGCTCTGACGGGATTATTCCGGTTAGATTTTTCTAGGAGTGAATCGATGTGCCAAGTGGGATACCTGTACCCTTGGACTTTGGCAAGGTGAGTGATGACCGTGTGCTGATGCAGCAGTTTTTTGTTGTGTCATAATATTGTTGTAACTAAAATCATACCCTGTTTTAGTTGTATAGGTGGGGACCGGACCTCAGCACAGCGGATGGAAGAATCCGTCTGTGAGTGGCTGAGGTAAACGAGCAGGGGAGAGGAAACGCCGTGAGGCAGCTGAGGATTGGAGCTGTGTGTCACCCCATGCTTTTTCCTCTGCTTATTTTGCAGGTGCTGCTCTCGTTCGCAGAGGGTTGACACTGCGGAGTCAAGGGCAGTTAGAGAGAAGGTGAGAGAGTTGTTAATCGGTCTGATCAGACCTGACTTGCTGAGGATCATGTAGCAATGGAATGACCATTTTTGGTGACTCGCAGTGCTCTGTCTTGCAGGTGATGAAGAGGAACCTGGTGAATGCAGGGAAGTCCCGGTTAGATGCTGTGCTCCTGATGAGGATGAGTTCTGGACCGTGCTCTCTGAAAGATAAGTCAAGGGACCAAAGCAGTGGGTAGGGTGGGGCCAGAAGAGGGGGTAGGACATCAGGGTGAGCGGGAGGGCTCTTCAGGTTCTGCTACTTCTGGGGCCAGATAGCGCGCCTGGGGCGTTGGGCGGCAGTGCGGCTCGGGGCGTTGGGCGGCAGTGCAGGAGGAAGAGCCGGAGGTAACCATCCGATCTCTATCCCTCAGTGAGTTGCGAGATATGCGGAAGGATTACAGCCGCATTGCAGGCAAGCAAATTTGCACCTGGCTGCTCCGGTGCTGGGATACTGGAGCTGCTGGTTTGGAATTGGAAGGCAGAGAGGCCAAGCAGGTGGGACATTTAGCCAAGCAGGCTGGTATTGACAAGGCAATAGGGAAACAGGCTCAAACCCTCAGCCTTTGGAAGCGACTCCTGCTTGCTGTGAGGGAGAGGTACCCCTACAAGGATGATGCTCTATGTTGGTTAGGCAAGTGGACCGACATGGAGAAAGGCATCCAAAACCTCAGGGAAATGGCTGTGTTTGATATGATCTATGGTGATCTGAATAATGAGCAGTCACCATTGGATCCAGATCTGGTCCCTTGCACACAGCTGATGTGGCGGAAGTTCCTGCAAAGTGGACCAGAGGGACATTCCAAAGCATTAGCAGCAGCATCCTGGTGGCGAGACAATCAGACAGTGGATGAAGTGACTATGCAGCTCCGGCACTATGAGGGAAGTCTCCCTTCCTCCCAACGTGCCTGGGTTTCAGCCGTAGAGGAACTGTCTCAGAGGCTCCAAAAAATGGAACAGGACATGTCCTATGTTTCACCTGCACGGGCCGATGTCTCAGCAATTAGAAGCAGGCGTTTCCCCACCCGAGAGAAGGGCGGTAGAAGGTACACACCACGGGGCACCCTGTGGTTCTTCCTCCGCGACAAAGGGGAGAAGATGAGAAGGTGGCATGGACAGCCCACTTCTGCCCTAGCTGCACGAGTACAGCAACTGAAAGGGAAGACCACCATGAAAGGGGAGTCTTCCAAGAGAGATGCAGCTCCAGTGTCTAGTCAGAAACCTCCCAGACAGAATAGAATGGCCAGCAGTATGCTTGACCCTCTTGAGGGGACCAGGAAGTCATTCCTGCAGGAGTCACTCTTAGATCAAGTGAGTGATGGTGAGCAGGATTAGAGGGGCGCCGCCTCCAGCCAGGTGGAGGAAAGGGATAATCGGATTTACTGGAAGGTGTGGATCCGATGGCCTGGCACATCAGAACCACAAGAATATAAGGCCTTGGTAGACACTGGCGCACAGTGTACTCTGATGCCATCAAGCCACAGTGGGGTTGAATCCATCTGCATCTCCGGAGTGACGGGGGGGGGTCCCAACAGCTGACCCTATTAGAAGCTGAAGTAAGCTTAACTGGGAAGGCCTGGCATAAGCACCCCATTGTGACTGGCCCAGATGCCCCGTGCATCCTAGGTATAGATTACCTCAGGAGAGGGTACTTTAAAGACCCAAAAGGGTACCCGTGGGCCTTTGGTATAGCTGCCCTGGAGGAGGTTGAGCAATTGTCCACTTTACCCGGCCTCTCAGAGGACCCCTCGGTGGTGGGGTCGCTTAAGGTCGAAGAGCAGCGAGTGCCAATTGCTACCAAGACGGTGCACCGGCGGCAGTACCGAGATTCTCTAGTCCCCATCCATCAGCTGATCCATCGACTAGAAAGCCAGGAGGTGATCAGCAAGACTCACTCACCTTTCAACAGCCCTATATGGCCAGTGAGAAAACCCAATGGTGAATGGAGACTGACCGTAGACTACCGTGGCCTGAATGAAGTTACGCCAGTGATGAGTGCTGCAGTGCCGGACATGCTAGAGCTCCAGTATGAGCTGGAGTCCAAGGCAGCCAAGTGGTATGCCACGATTGACATCTACGCTAACGCGTTTTTCTCCATTCCAATAGCACCAGAGTGCAGGCCGCAGTTTGCGTTCACTTGGAGGTGTTGAATGGCTGGAAAATAACGGACATATTATGAGCGATCCAAACCGAGGGGCCTCACTGTAACAACAAGCTGCAGCTGTGTTCAAGGACAAAAACAAGGCCGAGACAGCCTGAGAAACTACATTCCTTCCCAAGAGATAAAGATGTTGGAATGTCGAAAACAGGGGGTCTACCTGGGGGGAGAGCATCGCGTGGACGCCACACCGGGACCAATCACAGGGGGCAAAAGGGCGCGTGAACAAGTAGCTTTAGCCTATTAGCAATAAGATAGCGGCGCGTGAAGTTTGAGATAGAGTATAAATTGCTGTGTAACCTTTAATAAAGTGGCATCAACTTGATCACATTGGTCATCTAAGTTGTGTACGAGACTTCCGCGTCGGCATGGAGGGGTATCCAGTACACCTGGAATCGATTGCCCCAGGGGTGGAAACACAGCTCCACCATTTGCCATAGACTGGTCCATACTGCACTGGAGAAAGGTGGGTCTCCGGAACACCTGCAGTTCATTGATGATATCATTGTATGGGGGGGGGCACAGCTGAGGAAGTCTTTGAGAAAGGAAAGAAGGTAATTGAAATCCTTCTGAAGGCTGCTTTTGCCATCAAGCAACAGAAAGTTAAGGGGCCTGGAAGGGAGATTCAGTTCCTAGGCATAAAATGGCAAGATGGGCGTCGCCACATCCCAATGGAGGTGATAAACAAGATAACAGCCATGGCCCCACCAGCCACCAAAAAAGAGACTCAATCTTTCCTGGGCGCTGTGGGGTTCTGGAGGATGCACATCCCAAACTACAGCCTGATTGTGAGCCCTCTCTACCACGTAACCCACAAGAAGAACGATTTTAAATGGGGCCCAGAGCAACAACAAGCCTTTGAACAAATTAAGCAGGAGATTACCCAGGCAGTGGCTCTCGGGCCAGTCCGGACAGGGCAGGAGATTAAGAACGTGCTCTGCACCGCAGCCGGGGAGAATGGCCCTTCCTGGAGCCTTTGGCAGAGAGCAGATGGGGAATCCCGAGGCCGACCTCTAGGCTTTTGGAGCCGGGGATACAAAGGCTCTGAAGTTAACTATACCCTGACTGAGAAGGAGATACTGGCAGCGTATGAAGGAATTCGAGCTGCCTCAGAAGTGGTCGGCACTGAGACACAGCTCCTCCTGGCACCTCGACTGCCGGTGCTGGGATGGATGTTCAAAGGAAAGGCTCCCTCCACACATCATGCAACAGATGCCACGTGGAGTAAATGGCTTGCGTTGATAACACAACGGGCTCGAATAGGGAACCGCGACCCCCCAGGATTAGTGGAAATGATCATGAACTGGCCAGAGAGCAAAGATGCTGGAATGTCACCAGAACAAGAGGTGAAACGTGCTGAGGAGGCCCCACCATATAACGAGCTGCCAGAGGAAGAAAAACAATATGCCCTGTTCACTGATGGATCTTGCCGCATTGTGGGAAAACATCGACAATGGAAGGCTGCAGTGTGGCATCCCACACGAGAAACCACTGAAGCTGTTGAGGGACAAGGTGAATCGAGCCAGTTCGCAGAGGTGAAAGCCATCCAATTGGCTTTGGAGATTGCTGAGCGAGAAAAGTGGCCGAGGCTCTATATCTACACTGACTCGTGGGTGATGGCAAGTGCCCTGTGGATGTGGTTGTAGCAATGGAAACAGAACAACTGGCAACGCAAGGGCAGACCCATCTGGGCCGCTGAAGTATGGCAGGACATTGCAGCCCAGGTGGAGAACCTCGTTGTGAAGGTACACCATGTGGACGCCCATATACCCAAGAGTCAAGACACTGATGAACATCAACATAACCAGCAGGCAGACCAGGCTGCTAAGATCGAGGTGGCTCAGGTGGACTTGGACTGGCAGCGTAAAGGTGAAGTGTTCATAGCCCGGTGGGCCCATGACACCTCGGGCCACCAAGGCAGAGATGCAACATATAGGTGGGCTCGAGATCGAGGGGTGGACCTCACCATTGACACCATCGCAGAGATCATCCACGGATGTGAGACATGTGCTGCAATCAAACAAGCCAAACGGGTGAAGCCCCAGCGGAATGAAGATCGATGGATGAAATATAAATATGGAGAGGCCTGGCAGATCGACTACATCACACTGCCACAGACCCGCCGAGGCAAGCGCCACATGCTCACAATAGTGGAAGCAACCACTGGGTGGCTCGAAACTTATCCAGTGTCCCACGCCACCGCCCAAAATACCATCCTGGGCCTTGAAGACCAAGTCCTGTGGCGACACGGCACCCCAGAGAGGATTGAGTCGGACAACGGGACTCACTTCCGAAATAACCTCATAGATGCCTGGGCAGAAGAACACGGCATCGAGTGGGTCTACCACATCCCCTACCACGCACCAGCCTCCGGGAAGATTGAGCGCTACAATGGACTGTTAAAAACTACATTGAGAGCAATGAGGGGGTGGAACCTTCAAACACTGGGACACACATCTGACAAAAGCCACTTGGTTAGTGAACACAAGAGGATCTGCCAATCGAGCTGGCCCGGCTCAGTCAAAACTTCCACGTGTTGTGGACAGGGATAGAGTCCCTGTGGTGCAGATGAGGGACCTGCTGGGAAAAATGGTCTGGGTTAGTCCTGCACCAGGCAAAGGCAAACCCATCCACGGGATTGTTTTTGCTCAAGGACCTGGGTGCACCTGGTGGGTGATGCAGAAGGATGGAGAGGTCCGATGCATGCCACAAGGGGATTTGATTGTGGGTGAAAACACACCGTGAGTTATACTGTGCTTTTGTTAATTTTTCTTTGTCAATGCTAATTGCTAAGTGGCAGCTGGATGTGACACACATGGTATAGAATAAAGGGGTGGATTATGTCCTGGTTTAACCAGGATAGGGTTAAGTTTCCCCAGCAGTGGGGGGGGAGCTCTAGCCAGGTTATTCAGATACCATGCGGACGTCACATCCTGGCAGGTCACATTTTTCCTGGCGCGGGAGCGTGGTGCACTCGTGGTTTTGTACATCTGCTCCTCTCACTGCTGTATTTGGTAGCTATTTTGCTCTGTTCATTGCTATCACTATTACTGTTATTGTTGTTGTTTGTTGTGTTGCTATTGCATTGTTGTATTAAACCTTTCCTTATTTCAGTCTTGGGGCTTTGTATTTTCACTCCCTTTGTGGGGGAGGGGTAGCAGCCGCGTGGTCTCAGACCCCGGCAGGGGCTAAACCACCACAGTCCTCCCACCATGATTCAGCCTTGAATTTTTTCAGGTCTCTACTTCTCTCTGGCCTCCAACCCCTTTTTGTCCTCCAACTTTTTCGGGCCTCTATTATTCTCTGGCCTCCCACCCTTTTTTGGATTCCACTTTTCTCCTGGCCTCTACGTCCCTCTGGCCTCCCACCATGATTCAGCCTCCATTTTTTTCTGGCCTCTGCTACTCACTGGCCTCACACTCCTTTATGGCTTCCCACCCCATTTTGCCCTCCACTTTTTCTGGCCTCTACTTCCGTCCAGCCTCCCACCCCCTTTTGGCCTTCAATTTTTTTGGCCTCTATTACTCTCAGACCTCCCACTCCTTTTTGGCCTCCCACCCCATTTGTGACTCCACTTTTTCTTGCCTCTACTTTCTTCCATTCTCCCACCACTTTTTGGCCTCCCACCCTGTTTTGGACTCCACTTTTTTCCTGACATCTACTTCCCTCTGGCCTCCCACACCTTTTTAGCCTCCCAGCTATTTTGGGCCTCCAATTTTTTCCTGGCCTCTACTACTCTCTGGCCTCCCACTCCTTTTTGGTCTGCCAACCCATTCTGGACTCTCTTTTATTTGTCCTCTACTTCCCTCTGGGCTCCCACCCCTAATGGGCCTCCCACCCCATTTTGGCCTCTAATTTTTCTGCCCTCTACTACTCTCTGACCTCCCACTCCTTTTTGTCCTCCCACCCCATTATGGACACCCTGCAGCCTCCCACCAGGATTTGGCCTCCACTTTATACTGGCCTCTACTTCTTTCCAGCCTCCCACCATGATTTGGCCTCAACTTTTTTCTGGCCTCTACTTCTCTGGCTTCCCACCAGGATTCAGGCTTCACTTTTTCTGGTCTCTTCTTCCCTCCAGCCTCCCACCCTGTTTCGGCCTCCCATGACAATTTGGCCTCCAATTTTTTCTGGCCTCTACTTCTCTCCAGCCCCCCACTCTGTTACGGCCTCCCACCCCATTTCAGCCACCACTTTTTGTGGCCTCCACTTCCCTCCAGCCTCCCACCCTGTTATCACTGCTGTGCCCCCAGGCAGAGCAGCTCCAACCCAGACACAAACAGGCACAGACCAACACTGCACACATACAAGACAAATGCTGTGACAGAGACATTAAAACAAGCTCTCTAAGAATGACCCCTCGGCCAGAGACAGTGCCAAATGAGAAGACCAAGGGGGCTGAGAGGAAGAATCCATAGCAGGCTGAGAAGAGACAAACACTGTGGCCTGAGACAAAAACAGATGGGAGCAACTGGGATGAGGCAGGTGCAAGACACCTTACTTCAAGACCTAAGCATGTAAGGATGCAGGGTAGAACTCCCAGGAAAGGTCTTTACAAAAATGGACTGCTGGAGACCAGAGATGTTAACACAGCCTGGAACAATGCCACAAAAGCAGACCGACCTGAAACTTCCAAGACCTATCCATGCTTTAAGCTCGCAACGCCGTAAAAAAAAAGCACCCGACCAGCACTGTGCCGATGACTACAGGCATTCCAGACCCGAGGGATGGTGTCTGAAGCACACACTGTGCTACTTCAGCACAAAGAGCAACAAGGATGTCGTGACCCAAGGAAGCTCTAGGACACATAAAACAGAAAACATAAAACAACAACACAGCCATAGGCTGTAACTGCCCTGCCTGGCACATGGCAGTCTTGTGCCGAAAGGTCACCTGCTCCTTTTCCCTGCCCAAAGGGCACCATTCCTGGACAGTCCTCTCCCCTACGCTAACTTGAAAACTCCTTCCTGCAATTCCCAACCTTGGGCTCACCCCAGAGACCTCTCCTAAACACCAGTCCCTCAACTTATCTGGGAGTCTGAAGCCATTTTCCACAACAACCACATCAGCTAACCTGGATATTCCTATGGATGCCAGGTTCCTCTTCATCATCTGCACAAAAACAGCACCAGGACTCAGCACCGTGTTGGCTGACACAGCCCTCTTCTGCAACACGCTCCTCCTCAAAAGCATCAGACTTTCTGCTCACCTGCTCCATGCCGGTTTCGGTGTTGGATGCTACGGTGATCATCACTTGTGGCACCTATGACATCAAAAGACAAAACATAGTAGTTGTGCTTGTGTGAAAACACTGGGGCCGTGCTCCTCCTCTCTACTACCCCAGCTCACTTCAAATGCTCATCCTATTCCAAAGGCTACCTACACAGCACCTGCAAAACAACACCATGCTCTGTGGGCAGTTAGGAAAGGCAATGAACCATCCCATACCCTGAAAGACCCTGTGCCTTACATCCCTACCCTTTTTTTGAGAAATGCTAAAATTCCATATACAGATGCACACGAGATGCTCATTCTAACTCTTGCTACATTATCTCATCTTTGGTGCTATTTAGACAGATGATATCAACAACTTACAATGGGTACAGCAAAACTAGGGAAAAAAAACAAGCTCCCATCTTCAATGAAGTTAGAAAAGCCAGGAAAATACAACAGATATGCTATTAAGCTATCTTAAACACACTCACCCACCACTTGATACAAAATTACTTACCTGAAAATAAACCACTACATGCCACTGCACCTCCTCTTGTATATGCTGCTGAATCTTGACTGACCCTGAAACTCTTACCTTAGGTAGCTCTATTTCTGTGATTATCAAAACACACCTGCCCAAAGAGCTTCAACAGCTCAAAAGCTGCTATTTACACAAGGACCACTAGAGCACTGACCTCAGAGAGGCCCAAGAGTAGAATAATGGCCCTGAGGGGAGGTTGTGGCTTATATACCCCAGGCCCCACCCACCACCCTGACCACAATCACCTGGGAAAGGGGAGGGGTGAACAACCAGAAGGCATAAAAGCAGCCAGGGGAGCATAAGCAAGTTTTCTCACCTGTCTTAAGTTTACTGCTTGGGAAGTGCTGTTTGAAGAAAGCGACCCTTACTGGAAATGACAATATCTGCTCTTTTGCTATATCTATTGCATCAGCGATGTGACCAGGTAGGGAATTAAAATTAGCTTTTCTGAGGTGGTATAGATAGAAAAAGACAGATATTGTACTAAGCTATCAGCTAAATAACCAGTACTAACTGTACTGACCTGTACTAACCAATCAGCTAAATGCAATAATAATATCATTATCCAAAAGGATGTGCTTTAGGTTCCTATGAAAAAAATGAAATGCTACGGGGTTATGCTTCTTTTCTAGCAAGACCACGCATGCTACCTAACTTCTAACAGAACTGTGTTCTGGATAGGAGTAAAGAACAAAACACAGGGAGATGGAGAAATCACTATAAAAGGGATGAGGAGTCCTGCTGGGGCAGGGTGGAAGAAAAACAGGGTCAACAAGAGAGAGGGAAATAGAGAGAAAATGATGAGTGGGGAGCAAAAAGGACAGAAAGAGAGAGAAATTAAATGAGGGGAATAAGGAAGGTGGGAGGAGAGGAGAGAAATAGATGGAGAAAAAGCCAGAAGGGTTGATAGAGTAAGAGAGAGACAGACAGATCAGGGCAAAGAGAGGGACAACAAGAAAACTGTGGTACGCTGCAGGATGAGGAAAAGGGGGCAGAGAGAAAGACAGAGGGGAATAATAGGATAAGGAGCTTGACAGGGGGATATAGTGAGAGTTAATGGGACAGGGAGCTTGACGGGGATATAGTGATGGGACAAGCCATGATATGGAGATACACATTCAAATGGTTAGGGAGAGGATGGAGGAACTAAGACAAAGCAGAAAGGGGGTGAGGCAGAGATGGAGAAAGAAACAGAGAAACGGATAGAGTGACTGGACAGAGTCAGAGAGATAGAAAAACAAAGGACAGTGCAAGATAGGAAACTAGAGAATCAGGAAGAGAGAGAAGGGACAGGGAGCCAGAGAGCAGGAGACGACTGCGGAAGAGAGAGGGACACAGAGCAGGATGCTGGATTAGAGAGCAAAGAGCAACAGAGAATGACAGAGAGATGGAGTACAGCAAAGAACAGAGACAGAGAACAGGACAGAGAGATGAAGCAATAAATAATTGAGACAGGGAGCAACACAAAGGGTCAGAGAAAGGATGAGATAAACAGGGAGGACAAGAGGGACAGCAAGATATAGAATAAGGGGGGTGGGCATCAATGACCAAGGTAAAGGGATACAGAATGCCAGGGGAGGAGGGAGAGAGAGCAACTCAGAGACATGGAGCGGCACAGACAGGCACGGAGAGGAAAAGAACACCAGGGAACAGGCCAGAGAAGTTGTGGGCAAAAACAGACCAATGCTGATCAGGACCAAGAACTGGAAAAGGAAAAAACCAGCACTTGGCTACGGGAGAGAGATGGAGGATGAAAAAAAGGAAGGAGAGGGAGAGGAACAAAGGCATCTAGAGAAAAAGGGAGAGCTAGAAGAAGACACAACAAGAGGGAGTGGGAGCAGGACAGAAGAAAGAGAGCAGAGATAAAAGGAAGCAAAAACATCACAGCAGCGTGGGATAGAGAGGGGGCCAGGGGAGAGCCCAAAACACACAAGAGGGGCGACAGGGCCCTGAGGGTCTGCGACTCACCCCAGCCGTCACTCTCAGCGCTGCCAGGAAAATTTGCCAGTTCAGAGACTTCTTTCTCCTGCTCTCCTCCCTTCCTCTTTTGTAGCTCCAGTCGCTTGGCTGTTCTCCCCCTAAAAGAACACGCGGGTGTCTCTCAGTTCTTACGAGACATGGCTTCCCGTTCATGCAGCCTCACTCGTTCATGCACTACGCGGCCGTACCGCGCTTGGGGTGACGCACACAGACCCTATGGTGCACGTTGGCAGTCTGGCTTGCTGTAGACTATGAAGAGGGCTCCCAGGTGCTGCCCAGATGGCCTTGATTTTCTTCTTTCTTCCCTTTCTCCAGCCTCTCCAGCTTCAGCCGTGGCAGCTCTTGTCCATATCCAGAAAACGTCCCAGGGGCCTGTCCCTTTTCACCTCTATGCTGAGAGGAGCACAAGGCCAGGCAGAGACACCCCACACCGTTCTGATGTGGGTCCAGTCAGCAGCATCCCCAGGGAAGGAACAGGCAAGCACAGCCTCAGTGCGGCCTCTGGGAGAAGGAAAGATGAAGTGACTACCATTATTACCATAGATCACCCCTGGCCAGACCCTCCTTCCACAGGGGCTTCTGCAGATGCACCAAGGGCCAGCTTGCTGCCATCCCCACAGGGCTTGGGGGTGACCTGGGGCTATGGGACAGGCTTCAGGGGAGGTGTGAGAGCTGGGGCCAGCTGCACGGTGCGGGTGAGGCCAGTACCAGCTCAAGGGGAGCTCTGGCAAGCTGGGGAGGCACCCAGCACCAACCCCTGGCGGGGACACCCATCATCTTCCCCTCTTCCTTTCTACCAGCTCTCAGGTCACTCTCTGGGGCTCCGCTGGCCCAGATCACCTCCAGCAGAGTGGAGGCATGACACAGCAGGCGGTGTGAAGCTTCCTGTCCCACCACTGCCATGTGGCCAGCAGGCAGGAGGTGCCCCCACACCTGCCAAAGGGGCTTGCTGGCCTCACCAGTGGCCTTGGCCCTCGCCCACCACCAGGAATCACGCCCAGCAAGCCATCATACTGCGGCAGCAGGAAAGACGGCTCTGGCAGTGCTGCGCACCCGTGCAGTGCTGGCACTGCAGTCCTGCACTTTGCACGCCGAGCGCCCGCCGACAGCGTGCACGTGGGGTGGCGGCAGCATTTCCGTACCAGGAGGCAGCACCGAGCGTGGCCGCACCACCCCACAGGCATTGGAGCATCACGTTGATGTTACTGGTGGGTGGCAGTGTGGGGCATGGGGGTACCTCTGCGTCGTCCACCTGCAGGACCATGTTGCGTTTGCCAGACAGCAGCGGTGAGCACAGGCGAGCGCCTCACCCCACACGAGCAGCGGCCGAGCGGCAGCACGTGGGGATTCTAAAGGATTTCCTGCTAGGAAATCGGCATGTGAGCAATCCTGCATATGAGCAAGGATGTGACGAGGGACTGACCCTGGAAGAATGAGGAAGAACCCAGGAAGATAAACAGCTTCAGGGTGTTGGCCTGGGCAGAGAAGTTTGTACAATGTCGATGTGGCAGTTCTCATCCCATCAGAAGAGAGCTTAAGGAGCATGTGCAAAGCTAACTGTCCAATCAGAAAGAACTGTACCGTGTGATTGTATCTTGTGATTCTCACCTGCATGATAAAAGGCTTGTCCACCATATTAAAGTAGGCATTGCTTCATCACTGTGTGATCAGCTGCATGCGTTTATCTCCCGCACCAATCTCCGGCAGCAGCACTGCTCGTCGGATGCCGGGCAGTGCGCCACTGCGCACACGCTCTCAAGGTATGGGCACAAAGCTTTTTGGGGAGCAGCCGGAAGCCCGCAGGAAACCACATGAAAGCAGTAACAAAACTCTCCCTCGTGCTGCGTTACAGGGGCCGTAGTGGTAGCAAGGACTATGCTGTGCTACGTGCGCCCGTGAGCAATGCAGCTGCCTGGCAGCAAAGTCTGCAAAACACACAGCTCCTGGCACACGCTGGAAAACACGGCATGGCCGCCTGCAAGCCAAGTGCTGGAAGACCACATGTCCCAGCACGCCCCGGGGAACCAACGTGGCTGACCAGAAACCCCATACACCAGGACTACAGCTCCTGCTGTGTTGTGAGAGGCAGCTTTCTCTACTTTCTGATGCTGCAGGGACACCATTGTTCACCCCTCCCAACCCCTGCCAACGCACCCAGAAACCCCACCAGGCGCAGCCCTGGACAGCCTGCCCCACAGTGTCCCCTTGCTGCTCTGTGCCACCCCATTGCCACTCTGCAGACACCACCATCCTCCCCACAAGCTCCTTCCCCAGGAGCTCCCAGTTGATTGCACAGCTCCACGCACCTTCTCCCTCAGTGCAGCCACAGCCCAGAAATGCTCAGCCACTGCTCTGCTCCTCCCTTGGTTTACACTGACCCCTCTGAGGGCTTCCCTGCTTTCAACAGCAGCACCCACCCCTCCACCTGGAGCAACCCCTTCACAGGGAGGGGCCATCAGCCTCGTTGCCCAGACCTGGGGCCCTCCAGCTCCAGCCCACAGCTGCAGGCCATCCCCCCACCCCCACAGGGCATCATCACCCCTCCCCTGGGAAAAGAAAGCACAAAAGGCAGCCAGCAGACAGCAAGTGTTTATTCAGACACACACATAACAAGTCCCAGAAGTGAGTCTGCTCCTGGGCTCAGGGCCCCTAATGCTCCCCCTGCCCCTGGCACACCCGGGCGCTTGTTCCCAGAGCCATGCTCCTCAGGCCAGCAGGGAACAGTCAGTCAGTCGGTCAGCTCCTGGAGCAACGGGCTGCTGGGCAGAGCTGGAGACTGCCAAAAATGAGAAGCAGGGTGCAGGACACGAAGACAGGAGAAAAGGGGCAGCCGGCTGGCCAGTATGGGGGTAGTGAGAAAACAAGAGGCAAGGAACGGGGCGATGAGAAGATGGGGACAGGGAGCCCAACACGGATATGGAGAAAGAAGCAACAGGGAGAGAAGAAAAGAGGCAACAGAAAGAGGAAGAAGGAGCAGGACAGAGACCAACAAAGAAGGATGATGAGCAGGACAGAGATGCAGAAAAAACCTGGGATGGGCAGTACAACAGACACGGAGGGAAAAAGAATAGGGGCAGCGAGCAAGACCAAGAGAGATGGTGAAAGACAAAAAAGCTACAAAGAACAGGGCACAGAGGGAAGAAAAAGCAACAGGGATGGGGAGTCAGGACAGCAAACGATGGAGGGAAAGGGCAGGGGAGGAACACAAATCAAACCACAGAGCTACGTGTTACAGGGCAGAGAAGGAAGAATTAGGAAACAGGGACAGAGAGACAGTAAAAAAGAGACCTGGAGACAAAAACTAATACCAATGCATACAGAAAGAAAAGGGGGGGAATTCTAAAACAGGGGAAACAGAGACAGTGAGATGGAGAAAGGACAAAAGCAACAGATTACAAGGCGTCAAGAGAGGAATTACTGAATAGTAACAGAGCGCCAGCCAGAAACAGACCACAAAAGAGAAAAGACCACACGGGGTATGGGGCACAGAGGACGGAATCCAAAAACCAGGGCCAAGGAGCCAGACAGAGGGGCAAAAATTAAATGGGGAAAAGAGACAGACCGCAAGGCAGAGAGGGAGGAATTGATAAATAGGGACAGGGCACCAGACAGAGCATGAGGGACAATGGGAAAAAAAATAGCAGCAAGCTACAGGGAAGAGGGAGGAATTAAAGAACAGTGACTGGAAGACAGACATAGAGACATGAGAGAGAAGACAAAAGAGTGATGGGCAACAAGATGGATAGGGAGGAAATAAAAAATAGCAGAAGGGAGCCGGCCAGAGAGAAAGACACCGAGGAAAAAGGCCAGACAGGCTATGAGCGGGGGAGGTAGGAATGAAAAACTGGGGACAGGGAGTCGGACAGAGAGAGATGGAGATCGCAGGGAATGGCAGCAGGTGCAGGAAGAAGAGGGAGGAATTAATCAATAGGGACAGAGACCTGGACAGAAAGGGATGGAGAAAGGCAACAATAGTGGCAGGGTACAGGGCAGAGAGAGGGACAACCTACAAGATGGGGACAGGGAGCTGCTCCAAGCAAGATGGAGAAGGAAGATACAGGTGAGCAAAAAAAGCTGAGCAGCATCAGAAAGAGAGGAGTCTAGAAGACAGACAGGGAGGGACCAGGACACACAAGAGGGATGAGGGGGCCCCGAGCGCTCGGGACTTACCGCAGCTCTCAGTGCTGCTGGGAGAATTTGACAGGTCAGACTCTTCCTTCTCTTTGTCTTCTCCCTTCCTCTTCTGTAGCTCCAGGTGCCGGGCTGTCCTCCACTTCAGAGAATATGTAGGAGTCTCACAGCTCTTACGAG
The DNA here is from genome assembly GCF_047716275.1 of Strix uralensis. Lineage (NCBI taxonomy): Eukaryota > Metazoa > Chordata > Aves > Strigiformes > Strigidae > Strix > Strix uralensis. The sequence goes on along the minus strand of NC_133972.1, from coordinate 4,900,221 downwards.
ATGAGGCCTGCTAGACATGGAACCTCACTCGGTCACACACTACGTGCAGGAGTAGGACAGAGGAAAGGGAGAGAAACTGATAAGCGAGGAGCAGAGCAGATGGATCGAGAGAGAAATGGACTGAGGAGAGGAGCGAGAGCGATACCGAAGGTACAGAACAAGCTGGAGTGGTTGAGGAAATGAGAGAGAGAAAAACCTGCACAGATCAGGACAAGTAGAAGAGAGATTAAACCATGGCTGGGCTGCAGGGTTTGAAAAAAGCCAGGGAGCACAACACGAGAAATAACGGGACACTGAGCTGGGCAGGGGGATACAGCAAGGAACAACGGGACGGGCAGCGGTGTGGAGCTCTACAGGCAAAATGTTCAGGAGAGGATGGAGGACAGAGAGAAGAAGAGAAAAGGGACAGGCAGCGAGGCAGTGATGGAGAAAGAAACAATAGCCACTGAGAGAGGAGGAGAGGGACAGGACCGAGGCAGAGAGGTGGAGAAAGAACGGCAAGCCAGCGATGGGAAAGAGGCCAGAGGGATCAGAAAACAGAGGAGGCAGGACAGAGGCATCTAGAAGAGAGGTGAGGGACAGGGAGGCAGACAGCAGGAGACGACTGCGGAAGGGAGAGGGACACAGAGCAGGATGCTGGCCTGGAATCAACGAGAGCAACAGAGACAATGACAGAGAGGTGGAGCATGAGAGAAGACAGGGACACATGAAGCAATCAATAGCTGAGGCAGGGAGCAGCACAAAGGGTCCGAGAGAGGGCGAGGTGAAGAGGGTGGAGGACAGGGAGATACAGAATTAGGGGGGTGGGCGTCAGTGAGCAAGACAAAGAGATAGAGATGGAGAAGGGGGGAGGGCAATAGGCAGTCAGGGACACATGGCGGCACGTGCAGGCACAGAGAGGAAAAGAATGAGTGGGAACAGGCCAGAGAAGTTGTGGGAGAAAAGGGATCGATGCCAATCAGGACGAAGAACGGGAAAAGGAAAAAACCAGCGCTAGGTTACAGGAGCGAGACAGAGAATGAAAAAAAAAGGAGAGGAAGCAGGACAAAAAGAAAAAGGCAGAGCTAGAAGAAGAGAGTGAAAGAGGGAGAGGGAGCAGGACAGAAGAGAGGAGAGCAGAGGTAAAGGGAAGCAAAAAAAAAAAAAAAATCACATCAGTGTGGGATAGAGAAAGCAACAGGGGAGGGCCCACATGCACTCGAGGGGCAAGAGGACCCCGTGGTCTCAGGACTCACCACAGCTCTCGCTCTCAGCGCTGCCAGGGAAATTTACCACTTCACACCCTTCTTTCTCCTTCTCTCCTCCCTTCTTCTTCTGTAGCTCCAGTCCTTCCCCTAAAAGAATATGCGGGTGTCTCTCAGCTCTTACAAGCCCGGCCGAACACAGCCCCGCACACCACAGCGCGGCTCCGGGCAGCGCCGACGCCGCCCGACCCCGCCGCGGAGCGGCTTCTGCCCCCGGTCCCGCCGCACCGTGCGGCCCCCCCGTTGCGGCTTTCCCCGGCAGCCGCCAGGCGACCGCCCGCGCGGCCCCGCTCCCCTTCTCTCTGCTGCTCCCTCGGCTCGCACCGGCTCCTTCTCCAGCACCACCCCAGACAAGGAGGAGCCGCTGCCCGCGGTAACTATAACGACCAAGACCGTTATTAAACGCCTAAAGTGCCCCTCAGTCCTCCGAACCCGCCCTCTATGAGCTGCCAGTCCTCCAGTCCCGGAGACGCATGCGCAGCTGCGAGGAGGGGGGGGAATGAGAGAGAGAGAGAGAGCCAGGAGCCACGCATGCGCACTGGAGGTGGGGCGGAGTCAGCGCGGGCGGGGGGGTGGAGCCAGGAGCCGCGCATGCGCGCTGGGCAGGGGCGGAGCCAGCGCGGGTGGGAGGGCGGAGCCAGGAGCCGCGCATGCGCGCTGGGCGGGGGGCACGCAAAGATAATTCTGGGCTGCAGTGGCCGCTTTTGGCCACACGGTGGCAGCAGCGAGCAGGAATGCGGCCGCGCCAGCGCGCTCGCCAGGCTGCAATAAGCGATTTTTAACCACTCACCTGGGACAACCCCAACAGATGATCCACTCTGGAAAACTGACCCGTACCGGATAATCCTCACCAGAGAACACCCAGCAATGCCCCTCCAACAGCCGGCATCTCACCCCAGATTTTCCCCAAATTGGGTGTGGGTTTATTTCTGTAACACAAAAACTGGGGGTTTTGTGCTTTTCTGAAATATTCCACTTCGGTTTTTTCAGCACTTCTCCACATCAAAATTGGTGATTTTTGGTTTTGTGCATGAAATGGGTTTTCTACTCTCCAGCTGCACCAATCCAGGCAGGTTTGGCTTTCCCAGTAGCCCCAAATTGAAGGTTTTTATCCAAAAAAAACTGGTTTTTTTTCCTTCCATTGCAGACCCAGAATCAGGGCGCTTGGGGTATTTTTGTGCCGCGGCAGCGACACAGGGCTGGCCCCGCTGTCAGGGGGTTAACGGCCGCCAGGCAAACCTGGCCCGGGGGGACCCATTGAGCATCAGGAGACGCTGACAACACACCTGAAAAACAAAAACCCCAAATCCTCTTCCAGCATCTTGAAAAAATAACACAGAAGAAAGTTCCATCAGAATAAGGGACAGGGTATCAGTGGAGCTCAGGGCAGACGCTGTGGGAAGAGGTCAGCTCCACATACAACACACCCTGGCAAGGCCAGAGCGATTCCAACTCCTCAAATCACCAGCAAGGCCGATCGGTACGATCCCGAGCACATCCTGCCCATAAAAGCAAACGCTCTTGCTGGTGTCGGAATGTCTCATCCCATCCGTACAGCAGGGCTGCAGGGAGGGAACCCCGCGAGGCTGCAGGACGAGGTCGTACCGTCATCAGAACCTACGGCTGACGGATGCTGCCGCGACCGCCGCGGCCCTTGCGCTGCTGCTGCACATCCTGCTTGCTGGGTCAATAAAATCAGAAGTGAAGTGTAAAACTTTAAAAGAGTAAAACAAAGAATAAAGCTCAGTCCTTCACTCTTTAGTGTCAAGGTGGGCATATGCTTATAGAAGCATTTTTATTAGATGTGTAAGTATTTGATTTTCCTTTTGCATTCCCTGAACTCGCCCAGCTGTGAGCTGATACCATTAGACTGTCTATCTCCAAAATACACACCTACAACTTGACAAGGCGGGGGTTTGGTGTGTTCCATAATTAGCAGGGATGTCTGGCCAGCTGCACCGCCCAAGAGTACTACTGCCAAATACATCATCTCTGAAGATCCACTCTGATGGAGAGTTCATAAAATGAAACTTCCTTGAGAAAGGTTTCCACTTTGTAAAGTCTCTTTCTAACTGAAGTCAAGATTAGACACCGTAGGGCAGCGGTCCCTGATCCCTCAACTCAGCTGTCAGAGGGCCGGGGGTCTGAATCCATCCTCAACCTCAAAAACCACATCAGCTAACCAGGATATTCCTGCAGCTGCCAGGTTCCTCTTCATCATCTGCAAAAAAATCCCAGTGCCAGCAGTCAGCATCACGTCAGCTGACACACCTCTGCCACAACACCCTCCACCTCAACAGCCACGGGGCTTTCCACTCAGCTGCTCTGCGCAGAGTCCACTATCGGACGCTGCGGCCAGCGTGGCCCGTGGCACCTACGATACCAAAAGACACAGAGCTACCACTGTGCTTGCGAGAAATCACCAGCCCCGTGCTCCTCCTCTCTACTACCCAGCTCACCTCAAACGCTCATCCGATTCCAAAGGCAGCCTGCCCGGCACCTGCAAAACCAAAGAGAAATGCTTCATCGAGCTGCCACGTGATTCTCTGCACGAAAACCCTGACCCAGCCGACAACCGCCTCGCTGTCCTGGACTGCTCAGTGGCACGCGGCTTCGCCCCTCCCAGCCTACACGTGGCACCTGCAAAAACCAAAGCGAGAGGCACAAGCTGAACCTGCAGCCTGCCCACACCGACTGCCATCTCCTGCCCCGTTACCTTGGCTGCTCACCCACCCTGCTTCTGACATTTACCGGTCACCACGTCGAGGCCTAGGTACCACCTGTAAGACACAGACAACAGGAGATGCTTCTAGCTTCACCAACAGTACGACACATGAAAAATAACTGCTACTTCAGCCCACTCGTCTCACCTTGCCCGAGTCACCTCCGGTGCCGATATCCTGCTTTGCACCTTCAAAATAAAAAAAAACCCAAACCGATAAGCCAGTCATGTAGCAACCAGTCACGTCTTCTCCTCCGACACCACACGCTGACCCACCTTCTTACAGTGCCCTGCTCGCTGCCTCTGTCACTCTTTGGTGCATATATTGTCCCTCTGGTCACAAGTCACCTGGATGCTGAGTGACAGCTTAACAATTCCAGAGTTCTTGACTCCATATAGGAACACCGTCTAGGGTGTCATTACAGCCTGCCATTAAAAAAAAAAACATAAAACCAAAACAGCATTAAGCCCTACACACATGAGCCTTAACACCTTTGAGATTCCATCTGTTCAACTACCCCTCCCGCAGCCTCTCCCAGATAGCTCCGGTCATCCCCGTGACATCCTTGCCTGCTGCTGAGGGCTGCTTGCTCCGAGGGGGCTGTACGGGCTGTACCTAAACAGTCCAGGCAAATCAACATTAACTACAGACTCTTAGTGCTATTCTTCCCCTGACCGACATCGCTGTGCCCCCAGGCAGGGCAGTTCCAACCCAGATACATGTGCAGGCTGACATGACAGAGAGTAAGAGAAGAGTGCTCTGAAGAGCACCAAAAACCAAAATCCAAAGGGAGCTGAAGTGCCACAAGAGCGCGGTGGAGTACGCCAAAGGACTGGGAAGACATCGTTGTAGAGAGCAGAGGAGTTAGGAGGGTAAGAAAAGAAGCCTTGCAGACACAGCGAGAGCCCTGGAGTCTCAGGAGGGCATCTGGGCAAACTACAGATGACTGAGAGAACAACCAAACGGAGACACCCTTGATGGCAGAGAGAAAGAAAAAGGAGCGCTGCACAGCAAAGAAAGGAGGGAGGCTCTGACAGAACGAGAGAGAAAGAGAGATCGAGTGCCTCAAGGGGCTGTGGAGATCGAGGGAGGTCTCAGCAGGCACTGCGGCTGTGAGGAGAGGGATCGTGGGGGCGGGGCTGATGGATAAACGAAGGCTGAGGGACAACCAGGAGGAACTCGGGTGATCACCTGAGCAGAGTACAGATGGTCTTGGGTGGCTGGGAACTAAACACGGGAATCCTGGCTAGCACAGAGGAACAAATGAGTTCGTTTGTGGCTCAAAGATGGCCCCACCTACAGTGCTACAGGATGGAACTGGACCACAAGGAAGGTCTTGGGAGGCATCGTGACTGGGAGGAGAACTGTCCCGAGGGAGCCAGAGAGACAGAAAAAGGACTGGGGACATGACGATTAAATCCCGAGGGGATCTGAACCAAGGAAACACGTCATCAGAGGGCCAGGGAACGAACAGAGGCACGGCTAGAGGGAAGAGAGGACAGACTGACTGGGCTGGGTCACAGATAGCAGGAACACTCGGGAAGCCCTCTGAGGGAATGAGATGGCTGCGAGGTCTGCTACAAAGCTAGAAGTCTGCTAGGGGCAACCTTGAAGGCATCAATAGGCATCATGACACCCTTAGAGAGATCCTGATTGGGCCAAAGGCACCAAAGAAGGCTCAGTGACATGAGGAGGAAGTCTGGAGAGGATTTGAACAGTACAGATGTCGTCGGGAGGCTGGGACCAAATGGAGACACCCTAGATGGCAGAGGGGATGATTAAGAGTGCTCTGAGGTACAAACACACCTGAGGATGGGTTTCTGAGGGCATGAGAGAGAATCCAAGTCTGCTACAGAGCTAAAACAGGGCTGTGGTACACAGAGAAGGTCTCAGGAGGCATCCTAGGTGGCATAAAGAAGAAAAAGAATGCTCCTTTTTGGGAACAGAGATCTTAGGAGAGGTGCTATTGCAACAGAACAAGTCCAGAGGAGACTTACAAGGCTAAAAGTGTGCTGCAAGGATCATCCAAGACCTCGGGAGGCATCGTGACAGCAGCAGAGGAGGACAGCCAAAAGAATGCTCGAAGACATGACGAGGTCGTCCAGAGGGGATTTGAAGAATCTACAGGTGTCCTCAGGGGACCAGGTAGGTATCCTAGCTAGCACAGAGGACAACACGAGCGTTCTGCAAATGAAAGGTGGCATCAGGAAAGGGTCTCGGGGAGGAAGAAGGGTGCAAAGTGCGCCATGGTGCCAAAAGAGGGCTGCGGGGCACGAGGTTGGCCTCAGTAGGCGTGGTGACAGCAGGAGCAGGGTGCTGAGACTGAAAGAGAGACAGAGGGCGGCTCTGGGACACGGTGCAAAAGTCAAGGCGTTCCAGCAACGTGCAGATGTCCTCAGGGGATGAGCGACTGAATGGAGACATCCAAGACAGCAGTGAAGACTGTGAGAGAGCTCTGGGGCACAGACAAAGCCTGAGGAAGGGTTCTGTCTGAGTAAGAGAGACACCGAACCCCCACCTGGGCTTTCTTTTAAATACAATTTTAAAAAAAAATTACTATCTCAACATTAAATACAACCTGAAATAAAAAAACTTCACACACACAAGGTTAGACACATTCAGGAACTGACGCTCACTCAACAGCCACTCGATCCACCCCTCACCCAAACATCCGTTCCACTGCCCACCTGCCACAGTGGCAGATCACCCCCATTCTAAACCCACCCCTGGAACTGCCTCACCGTGCACCTCGGCAGCGTCGCTGCTCCACACGCCCCACGGTGTCAGCCTTCCTAACCGGGAGCCAAGGAAGATGTTTTGCAACGGGCCCCGCTCCCGCTCCCCCTTTGCTTGCGTTTGTACGCTCCGGCAAACCTCGCTCCAGGATTGGCTGTGGGGATCCAGATGGCCCCGTGTCACCTGCAGAACACAAAGCCCTGCAAAGCAAGGCGTAGTCAAATCCGACAGCGAGTGCTGCAGTGCAATACACAACCAGAACAACCGACGCGGGAGGAGCCGGGCTTTAAGACCGAGGCCCACAAGGACACGGGGGGTGAAGTGCTGTAGGGGAGGGACCTCTATGGAAACAGAACTCTGAAGAGCAGAGCTGTCATTCTGGCCCAGATCTCCACCACAAAGGCAACCCTCCACAAACATCTGTGATGCAAAACACGCTGTAAGCTCCACTCACAAGACGGGGAGTGCTCCACGGGCTCTTTTCCAAAGCAGCAAGGCATCCGAGACCCTAGGGACACCTGCCAAGGTGCATGCGCCGTGCAGAGAGCCCACGGGGCACCACAGAGACGTGGGGAAGGCACTGCATACAAGACAGAACACAGACACCACAGATGACACGAGGTCACAGACACAGGCCAGAACATGCACATCCTGTGGGACAGACCCTGCTCTCTTCCCCCAGACTTAAGGAAGCCTAAATAGCCCTCTCCACAGCCCTGATGGTAGAGCCTCTGCCGGCCCCACCCGACGCACGGCTTTTGCCCCTTGACTTACCTTTCAGAGAGCACGCTCCAGAATCCATCCTCATCAGGAGCACATCATCTCACTGGGATGCTCCCGCATTCACTAGGTTCCTCTCCATCACCTGCAAGACAGAGCACCGCCCCGTCACCGACACGCCAGCCAGCACTGACCTCTACCGCAACAGCACCCTCCTGGGAAGTGCTGTGCTGCCCCCAAAGAGCAGGTGTTGCAGCCAGCATCTCCCGTGGAAGCCAGAAAACCAGAGAGGTAAAGCATCCGTCGCACTCAGAAGCCATCCCTCGCTCTGTGGCTCCTGCCCGGCTGCTCCTCTCTCTCCCACCAACTCACCTCACATCCTGCACTCTTTGAGGAGCCTCCGCCGTCGAGCCAAGGGGTGCTGCAGCCAGTCGACAGCCCGGCTGAGCGCAGCTCCTGCTCCCCACAGCCACAGAGAATCGTGGCTCTGGCTAATGCCGGCTCCAGACAGCGGACACCCCGTCTCGCTCCAGCTCCTGCTGGCTGCGGGTCTGGCTCGGTGACGCTTCAGCTCTGCACTGGAACTCTGCTTGATTTCAGCTCTTCCTCCTCACAGGCTCCAGCTACCGGCAACAGCCTGGGCTTTGACAAGGCTGTAAATCAATCACGGTCAGAGCTTAAGTATTAGGAGTAAACATCCGCCTTGTACATTCTCCAAGCATTCATTACTTTGTATTATTAATCAGTTCATAATTATTCTAAGCAGCGTACAAAGAATTGCTGAGCTCGAAGAGGGCACATAGGGTCTGAAAAGCGCATTTCCCCCCAGAGACCACCTCAGACGTGGAGTTTGGCCTGGTGCACGCCTGCCTCCCGAGCTTTGGGGTCCCATGCCACCCCAACCCCCACCCCCTCCTCTCCCCCGCAGCCCCCAGGGCCCTCCCACACCCTCCGCCTCTCACCTGCCTGCAAAACCAGCCAAACTGCATTCTGCTTTTGGCCCCCAAACCAGCCGCCTTAGTGTCTCTTTCTGAGCCCAAAAACCTGCCTGCTGAGCTTCTTCTCAAGTCCCCAAAACGCACGACTTGACCTCTGTTTCTGAGCCCAAAGCCACACAACTCCGGCTGTTTCTGAGCCCCACAATCAGCCCCACGTGTCTGTTCTCAAGCCCCAGGAAGGCAAAACGTTGCCTCCATCTCTGGCCACAGCACCGCTCACCCCGTCTGCTCTCTGACCCCCTCCGCAGTCCCCACGGGCGATGCCGAGGGGTCGGGGGGGAATGCAGCCACCCCACAGCCCTGCACCCCCAGAGCCCCACGGGCAGGTCTGGGAAGCGCTTGGGGATTGCGGCGCTGCCGGGGCACGGGCACACCGGTCCTGGGGGAGCCGCGGGCAGCCCGCGGGAAACCGCACGAACCGCCCCAAAACCGCCCCTCGCGCACCCGCAAGCCCGGCCCCGACCCGGAGCGGCTTCTGCCGCCGGTCCCGCCGCCCCGCGCCGCCCCCCCCCGTCGCGTCTTTCCCCGGGAGCCGCCATGCGACCGCCCGCGCGGCCCCGCTCCCCTTCCCTCTGCTGCTCCCCCGGCTGCACCGGCTCCTCCTCCAGCACCGCCCCGGACAGGGAGGGGCCGCTGCCCGCAGCCTCACTGCCCGCCCCGGGGGCTCCTCCAGCCCGGCCCACGCTCCCCCCCCGCCGTAACTGTAGCGACCGGCACCGGGATGAACCGCGGCCGCGGGCAAGTGCAAAGCGCCCGGCAGCGATTCCCCCCGGGAGGCTCACCCTGCTGTACACACCGCGGGGCTCACACCGGGCTGCTCGGGGGTTCCGTCTCCAAAGCGGCACACGCGGAATTAAGCGACAAGTTCCAATCGCCAAGAACTGACGCTCAATACCGTCTAACGGAAGCGCTCGTCAACTTCCTGAGACTTCCACCTCCAGCTCTGGTGTCCATCCTTAGCACAGGTCGAATTGTCTGTACAAACAGATCAATACGGCTCTTCCCCCCACAGCTGTAAGGCCACAAACCAGAGATATTCCTTGTGTACAACCTGGATGAACCAAGGTTTCAGCAGCATTGCAGGTGCGATTCGTTAACTGCGTCTTAAAGTGAATTCCCAAGGCCCCTCAGGCACCGACGCCCCAGCCCAGGAGGTGTTTCCTTTACCCTCGTATCAGGGACCCAGGGTTCCACTCCTCCCAGTTTCACAGCAGCGCTCGCGGTGAGCGACACTCGATGGGGTCCCTTCTGCTGTTCCTCACGGGGATCGTCCTTCCCCGTCCGTAGGCAGACCTGATCTCTGGCACACAAGGAGTGTGCCGGGAAATCAAGGGCTACGGGTGCTCTTAAAGGGGCGTATTTGTGGATGGAACCCAACACCTCACCCGGTTCATACCTTTTCCCCTACGAGATGCAAGTGTTGGGGCCTCCCTGTCAGACTGACGTTAGAAGGTTTGCCGTGCAGATTTCACACGGGCTTATCCTTCCTCTAGTTGTAGGAGTCACTCTAACCCTCAGCAGGGCAAGTGGCAAAGCTTCAACCCATTTTCCTTGGACTTCCTGGCATAATTTAGAAATTTGCCGGTTTCGTGTTTGATTCATTCTTTCTACCTGTCCACGGGATTGGGGCCCCCAGGGGGTGTGTCAGTTCCAGCCCATCCCTACTATTTTGCTCATATTCTTGACAACCTCAGCTATAAAATGCGGACCTCTGTCAGAGGACATGCCTAAAGGAACCCCAAACCCTGGAATAATTTCTTTTAGTAAACCCTTTGTTACCGCTTTTGCCTTGCTGGTTTGACATGGGAAAGCTTCAGGCCACCCAGAGACGGCATCCACCAGTACCAGTAAACATCGGTACTGGTTACACCTTGGCAATTCTGAAAAATCTATTTGCCAGCCCTCACCAGGAGTTACACCTTTTCTTACCTCTCCCAGGGGACGTCGGGCTTGTATCTTTGGATTGTTCCTGAAACAAATCTCACAGGGGTTACTCACATTTTTGGCAGGGAGCAACACTTTGACCCCGACTGCGTAACGTCTTCCTGATCCGACCGCTGCTGCTGCTCCCACACGCGTTTCTTCACGGGTTTTAGTCGTTGACTTTTTCACGTTTTCAGGAGTCACTACGCATTGCCCGTGTGGGGTGATCTACCACCCCCCACCGTGCTTTTGTGTTTTAGTAACTCAGCCAATTCATTGTCTTTCTCTTTAGACCTCGGGGGTTCTACTTGCATCTCCCTTGATGGAATTAGAACACCAGGAGCACTGAGCGCCACTCGTTTTGCAGCTTCATCTGCCCTCGGATTTCCTTGGACTACATCCGCATTTCCTCTCTGATGTGCTTTACAGTGTATCATGGTGACTCCTTCGGCTTCTGTACTGCTTCCAGCAAGTTTAAAATCTCTGCTCCGTGCTTTATAGGTGTGCCACTGGCAGATCAAAGTCCTCATTCTTTCCAAATTGCGCCATGGGCACGAACAACCCCAAAAGCACATTTAGAGTCTGTATAGATACTGACTCTTTTTCCTTTGGCTAATTCCAAAGCCCTGGTTGAGGCAATTATTTCAGCCTTTTGTGCAGAGGCATTTGGAGGCAATGCTTTAGCTTCCGAATCCTCAGTTAGTGTCACCACAGCACAACCAGCCTTTCTTATCCCCTTCACAACGCAACTGCTTCCGTCAGTATATACAGTCCCTCAGCTGGAGTTTGGAGGGAGCATCTCTCGGGTCTGGTCTGCTGGCACACGCCTGTTCAATCACTTGTAAACAATCACAGTTAGAGTCATTTTTCCTCTCTGTCGGCATTAAAGATGCAGGATTTAGTACCGTACTTTTTTCCAAGGTGATGTCGTCTTGCTCCAATAACAGGGCTTGATACTGTAACAAACGACTTGGCGCAAGCCAATAACGTCCTTTGTGCTCCCGTGCAGTCAGTACGGCATGAGGGACGTGCATTGTTATCTTCTGCACCACAGTTAATTTTCTGGCTTCTTGCATAATGAGCACAGCAGCTGGGGCTGCCCGCAGACAGCCCGGCCATCCTGAACTCACCTGAGCTAATTGCTTAGAGAAGTAAGTCACGGCTCTTTGCCAGTCTCCGAAGAGCTGAGTTAGAACTCCCAACGCTACGTGACCCTTTTCATGAACAATGCAAAGAGTTTAGTCAGAGTGGGTAGTCCTAAAGCTGGGACTTCCATTAAAGTCTGGTTAATAGCATCAAAAATTTCCTGCGTTCCAGAGTCCATTCTAGCAGCTCCTCAGGACCCTTCGCTGCCTCATACAAGGGTTTTGCTAAGAGGCTGAAATTCGGAATCCGCAGGCGACGCCATCCGGCCATTGCTAGAAATCCTCTCAGCTCGCTTTTAGATTGAGGGGCGGGGGGGAGGGGGCATTCTGCAAACGGCTTCTTTTCTCTCATTGCCCAGTTTTCGTGGGAAAACCTCAAACCCAGGACAGGTTACAGTCTGTCTGGTGACTTGTACTTCCCTTCTGTCTCTTGGTACCCAGCTGTTCCCAGAAAATTCAGGAGGCTGACGGTCTTTTCTTTGCAACTCTCAACAGCACCTGCCCCCAACAAGACTTCATCAACACGCTGAAGAAGGGTTGTTTGATTCTCCTTACCTGGCCCCTGCTCCAGCTTCTTAGCCGGGGTTGTTCCGAAAATGGCTGGGCTGTTTTTAAATCCTTGGGGTAACACCGTCCAGCAAAGTTGGGTTCTTTTTCCAGTCGACCTTCCCATTCAAGAGCAAAAATCTGCTGAGTGTTTTCTTCCAAAGGTATACGAAAGAAGACATCCTTTAAGCCTAAAACAGAAAAGTAGCCATTTGATTCTGTTATTGTTGTTAACAATGGATGTGGATTAGGAGCTACCGGGTGGATGTCCACCACCAGTGACTGATTGCTTTTAAATCTTGAGCCAGTCTATATCCTGGGTCATGCAGTTTTTTCACTGGAAGGATAGGGGTATTTTCCTCAATATTTTACGATAGGCCCGAGAGGAGAACAAGGAGACATTTTAAATGGCTGAGCTCCCGTATTTTTACCCAAAAAGCCCATTCTGACCCACCACTTCATATATACTCCAGTCGTCACTGTCAAATGTACATGAATTTACCTAATTTACCAACAATCCCCCCTTAAGAGCATGCACAACCTTAAATCAAACAATATCTCCTTTACCGAGCGTTGCAGCGTCGCGTCGCGTCCCCACTCTGCTCGGGGAGAGCCCTCACGGGGTCCCCGATCAGGAGGCCGCTGCGTGCTGGCGGCCAGAGAGCGGGGTCTCCCCGCCAAGAGTCAGCAGGTCGCTCCGGGCAGGGCGTTACAGCCGGGTCACCAAAAAACTGTTCTCCCAAAAGAGGATTCGTGCCCGGCGTGCAATGAACCCGTCTGAAGCCGCTCAGGAGAGATATAGCGTATTTATTCAGGCCTGGCTGCTTGGGGGACTTTTCCACAAACCAAGCACCCCCACAGCAGGTTTTCATGCTTCTGTTACACACAAAAATCAGAGGTTGGTGCTTTTCCAAACACGCCCATCAGATATTGATTGCGAGTGATTAACATGCATTTAGAATATGGCTCACGTAATGCTTCTGCGACTACACGTGCTCAGGGAAAGGGTCTTCACCTGGGCAGGGGGTTCAGTCTTATAACGAAGGCAGTTCCCTGTCAGGACACCCAAAAGTTGTTTCATTGTCAAGTTAATTAATTGATTTGTCCATTTGCCAGGTTGTCAAATAACTCATCCTCAAAAGTGCAGACAGAAAGAGAAAAGGGAGCAGCAGGATGAGAGAGAGAAAGTGAGAGAGGAAGGAGGAGCAGGACAGACGAACAGAAAGGAGAGGTGTAGGGAAGGAAAAAAAAAAAACCCTCACAGAATGGGAAAGGGAGGGGCGGGAAGGGACTGGGACAGATAAGGGGGGCGACAGGTCCCGGGGGCCTGGGACTCACCGCAGCTCTCGGCACTGCCGGGAGAACTGGACAGGTCAGACGCTGCTTTCTCCTTCCTCCCTCCTGCCCCTCCTCTTCTTCTGAACCCCCCCCCGCCCGGCTGTGCTCCGCCTGAAGGAACGCGGGCACGAACGCGGGGGCGGCAGCACGCGAGTGAGCTGCGGACTGCAGTACCCGCGTGTGGCCACCGGGTGGCAGCAACGAGCAGGAACGCGGCGGCGCCAGGGAGCGTGTGCAGCGCGGGGGGGGGCAGTGACGTCGGGGGCGGGGCCAGGGGCGGACGCAGCGTCGGGGGCGGGGCCAGGGGCGGATGCAACATCGGGGGCGGGGCCAGGGGCGGATGCAACATCGGGGGCGGGGCCAGGGGGCGGACACAATGTTGGGGGCGGGGCCAGGGGTGGATGCAGGGGCGGGGGCGGGGCCGGGGGAGGGGCCAAAGCAGATGCAGCATCGGGGCGGGGCCAGGGGGCGGGGCCTAACCAAAAACAACGTCGGGGGCGTGGCCAGGGTGGCACGCAACGTCGGGGGCGGGGCCAAAGCGGCACACAACGTCGGGGGCGGCGCCAGGGGCGGACGCAATGTCGGGAGGCGGGGCCAGGGCGGACGCAGCGTCGGGGGCGGCGCCAAAGCGGACACAGCGTCGGGGGCGGGGCCAGGGCAGCACGCAATGTCGGGGGCGGGGCCAAAGCGGACGCAGCGTCGGGGGCGGGGCCAAAGCGGACGCAGCGTCGGGGGCGGGGCCAGGGGCGGATGCAGCGTCGGGGGCGGGGCCAGGGGCGGGGTCAAAGCGGATACAACGTCGGGGGGCGGGGCCAGGGGCAGACGCAACGTCGGAGGCGGGGCCAAAGTGGACGCAGCGTCGGGGGCGGGGCCAGGGCGGCACGCAACGTCGGGGGCGGGGCCAGGGGCGGACGCGGCGTCGGGGGCGGATCCCGCCGGCCCCCCTGGAAACGGCACCAAACCGCTCCCTGGCGCTGCGCTCCGGGGCCGTGTCTCAGCCAGGACCGGGCCGTGCTACGCGCCCGTGAGCGATGCCGCTGCCTGCAGCCGAGTCCGCACCCCTGCAGCTCCCGGCAGGCGCTGGCACACCCAGCATGGCCGCCTGCAGCCCAGCGCGGGCAGAGCGCCCAACCCAGCGTGCCCCAGGGAACCGACAGGGTCACCGGAGACCCCCCACACCAGCACTGCAGCTCCTGCTGGGGGGGGACAGGCAGCTTTCCCTACTGTCTGACCCTGCGGGGACACCATGGTTCACCCCTCCCAACCCCGCCAACGCCCCCCGCAGCCCCACCAGGCACAGCCCTGCCCCACGGTGCCCCCGCCACCGGCTCTGGGCAGCCCCTGCCACCGGCTCCAACACCGAGCAGTGTCCCCCCACCGCTCCGTGCCACCCCGCAGGCACCACCATCCTGCCCACGAGCTCCTTCCCCAGGAGCTCCCAGCTGATTGCACAGCTCCACTCACCTTCTCCCCCGGTGCAGCCACAGCCCAGCAACGCTCAGCCACTGCTCTGCTCCTCCCTCGGCTCACATAGACCCCTGCGAGGGCTTCCCTGCTTCCAACAGCAGCACCCGCCCCTCCACCTGGAGCAACCCCTTCACAGGGAGGGGCCATCAGCCTCATTGCCCAGACCTGGGGCCCTCCAGCTCCAGCCCACAGCTGCAGGCCATCCCCCCACCCCACAGGGCATCATCACCCCTCCCCTGGGCTCCCTCACAGCCCCTCGTCCGGGGCTAAGGAAGCACAAAAGGCAGCCAGCAGACAGCAAGCGTTTATTCAGTCACACACATAACAAGTCCCAGACGCGAGTCTGCTCCGGGGCTCAGGGATGGGGAGTCAGGACAGCAAACGATGGAGGGAAAGGGCAGGGGAGGAACACAAACCACAGAGCTACATGTTACAGGGCAGAGAAGGAAGAATTAGGAAACAGGGACAGAGAGACAGTAAAAAAAGAGACTGGAGACAAAAACTCTTCTCTTTGTCTTCTCCCTTCCTCTTCTATAGCTCCAGATGCTGGGCTGTCCTCCACTTCAGAGAATATGTAGGAGTCTCACAGGTCTTACGAGATGGGGCCTGACAGACACGGACCCTCACTCGGTCACACACTACGTGCAGGAGTAGGACAGAGGAAAGGGAGAGAAACTGATAAGCGAGGAGCAGAGCAGATGGATCGAGAGAGAAATGGACTGAGGAGAGGAGCGAGAGCGATACCGAAGGTACAGAACAAGCTGGAGTGGTTGAGGAAATGAGAGAGAGAAAAACCTGCACAGATCAGGACAAGTAGAGGAGAGATTAAAGCATGGCTGGGCTGCAGGGTTTGAAAAAAGCCAGGGAGCACAACACGAGAAATAACGGGACACTGAGCTGGGCAGGGGGATACAGCAAGGAACAACGGGACGGGCAGCGGTGTGGAGCTCTACAGGCAAAGAGTTCGGGAGAGGCTGGAGGACGGAGGCGGCTTTGCGCCCCGAGCACCCGCCGACAGCGCGCACGGGGGGGGCGGCACGTCCCGAGCGTGACCGCGGGCCCGGCCGGGCGCGGTCCCCGGCTGCAGTTCCCGGCTTTCACCACAGGGTGGCAGCACAGAACACGGCAAACAGCCGCGCCGCCCCGGCAGCCCGGCCCCGCGCTGCAGTACCGACATTCGCCCGCCGGGCGGCGCCATCGCCCCATCCCGCCCCTCGGAGCGTCGCCCGGCAGCAGAGATGCCGCCCGCAGCAGCCCCCGTCTGCCAGCCCAGCGCGGCAGCTGCTCCCGGGCGGATAGGGCTCGCGGGCCCCGGCAGCGCCGCAGCGGACACTACAGAGGGAGTTTTCACCCCGGCGCAGCACGGCGGGTGCTGAAGGCAGGAGGGCACAGACGGAAAAGCTGCTTTGTGCCGGGGGGGCCGCGCTCACAGCGAACAGCACGGCCGAGCAGAGCCGGGGCCGGCGGCGGAGCTGCACAGCAGCGATGACACGCTGGGAACCCGCGGGCTCTGCGGGGCTGTTTGCACCTTTCCTCACCTGTGGGCTGCCGGTGCTCTGCTCTCCTCCCCCGGCATCCACACGAGGCTCCCTGGGCACGGCCTGTCCCTTTGAGAGGAGACGCCACACAAAGTTCACAGAATCACAGAATCATCTGGGTTGGAAAAGCCCTTGAGGCTCCTCCAGCCCAACCATGAACCTCACCCTGACCGTTCCCAACTCCACCAGATCCCTCAGCGCTGGGTCAACCCCACTCTTCAACCCCTCCAGGGATGGGGACTCCCCCCCTGCCCTGGGCAGCCCATTCCAACGCCCAACAACCCCTTCTGCAAAGAAATCCTTCCTAAGAGCCAGTCTGACCCTGCCCTGGCGCAGCTTGAGGCCATTCCCTCTTGGCCTGGCGCTGGTTCCTTGGCTCAAGAGACTCATCCCCCCTCTCTGCACCCTCCTTTCAGGGACTTGGAGAGGGCCATGAGGTCTCCCCTCAGCCTCCTCTTCTCCAGACTCAACCCCCCCAGTTCCCTCAGCCGCTCCCCATCAGACCTGTGCTCCAGACCCTGCACCAGCTCCGTTGCCCTTCTCTGGACACGCTCGAGTCATTCAATGGCCTTTTTGGAGTGAGGGGCCCAAAACTGAACCCACTCATCGAGGGGCGGCCTCACCAGTGCCGAGCACAGGGGTGAGATCCCTTCCCTGTCCCTGCTGGCCACGCTAGTGCTGATACAAGCCAGGATGCCATTGGCCTTCTTGGCCACCTGGGCACACTGCTGGCTCCTGTTCAGCCGGCTGGCAATCAAGCCCCCCAGCCTGCCCTCCAGCGCGCAGCGAGCCGTGCGGCAGGGAAAGCAGAGAGGCCCATGGGGCTGGGAGATGCCCTCAGCAGGGACCGCAGAGCCCGGGAGGGTCCGTCTGTGCTCCGGGCAGCCGCGGAGCCCCGCGCTCCTTGCCGCTCCCACCAGCGAGCACTTTGCTGCCTGCAAGACGCGATACTCGGTGGGCTGGAGGGGCTGTTCTGCCCTGGGTCAGGCGAGCAGCTCAGTGCCTTCGGCTGCCTGATTCACCTCCTTCAAACACACACTTCGACCCTCACTTTAACTGAGACCCCTCTAGCTATCTCCTGGCCTGCCAGCCGCTGTCAGCCAGCGACACAGCTGACATACAGTGCTGGTGGAAATCTGGCGGTCGTCTTGCTTTGATGGCAAACGGCTTTTGTACCTCGAACCTCTGACCTGTCAGCAGGACTGCAGGGCAAGAAATACGCCTTTACTCGAACAAGCGAGACACCGGCCAAAGAGCTGTGCACGGCCACACGCGGCTGCCCGGGACCGACACCTTTTTCTGCTCAAACCAGGGCACAGCTCCCTCGGGAAGAGCCACGGGCAGCGCAGAACGTCCCTGCGCTCGCCCTGCGCCAGGTGCCCGGAGAACAGCCCCTTCCTCTGACTGCAGCGGGCAGCAGCCTGGTGCCATCCCGGCCCTTTGCCCCGAGGAAGCGGCTGCCTGGATCAGGAACACAGCTCCCAGCAGCAAGACCACCATGTTAATATCAGCATTTCAAAGGCGTCTGGAATTCCTGAATTCCTCAAACACAACTGTCAATAGCCCCAGGGCCCATGACAGCACCCAGTCATAGATGAGCATCACACAGTACAGCAAAACCAGAGTCTTAACCCAGCTCTCAGGGACCGTGAGCAGCAGCGTGGGAAATACCTAATGCAAGGGAGGTGATGAAACCTTAAGGAGCCAAGAAATCCACATTACTACCTGTTACTGTTGTGGTTTGAACGCAGCCGGCAGCCCCGTGGCCAGCTGTTCGCTTCCCCCCTCCCTGGTGAAATAGGGGAGGGACAACAAGAAGAAATTAGCAGGTTGAATAAATAAAACAAAAATTGTGGGAGGTTTCTTATTTTCATTTCTATTTGTGTTTGTACAGCTTTAATTTATTTTCCTCCTAAACCTGTAATGATTACAAGTTGTCCTTTAAATTTCTTGTGACACCAACACATTAAGGAGGTCTCCACTCCAGTTTCAGTCAAGGTATTTACAGTTTACAGGGACTGCTTGTTCCCCAAAAAAAAAAACGTTTTAAGCCTCACATGGGGTCATCGGTCCTTCTGCACCCACTGCCTGGAGCTTGACCATTAATTTATTTGTACTGATCATAATATTGATTCACTTCCTTTGCCTCGTGCAAAGGGTACAACTCAGAAAACGGTGCCTAATGGTCTTTCAGCCCTGGAAATGGTGATCCACTTATGGGGGGTGACAACCTTCCGTGGGCAGATGGAGGGTCTCACTGGGGTTCAAGAAGGGCTGCCGTAGGCTGAGTTGTCGCTGGATGCTTAGTTTTAGAACTCTGCCCTCTCCTGCTGGGTTTGTTCGGCCCTCTCTGTGTGTATATTCACCACAGCTCATTAGTTGGAACACCGTCAATTTTTTTTCATGAGACATAGCGTCTTTTAGCAAAGCCATAAACATTTCCTTACGAGAAATCCTATTTTCACTGTCTTTAGGGCTGTCTTGAGTATCTCCATTCCCTGCACTCCTTTGGGGGTCCCATGCCCCAAGGTCACGCGGCTGCTGGGTTTTTCTATCACATCACAAAGGGGATTTCCTGTCTCAGCAATCAAAGGAGTCGTGATAACATTTTGACAGCAGCGCCGTGTCTCACACACTCACACGCACTCTCAGATTAAACAGATCGATCCTTTATTACCACACAAGGAGCTCCCTTACACCATGTACACAAACGACACAATTACACTTATAACCACAAGTACCACGGGGACAATGATAACAACCGACCAATCTCAATTTAACACCATACGTACGATATACAAGTTCCAAGTCTGAGAGTCAATATCGTTGCCAGTGGTCAAAGTACACGATGAATCCGGCCCCTTTTTTTCCCATACTTGTGTTGGAGGAGGCCGGCGGCGCCGAGGAGATGGGGACAGAGAACAAGAGGCAAAACAACCAAGTCCTCCTCGCTGCCGCCACCGCCGCCCTCCTCGGCCTCGTCGTCAGCCTCGCCGTCCTCCTCAAACGTGGTGGGAGGCCAGAGGTCAGTAGAGGCCACAGAAATTGGAGGGCAGAGGGCAAATCTAGGCAGAAAAGCACAGATGTCAAAAATGAGTGTGAGGTGTGATGGGCGTGTGAGTGTGAAAAGGGCTGGAAGCCAAAAAGGGGTGGGAGGACGTGGGGGAAGTAGAGATGGAGAAATCACTAGAAAAGGAATGAGGAGTCCTGCAGGGACGGGGCGGAAGAAAAACGGGGTCAGGGAGTGAGACCGAGGGAGAGAGATAATGATGAGTGGGGAGGAGAAAGAACAGAGAGAGAGAAATGAGATGTGGGGGGAAAGGGAGGTGTGAGGGAGGGAGAGCAAGAGACTGTGAACGTGGCAGAGGGATTGGAGAGGATGAGAAAGGGAGAGGGAACGGGACAGAGAGAGGGAGAAAGAAAAGGCCGTGATGGGCTGCAGGGTGAAGGGGAAGGGCCACGGAGCAGCACAGAGTGTGTAATGGCAATCACGGGACAGGGAGCTGGGCACGGGGTGACAGCGCAAAACAACGCGACAGAGTGGTGTGGGGCTCTAGAGGCAAAGTGTTCGGAGAGGATGGAGGACAGAGAGAAGAAGAGAGAAGGCACAGAGAGCGAGGCAGTGATGGAGAAAGAAACAGCCGCCACTGAGAGATGAGGAGAGGGACAGGAGCGAGGCAGGGAGGTGGAGAAAGAACGGCAAGAGCCAGCGATGGGAAAGAGGCCAGAGGGATCGGGAAAGAGAGGAGGCAGCCAGAGGGATGGAGAAGGCAGGGGAGGGACAGGGAGCCAGAGAGCAGGAGACGACTGCGGAAGGGAGAGGGACAGGGAGCAGGATGCTGGTCTGGAAGCAACAGAGGGAATGACAGAGAGGTGGGACACGAGAGGAGACGGGGACAGAGAACAAGAGGCGAAGCCGTCAAGAGTCGGGACAGGGAGCAGCGCAAAGCCTCGTTTTTCTGCACCAGGCTCTCAATTTTAGGGCCAAACTGCCTTTTTCGGGTGAAAAGCCTCATTTTTCTGTACCATGCTCCTATTTTAGGGCTAAAACTGCATTTTTGGGTGAAAAGACTCCTTTATCTGAACCAAGATCATAACTTTAGGGCACAAACCGCCTTTTTCACATGAAAAGCCTCATTTTACTTCACCAGACTCTCAATATTAAGACCAAACCAGCCCTTTACAGCTGAAAAGCCTTATTTTCTACACCAAGCTTGCAATTTTAGCGTCAAACCCTCCTTTTTTGGGTGAGATGCCTCATTTAACTGAATCAAGCTCTCAATTTTAGGGCACAAACCCCCTTTTTTGGGTGAAAAGCCCCATTTTTCTGCACCATGCTCCAATTTTTGGGTCAAAACCACATTTTCGGTTAAAACGCCTCATATTTCTGCAACAAGCTCTCAATTTTAGGGCCAAGCACACCTCTTTCTGGTGAAAACCCTGATTTTTCTGAACCAAGCTCTCAATTTCAGGGCCAAACCCTCATTTTTGGGAGAAAAGCCTCATTTTCCTGGACCAAGCTCTCAATTTTAGGGACAAGCTCTCAATTTTCGGGTGAAAAGCCTCATTTTTCTTCACCAATATCTCAATTTTAGGGCACAAACCCCCATTTTACGTCTCAAAGATTAATTTTTGGCATCCAAAGTTTTGATTCTACAGGTAACAACCTCCCTTTTATGCAGCAGTGCCTCGTTTCCAGGGCCCTACCTCTCCTTTTTTACAGCACAAACCCTATCATGGAGGCCAAACCCGCGTTTTTGGGGTGAAAAACCTCATTTTTCTGAGCCAAGCTCTCAATTTTAGGGCAGAAACCGCCTTTTTCAGATGTAAAGCCTCATTTTTCTGCAACAAGATCTCAATTTAGGGCACAAAATGCATTTTTCGGGTGAAAAAGCCTCATTTTTCTGCAAAAAGCTCTCAATTTTAGCACCAAACCCACCTTTTTCACCTGAAAAGCCTCATTTTTCTGCACCAATATTTCAATTTTATGGACAAGCTCTCCTTTTTCAGGTGAAAAGCCTCATTTTTCTGCACCAATATTGCAATTTTAGGGCCAAACCTGCCTTTTTCAGATGAAAAGCCTCATTTTTCTGAACCAAGCTCTCAATTTTAGGGCAGAAACCGCCTTTTTCTGCTGAAAAGCCTCATTTTTCTGCACCAAGCTCTGAATTTTAGGGACAAGCTCTCAATTTTCGGGTGAAAAGCCTCATTTTTCTTCACCAATATCTCAATTTTAGGGCACAAACCTCCTTTTTCAGATTAAAAGCCTCATTTTCCTGCAACAAGCTCTCAATTTTAGGGCACAAACACGCCTTTTTTGGGTAAAAAAGCCTCATTTTCCTACAACAAGCTCGCAATTTTAGGGCACAAACTGCCTTTTTCACCAGAAAAGCCTCATTTTTTTGCACCAATATTTGAATTTTAGGGCCAAACCCACCTTTTTCAGATGAAAACGCTCATTTTTCTGAGCCAAGCTCTCAATTTTAGGGCACAAACCGCCTTTTTCAGATGTAAAGCCTCATTTTTCTGCACCAAGCTCCCAATTTAGGGCACAAAATGCATTTTTCGGGTGAAAAAGCCTCATTTTTTCTGCACAAAGCTCTCCATTTTAGCACCAAACCCACCTTTTTCACCTGAAAAGCCTCATTTTTCTGCACCAATATTTCAATTTTAGGGACAAGCTCTCCTTTTTCAGATGTAAAGCCTCATTTTTCTGCACCAAGCTCTCAATTTTATGGCACAAACCACCTTTTTTGGGTGAAAAGCCTCAATTTTTGGCACCAAGCTCTCCATTTTAGGGCACAAACCACCTTTTTCATGTGAAAAGCCTCATTTTTCTGCACCAAGCTCTCAGTTTTAGGGCACAAACTGCCTTTTTCGGGTGAAAAACTGTCGGAGGAGGCAGCAGGTCTGCCTCTAGTCTAATTGAAGAATAATTTAACCTTGACGAGATTCCAGTGTATCCATGAGAAGCCGGAAAGCCCCGAGAAGTGCCATGGAAACAGGATTAGAGAACTAAGATAAGAAGAATTGTCCTGACCATTCAGCCGAGAAACTAACACCCAATCGTGAACTGTTAGTTACTAAAGTAAACCAATCCTGTATGAACACCTACTTTGAAGGAGGTTATAAAAAGGCTTGTTAGAACAATAAAGTTGCCTTTGTAGCCATTTTAGCCATTTTGGTCATTTTACACAATCTGATGTTTGTCGTGTCCATCTCTACTGCGAAAAGAAACCTCATTTTTCTGAACCAACCTCTCAATTTTAGGGCCAAACCCACCTTTTTCAGGTGGAAAAGCCTCATTTTTCTGAGCCAAGCTCTCAATTTTAAGGCACAAACCCAATTTTTGGTGAGAAGACTCATTTTTCTGAACTGAGCTCTCAATTTTAGGGCCAAACTTGCCTTTTTCATGTGAAAAACCTCATTTTTCTGCAGCAAGCTCTCAATTTTAGGGCACAAACCGCCTTTTTCGGGTGAAAAGCCTCGTTTTTCTGCACCAAGCTCTCAATTTTAGGACCAAGCCCACCTTTTTCAGGTGAAAAGCCTTAGTTTTCTGAACCAAGCTCTCAATTTTAGGGCACAAAACCTCATTTTCAGGCAAAAACCTCAATCTTCTGAACCAAGATCTCAATTTTAGGACCAAACCCACCTTTTTCAGGTGAAAAACCTCTTTTTTCTGCACCAAGCTCTCAATTTTAGGGCACAAACCGCCTTTTTCGGGTGAAAAGCCTCATTTTTCTGCACCAAGCTCTCAATTTTAGGTCCAAACACGTTTTTTTGGGGGTGAAAAGCCTCAATTTTCTACTCCAAGCCCTATACTTGTGTGTACAAACCATCATTTTTGTGTTCAAGGCTTCTTTTTTCATGTAGAAAGCCTCAATTTTAGTGCACAAACCCCCATTTTACATCTCAAAGATTAATTTTTAGCATCCAAAGTTTTGATTCTACAGGTAACAGCCTCCCTTTTATGCTCCAGTCCCTCATTTCCAGGCCTCTAAGTCTCCTTTTTCACGGTAGAACTTCTATTTTGGGATTGAAACCCAATTTTTTCTGGTGCATAGCCTTATTTTTCTGCTCCAAGCCCTATATTTTTGGGTACAAACCCTCATTTTTGTCCTTGAGGTATCATTTTTTCTGTAGAACCCTCACTTGTATGTCACACCTCTAAGCCAGACGGAGCAGGCGCTGTGCGGTCACTCCCGGCTGCGCGATGCCGTGGATGGCGGCTGCACCCACAGGAGGATGCGAGTGTGCCTGAGGCTCCTCAAGCGCCAAGGCCCAGACCAACATCCCCCATCACAGGACTAAGGAACACGCATGAACATACAGCAGCCTCCTGCAGAACTCTCCCCGCTCAGCCCAGACCTGCTTTGCCAGGGCACGGACCTCACAAGAAGCATCACTCACCATCTCGAGTTTCTGGCCACAAGGTGCCCACAAGAACAATATGAAAACTCTTGCTGACTTACAGGCTTCCCTCCTGCTCCCTCACCATCTGGCTGTGACCTGCTCAGCTCCCACCAACACTGGCTCCTCAAGGTCACGCCATGGAGGCAGATGGAATGCACTTGCCAGTTTAATGCTGCACAGCGCAACACTCTCAGATCAGACAACACCAAACATCTGCCCCCAGACTTAACAAAGCCTGAAGAGCCCTCTCGCCAACCCTGACATCACACCCCCTCTGCTGGCCCCACCCCACCCACTGCTTTGGCCCCCAGACTTATCTTTCAGAGAGCACGGCCCAGAATCCATCCTCACCAGGAGCACATCATCTAGCTGGGGTTTCCCTGCAGTCACCAGGTTCCAACCCTGACACAGACCAACACCACAAGTGACTGGACCACAAGACACGAAAAGACCACGAGCAAGAAGAATGACCACCATAGGGAAGGTGCCTCCAGCAGAGAAGCCCTACGGCACCACGATGGCACAGATGCATTGGAGCAGCCCCAAAAGACCTAGGTGAAGACCTCAGGGTCCATGAGGAAGAATCCATGGCTGAGAAGAGCCAAACACTGTGGCCCGAGACAAAAACAGATGGGAGCAACCAGGATGAGGCACGTGCGAGAAGCCTCACTGCAAGAGCTAAGAATGTAAGGATGCAGGGAAGAACTCCCAGAAAAGCTCTTTGCAGAAATGGACCGCCCAGGGTCAGAGAGGTTAACGCAGCCTGGAACAACGCTGCCAAAGCAGACTGATCTCCTGAAACTTCCGAGACCTATCCATGCTTCACCCTTGTAACGCAATAAAAGAAGCGCCCGACCGCCATTGTGCGATGACTACGGGCACACCTGACCCCAGGAATGGCACCCGAGGCACACGCTGTGCTACTTGAACACAAAGAGCAACAGGGACATCGAGGCCCGAGGAAGCTCCAGGACACAGAGAACACAAACCACACAACACCACAGCCATAGGCTGGAAGTGCCCTGCCCAGCACCGGGCAGTCGCATGCAGAAGGGTACCCTGCTCCCTTTCCTGGCCCAAAGGACACTGCTCCTGGACAGGCCTCTCCCCTACGCTGACTGGAGAACCCCTCCCTGCAATTCCCAACCTTGGGCTCCCCCCAGAGCCCTCTCTCAAACACCAGTCCCTCGACTGAGCTGGGGGTCTGAAGCCATCTTCCACAAAAACCGCACCGGCTAAACAGGATTCTCCTCCAGACGCCAGGTTCCTCTTCATCAGCTGCACAACAACAGCACGAGCCATCAGCATGTGTCAGCCGACACAGCCCCTTCCACAACACCCACCTCAACAGTGTCATACTCTCCACTCACCTGCTCCGCACCAGTTCCCCTGTTGGGTGTCTCAGCCATCAGCACTTGTGGCACCTGTGACATCAAAAGGCAGAACATCCTAGTTGTGCTTGTGTGAAAACACCAGGCCCGTGCTCCTCCTCCTCCCCACTACCCCAGCTCACTTCAAACACTCATCCTATTCCAAAAGTGCCTACACAGCACCTGCAAAACAACACGGTGCTCTGCGGGCAGTTAGGAAAAGCCACGAGCCATCCCCTCCCCTGAAAAGCGCTGTGCCCTACATCCCTGCCACATTCTGGGGAAGTGCCAAAACTCCATATGCAGATGCGTACGAGATGCTCATTCTAACCCCTGCTACATCATCTCACCTCCAGTCCTATTTAGACAGATGGTACCAACAACTTACAATGTATACGGCAAAACTAGAGGAAAAAAAACAACAAGGTCCCATCTTCAGTAAAATCAGAAAAGCCAGGAAAACGCAACACAGGTGCTATTAAGCCATCTTGAACACACACACACACACCCCCAGCCATGGCTTGACACAAAATTACTCACCTGAAAATAAACCCCTACATGCCAGCGCAGCTCCTATTCCATACGCCGCTGAACCTTGACGGGTCCTGACATTCTCCCCGCAGGTACCTCTGTTGCTGTGAATATCCAAACACTCCTGCCCAAAGAGCTTCCACAGCTCCAAAGCTGCCACCTACTCAAGGACCTCTGGAGTACTGACCTCAGAGAAGCCCAGAAGCAGAAGGAGCTTCCTGAGCAGAGCCTGGGGCTCATATACCCCGGGCCCCACCCACCACCCTGACCACAATCACCTGGGGTAGGGGAGGGGCGAATCCCCAGAGGCATCCAGGGGAGCAGCAGCAAGTTTTCTCCTCTGCCTTAAGGTTACAGCATGCAAAAGGCTGAATAAAGAAAGCGACCCTTCCTGGAAACGACAACATCTGTTCTTTCACTACTTCTATTGATTCAGTGATGGGACCGGGTAGGGAATTAAACTGAGCTTTTCTGGGGGATAGATAGAAAAAGAGAGGTATCATACTAAGCTACGTAGGAAAGTCGTTGGCTTTCTCCAGGGTAGAGAAGTTAATACACATGAGCTCATCACGCAAGCGTACTAAGACGGAAAAGTTCAAAATTCAGGTTCCCCAAGTCTTTCGGTATCTGCATCCATCTGAAGCCAGTTCCATCACAGTTGACAAAAAGACCGCTTGCCTTCTAGCCCTAGGCCAGGGATTTCACTGGTTGTGAATTGCTCTCGTTAATTGGTTTGGTGAATCGCTCCTGCCCTTCCCATCAAGCTTATTATGCGAAAACAACATTCCTTCCCTTACACTCTCAGATAAACAACCAACCACCAAAAATAAAAAATTAATTATTAACACAGTTAACTAGCTCTCTGTAAATTACAGGTTCAAATGTCTGTGAGAGGAGAACAGAACAACTTTCTAGGGTTTAACAGCAACCCAAAACGCTCTATCACTCACCTCACAAGGGAGGGCTCTCAACCTCGAGGACCTGCTCAGGGCAGCGTCTCAACCCAAGGCCCCACAAGGAGTTTCCTTGGGCAGTGTCCTGACCCAAGGGGAGAGTCCTCAACCGCAGCTGCTGCTCCAGGGGACGAGCTCAAAATGGCTCCCCCAGGGGACTCCATTTATACCCAGGCCACATCTGACCTGTAGCCCATAGCAGCTCCCATTGGCCAAAGGCCCCAGCGAGGCCCTGAGAGCAAAGGCAGCCAGGAGCTGCTGCCCTTCAGCAGCCAAGAAGCTCTGCTCTCATTGGGCGGGTGCACCTGCCACATGCAGAAACACAGGGACTGTTGGCAGGACCTTTCCCTGCACCTTTAGGTGCACAGGGAGTGGAAGTAATTGCCCTTGCAGAAGTTGATAAATATGCAATTGGGACAAGAGTTAACACTTATATGGACTCTAAATATGCCTTCGGTATCTGTCATGCAACTGGGACTTTATGGAAAGAAAGGGGTTTCTCACCATCAGCAGGGAAAACTATGGCTCGTGGAAAGCAGATGGAAGAATGGTTAGAGGTGATACAGCCACCCTCTGAAATTCCTGCACATACTCAGAGACAAGATATGATTTCGAAAGGAAATTCTTTAGCTGGCCAAACAGCCAGAGCCACAGCACAACAGGTTGTGTCCATCATGGCATTGTCACAGCGCGAGGTGATATCTGAACTCCCAGATATGAGTAAGTGATATGAAGACCTCCCTGATGAAGAACAAGAGCAGTAGATCCGACTTGGAGCCCAATGATGAGGAGGACGACGGATGCTTAATAATAAGCCTTTTCTTCCAAAAAGGTGTTTATTACCAATTACGCAATGGTGTCATGAAAAAACTGATGGGGGGGCCAGAGAGCTTAGCGCTCCGGATTCAAAGACTTCGGCCTGCCCCGGGAATTTATGTAGCGGCCAAAAGAATCTGTGAAGGATCTAAACTTTGTAGACAATAAGCTTCTGTATGAATTAAGACTCCCAGCGGAAAAAGACCTCCAGCCACTTTTCCTTTTCAAAAACTCCAAATTTATTATGTTGAAATGCCAAAACCAATGGGGTACTCTTACACAGTAGTGATAGTTGGTCAGTGAACAGGATGGGTGGAAGCTTTTCTTATCAGAAAACATAATTCAAAAGCAGTAATAAAAATTTTACTGAAGGAAATAATTCCAAGATACGGAGTGCCTGAAGTTATTCATTCTGATTGAGGAAGCCATTTCACAGCTGCAATTTTAATTCAAATTTATAATTCTTTAAGAATTTTTAGTCAATTTCATACTCCACATCACCCCGAATCATCTGGCCAAGTAGAATGAAGGAACAGAACCTTAAAATGAGTTAAGGTTTGTAAACAGACTGGCCTAAAGTGACCCAATGCTTTAAATTTAGTTTTACAGGATATAAAGAATACCACACGACAGCTGATCAGGGTTTCCCCAGCTAAAATTTTATTTGGAAGAATACTTGTTGTGCCAGGTATGTGTTTGCCAGCAAAAGCAAGTCTTTCGGATGGAGATGAACAGGTTACACAATATCTTCTATATACACAATATTCTTTTATATTTTAATTTTTTTCAAATGCACAGTCATGCTTATTGGTATCAGGGGGTTACCCCTGAGATTCAGGTTCACGACATCCAACCAGGAGATAAAGTTTATATTAAGAATTTTAAAAGGAAAAACATATTTGAACCAAAATGGGAAGGGCCTTATACTGTTTTGTTAACTTCTTTTTATGTTATTAAAGTATCTGGAAAAGAGACTCGGATCCATCATTCTCATGCCCACAAAGAACCAGAAGCGTCATGGACTGTTATAATTATCCTTGTCTGTACTTCGCTGTGTCTTTTCCTGGGGCGACACACTGTGGACAAAGATTGCATTGTGCTACCGGGATGCCAATGCCGATCGAACTGGTGGTGTAGAGTGGGTGTTGTGAGCTTACGGGTCAAATTACAGGTCACCAGACAGAGGTTGGCCGGATCATTTTTCTGTCGAGCTATCCGAAGACCAAGCAGAGAGACCCTATCTATCTAATAATTTTCTCGAATTCTGCGCGAATGTTAGACGTAGACTTGTGGATCCGTGGAAGACGTGGACCAAGGGCTATGGCAAGTCTAAACGGTTGGGCTGTTCAGGCCTTGTTTTTGCATATCACATTCAGATACAGGAACTAACACGGGGAGTTGGGACGTGGTGCCATGGTCATCAGATGTGGGGGATTTTATGATAATGGGTATCGGTGCTGTCATGGATTCAAATCATTCAAATTTAGGATCGTGCTTCATAATGTGATGTGGGGACCACAGTTAGATTCCTCTTGTTGGACTAATGAGTTTAGGCATGCCTTAGGTCATGTAAATCATCCAGACTATTGTTCAAGTTTATATCGAAATATGCTCTTATTTAATACTTTGAAGTGATCTATTCAGAAACCTGAGAATGTTAACCAAGTCAGTCAAATGAATGTGGAAAGAAAATATGCATGTGTCTTTAAGAAGATCTTTTACCAGCCATCTGAATCTAAGTGAATATTGGATTTGTGTAGCCTTACCTAAAACTGTGAAGCAAGGGTTTCGATCAGTAGGAATTCCAAATCCTAAAAATACAAATTGGAAGAAATATTGGTGTAATGCCACTTTCTCTGAGACTCATGAGGAACAAATTTGGGAAATAGGTTTATCTGACTCAGGAGATTATTCACAGGCCCGTTGCCTGCAGAGATGTTATCCCCAAGTGCTGATAATCAGCGTTTATGTAAAAATCATTCTTTTGTAGGAAACTAGACTCAGTGTCAAAATACTACTTCTATTACTACAGGATTGCGTTTAAGTTGGTGAGCACCTGAAGATCTGGGAATATTCTGGTTATGTGGAAACAAGGCCACTAGACCCTTACCACTGGATGGAGGAGGTATTTGTACTTTAGGAGTGATGTCCACTGACTGAGAAACTCATCCAGAAACTATTGCAGGTCCAACATGGCACAGAACCTTTGTAATTCAGACTTGAAGAACAAACAATCCCCTAATTGAAAGACCAGCTGGGTTTCATTCTTTTATTAGATGGCCTATCCCCTCCTAATGAATTGGGAAAAGCGATTTTAAATGCTTCTGGGGAGAGGGGAAATTCGCAAACTCTACTGCTCGTGGACTGCTTACCCTGCAAAAGGAGGTGGCCGGGCTTTCAACAATGACTATTCAAAACAGAATGGCACTGGACATGCTTTTAGCTTCCCAAGGAGGAGTTTGCACCATTTTAAATGTCGGCTGTTGTGTGTACACAGCCCGATCTGGAGAATTAATAACCCACGTCCATAAAATCTAAGAAGTAAATTCAACTGTGCAACAAATTCAGAAAGTTGTGATACTCTTGGGGATGTACTGACACTTTTTCTTGGTTGACATCCTGGTTTCCGAACCAGGTTGTTATTGTTTTAACAACTATAGTCATAATAGTCTGTGTGGCCATTTTATCTCAATGTTATGTCAGCTGTTGTTCTTCTATAGTGCAGAAAATAGGAAGAGAGATGTAGAGTTATAAATAAGAAGGATCGCAGGAATGTGATAAAAAAACAGAAGGAGGGAATTTGTAAAATGAACAAGCTTTTAGAAGACTTTTATTAGGATATTTTTAATAGCAGGAATAATTGATAAATAGATATTGTCTTGTAGGTTTAATTAATAGGATACAGGTGCTCTAAGAATACTGACAGTTCAGTGCAAATACTGCTCATGTGTCCCCTGTACAGCCCCTCCTCATGGTGGGCTTAAAAGCCAGTCAAGCTGAATTAACAAAAATCAATCTTAGGTGTTAAGTTTTAGACATAACAGAAGATAAGAAATAAGTGATTAGCTTGGAGTAAGCAATTTAGAAAGGCTAGGCAATTAAAAATTAGACATAGACTAAGTATATAGCGGGCAGGGGTCCCATCCCCTGCTCGACACTGACCCCCTCCCTCTGCTCATCCCTGAGGCTTTCCAGGACCCAGGCTCCATCTTGGGGGTCTCAGCTCCCCCCAGACGCAGTCAGGCCCAGTGGCCTCAGGTGCATCCCTATGTCCCCCACGGCCCCCACACAAGCCCCCTCCCCAGTCCTGCACACCACCAGGCCCTCCCTGATCCCCCTCAGTCCTCCTCAGTCTCTTCCTCCTTCCTCCCAGTCCCCCCTGAGCTCCCCTCCAGTCCCTCCTGGTTTCCTCTGGCCCCCCAATCCCTCCCAGTCCCCCCCAATCCCTCCCTGGTCCCTCTCCAGTTCCCCCCATTCCCTCCTGGTCCCCTATGAACTCTCCCAGGTCCCCCCAAGGTCTTCCCCATCCCTCCCAATGTCCCCCCCAGTCTTTTGCCAGTCCCTTCTGGTCCATCTCAAGCTCTTCCAGGACTTCCCCAGTCCCCCTGATCCCTCCCAGTCCCTCCCAGTCTCCCTCGAGCCCTTCCTTGTCCCACCTGAGCTCTTCCACATCCACCCCCAGTACCCCCTGAGCCCTTCCTGGTCCCTCCTTGTTCCCCCTGTTCCTCCTCAGTCCTCTCTGAGCCATTCCCAGTCCCCCCAGTCCCTCCTCAGTCCTCTCTGAGCCCTTTCCAGTCCCCCATGCACCCCCCCCCCAGTCCCTCCCAGTTCCCCCCCTCCTTCCATCTAGTGCCAGATGTGGGGGCTGCTCCCGCAGGTTTATTGAAGACAGGAGCAGGGCCCTGAGCACTGGAGCATCCCAGGGGACCACCACTGCCCGGGGAAGGTGGGGGCTGGGGGTGGTCCTCAGCGGCCGGAGAAATCCCCACCTGCAGGAGAGGGCGTGAGGAGAGCTCAGGATCCTGCATCCTGGGGGGCTGCCCCCACCCTGACCCCTCCCTCAACTGCTCCCTCTGACAGATGCCACGTTGGTAACACCATGGGGTCAAGATGATGCACCTGGGGGGGGGGTTACCCTCACCCTGACCACCTCCCACCCACTCCTGTGGCAGCTGCCACACCAGCAGCACCATGGGGTCAAGATGCTGCACCCAGGGGCGGGTTGCCCCCTCCTGACCCCCCAACCACTCGCATGGCAGCTGCCACGCTGACAACACCACGGGGTCACGATGCTGCACCCAGCAGGGGGAGGTTTCCCCCATCCTGACCCCCCACCGGCTCATGTGGCAGCTGCCACATTGGCCACACCACGGGGTCGAGATGCTTCACCCTGGGGGAACTGGCCTCCCCCCGGTCCCCCCTGCTCACCCTGGCAGCGGCTGCACTGGCAGCTCTGGATGACAGGCAGCACCGCGGGCTGGGCTGGGCCGGTGGGACAGGGCAGGTGCAGGACGCGCACGGGGCTGGCAGGGTCCAGGCGGTAGCTGCAGCACTCGCACACGCTCTGCAGAAACGGCTCCTGCCCGAGGGGTGCGTGAGTACCGGGAGAGGGCAAAACTGGGGAGACACCCACCCATCCCCAGCCTCTGCTGCCCCCCAGCCCTGCAGCAGAGCCCAGCCGGTGCCTACTGACCTCAGCGGTGACGGTGGTGCGGGAGCGGCAGCGCCCAGTGCAGTAGCTGACCTCGACGGCAGGCAGGGCGCAGGGCCCCTTGGCGATGGTCCGCAGCTCGGTGATGCGGCGGCACGTGGAGGGCGGCTCCTCTGTGGGGAGGGGACACGGCGATGGTGCCACCCCGCCCCAACAGCTCCACCCCGGCAGCACGGGGGGCCAGGTCCCAGTGGGTGCCTGGCTGTGGTGTGGGGCACATGGACCTTACCTGGCCACTCCTCCCGACACACAGGGCAGCAGCTGCCCGGCTCCCGCACCTTCACTGCGCCCTGCGAGACAGCAGCCTCAGACCCCTGCCCCATGCACACACCCCCTGTCCAAGTTGGCCCCTTCCCCACAAGTGACCCCAGCCCACCAGTGCCCCCTCCCCATGGGCACCACCTGCCCATGAATGCCACCTGCCCACAAGTGTCCCATCCCCACACGTGCCCCTTCCCTTGCGTGGCCCCTCCCCACATGTCCCCCCTTCCCACCTGTGCCCCCCCACACACACACACACCTCGGGGCAGGCGAGTGGGGGGCAGCCGGTGGCGCAGGCAGCCTGCCCGTTGACACAGCGGCAGGTCTCACACTCCTCCTGCCACTCGCTGCCAGCCTGGCCAGGGGGGACACACAGACCTCAGCCCGGCCAGGGGGTGCAACAGGGGCACCCCCCAGCACAATGGGCCCCAACCCCACTCACCTGGAGCAGCCGCCCCCGGTGCTGGCACTCGCAGAGGGCGGCCGGCACACAGTGGCCAGTGCTGTTGCGGTAGTGGCTGGGCTGGCAGGTGCAGCCGAGGGCCAGGGGCTCACTGCAGTTGCCCGGTGGGTTACCAGAGATGTCCTGGCAGCTCCGCTCACAGCCAGCCGGTGCATCAGGGCCCCGCCAGCGCTCGCCCGCAGGACAGGCTGCGTGTGGCACAGGGCCTGGCACTGGCACCAGCACCGGCACTGTGGCACAGGACACGGGGCGCTGCCTTGGCCTGGGGCTGGCACGCCGCGGGTGACAGATTTGTGCCCTCCCTTGCCACCTCCCGGGCTCAAGGGGCTGTGGGGGACTCACAGCAGTTGGGCAGGCTGCAGGGGGTCCGGCGGGTGGGAGACCCTTGGCACTCTGCCCCCTCGTAGCGGCGCTGCTGGAGCGGGTGCCGGCGGGAGAGACGCTCGCCCGTCCCACATGTCACCGAGCAGGGGGACCAGGGCGACCACGGGGACCACAGGCAGTCCACTGCGGGGCGGGAGGGCGGGGCAAGATGTGGTGGCTGTGGCATGGGGACTGTGGCACGGGGACAGGGATGGGCACAGGGAAGGGGATGGGGACAGTGGGGTCTCACCATCACAGTCCTCCTGGGAGCAGTTGAAGGCACCACGGATGCAGACGCTGTGGACAGATGAGGGGGGGGATCAGCACCCACCTGGCTCAGCCAGGGGTGACCCACGCTGGGGTGAGAGTGGGGTGACACTGGGGGTCGCGGCACCCACCAGGTGTTGCAGCGGTATTGGAGGCGGCTGCCTGGGGCATGGTCCTGCTCCTGCTCCCCCCTTGAGAGATTGTGGGCCCCGGGCAGGGTGGGGGGCAGCTGGCAGCGGCACAGCTCCGGGGGGACACAGGCCCCATCCTGCAGTACCTGGGGGGGCACCCGGCAGTCACCAGGGACACCCCCCCCAACCACCCCGGCCCGCCTGGCCCTGACCGGCAGGTTCCCCGTGGTGGGGGGGTGCCAGGGGGACCCCGGGGGTTGTGGGGAGGGCCTGGGGGGGGCACAGCCATACCTGGCCAGGGGGACAGGCGCAGCCGGGCTGGCAACGCTCCAGCACACACCGTGCTACCGGGCGGAGGTGGGTGCAGGCATGGGGACAGGCATTGGCGCAGTCCCCGTACACTTGCCCATTGGGGCACTCTGCGGGCAAGGAGGGGGTGTCTGTGGCATGGAGTCCCCCCTCCCAACCCCGGCCGAGCACCCTGTGGCTCAGCTGGCAAAGCCGCAGCTCCCTGGGACCACAAAGGCCACCAACCCCACACCCGGAGGTCAGCTGGTGCCCCCCGTACCCGGAGAACAGTTGTGGGCATTGCAGACGCGGAGCAGCAGCAGTGGCAGGAGGGGACACGACTGTCCCCAGCCCTCCGGCCCCGGCAGCAGCTCCCGGCGCCGCTCCGAGCTGCCCCCACCGCAGCTGGCGCTGCAGGGGCTCCACGGGGACCAGGGGCCCAGTTGGCAGCTGCCTGTGGGGGAGTGGCCTCAGCACCATCCTGCCATCTCGCTATCTACCGTCCCACCATCCACTATCCCACCACCCACCACCCACCATCCACCAGCCATCCCACCATCAACCATCCACCACCCACCATCCACCATCCACCATCCACCATCCCACCATTAACCATCAACCACCCACCATCCACCATCCCACCATCCACCGTCAACCATCCACCACCCACCATCCACCATCCACCATCCCACCACCCACCACCCACCATCCCACCGCAGTGTCACCCACCAGGGCAGGGCTGTAGGTTGCACTCAGCCATCTCCTCCATGCCACCAGCACCACAGGGCCCCCCGTCGGTGCTCCCCTGGCAGCTGCGGTGCCGGGAGGTGTTGCCACCACCGCAGCTGCGGGAGCAGGGCCCCCATGACGACCAGGGCCCATAGGTGGGACAGGCCGTCACCGGGCAGGTGAAGGTCCCATTGCTGCAGGTGCTGCACCAGGAGTGGCACCAGTATCAGCACCGGCACTGGCACCGCGCCCAGGGCTCGGCCCTGCAGCCCCCGCCACGGCACTCACCAGTTGTGGCACTCCAGCTGTGCCGCCTGCCCCGGCCCAAGCTCCTGGCTGCTGTTGCCATCGGGCAGCCCGCAGCGGCACTCGGCCACTGGCACGCACCCTCCATCCTGCAACAGCTGCCCTGGGGGGCACCGGCACCCTGTGGGGCCACCCATGGGTGCTGTGGGTGGTGCTGAGCCCCCACAGCCTGGAGGGGGGGGTTACCCAGCGGGGATGCACAGGACGGGGTGTGGGCGCACCGGGGTGCCACGGGGTAGCTGGGGCCAGGGGCCAGAGGGGTGTCATGGCTGCTGGGGGGGGTGTGGGGCGGGCGTCTCTGCTAAGGGGCAGGGAGCTGTGCTATGGGGTGGGGGGCTGTGCTGTGGTATGGGGGGCTGTGCCATGGGGCAGGGGGCTATGCCATGAAGCAGAAGGCTGTGCTGTGGGGCAGGGGGTTGTTCCATGGGGCAGGGGTCTGTGCCATGGGGTGAAGGGCTTTGCTATGGGGCAGGGGGTCACGTACCAGGCATGCAGGGCCCCTGCAGACACTCGACATGGGGCCAGAGGTCGGCGCAGGCACGGGGGCAGCCGTTGGCACAGGCAGTGTCCAGGGCCCGGCCACGCTCCCCACAGGTCTCCCCTGGGGCACAGGGTTGGGCTTTGGGGTGCAGCAGGAGGGGCCACGGCGCCCACCTCGCTCCCCCAGTCCTGCAGCGTGGGGAATCCCAGCG
Source organism: Strix uralensis (assembly GCF_047716275.1). Taxonomy (NCBI): domain Eukaryota; kingdom Metazoa; phylum Chordata; class Aves; order Strigiformes; family Strigidae; genus Strix; species Strix uralensis. Next base: position 4,864,549 of record NC_133972.1, on the reverse strand, counting down.
GGGCTGGGGGGGTTACCTGGGCAGACGCTGGTGTTGCAGCTCTGGGTCTGGACGTGTGCGCCGTGGCAGTGCCGGGTGCCCGTCGGGTGCCGGGGCTGGCGGTGGCGCAGGCGGTAGCCCCCGCTGCAGGGGTCCCAGCAGGGGCCCCAGGGCCCCCAGGGGCCCCAGAGGCAGGGCTCTGTGGGACACAGGTGTGACACTGGGGGGGACACAACACAGCACCCCAAAACCACTGCTGGTGACCAGGACCCCCTTGGTCCTGCCCCAGGCCCTCCCAGCCGGTTTGAGGGTGTCAGGGCCTCCACATTGGCCTCTCAGGCTTTTGGGGGGCTGCAGGGTCCCGGCACCCACAGGGGACCTGTGCCCTCACCCAGGAGTGGGTGCCCCAGGGTGGGGGTGTGGGGGGAACTCACCAGCACAGGGGATGTCCTGGCACTGGGGGCCCTCGGGAGTGCAGGTGCTGGGGACACACACACAGAAGGCGGGTGGGTCTGGGGGTGCAGCTGGGCCTGTGGCCCCCCCAGATCCCCGGCACTGACCATCTCTGGCACTCGCCCTGCAGCCAGCTCTCGCCCAGGTGCCTCTGGGTGCCAGCCTGCGGGCAGAGCGGGGGGCAGGGCCCCCGCCCGCACCCCCGGCTCTCCTCCTGCGGCTCCCCGCACTCGCCAGCCTCCTCGGTTGGGGTGGGGATCCTGGGGACAGGGACACGGGGGTCACCCACCTCACGGCGGGGGGGCTGCGGGAGCAGGGCCTGGCTGGCACCCGTGGGTTCACAGCAGCTCCCAGTCCCCAGCCCGTCCCTGAGTGCCATCTGTGTCCCCTGGCTGCTGTGTCCATGGGTGCCATATGTCCCCCCAGGTGTGATGTGTGTCCCCCGGGTGCCACATCCCTGGGTGCCATATATCCTGGGTGCCATGTCCCCCCCTGCAGCCGCTCCTTGGGTGCCATGTCCTCTGGGTGTCACGCATGTCCCTTGGGTGCCATGTCCCCTGGGTGCTGTGTCCTGCGTTCCTTGGGTGCTGTGTGTGTCCCTTGGGTGCTGTATCCCTCCTCCCAGCCCCCCCCAGATGCTGTGTCCCCTGGGTGCTGTGTCCCCCCCCCCAGGTGCCATATCCCCACCCGAGGTGCCTTGTCTGCTGCCCAGGTGACAAGTCCCCCTCCTTGGGGTGCAGTGCCCCCCCTAGGTGCCATGTCCCTCCCCAGGTGCCGTGTCACCTGAAGCGGGCCTGCTGCCCCCCCCCGCAGGTGACGCTGCAGGGGGTCCAGAGGCTCCAGCGGCTCCAGGGGCAGGGGGCGGGGGGGCAGCCGTGGGGGGAACACTGCAGCCGCCCTCCACTGCAGACGCAGATCTCACAGCCCCGGTGGTGGCGACTCCCCGGGACCCAGCTGTGACCCCCCCCGTCTGTGCACTCACAGTGGGCGGGGGGCACGCACCCCCTGTCCTGCTCCAGGGTCCCTGCGGGGGGACAGGGTGTGTTTGAGGATGGGGACACCCCCCCCCCAGCACCCTGCCAGGCTGGGGTCCCCTCTGGGGGGGTGACACACACACGGGGGGGGCACAGCGCGGCAGGACTCACCGTTGGGGCAGCGGCAGCCAGGCTGGCAGCCCCCCCCGTCCCCCCCACAGGCCAGGTCCAGCTGCAGGTCCCGGCAGTGCCGCGGGCAGTGGTTGGCACAGGCCACCAGCTCCATGCCGGGGGGGCAGCCCCCCCCTAGGGGCCGGCACTGTCAGCCCCCCATACCCCCTGTGATACCCCTTATCCCCCTGTATCATCCCGTATCTCCCCATATCCCCCATATTCCCTTACACCCCCCATGCCCCCCCGTATCCCCCCCATACCCCCATACCCCCTCGTGCCCTCCCATATGCCCCTGTATCCCCCTATACCACCCCATGCCCCCATACCCTTCCGTGCCCCCCACACCCCTCTGTGCCGCCACGCCCCCTCATAGGCCCCCGTACCCCCCCCCGTGCGCCCCATACACTCCCAGCTCCCACCATCCCCCCCATATCTCGACATACACCCCCGACCCCCCCCGTACCGCAGGGCTGGGGGTTGCAGAGCCGCAGGCGGTGCCGCTCGCCGGGACAGGGCCGCCCCCCATTTTTCGGGGGGGGCCGGGTGCAGGAGCGGCTGCGGAGGGAGCGGCCCCCCCCACACGTCCGGTCACAGCGTGACCAGGGACCCCAGGGCGACCAGGCGCCATCCACTGGGGGGCCACAGCATCAGATGGGGGTGCCCCAGCACCCCCCCCCAAGACCCCCAGTCCCCACCACCATCCTCCAGCCCCCTGACCCCCCTGAGACCCCCAGACACCTTCAGACCCCTCCAGCACCCCCCAGACCCCTCCGAGCCCCCCAGCTCTCCCTCCCCAAGGCCCCCACCCAACCTCCCACCAACCCCCAGCCAGCCCCCCCAACCCCTGTGCTGCCCCACAGCCCCCTCACAGAGCCCCCCACCAGCCCCAGACCCCCCCCCACTCCCCCCAGCTATGTCTCCACAAACCCCCCATCCAGCCTCCCCCCGAGGCCCTGACCCCCTCCCCCCAGTGCCCCCAACTCCCCTGTGCTGGCACACAGCCCCCTCAGATCCCCCCTGCCAAGTCCCACAGTCCCCCTCGAGCCCCCCAACCAGCCCCCCAGCCCCCCCAGCCCCCCACCCTTGCAAGCCTGCAGGCTGCAGAAGCGGCGCTGGGTGTTGGCACTGAGGATGTCGGGGCACCAGCGGCCCCCCGGCCCGGGGGGGGTGTAGGCGCGCAGGCGGAGCTGGACACCCCCCCCGCAGCTGCGGGAGCAGCCCCCCCACGGCCCCCAGGGTGTCCAGCGGCAGGCCTGGTCAGCGCAGGCCCCCCCCGGGCAGGGGGTCACAACTGCGGGGACACGAGGGTGGCACCCACGGCCCCCACACCCCTGAACCCCCCATAACCCCCCTGCGCAGTGGGGCAGGGCCCCCGCAAGCTCCCCTGAGCCGTGGGGCAGGTTCCCCCCCACCCAACCCCCCCTGTGCAGTGGGGCAGGGCCCCCCACGACCCACCTGTGCAGTGGGGCAGGTTGCAGGGCTGCTGCTGGACACTCCCCCCCCTGCAGCCCCCAGCCCCACGGCAGGTCCGGCTGCGGGTCTTGGTGGCCGGAGCCTCGGGGTGGGTGCAGGTTTTGGAGCAGGGGGTCCAGGGGGACCAGGGGCCGAAGCCCTCCTCTTCCTCGGCACCTGCCCCGGGACAAAGGTTCCCCATGAGCTGCAGTGTGAGACCCCCCCACATCCCAGAGCCCCCACTTGGGGGTCCCGAGGTGGTGGGGTGTCCCCCCACTGCTGCACAGCCCTCACCTGGGGTTGTGGGGCTGGGCTCCGACGTGGGGGTGGTCATCGCTGGGGCGGGGGACACCAAACGTGGTGACACCCCCAAACCCCTCTGGCCCATGTGCCTGGGTGGGATCTGGCCCATGCTGGGCTGGGGTGTGGGACCCACAGCCCCATGGGGCGGAGGGGATGGGGATGGGACCCACAGCAGAGGGGACAGGGACAGGGCTGTGACCCACAGCATGACACGGGGCTGGGGCTGGGAGCCCCGGCATGGCAGAGGAGGTGGGGATGGGGATGGGACCCACGGCAGAGGGGCCAGGGATGGGGTGGTGACCCACAGCATGACATGGGGCTGGGGCTGGGACCCACGGCAGAGGGCCCAGGGATGGAGCTGGGACCCATGGCATGACGTGGGGCTGGAGTTGGGACCCAGGGCAGAGGGGCCGTGACCCACGGCGAAGGGGCAGTGACCCACCGGGGCAGTCAGGGGTCCGGCAGTACTTGCTGTCGGTGCGGGGCCCGGCACAGTCCTGGCCCCCGTCGGCGCTGGAGGGGCTGGTGCAGCCCCGCCGGCGCGTGGTCAGCCCCAGCCCCCCACAGGTGGGTGAACAGGGGCTCCAGGGACCCCAGGGCCCCAAACCCCCGTCCCACCGGCAGCCCGACTCCAAGCAGTGCAGCTGGCCATGCAGGCAGGTGCTGGGGGAGGGGGGCAGCGTCAGGAGGGGCTGGGGTGGGGAGGGGGGGGCAGAGGGGAAGGGCAGGGGCAGCCGGGAGATGGGTGCTGGGGAAGGGCACTGGGGTGCGTGGTGGTGAGGAAGGGCAGTGGGTGCTGGGGAAGGGATGTGGGGTGATGGGGAAGGGCAGCAGGATGGCGGGTGTTGGGGAAGGGCAGCAGGGTGCTGGGTGATGGGGAAGGGCAGCAGGATGGCGGGTGTTGGGGAAGGGCAGCAGGGTGCTGGGTGATGGGGAAGGGCAGCAGGATGGCGGGTGTTGGGGAAGGGCAGCAGGGTGCTGGGTGATGGGGAAGGGCAGCAGGATGGCGGGTGTTGGGGAAGGGCAGCAGGGTGCTGGGTGATGGGGAAGGGCAGCAGGATGGCGGGTGTTGGGGAAGGGCAGCAGGGTGCTGGGTGATGGGGAAGGGCAGCAGGATGGCGGGTGTTGGGGAAGGGCAGCAGGGTGCCGGGTGTTGGGGAAGGGCAGCAGGGTGTTGGGGAAGGGCAGCAGGATGACGGGCAAGGCGGGAAGTGGGGTGGGTTTGAGTCGTGGGGAAGGGCAGTGGGGTGCTGGGTGTTGGGGAAGGCAGCAGGGAGACGGGGAAGGGCCATGGGGCAGTGGGGGGGGGAGGGTGGTGGGTGCTCACCAGTTGGCGCAGGCTGTGTGGATGGTGGTGCCGGGGGGCAGCTCCTGGCCTGGCACCAGGGAGGGGCTGGGGGGGCTGGGGGGGGCCGGGGGGGCCCCAGACCCATTCTGCAGGTCCCGCAGGAGCTCGGCCGACACCACGCAGGGACACTCCTGTGCCACCCGGCCGTGAACCCGGGTCCCGGGGGGGCACCCACCCCCCCAAGGAGCACCCCCCCATTCCAGGGAGCACCCACTGTCCCAGGGAGCACCCATGGACCTGGGGAGCACCCACTACCCTGGGGGGCACCCAGGGGGCACCCACTGCCCCGGGGGCACCCACCACCCTGGGGAGTACTCACTGTCCTGGGGAGCGCCTGTGGCACTGGGGATCCCCCACCACCCCCAGGGAGCCCAAATCATCCCAAATAACCCCCAGCACCCTGGGGAGCACCCACCACCCCAGGGGGCACCCATGTCCCCGGGGGACACCCACCACCCCCAGGAGCACCCCCCGCTCTGGACACCCACCCGTGAGCAGGGCCCAGCACCCACCCCACGCCCCCCAGGGGAATGTCAGCAGCACCCACGGGTCTCCTGTCAGCAGGGGGTCCCGAGGGGGTGGGGGGGCTCACCGAGAGGCAGGTGTCGCGATGCAGGTAGGTGCCGGGGGGGCAGTGACATCCCTCGGTGCAGCCCCCCCCGGCGCAGCCCACCCAGCCCCCCAGGTGGGCGCAGCTGTAGGGGCAGCCCCCGTCCCACGGGCACTCCCGGAACTGCCGTCCCGGGGGGCAGCCGGCCTCTGCCCCACACCGGGGTCAGCGTGAGTGTGTGGGGCAGAGGTGTGGGGCAGGGGTGGGGGGCAGGGGTGGGGGGCAGCACTCACCCCGGCACACGTGGCTGTTGCACATCTGGCTCTGCAGGCCCAGCCCCAGGCACGGCGGCCCCTGGCACTGCCGCCGGCGCAGCCGCTCGCCCCCGCCGCAGGAGACGCTGCAGGGCCCCCACGGGGACCACGCACCCCACGGCGCCTCTGCGGCACGGGAGGGAGAGTGGGATGGCACGGGAGGGATGGGGGCGGCACCGCATGGCACCACATGGCACCTTATGGCACCCCATGGCACCACGTGGCACCCCGTGGCACCATGTGGCACCACATGGCGCCACATGGCACCACATGGCACTGTGTGGCACCTTATGCACCCCATGGCACCATGTGGCACTGTGTGGCACCACGTGGCACTGGGCAGCACTGTGCAGTGCCCCATGGCACTGCATGGCACCACAGGGCACTGTGTGGCACTGTGTGGCACTGCATGGCACCTCATGGCACCTCATGGCACCACATGGCACCGTGTGGCACCCTGGGACCCCCACCCAACCCCGGCACCACTGCAGCTGGTACCTGGGCAGGGCTCCGTGCCACACACCATCGCCCCGGCCGTGCAGGTGCTGCAAGAGAAGGGGGGTTAGTAGGGGACAGACGACACCCCGGTGGGACCCCCCGGTGGCCATGTTCGCACCAGTTGTTACAGGCGTCGAGGGCGTCGGTGTCACCGGGCTGGTAGAGGCGGCCGTGGTGGTGGCAGAGGCAGCGGCTGGGCGGCACGCAGCTCTGGTTCTGCAGCAGCAGCCCGGGCGGGCAGGCGCAGCCGTCGTGGCAGAGCGCGGCACACTCCACGCCCGCGCCGCGGTCCAGGCAGAGCCGCGGGCAGGGCCCCCCACCGCGCCGGCACTCCTCCGCCGTCCGGTAAACCATGTCCCCCGGGCACCGCGCTGCCGGAGAGCGGGCGGCGGGGCTGGGTACCAGCTGGCGTGGGCACTGCCGCGGCCACGGGTCCCGGCGCGGGGCACCCACCTCGGCAGGGCTGGGGGTTGCAGTCCCGGGTCTGGACATGGGGGCCGGCACAGTCGGGGCCCCCCGGTGCTGGGGCGGCGCAGGCCCGGTGCCGCCTCTGCTCGCCGGAGCCGCAGGGAGCCGAACACTCAGACCAGGGCGTCCAGGCGCTCCAGCCAGCGCCAGGCTCTGCTGGGGACAGACGGACACTCGAGGGGCCACCACGGCACCGGGGTCCCCATGCCGGCGCCGGCACAGCCCCCGCCATCGCCTACCGGTGCCGCAGGCCTGGTGGCACCCGCGCACCTCCCGGGCCTCCCCGGTGCAGGCAGCTCCGCCGGCGGCTGCCACGGGGTTGGTGGGCGACCTGCCAGAAAGCGCCGTGTGGCCGCCCCGTCTGTGGGGCACCGCCCACCCCATGGCCACAGGGCAGGGACCCCTTGGGCCCCACCGCCCCCCACCTGAACCTCTCCTGCGTCCCCACACCGCAGCCGCTGTCGCACCGCGTCCAGGGTGACCAGGCCGACCAGCCGCAGGCCACGGCGCAGGCCACGTCCTCGCACGTCACCGTCCCGTTCCGGCACACGCTGTGGGGACGGCGCCGGGGCTCAGAGGTGGGGACACCCCAAAGACCCCCCACGGCCGCGGTGTCAGCGCTCACCACCGGCGGCAGCCCTGCAGGAAGGCCTCGCCAGGCCGCCGCTGCTCCCGGGGCAGGTGGCACCGGCACCGCTCGGCGGCGACGCAGCCGCCATCCTGTAGGTAGAGCCCCGGGGGGCACCGGCAGCCTGTGCGGGGGGGGTGGGGGGCGTCCTCAGCACCGGCACCGGCACCGGGCACCGGCACCCCCCAGCCCCGGCACTCACCCTCCTGGCAGGGGCCTGGGCAGGTGCTGTTGGCGCTCAGGTCCCCACAGGTTGGGGGGCAGGGAGGCACCCGCCCCCCCTCGCAGTCCCCTGCCCCTACAAACACCATCTGGGGGCTGCAGGCTGGGACACACACACACACACACACACACACACACACACACACACACATATTAACGGGGGGCAGCCAGGGACGGGGTGTTCCCTGGCACAGCCCCCCCCCCGATGGGGTGTCTGTGCTCCCCACCCCCGCGGGGGTCACCGTCCCCCCCCCCGCCCCATACCTGGGGGGTCCCCGCAGGGCTGCAGGTTGCAGGGCTGGCTCTGGAGGGCCCCCCCGGGGCAGGGCTGCCCCCCGTTCTTAGGCGGGGGGTCGCTGCAGCTCCGCACCCGGCTCCGCACGCCCCCCCCGCACTCGGCGTCGCAGGGGGACCACGACCCCCAGGCTGCCCACCTGCCAGGCACTGGGGGGAGGGGGTGCAGGGGGGCAGGAGAGAGGTGCAGGCACCCCCTGCACCCCCATCCATGCTGCCCCATTGCCACAGCACCCCCTGTCACCACCCCCACCGTTGGCAGGGGGTCCCCCCCAGCCCTCCCCACCATTGGGGAACCCCAGACGCCCTGGGAATGGGGGTCCCACCCCAGGGATGGGGGTCCCGGTCTGTGGGGGGGGTCCTGGTGCATGGGGGTCCTGGCCCCTGAGGGGGTTCCTGGCCCAGGGATGGGGGTCCCACCCCATGATGGGAGTCCCAGCCCATGGGGGTCCCACCCCATAGAGGTCCCAGCCCAGGGATGGGGGTCCTGGTCCATGATGGGGGCCCCACCCCAAGGATGGGTCCCAGCCCATGGGAGTCCCAGCCCAGGGACGCGGGTCCCAGCCCACCAATGGGGGTCCTGGTCTGTGGGACTCCCAGCCCAGGGATGGGGGTCCCAGCCCACGATGGGGGTCCCAGCTGGTGGGGGTCCTGGCCCGTGGGGTACCTGGGCAGGCGCGGATGAAGCAAGCACGGGTGTCGAGGCGGGGGCGGGCGCAGCTCCCCCCAGGCAGGGCCCCCCGACGCAGACCCCGCCGGCGCAGGGTCACCCCCAACCCACAGGAGCGGCTGCAGGGCCCCCACCCCCCCCAGGGCGACAGCACGCAGTCGGCTGGGGAGGGGGCAAAGAGGGGGGGTCAGGGATGCCCCGGGGGGACCCCCCCCATGCTCTGGGGGGTCCCTGGCCCACAGCCTTGCACCCCCCAACCTTGGTGCCCCCCAGTCTTGGTGTCACCCCCAGCATCAGTGACCCCAACCCCGGACCCCCCCCAGCTTTGGACCCCCAGCCCCAGTTCCCCCCAAGCCTGGGCGCCCCCCAACCGCAGTGCCCCTCAGCCCTGGTGCCCCCCAGCCTTGGTTCTCCCAACCCTGGTGCCCCCCAACCCTGGTCCCCCAGCCCTGGTGCCAGACACCTCGAGATGGGGGAGTGGGGGGGTTCCCCATGTTGTGTCCCCCCCCCACGTACCACAGTCACGCTCGTCAGAGCCGTCGGGGCAGTCGGGGCGCAGGTCGCAGCGCTTCTCGGGGGGCAGGCAGCCCCCTTCGCTGCAGGGGAACAGTTTGGGGGGGCAGGTGGGGGGCGGCCGGGCCGGGGGTGTGGCAGAGGTGGGGGGGCCACCTGCGGAGTGGGCAGGGTTGGGGAGGTCAGCGTGGGCAGCCCCCCACAACCCTGCGTGCAGGACCGGGGGGCTCAGCCCTCCACATCAGGGAGGGGGGTCCCCTCAGGCGGAGGGGGTGTCCCGGGGGGGGCTCACCACAGTCGCGCTCGTCGGTGCCGTCGGGGCAGTCGGGGCGCCCGTCGCAGAGCTGGGCCGCATCCAGGCAGCCCAGCACCCCACAGGGGACGCGGCCCCCTGGGCAGAGCTGTCGGGGCAGGGCTGGGGCTGGGAGAGGGGAGGGGGGACCACAGCCCCCCCCGGGGTGGGAGTGAGCACCACACCCAGCCCCCAGCACCCCTAAACCTGCAGCACCCCCAGCGCCCCCAGCCCCTCAGCAGCGAGCTGGGGTGTTGCTCCCCACACACACACTCTGCCCCAGGGATGCCCCCGTCCCCGTCCTCCTCCCCACCTGTCCCGTTGGCCCGGGGGGGCTGTGCCTGTCCCCAACCCCCACTCCTGGGAGCCCCCTCACCTGGGGGTGTCGGGGGGGACCCCCACGCTGGAGCCAGGGAGGGCACTGTCGTGACCCGGGGGGACACCGGGGGTGGCTTGGTGGCAGGTGGCCCCCCAGGGGAGCCGGTCGCAGTTGGTGGGGTGCTGGGGGGTATTGGGGTGTCAGAGGGACCCAGCAGCACCCCAGGTGGGGCACGGCTCAGCTGCAGCTGCCCAGAGGTCCCCAGGCCACCCAGCGCTGGCTCCGGGCCCCCCAGCACCACGGGGCTGGTGGCTCCGGCTCGGCGGGAGGCCGTGGTGGGGGTCTGGTGGGGGGGCTCGGTGACTTTGGGGGGCAGCTGGACACCCGGCCCAGAGGACACCTGCATGAGGACAGACAGACATCACCTGCTGCCGCCCCTTGTCCCCCTTCCGCTGCCCCCCCCGCCCCCTCCCCGGGGCTCACCACAACTGGTGGCACCGCTGGTGATGGCCTGGTCGGCACCAGGACACCGGCTGCCGCAGGGACCGTGGGGCTGGAAGGAGCAGAGCTGGCGATTGGGGGTCACCCCCACGACGCCCCCCTCCCTGGCTCCCGTGGGACCCCCTCCCTCCTGGCACCAGTACCTGGTGGTGCCGGGGGTCTCACACCCGGCCTCGTCGGCACCATGGTGGCAGTCGATGACACCGTCGCACCTCTGGGATGGGGGGCACGACCCAGGAGCTGTGGGGGTAACTGGGGGGACCAGCTCTGCCCGGGACGGGCAGCATTGGCGTCAAGGGGAGCCCCCCCCAGCACCGGGTCCCCTCCACCACTGCCACGGTGCCAGACACCCCAACCGCAGCACCGGGCCCCCACTCACCGCAGGGCAGCTCGTCTGAGAGGTCCCCGCAGTCGTCGTGGCCATCGCAGACGGCACCGTGGGGGCCCTCGGGGACGCAGCGCCCGTTCCCACAGGGGAACTCCCCCACGCCACAGGGACGCTGGCTCGGCCCTGGCACCGGCAGCACCCCGAGCCAGGCAGGGGGCACTTTGGGGAAGGGGCAGAGGTGGGCAGAAGCGCTGCCATGGCGGGGCGTTAGGGGGGAGAAAGGGGGTGCCCCCCTCCCACCCGGTACCTGGGGGGCAGCCCAGCAGCTCGGCGCGCAGGACGATGCGGTTGTGGAAATCCTGGGGGAGGATGCGGACGTGCCGCGCCTGCACCATGCGGCCCAGCAGCCGCACCGCCAGCGTGTCGGCATCCCGGTTACCCTGGAAGAGCTTGGGGAGGGGAGACGACAGGGGACAGGGAGGGGACAGACAGGCAGGGGTGTGCAGGCAGGGACGGGAAGGGCACCCCCCACCACCACCCACGGTCGCACCCCGACGCAGGCGGCACCTTGGCCTCGTGCCGGCGGGCAGCGGTGACCTCGCCGTAGCGGTGCCATCGGGCGCCGTCGGCGCTGAACTGGAGCAGGAAGGCGCTGACGAAGGCGTCGGAGGAGCCGGCTCCCTGCACCACCACCCCTGCCCGGGCACACCGTGGCACGTGTCAGCACCACCGCCCGCGAGGCGCCGGGTGGGGTGGGAAGGGGGGGCCAGACGGGCGGTGCCTGGCGCGGTGTCACCCACCAGTGATGTTGGTGGGCTCCAGCAGGTCCAGCTGCAGGAAGGGGGGGTTGGAGAGCAGCGCCGGGTACGCGTCATCCGGGGGGGCCCAGCCCCGCAGCTCCTGCTGGGGGTCACCGCCGTGCAGGCGGGCAGCAGGGGCCGGGGTCCCCCCCTGTGCCGGCGCGGCCGCGAAACTGGTGTCGGGCAGGGAGGCGATGCCGAGGGGGCGGTAACAGGGGTCTGCCGGGACGGAGGGGGGGTTCACACACACACAGATTGCTCCCCCCCACACCCCAATCCCCGGCTGCCTGCACCCCACCCCGCGGTGAGGGGGGGGTCCCACTTACCGCCGGGGGGAGGCAGCGGGAAAGTGAGGAGGGGGCTGCTGGGGGGCTCTGCCGGCGCGGCAGAGGGGGGCTCCGTCGTCAGCGCAGGGGGGACGACTGTCACGTTGTCACCTGTGGTGGGGACAGATGTGGGGCAGCGCCCCCCCCCGGCAGGGCATCGTGGGGATGGGACACCCCCCCCCCACCGCAACACCCGTTCCCCACAACTCACCTGCCGGGGCACAGTAGCAGCAGGATTCCCCGCGGGCCTCCACCAGCACCTGGCCCTGTGGGGGAGTCACCGGCACAGTCACCAGCGCCACCACGGAGGGTCCGTCCCTGCCACCACCCCAGGGGGTGCCCCAGCACCCCCAGCTCTTACCTGGGGGCAGTCGGCGATGCGGTGGGGGCAATAGGGCGAGCACCGGACAGCCAGGCTGGGCAGGCACTGGCAGACCTGGCAGGGGCCCCCGCGCCAGCGCTCCCCCGGGCTGTGCCGCCGGCCCCGGTACTGGCACTGCTGGCACGGCGCCGTCCGGCACCTGCGGGACAGCGGGGGGGGGGGCGGTGAGGACCCCACCCACAGCCCCTCACCCCCCACCCGTCACCCCCCATGCCCGCCGCCACCTCACCGACGGGCCTTGCGGTAGATGCCGCGGCAGTGCCGGCCGCCGCCGCGCCGGCTGGGGTTGGTGGGGCTGCGGAAGGACCACTGGACGCTCTGGACACCGCAGGGCCCCGGGCACTCGCCCCACGGCGACCACGCCGACCAGCCGCAGTGCACTGGGGAGTGGGGGGACAGTGGGTCAGCGTGGGGCGGGGGGTCCCATCAACCCTCTCCTCACCGCTGTGGTGCCGCCACGTGCCGGGACCCACCGGTGCAGTCGGGGTTCTGGCGGCAGCGCCGCAGTTGCCCATCCAGGCAGGTGCAGAGGCGGCAGTTCAGCTTCACCAGCTGCCCCGGCCGGTACCGCAGCCCCCCGGCCTGGCATGGGCAAGCCCGCGGCCGCACGCACTGGCCCCCATCAGTGTCCAGCACCAGCCCCGCTGCACACCAGCACCCTGCCGGGGTGAGGGAGCGGGGTGGGTGCCACAGCAGACCCTCGCCCACCCCAAAGCAAGGGGTCCCCGTCCAACCCCCGCCTCACCTGGGCTGCAGGGCCGGTTGTGCCGGCACCTGGTGCCAGCGGCGATGTCGGCACAGGACGCGGGGCAGGGGGCACAGGGCCGGGGGTGCAGCCCCTCCGGGCAGGCCGAGGCGTTGGGGCAGCCCCCCAGCTCACAGGCACCTGGGGCGGGGGGTGCCGGGTCAGGCCCATGGAGCCCCCTGTACCCCATGGAGTCCCCCACACCACCGGCACCCGCCCTGCCCCTAAACACCCACCCATTTCGAGGGTGGTGGGGGCCAGGCCAGGCAGCTCAGCGCAGTGGCGGCCGCCGTTCTGGGGGGGCCGGCAGTCCCGCCGTCGCAGCCGCACCCCGCCGCAGCCCCCCGTGCAGTTGGACCACGTCGCCCACTCGCTCCAGGCGCCGTCCACTGTGGGAAGGGGGGAGTGGTGTGAGGGTGGGCACCCCCTGCCTACACCCTCCTGCCCGCACCCCCCCCGCCCATGCAACCCCCGGCACCCCCAGGCCATGGCCAGCCCTGTCCTGTCTCAGCAGCCTTGGCCGTGGGAACCCCCTGAGCACCCTCAACCCCCCCCCAGGCAGCTCCAGCTGTGGGGACCCCCCAAATCCCCCAGGGGCTACTGGCCAAGGGACATCCAAATCCCCCTGGCAGCCTCAGACATAGGGACCCCCAAATCCCCCAGCACTCCAGCCAAGGGAATCCCCATGGGACGCCCCAAATCCCCCAGGCAAGCCAGCCACAGGAACCCACATGGGAACCCCCAAATCTCCCCTGGCACCCCGGGAACCCCATGGGAACCCCCCCCGGGCCCCTTGGGCAGCCCATTAGGGGCTCTAGGGGAGTACTGGGGTGTTGCAAAGAAATATTTGGGATCCCCAGGGGATATTGGGGTACTTTAGGGGGATAATGGGTCCTAGAGGGGGGAACTGTGATGTCCCAAAGAGGATTGGGGTGTTCTAGGGGCATATGAGAATGCTACAGAGGAGTATTGGGGGGTCCCTGGGAGGGGGGGTGTTGGGAATCCCCATGGGAACCCCCAAACCCCCCGGGCAGCCCCAGCTGTGGGAGCCCCCAAATCTCCCAGACACTCCAGCTACAGCAACCCCCATGGGAACCCCCAGCCCCACCCAGCACCCCAACCGTGGGCTCCCCCTGGAGCCCTTGGGCATTCCCAGCAGAGGGGCCCCCCCGAACCCCCATGCCAGGCCCCCCTGAACCCCCCGTCCCACTCACCGGGGCAGGCGACGCTGAAGCACTGCCGCTCCTGCCCGGCCGGCCCACGGCACCGGTGCAGCACACCAGGCCGGTGCTGGTGGCAACCCCGCATGCGCTGCTGCTGGCCGGGCCCACAGGAGCGGGTGCAGGCACCCCAGGGCCCCCAGGCCCCCCACACCCCGCAGTCCAGCTCATCCTGGGGGGGGCCCCCCCCAGCTCTGCAGTCTGGCACCCCGTCGCACACCTACGGCACCGGCGCAACGCTGAGACAGGGATGGGGCGGGGGGGGGGGGCAGTGCTGCAGGGACCCCGTGGCGGCAGCGGGAAGGGTGGGGTGTCCCCTGCGCCCCTCTTTTACCTGGTGGAAGGTGACGCACTCGCCCCCCCTGCAAGTGTATTCAGTGCAGGGACCCCCCGTCCGGTTGCTCCCACCAGTGGGGACACGACTCTCTGCAGAGGGGACACAGGGTGGCCATCCCCTGCTGTGACCCCCCCCCCCGGCACTTCCCAGCCACCCCCGCACACCCCATCCCGGGGAGCCCCTCACCGCAGGCCACCTCGTCCTCGCCCCAGGGACAGTCAATGGCCCCGTCGCAGACCTGTGATACGTTGAGGCACACGCCATCGTCGCAAGCGAAGAGCCCCGGGCACGGTGGGACGGTGGTGGAGCCTGCTCCGGGGCCGGGGCACCGTCAGGCACGATGCCACAGTGGGGGGGACCCCCGAGAGCGTCCCACCATGCCAGCTGCCCTGGGGAGGGGGACACCAGGGGGGATCCCCATGGCGGCTCACCACAGCGGTCAGTGCTCTCGTCGGAGCGGTCGCGGCAGTGGGGGACGCCATCACAGAGGTGGCCGTATGGGACGCAGTCGGTGCCGTGGGCGCAGGGGAAGTGGCCCGGCTTGCAGTCGCCGGCGCAGCCCAGCTCGTCGCTGCCGTCGTGGCAATCGGCCTCGCCGTCGCAGAGCCAGCCCCACGGCACACACTCCCCGCTCCCGCAGCCGAAGGCCTCGGGGCCGCATGCTGGCGCTGGGGACAGCGGGTCACTGCGGGGCGCCTGGCACGGCCGTCCCCATCGCACCCCCGGCCCCGCCACGTGCAGAGCACGGTGCTCCCGGCACACACGGCACCGGGGCTGTGGGGCAGGGCTGCAGGGAGCCATGCGGGGGGTCCGGTGGCCCCACGGCACCGCCATCCCTCACCTGCCGAGGCGTTGGCAGCTGCAGGGAGCACGGCGGCGGGCAGTGCCGCCGCACACCCCGCCGGGCTCTCGTCCCAGCCATCCCGGCAGTCGCGGATGCTGTCGCACACCGCAGCCTCGCCAATGCAGGAGCCGTCGGGGCAGGGGAGCTGCCCGGGGCCACAGGTCACCCGTTCTGGGGCGGGGGGGAACACGTTCTCATGGGGCGCTGCCAGCGCAGGCAGGGTGTCCCCAGGGGAGGGTTCATCCCCACGGCCTCTCACCGGGACAGAAATCCTCGTCGGTGCCGTTGGCGCAGTCGCGGTGGCCATCGCAGACGGCGGAGGGGGGCAGGCACTGGGCGTCAGGGCACTGGAGGTGGCCGGGGGGGCAGACGCAGCCGTGCTCGTCGCTGAAGTCGCCGCAGTCGTCGCGGCCGTCGCAGCGGTGAGGGTACGGCACGCACCGGCCCACTGCGCACCGGAACTCACCCGGCGCACAGCTGGGGCTGCAGCCTGCGGTGGGGGTGGTCAGGGACCCTCAGCGTGGGGCACAAACCCCCAGGGATGGGGGCTCAGGGACCATCGCTATGGGGCACAGACCCCCGCCATGGGGCACAAACCCCCAGGGATGGGGGCTCAGGGACCATCGCTATGGGGCACAGACCCCTGCTGTGGGGCACAGCCCACCTGCACCCACTCCTGTACCCTGTTGCTTTAGCACCCAGCACCCCCACGATGCCCCCCACCTCCCTGTGACCCCCAAGCGCTGCCATGGGGCAACCGTGGGGCCACTCACCTGCCTCGTCTGAGTCGTCCGCGAAGCCACAGTCCAGCTCCCCATCGCAGACCTGTCCCGGGGGGAGGCAGCGGCCGCTGGCACAGCCAAACTCAGGGGGGGTGCAGGGTGGGGGGGGGCAGCCGTCCTCATCGGAGCCATCAGCACAGTCGGTGACACCGTCGCAGCGGGCACCCCAGGCCAGGCACTGCCCGCCGGCACAGCGGTGCTGGTGTGGGGCGCAGCGCGGGGCGCAGACCTCATCCGAGCCGTCGCCACAGTCTTCCTCGTCATCGCAGAGCCAGGCGCCCGGCACGCAGCGCCCGTCAGCGCGGCACGAGAACTCCCACTCAGCACAGCGCGGCGGGGACGGGCAGGGCTCCGGCGGGGACGGGCAACGCCACCGACCCGCCGCGCACGTGCTGTGGGGACGGCGACGGCTCAGCCCCGGGTGCTCCACGGTGTCCAGTGTCACCGTGGGTGCCACACCAGGCTGGGACTCACCAGTTCTGGCAGCCCTGCTGCACCGCAGCCCCGGCCGGGAAGGCAAAGCCATCCCAGAAACACGGGCACTGGGCCGGCTCGATGCAGCCGCCATCTGCCAGCGAGGAGGGGAGGAGGCATCAGCCCCACACGGCCTCACACAGCTCCACACAGCCCCATATCAACTCCATACAGCCCCTCACCAGCCCCACATGGCCCCACATGGCCCCACACAGCCCCATATCAACTCCATACAGCCCCTCACCAGCCCCACATGGCCCCACATGGCCCCACACAGCTCCACACCAGCTCCACACAGCCCCACATGGCCCTATACCAACCCCACATGGCCCCACGTAGCCCCACACAGCCCCACATGGCCCCACACAGTCCCACACCAGCCCCACACCACCCCCACATGGCCCCACACCACCCCCACATGGCCCCACACAGCCCCACATGGCCCCACGTGGCCCCACACAGCCCCACCCCACACCCCACCAGCCCCTCACGCCGCCAGCCCTCACCATGCAGGAGGGTTCCTGGGGGGCAGAAGCAGCCCTCCAGGCAGGCCAGGCCCTGGCAGAGCTCGGGGGGCCCCTGGCTGAGGCCACGGCAGGTGGGGGGGCAGGGGGGGCCGCAGGCGCTGTACTCCAGCCCCCCGTCACACTGCAGGGCTGGAGACAGGAGGTTGGGCAGGGCAGGGACCCCCCTCTGCCCCACAGTGGCCCTGCTCCCTCCCGTCCCACCCCCCCAGCCCCATAACCACAGCGGGATCAGCCAGGGGAGCAAACCGGGACCCCAACACGGCACATGGGGGGCACAGCCCGGACCCCCCTGACCCCCCGCAGCCTCGACCGGGGGAGCCTGTGGGAACGGGGACAGGGACGGGGATGGGGATGAGGACTCACGGCACAGCTCCTGGCTCCGCCAGCGGATGTGGATGCCGCGCCGGCCACACTCCTCGGCGTAGGTGGCGATGGCCGTGCAGAGGCACTCGCAGTCCCCCCCCGAGTCGCAGCTGCCGGCAGAGCACAGCGGGTGGGCACGGATGTGGTGAGATGGGGGTGCCAGGACCACCCCCCGCCTGGCTCCGGGACCCGCTGTCGGTGTCGGCACTTACCCGCAGGCGTCGAAGACGCACCAGTCGTAGAAGCGCTGGCACGGCACCGCGTCGTGGCACGGCGCAAAGAGCCGCTGCTGGAGGATGCTGCAGCGCCTGCGGGCCCACGCCGCCCGGTGAGGGCTCTCCTGGGGGGGCCGGCGACACCATCAGACAGCGTTCCTTGGGCCAGCCATGTGCTGGCGCTGCCCCCCAACCTGCCCCCGCCCACCATCCCCGTCCCTGTCCGTACCGTGCAGGGGTGCTGCGCATCGGTGCCGTCGACCTCGGGGCAGAGCAGGCTGAGGCGCCAGGAGTTGCCGAAGAGCTCGGCGGTGGGCTCCAGCACCCCTTGCCGGCTGCCAAAATCATTGTCGGCGTCGCCGTCGAAGTTCCCACAGAGCCCGGCCACGCGGCCCCGGTGCTGCGGCTCCAGCCGGACGTACACCCGCGTACCTGGGGTGGCACCGGCAGGGTGCTCGACACCAGCGGCCCCACCGCGGCACAGCCAGCCCGGTGACCCCCCCGAGCCCCTCCACCAGCACGTCCCACCTCCATCCCAGAGCACCGACAGCCCCAGGCGGGAGAGGAGGAGGAGGAAGAGGCCGGCACGTTCCAGCGTCAGCCCGGTGCCGCTGTAGACTTTGGGGGGTCGGACTGAGACCCCATTCACTGTGACATCCCTCCCTGCCGGGACAGGGTGGGCTGTCAGGGCTGGTGGCCCTCAGCACGTCCCCATCCCCATGCCCCCCCTGCCGTCCCCTCACCCCGCAGCATGTGCACCACGGTGTTGCCCATCACCACCACCACCGACTTGGTGCAGGTGACACCGCTGGTGCCGCAGGGGACGTTCTCGGCAGTGACGGTGAAGAGGCCGGTGGCCTCACGTGCCAGCAGGTACTCGCAGTCCCCCGGGAAGGAGAAGGCTCGTCCGTCAAAGGTGACGTAGTGGGGGTCCCCCGTGGCCACACAGGTCCCGGCACACTTCTCCTGGCCACAGTGCCAGCGCTGCTGCCGGCACACGCTGCGGGGGACTGAGCTCAGCGCCCAGATGGCCACAGCAGTGGTGGTGGCATCGCTGGGGCGGGTGGGGTTTGCGGCATGGGGGGTGTCTCACCAGGTGTTGCACTCGCGGACAATGGTGTCGTTGGGCTGGTACAGCCGCCCGGCGTGGTGACAGGGACACTCCTCCGGGGACACGCAGCGCCCATCCTGCCAGCGTGAGATCCCCACCGCAGTGAGCCAGGGCTGGGCTGGGGGCAGCGGGGGCTGCTGGCCCCTCATGGGGTACGAGGGGCTCTGGACAGCCCCCCATACCCCCAATGCCTCCATCCCCACTGCCTCGGGTCAGGGGGTCACCCACCAGGAAAAGGGTGCTGGGGGGGCAGACGCAGCCGTCGGCGATGCCGGCGCAGGTGCCATTGGGCTCGGCACCGTCGCAGCGGCGCAGGCAGGAGCCTGGCACATGAACCAGCCCCCCCGGGCAGAGGGCAGCCGCGGGGCAGGGGGCTTCGGTGCAGCGCCATGACCCGCCGGCACAGACGCTGCAGGGATGGGGGGGGGACATGTGGTGAGGGCAGCACGCCCCCTGCACCGCAAGCCTCCCCGGCCCAGTCAGACCCACACCAGGGTCCCAGCATCCCCATCCCACCCCATCCCCACATGACATCCCCTCCCCAGGGAGATGCCCTCAGCCCCCCCAGGCTCTGAGCCACAGTCCTGGGGCTGGTTCCCCCCCGACCCTGTGCCAGGGCAGTGGTGGGGACGGGCTCTTCATCGGTGGCACCGGTGCCTTGTGGCAGCGACGTTCAATGAAAGCCGCCTACCCCGCGGTACCGTCCCAAACGGGCCATAGAGGGGTTTCATCAGACGTCGCCTGCCACCGTCACGTCCTGCAGCACCAGATCAACATCCCTCGTCCTGCCCGGCAACTGCCACCCGCCATGTCCCCTACCTGGCCACCTGCCACCCACCCCGCCAGGCACCGGCTGGGCCACGCACCAGGCATTGCAGCTGCGGAGGATCTGGCTACCAGGTGGATAGAGTCGGGTGCCGTGGCGGCAGGGGCAGGCGCTGGGTGGGACACACTGGCGACCCTCAGCCAGCACCAGCCCAGGGGGGCACTGGCAACCAGGGATGCAGAGCCCGGCCAGGTCGGGGCAGGAGCCGGCCCCATCCGGGCGCAGATCAGCGCAGGTCTGACCGCAGGCATGGCCACACTCCCGGTACAGCTGCCCCCCGGCACACGGCACGTCTGCAGGGGGGGACGTGGGAACACCACCAACAGTGGCATCACAGCCCTGCCTGGCACTGCCCTGTGGCATGCCTCCCCAACAAGCCCCCCACTGTCCCCTGGCATGTGGTGACAGCATCTCTATTCCCATCCCATCCCAATCCATATCCCCATCCCATTCCATCTCCACCTCCATCCCATCCATCCCTATCCCCATCCGATCCCATCCTATGCCCATCCCACCCCATCTCATCCCATCGTATCCTTATTCCTACCTCTATCCCCACCCCAACCCATCCCATCCCATTCCGTCTCATCCCATCCCATCCCATCCACATGCCATCCCTATCCCTATACCAATCCCATTCCATCCCCAATACATCCCATCCCATCCCTATTCCTATACCTATCCCATCCCATCCCTATCCCCATCCGCCTCACATCCCATTCCGTCCCATCCCCATCCCATCCCAACCCTTCCCTTCCCATACCATCCCGTACCATCCCATCCACATCCCGTCCCTCTCCTTGTCCCCAACACATCCCATCCCATCCCATCCCTATTTCTATCCATATGTCCAACCCATCTGATCCCCATCCAATCCCATCCCATCCCACTTCCTATCCCTATCCCATCCCCATCCCTATCCCCATCCCAACCACATCCCATCCCTATCCCTATCCCCATCCGCCTCCCATCCCATCCCATCCCATCCCATCCCATCCCATCCCATTCCACCCCTAGCTCTATTCCTATCCCTATCCATTCCCCATCCTTATTCCCATCTCTATCCCATCCCATCCCCATCCCTATACACATCCCATCCCATCCCATCCCACCCCATCCCTATTCCTATCCTTAGCCCCACCCCATCCCATCCACATCTCTTCCCTATCCCTATCCCCATTCCATCCCATCCAATCACATCACATCACATCCCATCTCTATTCCTAACCCTATTCCATCCCATCCCATCCCTATTCCTATCTCTATCCCATGCCATCCCCATCCCTATACCCATCTCATACCATCCCAATTCCTATCCCTATGCCCATCACATCACATCACATCCCATCCCATCCCATACAATCCCATCCCCATCCCTATTCCTATCTCTATCCCATCCCATCTCCATCCATCCCATCCCATCCCATCCCATCCCATCCCCATCCAATCCCATCCCACCCCATCCCATCCCATCCATCCCATCCCATCTCCATCCCTATTCCTACCCCTATCCCATCCCATCCCCTCCCATCCCATCGCATACCATCCCATCCCTATCTCTATTCCTATCCCTATCCATTCCCCATCCTTATTCCTATTTCTATCCCATCCCATCCTCATCCATATCTCCATCCCTATCCCCATCCCCATCCCCATCCCCATCCCACCCCATCCTATCCATCCCATCCCATCCCACCCCACCCCATCCCACTTCACCCCATCCATCCAATCCCACGCATCCCATCCCATTTCACCCCATCCCACCCATCCCATTCCATCCCATCACATCCATCCCATCCCCTCCCATCCCATCCTATCCCCTCCCATCCCATCCCTATATCTATTCCTATCCCTATCCATTCCCCATCCTTATTCCCATCTCTATCCCATCCCATCTCCATCCCCATCCCATCCATCCCATCCCATCCCATCCATCCCATACCATCCATCCCATATCATCCATCCCATCCCATCAATTCCATCCCATCCCACCCCATCCCACCCCTCTCCTCCCACCACAGAAGCTCCTGTTCCTCCAGCTCAGCTCCGTCCCCTCCGCGGCGCAGCGCCGGGCGTAGGCGGCCAGCACCGGGCACAGGCAGCGCTGCCCGTCCCGGCAGGCGCAGGCCTCGTGCAGGCAGAGCTGCCAGAAGGGCTCCAGCTGCACGGCCTGGTGACAGGGCTGGTGGCAGGAGGGGCAGGTCAGGCCGCGGCACCAGGCACGGCACGCTGAGCCGGGCGGGGGCCACTCAGCACCTGGAAGGCCGGGCCGTGCAGGACGGCACAGGAGTCCTCGGCGAGCTCCCGCCGCCCGGCGAAGTCCCCGCAGGGCTCGAGCACGAAGGGGCCCAGCGCGAGGCAGTCGCTGGACACCCTGTACGAGCTGGTGAAGGCAGTGACGCTGGTCTCCACGTCGCCCGCTGGCGTGGTGAACTCGTCCCCCTGGTTCCAGTTGTAGGTGCCGCAGAGCCCCCGTACCTGCCGCGCCAGCACGGGGGCTCAGGACAGGCCTCGCGGGGCCCCCGCAGCCCCGGCAGCACCGCGGCGGCACGGCTCAGCTCGGCCGGGGCCGGGGCGCACCTTGCCAGCGAAGGCGGGCTGGAGGGTGATGTAGGTAGTGGGGGCCTCCAGCCCCCAGAGGATGTGGGCCCCGAAGGTCTGGAGCAGCAGGAAGGACGAGGACACCCGGCGCACGCTCAGCTCTGCGCCAGCGAAGGGCAGTGTCACCTCCCGCCTGTCCACTGTCACCTCCCCTGCTCCAGGAACATGGAGGGACATCAGGGCACAGCCCCCCACCCCGGGCCAGCACCCACCGCCCCACCGGCATGGAGGGATGGTCCCTGCAGGTCACCTGTGCCGTGGAGGCGGGCAGAGGTCCGGCGGGCGCTGACCGAGAGGGACCGGGGGCAACCGAGGGGTTGGTGGCCATCACAAGGCTCGTGCTCGGCCGTGATCAGCAGCTGCCCCTCCACAAAGTCCTGGGGGGAGAGACCCCGTTGAGCCCCCACAACCCACACCAGGGTCCTTCGGGGCAGGTCCCCACCATGGCGGCTACCACCGTGTCCACCGTGGTGGCCGCCCTCACCTGCACCAGGGTGTAGGCGCAGGCACCCGGGAAGGAGAAGCGCCGGTGGTCAAAGGTGATGTAGTGGCGGCCCCCCAGCACCGTGCACTCCCCCGGGCACCGGTCCCGGCTGCAGAGCCAGCGCCCGCCCTGGCACGTGCTGCGGGCACAGGAGGGGACACTGGGCTCACCGGAGCAGGGACACCACCACAGCCACGGGCACAGGTGCATGGGTGCTTGTCCGTGTCCCCCCCCAAAAGCCACGGTGTGCCAGGCATCGTGCCCACCCATGGGGTGGGTTCCCCAGCGGCGCAGGACCCGGCCCCGGTGCCCCGGTGTCGCTCACCACTGGTTGCAGCGCTGGCGGATGCTCTGGCCCGGGGCGTAGCGCTGGCGGCGGTGGTGGCAGGGGCAGGCGCTCGGGGGGACGCAGAGCCCCCCGTCCTGGTAGAGCCCCGGCACACACTCACAGCCGCCTGCACAGTCCTGGCGGCACGGGCCCCCCTCGGCGCTGCCCACGGCCGCGCAGCCGGCGGGGCAGGAGGAGACGCAGTCCGAGAAGCGCTGCCCCGCGCCGCAGCGCCGCTCTGCCGGCACAGACACCGCGCTCAGCACCGCCGGGCTCAGCACCGCCGGGCGCACCAGCGACCGAGGGGTGCAGGCCTTTGGGGATCGCCCCCGCCGTGTCCCTACCACAGAAGCCAGGCCGGCGCCAGTCGATGTAGGTTTGGTGCCGGGCACATTCCCGCGCGTAGGCGGCGAAGGTGTCGCAGACAGCGGCAGGCGGCACGGGCCCGGTGTCCCCCTCCTGGCACCACACCTCCAAGCATGCCGCGTAAAAGCCGCCAGGGTCGACCTGGCGTGGGGGGCAGTGGGTGAGTGTGGCAGGACCGGCACCCCCACCCCGAACCCGCCAGCTCCCCGCGGCGCTGGGTGCTCGCTCACCTCGCCGTGGCACTGGAGGAAGGGCCCAGCCAGCAGCTTGCCGCAGATGGCCTCAGCCACCCGCCGCACCGCGTCGCCCGCTGCGCAGCCAGGGCCGAGCTCCACCGCATCCCTGCAGGCAGGCTGAGCCCAGGGGGGGACCCTCAGAGCCAGGGTGACCCCCCTGGAGACCCCCAGCCGGACACGGGGGTCGGCAGCGCTGATCCCCCCTGGTACCCGGCTCTGCCCCCCAGTACCTCCGAGCCGGTGTCTGGGATCTTCCAGGAGTTGCCAAAGCTGGCGGCAAAGAGGGCCATGTCCCCCCCTGGCTGCAGGAAGTCATCTGGTGGCACAGGGGGGGATGGGGCAGGTGGGGGGACGTGCCACATGGCCCCAGCACAGCTGCCCCAGCACCACGTCTCCCCCCCGGTGCCCCAGCACAGGGCTGGCTGGCAAAGGCATGGCTGGAGAGGTGACACTTACCGGCGGGATCGTCGTTGTAGGGGCCGCAGAGCCCCCGCGTGCCACCCCGCAGCTCGGTGTCCACCGTCACGGTGACTGCCTGACGCCCGTCCGAGGCCACCCGCACGCCCAGCCCGCTCGCCACGGCCACCCAGTCGCCCAGCCACGTGACGCTGATCCCTGTCAGCACCGCAGCAGGCGGCTCGGCACGGCACGGCACGGGGATGGGGATGGGGACAGGGATGGGCAACGCAGGAGCCCTCACCGTTGTGTAGGTAAGGCCGTCCCTCCGGCACCACCGCGCCGTTCACCGAGACGTTTCGGCCCCGGGCCGCCACCGTGTCCATGCCGAAGGTCATGTGCAGCGCCTGTGGCACCGCGGCGTCAGCCAGGACCAGGGCCCATCCCCACGTGTGCCGGGGCCACCAGGACCCCGCCGGCTGCCGACAGCCATGGATGCCCAGGGATTCCGTGGCCATGCTGGGGCACACCACGGGGCTGTGCCATGCCGTGGGAACCGACCGATGGCCCCTCTTGCCCCCGGAGCTGGGGATCCCCCTACTACCACCCACAAACACCCCCACCATGAGGGCAGCTGGTACCCGGGGGCTGCCGGCGGCGATGGAGACAGCCCAGGTGCCATCGGCAGCGGCGGCCAGGCTGTAGGTGCACTCGCCGGGGAAGTGGAAGTGGGTCCCATCGAAGGTGCGGTGGCGGGAGCCAGCCCAGGCCAGGCAGCTGGCCGAGGGGCCCCGGTGCCAGCCAGCCACTCCCCGCAGGGATGAGGCAGGTGATGGCCGCGGGGACGTCTCTCCTGTGGTGGGGAGGCAACGCCGCTTGGCAAACAGGCCCACAGGACCCACCGGGACCCCCCCACCGGGACCCCCGGACCCACCAGCGAGGGGCAGGCGGGTGCAGGCGAGGCAGGGTGCGGTGGAGCCGTTCCTCCAGCTGTGCCCCCAAGGGTGCCGGCAGCACTCGGCCAGGCTCATGGCGGAGAGGTTATGGCTGCCGGCGGAGTCCTGGCACTGCCACGTGCCGTAGCAGCGGCCCAGCGAGCCTTCGTCTGCGGCACAGACATGGCGAGCACCGGGCGCCACCTGGGTGCCGGGTGCCAGGTGCCGGTGCCCCCACGCCTCGCTGCCCGTCCCTACCTTCGGTGCAGCGGGGCCCGCTCCAGCCTTGGCAGCAGGCTCGCACCGTGCGGTTCCACACCACCGGCCGCATCTCGGGGGGTCTGCGGGACGGGGGGAGCCTCGGCGTCAGGGGGGGGCCCTCCTGTCCCCCCGCCCCAGCGTCACCCTCCTGGCGCTCACCTGTAGATGTAGCAGAGGGCGGTGCCGGAGCCGGGCTGGGCGTCGCGGTGGGGCTCGCCGCGGTCCCCTCCGTAGGCCTGGCGCATGCGGTGCGGGTCGATCCGCCAGCCCGCCAGGCTGGACTGGTAGAGGCTGGCGCAGGGCACCGTGTCCTCGCGCCGCGGCGTCACCTCCTCCTGCGCCGTCACCTGCACCATCCGCTCGCACCACCGCCTGCCACGGCACCTCGTCACCCGTGGCACCAGTACCCCGCCAAACCTGAACTGGGGCCAGCGTCCCCCCGCGGTGTCCCCCAGCCCCAGCGCCGGCACGGGGCCGCGGCACAGCCCCCGGCACGGCACACTCACCCCGTAGCCGCTTCCACCGCAGCCACCCAGAGCAGCAGGGATGCCAGGAGCCCACCGGCCACCCAGGACCACGGTGCCCCGGCCACACCACGCTGTCCCCCGGCCATGCCGCGCTGTCCCCCGGCCACGCCACGCTGTCCCCCGGCCACGCCACGCTGCACCGGCCGCCTGGGCAGAGGAGGAGGCCCGTTACCGGTGGAGCAGCCCCACGGCCCCGGGTGCGGGGGGACGCCCAGCACGTGCCATCGCGGTGAGGAGCGAGGTGTCGTGACAGCAGCGACGGGGACATCCGCAGGCAGCCCCCCAGGACGGGGGTCACCCCAAGACGGGGTTCACACCCCACCCCGGCCCCTCTTACCACTGCTCCGTCCCAGCTGGCTCCGGCACCGCCGCTCCCTGGACCCCTCCGGGCCTCCGCAAGGGGCTGCGGGTTTTATGGGGTGGGACCGGCCGGCCGGGCCCATCTGTGGGGCCAGAGATTGGGCCCAGCTGCCGGCTGGGGGGGGGGGGGCTGCAGTGGGAACCCCCCCATCGCCCCGTCTCCAGGGCAAAGCCCTCAGGACTGTGTCGGGGGGCGGATCCCGCCCAGCGGGGCCACATCCTGCATCCGGCACATCTGGGGATCAGGGCTTAGGGCTCTGTCCCCGCCCCGGCCCCCCCCCGCTCACACGGATGTGCCCGGACCCCCACGTCCTGGTCCCGCTCAGCCCCACCCCCCCCGAAATGCCCGGGGGGGGGCCCTGGAACCCCGGGAAAGGGACCCACACACCCACCCCAGGGACACGCCAGACAGGTCCCAGCTCCTGCTGCCCCACAGGGCATCACCCCCACCCGCCGCCAGCTCCATGGCCGTGCCCCCCATGTCCCCTCTGTGTCCCGTGTCCCCCGTCTGTGTCCCCCTCACCTCCATCCCCACAGCTGTGCCCCCCGTGTCCCTTCTCAGTGTCCTGTGTCCCCCAGCATGTCCCTGCACCACCTCCATCCCCATGGCCTTGCCCCCCCATGTCCCTGTCATGTCCCCCTCCCCATGGTCCCCTCTGTTCCCCTCTCCCTGTCCCATGTCCCCCTCCTTGCCCCGTGCCCTCCCCCTTCCCGTGTCCCCCATGTCCCTACACCCCCTCCATCCCCATGCCTGTGTCCCCCAGTGTCCCCATGTCCCTGCCCTGTGTCGTCCTCCCCGTGTCCCTGCACTACCCCTGTGGCCATGTCACCCCACGTCCCCCTCTCCTTGTCCCGTGTCCCCCTGTTTGTCCCCCCCCACACCTCCATCCCCACACCTATGTCCCTCTGTGTCCCCATGTCCCTGTCCCACGTGTCATGTCCCCCTCCGTGTCCCCACACCCCCTCCAGCCCCACGCCCATGTCCCCCCATGTCCCTGTCCCCTGTGTTGTCCCCCCCATGTCCCCACACCCCCTCCAGCCCCACACCCATGTCCCCCCATGTCCCTGACCCCTGTGTTGTCCCCCCCGTGTCCCCACACCCCTCCAGCCCCACACCCATGTCCCCCCATGTCCCTGTCCCCTGTGTTGTCCCCCCCATGTCCCCACACCCCCTCCAGCCCCACACCCATGTCCCCCCATGTCCCTGTCCCCTGTGTTGTCCCCCCCATGTCCCCACACTCCCTCCAGCCCCATGCCCATGTCCCCTCTCCCTGTCCCATGCACCCCTCCCGTGTCCCCGTGCCCCCTCCCTGTCCCGTGTCCCCACGTCCACCCCCCCTGCCCGGTCCCCATCCCCAACCCGTGGCCGTGTACCCCGCTCCCCGCAGGGGGGGGGGGGGGGCGGGCAGGACCCGGTTCCCCGGGGAAGCGGCGGGGGACGGGGACACACGGGGCGGGGACACATAGGGGGTGGGTGACGCGGTGGGGGGGACACCCGGGGGCGGCTCGGCTCGGTCCGGCCGGGGGCCGGCGGCTGCCGGGAGCTGGAGTCCCGGGCTCCGCTGTCCCGGGGTCGCGGCGCGGGGCCCGGCGGGAGGGACCGGCCCCGGCAGCGGCGGGAGCGGGGGGGGGCACGGGGGGAGCGGGCGGGCCCGGCGGGGGCGGGGGGACCGGCGGCCACCGCGGGTGAGGCGGAGCCGGCGGCGGCGGAGCAGGTAGGGACGGCGGGAGGGTCGGTGCCCGCCCCGAGGCCACGGCGACGGGCGCAGCGGGACCGGGACCGGGACCGGGACCCGTCCCGGCGGGAGGTGGGGGCAGGAAGGGCGGGGAAGGGGGAGGCAGGGCTGTGCCGGGGCGGGGGGGGGCAGGAAGGGTGGGGGGGACCCGGAGGGGGGCGGGACAGGATGGCGGGGGGGGCACCGGGAAGGGCGGGGGGGACAAAGGGACAGCGGAGGGGGACAAGAAGGGTTTGGCTGGGGGTGCGGGGAACAGCGGGGGCACACAGGGGGGCAGCGGGGGGTCCGGGAAGCGTGGGGGGGTAGTGGGGGGCTCTGAGCTGCTCGGGGCGGGGCCGGGCTGCCCCTGCTCGCCGTGGGGCTCAGGGCTGGCTGGGGACCCCCTGCACCCCCCGTCCATCTGCCCCCCTCCCCGCTGAACCCCCCAACCGGGACCACGGCGGGGGGGCGGCTGGGCTGGGGGCTCCCCGGTTGAACCCCCCCGGGGGCCGTCGCCGGTTCTCCCCTTGCCCCCCCCCACACCCGCAGCGGTTGAGCCCCGCCGAGCGCCGGAGCCACGCCATGAGGGAAAGCTTCGACGCCCCGGCCCCACGCCCGCCGTCCCCGGGGGTCCCGGCCCCGCTGCCCCCCACCGCTGGGCAAGGTGAGAGGTGGGGGGGGGGGGGCGGGGGTGGCTGCCACGGTGGCAGGTTGGTGGGTGCGGGCAGGGGGTCGCGGGGGGGCTCAGCCTGGTCCCGTCCCGCCTCGTGCAGGTTCCCCCATGGCCAAGCCGGAGCCGGTCCTGTTGGCGGAGGAGATGGAGGCGCCGGGCTGCGCCGGCTCAGGTGGGCGCCAAGGGGGGTCCTGCCCGTCCTCCTGCCCGTTCCCCTGCTCCTGGGGGGCTCCTGGGGTCCCCGCAGGGCGAGGGGCCATCACGGAGCCTGGGGGGGGACCCTGGCTTTGCCCCCTTTTTTCTTCCCAGGGTGGCTGGTGGTCCCCAAGACAGAGGCGAACCCCGAGGGCGATGGAGAGGAGCCGGGGGGCCGGGAGCAGCCCTGCTCAGGTGAGGGCACCCGCCGGCATG
The DNA here is from genome assembly GCF_047716275.1 of Strix uralensis. Classification (NCBI taxonomy): domain Eukaryota; kingdom Metazoa; phylum Chordata; class Aves; order Strigiformes; family Strigidae; genus Strix; species Strix uralensis. The sequence goes on along the minus strand of NC_133972.1, from coordinate 4,836,024 downwards.
GCACGGCCCTGCCGCGCGCCCGGAGCTCCGGCCACAGCCCCCCGCCGGCTGCCGAGCACGGGTGGTGACGGCGGCTCCGTCCTCGTTGCCGGTGGCGGTTGCCAGAGCCGCCCGTCCCTGGCACAGGGGGTGCCGAGAGGTGCCAGGAGCGCCGAGGGGAGCGCGTGTCCCCAGCGCCCCGCCGTGTGTGCCCTGCAGAGGACTGGCTGGTGAGGAAGGTGAAGGTGGAGGAGGAGTACGAGGAGTGGCCGGGCGGCCCCGGCGTCGAAGTCCCGCTGGTGGGGCAGCCCCCGGCCGGCGCCGTCCCCCATGCCAGTGGCATGCCAGGCTGCGCCGGCGCCTGCAAGCTGGAGCAGCCGTGCCCGGAGGAGCTGGGCTACGGCGAGCTGCCCGCCTTCTCCATGCCGCCCTGGCCGCTGCTGGGCCAGAGCCCGGCCGGCGCTGGCGCCTGCGAGCGCTGCTTCCACGTGCAGCTCGGCCTGCGGCTGCCGGCGAGCGACGGCGAGCCCGGGCCCTGCGGGAGTTGCGGGACCCCCCCACGCCCCTTCGCCTGCGGCCAGTGCGGGAAGGGCTTCGGCAAGAAAGCCCACCTGACCCGGCACCTGCGGGTGCACACGGGCGAGCGGCCTTTCCCCTGCGGCCAGTGCGGCCGCCGCTTCCGCCAAAAGATCCACCTGCGCTCCCACCAGAAAACCCACACGGGCGAGCGGCCCTTCCCCTGCGCCGAGTGCGGCCGCCGCTTCCGCAAGAAAACCCACCTGGTGCGGCACCAACGCACGCACACGGGCGAGCGGCCCTTCCCCTGCGCCCGCTGCGGCCGCCGCTTCGCCCACAAGCAGCACCTGCTCCGGCACCAGCAGCTGCACGCCGAGCCGGCGCCGGGCGGGGACGGGGACGGGGACGGGGACGGGGACGGCCCCGCCGAGCAGAAGCCTTTCCTCTGCCCGGAGTGCGGGAAGAGCTTCAGCTGGAAGAAGAACCTGGCGTCCCACCGGCGGCTGCACCGGGAGGGCCGGCCCTTCGCCTGCGCCGAGTGCGGCCGCGGCTTCAGCGACAAGCGGCACCTGACGGCGCATCTGCGGGGGCACATGGGGCTGAAGCCCTACGCCTGCCCCCACTGCGAGAAGACCTTCAGCCACAAGCCCAACCTGACCACCCACCAGCGCACCCACACGGGCGAGCGGCCCTTCGCCTGCCCGCACTGCGCCCGCGGCTTCGCCCACAACCAGCACTTGCTGCAGCACCTGCGGGTGCACAGCGGCGAGCGGCCCTTCGCCTGCCCGCAGTGCGGCCGCTGCTTCGGCTCCCGGCCCAACCTGCTGGCCCACGCCAAGGCGCACGCCGGCGCCCGGCCCTTCGCCTGCGAGCAGTGCGGCCGCGGCTTCAGCCGCAAATCCCACCTGGCGCGGCACCAGGCGGTGCACACCGGCACCCGGCCCCACGCCTGCGCCCAGTGCGCCAAGCGCTTCAGCTCCAAGACCAACCTGGCGCGGCACCAGGCCGTGCACACCGGCCACCGGCCCTACATCTGCACCCAGTGCGGCAAGAGCTTCAGCCGCAAAACGCACCTGCTGCGCCACGAGCGCACCCACGCCGGCGCCGCCGGGCCACCACAGAGCTGGCCGGCCCCTGCCGCCGCGGCCCCTGCCACGCTCTGCCCCTGAGCGCGGGGCTGAGCACCGGGACGTGCCCGTGGCCTCGGCGCCCTGCCGCGGGGCTCGCTGCCGGGGGTCCCAGCCCTCCCTGCTGCCGCCGGAGACGCGGCACATGGCACGGAGAGCGGCTTCCAGGGCTGCCGGAGGCGACGTGGCCGGTGGAAAACCCCGGCTCTGAAACGGTCTTAAAAACCTCCGAGGGAGGGGTGGCCCGTGCCAAGCTCTGCACCGGGGCCGGCGCGGGGTGAAGGGGGGGATCTCGTGCTGCGGGCAGAGGGGCACCGACCCACGGCGGGGGGCTCTGCCGCGGGAGGACTGAGCCAAAACTGCCAATAAACCAACTTTTGTTGAACTTCCCTGAGGGCGACTTGGGGCTGAGTGGGGGCGAGGCTGTTGGGGAGCACCGAGGGGCAGCGGGGACACCAAGGCTGGCAGCTGGTGGCAGGCAGAGCGAGAGGCTTGGGAGTGGGGACAGGCAGGGACAGGCAGGCAGCGGGGTCCCAGCCGGACCCGGGGTCACCCTATGTGCGGTCATGGCGTGGCGGCACGCCGGGGGGCTGCGCTGTGGGGTGGCCGGGGACACGCGGGCACCCAGAGCGATGGCTTTGGGGACACGCGGCTGGTGGGGTCCTGCGGGGACACGGCCACCCCCTGGGTACATGGACACCCCTTGGGGACACGGCGGGGGGGGGCGCTGGCTCCGGCGTTCCCCGGGTCTCCGCCCTGAGCGGGGGGCCGGTGTCCCCCCCGCTGCCTTTGGGGACCGGGAAAACCCCCGGGGACGTGGGGGGGGGGGTGGTGTGGCCGTGCCATGGGGACATCCTGGTCCCGGTCCCGGCCGCTTGTCACCATGGCAACGGGGGGGGAGGGGGGGGGGGGGGGCGGGGCCGCGGGGGCTGCCGGGAGCCGGCAGGCGGTGAGTGCGGGCGGGGGGACCCCGGCGGGGGGGTCCGGGAGGGGGGTTCCCCACGATCTCTGGGTCCCACGCGTGTCCCCGCGCCCCCAGGGCCCCCCACGGGCGTTCCCCGCGCGTGCCGCCGCACCCCGGGGCTCCCCACAGGCCCTGGGCCCCACAGCTGTCCCCACACCCCAAGCCCCCCCCCGCTGATGTGCCCCATGCGTGTCCCCGCGCTCCGGGGCACCCCCCACCCCAGTGCGCCCCACAAAGGTGCCCCACATGTGTCCCTGCACCCCATAAGTGTGCCCTACACGTGTCCCTGCACCCTAGGGCTCCCCACTGTCCCTAGGTCCCACACATGTCCCTGCACCCCAGTGCGCCCCACAGATGTGGCCCACACATGTCCCCAGCACCCCACAGCACCCCACAAGTGTACCCCACGTGTGCCCCCACACCCCAGCGCACCCCACAGTCTCCAGACCCCACACGTGCCCCCACCGGCGTGCCCCACGCGTGTCCCTGCACCCCACAGGTGACCTGCAGCCCAGCCGTGCCAGGGCCCCCCCATCCTCTGAACTGGGGGTCCCCGGGGACACGGGGCTACCCCCGCCACGACCCAACCCCCTGCCCATCTTCCCCCCCCAACTAGCCGCGGGAGCCAAGTGGATCCGGGGGTCCCAGCCAGGATGGCGGGGCGCGGGGAGGCGGCGGCGGCAGAGGAGGAGGAGGTGGAGGGGGAAGAAGAAGGGGTGCGGATCACCCCCCAGCTGCTGAAGGCCAGCACCGGGGAGTTCGCCCTCGAGTCCATCCTGCTGCTGCGCCTGCGGGGCCGCGGCATCGCCCACCTGGGCTGCCTGGGCGACTGCGCCAACCTGGAGTGGCTGGACCTTTCCGGCAACGCCATCGCGCAGCTGGGCCCGCTGGCCGCCCTCCGCTCCCTCGCCGTCCTCAACCTCGCCCGCAACCGCGTCACCAGCCTCGAGCCACTCGGCTCTTGCCACAACCTCCAGAGCCTCAACGTCGCCGGGAATCTGGTGAGCAGCCTCCACCAGCTCCGGTGCCTGACCGGGCTGCGGCGCCTGGAAAGCCTGCGCCTGCGCGACCCCCTGGCCCGCCTGGCCAACCCGCTCTGTGCCGCCCCGGCGTACCGCGCCGCCTTGGCCGACATGTTCCCCGCTCTCAAAGCCATCGACGGCGAGCGGGTATCTGGGCGCGGCAGCGAGCTCTACCAGCTCTGCCGCGACCTCGACAGTTCGCTGGGATGCGGCGATAGTGACGCCGCTGGTCCCCAACCCCTGCCCCGCGTGGCTCAGCCCTGGGTGGAGGCCGGTTTTTGGGAGCCGCGGCCGCCCCGGCGCAGCTCCATCATGGAGGAGGCCTACAAGCAGTTTGGCGAGGTGCTGCAGGAGTGCCGGGAGCTGAGCCGCCGCGCCGACGACACCATCGCCCAGGCAGAGCGAGCGCTCAGCAGCTGCCCCGACCCCAACTCCTTCGTCTTCTGAGCCATGAGACCCCCCCGGGCACTGTGAAAGGAGACCCCCCCCCTACCACACATGGCCACTATCTTGGCCCGGCCCTCGCCAGAGGGATGCCAGAGGTGCCAGGGCCCCCCCGCATGCTCTGGAACCAGGAATAGGGGTGTCCCTGTCCCCTGCAGAGCCGCGGCAGGAGCAGGGATGTCCATGGGGATTTTGGAGCCATCCCTGAGCTCTCCAGCCTGGAGGAGAGACTGTGGGGTCCAAGGGACATCGTGAGGCCTGGGGGACATTGTGTGGCCTGGGGGACATCGTGGGGCCTGGGGGACATCGTGGGGCCTGGGGACATTGTGGGGCCTGGGGGACATCATGGAGCCTGGGGGACATCGTGGAGCCTGGGGACATTGTGGGGCCTGGGGGACATTGTGTGGCCTGGGGGACATCGTGGGGCCTGGGGGACATTGTGGGGCTGTGCATTAAAGGTGTGCTGTCCTCAGAGATCCCTCTCTGCGGCATGGTCCTGAGCCCCGAGCAGGCGAGGGGTGGGGGGACACCCCCAGCTCTGCCTGGACCCACCACGTCCCCGTCCCTCCCCCTGGGTTGGGGACAACGGGCAGGGGGTGACACAGCTGGTGGCAGAGGGGGAGGTGGCACAGACACCCCGCACCCCCCACCCACAGCGATCCCTGGTGGGAATAACGGCAGCGACAGCGGGAGCCAGAGCTGGGGTTTACTGGGAGGCTGGGGGCAGATGGTGAGGTTGGGGGGGGGAACACACATCCAGGACCATCCTTTGGTCACACAGTGCTGGGGGGTGACAAGCAGGGGGGGTCAGGCTGGTCCCCCGTGGCAGCATCCGTCTCCTGGGGCTGGTGGTGGCCTGGAGAGGGGACATGGGGAGGGGCTGGCTGCGGGAGGAGCCCCCCCACACCTGCGTGTGCACTCACAGCCCCACATACACCCCCCCGTGACCTTGTCCCTGTCACCCCATCCCCAGGGCCAGCTCGACCTGGCTGGAGATGCTCCCCCGGGGCGGGGTGGGGGGGTTCTCCTGGCCAAAGCCACCCTCCAGCACCTGGAGGGACACACACGCCCCCCCCAGTCTGGCTCCACTCTTAGCGGAGGAGCATCCCCCCCCCCGCCCCGCCGTCCCCGGCACGTACCGGGGGGGGCCTAGGCCGGCAGCCCCCTGGAGAAGGCGAACATGCCGGGCAGGTAGAGCGCGTCCGCCGACCTGCCGGCCTCCTCCACCGCCCTGCACTCTGCCTCGTCTCGCTGCTTGATCTCCTGCGGTGGGACAGAGTGCACCGGGCTGGCACCCACGGCAACACCGCAGGTGGGGGGCCCGGTGGCCAGTGGGGACCCTGTGCCAGTGGCCGGAGAGGGGGGACACTGCTCACCTTCACCGCCAGGTGATGGCTGGGGCCGCAGTTCTGGTACTTGTCCAGCACCTTGGGGACATCGCCGCTGTCAAACTTGTAGCAGGCCAGGCAGGTTGGTTTTCTCTGGGGAGAGAGCGTGGCCTGTCACCACCCGGCCCCCCCCAGCCCCCCCCGGGGGGTCCCCGCCAGCCCCCTGCCCTGCCAGGCCCGGGGACATCCCTGCCGCTCGCCGTGAAGCACCGGGCACGGCTGCGTCGCCGCTGCCACGAACCTTCGTCACCTCCAGCCGTGCCCAGCACAGGCGGCGGAGGGATGGGGATGGCGGGGGGGTCCGGGGGAGGCTGAGGTGCCACAGGACATGGCCGCCCGGGAAGGGGGACGCGGGGTCCAACAGCCCCGACTCACCCGGTTCTCCAGGGCCCGGCAGTTGTGCCGCTGCGATGCCCTCTTCCTGCAGGCTGTCTGCACCAGGCTGACCCGCAGCTGGACAAACGTCCCCGAGGCGTCTTCCTGGGGGGGGACAAGGGGGACAGCCCGTCAGCCGCGGAGGGGGGTCCCAACATGGGTGACTGGCCCAAACTGGAAGGTCCCCACAGCCCCCAGCGCCTCCTGAGGAACAGGCACGTCTGAGCCGCCGACAACGATGTCACTGCTCCCGGCTACACCGGGCTGGCAGCTGCCCACCCCGCGGCACCGGTGACGAGTCGCTGAGCTCTGCCAGCCCCTGCCTGCCCCCAATGATCGCGCCAGCGGGTCTGTCCCCGCACCCAGCTGTCCCTCCCTCCATGACACCCCGACCCCCCGACGACACCAACACTGGCCTGGGGGCTCGGCTGCCACCTCGCCCCTCCCCGCAGCAGCAGCCCCCCCCAGGGGGAACAAGGGCACCCGCAGCCCCCAGCACTCACCCGCTCGACGGCCCCTTCCACTGCCTGCTCCTTGAAGAGGAAATGCACGTTGCTGCGGCCGTGGAAATACTCCAGCACCTCCTTCACCACACGCCGCTGCAGCGGGGACTGGCTAGCAGTGGCCAGGGCTACCAAGCCCAGGCAGAGGGCTAGCAGGAACCTCATCCCTGCGGCGGGGAGGCTGCCAGGGCTGCTTGACCCCAGAGAGCCTCGTCAATCGACCAGCTGGTGGTTTCGGTCTTTCATTAACTGATTTCCTGGGAACTGCCCTTTTTCCGCCCCCCAGGCCGGCCCCGCGGCCCCCCCACCCCCCCTTCTGGCACGGACATGGGGAGGAGGGGCTGGACATGGCTACTGCCGGCGGCCGGCCAGCACGGGGACACCGGCATCACCCCCAGGGAAACGCGGGGCTCACCGGCCGAGGGCAGGGGAGCACATCTCCCGCCCGGGGCAGATGAGCCGCCCGGGCTTGGTGCCAGCAGCCTTTGCTGGGCGGCCGAACATCCCCGCCACTGGCAGGGACCACCCCGCCCCGAGATGCGTCTCCCCTGCCCTGACGCGGGGCCAGCCAGCGTGTTGGGGACGGAGGTGCCGCTGCCAGGGGTGCTGGCTGTCCCCCAGTCGTGGTGACAAGGCCACCGTCTGACAAGGGACATCTCCCAGATGGCGCAACAAACCGTGCTGGGTGAAAGAGGAACGGCAGCCCGACTCCTGTGGGGTCCCAGCAGCCGGCGTCAGGCATTGTGGGGGGGCTCGCACCCTCCCCGTCACCCCCCCGTGCCCTGTCCCAGGTGCTGCTGCTCTGAACACCCCGTTGTACCCGAAAGCCACCGCAGAGTCGTGGGGTTCCCCCTTCCCACCCAGGGCCCACGGCTGGGGCCATGGGACGGGCGTGGCAGAGCAGGAGGTGGGCACTGGGGGGTGCTGGGAGGACAAACCGTCCCTAAAACAAACAAACGGCTGAAGTGCAGCCACGGCCTGGGGGGGGCCCCATCCCACCCCGTACCCCGAGAGAGGGGCTGGGGCCAAGCGGCTGGTCACTGCCTGCTCAGAATCCCAGAATCATCTGGGTTGGAAAAGCCCTTGAAGCTCCTCCAGCCCCACCATGAACCTCACCCTGACCGTTCCCAACTCCACCAGATCCCTCAGCGCTGGGTCAACCCGACTCTTCAACCCCTCCAGGGATGGGGACTCCCCCCCTGCCCTGGGCAGCCCATTCCAACGCCCAACAACCCCTTCTGCAAAGAAATCCTTCCTGAGAGCCAGTCTGACCCTGCCCTGGCGCAGCTTGAGGCCATTCCCTCTTGGCCTGGCGCTGGTTCCTTGGCTCAAGAGTCTCATCCCCCTCTCTGCACCCTCCTGTCAGCTCCATGGGCTCCGCACCAGCTCCGGCTGCCCCCAGGGCCGAGCAGAGGCCGGGGGGAGGATGAGGAGGAAAATGAAGAGGAGGGAGGCCAAGGCCAGGGCCCACAGGACCCCGCACCGACCCGGGCCTCCCACCAGCCGGGGCTGCGCCGCGGGGCAGGGCTGGCGCACCCCAGGGGGCTCCGCCGGGAGCAGCAGCCGGTGCCGGCCCCCCGGTACCGGGGCGGCGGGGACACGGGGCACCCGGAGGGCACGGCTAGGGGGGACACGGCGCTCGGGGCCACGCCGGGGCTCTCTGTGATGGCGCCGCGGGCGCTCTGGCAGCGGGCGGGCGGCTCGGGGGTGCCGGCAGGGGGCGCTGCGGGCGGCCCGTGCGGGTGCCGCCGCGGGACACGCCCCGCGCTGCCCCGGAAGCTGCTTCCGCGACCGGGGCGGGGGGGGGGCAGCCGCTTCGTCGCGTCGCCGCCGCGTTGACGTCATCGCCGCGGTCGCGTCATCGTGTCGCGGGACGTCGCGCGCCCGTGAGTTTCCCCGGGGAGGCGGCTCCGGGGCCCGGCGGGAGGTGGGGGGGGGGGGGGGGGGGCAGGGTGTGTCGGTTGCCATGGCAACGTGCGGTCCGGCCCGGGGGGTCACGGGGGAGGGAACCCCCGAGCGGTGGGAAGGGGGGGGCTGGCAGGGGGTGAGGGGGGACACGGGGTGTCGGGAACCGGGCGGGGGGGCTGGCGCTGGGTGTCCCCCCACGGGAGGTGCGGGGGGGCCGGTTCCCTGCCCGGTGCCACCCCGGGACCGATCCCGGGGCTTTTTGCCGCAGAGTGGCCCCGGGCGCGGGTCCCTCCCGTGAGGGGGTCACGGGGCACCCCGGCTTTCCCTCTCACCCCCACCCTGGTCCCTTCCCCGGCGCCGAGCTGCTGGGCGGGACCGACCCGCAGCTGGAGCGTCCGAACCTCGTTTCGACCCAAATCCCGATGAACCGGGTCCCGCTGAGGCCCGGGACACCCCGCTCGGTGCTTCCGGGGGCAGAGGAGCCGCTCCCGGCGCCATCGGCTCCGCCGGCACCGCACCGGCGGGAGATGGGGCAGGACCGGGCGGCTCGCGGGGGCTTTCCCCGCCGCTCGGCAGCACCAGCCCGCCGTACCGGGCCGCTCTGACCCCTCCCCGGGGCCCTTGGCTCTTCACCGCCGCGGGGTGCCGGCCTGCCCGCAGGCAGCTGCCCAGCCCGGGCCCCCCCGGGCCGTGCAAGGACCTTGGTGGTGCTGGGCCGGAGCGCGGGCGCTGCCCTTCCGGGTGCCCCTTGTGGGCTTCGAGGCCCTGCCTGCGCCCTGCCTGCGCCCCTGCCTTGCCCTGCCCGCCGCTCTGGCGAGCACCAGGGGCGTCCCCCTGCCCCAGCGTCCCATCCCGCCTCTCCTTGGCCGTGCCGGGTCAGTCACCGGCCCCGGGGAGCGCCGCGGTCCGGTTAAACACGTGTCCAAAGCGCTGGTCACGGCAGCGCTCGGTGGGACTCAGCGATGGGAGCAGCCAACGGTGCCTCGCACGGCAGAGAGCGGCGTCCCTGCCGCTGGGACACCTCTGCGCCACGTCCCCTCCATGGGTGTCGCACCCGGGGGTCCCCAGACCCTGACGGCCACACGCTGCCGGGGATCCCGGCCGGCTCCCACGCAGCACGGCTCTGCAGCCGGCGTCTCTCCCGCCTAAAATAGTGCTAATTAAGCCCGGGCATTCGTCAGAGCGGCCCGATCGTTGCCGCAGCCTTTAAAAGGTGACGCGGGACTTGTGTGGGCAGGGGGCCGCTCACCCCCGAAGCCTCGGCGCTGCCTTGGCCCCCTCCTCGCGGCACCGTGCCCACGGAGGAGGGACCCAGCCGGCTGGGTCCTTCCCAACCACGGTGGGCAGGAGGTTCGCGGGGGTTTTGGGGAGGGAGCTGGGCTGGGCAGCCCTCGCGTCCCCGCGGGCGGCGGCAGGGCGAGGCCGCACCGGGGCTGGCTCCCGCCTGCCGGGAGCTGCGGTTCCCCGTCCCTGTGGCCGCGGGCAGGGCTCGGCATGCCGTGCCAGGCCTCTCGGCCTGGACTACAAATCCCAGTAGCGCTGCCTGCGCTGCCTGCGGAGCAGCTTCGCTGTAAACAGAATAAATCCGGGCCAGAGCCCGGGGTCAGCCCCTAAAATAACTCGGAGGAGGAGGAGGGGTGCGGACAGGAGCGGAGCCTCTCCCGAGCTCCCCCAGCCCTGCCTCACACCGCTCCCCCCGCTCACCGGCTGCTCTCGCGCTCTCCCAGGGCGCCCAGCAGCCATTTGGAGGAAGTGGGGGAAGATCAGAGCCCGCGACCGTGGCGGAAGGCGGAGGGGAAGGACAGCCGCCGCCCCGCGCTCTCCCCGGAGCTGATGCCCTCTCCCCTCGCCGGGCGGCCCCAGGGGCAGCGATGTCTGCAGGGGGAGCACCCCAGGTACGTGCGGGGGGGGGGGGGGGGGGGGCAGCGGTTTCCCCCCATCCCCGGGAGAAGGCCGGAGCGGGGCCGGTTCTGAGCACGTCCCTCTGTGGCCGAGCCGAGCGCGGTGCTGGGGCGGTGGGAGGGAGCCCTGCACCGCTTTCGCGCCGCGACATTTTTAGGAGGGGGAGCCTGTTGGGGTTTTCCTGGGGGTTGGGAGCTCTTCTGGTGCTTTTCTCCTCATCATTTAGAAATACCGACACCGCGCTAGGCCCGTGCGAGACTTTTTCTTTTAAATTGGCGCTTTTTAAAGTTACAGCAGCCGTCAGAGCGCGGGCTGGGCTCTGTGTCTTCTGCCATCTGCTCTCCCTGCGCTCCTGCCAAGCTACGGGGGAGTTTTGAGGGAAGAAGAGAGGAATCCTGGGGAGGGAAGACGGGTGGATTGGGTGTCGAGCTTCCCGGGAAAAGCTGTTTTGGCTCCTTCTGGGGGTTTCCTGCCTCGGTCCCAGTCCCGGCTGGGTTGGGAGGGGGCTGGGTGGTCACACCCAGGCAAGGGATCTGCTGGGGGTCTGAGTGATCTCGTTGGAGGTGGGGGGTGAGCACGTGGCTCCGCTCAAGGCTTTCCACCAAGCGATGCTCTCGCTGGCGAGGAAACTGAGGCACAGAGGAGAAGGAGCTTTCCTGGGCTGAAATGAGTCGGTGGCAAAGTGAGAGGTGTCACGCCAAGCCCTCCCCTGCCCTCCCGTGCCTCTGCCTGTACCTCCCTGCTCTGGCTCCTTTCCCAAAGGCTCAGAGCTGCCTCCTGACACACCGTGTGCAGGATCGGGGGCAGTGGTGCCCGGCCTCACACCTGCTCTGTCTTCCACTGGTGCTGGAACAGCTTTTCCCAGCCTTCTGTGGGGAAAAGGGCCCGGGATTTCTCCCGGCTGCGCTGCTGCGGATCTGGAGTCCAAGGAGAACAGCTTGGTGGTGATCCCGCTGAGCCAGGGCCCCGTCGGCTCCCAAGTTCAGGTTCATGGGGGTGTGAGGCCTTTCTGAGGGCCCAGGTGTTTAAAGCGGTGCGGCCTGCCGGTCAGCCCTGGGCCAGGGGCACGCCTCGCTGCAGGGCAGGTCTTGCTGGTGGTGGCCCGTGGGCGTCAGGCGCTGGTCCAACAGCGCCGGCCTTTGGATCACGGATCATCGAGGTTGGCAAAGGCCCTTAAGGTCATCGAGTCCAACCGTTAACCCAACACTAAACCCTGTCCCTCAGCGCCACACCTACATGTCCTTTAAACCCCTCCAGGGATGGGGACTCAACCCCTGCCCTGGGCAGCCTGTTCCAGTGCTGGACAACCCTTTCAATGAAAAAATTTTTCCTAAGAGCCAGTCTGACCCTGCCCTGGCGCAGCTTGAGGCCATTCCTTCTTGTCCTGGCGCTGGTTCCTTGGCTCAAGAGACTCACCCCCCCTCTCTGCACCCTCCTTTCAGGGAGTTGCAGAGGGCCACGAGGTCTCCCCTCAGCCTCCTCTTCTCCAGACTAAACCCCCCCAGTTCCCTCAGCCGCTCCCCATCAGACCTGTGCTCCAGACCCTGCACCAGCTCCGTTGCCCTTCTCTGGACACGCTCGAGTCATTCAATGGCCTTTTTGGAGTGAGGGGCCCAAAACTGAACCCACTCATCGAGGGGCGGCCTCACCAGCACCACGCACAGGGGGACGATCCCTTCCCTAGTCCTGCTGGCCAAAAAAACAAAGAAACAAACCCAAAAAAAGCGATGGCAATCTGCTGAAACGCTTCTCCTCTCTCCTGGCCCAGCCTGCCCACGCCCTGAACCTGCTCCCTTACCCCAGGCTGAGCGAGGTGCCGAGAGCCGGACACGAGCTGGATGGTGTCAGCGCGGAGATCCCGTCCGACCCCTGCACAGGTGACGGGAGCGGGCGGCTCTGCGGCGGGCGGGGTGCGGGCGCACTGGGGCGTTCTCCGCAGTACAGTCGGTAACACCGAGTCCGACCGACTGCCAGCCACGGTCTCCTCTAGACTGGGGTGGGGGGGGACACGCAAAGATTGTTTGTAAATGCGTGCAGATGTGGCGCTGCTGGGAGGAATCCCCAGCCTGGAGAAGGTCCTTGAGCCCCTCCGCCAGCCGAGCTCCTGCTAAAGATGGAGCCTCCTCTTCTGCTTGGGAGGAGGCTCAGGTTGGAGCTAATCGCGTTTTTGCGGTAGCCTTTGAAATCCGATCATAAAAGCATTAACGCGGGAGCTAAGGAGACGCGGGCGAGCGTGCGATGGGCTGCGGAGAGTCGTCTTCCAAGGAACGGCGCTCCTTCCCACCTTTCGCCTCGCCAGGAGGAGGGAGCCTGGTGCTGGTATTTCCTTTTATCTTTAATTACACTTCAGGCAGCAGAAGCTTAAAATAGATGAAAGCGATGCCCCCAGGCTTCGTTAATTTTAGCTTATTTGTGAATTAACGCAGGCATCTCCGGCACAACGATGCCTGTGCCGAATGCGTGTTTTGCAGCGTGACACTTGATGGTGACCAGCTCTTATCCCTTCAACCAGGCTACAGATTTTTCAAGCCCGGTGGTTTGTTTGGGATTAAACAGTCGGAGGAGCCGTACGCCGAAGGCCAGCAGATGCAGGAGGAGAGCAAGATCCTCGTGAGCCCCTGTGCGGGTAGGTGAGGGGGATGTTCCTCTTGTGAGCAAAAGCCAGTTTGTGGCCGTTTTGGGCCAGTTTGTGGCTGTTTTGGGCCAGCTTGTGGCAAGTTTTTGGTATTGCTGCCGCTGCCAGCACTGCTGTTGGCCTGTCAAGGGTGGAGTGGGCTCTGGGAAGGGTTCGTGATCCTTTAGGGTGTCATAAATGGCAATGACTTGGTTTTCAGCAGCCCGGCGAGGAGCAGGGAGTTGGGCTCCTTGTGGGTCCCTTCCAACTCGAGATGTTCTGTGAAAGACTCTGAAATTAACGTCTTGAATCTTTTTGAAATCTAGTTGAGCCCGGTCGAGTGAATAAAGTCGAGCAACCCGAGGAGAAACCCGGGGCAGCTGCCGGCTCCCTGGAGCTGTATCCCGCAGCCGCCAGCAGTTCCGGCCGCTGGTTTCACGGTGGGCAGCGCGCGCCTGAGCGGGCGGGCATGGAGAGAGACGGCGCCGCCGGCCTCGGCCCGCTCTCCCCCCGGGTGGCCTGCTGGGTGCCGCAGCTTGGCGCCGGCCCTTTCCGCTGCGCCCAGTGCGGGAAAGGTTTCCGCCAGAAGCAAAGCCTCATCACGCACGAGAGGATCCACACCGGAGAGAAACCCTACAGGTGCGGGGACTGCGGGAAGAGCTTCAGCCAGCGGCCCAACCTGCTGACCCACCGCCGCGTGCACACGGGGGAGCGGCCCTTCCCCTGCGCCCAGTGCGGCAAGAGCTTCAGCCAGAAAGCCAACCTCCTGGCCCACCAGCGCATCCATGCCGCCGGGGAGAAGGCGTTGGCGGGTGGCGAGCAGGAGGACAGCGCTGCCAGCAAGCCAAAGCTGCGGTCCCAGCAGAGGAGCTACCAGGAGGACACCCCCTTCGTCTGCCCCGAGTGCGGGAAGAGCTTCCGGCAGAAGCCCAACCTCATCACCCACCGGCGCATCCACACCGGCGAGCGTCCCTTCACCTGCTTCCTCTGCGGCCGGAGCTTCAACCAGAAAACCAACCTGGTGACCCACTACCGCGTGCACACGGGGGAGCGCCCCTTCGCCTGCACCCAGTGTGGCAAGCGCTTCACCCAGAAAACCAACCTGGTGACGCACCAGAGCACCCACACGGACCTCCGGCCCTACCCCTGCGGGCAGTGCCAGAAGTGCTTCAAGGACAAAGTCTCCCTCAAAGCCCACCAGAAGACTCACGCCCCACGCCAACGGCGCTGCCCGGGCCGCAGCCCAGCCGCCAGTTTGCCCTATGGGGCTGCGCCCACCCTGCTCCAGCCCGGGGGTCCCGAGCAAGAAGCCCCCTTCAGCCCCATGCCGCCACTGCCCGTGCAGAAGATCCCCGAGGGCCAGGAGTTGTACTCGTGCACGGAGAAGAGCTTCCCCCCCAAGGAGCCGCTGCTGCCCCACCAGCCAGCCCCACTGGGTGAGCAGACCTTCCCCTGCGTCCAGTGCGGGGAGGGCTTTTGCCAGAAGGTGACCCTCCTCCGGCCGCAGCACGGCCCCGCCGCCGAGGCTCCGGCAGCCTTCAGCCATGGCCCGCACCTCCTGGGGCACCTGGGGGTGCAGCCTGTCCTCGGGGATGCGACCCCTCCGGCCCCCCCGGCCCCCGGGGCGGAGAAGCCCTTCATCTGTAACCAGTGCGGCAACAGCTTTGGCCTCTGGCTCTCCCTCGTAGCCCACCAGAAGACCCACGTGGGGCAAAAGTCCTACCCGTGCCCCGAGCACGAGAAGAGCTCTGGCGACGAGCTGTCCCCCAAAGCCCCCCAGGAGAAGCCGGCGGAGGGGAGGGCCTGGCTGTGCCCCGAGTGCGGGAGAAGCTTCGCCCAGTACGAGCGTTTGGTCAAACACCGTCAGAACCACCGGGGCCGAGGGCCCTACCGCTGCGACGTCTGCGGGAAGAGGTTCAGCCTCAAAACCAACCTGGTGACCCACCAGCGCATCCACACCGGCGAACGTCCCTTCACCTGCGGCGTCTGCGGCCGGCGCTTCAACCAAAAGGGCAACCTGGTGACCCACTACCGCACGCACACCGGGGAGCGCCCCTTCGCCTGCGCCCAGTGCGGCAAGCGCTTCGCCCAGAAGCCCAACCTCATCGCCCACCAGAAGACCCACACGGGCCGGCAGCCCTTCACCTGCCTGGAGTGTCCCAAGCGCTTCAAGAGCAAACTCTCCCTGCGGGTCCACCAGCGGGTCCACGCGGCCGAGAGGCCCCCGAGCGAGCCGGGCCAGGCCCCGGGCCTCCAGCCCCACGCCGCCAGCCCCTACCCTTGCTCGCTCTGCGGGGAGACCTTCGAGGAACACGGGGAGCTGCAGCTGCACCGGCAGGGCCACGCCGGCGAGCGGCCACACGCCTGCGCCGAGTGCGGGAAGCGATTCCGCCAGAAGGTGAATCTGGCCGTTCACCAGAGGACCCACACGGGCGAGCGGCCCTTCCGCTGCACTGAGTGCGGGAAGGGTTTCAGCCAGAAGGCTCACCTCCTCCGGCACCGCAGGACGCACGCCGGCGGCATCCCGCCCTCCTGCTGCCAGGGGACCTGCCCGGTGCACCAGGAAGAGCCGGACGGGAGCGGCGCTCCGCTGGGAAAAGGGGCCGAGCCCCCCAACATGCTGCTGCCCCCCTGCTCTCGCGGAGCCGCTCACGGATCGCTGGCTCGGGAGGAGCTTCGGCCAGGCGCGCAGCCCCCCAACAGACCGGAGAGCCCCTCCGGGGCGGCAGACATCCTCCTGCAGCTGATGCAGGATGACCACCCCCTCGTGTCCGGCTCCCACCACCCGCAGGACGGCACCGCGGGGCCCTGTCCCTGCAAATGCACCGAGGCGGGGGAAGGCTTGAACCCGAAGCCGCCGAGCCTGCCCCCGCAGTGCTGCTGCGCCGACTGCCTGAGCCAGCGGCAGCTGCTCCTCAAGCTGCAGCCCGACTGCCGAGCGGAGCTCTGGTGCAAGTACGGCGGCTGCGGCAGGAGCTTTGAGGAGAAACGAGTCCTGAGAGTGCCTGAGAGAGCACACGGCGAAGAGAAACCCTCGCCGTGCCCCAGCTGCCTGTAACGCCCGCGCGGGCTGCCGGAACCTGCCGCCGGGAGAGGGGCCGGACCTCGTCGCTCTTGCACTAAAAAGAGGCCAAAACTAAAGGGGCGGCGGCTGGCGCCGGGGGCGATCGCTGACCGAACGAGGACGAGGGAGAGCCGCAAGCCGGGGCTCGCGGTGCCTGTGGGGCGCGGTGGCGGCGGGGACTCGGGAGGAGCGTGGTGGATTTGGGCGCAGGAGGCTCGGAGGCCCCCGCAGGCCAGTACTGGATGGGGTGAAGCGGGAGGAGGACTCTGATGCGCCACGTGAGTTTTTTGTCCCATGAACATACCAAATCCGTGGCGGGGCTGGGGCTGAGGAGCAGTGACAGGACCCTGGATCCGCCACGTTTGCTCCTGCGCTGGCTGCGCGGAGTGTCGGGAGCGGGAAGAGCTCAGGATCCAGGATCCATCAGCTTCAAAACCGCTCCCAGCGTGCAGCAGGCCCAGCTGCGGCACGTCTGCCGGCTCCTGCCTCCAGTGGGGTGACACGCAGACCCAGAGACAGCCATGGGGCAGCGAGGGGCCTCCGTGGGTCAAGAGCTTTTCCCAGAACCTCCATCCTTCCTCTGCCGGACTGGATGTCGTTCTGCAAGGGACCCTTCTCGCCATGGGGGCAGCCTCTTGCTGACGCCCCTGCCAACGCGGCCGGGAAACGGCCTGGAAGTGTTTCAGCTCATCTCTGCTTCCAAAGGGGACCTGGGAGAAGCCTCTGCCCTGAGCCTGGGGGGGGCCATGCGGGGGGGGTGGGGAAGGGGGGTTGTAGCTTGTGCTTCTCTACTTGCTCTGTGATAATCTTTCTGACTAGCACCTCTTGGTACGCGACTAACTTCCAAACAGGGGGAGCGGCGGCGGCTGCAGCAGCGGTGTCTGCCCCTCTCCCTGCCGGCGCCGTGTCCAGCTGCCACGGGACGCACCGGCTGCTCCCCGGGGCTTGCTCGGCATTCCCGCAGCGCCACGCTTGGCAGGGCGTCTGGGGAAAGGGATGTGGGGGCAGAGCTTTAGAAACGGGAACCGCCTGCCCCAAAAGCTGTTCTGGTTTTATCTGAAAGGGGGAACAAAGCTGGCTGCGTCCCGGGGGCAGCTGCTGGCCCACCACTCCCTGCCGCGGCCGCGGAGCCTCGTGGCTGCGACCGTTGGGCTAAAACCTTCCTGGAAGACACGGGATGGTGGTACCGCAACCCAGCCGGGCTTTGGGGTGTAGCCCCAGGGGTGCAGCGTAAGGAGAGGCTCTGTCACCTGCCAGGGGCCGGGGCAGCCACCGAGGGGACGTTGGGATGGTCACGACTGGAGCTTCAGCCGGGCAGAGGGTCCCAGCACCCAAAATCTGGCAGGAGGGGGTGAGCGTCTGCCCCTGTCCCCCCTCGCCCTCTCCCCCCCGGGGCAGACACGCTGCCCTCCTCCCCTCCCCTCCGCTCCAGCAGCATTTCAGGTCCTTGCAATTCTATTTTTTTGAGGTTATTTAAAATAAAAGCTTTCTCACAGCAGACTCCTGGCTCCTCTGTCCGGGGAAGCGTCGGGGCTGGTCTGGGGTCTCCCTTAAGCCTTGGTCCAGGCCTGAGCTTAGGCTTGAGTGAAGGCAGTTGAATTTCTGGCTCGGGTTCCAGCTCTGCCTGACCTTCAGGGCTAAAGCCACATCTGTGGACCATTTGCCTCCTTCCCTGGCTGAGCCAGCGGCCTCTCAGCGTGGCACCGCACTGCGGCTTGGCGCGAGCGCTGCCTGCCAGGGCCAGCCGCTGGCTGCACCACGCGGGGCGCCGGGGTCCTCACGGGAGGGTGACAGCAGGGACGGCGTTGCGGGGCGCCGTGGGCACGGGCCTGGAGGAGCCGCGGTGCCAGTTGTTCCTCCCCACGTCCACTTTGCTCCTCTTGTTTGGTCGCAGTTTAATTTACGGTCGTGCCGCTGGCGAAGCTGCTTGCCAACACGCTCCTGACTTTGCGTCCCTTAGCACAAACCGACAGAACAGGGAGAAGGTGCAGGATTGGCAGCAAAAACTGGTGGCTTGTAGCTGTTTTTAGGGCCAGGAGGGCCGTTCCCAGCAGCCGAGTCACGGTCTCTCCTGTGCTCGGGTGCTCGGCGCGGTTCTTGCCGCTGGACGAGCTGGCTCTGGGGTCAGCAGGAAAAGCCCAGGACTGGGTTTAGGTCAGCGCAGGCCCCGCTCTGACACATCCCAGAGCCGCTGCCCTTCGCACCCCTCTGCAGCTGGGGGCAGGGGGGGCCACGGAGCCCTCTCACCCCAGCCAGGGCTCTGCCAGCTGCCGGCCCAGCTCGCAGGGACCACCAGCGTGGCCGAGGCACTGGGGCTGGTGCTGGGCTGTTTTCCCTCCTTGGCCGGGCAGAAGCCAGCTGGGTGCCGCAGTGAAGCCCATCGAAGGGCATCGGGCCTCTGCTTTGCAACAGTGGCCAAGGCTCTGGGGGGCTGTGGGGTGGGCGAGCTCCTGCCGTGGGTAGTGTCAGGGTTTGTTACCGGTAACGCCCACTGATGAACCCCTCAGGGGAGGAATTGTTTGCCAGAGTCACCGGCCCCCCCACACCCCTCACCCCCCAGGGCACCCCAAACCTCCTCCTGGCCCAGACTGCTCAAGGAACAACGTTTTTGGGGAGATGATGGGGGGAGGCAGCCCCTCCCCAGGCCAGCCCACAGTGCTGCCCAGCCCCGCTCCCTGGCACCCGGGATGCTTTTGCCACGAGCTGCGCCCGGCTGCGCCGCTCACCGTGCTCTGGCGGGGACGTGAGAGCGCGGGCAGCCGCCTGCCATCCCCCTGCCACTGTCTGGGGAGAAATGTCCCCTGTCATGTCCCATGGCAGTCCCCGGTGCCACCACCTCCACCAGGAAGGCAGCGCCACCAGCTCTGCAGCTTCCCAGCCATGTGCCAGCTGTCCCCCCCGGCCCTGACACGTCACCCCTGCCTGGCTCCGGTACTTGTGGTCACAGTCCCCTTCTGGGAAAGGGGACAGTGGGGTCCCCAGGCAGCCCCCCCCCGCCAGCTCCCAGCTTCAGCAGAGGCTCTGGGAAGGCAGGCATGGACAGGGCCGGTGTTTTGGCACGGCAGGTCCAGGCAACGGAGCGATAGCAATCTCTGCCAGCGCGCTGCCCGGCTGCCAGCGAGCCGCTGCGCCCAGCACGGCTGGCGGGTGCCCAGGGCTGGCCCTGGCCGTGCCACGCTGCCTGTGCCAGGCCGGGCGCCCTCCCAACACCCTCTGCAGTCACTGAACCTCTCCAGCACAGCCGGGGGTTGGTTACGGCCTGGAGGAGCTCGTGGCAGCGCCACGACGGGCTGCAGCTCGGGGAATGAGTGGGGACCCCCTGGTCCCGCCAGCGGGCAGCTGCCATGGGCCGCACGGCCGTGCCCAGCGCGCACGAGCTTGTCCCACTCTGGGAGAAGCTGCTGCTCCCGTGTGGGCTGGGGGGACTCGGCACCGCCGCGGTGTCCTGGCCCCGAAGCCAGCCACGATGGCCACCCCATGTGTCAGACAAGGGTCCCCGGCTGTGGCGGCAGCACCGTGAGCACCCAGGGAGCCCGGCCAGCAGCAGGGGGGCTCCTCCCGGCGTCTGCGGCACTGACCAGACTCCCCGGGGGGCTCAGAGCCTGTGAGCTCAGCACCGTGTGCCGCCGGCCGGGCGCGTGGCTGAGCCCCCCCAGCCGGGGACACCCGGGTCCCACCACAGGGTGAGTTCAAGGGGGTGAGGGCACAGGGGGGGGGCTCCGGCGGGCAGGACCCGGCGTTGTTCTTGTCCTGGGGCGAACACCCACCACACAACCACACCGTGTGCCCACAGCAGCGCCGGGGCCATGCTGTGAGACCCCCCCGGTTTGCCCCTCCCCGCCCCCCGCATCCCTCCAGAGCCGCCATTCCCGCTCCCGCACCCCAGCTCGGGCAGCCGCGCCGGTTCCTCCGGTTCTGGGGCAACGTGGGCCCGATCCTGGGCCCGGGGGAGGGGAGGGGGGTGACGTTGCCATGGGTTGGGGGTGAGTCTCCTTTCGGGGGGGGGGGGGGGGGGGGGCGGTTGTCCCCAGGCAGGGTGGGCGTCTTGCCAGGCCCCAGTCGGGTTTCGGGAGGATGATGATGCTGCCGGGCCCGGCTCTGCCGCCCCTCGGGCGGAGCCGCCGCAAGGCCGGGGTGACGGGCGCCGGTGCGTCAGCGGGGCGGGAGGGGCCGGGCGGGGCCGGCGGGACGCGGCGGCGGTGGCTCGGGCAGGTCAGCGCCGGGGGGGGACGCGCTGCGGGCGGGGGGTGACCGGGGAACCCCGGGGAGGGGAGGCGGGGGGAGAGGGGACGGGGACCCCCCCCTGAGCCCCGGACGGCCCCTGCGCGGCCTCGCTGGGGCCCCGGCCCGGCCCGGCCCCCCCCGCCCCCTGCGCAGGAAGCGCCGCGGACACGCGTGGGACCCGCCTGGGTCGGGATGCGCCGGGGGGGCCCCACCCGCGGCGCCCGGGACAGGTGGGGGCGGCTCGGCCCGGCTCGGCCGGGCTCGGCTCAGCTCGGCCCGGCTCGGCTCGGCTGGGCTCGGCTCGGCTGGGCCCCGCTCAGCTCGGCTGCGCTCGGCTCAGCTCGGCCCGGCTGGGCCCCGCTCAGCTCGGCTGCGCTCGGCTCAGCTCGGCTCGGCTGGGCCCGGCTCGGCTCACTGGGCCCGGCTGGTCTGGGCCCAGCTCAGCTGGGCTGGGCTCAGCCCGGTGCACTGCAGCACAGCCCAGCTCCCTCCCAGGGCTGCTTTTGGGGGTGCCTGCCTCCCCTCCCTCCCAGCCTGGGCACGGCCTCCCCCGGGCAAACCCCCCCTGCGCCCATGGGGCAGCTGCCCACGCCCTGCCTGCACTTCGCAGGCAGCTGCCTGCCCAACCAGCCCAGGCCCACGAGAGCGGCGTTGCCACTCCGGTTGAGCCCGGGCCCCAGCACCTTCCACCACGGGGCCCCTCACGCCAGGCTGCCACCACCCTCCATCCCAGGAGACCCTGGCGGGGGGGATGAACATGGCGGGTGGGACGGACACAGTGGGTGGGAGCACCCAAGGGGGTTGGCGGGTGCTGGCCATCCCGGCACAGCCCGGTCCGACCAGTTCCCGGAGGCGCTGGGGCCGGTGCTGGGAGGTGCAGCCCCCTCTGTCTGCGCTCCCCAGGGATGCGGGCACCCTGAGCCCGGCAGCGGGTGCCCATGACGGACCTGGCTTCGTCGCCGGGCGAGAACCCCTTCGCCTTCCCGGGCGGTGAGGAGGGCCTGGGGGACGAGAAGGCGCTGGTGATCCACAGCCAGGCGGAGGAGGAGGCCGAGAAGGAGTTCAAGTGCATCCTCTGCGGGGAACGCTTCGGCCAGCAGCCCAGCCTCGCCCGGCACCAGAAGCACCACGCCGGGGAACGCGCCTTCATCTGCGCCGAGTGCGGCAAAGCCTTCAGCCTCAAGCACAACCTCATCATCCACCAGCGCATCCACACCGGGGAGCGGCCCTACCAGTGCGGCATCTGCCAGAAGAGCTTCAGCCTCAAGCAGAACCTGCTCACCCACCAGCGCATCCACAGCGGCGAGAAGCCCTTCTCCTGCCAGCGCTGCGGGAAGCGCTTCCGCGAGCAGCGCTTCCTCCTCAACCACCAGCGCACCCACGCCGAGGACCGGCCCGGCACCGCCGCCGAGGGCCAGCCCGGCGGCAGCCGCTCGCCGGAGCCGCGGGAAGCAGCCGGCGGCGCCTTCGCCTGCGCCCGGTGCGGGAAGGGCTTCAGCTGCAGGAGCAGCCTGGCCGCACACCAGCGCAGCCACGGCGGGGAGCGGCCCTTCGCCTGCCCCGACTGCGGCAAAACCTTCAGCCAAAAGGGCTCCCTGAAGGTCCACCGGCGCACCCACACCGGCGACACCCCCTTCGCCTGCGCCCAGTGCGGCAAGAGCTTTGCCCAGAAGGTCAACCTCACCGCGCACCAGCGCACCCACGGGGCCGAGGCCGCCCTCACGTGAGCCCCCGCTGCCTCGGCACCCCCCACCCGCGCCGCCTCCCTCCAGCCGCAGGTCCCGGCGGTGCCGGGGTCTCCCTCTGCAGCCCCCCACAGTCAGTTCCCCACCCCGGGCGCAGCAGGAGCACCCGGCGCCCCGCTCGCACTCCATCCTGCAACAGGGAGTTGTGTCCTGGGGGAGTTGGGGGTCACTAGACACTTCCCCGGGGTTTGGGGGCATGGGACAGCCCTGTCAGCACGGCGCAGGGAGCCGCCGGCACGCCTGCTCGGGGTGTGCAGCCCAGCCTGGCCACGCACACAGCCGTGCCCGGCATGACGGGGTGCCAGCAGCCCCGGCTTGGCCTGGGAAACCCCCCGGCCGTGCTCCTCGCCTGCTTCCCGCCCCTCATCCTTCTGCTGGGGTTTTTCTCCTGACGGTCACGAGGCCAGTCCCGCCAGTGCCGGGAGCCTCGGGCCCTCCCGTCCCCCACGCCAGGAGGAGCCTCGCGCAGCCTGCGTGGTTCCCTGGGAGCCCTTCCTCCCCTTGGCCCAGCACCACAGCGGCGCAGCCTCCTGCCACAGCTTAAACTCCCTGGGCCGGGGCGAGAGACCATGGAGGAGGAGGAGGAAGAGGAGGGAGGTTTCCCCAGGGCATCCCCGCGCATCCCCCTGCCCTGCCCTGGTTGGCGTGGCTGCGGCCCGGCGCGGTGAACCCACTGGCCACCCAGCGTAGCCAGTGTGCCGGGTGCCGGCGCGAGGTAACCTCTGCTGTGCTTGCTCGCCCAGGGAATGACGGCTGCGACCGCCCGAGTGGAGCCGGATCTCGGCAGCCACTGGCCACGTGCCATGTTTGGCGGGGAAGGAGCCGCCCCACCACGCTACCGTGGGCCCCGCGGGGGAGAGGGGCGTGAAGAGGAGGAGGAGGAGGCAGCGGCTCGCCCTGGCTGCGCAGAGAGTCCCCGACGGTGCAGAAATCACACGAAATAAAAATAAAATAAAACACAAAGCTCAAGGGTGGATCCTGCTTCCCCACCAGCAGCAGCTCCGGCAGAGAGGAGGGACTGCGGTGAGGCCGGGGCTGCACCCCGCTGTGGCGAGGCCGAGACCCCCGGCCCAGGCAGCGCAGAGCTCCCGGCTCGGTGCCGGCGGTGAGGAGCCCAAGGACGACCTGGAGGTGGTGGGAAGTGCCTGGCCAGGAAGGTGCGGGGCTGGGGCAGCGGGGAGGACCGTGAGCACCCAGCGGGTAGGAAGCCTCCACGCCAGAGATGTGCCGGCACCGAACCGTGGTGGAGAGCCAGAGCCAGGCTGGGAGAGCTGAGCTGCAGCCAGGACGGGAAAAATGCCCTTCTCTGCCGCGCCGGGCACGTGTGGCTGCAGGCAGGGACCGGCACAGGGCATGGCCCTGGCTCCCGGTGACAGCAACATCCCGGTCGCTGCCAGATCCTGAGGGAGCTGAGCCAGGGCTCCCTCCTGCAGACCAACCCCTGCACCCTCATGTTGTCCCTTGTGTGACGCCCTGGGCCAGCCGTAGGTGTCCCCACGGGGAGAGCATGTGTCACTTCGCAACACCCTGGCCCTCACCCCACGCTGGCAGCGGTGTTGGCAGCACTGCCCGTCCCCGGCCAGGATGCTCCATGTGCGTAACAATGAGCCGGAGCAGCAGAAATGCATTTTCCAAACCCAGGGATGTTTTGTCCCCAAAAGCGTCACTCTGCACAGGGCTGTCTCGGCATCAGCCGGCGGCCAGGCTCGGCCCTGGCTGCGGGTTGCTGGCCGGCACTGCGCCACCCACGAGCTTCCCCGTGGCTCTGGTACCCTTGGACGAGAAGCAAAGCCCCATGCGGGTGCCTGCACAGGGACCCCCCGCGCTGCCCCATCCCCCTGCCGCTTCCTTTGCCGCTGCTGTGTGGAAATGCAGGTACTTTGATGTGTATCATTAAACAAATTAAAGCCTGGAAAATCCCACGTCTCCATCTCATTGGGTGCGCGGAGCAGGGCTGTGGCAGCCATCCTGGCCCTCCTGCCGGTGCTCTGACCCAGGCAGGGTCTCCTGGAGAGCAAATCCAAACACGGGAACACGTATGTAGCAAAAAACCCCAAGTTACGTTCCGTGTTTGTGGTTCACAATGTGCCGTCAAGCTGGGAACCACGTTTGAGTGAAGGCTCCGGGCATTGCACGGCGGCAGGGGCTGCTCTGCTTGGGCTGGGGGCCTGGGGAACAGGCACAGCCGCTGCTCGGGTGCATCGAGACCGCCCCGTGCCAAGGACGGAGCTGCTTGGACAGCGGCGAGACCAGCTCCGCACCGCGGGCTGTCTGCGAGGGATGGGCTGCGTGACCTTGCTCTACATGGCACCGGCTCCACGTGGCTCCTTCCTCTCCGGCACAGCCTGGGGGGTTTCTCTCTCATGAGTGGGCGTTTGATCCTTGTGCCAGTCACAGCGCGGTTTGCTCCTGTCTCCCACTTGTGTTTCTGTGCTCTCCAGGCTGCCAAAGGCCCCGTGTTGCTGGCGGGATGGTGGTGGAGCGAGACCCCGGCTCAGCCTCCCCAGCGAGCCCCTCGCAGGCGCCCATCCCGGCTCGGTGGCTGTCACTGCTGCAGGTCTCGGCCGCATCCTGCACTGGGGATCGGCGGAGCATGTGCTGCACCTCCACTGTCCCAAGGGAGGGACATAACAGGGATGAGGAGTGGCCAGGAGCAGGGAAACCCCCAACACGAGCCATACACGAGCTTGGGCACCACGCGACGGGCTCGGGCCGGGCGTGCTGACTGGTGCGGTGAGCCTGGGCTGTGCCGCGAGCTCAGACACTGCTGAGCACCTGGGAAATCCTTCTTGTACCTGGTGGTGCAGGAGCACCACTCGTCACTGGCATTTCAAGAATAATGTGCCAGAGTGGGTTCCTGGCACGGCTTTATCAGGGGGTGTAGGGATAGGATGAGGGGTAACGGTTTTAAACTGACAGAGGGCAGATTTAGATTAGATGTAAGGAAGAAATTCTTCCCTGTGAGGGTGGTGAGGCCCTGGCACAGGTTGCCCAGAGCAGCTGTGGCTGCCCCCTCCCTGGAAGGGTTCAAGGCCAGGTTGGACGGGGCTTTGGGCAACCTGGGCTAGTGGAAGGTGGCCCTGCCCGGGGCAGGGGGGTGGGACTGGGTGACCTTTAACGTCCTTCCCAACCCAAACCGTTCTGTGATTCTATGCACTGAGCACGACGCTGTCTGACCTGGAATATTCCAGTGGCCCGTTTGGGTCTGGTGCTCTGGCTCTGCCCCCTCCCAGCTCCTTGTGCACCTGCACACGGGCAGAGCACGGGGAGTTGATTTCTCAGCAACAACTGAAAAATCAGTGTGTTCTCAACATCCTTCTCATACCAGATCCCTCACTGAATCCCAAACACAGCACGATTTGTGCTACTAAGAGGACAAATTAGCTCTATCCCAGCCGAGACCAGGACAACACATGTCGGGGGCAGCCCCATGTCCCGGGGTCCCTCAAGTCCCTGGGATCTCTGGTTCTCTGGGACGTGTGGCCCTCGATCTCTGGAGTTGCTGGATCCTTGGGATCCCTTAGTCCCTGGATCCCTTAGGCTCTGAGGTCCCTGGGTGCCCATGTCCCTGTGTCCTCAGTCCCAATGTCCCCATGTCCTGGGTCCCAATGTCCCTGACACCCATATGTCCTGGGTCCCAATGTCCTCAGCTCCCTGTGTCCTCAGTCCCAGCGTTCCCATGTCCCATGTCCTGATGTCCCCGTGCCCTGGCCCTGCTGTTCCCCCTGCCAACACCGAGTTTTGCTGCTCCGCTCTGGGAGCTCCATGGCCAGTGCTGCCCCTGCCAGGCCCAGCCGTTGGGTACCGAAGCCTTTGGGTACCAGAGTCAAGCAGGCAGTGGGGGAGAGCCGGCCAGGGCAGGTACTGGGGACCAGGGTGGGCACCAGCATGTCCTGGCAGGTTCCAGCGAGCCGTGGAGGTGGGGGAAGGACACAGAGACATGGGTCACACCTGCGTGGATGGGAAGCAGGAAACGTCCCCTGGCAGCAGAAGTCACAAACATCTGAGACCCCAGGGAGGTTTCAGGGGAAAACCCCATCGTCACAGGACAAGACACCTACCCCACTGGCGGGAGGGACATCACCACCCCGGCTCAGCCGCGCTGGCATCCCACGCATGGGCAAGGCCTCGCTTTCTCCTTCCCATCCCCTTCGTTTCCAGTAACGGGCTGAAACTCAGTCTCTTCCCCATTTCAGTGTGGGTTTTGCTTTTGCTGCACCTGACCAGGGCACCCACATCCTGCCAGGCCGCTGGAAGCCCCTGGGAGGGTGGGGGACCCAGGACATGTGGGACCCCATGAACAGAGTGTGGCATCCAGGGCCCCCAGTGGTGCCCGAGGCCGAGGATGTTTTCTCCTCAGTGGGAAACGGGTCTCTTGGGGAGACGTCAGCCCATGAGCCGGCTGCCACACATGGCTGCAGAGCCACCCCGGCCCCGCAGCACCACTGCGCACCCCCAGGGATGTGCAGGACCCCCCTTCCCGTGGGGAATTCAGGCCGGGGACATGCAGGACCCCCCTTCCCGTGGGGAACTCAGCCAGAGCCACTCTCGGGGGGCAGCCCTGGGGGAGCACTGTCACGGGCCGCTGTTTCCACCCGTCCCGCTTTCTACTGACCCAAACTGCTCCCGAAGCACCTGGGAGCAGTGTGTCCCCCAGCCCCTCCCTGGGAGCAGTGTGTCCCCCAGCCCCTCCCCGCTCTGCAGGCACCGCACCAAGCGTCACTCCCTTGGGGCACCATCCCGGAGCAGCCCATCCCTTGGGGTACAGCTCGGGGGGCAGCAGGGCTGCAGTGGCCTGGGCTGCGCCCGGGAGCTGCTGCGGGGAGGACTCCGGCCTTGGCATTGGCTCCAGCACAAAGGTACCGGGCTGGAGGGGCAGGGGAGGGAGATGTGTGAGGCTTTATGCTGGCTGGAAGGATTTTCTGGGGGAGGAAGGGAGTCCAGGCGTGCCCAGGCAGCCAAAAGAGTTGTGCAGGCAGGGAGCTGGTTTCTCCCTGCTGAACTCCTGCCTGCACAAAGCTGGTGCAGTGTTCCGCAGGCAGAAAGACCCAGTGGGGAGAGCAGGCTGTGCAAGAGAGCGCTTCAAGGTGGCCTGGAGGGTGTGACCAGCATCCCCAGACCCCCAGGCAGCCCCGGGGAGGGTCTCCTGGGGGGACATCCCACGTGGACACCCCAGGGGCCTGGCACAGGCAGCACCGTGGCACTAACAGGAGTCGTGTATGTCTGCTTCTGTCTGTGCAGCCTGGCCGTGGCCGCCCAGTGTTTTCCCAGTCTGATGCCACCCGGGGACAGCAGGGGCTCGGGGATGAGGCTCCTCCCGGTCGGGAGGAGCAGGGCAGGGAAAATGACCACCAGCAATATCCTCCTCAGAGAACGCATGTTCAAGTTCAAGTTTGCGACCAAGCCGGTGACCGTCAGCTGTGCACAAGCACGCTGTGATGGCGAGGACATCACGGTCATTGACACAGCTGATATTTCTGATCCAAGAGAGATGTACAAAGAAATTAGTCATTGCATCAGGCTGTCCTCCCCGGGCCCCCACGTGCTGCTGCTGGTAACCACGCTGGGCCAATTCATCAAGGAGGACAAGGAGGCCACGCAGAAACTGCAGGACATTTCTGGAGCTGATTTTGAGGCACACGATCATCTCACCCATGCAGAAGACCTGGCGAGGAGGCCGCTGCACAATTTCCTGCGGTATTGCAGCTACGGAGTGCTCCAGCACCTGATCCTGCAGTGTGGGAGCAGGTACTGCAGCTTCATGGCGCCAAACGGGACCGGCAGGTCACCAAGCTGATGGGGATGGTCTACAGCATGGTGTGGGAGAACATGGGCAAGTGGTTCAGCAACGATGTGTTCCTGGAGCCCAGATTAACAGAAAAGAAAGTGGAGCATCACGTGGGGAGGTACAAAGCAGAGAGGAGCGATCCAGAGCTGTGCCATGCAGGATAATGGTGGGTTGTGGGATAATTCTCTTCATTCTTGCTCTGTTTTTCCTGATTTTCCTTATTTTTCCTGATTTCCATATTTTGTGGTAGTGATGAATCACATTCACAGGAACATCGAGGCTGGCAGGGATCTCTGGAGGTTGTCAAGTCCAAGCCCTGCTCAAGCAGGGTCCCCCGAAGCTGGTTGCCCAGGGCCACGTCCAGTTGGCCTATGGACACCTCCAGGGATGGAGACTCCACCACCGCTCTGGGCAGCCTGCGCCAGCACTTCACAGCAAAAAAGTTGCCTGACGTTTCAAATGGAATTTCATGTTTCCATTTATGCCCATCCCCTCTCATCCTGGCACCGGGCACCACTCGGTCTCCACCAGGTGAGGAGAGGATCCCCCTCAGCCTCCTGCTCTCCAGGCTCAGCTCTCCCAGCCCCTCCCCATCTGTCAGATACTTCGATGTTCCAGTTGTCTTTGCAGGACCTGCTCCAGCATGTCCATGTCCCTCTGGCACACAGAGCACTCTGCTCCACAGACACGTGCCGCTCTCCAGCCCAGGGAGTCTTCATGTAACTGGCACATATTTCTGAGGGAGATTATAAACTAAAATACTTCAAACTCGCCATGCCTGGCCTGGCACCATCCCACTGCGGTTCCACGCGCAGCCCCAGGCGCCCCGATTTACTTCTGTGTGTGCAGCCACTGCTGCCACCGCTCTCGGCGAAGCCACCGAATGCTTGCTTGTCATGTGTGATGGGGACACAAGGGCGTGTTGGGAAGGAAAAGGAGAGATGGTGAAAGCCCTTCGCTGCCAGGCCAGGCGTGCGCGGGCAGCTGCGGGAGCTGCACTGTTCCTTGAGCCAAAGCGGTGCCTGCCCCAGGGTGTCAGGACCTGTCACCCTCCGCTGCCGCCGGTGCCCATCAGGGAGGCACAGCTGGGGTCAGCCAGGCAGGGGACAATTTGTTTTCTTTCCCAGGTCAGTGAGATGAGGGAAAACCCACGCAGGCAGCCTGGGCACTCTGCCAGGGCCTTTCCATCAACGCCCGTGGCACTGGGGTCCCTCCTTGCTGTCTCGGGGCTTTCAGCTCTGCCCTGCAGTGCTGGTCCCAGGGGTATGGGCATGGGACATGACAGCAAACTCCTCCCAGCTCCAGGCCAGCTCCTCTGGGTTTTCTGTACAATGCAGCAGTCTCATTACAGCAACCTCGCCAGAGCCACAGGTGCCTTGAGGGTCACCAAAAGGCTCCACAGAGCCAGGACCAGCAAAGCACCAGGGTCAAAGAGGGGGGTGCTTCCACAGGGATCTGCTGCAGAGCGGTCACGCGATGGGTCTGCGCGGGGCCGTGCCTGGGGCCAGCACCCACAGCGGCTCCAGGAACAGCACTGGGGGTGTCTGATGCCCACGCTGGAGGTGCCTCCTGAGCCAGGGAAAGTCCAGCCCCGTGGCTCAGCAGGAAACCAACCCAGGGTGTGAGCCCTCTACCAAAGGTCCTGTGAACAGGCTTTTTCCATGGATACGGCGAGCTCCAGGCATTGCAGATAACAAAGCTCGGGCCAGGCTAAGGGAAGCACAGATAACCTCAGCTTTTGCAGAAAGGGCAGCTCCCCTTCCTCACCCCCCGCCCATCCTCCCTAAACAGCCCTCACGCCCAGGCCCTCGGAGAGGGAGGATGCCCTTCCCCTGCCTGTGGCCCAGAACATCCCCCCCCGCAGGGCAGCCCCTGCTGAGTTCGCAGGGCTGAAAGTCCTTCAGCATCAGGGTGAAAAACAGTCGTCTGAGGAACCAGCTACAGCTCTTGTCACAACTGGGAAATTCCATCGTAAACTAACAGACAGAACAAACCGTAATTGAAACAAAAAGCTGGGACAAGTATTGCGTTTCTAAATCCTGCAAGATATGCTCAGCCCTGAAGTGGTCAGGCAGTTGGACTGCATGATTGTCGTAGGTCCTTTCCAATGGAACTATTCTATTCTATTCTATTCTATTCTATTCTATTCTATTCTATTCTATTCTATTCTATTTTCGATTTCGATTCTAATTCCCTCTCTGCAAAATAAGCAAAGAATTAAAAATGGCTTAAATAACCAGAAAGAATGTGAAAGACTCACGTGACAAGTTTAGAGGAAAATAGCAATAAAAACTCCACTGGAGTTAAAATAAAGGAACTTCCTTCTAAAAACATTCAGGCAGGATAGGGAACTGCTTTTTCATTCTTTTGACCTGGGTATTCGTAGGGCGCAGATAACCAGGGGAAGTTAACGTTCCTGTAACAACCCGGTGTGTACTACCAGTACAGACAAACTCGCAGGTTGATAAACTACCGCTATGGAAATACAATCAAAATTTCCATCTCTGTCGACTTTCAGTTCTGATTTGGAAAGAAATATTGGCCAAGCCTTATTCCTGGAAGTCATAACCAACACCCTAAAAGCAGGTATTACAACCTTGCTTTTTTTTTTTTCCCCTGGAATAACAGTAGCAGAATTTAAAACACTTTACCCAAGGCACCTGTGCACGTTGTCCCGGAGTTTGAATTTTGCAGCTTCTGAATGGTTTCAGCTTTTCATCTCCAGATACAAAGGCTGGAGTTTCGGCGCTGCCTGTGAGTGCGGCGGGGCACGTCAGAGAGAACCTGTGTGGGAAGAGATTTCTCTGAATTGCAAATCAGCTCTGCTGAACAAACAGCCTTCTATCAGCTGCCACCGTGGAGCCAGCTCTGCTCTCTAACAGCAGAAACTGCACAATAATCACAGAAATGGGCAAGTATGGAAAAATACCACCTCCTCCCCATGGGATGCGTTTTACTTGGGTGCTTCTTCTCCCCACTGCTCTGTGCCCACAGCCAACACATCGGCTCTGTCTTCCTCTCCCACACAGGAGCAGGGCTGCCAATTTTCCTGGCTCATCGGACTGAAGAGGCTTTTACTAGAACAAGTTTTGGCTTCAAAGTTGCCAGGTTGGGTGTCCACACACCAAAATATAAAGGTTATTCATAGTATTCAAAGTAACTGCACCTCCAGTAAGGCTGGGCACTCAAAAACACTCTCATTTCCCATGTGAAAACACTGAATCCTGAGGTCCATCTAGTGACTGCTCCCCGAAGGCAGAGCTGGTGGCAGCCCTGCTATTAGGGGACCCAAGGAAGGGGCTGGGTGGGGTGCAGATGGGAAGAAGAGGGTGCAGCCATTAAACGCCATCCCCCATGGCACCAGGAACGGAGCTCGGCACTGTGGGGATGCTCAAGTCTCCTGCCACTGGCACCCGGTCATGGTCCTGCTGTGACAGGGATAAAGAGCAGCCGTGCAGCGGGGGCTACAGCTCAGACAGAGCTGGTGATAAAGTGTAAGCAGAGAACACGGCCCATTTCCCAGAACAGAGGAAATGGGAGGGTGACTGGATCCTTTCCACTGCCTCTGTGTGATCAGTGGATGCTGCAAAACCGTCCCCACACTGAGAGAGCTCTGCAACCCACATAAACTTTACCTGAAAAATAACTGCAAAACCTGATGAAGGAGGAGGAGGAGGCGGCAGAGTTCTGTGTTCATGTAGAGAGCGGCTGAGGGAACGGGGATGTTCAGCCTAGAGAAAAGGAGGCTGCAGGGACACCTTATGGCTCTCTACAACTCCCTGAAAGGAGGGTGCAGAGAGGGGGGGGGTCAGTTTCTTCTCCCAAGTAACAAGGGATAAGACAAGACGAAACGGCCCCAAGTAGCACCAGGGGTGGTTTAGATTGGATATTGGGAAAAATTTCTTCACCAAAAGGTTATCAAGAACTGGAGCAGGCCGCCCAGGGAAGCAGTGGAGTCACCGTCCCGGGAGGTATTTAAAAGACATGTAGACGTGACACTTAGGGACATGGTTTAGTGGTGGACTTGGCAGTGGCAGTTAAGACTTGGACTCAAACATCTTAAGGGTCTTTTCTAATCTAAATGATTTTGTGATTCTATGATTACAGGTGCAGGGCCCCCGTCAATAGGGATTTTTAAGGTGCAAGTGTCACTGTGGCGTGACAGGCACTGGTGGTGGGGCAGGGTGAGCCCCTACACCTCCCTGGCCTTGCTGGGGTGCCACCGCATGCAGGGGTTGTGCCTGGGAGCTGTGCCCACCTTCCTGAGCGCTGGCTGTTTAGCCTCCAGGCTGAACCCCCCCAGTTCCCTCAGCCGCTCCCCATCAGACCTGTGCTCCAGACCCTGCACCAGCTCCGTTGCCCTTCTCTGGACACGCTCGAGTCATTCAATGGCCTTTTTGGAGTGAGGGGCCCAAAACTGAACCCACTCATCGAGGGGCGGCCTCACCAGTGCCGAGCACAGGGGTGAGATCCCTTCCCTGTCCCTGCTGGCCACGCTAGTGCTGATACAAGCCAGGATGCCACTGGCCTTCTTGGCCACATGGGCACGCTGCCAGCTCATATTCAGCTGACTGTGGACCAACCTCTCCAGGTCCTTTTCCGCCAGGCAGCTTTCCAGCGCTCTTCCCCAAGCCTGTAGCATTGCGTGGGGATGTTGTGACCCAAGTGTTGTGTCCAGAGAAGGGCAATGGAGCTGGTGCAGGGTCTGGAGCACAGGTCTGATGGGGAGCGGCTGAGGGAACTGGGGGGGTTGAGTCTGGAGAAGAGGAGGCTGAGGGGAGACCTCATGGCCCTCTCCAAGTCCCTGAAAGGAGGGTGCAGAGAGGGGGGATGAGTCTCTTGAGCCAAGGAACCAGCGCCAGGCCAAGAGGGAATGGCCTCAAGCTGCGCCAGGGCAGGGTCAGACTGGCTCTTAGGAAGTATTTCTTTGCAGAAGGGGTTGTTGGGCCTTGGAATGGGCTGCCCAGGGCAGGGGGGGAGTCCCCATCCCTGGAGGGGTTGAAGAGTCGGGTTGACCCAGCGCTGAGGGATCTGGTGGAGTTGGGAACGGTCAGGGGGAGGTTCATGGTTGGGCTGGAGGAGCTTCAAGGGCTTTTCCAACCCAGAGGATTCTGGGATCCTGCAAAGAGCAGGGCCCGGCGCTGACCCTTGCTGACCCTCACCCCCCTGCCCTCAGCCCTCGCTCCAGCCTGGCCAGGTCTCTCTGTGGAGCCTCCCCACCCTCCCGCAGACCCACGCTCCCACCCAGCTGCATGTCTCTGCGCGCTGACTGAGGGCATTCACCATAAGGATCAATCCGCAGCCATTCCCACAGCCCGGCAGGGCCGGTACCGACGGACCGGCCCTCAGCGCTGAGGTACGGGCGGGCGGGGGCGGAAGCCGCCTCACACCAGCCACGCCCCGACGGACCAATGACGGCGCCGCTGCCGATCACGTGATGGGGGGGGGGGTGTGTCGGTGCACAAAATGGCGGCGCCGACGTCCCCGCGCTCGTCCTGCGGCGCGCGGCCCGGCCCCGCCCATCGGGGAAGGGGCGCCCGCTCACGTGGGCACATGCCGTGTTTCCGGGAGGGGCGGGGCGACGGCCGGAAGCGCGGGGAGGTGCCGGCGGGAGAGGATGGCCGCGCGGGGAGCGCGCGGTGGCTTCTGGGTGCTACGTCACGCGGCCTACTTCCGGTGCGGGGCCGGCGGGCGCCCCGGAAGTACTGCCCTGAGGGTCCGGGGGGGGGGAGACGGCCCCCGCGGCGGGGCCTCCCCCGGGTGCCATGGCAGGGCAGACGCAGGTAGGAGCCTTCCCTGCCACAGGGGCCTTCGGGGCCCGGCCCCCTGCCCCCTTCTGCCTCTCTGGGGCAGCTGCTGCTGCTCCCCCTCAGCAGCCGCCATCATGGCTCTCTCTGGCTCCCTCCCCCCCGCCATTTCTGCCCCCAGCCCTTCCACGATATTGTCCCCTGCAGCCCTCTGCGCTGCACCCCCCGGAGATGTTCCTCCCTCCAGCCACCCCTCTCGTCCCTCTCTTTGACAGCCACGTGGCGCCCTCAGGGCGTTGGTGGGACGTGTGGAGTCACTGTGGGCAGCCCAGAAAATACCCCCGAGCTCCAGGCACATCTCACCAAGATGTCATTCCCTGAAGAGCCGTGATTCCCCCCCAGGGTGCACGGCCTCCTGGGGAGGCACTGTCCATCAGCGCTCTAAATTCCTAGGGGTGGAAATAGGACCTGGAAAATAAAAAGTATATGAAACCCTTCTCCCCTGTGGGCCTTCGCATGTGATGGAGGGTGCAATCCTTGTGTGGCAGGAACCGGTGACCTTCGAGGACATCGCTGTCTATCTGAGCCGCGCAGAGTGGGACGCCATTGCGGTGGAACAGAAGGGCCTGTACTGCAGCGTCATGCTGGACAACTACAAGCTCTTGACATCCCTAGGTAAACCTGCAATTTTAATGCCTGGGCTTGGATGTTGGCCCAAGGGGGGCACGGCTGGGGCGGGGGAGCTTCCGTCGTATTTGACTCTGTCAGAACCGTGCTGCTTCCAGCGCTTAGCAGGGCTGACCAGCGTGTTTTGAACTCTGGCTACAGGGCTGGGATAACTGCTCCGAGCACCTGCAGTCCTGGGGGAGTTTAGTGCTGGAAAAACGCAGGATTGGGGGCTCTTTGAGCTGATGGCTGCCTCTGAAAATGTAACCACAGGTGAGCGGCCTGCCCCGAGGTTAGGCAGGGGCCTGGCCATGGGCCAATGATGCTGTCCCCTCCCCTGGGTAGTCCGGCTGCAGTGGGGCAGGACTAGCAGCCCATACCTGACGAGGTGCAGGGGAGCAGACCTGTCAGATGACAGCAGAGTTCCCTGAACCAGCAAGGTCGCCTCAGAGGACTTGCCCACTGCCACCAGGACAGGATGGAGATCTCTGATTACCTGCATGAAGGGTCTGAGCCAGGCACCTGGGAGGAAATCCCACGCCCAGGAGCTGCTCCTAGGCTGAGCAGCAGATAATCCCTCACTGGGAGAGCCTGCCAGCAGAGTTGGGAGTTGGTTCTGCCCTTGTCTTTGTGAATAAATTAATCTCTGGCAGCAGCTCCAATGTCTCCTTTGTTTTTTTCCATGTTTTGGTGTCATTTCTGCTTGGGGTCTTCTGGTCACGGAGAAGTACAGCTTGGGGTGTCACAGAGAAGACCTTTATTTTCTCATGTTAACAATTTATTCCTACAGTTTGTATGTGAGTAACACACTCTGCTCCACCCCCCAGGTTACCCAGGCCCCAAACCTGACATTTTATACAGGCTGGAGCGTGGGGAAGAGCCATGGGTCTGCACACCGCAGAGCCCAGTGAGGTGGGATGGATCCGCCAGCCCTTCTCCAGGTGAGGAGGAACAATCTAACCCCTGTAGGACCAGTTACCTCGACGGGGAGTGGTAGCACGTTCCAAAGGCCAGCCCAAGCTCCTTCTCTGTAGCTGTGACCGTATGTGTCTGGGGTTCCCACTTGCCCTCCTGTCCAAATCCCTCCCCTCCTCACTGCCTGTTTTGGGGCATCTCCCCCATTTCCCTCTGGCCCTACAGCCCTTCCCGCACAGAGCAGCAGCAATGTCAAAGGGAATCTGGAGGCTGCTGCTCATCCCCCTCAACCCACGCAGAATCCTACCCCCATTCAGTCACCTGCAAGCAGGGTTGTGACTTTCTGGCTGCTGGGCAGCAGACAGGGCTTCCTCCTCCAGCCCCACGGCTTCCCCTGCCAGGAAGGTGACGTCCACCTGGTTTCCCTGCAGGACACGAGGGGGATGTGAGCTGGCAGGAGCAGCCTCTCTCAGGCTGGTGGCCTGGTGACGGCAGGTCCTGTGTGCTGGAGGAGAGGACGCAGACGCCCTGCCAAGGTGAGTCCTGGTCCCCCCCCTTCCTCACCGCCAGGCTCTGGAGCAAGGGCCCGAGGTGGGCTCCAGCCCCATCCCTGTCCCCAGCGTTGCGCCGTCATCACTGTCAGGGCTTCTCCCACCCCTGTGCAAGGCAGCATCTGCAGGCAGAGGTTGGGGTCCCCCTGAACTGGGGAGAATGGATTTTTCTTACTGTCAGCACCTCCCCAGTTCCTTCAGCACGGTCCCTCTCTCCCTGTCCCATCACAGCACCCCAGTTAGGAAGAAGGCAAACTCTTTCCAACCCTCTCTCAGCAGGAGGGCGGTGCATGCACTGGCGTCTCCGGTCTAGAAGACTGCTGAACAAGTTCAAGTGTCTCGGGGGTAGGAGCGAGATGCTGGCAGAGGCGGTCGGCAGAGGAATGGGGCCACTGGAAAGCCGAGACCAGGCACAAACGGTCTTCAGGCCCGGGAAGGGAGGAGAAGTAGAGAATAAACAAGGGATCATGACAAACGTAACCCCACTTCATCCAGTGATGGGACAGCAGAACAAAGAGACAGATCCTCAGGAGCATCTGCATGGTGACCCTAGGAAGAAGTTTCAAATGACTGCCCAAAAAAGTCGACACACTTTGGGAGAAGTGACATTTCTCCAGGGAAATAGGAAAGTGTTTGTCAGGGATCTGAATGAGATCATTTTGGAAGAGCACTGTTACTGCACGATGGGTGAGATGCAACTCTTGCGTTACACCCAATGTCTGTGTCCTCTGACAGAACACAACTACTACAAGAACCAGGAGGTTGTCTTGGCACTTAAGGATCATGAATACTGTCAGATGCCAGGGTTACGTTATCAGGACAGAGTTAGTAAAATTGTTCGTCTTGCTCGTAAGGCTCGGACCACATTTCACAGGCTGGCAAAGCGAAAATCCCTAATAGGACGAATCATCAGGAAAGCCAAGCGAATTATGTGGCGTTTCCAGTCTTGCATCAGCAAGCGGTTGGAGTTTCCTCAGGGTTCCTCTAGCACCAGCTGTCTTTCTGAACCCACCATCCCTCCTGCTAAGGCAGAAGATGGCCCCACAAAGGGAAGGTGTGGGGCGTTTTGTGCTCCTGCAGAGCAGGAGGCTGTGCCCCCCCAGCCTCAGACCAAGGGTGTGTCCCAAGGAGTGACATTAGCAGCACTTCACACCCCTGTGGCGTGTGTTGAACCCACAGCTGTACCCCCACCCTCAAATGCAGCAGCAGAGGTGAAGATGGAAGCGACGCACCTTGAGGTGTCCTTATGCCACAACGTGCAGAGGGCACAGCTGACCTGGAGCCCTCACACTGAGCGAAATGTTGAACTTCTTAATTCTAATCATGTTTCACTGCATGATGCGTATAAAATGGTGATGTGGACTGTCGACCAAATGTTGGACTCCGTATGCCAGAACTTGGAGCATGGTGGCTACTCTCGGTGTAAGGATGCTTGGCCCATCGTCGTTCAGATAGACAGCTGATCATCAGCAGAAGGTTGGCCGTGACTCTTCCGTCTGTCGAGGTGAACAGTCAGGACCTTCTTCCCTGCACCAAAACCCACTGAAGAGAGAAGAAATGCTGTGAAAGGTGTGTGGAGGCAGATTAGTGTGTATAAAACTCAGCACGTGGTGCCTCCTGGGGAAACTGGGATTGTCTGGGAGGCTTCAGGGAAAATGCCAAGGGAAAGGGAAGGATCAGTGTGGAAAAAAGGAGGAAGCACAGGAAAACAGAGTGAAGGGGGACTGGCAGGCAGCCGCCTGTGAGCAGGCAGCTGGTCGGTGCGTTTTCTGGCAGGGCTGTGCTCGACCACTGCGGTCTTTCCTGTCTTCTCATTAAACTGCTTTAAATTATTGTCCATGTTGTCACACCCTCTGGTCATCCGTGTGTGGGCTGCGCTCGCAAACAAAGGAGCAGCCGCTCAGCGGGCCCAGGCAGGGAGGAATCCCCCAGGGTCTTCAAGGCACCGGACTCGGCTGCCCTTAGTGCTTTGTTCTGCCTGATGCAGGCAGCGTGCCCAGCTTTCTGGGTTTTCCCACTATTAATTTGAGCAGAGTGGATGGAGAAATTTTTAGGGTACAATATGAAAGGGGGACCTTGTTTTTGTGATGAGACTTTGCAGCTATCACTTATCAAAGGAGGTGGGGACGTACCATGCAGAACCCTGCAGCGTTCTCTTTCTAAAAATACTGAAAAAAAAGCACTGTTCAGCAGATCCCTGTAACGGGGACGTTGTTAGAGCTGTCAATAGGACGTGGGTCTGTGGCTAGAGGTGAAGCTCCCTGAATTCAACCACAGGAGGTGCCAGGAGGAATTGGTGGGTGTGTGGGATGCCAGTGGGGGAAGCAGCTGCAGGAAACGCAGTGAGGGGGGCTGGGCTTCGCTGGTGTTCAGAGGGGAGCTGAATCCCCCAGGTAAGGAAAGCAGGGACTGGGACCTCCTGGAGAGAAGAGTCTTGCAGGACCAACACTGGCCAGGGAACCACAACACTCATTCCAGACAAGGCTGAGGTGCTTCTGGTAGTGAAATGGGGAGTAAAAATAGGAAATTGAAATAAAATATAGAAGATAGACATTTAGTAAATAAAACTTAGGAATTGGAGATCTAGTAGTTAAAGGATGACCCAGTTAGAATGGGGTAGCAAGATAGGAAGATAGCCCTGGAAACTGTTTGAAAGCAGCCCTGTGGTTTAGACTAAGCCCAGGAGGCTGCAGAGACTGCGCAGGAAACAGAGGTGAAAAGCTCAACAGTGAGGAAGAGGAGATACTTCATCTCTGAGACCTGCGCCCACGACCACCAGGAGACACTGCGCAGGCGTAACTAGGAGGAGACCAGGGCGGAGCATATGGAAATGACTTCTTAGAACTCATTATAATAAAACCCGCCTTTTCATGGAAAGATTATGTACAGGCATTTTTGAAACTATCATGAATATGTAACACTTCGTTGTGTAAAGCCAAGACAAATTACCACGGTGGGTGCGCACGCTTGTGGCGGGGAGATCCCCCGTGTGCCTCAGCGCTGAATAAACACACCATAACCCTACAGGTTGTGCAGTCGTGATCCCGCAGGCCAGTACTGTCAGAAAAGCCAAATCTGGGTATAAGTGTAGCAAAACTGGGATTAATTTGTAATATTTTGTATCAGCACTAGCGTGGCCAGCAGGGACAGGGAAGGGATCTCACCCCTGTGCTCGGCACTGGTGAGGCCGCCCCTCGATGAGTGGGTTCAGTTTTGGGCCCTTCACTCCAAAAAGGCCATTGAATGACTCGAGCGTGTCCAGAGAAGGGCAACGGAGCTGGTGCAGGGTCTGGAGCACAGGTCTGATGGGGAGCGGCTGAGGGAACTGGGGGGGTTTAGTCTGGAGAAGAGGAGGCTGAGGGGAGACCTCCTGGCCCTCTGCAACTCCCTGAAAGGAGGGTGCAGAGAGGGGGGATGAGTCTCTTGAGCCAAGGAACCAGCGCCAGGCCAAGAGGGAATGGCCTCAAGCTGCGCCAGGGCAGGGTCAGACTGGCTCTTAGGAAGGATTTCTTTGCAGAAGGGGCTGTTGGGCGTTGGAATGGGCTGCCCAGGGCAGGGGGGGAGTCCCCATCCCTGGAGGGGTGGAAGGACACGCAGGTGTGGCGCTGAGGGACAGGGTTTAGTGCTGGGGTAACGGTTGGGCTCGGTGACCTCAAGGGCCTTTGCCAACCCAGATGAAATGAAAAATGACGCTGTTCCACGCGCCGCCTCCTGCCGCCCCTGGCACCGCAGCGACGCTCGCCGCGTACAGGGGCGCGGGAGGGGACGAGGCGGGTGTGGGGCTGCCGGAGTCCCTGAGGGCGGGCCGAGGTCCGGGACAGGGCGGTGCCCCCCGGGGGCCGCGCTTGGCGCTCTCGGCCCTGCGCCCCCCCGCCCCGCTCCCGTCCCATCGCGGCCTGGCCGGCGGGCGGCCCCGCCCCTGCCCAATGGCAGAGCGCCCTCGAGGTCACGTGCTGCGCGGCGCCAATGGCGGGGGCCGCCGCGGGCAGGCCGGGGCCCCGCGGCCCGAGCGCGGCTGCCACAAAATGGCGCGCCTCCCCCCGCGAGAGCAGCCAATGGCGGGGCCGGCCGGCGTCACGTGGTGCGGGAGCGCAGGGCGCGGTGCGGCAGCGGCGCCACTTCCGGGTCAGGGCAGCGGGAGCGGCCTCTCGCGGGGGGCGGGGCGCGGTCCTGCCGGAAGTGCGTCACCGGATGTTTACTCGTGGGAGCGCGCCCCTGCCCCCGCGGTTGCCGTGGTAACGCGGGACGCGGCCCCCCCGCAGTGCTCCTCCCCTGATGCGGTGTGCTTCAGTCCGCCAGAGCTGCGGGTACCGCCCCTGTGGAGCGGTGACAAACCCGTAACAGATGTGAAATGCACCTCTCGAGAGCCCTGACCTTGTGAGCGTACGGAAACCAGTAACGCTATTTTCATTTTTGTGTGCAATTGTAGCACTGAGGGGTCTGGGGGAGTTGGGAACGGTCGGTGTGAGGTTCATGGCTGGGCTGGAGGAGCTTCAAGGGCTTTTCCAGCCTCGATGATTCTGGGATTCTGTAACTTCATTCATATTCTTTTCCAAGCCCACCCCCTGTAGTCTTACCCGTTTGTAAAATATCTCCAAACCTGTAACCCCTGGCCTAGTGGAGATCAGACAGGCCTTGGACAGTCCGGCAAACTCCCTGAGTGCATCCGTGATAACAGGGACCCAAAAATGCCAGACCAGCGCCTGAGGAGACGCCAGTGTCGAGTTAAGCGACTGGAAGTTTAAACCAACCCCCTCGGAACAACCAGGAGCTGAAGGAGGATGAGCTCACGCCGTAACTGTGTACAGACACGGGGAGCCCAAAGTCCAACCAGCAGACAGCGCGAGGAGGACAATCTAAACCCCCAGGAGAGGGGGAAGACCCTCACTCTATTTTTAATACTCCTCAAGACTATGTAAATTAATTCCATTAGCATAAGACGACCTTTTCTGGGAAATCTGATGAATATGTATGTTCTTTTGTGAATATTAGTCAGAGCGTTTTGTTAGTAGTTGGAGCACTCATGGTGGCGTGATCCCCAGTGCTGCCCGGTGCTGCACTAAAGGATAGCTGCTTAGCACTTATGTTGGCTTCTGTCTAGTTAACCTCTTTGTTCCAAATAGGCTTTGATCTCCAAACCCTAGAAAATAGGCAGAACGTCCTGGGCCATAAAGAGAACGTCTGGGCTTTGCTGAGGATGAGTTATTGGACAGCCTGGCAAAGGGACTATTCGCTTACTTGGCAATGAAACGAACTTCTGAGTGTCCTTAAAGTGAACTGCCTTCATCATAATCCTAAACCAGGTATGTTCATTGTAATACCAAAACCCACAGGTCAAAGAGACCCTGCCCAGGTTAAGACCCTTCCCCTGCGCAAGGGTAATAATTATTATGTAAGCCATGTTATAATTGTATGTTAATCCCTAAGCAATTGTATCTAATAGGCGTGTCTGGAAAAAGACTAACCTCTGGTTTTTGTGTATAGAAGCAAGAAAACCTGCTGTTGGTGCTTGATTTGTGGAAAAGTCCACTGAGCACCCAGGCCTGAATAAATACAGCATCTCTCCTGAGTGTGTTAAGACGGGTTTAGTGCACGCCAGGCACAAATCCGCTTCTCAGATAACACCCGCAGGGCTCTCCCGGCCCCCCGGCTGCCCCCACCTCGCTCCTTCCCGGCCATGCACAGCCTGGGCTGCCCCACAGACCCCGCAGCTGCTGGGTCGGTGCCAGCCCCAGGCCCCACCACGCAGCGCCGGGGCCGGTGGGGATCAGCAGCGGAGCGGGACTGCGGCAGGTGATGCCCCGCTGGGGTGCGAGGCCATCGCCATTGCTGGCACCCCGCTCGCCCTCTTATGTGTGAGCCCAACCCAGCCTGTCCCCGGCCTATTCACTGCCTGTCTCTGCCTGTCCTGCCTGGAGCAGCGGGTCCCACCGAGCTCAGCTCCCCCGCGGCTCTGGGACTCCACCGGTGCCTCTTTGGTGGGAGCTGGTGTCCCTCAAGGTCTCTCTGAGTCGCGCGAGGGGATCGTTGTCGCAGAGGCAGCTGTACCAGAGTGTCATGGAGGATGATGGGGGACAATGACAAGCTCTTGACACCGCTGGGTAACGGGCAGATTCAAGTCCCAGGTGCGG
This sequence comes from Strix uralensis, assembly GCF_047716275.1. Lineage (NCBI taxonomy): Eukaryota > Metazoa > Chordata > Aves > Strigiformes > Strigidae > Strix > Strix uralensis. The sequence continues at coordinate 4,794,451 of NC_133972.1, read as the reverse complement.
GACAGCCATGGTGGGGGCTCCCTTGCTGTTTGAATCTGTCGGGACCAAGCTGCCTCCAGCTCGTACAGGGTGACTGGTGTGTTACAAATGGCTTTGGGGTTGGGATAACTGCGCCCAGCACCCCGGGGGAGTTTTGTGCTGGGAAAACACAGGATTTGGGTCTCTCTGAGCCAATGACCACCTCTGAAAATGTGACTGAGGTCAGGCAGGGAGCTGGCAGGGAGTCCTGGCCTGGCCCTCCTGGACATCGGGCAGTGACGCTGCTCTCCTGTGCAAGAGGTAGTTGTGTCCTGGGGTTTGGGGTTTTTTTCCTCCACCTTAACTAGAAACAAAAGCAGTTGAATGTTTAATGGTGCCGGGAAAGCTGCTAATACTGAAACGGGAAGAAACGGCAGAAGCGCTAGCGGAAACCCGGCTGTTCTCTGTGCGCACAACGGATGGGGGGTGCAGGCAGAGATCCGCAGAGGTGTCAGCCTGACCTGCTCATGCCTCACCAACCCCTTTTATCGTCTTTATTCTCTCTTCCTTCTGTTTTCCCGTCCTTCTTCCACTTGTTCCTTTGGGACACATTGCGTGCAATGGAACCACTTGGCATCTTGACTTCTCCTGTTGTTGCCAAACTTAAATCTCAAATCACGTCACACTCCCACAATTATGAGGTTGAGTGCAAAGATATTAGTTCAAAAATGAAGAGCATTCTTCGTTTCTTTTATGTGCTGTTTGGTTTTGAACCTTCGTGGTGCACTTCACTCATGTTTTTAGACTTTTTACCATGATTGTAAAGACTAATTTTTTTAGTAAATGTCCTGGTTTCGGCTGGGGTAGAGCTACTTTTCCTCGTAGTAGCACAAATCGTGCTGTGTTTGGGATTCAGTGAGGGATCTGGTATGAGAAGGATGTTGAGAACACACTGATTTTTCAGTTGTTGCTGAGAAATCAACTCCCCGTGCTGTGCCTGTGTGCAGGGGCACAAGGAGCTGGGAGGGGGCAGAGCCAGAGCACCAGACCCAAACGGGCCACTGGAATATTCCAGGTCAGACAGCGTCGTGCTCAGTGCATGGAGGAGGGTTGGCCGGGAAGCTCGCTCTGGCTTCTGGGGTTGCGGTTTGGGGATTTTCTCTGGGATCACTGGCCTTGAACAGGCTGGGCATGAGTCAGTGGATGGTGAGCAATCACCTTGTCTATTACTAGTATCATTGTTATTTCAATTTTTATTTCATTTCAATCATTAAATAGTTTTTATCTCAGCCTGCGAGTCTCCTTACCTTTACACCCCAGTTCTCTGGGGTGGGGGGAGGCTGAGCGAGCGGCTGTGTGGCGTTTGGCCACCGGCTGGGTTTAAACCGTGACAGTAGAGCAGGGGGTTGGGCTCGATGATCCTTATGGGTCCCTTCCAACTTGAGATACGCTGTGGTTCTACTATTCCCTGCCCCTGGGCCTTCCCCTAAACATCCCACGGTAAATCTCCCGCCACCTCAGAATGGTCTTGTAGCCAGTCACCCCCATTGGTGCCATCTCGGTGGGGTCCCCCTTTGGTAGCCCAGGGAGTCACTGAGTTGGGGTGCTCCCTTCGCACTGCCGAGGTGGCGGGGTTCCTCCACCTGTCTTTGTTCCTCTGCCCCTTCGTGTTTGTGGAGGTTAGCCTTTAATCACACAATCTCACAGTAAATATTTCTGGAAATTGGGAAATCTAGGTGATGAGGAGTACCGGGCCAGGAAGGCCTGGCTACAATCACCCAGCTGCAGCTGTAAACCTCTGTGAGACCCAAAACTCAAAGTAATAAATTTGAATGAGGTCAGGGGAGATGTGTGCAGGGTCCAGCCCTCTGGGGGTAGGCACAAGTGACGTGGGATGATGTCCCATATCAAGAGATGCTCTCCTAGAGTTTGAGAAGTGGGGAGATGACATCCCTTACAGATGTCAGCGCTCTGTGTATTTATCTGAATAAACAATTATAGACATCAACTACAAAGAACCGAGAATAAGTCTGGAAATAACTTCCTTTGCCTGAGTCAGTGCTTTAACGTCTCCCAGGTTTTGATTAAAATGGCACATAAGCAATAAAATCTCCTTTCCTGAGGCAGCTGAACACGCTGCAGCCTCCTTTTAATCTAAAAGGTAGTTGATGCTCCTGATAATCATGAAATCTACGGTTTCTAACTACAGATAATCTTAGATCTAATGCAGCGAGACCTCCAGGCTCAGGGGGTTTTCTAACTTATTTTCCCGGTTCTGCAGCGTCGTGCACTGAGGCCGGTGCTCGTGTTTCCCAGCTGGTCTCTCGGCAGCCCTCTATGCCAGCTTCTCTTCTCTGGATTTCTTTGTTTTCTTTACTAAAGGTCTCATGTCTCCCATGTGTGGTTCCTCCTTCATTCAATTCTCTTTTCCACGATGCTGGGTGAGTTGTTCTCTCAGTTTATCCTCTCTTTAATTCCCCTTGCTGGTACTTTTTGTTCTGCCTGTAGCATTCCCATCCCAGCACCAGCAAGCGCAGAGCAGTTTTTTGGGGAGCTCGAGGCTGCACCGAGACCTGGGTTGTTGGATGGATTGCAGGTGGGATGAAGAGGTGGATAGAGGAAGAGGAAGGTGCCCCAAGACACCAGTTTTGGGGATATGTTTCCTCCAACCCAACCTTTGGGATCGCAGAGGGGGATCTGCCACATCCCTTGTCCAGAAGGGACGGTGCTGCCCATCCCTCCATCCCCACCGAGCTCCCTCGTGCTCCCTGGTGTTCTGCAGCAACAGCTCGTGCTGATCGACCGCGGTGGGCAGCCGGACACCGGGCTGGGTGCCCCAGAGCAGCCTCCGCTGCTGACATCAGGGGCCAAGGTCCAGGCAGGAGAGCCTGCGGCAGCACCAGGACAGCCTGAGCAGGGTGGCCGTGCCCCCACACAGCGCCATGAGGCTGTGGCTGCTCTGCAGCTTGGCTGCTGCCGTGGCCCTCGTGGCTGTGGCCACGGCCGACCGCGGCGACTCGAAGAAGGTCGCACGGGGGAGAGAGGTTGGTCATGTGCGGAGAGGGGTTAAAGCTGGGGAATAACGGGGCCAGAAGCGGGGAGAGCACCATGGGGAGGGGGAAACGGCACGGCTCTGGCAACGCGGGAAGTAAATGTTGTCCCCAGGGGACACCAGCTGCTCTGTCACCAGCACCCTGCACCAAGCCCCCAGGACGGCTGCAGGCCAAATCCCGGGAGAGCAGCTTTTCCCTCCCTATTCCCTGTGCCGCTCCGGCTGCCAGTGGGGCTGAGGAGGGGCTCGGCGTACTGAGGTCCGGCCAAGCCCTTCACCCCCGAGGACCGACGGGGTGAGGCGGCTGTGCTCTGTGGGCATCCCGGGGGCCGTGTGCTCTGCCAGGGCCCCTCTTGCAGCTGCGGCTCTTGCACAATCAGCAAATATTTCATCAGGGGGGTGGCGAGGGGCTGAGCGGGGGGAGGAGGGAGGCGGCGGCGACCGCCGGTGGTCTGGGCACTGCACAGGGGGACGGGGGCTGCAGGGTGGGATGGTGGCTTGACTGCGCCGACGGAAAGCAGGGGAAGGAGGGTGGGAGCACACTGTTCAGCCCAGAACATGGCCAGGGACTGGGTGCCTGAGCAGGGACGGACCAGGAGGAGCTGGGGAAGGCCTGGGCACTGCTGGAGACAGCAGCAGTCCTGTCCCCATCCCGGCCTGCCAGCAAAGGGAGCTTGCTGGCCATTTCCCCCTCAGCCTCTGCTCCCCAGGGTGCTCCCTGCCCGCACCTTCCTGCCTGCACCTCCCTGCCCAGACTTGGGGGTGCTTATGCAGGTACCAAAGTGACCCTGGGCAGCAGCAGGCTCTGGCAGAGCCAGTAACGACCCTTCCCTCTGCAGGGGACGAGCAGCGGGGGCCGGCGCCGGCCCCACAGACCCTGCTCGGGGTGCTTCTCTGTGCTGAGTGAGGTGAGCGGGTAGCGCCAGGCCAAGGCGGCCGCCGTGGGGGCCTGGGGAAGCGGCGTGTGGGGAAAGGAGGAAACGTGGTGCCGCTGACTCCTCGGTGTCACCCCGACGGTGTCCGACGGCCCCGTGGTGACACTGGCCGCTCCCACACCAGCGTCTCTTCCTGCAGGAGTCGCGGTCCATGTCCTGGCATGGCGGTGAGGATGACGAGGTTCAGCCGGGCAGGCGGGTGCGTACGGAGCCAGCGACGGAGGGTGAAAGGTCCGGAGGTGCCATAACACACCAGGCAGTGCCGGGGGGGGGGTCATCCCACCCAGCCCTGCCCGCAGGCAGCCCCTGGCCATGTCCCCCTCCCCAGGCCAGGCTGGCCCCAGGCCTCCCCATCACCCGGGGCTTGGAGTGACGCTGTGCTCGCTCCCACAGGAGAGAGCCAGGAGGGAGCCCAAGGAACTGGCACAGCCCGCGAGACGCCCCGGCAGCGTCCCACTGCCGCAACAGGTAATGGCGGAGCCCCGGCGGGATCCCCAGCCCTGTCTGCTGGCAGCAGCGAGACCCAGGGACGGGGACCCTGACGATCACGGGGACCCCCCAGCAGACCCCGCTGTGTCTTGCAGGAGGTGCTGAGCGCCCGGACGGCGCGGCGAGGAGCGGTGCCAGCAGCCGGGCACAGCCCCATGCCAGGAGAGAGCCGCGGTCCCGGCCGCCCTCAGGATATGCCATGGGGCCCAGCTGCCCCCTCCCAGCCCTGAGGCAGCCAAGGGGGGGCCTGCACACCACCCCCCCATGGCATAAATGAGCCTGTGCCCATGCAAGCTCAGCCCCACTGCCCCCCTCCACGCACCCCCAAACTGCTTCTCAGGGTAGCTGCCCCCCCACTTTGCCAAGCCACCAAATAAAGCCAGCGAGGCAGAGGATGTGGTGCGTTTGGGTGGGGGGACACAGTGGGTGACCCTCTGACAAGGCCACCCTGGTGCTGGGGATGCTGCTCCCTCGACGGCCCAGCCCACCCTGCACCCCTCTCCTCCCAGGGGATCCCCTCGTCAGTGCAGCCAGGACCCAGCCTGAGCTCGTGCCCCACCAGCACCAGCACACAAGGCTGCAAATGCACAGCACCCCAGGGAGAGGGGATGAGGGGGACATGCAGGGGCAGGGGAGCACTGTCCGTGTGTCCTGGCCGTGTGTCCCTCGGATCAGCAGGTTGAACCTGCAACAGGAAAGGCCCCCCGCTGGGGCAGAGACCCTGGGCACTGGGCACTGGGCTGGGCCCCAGCAGCTGGGCAGGAGCGTCCTGGCTGGGGCAGCTGGTGACAGCGGCTCCTGACATCCCGTAAGAGCAGCCAAGGGGCTGTTGACTCTGACTGATCCCGTCCCTGTCCCCGTCCCTGTCCCCACCATGGGCCAGGGAGCTCCCGCCGGCAGCTGTGGGGTGCAGTGTGGTGGTGCTGGCGGCAGGGGGGACCACCATCAGCCCAGGGGAACACATGGGAAAGGCCACCGTGTCACTTGTCAGCGAGGGCTCGGTGCTGACGTGCCAGGCAGTGCCACAGGCCCCAGGGTGGGGACAGGGATGGGGACAGGGATGGAGGCAGTGGCTCCGCGGCTCCACGGCTTCCCAGTCCTCCCCAGGGTCACCGGCCACCTGAGCCAGCGAGGAGATGGCGGCAGCATCACCATCACTGTTTTACTGGAGAGCATGGGCTGGGGGGAGGCGGGGGGGGGCTGAGCTCCACAGCCACGAGCAGGGGGTGCAGGAGGCATCACCCCAGGAAGGCTGGGCTCTGCCAGGCTGGGCTCTGCAGAGCAGCCCGCAGCGGCGCTGGCCCCGTTGTCCTTCAACAAGCGTTTGTGACCCGATGGGCAAAAGCCAATGTCACTGAGACATCGCCGAGGGATCACAGAGGGATCAGGTTTATTCCATAGCTGCGCAAAGGTGGGTGCTGGGGGTTAATTCCACAACGCTGGCACACCGCACAGAAGAGCTTCAAGTATTGATACACTCCAAACCTCATGATTGCGTATTTACTATAATGATTATTGGTTAGTTACTTATCTCTTCTATCCCTCATTGGTCAGTAACTTGTTCGCTTTGGTTTAAAGTTACGGTGGGTTTTTAATCTTCTGCACATGCTCAAGGGGTGAAGGTCTTATTGGGGCGGGGGCCTTCAAAGCAGTGGGTGTGATTTTTCCTATTATAATGAGGATAGTTCTTCCAAAGGACCCTCTAATCTCTGATTAAACTGATTTATGTTAAACAATTTTAACAAGCTTCCATGTTCCAGGATGTTTCTCTTCTTCAAGGACGGTAATTCCTGATTAGAAGTTCCTTACTAATTATTGTTGATGGTTTGAAGAACGGACTGACCTAGCTGATGCGTCCAATCTGTCCTTGTATTTCATGAGAAACACTTGTATGGACAATAATACATCCCACGTGTCCTTGGGTGTGATGAGAAACATTTGTGCGGCCTGCAGTGTGTGATGAGAAGGTCATGTGGCCTACAATTCCCCACTTTGAGACTACCTAGAGAACTTAAATTCATCTAGATAAGTCTCATCCTCGTTCACCCATACGTGAACAGCAGGTCCATGTACGATGGATGAGTACATAAAGACGTACAAACACAATTATAATCGTAACTGAAATTCCTAAGAGTTTCTTTATCCATAGACTCAAATCAGGGAACCGGGAAGTCATCCACTAGCACGTTTCTTTGCATCCATAACAAGTGTCGTCTTTTTGTATTTCATGAAGCACTTGAGTCTGTTTCCAAATTTCATTTAAATCAGTGGAAATCCTTCCTCTCTGATCTACATGTACACGGCAGCTCGTATCTAAAACTGTCCATGCTCGTCCTTGAGAGGTCAACATCATATCAAGAGCCGTTCTATTTTGTAAAGCGATTTTAGTTAATTCTGACACTTCTTCTTGCAGGGCCTTTATAGCATCGTAAGTCTCTGGGTTTGTGTGGCGGGGTTTTTGGTAGCAGGGGAGGGGACGACACGGGTGGCCCCTGTGAGAAGTTTCTTGAAGCTCCCCCGGCTCTGAGACAGACCCGCCTCTGGCCAAGGCTCGGCCATTGGTGATGGTGGCCACGGCCCTGTGATAATGTGTTTAAGAAGGGGAATCTGAGAGGGGGTTGGGACTTTGAGGAGGAGTTATGAGAAAGACACCTATGTGAACACCGAGGTCAGTGGAAGGAAGGAGGAGAAGGGGGGGACCTGTGCCGGAGCAGAGACCCTCCCTGTATCCCGTGGTGAGACGGCAGGGCTGCCCCCGCCGCCCATGGAGGGCACTGGAGGAGCAGAGATTCACCTGCGGCCTGTGGAGGGGCCCCAGGACTCTGTGGGAAGAAGAAGTCTTTTTAGACTGGATATTAGGAGGTATTTCTGTCCAGAAGGGGTTGTTGGGCGTTGGAATGGGCTGCCCAGGGCAGGGGGGGAGTCCCCATCCCTGGAGGGGTTGAAGAGTCGGGTTGACCCAGCGCTGAGGGATCTGGTGGGGTTGGGAACGGTCAGGGTGAGGTTCATGGTTGGGCTGGAGGAGCTTCAAGGGCTTTTCCAACCTGGATGATTCTGTGATTCTGCGAGGTCCCTACTGTTGTCATTCAGCACTGGGGGGAGCAACACGTGGAGGTGACCCACACCAGAGCATCTTGAGAAGAATGCATCCATGGGGAGGACTCGCGGCGGAGAGTTTGTGGAGGACTGTCTGCTGTGAGAGGGAGCCCCGTGGAGCAGGGGAAGAGCGCAGAGGGGTGCTTACCCCCGCTTTTGCGGGAAGAAGCGGCGGGACTGACCGCACCCCCCATCCCCTGTCCCTGTGCCGCTGGGGGAGGACGTGGGTATATGGGGAACAAAACTGAGCCCAGGAAGAAGGGAGGGGTGGGGGAAGGTGTTTTTAAGATATGGTAACACTTCTCACTGCCCCATTCTCTCTGTTAAGTGTTGTTGTCGTTAGTGTTTTGAATTAAAGTGACGTCCTTTATCTTCCCCTAATGGGTGAGTGACCCCTTCATGTCCTTATCTCCATTCCTGAGCCTTTTGGTTCGTTTTCCTCCTTCCCAAGGAGTTTCAGAACTCCATGTTGAACCCCATACAAAATTAATCGCTGATTATCTAACAATTTACATTTTTTTCCTTATTTTGTGATTATTCCACAACATGAAAAACAAATCAACATGCGGTACTTCACCCCACTTATCCATCCTTCTACAGAACAACATCATTTGCAAAATACTGTTACAGTTCAAGGACCCATATCCCTTTCGTCATACATCGGCCACCGCTGTCCACAGGATTTGAGTAATTCTTCTTTTGTTGGAGATCCCCACCAAATTTATTCCAATGTCTAAGGATGCATCCTAAAGGGGTACAAGGGGGTGTCTCAGCGGAGGAAGCTGAACCCATACTGAAATTATTTCCTAGGAAAAACTTTTTTAACCACGGTTTTCCTCCAGCGCTGCGAAGGGAAAAATGAATCAAACGAATTAACAAAGCTGGGGAAGGGCCTGGAGAATAAATCCTGTGAGGAGCGATTGAGGGAGCTGGGACTGTTCAGTGTGAGGAGGAGAAGGCTGAGGGGAGACCTCATCACTCTCTACAGCTCCCTGAAAGGACGTTGTAGAGAGGTTGGTGCTGGTCTCTTCTCACAGGTCATTAGTGACAGAACAAGAGGGAACGGCTTTAAACTGCAACAGGGGAGGTTCAGACTGGACATGAGGAAAAAATGTTTCCCAGAAAGAGTGGTCAGAGAGTGGAATAGGCTGCCCAGGGAGGGGGTGGAGTCCCCATCCCTGGGTGTGTTTAAGAGTTGTTTAGATGAGCTGTGGGGAGATGTGGGGTAGGGGAGATCTTTGTAGTGTAGGGCTGAGGGTTGGACTCGATGATCCCGAGGGGCTTTTCCAACCTGAATGATTCTGTGATTCTGTAAAAGGCTCAGGAGTGGAGATAAGGACAGAAAGGGGTGTCTCACCCATTAGCAGTCAGAGGCAAAAGACAGACTCGTTAGGGGAAGAAAAAGAACATCAATTTAATTCAAACACTAACAAAACCAACACTTAACAGAGTGGATAGTGAGAAGTGTTACAATATCTTAAAACCGCTTTCCCCCCACACCTCCCTTCTTCCCAGGCTCAGTGTTGTTCCCAGTATCTCTACCTCCTCCACCCCTTGACAGTGCAGGGGGCAGGGGATGGGGTTACAGCAGTCCGATGCTCCTTTCTCCTCAGGGGGAGGTCCCCTCGCGTTCCCCTGCTCTGCCGTGGTGCCCCTCTCATGGAGACATTCCTCCATGACCTTTCTTGGGTGTGACTCCTTCCCATGGGATGCACTTTCCCCCCTCCCACACTGCCCCCGGCCCAGTGACAGCCCCCTGGTACCTTTCTCTCGGTTGCCATCCCCACGGGGCTGCAGGGGGGCACCACCAGAGCCGTCACCCCTGGGAAGTGGCCTAACACCCCGTCAGTGGGGGCGGCCCCCCGAAACCTCCCTGCCCGGCAGTGCTGCCCGTCCCTGGGTGCTGGCGCAGCGTGTCCCCAGTGCCAGGGGACGAGGGGCCACTGTGCCCGCCAGGTTGGGGCGATGCCGGGGCCCGGTCACCGCTCTGCTCTGCACCGTGGGGCCCACGGGAGGGGGGACGTGCGGCCATGCCGTGCCACACCTCTGAGTGAGCATCTCCCAGCAGAGACTGGGGACGGCCGGGGTCTCCCCGCTGCCTTTCCACAGGGGTGCGGGAGCCGCTCACGGCAGGGCCAGGGGGGTGGACCCCCTCACCACCAGCTCCTCCAGGCACTTCTCCAGGCTGCAGAGCGGGGAGGGCTCCAGCGGTGCCTCCAGTTTAACTGTAAAAGCAAATTCCAGTCCCCGGCCCCCCAGCAGCTGGGACCAGGGGTCAGGGGGACTCCCAGATCCCCGGTACCAGACACCCGCACCCCCTCACCCCCGCGCCAGGGTCCCCGCCGCCGTGGCTCACCCACTGCACGCACCATCCCCAGCTCCACCGCGAGGCTCCGGCAGCCCCTCGGTCCCCACAGCAGCCAGGGTCTGCTGGGGTCTCATCCTGTGGGCCGGCAGGCCAGCCCCGGGGAGACCCCCCCCTCTGTCCCCCCCCTGTGCTGGCGTTAGCAGAAAGCCCTGCTCGGGGCTGGGTGCTCCCAGGGTGCCGGTGCCAGACCCCTGCCCGGCCCTTACCAGGCACAGCCGGGGGGTGCAGCCCCCACCATGTCACGGCTCAGCGCTTGGCTCCCCTGGACCCCACACACCCGCAGGACTCACCCAGGTCCCCGATGGCGCTGCTGGGGCTGGTGGGGTCCCCTCTATCACCTGCTGGTGCAGGTCCTACTGCCATTCCTCCAGCAGCTCCCATTCCCCCACCAAGAACCGGGCCACCACGTCTTCGAGCGTCACCGGTGCCTGCAGGGACACAAGCGGGGGGTCCCTGCCCACCTCCTGCCAGGGCAGCAGGGCCAGGAATAAACCACATGTGTCTGTGGGGCACCAGGACACGCTTGCTGATGCTGTGGGGACACACTGTGGGGCTGGGGAGCAGACCCAGCCTCCCAGGGGAGAGGGAGAGCAGAAGGTGGTGGGTGCCGGTGACACAACGAAGCTACAGTCCCCAGGAGCACCCAGAACACCCCAGCTCCCTGCAGAGCCGTGCCAGGCGGCGGCAGGACCCCCGGCTGGGCCTGAGGTGTGTGGGGACGGCGGGTGCGAGCGACCATGCTGGGCTCCGAGGCTGGCACATGGCTGGGACAGGGCGTGCTGCTGCGCCCATCCCGCGCGGGCACGGAGGCAAAGGATCCTGACATGCTCCCCGGCAGGTCCCTGCACGCTTCACACCCCGTCAGGGACGGCATGAGAGAACATGCCCCAACCCCCTGGGCTTTGCAGCAGGAGTCACTTCATCCAATCCCTCCGTCCCCTCACCTGGCGGGGGGGCCGATGCCACGTGCAGTGGTCATTACCGGCTTCGTGCCACCGTACCCATCCCGCTGACATCAACCGTGCAGGGAGACCTCATGGCCCTCTACAACCCCCCAAAAGGAGGGTGCAGAGAGGGGGGAGGAGTCTCTTGAGCCAAGGACCCAGCGCCAGGCCAAGAGGGAATGGCCTCAAGCTGCGCCAGGGCAGGGTCAGACTGGCTCTTAGGAAGGATTTCTTTGCAGAAGGGGTTGTTGGGCGTTGGAATGGGCTGCCCAGGGCAGGGGGGGAGTCCCCATCCCTGGAGGGGTTGAAGAGTCGGGTTGACCCAGCGCTGAGGGATCTGGTGGAGTTGGGAACGGTCAGGGTGAGGTTCATGGTTGGGCTGGAGGAGCTTCAAGGGCTTTTTCAGCCTAGATGATTCTGGGATTCTGTGGGGTTTGCCAAGACAAGGTCACACTGAGTGGTGCCGGAGGGAGATGGTTCACAGCCCCCCTGCGGTGTTTGCCCCCATCCCGCTCCCAGCCCCTCTCCCCAGGGATGGGGACACCCGCTCCCCACATCCTCCAACAGGAGGTGTGAGCGGCCGTGGGCAAAGCTGGGCTTTGCTGCCAGTGCCCCCGTCAGCTCGGCAAAACCGGGCTCAGCACACACACAGACTATTCACGTGGGGGTGCTTAATGCCCCCCAGCCTGGGGAGGGGACCCTCGGGGGGGCTGGGGCTCCCCTGGAGCTCCTGGGGGGACACACCCAACACAGACCTGGGGGTGAGGGCCAGCCCCTAAATCACAGCACCCCCCAAGTCTGGGGGTGCCTCCCTGTCACCCGGTCACAGCCTGGCAGCGCCCCGTGTCCCGTGGCAGCGTGTGGTCCCGGCTCCTCGGGGGGGCCCCGCTCCCACCCTGCCCAGGGCCACCCTGGTGGGTCGGTGCCCCCCGGGACAGGCAGCCCCGGGCAGAGCTGTCAGCGCCCCAGCCCCACGCCGCCGGCTGGACCCTCTCCCAAAACTGCTCCCGTGGTGCTCCCCTCCCGGCTGCCACCCATCCCGGTGCTCCCCCATCCCGGTGCTCTCCCGGTCCTGCTTGCCGAGGCGCGGCCACGGCTCGGTGCCACGGGTCCGGTGCCCGCTCCAGGCAGCTCCCGGCTCCCGGCACGGCTCGGAGCGGGACCTCAGCGCCGGCAGCCCCGGCCCGGCGACCCCGCTCTGCCCCGCCGCGGGGGCTCACCCCGACCCCGAAGCCAAACCCGAGGCCCCCGGGCAGCCCCGCGGGGACACCATGGCAGCGGCGGACTGGGGGGGTGTGGGGCACCGGACGAACCGGGACAGTCAATGGCGGGGGGGGGGGGCACCGGGGAGGCCCGTCCCGCCCCGGGATCACGGCCCGGCCCCGCCGCCTCCTCCCGACCGCCAGGGGACGCTCTGCCCCCGCCAGGCCCCGCCTCCTGCTGGCCCGGGGGCGGCGCTGCCGCAGGGCGCGCGGGGCCGGTGGCGGCGGTGGCGGCCATGTCCCGCCGGGGGCCCGCTCAGGTGAGGGCCGCGCCGCGCCGCGCCGGGCCGGGTCGAGCCCAGCCGGGCCGAGCCGGGCCGAGCCGAGCCGGGCCCAGCCGAGCCGGGCCCAGCCGAGCCGGGCCGGGCCGGGCCAGGCCCCGAGCAACGCCAAGGGCCCGGGCTGGGCCAGGGCCTGGAGAACGCAAGATCCCGCCGGCCGGACCCGCCCGGGCCCAGCGCCACTGCGACCCGCGCCGGCCCCACAGCCCGGGGGGGCCTGGGGGTGGGGGGATCCCCTGGGGTGCCGGTGCCGGGGGATGGGGTGGTCCCCAGCGGGGCCAGTTCACGGGGAGGGGCCCCGGGGATGCTGGTCGCCGGGGTGGGGGGCGGGGGGGCGGCCCTTGGGGTGCCGGTCCTGAGGGATGGAGGAGTCCGGGGCGGGGAGGGGCAGCCAGGGCCTGGCGGGTCGGGTTGTGGGTGCTGGGGGAGTCCCTTGGGGGTGCTGGGGGGACCCACAAGTGGGTCCCCAGGGCTGGGGTCTCCCCTGCTGCCCCTCACCTATCCCCCCCCCCCAGGACTCGGGCACCCCCAGGCGCAAGGCGGGGCAGGCCATGGGGCCGCGGGCCGCGGCGGGTCAGGCGAGGGCCCAGCAGCTGCAGGAGCTGTGGAGCCGGACGGAGAGGGCGGAACGGAGGCTGCTGGCCTGCGAAAACCTGGTCGGGGAGCTGGGCAGCAACCTGGCCGCCCTGGGCAGCCTCCTCCAGGACTACGGGCACCTCCAGCAGCGGCTGGACAACGTGGAGAATCTCCTGAAGAACAGAAATTTCTGGATCCTGCGGCTGCCCCCCAGCTCGCAGGGCGAGGTCCCCAAGGTAACGGCGTGCAGCTCGGCCCCTGGAAGCGCTGGTGCCACTGCCGTGGCTGTGGAGGGGGTTTAGGAAATGCTGGAGCGGTCTCAGCAGTGGGCTCGGGGGCTGAGCACCTGTGAGTCCTGGACTTGCCACTCACAAGCCCTGATCTGTGCCTGCCCTGAGCGCCGGCAGCCAAAGCCAAGTGCTTCCTTGCGCGTGTGTGATTTCCAGTTACCAAATCGCATCAGAAGTCACCAAGCACTTAAACCTGTGATTCCAGGTACCGGTCACGTTCGATGACATTTCAGTGTACTTCAATGAGCAGGAGTGGGAGAGGCTGGACCGGTGGCAAAAGGATCTCTACAGGGCTGTGATGAGGGGGAACTATGAGATGCTCATCTCCCTGGGTAAGGCACAGGGTTTGCACCTCCGGGTGAGCTTCTCTTGCGGGTGGGCTGGATGGACGGCTTCCCCCCACCAAAATGGAGGGGCTGGAGCACCCCCCTGTGAGGATGGGAGAGTTGGGGGGTTCAGCTGGAGAAGAGAAGGCTCCGGGGAGACCTTGGAGCGGCCTCCCAGGACTGAAAGGGGCTACAGGAAAGGGGGGAGGGACTCTTGATCAGGGGGTGTAGGGATGGGATGGGGAGTAACGGTTTTAAACTGACAGAGGGCAGATTTAGATTAGATGTAAGGAAGAAATTCTTCCCTGTGAGGGTGGTGAGGCCCTGGCACAGGTTGCCCAGAGCAGCTGTGGCTGCCCCCTCCCTGGAAGGGTTCAAGGCCAGGTTGGACGGGGCTTTGGGCAACCTGGGCTAGTGGAAGGTGTCCCTGCCCGGGGCAGGGGGGTGGGACTGGGTGACCTTTAACGTCCTTCCCAACCCAAACCATCCCATGATTCTGTGCAGCCCAACATCAGTTGGGTCTGGCTGGGTGGGGCTGGATGCCTGTAGCTAACAGCCTCTCCTGGGCAGTCAGACCCACGTGTCCTCCCTCCTTCCTGCTTGTAAGCAATGAACAACATCTGCAAGAGATCTGTAGTAAATAATAGTAGCAATAATAATACCAGCAGTATCAATTATAAATATCCATGTGACATGCTGTTCCTAGTGACCACGTAAGTGGATTTCAGGGTCAGGAACCATCATGATCTTCCAGCACAGTTTAGGAATTAATCTGGATGAAGTTTGATAATTGCACCTTAAACTAGTTCTTGCTTTCTGTCTGTTGAGCCCCTACGTAAAGTGACAGGGACATTTCCGTCTGCCTTGGTAAAGAACTAAGCTAATCATGCTCGGTGTTTCTAAGGACACGCAGTGTGTTCTTGGCAGACTTGGGCTGTAAGATATTCCCCACCAAAAGCTGCATCTTGGGCATGGCTAGTAACATGCGGCTCTGTGCAGCTACTGAAGTTGAGGCTTTGCTTTTCTCAGTAATATTCTGTAGAAACAGAACAAACTTGTTCCTCTCGTCCATCTGACACAGACATCTCTACAAAGCAGGAAGTTTTCTGTCCCTGTACCAGAACGATAGCTCAGAAGAAGTGACTGCTAAAGTTGAAATGGGAGGAAAATGTTAAAGACAAAGCCTTTCCCTCTCCTTTGAGATATTCGTTCATGTTCTCCTATTTAGATTCTCTCTGTCCTTGAGCCACAGCTGTGCTCAGGGTGGATCCTGCCACAGGCCAAGCAAGCAGCACCACCTTCTCGTTAGAGCGTGGATAATATATTTGTGTGTGTCTGTCCTGCCTGCTGGCTCTGGGCTTAGGGAGAGAAGGGTCATGCAGAGTTTGACAGAATCAAGGTGTAGCCAGTTCCTAATAAAACCCGCTGTCCTCTGTCCCATGCGCAGACTACGCTGTGTCCAAGCCTGACATCCTCTCCCGCATCGAGAGGGATGAGGAGTTCTGTGTCCAGGATGGTCAGGAGGCCCCAGCGACATGTATCGGAGATGGTCAGGAGCCCCCGCAGACACACATCCGAGATGGTCAGGAGCCCCCCCGGGTGCGTACCAGCGAAGAGCAGGAGCCCCCGCAGTCACCAGAAGAGATGGACCAGACGGAAGAGGCTTTGGGAGAAGATGAAGTCCCCATGGAAGCTGACACAGGTGGGTTAGGTGGGTGCCAGGAGGAGGCAGTTCCTGTCCCAGCTCTGTCAGGACATGGCCCAGCAGTGTCTTTGTTAGAAGTGAACAACTCTGAGGGGCTGTTGACTACTGACTAAGCCTCCACGGAGTACACTGGATCTTTCTTCCAGTGTTTGTGCTTAGTCACATGAATCCCGTGGAGAAAGACAGACAAGGCCTGTCAGGAGGGGCTGGGGTGGAGTCTGAAGCGGTGGGGCAGACCTCTCGTGATGCCTTTCAGTCCTGTTTCTGGGCAGTTTGGCAATCCTTTGTCACCTGACTGTGTGCATGAGCCCTCTGGCTTCCAGAGACAGTCCTGCTTGCCTGGGTGAGGGAGGAGGCGTGGTGGGAAGTGAGGAACCTGGGAAGCTGCAGCGCAAGGAGGAGGAGGCTGGAGCAGCTCTGCTGGTGCTGGGGAGAGCAGAAGCGGGCAGGAGAGCCTTGGGCCATGGCATGGGAGTGTTAGAAAAATCAATCGTTAAAGAGTGCAGAGGTTGGGCAAGAAGGTAGGAGACACTGGAAAGGGAGAGGCAGACCCTGACAGAGCCAGGAGAAGAAGAAATATGTGGGCAGAGCTTGATTGAGAGCTCTTCCCTGCAGGACTGAGGAGCTGGGGGCTCAAGAAACCCCAGGAGAGCCTGGGTGAGCACTGGCAGGGGCAGAGGGCACGGCAAGCTCTGTCCTTAGGGGAGTGTTACCCACAAGTGACAGGAGCCCCGAGTGTGTGTTTGGGGGTTGGCTTCATAGAATTGTAGAATACCAGCTTGGAAGGGACCTCAGGGATCATCTCGCCCATGTCAAGTGCTCCTGGGAAGAGAGGAAAAAGATGTTACATAGAGGCTCTCCCTCTCCTTTGAGATTTTCGTTCATGTTCTCCTATTTAGATTCTCTCTGTCCTTGAGCCACAGCTGTGCTCAGGGTGGATCCTGCCACAGGCCAAGCAAGCAGCACCACCTTCTCGTTAGAGCGTGGATAATATATTTGTGTGTGTCTGTCCTGCCTGCTGGCTCTGGGCTTAGGGAGAGAAGGGTCATGCAGAGTTTGACAGAATCAAGGTGTAGCCAGTTCCTAATAAAACCCGCTGTCCTCTGTCCCATGCGCAGACTACGCTGTGTCCAAGCCTGACATCCTCTCCCGCATCGAGAGGGATGAGGAGTTCTGTGTCCAGGATGGTCAGGAGACCCCGCAGATACACGCTGGAGATGGTCAGAAGCCCCCGCAGACAGACATCCCAGATGCTCAGAAGCCCCCGCAGATACACATTGGAGGTGATCAGAAGCCCCCGCAGACAGACATCCCAGATGCTCAGAAGCCCCCGCAGATACACATCGGAGGTGATCGGAAGCCCCCGCAGACAGACATCCCAGATGCTCAGAAGCCCCCGCAGACCAGCATCCCGGATGCTCAGAAGTCCACACAGACCAATGTCCCAGACAGTCAGGAGCCCCCACAGGCACCGGAAAAGATGGACCAGAAGGATGAGGCTTTGGGAGATGATAAAGTCCCGACGGAAGCTGGCGCAGGTAGGTTGCGTGGGTGCAACCCACGGGGTAGGACTTACTTCCCTGGGCTGTTCCTGTCCCAGCAGCATCTGTGGGACAGGGCATGGAAAGTCACCGTGCTTAGAGGAGCGTCAGCAGGGAAAGGCAGAAGTCCTGGGGTGTGTTGTTAAGGGGTTTGAGGGCCTGAACAGAAGGAAATAAGGGGATACTACCTGTAGAGTGGGTGGGAGGATTCTGGATGGATGAGGTTGCTCTGCAGAGATGACAGCACACGGCACCTTGGTGTCTTTCCTCCCAGCCCTCCCTCTGCTCTTGGTCCTTGTGAGTAGCTTCACTCCAGTTCCTTCCAGCACCTCACGTGCTCTCCATAGAATCACAGAATCATTTCAGTTGGAAAAGGCCTTTAGGATCATCGAGTCCAACCATTAACCCAACCCACGTCCACCACTAAACCGTGTCCCTCAGCGCCACAGCTACATCTGTTAAATACTTCCAGGGTTGGTAACTCAACCCCTCCCTGGGCAGCCTGTTCCAGTGTTTGATAACCCTTTCAGTGAAGAAATTTTTCCTAATATCCAATCTAAACCTCCCCTGGCACAACATGTCATAGCTTTTTGAGCCACAGCTTTCTCTGGCTCTTCAGCATGCTCCCAACACATCTCCGGTTAGTGTCACACCAAAGCAGGAAGATGTGAGCTCTCCACAGGTCTTTAAAATCGCTCTTCTCTGCAAACAGAACTCCCCATCCTGGTGATGAATGTCATGTCCCTGAGCGCGCAAAAACAGAAGCTGCACAGGGAAGACCGTCCTGAGACAGAGATGGAAGAGGACCCGGCTGAGTCCCACGCCGGTGAGTAACCCTGTGCAGGGGAGACACGGGGAAGCAGCTCCCAGCTCACTAACATGCTTGAAGTGGGGAGGGATAAGAAAGTTCCAGGCCTCTTTCAGGCCCGAGGCTGATGGAAGTGAAGAGCTTGGAGTACCGCAGGCTGCTGCTCTTCAACAGTCTTTTTTCCTGCTACATCTTGTGGCTGTTTGTGGTGTCGTGGTTTTAGAGGTGGATCCCTTCGTGCCACCAGCCCTGACGGTGCTGCAGCAGACCACAGCCTGGTTCTTCCTGGGAGCAAGATTTGCCCCCTGAGACTGTGTTGGGTTGTTTGGGGCAGGACACTGGTGGCACCTGCACCTTTCCAAACCATGTTCTCAGATTTGGTAGCTCCGTTATTGCTAAAAGCCTGCTCAGTGCTTCGGGGCTTAACCACAGCCTGGGTTTGTCCTGGGAGCGCGAATGACCAACGCCTGTGTTGTTCCATTTCAGGTGAAGATAAAATGGCGTGCGAAGGGGCTTCTCCTGAAAACGCCAAAGTGAAGGAAGAGGAGCCTGCAGCGCTGCAAGAGGTTTCTGCACCCTCTCCCAGCCCAGAAATCCAGAAGTGCCCCAAAAGCGAGCAGGCCAAGGCCAAGAGCAAGAAGAAGCCGAGCAGATGCGCGAGCAGCAGCCTGCTGATGGGCAACTGTCGGCGCGGCTACGTGCGCGAGTGGGCACACCCCTGCACCGAGTGTGGGAAGCGTTTCCGTCTGAAAATCAACCTCATCATCCACCAGCGGAGCCACGCCAAAGAGGGGCCCTACGAATGCGCCATGTGCGAGATCAGCTTCGCGGACAAACGCCACCTGGACCTTCACCAGAGCATCCACATAAAAGACAGGGCCTTCGGGGCCAAGGTCTGGGGGAACGTCCACCCCGAGCTGAGGATCCGGCCGAGGAGGAAGCTCTGCGGGACTCTCTGCGGCGGTGCCCACGGCCTGGGCAACGGGACGTACACTGGGGGGTCCTGGCTGGGCCGGGCCAACGAGGAGCTGGACAGAGGGAGCCTGTCCAGCGCGTGTCTTTCCCGACAGCAGAGCCCCAAGTCTCGTCGGAAGTCTGTACTGAAATGCAGTTACTGCAAAAAGAGTCTCTCTTGCTTCTCTTCCCTTCGGCGGCACATGCAGACCCACTTGCAGGACAGACCCTACTGCTGCGCCGCCTGCAAGAAATGCTTCACCCGCAGAACTCACCTCTTGCGCCACGAGAAAATACACGACCGCCAGAAAGCCCTGGCTGCACTCCAGGAGCCCGCGATGGCGACAGCCCAGCCCGCCGCCGTCTTGCCAACGCCCCAGAGAGCCCCGGAGGCAACCGCGGGCGGGAGCGTTCCTCGCTCACCAGCCACCGCAGCCAAAGCAGCTCCTGCAAACGTGCTCCTGATGGGGCCTGTGGAACTGGGACCGGCGGGCAAGAGCTGCCAGGCCCACGGCTCGGTTAGACTAGGAAACGGGGCAGCGGTTTCGGGGGCGATGGAGAAATGACAGCGGGAGAGATCTGAACTGCTTGTGTCCCTGGAGAGAAACTGCGTGAGCGTTGATTTTGCACGTGGTGGAGCACTGGGGTTGTGAACCATCTGGCCACTGGATTTTAGCAGCTTTCCTGAATTATAGAAGGAATCACAAGCTTGGATAGCACCACAGAGAGCATACTAGAGAAGCTTCCAGTGATCCAAAATGCTTTACCATTCCTCAGACTCTCGTGTCTGCTGGCTGATACACAAAATTTTCCCAAGCTGAGCTCACCCATTACTTGATGCTGGAGCCAACCCCTCCCGTTCAGAATCACAATTACACGGTGAAGAGGACAGAGAGAAGGGAATCAAGCTGGTGAGCCAGGCAGGATCCCCAAGGAGCTCTTTGCTTCACTGACCGTTTCTTGACCAAGACGCTGGATGAAGAGAGCGTGGCATCTCCGAGACCCCCTCGCGTCCTGGCCACGCTTCTTTAATAACCCACCCTGGTGAGGAAACCTGCTGACCCCTCGATCAGGTTGGGAACGCCCGAGCGTTGTGTTAGATCTGTAGAACAACTCAAACCACAATATTTTTCTGCTTGTGAGGGTGCTGCGGGTGTTTTGAGGTCCCAGCAGCACCCCTTCCTTCAGCTCGCCAGAGCCAGAAACACCCACGAGAGTTCATTCCCTCAGGACCAGCCTGCACAGATGGAGAGTCACTTTAGAAATTCTTCACGGGTAAGATGAACCCTGCACTGCGGCAGCAGTCCCCGCCAGGACCCTCCTCGGGGCTCAGGGGCGTCGGCTGCCGCACGTCGACGCTGGCTGGTGCGCGGGAGCGGCCCCGCTGCGGCAGGAAGCCCCCGTTCTCAGAACTGCAGGTCGTCTCCGTTTAGTCATGTGCGAAATCCCACCCTAACTGTGGAAGAGTAGTTCTGCTAGCTACCTCAAATGTCCTGGGGAGCGGGACCTGCCCAGAGGGATACTGGAGCCCGGTAAGCGATGAAAACCAGGCCGGGGGTGGCTCCGGCATCCCCAGGAATTGCTGGACCCGCGCGCGTCCACGGCCAGAGCCCTGCGTGCGTCACCCGCGCTGCTGGGACACATGAATCATGTACAGGGAGAGGAGACCGGTCCTGGCGGCACCGCTGTGCAGAGCAAACAGAGCAGCTGTCGGGACGCTTTGAGTTTAGTTTTCCAGGTGGTTTTTTTTTTCATTGTTTGATGTAATTATTTGACATTAAGTCCCTGTCCCTCTCTGGGGAGGGAGCGTGCGGAACCCATTTGCTTATCCCACGTTTCATTCCTGGCCACTCACAAGCTCTGGCGGGCAGCGGGGGCGCTGCTGTGGGCCGCGTGCTTTGGGCACCGAGGAAATGGCCGCGTCCTGCCATCATCCTCGGCGCTGAGCGAGGGACAGCCGTGTCCGAGCTGCTCCCGGGGCACAACATCCCGCTGCTCCTCTGGGCTGGCTTCACTCAGTTCCTGTCCCCTGGGATTGCAGTGCAGAGCGTGCCCGGACATGGTGTGAGGGGGTGACAGTGGCAGCCCCGTGTCCCCGAAGGGACGGCGTTGCCTGCCGCCAAGGATACAGGGGCGGTTGATGCCTTACGGTGGCAGTGACGAGCCATGTTCTGGCACGGGCTGCAGTGACCGAGCTGGTTATCCCTGCCTGGGTAGAGATCCCAGTGACCCCCAGTTGATCCCAGTGACAGGAAGCGGCTGGTGTGACGGTCTTGCCGGTGGGCAACACCTCTGAGGCCGGCGTGAGGGGCGTGGAGGGGCCGGCCTCTCCCTCGGGGTGACTGCCCCAACCAGGGCGTTTCTTCTAAGGCTCTTGTGACGGGGACCAGTGTTTCCTGTGAAATCCCAGATCCCTTTCTCAGGCTGTGGAATCAATAAAGTATTTGTACATCCGCTTGCTTGTGGGGGGGCTGAGCTGGCACGCCTGCGCGCTGTCGGTGAAGGGGTAACCCGTATCGGCTCAGGCAGAGGGCAGCTCCGGCCTGGGGGGGCCGTGGGGGTCACTGCCACAGCACCATCACCCTGTTCTGCCCGCGGTGGCCAGCCAAGACCCTGGGGAATGTCCCAAGGGTGAATGTGGCGCTGTCACCCACCATTGCGCCTGGGCTGGGAGGGCAACGGGGCTCCCCCAGAGTGGGGCTGTGCCTGGGGCAACCAGACCACGAAGCCCTGTAGCCTCCAGGAGAGCCTGGGCGCGACCTCTGTGCTCCCTCCTGGCCCTCTGAGGAGCCCCTGAGACACCTCTGTGGCCACACAGGACCATGTGGGGAAACACTCTGGCCCTTTGCCACCATCCGGGGCCTTGCTGGACACCCCCACCCAGTAAGCCCAGTCCCTTGGTGTGTGCCCCAGGGCTGGACAGAGGGGCAGGATCCCCCCGCCCCCAGCAGCCACAGTGCTGTGCCCAGGGCAGCCCAGGGCCCCCCCCAACTCCCACCACCCCCGAGGCTGCACTGCCAGCACTTGACATGGCCGCCGAAGCTGGGGGGGTGCCCTCAGTGGATATGGCCTCCATGTGGGGATGGAGCTGGAGGCAGGGGCGTCCCCGGGGTGTTGTCACCCACCTCATATCACCCTGGGTGTCACCCACGCACCCCAGGGATGTCATCTCCAAAAGTGAGGGGATGCGAGCGCACCAGCGGGAGGATGAGTGGCCAAGGGGACTGGGGAAGGGCGGGCGATGGAGTGGCCCTGACCACCTTGGGCAGGGCTGCAGGCAGGAGGGAGGTATCACTGTCCTGCTAACGCGCCCTCAGCGCTGCCAGGGAGTCCCATGGGGCCCGGGTCCTGCAGAGTGGGGCTGTGATGGGCAGCTCCACCTTCCTGTGGGGAGGCTCCACGTCCTCCTCGAAGCTGAGACTCACCAACACTCAGGCTCCTGGTTTGCATTAATTACGAGGACTCGTCCCCAGGGCATCTGATGCCACCAGGGAACGGGAAGCAGCGGGTGACCCCAGCGGGTGGCGGCAGGGACGTGGGGCAGCTGCCTGTGGGGTGCTGAGCGGGAGCTGCATGTCGGACTGCACCCACGGGAGACGCCTAAATTGTAACTTTTGGGCCCGCGCCCCCAAGCTCCCTTCGCCTGGTGGAGGCGGCGCAGAGCCCAGCCCCGCCACCCTGCCCCTCGCCGACACCCCAGAGCGCAACAAGAGACCACGTCAGCCCGGTGTTTTATCTGAGTCTCTTCCCGGCATGTCTGATAACCCCGGCTGCTGCCTGGCCACAACAGCCCCTCCCCGGGCCACCGACCGCCCCCACGCCACCTCCACGCTGGTTGTGTTTAAATAACCCTGAGTTCGACCGCTCCGCGTACCCGACACAGCTCTGCCTCGGCCCAATCCCCCTTCCACGGGGCAGCGGCACAACCCGGCTCGGCTCCGGCCGCCAAACCTCCTCCGCTGCCTCTTGGGCCAGTCTCCTCACCCGCCCGCGCAGCACATCAGCCTGCCTCCATCCTCCTCCTCCTCCTCCTGGAGACCCCAGCCGTGCAGAGCCGCACGGCAGCGCAGAGAGCCCGGCGGCGGTGCCACGAGCCCCGCGGCGTTGCGGACAGCCCCGCGGCGACACGGCATGTGCCGTCCTCGCAGGCCACTGCACCTCTGCCTGGAGAAACGCCGCCCCTTCCCTTCTCCAGCCCTCGCGCTACCGATTATCCTGGGTCAAAGCCTTGCAGGAGCTGGTCTCCAGCTCCCGGTCGCGGTTCGGCAAGCCGACAGCAGGAGAGCTGGCCACGGCGTGGACCTTCTGGTGGTGGTTCAGAGATTGCCGGTGCCGGAAACTCTTGCTGCAGCCGTTGCACTGGAAGGGCCGCTGCTGGGTGTGCCGGCGCTGGTGCTCCTCCAGCGAGGCTTTCTGGGGGAAGCTCTCGGCGCACTCGATGCAGCGGTAGAGCCGCTCGCCGGCGGCGCTGGCCCGCGCGGGCCGGCCCGTCCACCCGCCCCGCAGCTGCACCCCATGGATGCGCTGGTGTTTCTGGAGGTGGTGCTTCTGGATGAAGCCCTTGCCGCAGGCCGGGCAGCGGTAGGGACGCTCCCCAGTGTGGATGCGGTAGTGTTTGTTGAGGTTGGACTTCTCGTTGAAGCTCTTCCCGCAGGCGGGGCACTGGAAGGGCCGCTCGCCCGTGTGCAGGCGCTGGTGCCGCAGCAGCGCGGCGTGGTGGGCCAGGCTCTTTCCGCAGGCCGTGCAGATGAAGGAGCCGTTGCTCTTCCTCGCCTGGCTCTGCTGCCGCGCCAGGAGGTTGCGCTTCAGCCGGACGCTCTTCCAGCCCAGCGGGAGCGCGCGGGGCTCTTCCCCCACGGCGCAGGGACGGTGCTCCTCCGCGCCGGGCTGCGACGAGGCCGTCTCGGCAGCGGTGTCTTCTCCCAGCGGCATTCCCTGGGGCAGGGCGAAGGGCTGGTCAGTCCCCACGCCGAGCACGTGCTCTGTTGGGAAAGGCAAGCCCGGGGCAGGGTGAGCTTCCACCGGCACCACCACGGGCTTAAATTCGGGCTGGGCGGTCCCGTGTTTGCAGAAGTCCCCTAAGGCCTCTCCTGCTGCCTTCTGCTCGCCCAAGCCAGCGTGGCTCTCCCAGGGCACCGCCTGCTCCTGGCTCAGGGGAACCTCCTCTTCCAGCCTCACTGCAGGCACCTGCGGCAGAGCCAGGATTTCAGATCCTTCCTCCGGGGGCTGCTGCTCTTCTGTCTTGATCACAATCTTCTCACCTGCTGAGAGACAGAGATTCATTCCCGGCAAGGGACGCTCCCCCAGGCCCGCAGCCCCAGCGCAGGAGCAGGAGCTGAATTCCCCTGCAGCACGGTGGGGAGACGAACCAGAAAATGTGCCATTAGAAAGGGAGCAGGAAGGTTTTTACAGAGAACAGTGCGGGAGAAGGACACATGAGGTGGAGGACACGTCTGACGGACTGACGGTACTGATAAAAAAACAAAACAGGGGAAAGGTGAAGCCAAAGCTGAGGCTGCAGAGTCCTCTGTCCTGGAAGGAACTTTGTCAGGAATGGCTGAGTTTAGGTGGGTGAATCTGGGGAAAAGGATCACAGAATCATCTGGGCCGGAAAAGCCCTTGAAGCTCCTCCAGTCCAACCATGAACCTCACCCTGACCGTTCCCAACTCCACCAGATCCCTCAGCACTGGGTCAACCCGACTCTTCAACCCCTCCAGGGATGGGGACTCCTCCCCTGCCCTGGGCAGCCCATTCCAACGCCCAACAACCCCTTCTGCAAAGAAATCCTTCCTAAGAGCCAGTCTGACCCTGCCCTGGCGCAGCTTGAGGCCATTCCCTCTTGGCCTGGCGCTGGTTCCTTGGCTCAAGAGACTCATCCCCCCTCTCTGCACCCTCCTTTCAGGGACTTGGAGAGGGCCATGAGGTCTCCCCTCAGCCTCCTCTTCTCCAGACTCAACCCCCCCAGTTCCCTCAGCCGCTCCCCATCAGACCTGTGCTCCAGACCCTGCACCAGCTCCGTTGCCCTTCTCTGGACACGCTCGAGTCATTCAATGGCCTTTTTGGAGTGAGGGGCCCAAAACTGAACCCACTCATCGAGGGGCGGCCTCACCAGTGCCGAGCCCAGGGGTGAGATCCCTTCCCTGTCCCTGCTGGCCACGCTAGTGCTGATACAAAGCAAAACCTTCCAGGAGCAGGAGGGAGCGTGTCTGCAGGCACACAGCTGCAGAGCCACCCTCGCACTAAGCCTTGCTCTTTTTGTTCCAGGGAGCTCTTCCAGGCTAGAAAGATTTGGTCTTAAAAGTTGTAAGGAGGCCCCAATCACACAGCTTAAATTCCCGACAGCTTCTGACCCCCTGCAAGGCTGGAGACGCTCCCTGCAGGGACACGATGGGCTCGGCCAGCCCTGTCTCTAGCGGGAGCGGCAGGGGCAGGCTCCAAGCCCCCTCGCTTTGTGGGCAGCGGCATGTGGGCAGCGTGCCCAACACAGCCCCTGCCCAGCCCAGGCGTGTCGTTAGTGCTCGTCCTCAGCCTTCGCTGCCGAGCGGCCGCTCTGACTCACCGCCACTGAGGTGTCCCAACACCGCTCCCTTCTCCGGCAGCCCGTGGCTCCTCACACCCGAATCCTCCCCGTCCTCCGGGGGCGGCAGCAGAGTGGGTTTGGAGCTGGTGTCCCCGGGCCCTGGGGAGGAGGAAGCAGTGGTACGAACTGCTGACGCTCGGGGACCAGCACGTGTCCCCTCAATAAAAGGCTGCTCTCGCACAGCGGGAGCTGTGGGGTGTCCGGAGGGGTCCTGGGCTCCCATAGCAGCAGCTCAGGTTTCCCAGGACCATCCCAGCAAGCAGGCTGGTGTCAGCCAAATTATTTGTTACCCCAAGATGAAGTGACTGCCAGGCACTCAGCCTTTAAAATTTCAGCCCAAAATAATTAGCGCTAAAATTTAGGACTGTCTGCAGCAAATCCCTCCAGGGTGATACACACACAACCCACGTCCTGGCAAAAATCAGTGTGGGAGTGCAGGTTGCAGGACACAGCATGAGCACGTCACCTGAAATCCCCACCTCGTCCTGTCCTGACGGCGTGAGGAGGCCCTTCCTCTGCTCCCGCAGGCACCGGGCTGAGCTCCGGGGCTCCAGCGGACGCCCGCTCCTCCTGCAGTGCTCTTGCTCACGGGGCAAAGCCCAGCAGGGCCCGTCAGGGCTGACAGAGGGCCCGAGTGCCCCCGCTGCCAGCACTGCTGTGGCGGTGAGACAAGGTGTTCTTTGGACCCGCAGGGCGTGAGCGAAGCACAGTTGTCACCCACAATTTAAACGTGTAAAGGCGTCACCTCTCGCTACCCGTTCTCCTCCAAACGCCCAGCCACCGCAGCAGCCCGCGAGCGGCCGTACGCTGGATCCGGCCCAGGGGATAATAATGTGTCTGACACACGGGTAGAGACTGAGCCTCACCGAGAGAAACCACCACAGCCTCGTAACTGCCCTTCATGGCGATCCTGTAGAGCTCCTTCTGCTGGCTCTCCAAGCTCCCCCACTCCTGCTCCGGCAAACTGGCCGCGTCATCCTCGCACGCCGCCGGCACCTGAAAGCAGAGGAGCCACCGCCTTGGCGCTTCCCCAGCCCCACCGCTGCCGCGGGGAAAGCAGACTGTGGGGCAAGGCAGCGCGGGCCCAGAGCCCCCAAGGAAAGGAGCCGCGTCACGGCCTGAACCCAGGGAACAACTTCGAGACAGCCCAGCGAGGCTCCCTCGCTCCTCCCCGCCCACAACCAGGTTCACAAGCACCTCTCCTTCCCTTGATCCACACCAGCGGCCTGAAGCAGCCAGGTGAGCAGTGACCCCCTCACACGGGGAGCAGGACGAGTGGGACGGCACTGTCCCACCGCTGAGGTGACCAGTAGGACCCAACAAGGCTGAAAATGCTCGCGGGAGTTGTGTTCTGCTCCCGCGTTTCACCGGGGACAGGGAAGAGCAGGAAAGCTCTGACTGCTGCCCTGGCGTGCTGGCTCTTGAGGTGGAAGCCGCGTCCCTACCGCTCTGCGCAGCTCCCCACAAGCCAGTGTCACATCTCACCGGCCGCACCCCGTTGCCTTGGGCACATTCCCGTTAGCTGGGGCTTGTCCCCATTTGTCACCTTGGGCATGTCCCTATCAGTTGGGGCTTGTCCCCATTACCTTGGGCTCAT
The DNA here is from genome assembly GCF_047716275.1 of Strix uralensis. Lineage (NCBI taxonomy): Eukaryota > Metazoa > Chordata > Aves > Strigiformes > Strigidae > Strix > Strix uralensis. The sequence continues at coordinate 4,767,688 of NC_133972.1, read as the reverse complement.
CCTCGTTACCTTGGGGACATCCCCATTAGCTGGGGCTCGTCCCTGTCACCTCGGGCACCTCCCTGTTAGCTGGGACTTGTATCTGTTCATCACGTCCCCATTAGTTGGGGTTTATTCCTGTCATCTTGGCCACATCCTTGTTAGCTGGGGCTCGTCCCTGTTAGCAGGGTCTTGTCCTTGTTACCCTGGGCACATCCTCATTGCTGGGTCATGTCCCCATTAGCTGGGGCTTGTCCCTGTTCGTCAGCTTGGGCACGTCCCCATCAGCTGGGGCTCATCTTCCTTACCAGGGGCTTGTCCCCGTCACCTTGGACACATCCCCATTAGCTGGGACTTGTCCCTGTCACCTCAGGCTCATCCCTGTCACCTCAGGCACACTGCTGTTAGCTGGGGCTCATCCCTGTCATCTTGGGCACGTCCCCATTAGCTGGGGCTTGTCCCTGTCACCTCGGGCATGTCCCCGTTAGTTGGGGCTCATCCCTGTCACCTCGGGCACATCCCTGTTACCTTGGGCACATCCCTGTTAGCTGGGGCTTGTCCCTGTCACCTGGGGCACGTCCCCATTAGCTGGGGCTCGTCCCTGTCACCTTGGGCACATCCCCATTACCCGAGGCTCGTCCCCGTCACCTTGGGCATGTCCCCATTAGCTGGGGCTCATCCCTGTCACCTCGGGCATGTCCCTGTTACCTGAGGCTCGTCCCTGTCACCTTGGGCACATCCCCGTTAGCTGGGGCTCGTCCCTGTCACCTTGAGCACATCCCCATTACCCGAGGCTCGTCCCTGTCACCTCGGGCACATCCCCGTTACCGGAGGCTCGTCCCTGTCACCTTGGGCATGTCCCCATTAGCTGGGGCTCGTCCCTGTCACCTCGGGCACATCCCTGTTACCCGAGGCTCGTCCCTGTCACCTTGGGCACATCCCCATTAGCTGGGGCTCGTCCCTGTCACCTCGGGCATGTCCCTGTTACCCGAGGCTCGTCCCTGTCACCTTGGGCACATCCCCATTAGCTGGGGCTCGTCCCTGTCACCTCGGGCACATCCCTGTTACCCGAGGCTCGTCCCTGTCACCTTGGGCATGTCCCCATTAGCTGGGGCTCGTCCCTGTCACCTCGGGCACATCCCCGTTACCGGAGGCTCGTCCCTGTCACCTGGGGCACGTCCCCATTAGCTGGAGCTCATTCCTGTCCCCTCGGGCTCGTCCCCTGTTACCTGGGGCTCGTCCCCGCCGGGGCCGGGCCCGGGGGCCCCGCGGCCGCGGTGCTGGAGCTGCCGCTCGACGTGCTCCAGGCGCCGCGCGTTGTCCCGCAGCAGCGCGGCCAGGGCCGCCCACTTGCGCTCCAGGCGGCTGCCGAAGTCCAGCACGGCCTTCTCCAGCCCCGACACCTTCCTCTCGGCCGTCTCGGCTCTCCCCTCCAGGCTCAGCAGCCTCAGGGCCTGCGACTCCACCTTCCTCTCCACCGCCTGCACCGCTGCCACCACCGTCCACAGCGAGATCTCGGGCACCGCCGGCGGCTTCTCCCCCTCGGGGCCGCGGGGCTGCGGCGGCAGCGGCTGCCAGGCCTCGGGCCCCCACTCGGGCTCCTGCTGCGGGAGGAGGGAGGCGATGAGGGGCTGCCCGGGGCGGGGGGGGGATGTTGTGTGAGGCCGCGGTACCGGCGGGCCCGGCCCCTCCCGCCCCTCCGGCCCGGCCGCTCCCCCGCGCGGCGCCGCGGGCTGACGCCGAGACTCGCCGGTTCCTGCGCGCGGTGCCCGCGGCGGCGGAGGTGGGGGGGGGGGGGGGGGGGGGTTGAGGGCGCCGCCGCCGCCGCCTCCCGCTGCCCCCCCGCCCCGTACCTGCGCGGGGCCCCAGCGGGCCATGGCCGCCCGCGCTGCCGCTCCGCCGCGCCACAGCGCCCCCCGCCGGCCCGCCCGCGGCACCGCCCCGCGCCCGCCCCCCCCGCCCCAGCCTCCCCTCCCCCCATCCCTCCCCCTCCCCCACCCCAGCCCCACCATCTCCATCCCAACCCCCCTCCCCACGCCTCCTGCTCGGTATTTCCAGTGTTCCCTCACCACGCGCCCCGGGAGGTCCCCACCGGTACCCCCCGCCCGGCCCCAGCCCCCCTCAGGGCCGGGCAGCCAGGCAGGCCCCCGCGCCCCCCTCCCCCCCACCGAAGGAAGCCGCATCCATCACCCTCATTTTTACAGCATCTATTGGCGCCTCCAGAAAAGGGACGAGCCCACCACCACCGTCACCACCACCCGGTCCCGCTCACGGGGTCCCACACGCCCCGGCCACCCCCCCTCGGGGCTGAGGAACACGGAGCGACCCCCCACGTAGGGTCTGCAGGGCCGGGGCTGGGCGCCCCATGTCCAGGCAGGAGGATCGGGGCGACGCTGCCCACCTCCAGCCTCCACCCGACCCGCGCGCGTCCCGCGGTCAACGAGGGAGAGAGGGGAAAAAAATTAAAAATGGGAGAGCAGCCTCCGACCCCTCCCGGCTTCCCGCCGCGGCTTAAACGGGCGCCGCGGGCACGGGCAGCTGGCTGCCTGCGCAGGGGTACGGCTCCTCCCGCCGCACGTGGATCTTCTGGTGCACGACCAGGTGGTAGTGCCGCTTGAAAGTCTTCTGGCACACGCCGCACTGGTAGGGCCGCTCGCCCGCGTGGGTCCGGTGGTGCCGGACAAAGTCCGAGGACCACGCGAAGCTCCTGTTGCAGCAGGGGCAGAGGATGAGGTCGTGGTTAGTGTGTTGCCGCTGGTGCACGATCAGAAAGCTCTGGCTGGAGAAGTTCTCCATGCATTCGTTGCACGTGTATGTCATTTTCCCAGGCGACAGCGGGCATCTGCTGGGGCTGGGCTTCCCCCACACCATGCTGCAGGCCCTGTGCGGCGACTGGGGCTGGGAGGCGGCGCACGGGGCCTGGCTGGAGCATTCCTCCGCCCCCAGGGGCTGGCAAAACCCCTTGGCCGCCCAGGCCCGGAGGTGGCAGCGGATCTTCTTCTTGGACATGAAGCTCCGGTCGCAGTGTGGGCAGATGTAGGGCTCCCAGTTGCTGTGGCTCCGCTGGTGAATGACGAGGTTGATCTTCAGCAGAAAGTTTTTCCTGCACACGGGGCAGGAGTAGAATTTCTCCCGGGTGGAGTTGCGCTGGCAGGCCGCAGTCCGGCCCACGCAGGAGCCTTCCACCAGCTCTGCTGGGGCGGCCGCCGGGCAGCTGGGCTCTGCCTGCGCCGCCGCTCTGCAGACGTCGGGCATCGGCTCCTTCGCCGGTTCTTCAGGGACGTCTGCGGCCAGACCTTGGCCATCATCCCCCGAATCCTTCACGTCCTCCTCTTCCAGACCCTTCGAGGGCATTTCAGGCACGGCCGGCTCCTCCGCAGCGACCTCCTCCTGCGGCACCTCTGTTGGGATCCCCACCTCTGCATCTGCTGGAAATTTTTCACAACCCAAACATCACTCTTTCCACGCGGTTTTGAGGACAAGGCATAAACAGCCCTCCCTCCCACCCCCGCCTCACCTCCCACACCCTCCCCAGCCAGCAGGCAGCACAAATCTCAGCCCCGCTCTCGTCTTCCAGCCCCCAGACTGCCTAAACGCTGGGCACAGCTCCCCCTCATCCCTGCAGACACCCCAAGGGCAGTGTGAGATGACCAACGTCACCTAGGTAGGATGGGGGGAGTCTAACAGAAACATCAGGGCCCGTCCTTCGAAGTGAATCGACTGGGCGGCTGGTTCGCACCATGCTGGGCCTCGTCCTTTACGGTTTCAAGGCCGGCAACAGGATTTACTGCCAGAATCCTTTCTTGGCCTGATTCGTGTAAAATCCTGTCTGGAAAGCCCCAAGCCCAGAGAGAGCCCTGTGCAAACCTCCTGCTGCTCTCCGAGCGCGCCAGTGGCTCCTCGAGGCCGCCGGCCCCGTCACGGAGGGCTGAAGGGCTCTGTCCCAGTACCTGCCGCGGCGGGAGGCAGCGGAGACCGGTCCAGATTCACCGTTTCCCGACAGCACACGGAGAGAGGGCAGGAAGGGGACGGGATCGGCTGGCTGAGATCTGCTGGGACAGCGGTGGCTTCCGGAGGGACGTGCGCTGCTGCGAAGGCGAGAGGGGTGATGATGAGGCGGCGTGAGCGCAGCCAGGCCCGGGATCCCGCGCATCAGCCGGCTTCGCCAGCCACTCACATGCACTGCAGCTCGCTGCCGCCACCAGGCTCCGGCCGTCCTCCGGCTCCCTACAGTTCCCCTCGCAGGAGTCCTTTGTCTCCATCTCCAGCGCACCATCGTCGCTCGTGCAGCTCAGGAGGTCCGGCTCTGGAGAGGAGAACGGCTTTACTGGCTGAGCTGGGAGCTCAGAGCAGCGAGCGCAGGGGTGGGGGTCCCCCCCTCTCAGGCCCACAGGGCATCAGATCTCTGCAGCAGACAGCAGCTGCTGGGTCAGGGGAGGGTGTCCATGCTACCACTGTGTCCCACCACATTCCCCGTGTCCTCTCCCGGCACAAACTGTCCCCAGCCATCGCAGGAGACACCTCAGTCCCCGGGGCTGAGGGCAGGGACCGCAATCATCCCGGGAAGAGGCCGGGAGCCAGGATCCTGGCACGGAAGAAACCCAGTGTCACAGACCTACGGCTGGTGCCGGGGACATGTCTGCTCCCTCCAGGTCTGACTCGTCCAGCATGTCCAGCTCTTCTCCTCTTTCCATCCGAGATAAGAGTTCAGGTGTGGAGAGGGCACAATCTGTTCGAGGGCAAGACAGACATCAGAAGCAAGATGCGGCAGCGTCTTTGCGGGTGCACCCACAGACTGTCCAACCAGAGCCGGTCCCAGCCCGGAAAAACTTCAAGCAGGGCAGCGTCAGTACCGGCACACCGGGAGTTACGGACACGGACAGGGACCAGCAGGCAGCACGTGTAGGGGGGAATCTGAAAAGCACCTTCTGGCATGTCTGACAACCCCCTCCAGCAACAAGCACAAGAAAATCCATCCCTGCTCCATGGGGGGGGTGGCAAATCCCTGCTCTACAAACACCCCCATTGTCCCAGAAATTCAGCTTGCAGATAGGAAGATACCCTGAAGCGCAGGAAGAAAGAGCAGGGCTCTCGACTGACCCTCCTGGCCTGCCTCGCTGCCTGTATCTGCTCCAGGCCACCCCGTCTCGGTACCGCTGCTCCTCATCAGCCAGGAGCTCAGCCAGCGCGAGCGCGCAGCGAGGAGGAATGGCCGACTCGCCCCCCCGCGACAAGAGGCAGTGCTGGGGCAAGGCAGGATTCCTCTGCCCTGCTCTGGGACTACGCTCGCCCCGCACCCCAGCACTATTGCTCTGGCTCCTCGGGCAAGAGGGGGCAGCCCCGGCTGGGATGTCCATCACCTGAGTGCTGGAAAGAATTAATTATGAGCACGAGAACCTGGCTGGGCTAAGCAAGGTGTCAGAGAATCATTTAAGATGGAAAGGGCCTTTAAGATCAAGCCCAACCAGCCTTTCTGGAAAGCTCATTTCCAGCTGCGAGGGCCACGCTTTGGAAAACCCAGCCCGAAGCACCCCCAAAGGCAGCCCATGAGATCTTCTCCCCTGCCTAGCTCCCACCCTGCACCGAGGGAGCGCGACCAGCCCCGCTCCCCACGCCAGGACAAACGGACAGCACATCCGCCACGCTGACGAGAAACCACATGAGGATCTAGACAGACGTGGACGCGGGAATTTCTGTGACGAAAAGAGGGAATTTCTGTAATGACAACCCAGGGAGCTCGGCGCACCTGTACGCCGCGAGGAGAAGACACTAAGCGTGTACCTGCCAACCTCCAACCACTGCCAGAGGGGATGGGGAACTGGGATCATTTGGGAGCTGGAGCTCCCAGTGAAACGCCAAGAGGCAGAAAAGTAACCCCGAGAGAGCTCCCCAGCCAGCGCCGCAGCTGCCAAACCAGCGCAAACAGAGCCTACACAGGGACACCAGCATCTCGTAGTTGCCCTCCATCACGGTCCTGTAGAGCTCCTTCTGCCCGTCGTCCAGGCTGGCCCACTCCTCCCTGCTGAAGTGAATCGCCACGTCCTCGAAAGTCACCGGCGCCTGGGAGCACAGGGGCTGGGCTGTAGGAGGGGCAGCTCCCCCCCGACCGCTCCCAGCCCCCCCAGCTCTTCAACAGCCCCCAAAAGCAGCTCCCCGAAAGCCCCCCCGTCAGGAGTCCCACATGCTCGCTCCCAGCCCCTCCACAAAGCCCCCCCCAGCCCAGACCCCCAGGAGCCCACCAGAGCCACCCACAGCTTCCTGAAAGCCACCTCAGCCACCCCCCCAGCCGCTCAGCGACCCCAGGCTCCCTCTCAGCCCCAACCACTCCACAACCCCCTAAGTGGCCCCACAGCCTCACCCCCAGCCCCACAAGACACCCCCCAGCCCCACAACGGCCCCGTAAGTGACCCCCAGCCCACTCCCAGCCCCCCCCCGCCCCCTCAGTGGCCCCATGGCTCGCTACCAGCCCCCACACCCCCCTCAGCCCCACAATGGCTCCACAAGCAACACGCCGCCCTCCCCCCCGCGATCCCCGGGGCTCCGCACCTCGGTGAACCGCAGCGCCCAGAGGGGCCCCTCCCGCAGCGTCGCCTCCACCCGCTGCAGCCGCCGCTCCAACGCCCCGAGGCGGGCGTGCGGCTCCGCCATGGCCCCCACCTGCACCGCGGGCACGGGCGGGGCGAGGGCAGCCCCCGGCCTCCCGCCGCCGGGCCGAGCGCCGCCCCCCACCGGCGCACAGCGCCCCCGCCTGGCGGCCGCCGGGCCGGGCTCCTCCCCCGTGCCCACGGCGCCTCCGGAGCCACCGGCGGGGAAGCGCCTCCGCGGCGGGGGGTGGGAGCTGGGCGGGACCTTTCCTCCCAGCTGGCTGCCTCCTCAGACCCGCCGCTTCTCGGTGATTGACAGCTGTCAATCACTCCCGCGGCGGCCGCCCCCGGCGGGCCTCCGGCCGGTAGGGGGCGCTCCGCGGCGAGAGGGGCGCCCCCTGGCGGTAAGGCGGGGCCGCGGGGCGGGGAGCGGGGCCGGGCCGGGGCGGCGGAACCCCTGTGCGGGCGGGGAAGGAGCGGGCCCGGTGTGCGGCGGCCTGGCCCGGCTGCCCTGCCGTCCCCCAGCAGCGAGCAGCCCCGGCGGCGGGGGGACCGGGGGAGGCCCGGCGGCGCGCTCGGCGCTGCCCGGCCCTGCGCTCCGGCTCTCCGCAGCGGTGCGAGAGGAGCGGGAATGGAGACCCCGCACCCGGCGCGCTCCTTCTTCCCCGCGGGTCCCCCGCCAGCACCGGCCAGAGCCCCGCGGCCGAGCGACGCCAACATCTCGCTGTGGACGGTGGTGGCGGCCGTGCAGGCGGTGGAACGGAGCGTGGACGTCCACGCCGAGCGGCTGCTCAACCTGGAGCGCCGGACGGTGACCACCGAGAAGAAGTACTTCGACTGCGAGAAAACGGTGGTGGATTTCGGGAACCAGCTGGAGAGCAAGCTGGCGGCGCTGGGCACCCTCATCCGGGAGTACGGGCAGCTCCAGCGGCGCCTGGAGAACATGGAGAACCTGCTGAAGAACAGGAACTTCTGGATCCTGCGGCTGCCCCCCGGGGACGAGGTCCCCAAGGTAACACATGGTCCGTTAAGGGCTGGGCGGGAGGGCTGGGGACATGCCACGTGCCACACGCAGCTCCAACAGTCCTCCCCTTCACCCGGCAGCCATCTCCCGCGAGGCCTGAAACGTTGGGCTTAAGCGTCAGGTTTAAGCGGGAGCAGCTTCGCTTGCGGTCGCTTCCGTTGCCTGCGCCAGGCTGGGAGCGATGGCTCAGGGTACGTGTTTAGATTGAGCCGTACCTCGCTGCAAAAGGTTGTTGCATTTGTCAGGATAAAACGGTAGGTCCTTCCCCACGCTGAGGTCCACCAGCCGCCTGCATCGTGGGCTCAGGCTTGGCACAGGGCGGGATAAGAATATTGTGGAATTCGCAGTTCTCCAAGAATTAGCAAAGTTCCTTAAACTGAGCTCTAAATTACTTTCTCTGTGTCGTGAGGATGCCCAAGGCAGGATTTTTTTTTTGCCTTTCGGTACTTGACACGCAGCAGCCGTAATAAATAGAAAGAGGATGTTTCCTAAGGATGTCTCAGCGGCTCCAGGTTCCGGACCCGGTGCCGAGCGTGTCGCTTTTGTGATTGCAGGCCCCGGTGGTGTTGGAAAGCAACGCCGCTTACTTTTCCGCTCAAGAGTGGGAGAGTCTGGAGGAATGGCAGAAGGAGCTGTACAAAAACGTGCTGAGAGGGAAGAACGAATCTCTGATCTCTCTGGGTAGGTATCACTGCTTCGGTCACTTATCGGTGCTTCCAGACTAGCTCCATTTTGGGGACTTTTTCCCACACCTGGGAAGCAGATTTGTAGAAACGCGGAGAAGTCGATGCCCGTTGCTGCAGGCAGCGCGTGTCCCGTCCAGTCCCACCGTCACCAGCTGGGTGTGGGCGCTGCCCGCAGTCACCCCTGCGTCACGGCCCGCGCCCTGCGGTGCCCAGTGCCAGCACAGCCCGCAGGCCGCTTTCCTCGGCTCGTGGGGTTTTTCCCCAGAAGCCGCCGTCTCCCGGTGCGCCGTGCCGAGGGCTCTCCGTGCTGCCGAGCAGCGTGTGGTGGCCAACGGAGCGGGTTTGGAGGGCGCAGCTGAGCGTGTTCGACCCCCTGGACACAGCGGGCGTTTTGATGCAGCGTGGAAACATTCGTATCTCTGTTCCTCAACAGATTATGCAATCTCCAAACCTGATCTCCTGTCCCAGCTCCAGAAAGGAGAAGCGGTTTCGAGGGAGATTCCAGCAGAACCAAGTGCAGGCAAGAGATGAATTACAGCTTTATTCTCAGGTGTAATGTTTGCGCGTTGTTGTCTCCAGACAGAGGACGATAGTCCTGGTTTGCTGCCGAGGGAACTCCTCGGATCTCAAGAGGAGCGGGTTCAGGTAGAGCAACAGGGCGTTAGAAAAAAAACGTAATGGATTTGATCTTTCTCGTTAGCAGAGGCTCTGCTCTTTAGACTTGATGCGAACAACCAGGACAGCGGAGAAGGAGCGCAGGAAAGCCGGGAGGGAAGCGCCGAGCTGGCTGAACCTGGAGCTGGTGAGCACCGTCCTGAAAGGGCGTGCTTGGGCACAAGGGCAGGGAGGACACTCCTGAAACGGGGGGCAAAGGGGGGAACCCCTTCTCTGCAGGGCAGAGGAAAAGCTCCCAGAGGTTGCCTGTGAAAGCAGGGTGGCTGGGAGCAAACCTGGGCGCAGCGAGGGGACAGCCGTGCTGTGCTAACCAGTAAAGCAGTTTCCTCTTTTCCTGAGCAGAGTACGGCGTTCCAGAGCCGAGCTTTGCAGGCGTCGTGAAGCAAGAGGAAGAGCCGTGCGCGGAGGAGCAGGGAGCTGCGGAGGATGCGGAGTTTGCTGAGCTCAGTGTGGGTGAGTTCCCAGCGGTCCCACAGTGCACTGTGCAGCTGGAGGCACGGGGAGTCCCTGACGTTCCCGCTGTGGGATGTGGGGACTGAGGAGAGGCAGGCGGGGCGGGGCGGGGAGAGCAAGGGCCACGCTGAGGTTGGGAAAGGGGACAGAAAGCATATGGGCAGCGTTACTAGTAGGAAGATGAAAGCGCCGGGTAGACGAGGCACTGCACGTGAGGAGATAGGCATCCCTGGAATAAATCAAACGGAATACAAGGAATGATGCGAGACCCATTCTCAAGGCCTGCTCCAGAGATGGTGTTACGCCAAAGTAACTGAGTGAAGGTCTGCTCGCTTAAAAGGAGCACAGCAGCCAGGGACACGGCCCAGAGCAGAGCAGCGAGGTGGGGGGTTTCCGTGTCGGGAGAGAGTGGACACAGCAGGGCCCCTCAGCCTGAGGAAGGTGCGGCAGAGAGGGGGATGCCCCACGCGTCTGTGCCTGGGTGAGCGGTGCGCAGCGGGAGCTGAAGGAATGAACCTTCGCTCTTTCTCACTGCCTGAGATCCAGGCAGCTCTTGGTGAAATGAGCAGATGTTTGCTTTAAACCAAGCAGAGCAAACTCTGTTACCATACATGTGCAAGCTGTAGATCCTCCTGCCACAGGGCATGGCAACGGCTGAAAGCAAAGCGGGCTTAGAAGGGGTTTGGGCAAATTCCCAGAGGGAGTAGCACCTCCGGCTCCCATCCTGCTGCAGGGAGGCCGTCCCCAGAGCTTGGCGCTTCCCGGCAGTCCCTGGGCTTCTTGGCACCCGGCCCAGAACGTTCCACTCCCCCTTGTGGGTCTTGTCTCGCATCCTCCAGAGCACATCTGCTGCCCTTCTGGAATATCTTCTGCTTGGTGGCTGCATCCTCAGAATCACAGAACCATCCAGGTTGGAAAAGCCCTTGAGGCTCCTCCAGCCCAACCATGAACCTCACCCTGACCGTTCCCAACTCCACCAGATCCCTCAGCGCTGGGTCAACCCGACTCTTCAACCCCTCCAGGGATGGGGACTCCCCCCCTGCCCTGGGCAGCCCATTCCAACGCCCAACAACCCCTTCTGCAAAGAAGTACAGAAGAGGGAGCTGTGCTCCAGAGCAGTGCCTCAGTGGCTACCTAGCGGCTAGGGAAGGGATGGCTCTGTATTCCCAATAATAATGCAATATTTACTTGATTAGTAGACTGCCCCAGCTCACCGATCACTTGCTCACCCTCAGTCCTGATCTCTGCTTTTTCTCCTTGTGCCACATCAGAGGCGTCAGGGGGCTTGCTCAGTTTTTGATGGTATTTACCCTGCTGTGACTAAACCTTAGATGGTCTTTCTCATGCCGCTTGTGTCATGTTGTCACCTCTCCGCTGTCAGTCGCTGCACAGCACTGGTGAACTGGGGAGTGACACTCCAGACAGGAGGCTGATCCCTGCTTAGGTTTTGCTCTCACACTGTCGACAACTTTAAAAATCGTTGTGTGTTGGCAGTTTCCATCCTTGACCTTTAGTTGGTTTTCCACCAATGGGTCATATTCATATCCAGGTCAACTAAAATTAAATGTTCAGGTAGGAATGAGAGTTGAGAGAAAGTTTGAGACAGGCGTAGCGTGCATAGAAAACCCCAGGCACCTAGCTCAGAGATGAAAAGCAATAAACCCTCGTAGAAAATGTAGTTGTACTGCCTCGGTGAGGACTCCAGAGGAGGCTTCCTCGTTCCATACGTATCCTGAGCAGCAGCACGTATGTCTTGAGTCAAAACCAGCCCATGTTCATGTGTCCCCTTTCAAGAAGGGGGCTACACCAGTGGGTCACCACGTCCTGGGAGTGGATCTCGGGCAAAGAGCTGGTGCTCTCTGAAGGTATTTCTCTTGGAAATACCGACCGAGTCACTGGTGTGGGGAGGGGGGCAGATGTGCTGGTGAGGGAAGCAAAGGGCTGCCAGGTCTGTGATATCTTAGTGCTTAGAAGAAGAGTGTGAGGAAGGCCCCGCTACACAGCATGTAGGCTGTGCAGGCTCATGGAGGAGGTAGGAGAGGAGAGAGTCTCTGCTGCTCAGCTGGAGATGATCCTGGAAACTGCTGAACTCTGCTGTCTTGGAAGGCAGCGCTTCCCTCTACCCCCTCCTGGCTGCTCGCACTGGCTGCTCAGCCAGCTGAGAGCGAAGCGTTCCTGTGCTTTTCACTTGTGCTCTCTCTCTCTGTCCTTCAGCTGGCTGTTCTGGGAGCACAGCTGCCCTTCCCGCTCCCTGTGTGAGACTGTTTGATTCACGGGTGGCGGGGGAAGGAGCGAGGGGGATTTCAGAAGCGTCTTGTGTCTCACCCCGGTGAATGTCCCTTTGTTGTTCTTGTCAGTTCCAGCAGATGAGGTGATAACATTCAAACTGGAGCAGCTGGACTCAGAGGAATGCACCCAAAGCTCAGAGCCCCCCGCAACTTTATCCAGGCAGTCAGAGGAGCTGCTTTTCCAGGGTCCCAGCGAGGCGCTGCCCTTTGATGGTCAGTACAGCTCTCCTGTGCAGCCAGGAAACCGGAGCGTGTGCAGGCTGGTGCCATCCGCTCCGCGGGAAGAGGGTCTGAGCGAAGGCAACGCTGTCACCGTCTACGGGCAAAACTGCCCCAGCAAGAGGCCTCACTCGTGTGTTATGTGTGGGAAGGGCTTCTGTCTGAAGAAGATGCTGCCGACTCACCAGGAGAGCCACGGCACACAGTGCAGCAGTGAGCACGCGGGAGACAAGGATGGCTTCCTCCGTCAGCAGCACCAGCAGACCCACGTGGAAGACGACGGGACCCACGTGGAAGACAGGATCCACGTGGCCACAGAGCGGTTCAAGCAGAACCAGAATGCAAAAGCCCACGCCAGCGTGGCAGCCACGGACAAGGTGTACGACAATCCCAGGTGCGTGAAAAGCATCAACGCCAACGGCAGCTGCCAGCCAGGTCAGAGGGATCACGTGCGGGGGAGGCCTTACAAGTGCAACAAGTGTCAGGAGTGCTTCTCCCAAAAGAAAACGCTCATCATCCACCAGCGTATGCACTCGGGCCGGAGCGCGGGGGTCCGGTGGTGCCCATACTGTGGGAAGACCTTCAGCCATCCCTCCACTCTGATCCGGCATCAGAGGATCCACACGGGGGAGAGGCCGTACCAATGCAACGAGTGCCCAAAGCGCTTCACCCAGAAGCAGCACCTCCTCCAGCACGAGAAGATCCACCTGCGCGAGAGGAACTGTGTGGTCACGCAGAGTGCGAGGAAGGCCCCGCTACACAGCTTGTAGGCCGTGCAGGCTCGTGCAGCCCTACAGCCCCGGAGGACGGAGGAGAGGAGAGAGTCTCTGCTGCTCAGCGTCAAAGGCTCTCTGACAATTTATCCCAAAGATCCGAGTCAAGCAGAATTAGGATTCACCTTAGTACCACTGCCCTTTTCTTTGTGGTGGTGATGGCATGCCACAGTACCTCATAGCCTGCCCAAAAATCTCTCCAGAATAAAGGTGTTTTGGGCTTCTCCACGTTGGAGTCAGTTGTTTGAACTGGTTCGAACAAGCAAGGTTGAGTTTTTTGAAGCTGCTCTTCACTTGGCTTTTCCCTGGCTGCTCCTCTTGACAACGTTCTGATGTTCTCAGTTTCGTGGGCGACATTGAGTTGCACGTTCGCAAAAGACTCCTGGCAACTAAACACGTGGAGAGAGCGAGGCCTCGCTGACGGCTTGTACAGATGCCCCTTTGCCCAGGAGGGGCAGCCAGTCAAACCAGCTCTCTCCATGCCTCAGCGCAGGCCAAATGATGTTTTTACAGTTGCTTCTGCTCAGGAGGCTAGCTGGAAAAGACAAGCTCAGTCCCTTCGCTAGAGCTTGAAATCAGTTTTAGTTTGCTGTAAATGATAACGATAGGGCCGTGTTCTGCTTGGAGTTCTTCTGACGTGCGCTGGGACGCGCTTCGCTGGAGGCTGGGATTGCACAGCAGGAAGCATCTTTAACCGCTGCAGGTGTTTGCCTGGTGAGCGACTGTCTGCCACCTTTCCTCATCCTAGTGCTGCTGAGGGCTTTGGTTTCACGGCTCCTGACGTGGGTCTGTGTGCGGTCAGCCCCTCTCTGTGCACATAATCCTTTTTTTTTTTTTTTTTCAAATAAGAATGAGGACAGAGGGTTTCGTGTTTTGTCACTTCTCAGAGTTCGGTGACCAGTTGCTACCATAAAGCAGTGAACACAGACTGGGTTCTCTCCACTGTTTGACATGCTGAAGGAGTCTGGCAGTTAGAAATACGGGGCATTTGATACCCAGACAAGCCGTTTGGGTCTTCTCCAGTTAAACAGGTAAACTAATCAGTTCAGTGGTTTCCTACCGACTCCGATTAAACTTCTTATGTTTTACACTTTTGTTACTTAGACTGTGAGCCTTCAAGGCAGGGAACTTGTTTCTATCTGTAAAATACATTAAATTTGCAGCAGTAGATACTTGATTTTTAATAACATTAAACTTGAACAGATTAAGGCTGTGAAGTTCTAAATGCTTCTCTTTTTTTGGTCTTTTTTTTTTTTTTAAATCATTTTACCTGCTGATAAATGTAAGTTTGTAGTATCGTACCTTACTGATGGAGAGACAAAAGTCTCCCTTGAATGAGAAAAAAGAATGGAGTGGGTTTTCATTTTTTTTTCTTTTTTCGATATTGCGGTGCAACCTGAGCAGGATAATTGTATTCCCTGTGTGTATCTGATGTCCAAGCAGGGCCTGACTGGTAAGAGTATCTAAAAGCAGGCTGTAAATAAATTCCCTATACAATTCTCGTCCTGCAGGCAGATCACATCGATCCTGCTGCCGGCAAAAAGTTCTCAGCATCCGCAGCGTTGCAGTCGTTCTCAGTTTAGCCCAGCTGAGCCCAGGAAGAGCAGGATGTATTCTGGGATAAAGGTGGCATGAAGCAGCGGAGGGGCACTTGTCACTGATTCCCCGGTGGCCAGAGCATCCTGAATCTTAGTCAGGATCACTTCAGATTATTCTACAACTACAGGTGCTTTTTCTGGGCTGTTTCTGTGTCTTAAAAAAGGACAATAACAAACGTCAGTTCTGCCATGTTGCCATCTCTCCTCCCTGTTGCACTATTGTCGTGTATGTTCTAGTGCTGACCTCCTACCACTTCATTATTATTAGACATTTTAGTTTTAAACATGAAAGAAAATGAAGCAGCTGCCTGACATCTGATGTTCACAGCTGAGAGATGTCTCCGTAGCTGCAACTGTGAAAGAATCGGCGTTAGGAGAGCGAAAAGATGGGGCGTTCCAGATGCGTGAGCTGGGGAGGGTTACGCTGTCGCAGCAGGGCTCTCCTGTTTTTCACTGGGAGTTTCATACGCTAGCCGCTGTCTGAGCACCAGAAGCGTTTGATGTGCTCCGTGTTTCATCACTTCTTGATGCTGCCTTTGATAACACAGATGAAGCAGCGTTTTGCACAGTGAGTCATAGTTTCCCTATTCTAGCCCAGCTCCCCTGTGTTTCATAGACAAATATGTATATTTATAACAAATCTCAGAACTATTTTGAGATTCAGGCTGCTTAAACTGCAAAAATTCAACCCTGAATCCAAGAAGAAATGTCAAGTGACACAGAAGTGCGCTGCTTTTCCAAGACCAAGAAGAGAAATCCTCCCCGTGCACAGAGTGATGCTTACAGGAAAGCACAGCAGCCACAGGGGAAGGCGAGCGTAGATGTGATGGGGAGGAAGTGAGTTCTCCTACGCCCACCCTGAGATGCGTCGTGGAGTCTCCGCATCTTCCATGACCAAGCGCTGAGCTTTCATCAAGCGTTCCTCAGCGTGCAACTTTTTCCTGACCTTCTATTACTTAGGCTGGAGTAGGACAGCAGCCTGCACTGCAAATCCAGCTACACAGGCTGAGATATTCTGCACAAAAGAGGGCAAAGTCATGCACAGAAAAACAGGGGAAAAAAAAACAACTGACCCAGGTGCACTCAGGACAGCAACGTCTTATTGGATTCTCACATTCTGGCAAATGCAAACTACTTTGCTTAAAAGCAGCTCAAGCTTTTTTTGTTCATTTTGCAAGTACTCGATGTTGTTAGAGCAACTCTCTGTTTATTGCTGCTTTATGACTTCAGATTTTTGTGTCTTGCCACAAAAGATCTCTGTGTCTTACCACACGGAGGTGGGAATTCTTTGTCCCCCACAGGACAGAGCGGTTTTGATCACCTCTGATGGGAAGAGAGGTCCCGTCTTGCGTAGCTGATGGCCGGACAGTTCAGCAAATTTACCAGATGAGGACGATAAGGTAAAGTGGTGATTCCAAGTAGCCTGTGGGTCACACAGCGGCTGTCAGTCATAGAGGGAAGGCCTGGGCGTGAACTCCTCTGAGGTGGGTGTACCCTGTTGTCCTGGTTTGAGTCAGTGGTGGGGTTTTTGGTAGCAGGGCAGGGGGATATAGCAGTGGCCCCTGTGAGAAGCTTCTGGAAGCTCCCCCAGCTCCATGTCGGGCCCACCTTTGCACCAAGGCCGGGCCAATTAGCTGCGTCTCTGTGATAATGTCTTTAAGAAAGGGAACGTGGGAGGAGTTGGGGGAGCAGTAAGAAGTTGCAAGGAGAACATCTGTACAGACACCGATGAAAAAGAAGGAGAAGGGGGGGAGGTGTGCCAGAGCAGAGACTCCTCTGTATCCCATGGTGAGAGGGAAGGGCCACCCCCCTGCCACCCGTGGGGGTCTGTGGTGGAGCAGATGGCGATTTGCAGTCTGTGGGGGGCCCCATGCTGTGACTCTGCCTGAAGAAGGCCGGGACCCCATGGGAAGAAGCCCCCGTGGTTGTAGTTTTACAGAATTAGAATCCCAGAATCATCTCAGTTGGAAAAGCCCTTGAAGCTCCTCCAGTCCAACCATGAACCTCACCCTGACCGTTCCCAACTCCACCAGATCCCTCAGCGCTGGGTCAACCCGACTCTTCAACCCCTCCAGGGATGGGGACTCCCCCCCTGCCCTGGGCAGCCCATTCCAACGCCCAACAACCCCTTCTGCAAAGAAATCCTTCCTGAGAGCCAGTCTGACCCTGCCCTGGCGCAGCTTGAGGCCATTCCCTCTTGGCCTGGCGCTGGGTCCTTGGCTCAAGAGACTCATCCCCCCTCTC
Organism: Strix uralensis; assembly: GCF_047716275.1. Classification (NCBI taxonomy): domain Eukaryota; kingdom Metazoa; phylum Chordata; class Aves; order Strigiformes; family Strigidae; genus Strix; species Strix uralensis. The sequence goes on along the minus strand of NC_133972.1, from coordinate 4,751,165 downwards.
TGCACCCTCCTTTCAGGGAGTTGGAGAGGGCCATGAGGTCTCCCCTCAGCCTCCTCTTCTCCAGACTCAACCCCCCCAGTTCCCTCAGCCGCTCCCCATCAGACCTGTGCTCCAGACCCTGCACCAGCTCCGTTGCCCTTCTCTGGACACGCCTGAGTCATTCAATGGCCTTTTTGGAGTGAGGGGCCCAAAACTGAACCCACTCATCGAGGGGCGGCCTCACCAGTGCCGAGCACAGGGGTGAGATCCCTTCCCTGTCCCTGCTGGCCACGCTAGTGCTGATACAAGCCAGGATGCCATCACCATAGTTTGGCGTTGGGAGGATTGCAATACACAGGGGTGACCCACACGCCCGTGGGAGTGACTCATGCCAGAGAGAGTTTGTGGAGGTCTGTCTCCTGTGAGAGGGGACCACGCTGGAGAAGAGGAGGAATGTCAGAAGTTCCCACCTCCCCGAGGTGGAAGAACAGCGGGACTGACCACACCCCCCATTCCCTGTTCCCTGTGCCACTGGAGGGAGGAGGTAGAGAAATTGGGAGCAAAGCTGAGCCCAGGAAGAAGGGAGGGGTGGGGGAAGGTGTTTTCAGGATGTGGTAATGCTTCTCACGGCCCTACTCTGTTATGCGATGTTGTTAGTGTCTGTATTAAATTTTATGTTCTTTTTTTTACTTCCCCCAATGAGTCTGTCTTTTGCCTGTGCCTTAAAGGATGAGATCATCCCTCTCTGTCCTTACCTCAAGTTGCTGGATCTTTGCTTCCCTCCTTCTCAGCACTGGGAGGGGATGAGGGGCGCGAGCGCTGCGTGGTGCTCAGTCTCCTCTGAGCTCAAACCACACCACCTGCGCACAGGAGCAAATAAAGGCTTCCAACCACTTCAGCTTTGTGTTCGTTTGCGCAACCTGCCTGAGACATGAGCTCTTCCTGATACTTGTGCAGACCAGGAGAGCTGGGGGCTGCTGCCACTGCAGGTGGGGCCATTAAGGAGGGCACCTCCCCAGGCAGCTCCTCCTCAGCCAGCCGGCCGAGCCGGAGTGGGGCTGTGCAGGCCCAGGGCCCGGCTGACAGCACGGCTCTCCCCACCCAGTCCCAGGGCCCGGCTGACGGCACGGCTCTCCCCACCCAGTCCCAGGGCCATGGCGGCACCTGGAGCCGCGCTGAGAGGAACCACAGAGACCCTGCACTGCACCCCGACGTGGTGGGCCAGGACAGGTCTTGGGCTCAGAGGGGATCCTGCACCCTCGTGGCTCTGAGAGGACACAAAAAGGACTGAGGCGATCCTGAGCCTCCATGGTTCTGAGGACATGCTGGTCCATCACAGCTCTGAGGGGACTCTGATCCCACATGACTCTCAGGGGGGCCCTGAGCCCCCACAGCTCTCAGGGCATCTTGTGGCTGATGGCCGGCCAGTTCAGCAAATTTACCAGATGAGGAGGATAAGGTAAGGTGGCGATCCCAAGCAGACTGTGGGTCACACAGTGGCTGTCAGTCATGACTCATGGCTCTGCGGAGACCTTGATCCCTCGTTGTTCGGAGGATCCTGTGCGGTCACAGCTCTGTGGGAAACCAATCCCGCATGGCTCAGAGAGGGTCCTGAGCGCCCACAGCTCTAAGGAGGTGCTGGTCCCTCCCGGCTCCGAGAGGATCCTGGTCCCTCATGGCACTGAGGAGACCCTGGTCACTCGCGGCTCTGAGAGGATCCTCGATCTCTCCCGTCTCTGAGGGTCCCCCAGTCCCCCCGGGCCTGAGGGTCCCCGCTCCCTCCCGGCTCTGAGGGTCCCCCAATCCCCCCCCGGCTCTGAGGGTCCCTGGTCCCCCCGGCTCTGAGGGGCCCCGGTCCCCCCCCCCGGCCTGAGGGTCCCCGCTCCCTCCCAGCTCTGAGGTTCCCCGGTCCCCCCCGGCTCTGAGGGGCCCCGGTCCCCCCGACTCTGCGGTGCCGCAGCCCCGCGCTCCCCGAGCCCTCCCGGCGGGGGGCGCCGCAGTGGCGTGGCGGGGCGGCGGCAGGGGGCGCTGCGGGGCCGGCGGCGGAGCGCGGCGGAGCGGGCCGGTATCGGCGGGCCGGTATCGGCGGCGGCGGCCATGGCCGGTCCCCGGGCCGGGCGAGCGGAGGCGGTGGCGGCGCGGCTGCTTCGCCTGGAGGCCCGCCTGGCGCGGGCGGAGCGGCAGCTCCGGGCCGCGCTGGCTCTGCGCGGCCGCCTCCAGGCGCTGGAGCGGCGGCTGGAGACCGGCGGCGGCGGCGGGGCCCTTCGGGGGCCGGCGAGGCGCGGGGCGGCCGGCGGCGGCCGGCGGGAGGCGACGCGTCCCCGGGCCCCGCGGGTGCCGGTGAGGCTGGAGGACGTGTGGGTGCAGTTCAGCGAGCGGGAGTGGCGGGCGCTGCGCGGCTGGCAGCGGGCCCTGCACCGCGCCGTCACGAGGAGCAACTACCACATGCTGCTCGCCCTCGGTAAGGGCCCGCCGCCGCCCGCCACCGCGAGGAGGGCACGTGCGGAGGGGCCCGAGCGGGAGGCGGGCAGGCGGCGGGTCCCCACCATCCCCCCGACGGTGGGACCCCCGCCCGCGCCTCACCTCACGCCTCCCGCAGAGCCGGACGCTCCCAGACACGACGCCCAGGCCCGGTCGGAAGGTGGGAACCAGCCGTGTGGTCCGAGCTGCAAGGACGAGGACGGCGGAGGTGACCCTGCGGACACCGACACTGGTGAGTGGCGTCAGGACGACCGGGCCGGCGGGACGTGGAGCACCAAAAACGCACCAACCGGGCTCTTTTTGGGACATCGGCCTCTCGCCAAGGCTCTTGCTGTGTTGAGCGTGGTCTTCCAAACGCGGCTGTTGGGCATCTCATCCCTGCTAGTCTTGCCGGAACGTGACATCAAACCACTTATTCTCGGTCTCCCGGTTGCTGTGCTGCCTGCGGTTGCACGTCTCAGACCCGCGGTCCCCTGGCAGTTAGGCCATGTCTGCGTTGCCAAAGCGGGATGACGTTCGGTTTTCCAGTCTGAAGGCTGGTCGTCAAGACGACTTGCTATTCTGTGTGCACAAACGTGCACAATGTAGTTGGTTTTACACGTGTAAAGTGTTCCTCCAATTCGCTGGTTGTGTTACAGAGGTACAAAGGTAACGTATAGAGCATTAACCCATCAGCTTTTCCTTATTTACTTCACAGACTTTTTTTTTTTTTCCTTTTATCAATCAGTTTCATTCACAATTCTCACTGGTGTTTTTCTGATGGGTTAGATGTGGTGTGCGTTTTACCACAAGTGACTGAAAAGGCAATGGCATAACTCTGGCAGAGCCCAAAGAGAAACAAACCTCGAAAACGAGAATTGAAGTGGCACTCTCCTCTCCCAGGGCCAGAGAATGTGTTTGCATTTGCTAACGGGCGCTGCAACAAAACGGACATTACACTTGCATGAAACTTTTGTGTGTTTCTGTGGCTTAAACATTTGCTGAGGGTTTTGTGACAAGTATTTCAGGTCTGTTTAAGAGACCTTGATCAGCAAGAACTAGAACTGAAGTGAGGTTTTCTCTAGAATGTGAGCTAGAACAGAGCTGCTGTGCCTGGGATGGGATGAGAATTGGAATTGATTTGGTGTATGGAATTAAGATAACATTGGTTCCTATTAACAGAAGACAGCATAATCCATATTAAGCAAGAGGAAGAGTTGTGTGCTGCAGATCAGCAGGAGGAGGAGGCTGGAGAAGCTCCTGAAGAGCCCTGCCCAGGTGAGTAACTGCATACCTTGGAGGAAAAACGAAACAGAGGTACTAATTTCCAAGGATTTTTTTTTTTTTTTCACTCTTCTCATGTATTCCAAATCTTTTATAAAAAACTCACAAGTTTTGAACAGACTTGCCTCCAGTCCTGACGGGTAAGGGCTGGTATTTCGTCTTTCCCTTCTCACGGCCATTTTGGACAAGTTTGCGGAGTACGTGGCTGGTTTTCATCCAAGCAGTGCAGTGCGGAATAGGAAATGTTTTTGCTTCCCTCAGGTTGATAGCTGTAAGCTGGTTAAATACCCAGTGCAAAATGGGCCACTAGTCACTTTTTGGGGCCAATGGGTTAACTTGGAGGAGGCAAAAACCAGTGCCAGAATGAGGTCTGTGGTTGGTGCCGTCGAGGCTGCGGCTGTGCGGAGGCAGGACTGTGCGCGCTGCGGCAGCTCCTCAGCTCCACGTCCCCTCCAGCCTTCGCTTGCAGGGCCGCAGTGTCCGTCCTCCTGCATATCCAGAGGCTTCAGGCTGCCTTTTCCCTCCTCTTCTGTGGTTTCTGTGGTTTCTGCGTACACAAGCGAGCGCGCCGACTCCTCGGTAGTGCTGTTGCTGCGCGGGGAAGCTGCGCAGCCCGGGGACCTGTTTCTTGCCTGCTCACTTGGTGGTATCTCTTTGCATTGCAAAGAAACTATTCTGCTTTGGAGCTTGGCTCTCCTTACTCTCTACAGCTCTACCTGTTGGCTCCACTGTAATTTTATTGGCTTCCAGTGTACGTAGCAAACAGGGATGGTTTTAGACCTTTCCATCAGGTTTCATTAAGAAAGTGGGCTTATGGGAGCTTGGCTTGGGGAAGAATAAAAAACCAAGACCAGAGCAGGTTTCACCCTTGTGAAATCCTGAGCTTACACAGTCATGATACGCTTGTCTTGAATTTTCTCCTTTAGCAGAACAAGCGTTTTATGAGCCTGAGGCTTCAAATCAGACCAAGCAAGGCAAAGAGGCGCATGCCAGGGAGCTGCCAGGCGCAGAGGGTGAGGACCTCTCCCGAGACCCTGACGCAGGTGAGGATTCCCCCGGCAAAAACTCCCACTGCAGGGATTACCCCTCGGGTGGTTCTTCCCCGAGGCTTTGTCAGCACTTTTCTTATCTTTGTGAGTTCACAAGTCTTTCCTGCTTTGCATCTTTCTCCGGTGTTTCTCAATTGTGTCAATTCTCCCCAATGAGCAGGGCTTCAGACTTATGCAACTGATGTTTTATCGTGGATTAAGCAAGAGGAGGAGCCACGCTGCCCTGAACAACAAGGCTTGGAGAAAGAAATCTCTACAGATCCAAGTACAGGTCAGTGATGGATTTCAGCTGTGATTTCTGGGACAGTAAATCTAGAGTATTTTTTTATACTATATTAAACATCACAACCTTAGAACGTAAGCCATGAAAGAACTGGAACAAACCTCAGTCTGCTAGTTAATATTTGTTCACAAAAATTTCAGGTTCCGTCAGCTGAAGAGGCTCCTTCCTCCTTCAGCCGGCCTAAAGCTGCCTTAGGCGCTGTCTTGGGTTTCTGTTTAGGCAAACAGTGATGTGCTCAGGCCTTTGGGATCACGTTTGTGCTTCCAGCTGGCTCGATGGTGTCTAAACCTGGTACCAATGAACATGGAGCCCTGCCTTTGCGTTCCCAAGCAGCAGAGCCATCCTGCAGCAAAAGAGAAGGCAGCTTTAATGCAAAACAATCTGAGGACGTGCTGTTTGGAGACATACATGCTAACATTCATTTGGAGGAGTTTTTGTGCAGCGCGCACGTGGGGTGTGGATCGTGCTTGAGGTGCAGTTAACAGAGGGAGATTTCTTTGGATCAAGGCTTAACCTCAGGGAATGGGTGTGCAAATTTGGATGGGGATAATAATTAAATACAATCTCCTGGGCCGTGACCAGGGACCGCTCGGTATAGCTCTCAAAGTGGTAACTGAGGAGGGAGTGCAGAGGAATATTTTGTGTAGAAATCAGTTGGTAGCCTGGAATTCCTTTGCTTTGTTTAAACATTCATGGCGCGTTACAAAGTTACTATCGAGTAAATCAAGGGATAAACTCTCAGTATGCCAGGAACCACGTGGGAACGGCTGACATGAATGATTTTGCCCCACTGAAGAAGGTCATACAGATTATTTCCCTGGTGCAAGGCTGGACGGGCTCCACCTAACTCCTTCCTGAGGGAGACCTGTTCCAATGGCTCTGAGAGAGCTCTTGGGGTGGGCTTCCCAGCCAGCTCAGTCTGTGCTTACACTGGGGTGAGAGGACATGCTTAGACAATTACTGTAGAGCAACCGGTGCCTTTTACGTTCACGCTTTAGTTTGGCCTGTGGTAACATGTTTGTGCGCTCGTGTCCCGGTCGAGGCAGAGAAATGAGAGCTGAGGATGTTTGTGCAGCACAGATAACGCTGGACTCAGCTGGTTGACACTGCTGAGAGACCCGTGGTCCTTCACGATGCTCAGAGGAGTCTTTTTGTAGCAACTCGCAGCTGTTGAAAGGGTCACAGGTCTCAGAGGACAGGAAAATCAGGGAGCGTTAGTGGTTTTTGCATAGATTTAAAAAAAAAAAAAAAAATGCGAAAAGCTCCTCTATTTTCCCAGAGGTTTTGTTTCAGTGGAACACTGGTACTTGCTCCCCCCCTCAGTTTTAAAACCTCCCATCTTATTTACTTGGTCTGTCCATTAGCATGACCTGCCTGTAGGCTTGGAGGGGTATCTTACGAGGATTCCTTAATTGAAAGACTCTGCCATCTCTCTGTTTCAGTGCACGGTGAAAACACAAAGAGGGACCCTCCAGATTGCTTTGAAAGCACGGTGTGTGACTCGGAGGTACCAGGAAGACCTGGAGAGAAGTTTTCCAAGGATCCTAGCCCCAGAGTGACATGGGACAGCCAGTGGAATTCAGAAATGATGGAAACAACCACCACTGGGAATGGCCTGGAGGGTGATGCTCGGTACGACCGAGGGTTTGGTGAGCACTTAGATTTCTTTAGCCCTCAGGAAAACAGTGTTGGAAAGAGACCGTGCACGTACAACAAATGTGAGAGAAACTCCAGCCAGCAGGAACATCTTCAGACTCCCCAGGGTGCCCAAGAAGGGGAGCTGTTTCCAGGCCCCACGTGCGAGAAGAGTCTCAACGAAAGGGTGTTCCATCTGCTGCCCTCGCAGCCGTGCGTGAAAGACACAGGGCGGGGGGCTGCTCCCACCTCCTGCGAGGCGACGGCCCGCGCCGAGCGCGGACAGAACCCTGCAGGTGGAACCGGGCTTCGTGACCACGACGGCCTCGGCGGAGAGGAGCAGCCGAGCGCGGAAAGCGAGGAGGGCTTCCTGGCAGAAAACCCGTTAGCCAGCCCCTGCTGGGACCACCCGCAGGACAAGTCGGAGGGCTGCACCAGGTGCAGGCAGCACTTCGCGCCCCGGGGCAGCCCGGCAAGCCAGCAGCAGAGCCAGGGCAGGGGCAAGTCCTACATTTGCAGCGACTGTGGGAAAAGCTTTGTTTGCCATTCGTGGCTCGTTAGACACCAGATGACACACACGGGAGAGAGGCCCTACAAGTGCTCCGAGTGTGACAAAAGCTACAGGAGAAAGGATTATCTTCTAAACCACCAGCGCCGGCACTCGGGAGAGGGGCTCTTCCAGTGTCCCCTCTGCAGGAAGAGATTCGTGCTCAGGAGGAGTTTCATGAAGCATCAGGAAAGTCACATGCAAGAAACACACCTGACGTTGGCCGGTTGGCCCTGCGCGGAGATCAGGGGGTCTGTAATGCATTCCATATAAAAAATCCTGTCCCACCGCAGGTTTTGCAGCCCCCTGGGCTGTCACCGTTGCTGGGCAGGAGGCAGGGCCGTGGCAGGATCCCCCACCTCCGTGCTGGACCGTGGCAGGAGGAGGAGGCTGTCAAAGGGCCATCCTGAGCCCTCTCCCAGGCAAGGGGAGAAGACTGGGGGGGTTATTTTCCACAGACCGCGTTGAAATGGTCTGTGGAGCTGTTTCACAGCTTTCACTGGTGCCTGTAGCTGTTGGGGACGTGTTGGAGCTGGGTAGAAGGTCTGCGGTGCTCAGTTACTGCTAGCCGTGAATCCCGCACGGGAGAGAAATCACATCAACACACAGAACAATTTGTAACACTTCAGGCTGGAGAATATGAAATGTTATCCCTAGGCTGCTGGGAGTCCGGAGTCCAGGGCCTGGGCTGAGTTAATTGTCCACCAAACAAGTGAAACGGTGTCAGAAAACACCCACTTGTGTGAAATGCTTTGAGAAAGGAAGTGTTGACCCTGTGGCTGTTTGAAAGCCTGTTCAGGAAGTGGCGGCTAGACAGAGGGGAGCAGAGCCTGAGCGGCAGCTCGTTCCCACAGTTAAATCACGGAGCTCTGGGGCTCTGTGCTGCTGAACCCCCAGAGAGGATTCCTGAGGGCTGGGGTCCTCCCCTGGAGCTGTAAAACGACCAGGGAGCCTGGAATATGGTTTTAATTTTTCATAGCCTTAAAGTTGTGTTGCACTTACTTTACCACATTGTTACAGGTCTTCTGTTTGTTCAATTTTGTGAATCCTATGAAAACAGAACATTTAGATGCTCGTTAAACATTTCCAAAATTGTATTTTAGCTCGTATTCAGTGTCTCTTCAGGGGAGAGCGCTGCTGAGAGTCTGACGTGTTGTGACACTGCGAGGACGCAATTCGTTCCTTTTAGTAATTAAAGAGCCTGGATATGTCATCTGTCACCTTGTTGTTGATGGCATTGAGCCTTGTGGGAAAAAAATACAGAAGCAGCAGCACTGGCTGGGTCAGGCGAGAGCCCATTTTGGTTCAGGGCTCCTGCACTGTCAGACGGTTGTGACAAATTTTGTTAAACGGGTTTTTTTATGTGCATGTTTCTGCTTAAGTTTTGTTCGGGTGCTTTGTTGGATGGAAATTTCTCATTTAAATTAAAATTGTTAGAGAAATGCCATGCGTTATTCTACTGGGAGTGGAGGAGATGAGCGAGGTTGAAGCCGAAGGAGAAACCCTGGGCCTGCCGTCCCCCACACCCCCATTTTCAAGGCAAATCTCTGCTTTAGAAGGTGTGGAAATAACCGACAGCAGAGAAGGGGAAGAGCGGGTTCCTCCCGGGCTGAGCAAGGCCTCCCTGCCGGAACGGGGCTCGTCCCCGGGGTCCGCCTGTCCTCCAGGCGGGGGTCCCCAAACGCGCCCCCATCCCCGGGCCAGCGCGCCCCCCTTCCCGCCGCCGCCCCTCCGTGAGGAGGCCCCGGGCCTGCGGCCCCTCCTCCTCCTCCTGCGGGCAGCCGGACACGGGGCTTCGCCGCTTCCCGGGAGCCGCCCCGGGCCTCTACCGGCGCCTCACCGACCCGCCGCGGCGGGACGCGGCCCGGGCCCGGCCCCGCTCCAGCCGCCGCCGCTCCGCCGTTGCTATGACAACGCCCCCTCCCTTCCCGGTGAGGTCACGTTTGCCTCGTCCAATCAGCGTCCTGTTTCTCCCTACGCTGGCCAATGGGAATGAACGTGGCTGCCCAACCCTCCTCGTGGAGGCCGCGCCGCGCGTGCCCGTGGTGATTGGCTGTGGCGGGGCAGCGCGCGCCGGCGGGGAGGCGGGGGCAAGCTGCGGCCGGCCAATAGCGAGGGGAAGCGGCCCGGCCCGCCCCGCCCCAGGCTGGCTGCGCGTGGCGGCCGGTGCGCCGCCCGATTGGCTGCTGCCCCAGCGAGGGGCGGGGCGGGGCGGCGCGGAGGAAGATGGCGGCCCGGCGCGCGTGGTGAGCGGCGTGGGCTCCGGGCTGGGGGGGGCCGTTGACCGGCCCGCGGGGCGCGGGGAGGCCGCAGCGTTCCCCGCGCGGGGCCGCCCGGGGGAGGCCCTTGTTCCCCCTCGGCACCAGTGGAGTGAGGCGGGGAGGCTGCGCCTGTCGCGGGGTCGGGGGGGGGGCCCTGTCCCCATGCGGTGTCCCCGGCGCCGGAACGGCCTTTGCAGACCACCGGGGCCCCCGGGCCGTGTCCCGCCTCCCGCTGCTACGCACACGCTGCCCCGGGCGCGTGTCCTCGGGGCCCCGGGCCGGGCCGACCCCGCACTCGAGGAGGGGAGCGCTGATACGCGTTTCCCCCCCCCCCCCGCGCTGCGGGCCCTGGGGATGCGGCGCGGCCGGTGCCTCAGGAGAAGCGAGAGGTGCCAGTTTGCCTCCGGTGTCAGCTTAACAGAGCTCGGTGTCGGCCCAGAGGGGAATAACGACCTCGGCCAGCCCCGCCGGCGCAGGGGAGCGGGTCCGCAGCAGGGCTCCAAGTGGGCGGCAAACGCCGAGGCAGAGCTGCCCCATCTCCTGCGGCCCGTCTCGGAGTGGGGGCTGTGAACCGCACCTGTGCCCAGAAGCGCAGCGTGAGGGTCAGGGTGGGTTTGGAGCAGCGTTCCCCGGCTGCTCTGCAGAGCCCTTTCGCTTCTGGGTTCTTTCTGTGGGGGCGCACCCCGATGATTTCCATCATCATCCTTTTCTAACAGTGCCTCTTTGTGGTTTTCTCCTTTTTCCAACGCGCCTGTTCAAAGATCTCTCCAACTGACATCCTTGAGACTGGCCTCCTCCGGCACGCGGCCAATACGATGGGGAAGTCCTTGTTCAGACCCCACGTATAAACCCAAATCTTCATTTTTTGGAAGCTATTTGGTTACCGTGCTTTAGTTGCTGCCTTCTGAATAACTCTGTGATAAGCTTTGCTGTGGAGCGTGGGAGGATTCCTCATGGGTACACAAATTAGTGAAGTGCATATGTATGTGTACCTAGCAGAAGTTACTTTAAATGTAAATCTGTCTAGTAATGGTCCATTAAACTGATCTTAAAGATTTCTGCCTTCCAGATTGCGTGCTGGCTGGTGCCTTTACGCGGGGAAGCCGCTTGCTGCGAAAGGGGAGCTGGCTTCTCCTCTCCGTGTGCCGCAGACGTCGCCTGCAGCGAGCTCCGTGTCTCCGGCAGTGAAGTTCAGGGCTGTGTTTCGCTTCTTCGTGACCTCAGCTCTTTCTGCCTTTCAAAACCATGGGGTTTTTTTGAGAAGTTTTGGCCCATTTAATACTGAAGTTGATTAGAAACTCTTTCAACCCTCCTCCCGGCACGTTATTTTTTGTATTTGTCTCTGTTTCTGGTTTTATGATGGTTTATTGCTCGGCGTTGAACTGTCAGAATGCCACCAGCGGGGTGTACAAGAACAGTACTGTTACTTTCTATGGCTTTCCTTTACGAAATAAACCTCTCCTGAAGCAGTGGATTCACAACATGGGCCGGGACATCGGAACACCTTCCAAGTATCAGCGACTGTGTTCGAAGCATTTTGAGGACAGTTCTTTTGTAATTGACCCCTTAAAAATTAGAAAAAACAGACGCCTGCTGAAAGAAGCTGTTCCCAAAAAATTCATTTTGGGGGAAGATGGAAACTGGCTCGTTGGCACACCTCAAAGTTTCTGTGGTAGGATGAGTAATAAAATGCGAAAACGAATCCGGAATCCTGAGCACTCGAGGGTAATTAAGATGTTTGCCATTGTGTTTCCCTTAAAGGAAGATTTGCATGTAAAGCACTTCAAGGAAGCCGCAATCCGTGACACATGTTATGCAGCAGTAAAATGCTGCCAGCGAAGCAGCGGGTTTCATTTTTCTCCCTGATATTGCAGAGTGTGGAGGTGGCACTGGGAAGTCGGTGACTGGGGAAATTAAAGGCATTGTGGTGCTCTTTGTGCCCGAATTCCAGTTTTCTCCCTAAACGTTAGGGAGAAAAATCTGCTATTTGTTGGAAATGTAGTCCCACTTTGCGCTGTAAAGTGGATTTGCTCCCTGCAGACCTCTACTTGTACATGATAGTTCTCATGCTTGGAAAAATTTCCTTTAGAGCCACTGAGATGATTTGTCAGTGGCGCAGTGCCCACGGTGTGGGTGTTTGGTGAGACAAAGGCTTAACTTCTGCTCAGCCTTCTCCCCTGGGTAATTTGGATTGCGATCCCATCGAGTGACAAATTAATGAAACTTAATTATTTCTCTTGGCAGCAGATTTGTACAACTGAGTTTATACATGATGCAAGCTGCAAAACGTTTGAACCAGTGAGATGTGCATTAGATTGAAAGGGAAATTAAAACATATTCAAAGGCAAGCACGTACAAACACGGTACTCTGTAGATGTAAAGAACAGATACAGAGTATGTACACAGTACGTACATCTGCATTGCAAAATAATGCAGTCTTCATCTCTTGGTATTCCCGGGGCTTAATTATTCGTTTCTGTTAACTTTTGTTAGGGAAGAATTCTCACAGCCAGATCTGGCAGACTGTGGCACTGCCTCGGGCCTTATTTAAAATACACCCTGGAGTATTTTCTGTTTTTCAGTGAGAGGAAGACCCAGATTCCCTGATGGGGCTGGGTATCAATGGTGTCCACAGATTATTTTTTTTTTTACAACTACTTTTTCACCCAGTCATTGTAGGAAGTCATTGTTTCAGTTGAGTCACATTATTTTTAAGTAATTTTACCCATTCTGAGCTACTGTTATTTCTGCAGAAAAAATAGTAGAAGATTCGTCTACAGGGGTTGTTGCTGTAAACAGTTGGCTGGTGACAGCTTGTTTAGTGCAGTTTGAAAAAGAGACCTTTCAAGGATATACGACTCACCCACAGCACTGACTATTGAACACTTTGTTTTAGGTCCCTGGGACATTTGATAATGCTGCAGCACGTGCGGGGAAGGGCGTGGAAGATTGGCAGGAAGAATTTTACAAGAAACTGATAAAGGAGAATTATGAATCTTTAACCACGTTGAGTAAAGGTTGGTTTTCCTGTTCTTGCTGAAGGCTAACAGATCTGTGCTGTTTCTGGCCTGGCTCTTGTCTAACAGTCACTCCTCAAATCCCTTCGTTTCTAGTGATTTAATCTTTAGACACTTCTGAATCTCTGTGAGAGGCGCTAAGCTCCACAAGCTTTTCTTTAAAAACTGAAGGACAGTCGCTCCTGTAACGCCTCCCCGCGCTCTGTCGGTGTCAGGTGCTCTCTCTGTGCGTGTGGGTGATCCCTCGTCTGCACGATACGGGTAGAAGAGCGGAGAGGGAAGGGGCCTCCCCTGGCAGAGGGGTTTAGGATCTCTGACGGTGCTCCTGGTAACACACATGCAGCTGAAACAAGTCGGGAAAAGGTTTAGAGACACGAGCTCAGGAGCTGCAGCGACATACGGTGTCATGCATCCTGTGGACCTGTTAATTATAGTTAAGTGGCGAGTATTCTCATCATCCCCAGATCCTGATGTAGGTTGGGTTTTGTGATTTGCTAAAGAGTACTGATCTATTCTGATGCAAAAACAGTTAAATAACACGAATGATGCCCTAGAAAATGAAGAAGTCTTACTGGTTAGTTTTAAGTGCCCAACTATACATTTGTTTAAAGTCAGTTTTTTCAAGTTTGCAGATGTGAGCCCTCACTGGCTCCTCGGCTTTCAGGTGATTCCTTGGATTAATAGGGGCTAAAAGTGCTTTTACTTGTCATCTGGACTGGAGGAGCAGAAATGCTGTGAGTTCCAGGAGCCTCAGTTGTCACCTACTCTAGTTTGCGCTTTGTGACGCCCTTCAGTTCTGTTTAAGAAACGCCGATTTAGCCTAACCTCATTCTGTTGCTACTTCTGCACCTTCCAGTTTGAAATTACATGAAATAATGAGACAATGTAATTCCACTTTTTTTTTTTTTAATTCTTTACATACCTTCTGTTTTTTACAGTAGAAAAGCTAGAGTCTGCAGACAGCTGCCTCTATTTTTTGTACAGCTCTGATCTGTTAAAAAAGTATGTGCTGTGCATTGCACGAGGAGGGATTAGCTGGGGGAAAATAAGTTCGTGTATCAGAAAGGCAGTTAGGGCTGAACCAGAACACACAGCACCAGGCAGCTGAGTTACCCTCCTATGGCTGTAATTGGTTCGAGACCTTCCACCTCTGAGCATTTTCACTTTTCAACCTTTTGGATATAATTTCTGGAATATTTTAAAAATTGGAAAACAAACATTGCTCCCCTGCTTCCCAGCCGCCCTCTCTAGATGCCAGAGCAGCTGCATGTGCTGTTACAGCTTTGCTGGACCTTTCCCCAGAGTAAAAGAGACAGTGGGTTATGCAGGTATTTGTTAGAAAAGAGCATCACAGAGTCTTTTCTTACAGCTCTAGGAACAGCTAGAAAAATGTTGTTCTTTGAGAAAGCAAAAGGCAGTGTTTTTCATGTAAATTAACAAAAATGAGCCGTGTTACAAAGCAAGGGCATAAATATAAACTACAGGGCTCGGAGAGGTGTAGTGAACAGGCTGACACCAAGCTGTCTTTGGCACCGGTCTTTGTGCAACGTATCCTTTGTCTACATCAACACGATTAAAGTAGGTTAGGAAATATCTTTGTGATCATGGGGAAAAAATCAGAGGAAAATAATAACCGTCATTTCCATGTTCTGTTCCTTGTGCAGACTATCCCGTTCCCAAAAGCAGTATCCAGGCAAGAGGAGCGCTGCGTGTCAAGGAGGAAAGGGAGATTCCTGCAAGTCTTAGCGCAGGTGTGTGGTGGCCCAAAACTTGCCAGAAATTCAGTTGGCAACACGTTGAAACTGCACGGGCTTGTAGGATTGCAGGGAGGGGGGATTCTAGTGCATCCCTTCTTTTTTACCCCAAACTCGTTTTCTTTGTATGGATGTAGCCATGGTGAATCAGGAATTATTGTTCTTAGGAGATCTGTGTTATATCGCATCAGATAAAGGGAACATTTGGAATCTTTTTGTTCCAGGCTGCGGTGGTGCTGTCATCAGATCTGAGCTGCAGACTCACACAAGGAGTGCAGAAAATACAGAACCGTATGGATCATTCTCGGGAGGATCCCGAGACCTGAGTCGCCAAATTTCGGACAAGGGGGGGACATCTGAGAGGCATCTGAATTCAGCAACAGATCAGGCAAATCCAATGGGAAACAGAAAAGGTAACAGCTCTCTTGAGAAAGGAGAACCTGATAAATTCAAAGAGATCCTTTTGTATCAGCAAAGCCGTGCAGGAGAAAGACTGTATCTGTGCACAGAATGTCAGAAGACTTTTAAATTGAAAATTAGATTTCTAAAACATAAGCAAAATCACACCATGAAGAATCACGTAACATCATACATATGCACAGACTGCGGCAAAAACTTTGGTCGCTACACAGATGTGATTCGCCACCAGAGAACTCACACGGGGGACAAGCCCTACAAGTGTATGCTGTGTGAAAAAAGTTTTCTGGAAATAACGAGACTCGCTAATCACTTGCGAACTCATAACATATACATGTAATCGCTGTGCCAGAAGCTTTCCTGGGATAGACTTTTCCATTTGGTTATCAAAAAAATCCCTCTCTGTCCAGAGATGGTAGCTTATAGTCATATACTGATTACAGGGGAAGCTTTAGGATAAGACAGTTTTACTAAACTGAATTGAGTTCAAGCTGAAAGGCAAATGGTTGGTGCCAGCTTAATAGTCATTGATTAGGACCTGATTTTAATTAGCAGCTAGGTGATGCATATCTGAGAGGAGGGGTTGTATAGAGCAGCGCTGACTGTACCGAAAACGTTATTAAAAAACTTCTGGTGCACTGAACAGCACGTGCTAGAGAATATCTGTATTAATGCAGAAAAATGCTGGAAGTTTTTCAGGTATGAGAAGACTGAGAAAACATCACGGTCGTAACAGGACTGCCCGCAGAGCCGTAAGCAGGAAATGCAGCTTCTGAAACTGTAGGTTAAGGTGAATGGTTGGGTTTGATGTAAAAATAAAACAAACAAACAAACAAAAGTTAGTTCAGCAGTTACAGTCATAGCACAGCAGCAGTGGCAGTGAAAGCGCTGTCATATCGAAATAACGACCAGCATCAGTTGCTTCAAACATCTGTTTAATTTGTTAAGATTGTGGGAAAGAACATGGGTTTATTTCTAATGCATGTGCAAAGTAGAGGTAACATGACAGGGTGAGAAAGTGGTGGCTTCAGCTACAGGGACAAGAGCAGCAGCCAGGAGGGGACTCCTGCAGGGACAGCGTTTGTAGATCACTCATCTTCTCTCCACAGGCTGGTGATATTCAGCATTTTTTGCTTATTCCAGTTGAATGCAAAGATTTTAAAAGTTGTGTTACCTTCAGTGGAAGCACCTGCTTTGTGGGTGAGGTCGATGTCCTCAGCCTCCCGGGAGGAGCAGCAGAGCAAGAACCAGCTGGTGCTGCGATGGAGTTGGGTGGCTTCTGAAGGGGACTGGGGGAATACAGAATCACAGAATCATCTCGGTTGGAAAGGACCTTGAAGATCATCTAGTCCAACCGTTAACCCAGCACTGACAGATCCCAGCTACACCAGATCCCTCAGCGCTAAGTCAACCCACCTCTTCAACCCCTCCAGGGATGGGGACTCCCCCCCTGCCCTGGGCAGCCCATTCCAACGCCCAACAACCCCTTCTGCAAAGAAATCCTTCCTAATATCTAGTCTAAACCTTCCCTGGCACAACTTGAGGCCATTCCCTCTTGTCCTAAATATGCTTGGCCCCAGGGATCCCTGCCCATCCCAAATACAGGAGAAAACTCTTTTTATCGCTGGCTTCTCATTATTTCCTTCTCGTCATGACAGGGCAACTGAGTGCACCCTCATCAAGTTTGCCAGTGACACCAAGCTGTGTGGTGTGGTCAGTGGAGACAGAGATTCAATGGAGTTACGAGACAGAAAGCCGCTCGGGCAGCGTGGCTGTCCAGAATGATGATGGTGTGTCGTTTCACTTGCTGAAAATGCCAAGTGAATCTTAACAAAATTAAGCAAAAACGTTGAAGGGGGTCAGTGATAAAACAAGGTACCTCCCACGTGAGAAGCATCGGAAGGTCAGCTCCTCAGGTTAGCAGCGGGCACGGTGAGGGCGAACAGCTACTGGAGTTGTGATTGCTGCAGGGCGCAGCCCGTGGTCCTGTTCTTACAGCAGAAGTTGTGCAGGGGAAAGCCAGAGACCAACCCTATTGAAATGACTTGTGCCCTGAGAAATGGGCGGCAGAACTGGGAGCTGATGCTTTATCTGTGATCTGGTGAAAAGCTTTGTGTCCGTTTTCTCTGGCCGCTAAGCAGGTGGATTTCTCCCAACGTCCCAAAACTCAGTGCACATGCGGAGAGAAAGGTAACATCTTACAGTGTCTCACTGCGCCAGCTCGCTGAGGTGTTCTCTGCTTAGGGCATAAAAAGCACAGAGATGTTAATGCAGAGTTCCAGCTTAAAAAAAGATAAGTTTTGTTGGTTTTGTGTCTAATATAGACCCTCCGTCCCATGCCACTGATGCCGGTAGGAATTTTGCCTTCACTGAGCCTCGGCTTAGCCCAGAATGATTAAACAAATAATTTATGTGCGAGAGTAATCATTCCCTCCACATGGTGCTGTTATAAACTTCAAAAAATAGTTATTTCTGAAGCTGTATTTAAACACTGTTTTTCCAGTCTCCATGGAAAAATAACACTAAAAGGTAAAACTCTAATTAAAGATTTATGCCCAGCACTAAGGGATGTGAAACATTAATGCACAGAGGTTACTCAGGGCATTTCTGTTCCTTCTATATCCAAGGAGCAGAGCACCCCGTTTTCAGGAAGACTTATACGATGCCCTCCCGTGGGTCCTCTTTGACTGGACAGCGCATCTTTTCGGGCACGTTGTGTTATGATGCAGCCTCGTCCCCCTTGTCACCGCACCTAAATAACCCACACAAGGAACATGCTGCTTAAATTTAAAAAGAAAAAATAAAAGTAGCAGCAGGTATAGCGTCAGAAAGCGCAGCTTTAAACAGTTATTCCAGCCCAAAGCTTGGGCTGAGGGAGAACAGAACCAACTTGACTGAAGTGGAGTAAAGACGGGGTCATCCTTGAGTGTGGTGTTTGCTGGGGCTCTTGGGAAGTCGAGGTGGGAAACGGGTAGAAGGGTCGTGGAAACTCGCCACTCCTTGCCCAAGTCTTTTCTCAGGAAGATGCACAGGAATCATGAGATTCTCTCAATTCCTCTGGGAAACTGTCTTCATTCTCCTGTAGCAGGGAGAGTAAGAGGTTTTTTCGTAGACAATGTTATTTTAGTAAGAAACCTAGGCTGAGAATCCACGTGCTTGCCTTGAGAAATAATGTTCATACAGTGGGAAATACAAGCAACTGCATAAACTCCTGGGTTTGTGCAGTCAGAAGAAGAAAAGCCAGATCTCTAGCAACATAGGTTTCCTTTAAAGAGAATTTCCAACACATTTGTTTATTTTTTAAAAGCTTTAGGTCATGTTTAATCTGCAAATGTAAAGCTCGCCCTGCTGTGTACCACCTTGTCAGGAGTAGCGGTGACAAACACATCTGAGAATAAAAAATGTTTAGTTTTAAGAGCCCCCATGTTCCCAAAATGATAAAAACAAGTCCAGGCTGCAGCGCGTGAGGCTTTACTGCCCTTTCCGTTTTAATTACGTTTTATGGATCGCTGTCTGAAGTGTCCTCTCCCACTCTGTCCTCTTCTAGTCGCAACTTGAGGGGTCTGGCATTTCGTGATTAATGTTGATAAAAGATTATTTCTTGTTAGATTTCTCTGCACTTGTCTCTCTTTCCACTCACCCCTTCAGATGAAGGGTCTCGTCTTGCGTGTTCCATGGGTGCCTCGTGGCTGCGGGTGCTGCCGTGATGCAAACAAACACAGAACTACAGAACCTGAGGTCTTGTACAAGCGCTTTCAGAGAAGATGCCGTCTTCCCTTCTCCATGTGGCTTTTTACTAAAAGCAATGGAAAAAAAGAACCCATTTCCCAGAACGTTCCACCTGCTTTTTGGGGGGTGTGGGCCTTATCTTGTTGATTGTGTATAATTTCTAGTCTATCCTATCCTATCTTGGCTGTGCCCACATGTTTGTGTACCCCAGGCACTTCCAGTTGCCCCAGTTTGGAGGCAGAACTGGAAAACGGTTTTGCAGAGGGTACCTGGGAGACATCGAGTGAGACGGGTAAACAAAGCAAGGGTGGTTCTTGAGGCAGCGGTTAGTTACGCTGGTGGCATCTGTGCAGCAAGGTGCTGCAGGTACAGGGACTTGATGCTGGTTCAGAATCGGCTCAATAAATTCCCAGAAGCAACAAAAAAAAAAAAATATAGAAACTCATAAATGCAGAGATGCCACTTCAGGCTCGGGGTGTCCACACCCTCGGTGTGATCTTGCACCCTCCCGAGGTGATGCCTGAGCTGCTCCTGGGCAGGTCTGAGCCCCCCTGGATCTTGGATCTGACCTGGTGCCGCTGGTCTGGTGGGGTCTGGTCCTCATGGGACCATCCTGGGATCGGGACATCGCGGGGAGCGCGCGGCAGCACGGACAGGCTGTGTGGGTGCAGCCGGGGCTCCCTGGCAGCAAGCGGGCAGCTCTCAAGCTCTCAACCCCAAAATCGGCCAAATTCACCCCATCCTCGAGACGCTCAGGGTGCTTCGGCATGGGATGAGGTGTCACAGCCCCCCAAGAATGTTGGCAAGTGGGCTCAGCCTCTCCTCTGTCCCCTGGCCGCTGGATCCCGCGGGATGCTCTCGGCCCCGGCAGCCCTGAGGGGGCAAAGCCGCTGTTCAGACCACGCTTCATTCCCCACAGCTGCAAAGAGCAGGGTCTGTAGCAAATGCTGTCCTGAGTGGATCAAAGCTTCCCCTGGAGGGGCTTGACATTCCCGAGGAAATACTACCTGCGTGGTCAGAGAGATGGGAACAATCTCAGGGATCGAACAAGCAAACCCTGCCTGAGCTGACAGGCTGAATCCATGGCCGAGAAATAAACCCCCCAGGCCGCAGCAGATATTTTCCATTTCTTCCCAGTGTCCCCAGCACGGGAACTCCCGGTCTGCTCCGGCAGCGGAGGAACTGGCTCAGCACCGGCTCCGGGAGTCTCCGACCAGGGTGAGCCGTTGTGGGCAGCACTGCCCGCTGCTGCCTGCCTCCCGTCGAACCGGAGGTGTGACACAGAGGGTCCCCGTCCCCCCCGCAGGGACAGCAGGAGCTGGCTCCTTCCCACCCAGAGCTGCTGGGTGCGAGGGGGTGGTTGGGGAGCAGAAAAAAACCCACTAAACATCGTTTTCTTCCCAAAGAAACGGTCCCCATCGTCAAAAAGTGTCCCCTGGAGCCCTCCCGGGCCTGGCGGCTGTGCCAGAGGGGCCCAGCTCCAGGCGAGGGGATGCAGATGGATCTTTGGGACCAGGGTGAAGGCAGCAGCTCTGCGTGCCCAAGCTGCGTGGTTTTTCTTTTATTTTTCCAAAGATCATCGTTTCCCACCCCCTCCCTTTAACGGCGGAGAGAGAACGAGCTCCTCTAAAGCTGCTTTCAGCGCTTCGCTGTGGGGTCCCTGTCCTGGCCCCCCGCCCCGATTCAGGGGAGCTCCCGGTCCCCGTGGGGCATCACCAGCCGCCCCACAGCTCACGCCTTGGGCTGAGCCTTGTGTCCTGGGTCCCTGGGGACACCCGCGTCCCCACGCACCCCCCCCCTCAGCCCGGGGTGGTGGGTGCCAGCGGCTGCGGGAGCCCCCAGGGCGCTGGGCCATGGGGCAGGGGCGCAGGGGTCTTAGGGGGGTGTCCCAGCTGGGGGGACGCAAGGCTGGAGGGGACGCGGGAGCGATCGCAAGCGAAATGGCTGCTCAGGCTCCCGTGACGCCTGCTCAGCCCGTTAACCCTTCTTGTCCCGCTGCCCTCTCTGCCCGGAGGCTGCGGCCGTCCCGGTCCACGTGAGGCAGACGGGACCCATCGCAGTGGCACAACCGTACGGACCCTGGGGCTCCTTTTCCCAGGAGGTTTCCGTGAAGGCAGGACCACAACGGTTTTCCCTGGTCTGACACCGGCACCAGCCCCTGGTGCTGTTAGACCAAAGGGTGCCAGGGTTGGGGGGGAGCATTCAGGGGATCCCCAACCCCAGCACATCCCACACGGGAGTGTCCCGTTGGTCTCTGGCCGGGATGGGGGTCCCGGTGTGGGTGGCTGGGTGCTCCCCTTACGCCATGGCCCCAGGCTCACGGCCCGCCGGTGTCACCGAGTGTTTGCTGGTGGGAGAAGGGGGGTCCCAGCAGCACAGCCCAAGGCGGGGGGGACGGGGAGACACCCCCTTCCCCAGCCCTGACCCCGGGTGCCAGTGGGGATGCTGTGCCCCGCTGAGCAGGGCTGCCCAGGAGCCTTGGACTCAGGGCACCCACTGGGGGCTTGGTGCTGGTGCTGGTACTGGTGCCAGTGCCGGTGCTGGGGCCGAGGCTGGGGCCTGGTGCTGATGCTGGTGCTGATGCCAGTGTCAGCACCAACACTGGTGCCGATGGCAGTGCCGGAGCTTGGTGCTGATGCCAATACCAGTGCTGAGACTGGGGCTGACACTGGTGCTGGTGCTGATCCCGGTGCTGGGGCTCGGTACCAGTTCTGTTGCCAGTGCCAGTGCCGATACCGGTGCCAACACTGGTGCTGATGCTGATACTGGTGCTGCTACCGGTGCTGGGTGTTGGTACCGGTTCTGGTGTCAGTGCTGGTGTCGATGCTGATCCCGGTGCTGGTGCCAATACTGGTGCCGACACTGATACCGGTGCTGGGGCGTGGTAGTGGTGCTGGTGCCAGTGCCAGTGCTGACACTGGTGCCGGTGCTGATGCTGGTGCCCATACTGGTGCCGACACTGGTGCTGGTGCCCATACTGGTGCCGACTGGTGCTGGTGCTGCTCCCGGTGCTGGGGCTCGGTACCGGTTCTGGTGCCGGTGCCGGTGCCGACGCTGGTTGCTGGGGCTGATCCCGGTGCCGGCGGCGGGGCGGCGGGGGCTGCCGGTGCCGGTAGGCGGCAGTGCTCCGCGCTCGGCGCCGCTCCCCCCCCCGCCCCCCCGCCCGCTGCCGCGAAGCCCGGAGGAGGCGGATGCAATTCCCCGGCTGCCCCTGGCTCCTCGGCGGGGCGGCGGGGCCCGGCCCGCAGCGCGCAGCCACCGACAGCGGCCCCGGCCCCGGCCCCGCTCCCGGCCCCGGCCCCGGCGCGGCGGCGGGCGGCAGCGCGGCCCCGCTCCGCTCCGCGCTCTCCCCGCCGCGGCCCGGCCCCAGCCGCCGGGGCCCGGCCCAGCACCGCGGGGCCATGGCCGAGTGGGCGCCCGCCCAGGTAAGCGCGGCCCGGCCCGGCCCGGGGGCACCGGCACCGCCACCGGCACCGCCACCGGAGGCGGAGCCGCCCCGCCCGCGCCACCGGCCGCTCCGCGCCGCCGCCACCCCCCCCCCCCCCCCGGGGCCGGCCCGTGCGCCCCGGCCGGGACCTCCCGCGGTGCCCTCTTGGGGTTCCCCTCCCCCCCAGCCCCGGCACCTCCAGCCCGGGGCGCCCCCGCCACCTCCTGCGCCCTCCAGACCCGGGCAGCCCCCGGGGACCTGACCCGGGATGTCCCCGAGTCCCCGGGATGTCCCCGGGCACCGCTGAACCGGGGTGCCCCCGGGATGCCTCCAAGTGCCCCTCGGATACCCCCAGTGACCCCGGGATGCCCCCGGCATGTCCCCGTGCCCCCGGGATGCTCCGGGCACCTCCGACCCGGGATGCCCGTGTGTCCCCGGGATGTCCCCGGGCACCCTGGTCCCACCTGCCCCTGTGCCCACCCAGCCCATCCCACTCCCGGGTGGGGGGGGTCCTGCCTGGGCAGGCCCAGGGAAGCCCGACGAGGGGTGGGGGTCTGGGGTGCCAGGCTGGGGGTTGCTGCCCTGCCCTGACCCCACGGCCACCGTGGCTGCACCGCGATCCCTCCCCAGCCCAGCGGCACTGGCCAACAGCCCTCCTCGCTTGCCCCTCACCATCCCCTCAGGCCTGCTGCATCCATCTGTCCTGTCCCCTTCTGGAGCTCAGACCAGGCCCCCTGCAGCTCCTTCCTCGCCTGGCCAGCACCGACCCCTCCAGGGGCCAAATCCTGTTCCGGCCGAGTCGTTGGCATGGGATGGGCACAGCAGCGGCTGTGGGACGGTGCCCGGGGCAGGCAGGGCGAGGGCAGCGCACGCGGGGGTCCCCGGCGCGGCGCTGGGGGCAGCGGTGGCCAAAACACCCCAAAATCAGAGCGGGGAAGCGATGCCGGGGCTCCAGGCGTGACCCAGCATGGGGGGTGACCACGGCCCCCCTCCCACCCGTGCCCTCCCCACGGCCCAGGTGCAGGAGTGGAATGTGGAGGCCCCCCACCTGATGCCGCTGCAGCCGCCGCTGCTGCCGGAGCGGGCGCACGTGCGGGAGGCGCAGCTCCACTCCGCCGAGGCTTCGCTCTGGACCGTGGTGGCCACGGTGCAGGCCATGGAGAGGAAGATCGACCTCCTCGCTACCCGCCTGCTCAGCCTCGAGGGACGGTCTGGCACGGCCGAGAAGAAGCTTCTGGACTGCGAGAAGACGGCCATGGAGTTTGGGAACCAGCTGGAGAGCAAATGGGCCGTGCTGGGCACCCTCATCCAGGAGTATGGGCTGCTCCAGCGGCGCCTGGAGAACGTGGAGAACCTGCTGAAGAACAGGAACTTTTGGGTGCTGCGGCTGCCCCCCGGCCCCCGGGGTGAAGTCCCCAAGGTAACGGCTCCTGGCGGGGGCTGCGGGCTGGGCGGGAGGGACCCTCGGCTGCCTGGGGGAGCAGGCGCCGCTGAGCTGCCGGGGGCTTGTCCCTGCAGGTGCCGGTGACGTTTGTTGACATTGCCGTCTACTTCTCGGCAGAGGAGTGGAAGAATTTGGAGGAGTGGCAGAAAGAGCTGTACAATAACCTGGTGAAGGAGAACTATGAGTCTTTGCTCTCCCTGGGTAAACATCCCTTTTCGCCCCTTTCCATGGCTGCGTCTCCCTGGACGGAGGGTCCCAGATGTGGGTGCCCTGGTCCCCCGCGAGCGGTCGGCAGTGGCACACGCTGTGGCTCCGGGGCCTCCCGTTTCGGAGGGAAGTCTCTGCGCCTCGTGCTGTCTGCATGGGGACAGGATGCTGTGGGGGACCTGGAGCAAGTCCTCGCCCCCCAGAATTGAGGGCCTGAGTGCCTGCGCTACACAGGCCTCTGGCACAGAGGTCCTGCCCAATTTAGGCAGGTTCTCCGCCAGGAGAGATGCCCGGCGCGTCCCCCCCCACTTCTCGGCGATGGGGAGGGTCGGGCGGGTGTAGTCCCACAGCTGGTGCCAGCCCCGCTGTCTCCCCGCGCAGATGGTGCCCTGTCCAGAAACGAGGTGCAGCCCCGTGGCGAGCGCGGGGACGGACCCTGCATCCCCGAGCAGAGGGAGCTGGAGCAGAGGGAGCTGCCGCCGGACACCTGCGCAGGTGAGGCGTCCCCCCCCATCCCCACCTCGGGTTTCCCCCCCGACACTGCTCGCCCCGGGAACGTCCCTCCTTCCCTGGTAGTCCCGGCCCCGCAGGACCCAGTTTTCAAGCCGTGGCCAGATGCTGCTCCCTGCTGCGCGACTGGGGGCCACCACGAGTGACCCTGGAAAATCCCCCATGACTGATGTGCTGGGGGGCTTGGGCATCCATCGCTGGGAGATCCATGCGTCCGCCACTGCCACCACGTCGTGTCAGAGCCCATGGGCTGTGTCACAGTCACCTCTCCCCATCGGCTGTGCCGTTGTCACCCGTCCCCGTGGGCTGTGCCGTGGCCACACGTCTCCACGGGCTGTCCTAGGGTCACCCACAGCTCCCCCGGGGGGTGTTTGATGCCCCATAACTGCTGTGGGATGGGGACGTCCCACATGGCCGGAGCCCGGGGGTCGCACACCCGAGGCGCGTTGGCTGTGGGCTGCATCCTGGCACCGGCCAAGTCTCTCCTTGTGAACAGAGTCGCTGATCTCCACCTCCGACATCCTGTCCCGGATCAAGCAGGAGGTGGCTTTTGTGGGGGAGCAGCAGTTTGCCGAGGAGCGGGCGATGCCGGCAGACCCCTGCGCAGGTGAGCCTGGGGCTGTGCCCGACACCGGCAGCAGCTGCTGCCTTTTGGAGCGCAGGATGCGGCCCCGCTCGGCTGAGTCCCTGTCCCCGTCCTTCCCTGCAGGCGCGGATGCCCTGATCACAGCGCACGACTTCTTGTCGTGGATCAAGCAGGAGGAAGAACCCTGCGTCCGCGAGCCCTGGGAGCTGCCGGACAGAGAGATGCTGACGGGTCCCGGTCCTGGTCCCGGTGAGTGATGCTGGGGCTGGTGGTGGGGGAGCGCCCACCCAGGCTGGGGCTGGGGCTTGGGGACATCCCTGGTGTCCCCAGCAGGCGCTGACAGAGCCTCTCCCTCCCCTGCAGCCAGCGAGGGGCTGCTGGTGAAGACGGAGGAGCGGTGCCCCCACGCCGAGCCCCCCGAGGAGGTGGGTTTGCCAGGCGGCTCCGGGGAGCTGCTCTTCCCCGGCGCGGGCTTCGGGACCCCCGAGGGACAGGCTGCGGTGACGGCGGCGGCGGCGGTGGCTCTGCCGCCGCAGCACAGACTGGGCAAAACCCCAGGTGCAGAGGCGGGGCCGGGGGCCGAGGCGTCGGGGATCCCCACCGCCACGCCGGGGCCCACCGAGGAGCGGCCGCACGGCTGCGCCGAGTGCGGGAAGAGCTTCAGCGGGAAGAAGAGCCTGCGGATCCACCAGCGGAGCCACGCGGCCGAGCGGCCCTACCCCTGCGCCGAGTGCGGCAAGAGCTTCAACTGCCACTCGGGGCTGGTGCGGCACCAGATGATCCACCGCGGCGAGCGGCCCTACAAGTGCACCGAGTGCGGGAAGTGCTACAGCCGCAAGGAGCACCTGCAGAACCACCAGCGGCTGCACACCGGCGAGCGGCCCTTCGCCTGCGCCGCCTGCGGAAAGAGCTTCATCCGCAAGCAGAACCTGCTCAAGCACCAGCGCATCCACACCGGCGAGCGGCCCTACCAGTGCCCGGCCTGCGGCCGCAGCTTCCGCTACAAGGAATCCCTCAAGGATCACCAGCGGGTCCACGGGGCCGAGGCAGGACCCCCCCCGTTGCCGCCCCCTGGCATCATGCCCCCCGGGGACTAGGGGCTGCCCCGCTGCGGACTGACACCCCCCGCCCCGGGACGGGGGCAGGCGCCGGCCACGCAGCTTCCTACCAAATACAGGTGCCCGGCCGGGGCGGGGGGCACGCGGGGAGCCCCGTGGGGGGGGACACCCATGCGCCCCCCCACCCTGGGCCAGCCCCTGCCACGGACGGACACTCTTCAGCCTCCACCGCTCCCCCCACCAGACAATCTTGCTGCACAGGATGGGGAGCAGCCCCCCACCTCCCCCAACCCTGCCGTGTCCCCCCGCTGTCACCACCCCCCCCGCCTGCTGCTCTGCTCCCCGGCCCCCGCTGCTTATTTTTACTGCCCCCCCTGCCCCGCGCCGTCCCGCTCTGTACAGTGCTTGGGGTGTAGTTTTGTACGGACCATGCGATACGGAATAAAGTCATGCTGGGCTGCAGCGCCTTTGGCCCCCCCTCCCTGGCCCCATGGGGCTCCCCATCTCCCTCCCCCCCAATCCTGCAGCCCCCCCGTGCATCCTGCCTTCATTTTAACCAGCTGCAACCCCCCCCTTCCCTGCCCCCAGCTCCTGCCCACCATCACCAAACCAGTCCCAGGTCACTCCTACCCTTGATTTGGGGATATAAGTTATTTCACCCCATTTTTGAACCACAGCCATGGAAAGCTCTGCCCCTCCCCCGGGGCCCCCAAGCTGGGCGTCACTGTCCCACCCCACCCCCCCCCCAAGGGAGACGGTCACCCTGGGAGGCCCAAATCAGAGCCAGCACCAGCGGTGCTGCTCCACTGCCCCCTCCCCGGGGTGGGGGGGGGGCTGCACCCACCAGTCCCGTTCCGCCGGGGTGGCAAAGGAGCTGACACCGAGCAGGGATGTGGCTGGGGGTCCCCACATGCTGCGGCTTGGGGGGGGGGGGGGGGGGGGGGGGTGTGACATCAGCCCGGGGTGGGCTTTTTAGCTGTGCTGTCCCCCCGATGTGGACTGCAGCCCGAGGAGGAGGAGGAGGCAGGGTGTGCGGGGCTGGAGCTACCTGGGGACGCTGGACGCTGCCTGGGGACGCTGCACACTGCTGGGGACCCTACAAACTGCTGGGGACACTGCACACACCCTGAGGACTCTGGACACTGCCCAAGGGGCCTTGTATGATGCCTGGGACCCTGGACACTCCCTGGGGACCCTGGACACTCCCCGGGGACACTGCACGCTGCCAAAGGGGCCATGCACACTGCTGGTGACACTGCACACACCCTGGGGACCCTGGATGCTGCCCAAGGGGCCTTGTATGACGCCTGGGACCCTGGACACTCCCTGGGGACCCTGGACACTCCCTGGGGATCTTGGACACTCCCCAGGGGACACTGCACACTGCTGGGGACACTGCACGGTGCTGAGGGTTCCTGCACGCTCCCTGGGGACACTGCATACTGCCGGGGACCCTACAGACTGTTGGAGACCCTGGACACTCCTTGGGGATCCTGCACACTGCTGGGAACCCTGGACACTCCCTGGGGACACTGGACATTGCTTGGGGACCCTGCCTGCTCCTGGGGAGACCCCGCATGCTACCGGGGACCCGACTCACTACCTGTGGACCCCCTATGCTGCCCAAGGGACCCTGCCCTGAGCCAAGGCTGACCGAGCCCAGACAGCACAGCCCGAGGCTGCGGGTCCTGGTCCCCCCAACCCTGATCCCGGGGTGCTGGGTTCCCCCGAAGGAGGGGGGTGAAGCTCAGTGCCACCAAACCTGGGGTCGTTTGCCCCACGGCCCTGCCCCGCGCAGTCTGTTGGGCTGCACGGGGCAGGGCCGTGGGGCAAACGACCCCGTGTGGCAGCCCAGCACCCCCTCACCACCGAGTTCACACACAGAGACGGCTTTTCTGTTTTTTTGGGGATTTTTTTTTTTTAACAGAAGTTTATGGTTATATGCAAATTAGTTCATTAAATGATTTGCATAAAATGTTCGCACCTCAGCGACTAAGTTTTCCTAACTCCCCACCCCCCTGAAAGGTAGTAATCCTACTCGACTAGCGCTGTCACACCGCCCCGCCGACACCCGCGCACGCCTCCCCGCTCGCCAGCCCTGCCCCGGGGCTGCCCGCGCAGGCAGCAGCAGAGCCGTGGGCGCAGGCAGGCCGCGTGGACGCTCACACGCCTCACGCACGCGTGTGTATCGCCGCCTCCCTCCCCGGGGCGCGCGAGCCATCCCCGTGCTCGCGGGGACCTCGCCGGCGGCCACACGCTCACGCGCACCCCCCCCGCACACCGTTCCCCCGTGTCCGTGGCCGGAACCCCGCACCGGGAGGGCCGCGGGCACACCGTGTCCTTCGCGGGACGGCGTCCCCGCCCGTCCCTAGCTGTTGGCGAGGAAGAGCCGTCTGTGTCTGGAGGCAGAACCGCGCGGCCGGCCCCGACGCCGGCCCCGGCCCCGGTTTCCGAAGGGGCTGCGGCTGGGCACGGCGGTCTCTCCCCAGCTGGCTGTCCCGGCCTGCGGCTCGGGGAAGCTGGGCTCAGCTTTGGGCTGCTCGAGGAGTGGGCTGGGGTCCGGCCGGGGCTCGGCCGGCGGCGCCTGGCTCTGCCGGGCGCTGGCCCTCTCCTGCCGCAGGTAACGCAGCTCGTCGCGGATGTCCGTGAGGACGCCCAGGAGGCGGAACTGGAGCTCGCGGTCGCGGGCCCTCTCCTCGCGCTGGGTGGCCCGTTCCTCTTGCCACATGGCCAGCTCCTGGTGGTACAGCTGGTCCCACTGCTCCTCCAGGTCCAGCAGGTGATGGATGTTAGTCCTCCAGCTCTCCCGGCGGTCGTCCCGCAGGCGGGAGCAGCCCAGGCCGCGGGGCGGGCCGGGGGCGGCGGGAGCGTCACCCGGGGGGGAGGCGGAGGAGGGCAGCGACTCCTCAGTCAGGGCGCCGTGCAGCGGGGAGCGGGCCGGGGGCTCCTCCTCCGCCGTCGGCTTCTCCCAGGTGGGCCCCATCAGTACCCTGGGCAAAGCGCCCATCTCCGGGCCCGGGCCCCCCGCTTGCTCCTCGGGGTGCGAGGAGTCGAGCCCGCGGCCCAGGGGGGGCAAGTCGGACACTCCCTCATGGCCCCAGTCCGAGTGAGCGTCCACGGGGTTGAGAGGGTCCTCGGGCAGGGAGGTGACGGAGCCCTGGGAGCTGCAGCGGCGGATCAGCATGGCCTGGCGGGACAGTTTCATGTCTTCCTCCGCAGACATGGGGGCCTCGGGCCCAGGCTGCATCCCTGCGGCCCCGCCGTGGCCCCTCTCCCCCTCGCGGCCTTCCCGTTCCTCTTCCTCCGACATGGAGGCGTAGGAGACGAGGGACTCGTTTCGCAAGGACGGGGAAATGGCTGACACGTCTGGAGTCCGCAGCTCCGGTCCCGACTCAGCTGGAAGAGAAGAGAAGCCCTGCAGTGAGCCCTGGCTGCTGCCCCGGCCCCTCGCAGCGAGTTCCTCGTGTGACGCAGGGACGGCCACAGCCTTCGCCTTCTCCCACCACCAAACAGCCCTCAGCCGTTACGGAGCCGCGTTCCGGGTTCCCCGTGACACATCCGCAGCCCTTCAGGCCTCACCGACCGGGAGACAATCGCCCAGGCTGGGCAGATGTGGGGAACCGTCTCCCGTTGGGTGTCCCCTGCAGCGCCAGGACCAGGCTCTCGGTGCAAACCACCACCACGAGCTTTTACGGGCCGCCGCCGCGCTCCCAGCGGATCTCCCTCCAGACCCCACGCCCTCCCCCAGCGCCTAAAGCCCCCGCAGCCTCACCCGAACTGCTCTGTCCTTCCCCCCGGCTGTACTCGCAGATGACGGAGGGGTCGGGGCTCTGCACGGCCAGGCGGGGCACGGCGGAGCCCTCCACGTCTGGCAGGGACGAGGGCTGCCCGTTGGTGTCGATGTAGATGCTGGGGTGGCTGACGCCGGGCTGCAGGTGCATGAAGGACTGCTTGGTGGCGCCGGGGAAGAACAGATCTGCGGGACAGAGAGAACCCGGCCTCAGCCGCTGCGGCGACAGTTCACGTGTCCCCCGCGGAAGGGCGGAGGGGGGTCCCCAGGAGAAGGGCCCTGTCGGAACCTGCGGCGGAGTGACGCTCGCACCGAGGCACAGACGCTCCCCCTGCAAGGCCGGCTGGCCCGATCGCTCGCCCTCGTCTGCCCTGGGGACTATCCTCAACTCGCGCAGCCCCAAGGGGGTTGGCATCTCCTAAACATCCCGCAGGACTTCTTCCTCCACCCCAGAGACCGTCTGCTCGGCAGCACGACCGGCATCTGGTTCAGGGACAGCCCAAGCCTGGACCGAGTGAAACGAGACCCACGCCGCCCACCCGGCCCCACGGAAACCTGATGGGCCAAGGCGAAATCAAAGAGCGGAGGAAGGAGCAGGAACAACTGACCCTGGTGCCCTCCAGGGACACAAATAAGCCGGATATATCCCTTTTGGGGATTTCCAAAATTGTGGAAAGGGCAGGGAGGGTATTTGCCTGCTGGCCAGTAACAAAGCCCAGCTGGGGCGTACCCGCGGGCCTGGCTCAGGGCTGCCACACCACCGATGTCGGGTCTTTCACCGACATCTTCTCCTGGAGCGTCTCTTGGGCATTTGAGCTCAACAGGCGTTACCCAAGAGCAGGACAGGCAAGAGGGCTCCGCACTCTGCCGAGACACGGGTCTGCTCTGCAGGCGACGGCGGGGTCGAGGGCGCAGCCCCATCGAGACCCGCCGGCTCCCCCGGCCACGAGACGCTGCGGGAGGACGGTGACTTTGCACCGAGGCAGCTGCTCCCGCTCGCTCTAACCTCAGCTAACTGCGGGGGACACTGGCCCTGAAAGGAACGGGGGAAATAAAATCCCATCTTTCACCGGCTGCCTTTAGATGGTATCCAGCAAAGCCAGGCACCGCATCGAATTAAAGGCAAAAAAAAAAGAAACCAAAAAAGACCCGCTCCCACCAAGTTTGAGGTGCTCCTGTTGATCCCGGGTTATTTCCGCAGCGGGTTTTTAATTCCAGCGCACACAGTTTCCAACGCTGGCGGTTTGCTGCTCAGACACAACAGGAGCACGGCTCTGCCGGACGCTGTAACCCCGACACAAACCACGTACGAGAGCAAAAACCCCCAAGTCTCCTTCCACGATCCATGCCGCCGCTCGGCAGAGCCCAGAGCTCCGGGGGGGACCGCGGCCTGGTGACGTTACCAGGCCGGACGTCACTCGGAGAGCGCAGGTGGGGATGTACACAGCTGCTCCAACTCTCCTCTCCCCAGAGAACCACCACGACTGACCTGGGTCCAAGATGATTTCGGGCTCCGAGTCGTGGCTGGCCTGCAGGAAGGTGGAAGCCACCATCTTCTCCAGGGGCGTGAGGCGCGGCTTGTGGAGCGGCCCGCCGGCGCGGTTCATGGGCAGGTGCTTCTTGGAGGTGATCTTCTTCTTGACGTCCAGCCGCAGGTCGCGCCACTTGTGCTTGAGGTCGTCGATGGAGCGTTCGGTGTAGCCCAGGAAGTTGACGCGGCTTTGGATTTGGGTCCAGAGCTGCTTCCGCCGCACAGGGTGAGCCCGCAGGGCTTCAGACCCATACAGGGCGCTGAAATGCCGGACCACATTCCAGACCAGCGTCTCAGTCTCGTCATTGGAGAAGTTGGCCTTCCTCTTCCGGCCAGACGCTGGCATCGCCTGCGAGGCTGCGGCAGAGGTGGAAGGGGCACAATTGAACCTCGGTCCCCACTCCTCTCTGTCAGCTCCTGGGGGGAACATGGGGCTGCGGGAGCCCGAGGGAGCCGCGGAGGAGGGAGCCGAAGCAAGAGCCCCCGAGGCATCCATGGCAGGGGAGGCTTGGGCCGGGGAGGATCTAAAGAGCCGCTTCGGCACACCACGCGGCAGGGGGGCACCTCATCCCCTCGCCCCGGCTCGAGAGCACCTGGGAGGGGAGAAAAGGAAAGGGCAGCGGTGGGTGGCAGCAGCGCGGGGTGACGGCGAGGGCCCCCGGCCCTCTCCAACCAGAGGCACCCAGGGGCCCCCAGCCAGCTACCACGGGGGCCGCGGAGAGGGTCGTGGTCACGCTGTGCGCACAGAGGCCGCGGTGAGGGCTGCGACGCACAGCTCGGGGCCACGGCGAGCGCCTCGGCCACGGCACGCGCTTTGGGGCCGTGGTGGGTGCCTCAGGGCCACACTGAGGGTGCTGAGGAGCACCTCGGGGCCAGGCTGAGGGTGACGGGGCGTGCCTCAAGGCCACAGCGAGGGCCTGGCGGCCATGCTGACAGCGATGGGGAGCGCCTTGGGTTGCACAGTGAGTGCCTGCAGGACATGGCCTCGGCAAGCCACGGCAGGAGCCACAGCAACAGCTCCAGGGCCATGGCCATCACCTCCGGGCGACAGCAAGCACCACAGCGAGGGCCTTGGCCATGGTCAGCACCTCAGGTCCACAGCAAGGACCTCAGTGCCGGCAAGCACCTCAGCACCACGGCAAGGGCTACAGCCACAGTGAAAGCACCAGGGCCGCAACATGAGACCGTGGTGAAGACCTCGGCCACAGTGAGCGCTTCAGGTTCCCAGCAAGGGCCTCAGGGCCATGGCACAGTCCTTGGCCCTGGAACAGGTCTAGGGGCCATGGCAAAGGCCTTGGTGAGCATCTCAAGGCTGTGGTGAAGCCCTTGGTCAAGATGAAGGCCTTGGCAAGGGTCTTGGCCATGGTGAGAACCTCAAGACCCCAGTGTGCACCTCAAGTTCCTGGTGAGGACCTTGGGGTCATTGTGAAGTCCTTGGCCATGGTGACTGCCTCAAGGCCATGGCAAAGACATGGAAGGCCTTGGCCATGGTGAACACCAAGGTCCCATTGAGGGCCTTGGGGCCATGGCAAAGCCCATGGCCACAGCAAGTGCTTCAGGGCCATGGCAAAGACTTTAGCAAAGCCCTTGGCCATGGTGAATACCTCAAGCTCCCACTGAGGCTCTCGGTGCCATGCCAAAGACCATGGCTACGGTGAGTGCTTCAAGGCCATGGCAAAAGTGTTGGCCAGAGTGAACAACTCGAGCTCTCACAAGGACCCTGGGGCCACTGCAGAGACCCGGACCATAGCAAGTGCTTCAAGGCCATGGCGAAGACCTTGGCGAAGGCCTTGGCCATGGTGAACACCTCAAGCTCCCAGTGAGGGCCTTGGGGACGCAGCAGAGACCTTGGCCATGGTCAACACCTCAAGCTCCCGTTGAGTGCCTCAAGACCCTGGCAAAAGACCGCGGCCACGGTGCAGGTCTTGGGCCCACAGCAAAGCCCCTGGCCACGGTGAGCACCTGACGGCCACGTCCTGGGCCACTGGCAAGGCTCGTGACCACAGCGCACCCCAAGCCCTGGCCCCGCCGACCCCCTCAGCCCCCCCAGCACCACGGCAAAGTCCTCAACCACCCTCAGCATCTCCAGGCCCCACCGAGACCCCTCCGGCAGCCACCTCAAGGCCTCGGTCGAGCACCTCACACACCCCCACACCCTCCCCCCGCCGCAACGGCCTTTCCCCCCCCCTCAGGGGTGGTGGGGGCAACCGGTTACCGGCTGCACCCCCGGGGCAGGGCCGGGGCCTTCAGCGGGCGGCTTTTGTTCGCGCTTCCGCCGGGCACCGGGGACAAAGGGGCCGGGGCCGGTGCCTGCCCCCCGGAGGAGGAGTTGGGGGGGCCCGGGGGCAGGCACCGGCCCCGGCCGCAGGCCTTTCCCGCCCCCCCCCGCTCCCCCCCACGCCTCCCCAAACACCCCCCCGGGGCAGGGCGGCGGCGCCTACCTGTGCCGGGACGGGCGTGCGAAGGGAAGGGGAGGGGGGGGGGGGGGAAGGGGGGGAAAAGCGGGGAACGGCGGCGGAGGGGCCGGGCTCGGAGAGGGGGGGGGGGGGACACTCAGGTCCGGCGGCGGCGGCGGGTAATGGCTCCCGCCTCGGCGGAACTCGCCTTCATTTCCTCCGCCTCCGAGCGGCGCGGCGCTGCGCTGCGCGGGCCCTGCGCGCTGCGCCCTGTGGCGCCCCCTGGCGGCGCCGAGCGGCCGCGCCGCGGGGGGAGCGGGGGGGGGAGGCGGGAACTACCCGCGCACCCGCCCGCGCACCCGCCCGCGCACCCGCCCGCGCACCCGCCCGCGCACCCGCCCGCGCACCCGCCGGCACGGCGCGCTCAGGGGGGGCACGGGCACCCCCGGGACTGTGCGGCCCCGTGGGGAGCCCCCTGTGCACCCCGTCCCTGCGCATCCCCCCCGGGTGCTGCGGACGCCCCCGGGATTGTGCATCCGCGTGGGGAGCTCCCCTGGTGCACCCCGACCCCCCCCGGGTGCTGCTTGTACACTCCTGATTGTGCACCCCCGTAGGGATCCCCCTGTGCACCCCGACCCTGCACGCGACCCCCCCCCCGGGTGCTGCGGGTGCCCCCAGGATTGTGCATCCGCGTGGGGACTCCCCTGTGCACCCCCGGGTGCCCCTTGCACCCCCTTCCTTTGCACCCCAATGCCCCTTCTGCTGCTGCACCCCCGGGTGGGGGGAGTCTGTTGTGCTCCCCTGCACCCCACCCCCCCCCAACACCCTGCCCTGTGCACCCCCAGGAGACCCCCTTAACCCCGTTCACTCTGGCAGGCAGCTGGGTGCCCCCTGCACCGCTGGGGGGGCCCTGGCACCCCCCCTGCACCCAGACAGACACATCCCGGTGCACCCTGCCCACACACCCCTAAGGCCTAAGGGTGCCCCTTGTGCACCCCAATGGGCCCCCCCACCCTGGACATCCCAATGAACACCTCTTGTGTGTCCTGCCCATGCACCCCCCACCCCAGAGCACCCATGGGTGCCATGAGGATGCGCCTGTCCCCACCACAAGCACGGATGGGGGGGGTCGTCCCCGTGCCCCGTCCCACCTCGGGGACCCCAGCACAGCAGCTGTCACCATGCTGGGGACAGGGTGCACAGTGGGTGCCTGTTAGGGTGCACTGTCCAGTGGGGGGGGGGGGGGGGGGGGGCTGTGCAGGGGACCCCCAGGGCTCCTAATTAACCCATGGGGGCCCAGGAGGGGAAGGGGAGGTTTGGGGTGGCCCCGGCTGCTCCTGGCAGCCCCGGGGGGGCACGGGGGGCTCTGCCTGGCTCACGGCGGGGCTGGAAGCGACGTTAAAATATTCCAACCACCACCCACACTGCGTTTTGCTGAATTCTGCCTTTTTAATGCCTGTTGCAAACCTCCGGGCACCACGTGGTGACACAGCAGCTGATTGCACCCGGTCTCCCCCAGACACTCCACGTTCCCCCCCCCCGCCCCCATCCCCAGCAAACACAATCACCCCACTCAGGGCAAATCTCCCCCCCCTCCGGGGATAGCTCCGCGATGGCTCCCGCTGGCTGCAGAAGCCACCCTCCGGGAGAAGGTTTTGGCGGGCAGTTCATGTCCCCGACGGGTGACACCCAGAGCGCAGCGGCTCCGCAGCCCCCCTGCACGGTGCTCCCCAATGGACACCCCCGTTTTGCCCCCGAGCTACGCGGACCCACAGCAAACCCCACGGCACAACTCGGCCGGCGTTGCCGTAGGAGACGGTGGCCAGGCTGGTGCGGTGACAGCCCCGATGTCCCTGGCAGGGGCACGAGCAGGTCAGGGCACGCACCGGCCGCTCCGCTCACTGCTTGGGAGGGGTGTCCCCGATGAGGGCCTGTCCGGCGCCGGCAGACACCATGTGCACCGTGTCCTCCAGCTCGTAGAAGGCCTGGAAGAGGTCCGGCGAGGTGGCCCGGCACTCCAGGTACCGCCGTAGCGTGGCCAGGCTCCCCCAGACCTCCCGCTCCGAGGGGCAGGGCCGCACCCCCAGGGCCTCCTCGCCCTCCGCCATCCCCTCGTCCCCGTCCACCGGCTCCCCATCGCGCTCCAGCTCCTCGTCCATCAGCGCGCGGCGCTCCGGCTGTTCCTGGCCGAGCGGGCCGGGTGCCGGAGCAAGGGCCAGGGCCTCGGCGCCAGCACTGGGGCTGAAGCCGGCGGCACGGAAGCAGCTGGCGATGAGCCCCGGGCGTACGTCGCCCCAGGCTTGCGCCAGCACGTGGAGGGCATCCAGGAGGGTCGGCTGCCCCGCGCCGCGCTCCGCCGGCAGCCACCGCAGCAACCGGCGCCGGTAGTGGCCCTTGAGGTCGCTGGCAATACCGCGGTCCAGGGGCTGGGCCAGGGTGGTGGCCAGCGGCACAAAGACCATCCTGACATTGGAAAGCTGGAGGTAGGGGTGCGCCTCGTGCTTGGTGAGGAGGAGGAGGACGCTCTTCCCCTGCCGCCGCATCCCCTCGTTGAACTCCTGCAGCCACTCCACGAAGAGAGGGGCGGTCATGCCGGCCAGGCTGCCGGCGCGGTAGCTCCAGGGCATCTGCTCCAGGTTGACACCCCGCAGGCAGCGGGGCCGGGGGCTCTCCCCCACTGCCCGCAGCGGGGCCTTCTCCGAGCCGTCAGCGTTGGCGCAGAGCAAGACTGTCAGCCGGTCGCCGGCACTCTCGCCCTTGCGGGGGGAGGCAGCTGGGAGGAGCACCCCCGTCTCCCCACAAGCGTAGATCTCAGAGAGCGCGTAGCTGCGGAGGAGGCCGGGCAGCACCGCGCCGACCCAGTGCTCGGCCGTCGGCTGCTCCGCATCCCCTTTCTCCGCCGGGGGCTTCTTGAAGGCGAGGTTGTGGCGCGCCTCGAAGCGAGCCAGCCAGCCGCCGCTGGGCTCCGGGTCGGGCCGGCCCAGCGCCTCGGCGAGGTGTTTGGCCTTGAGCTGGAGGAGCGGGCCGCTGACGGGCAGGTCGGCGGCGCGGGCACCCTCCACCCAGCGCAGCAGGGCCGCCTCGAGGGCCACGTCCTTCCCCTCCCGCTTGCGTTTGCGCTCGGGGTCGCCGTTGCGGTGCCACTCGCTCAGGATCCGCTCCTTGTTCTTGATGATGCGGCAGATCTGGGGCTGCGACACCCCGAAGCGCTTGGCCAGCTCGCTCTGCGACACCTTGGGGCCCTCCAGCATCTCCAGCACCCGCACCTTCTCCGTCAGCGACAGCTCCTTCCGCTCCTTCCGGGGCGCTGCCGTGCCCCCCTCTGCCGTCCCCGGGGAGCGGCCGGCGCCGGGGGTCGGGCGGCAGGGGCTGCCCGCGGCCCCCAGCCCTGTCGGCTCGGCGAAGCCTCTCCCGCAGCGGCCGCAGGCGGAGGTGCGCTCCCCGCCGTGCGCCAGCCGGTGCCGCACCAGGTCTGGCTTCTGCCCGAAGCCTCGCCCGCACTCAGCGCACTCCATCGCAGGCTCCGGCCGGCAGCGGCGGCTCTCGAAGGCCGGGGATGGGGCGATGAACCCCCCGTTACCAGCACCGGGGGTCGGCTCTGGCTCGGGGATGCCACAGTAGCTGCAGGCCTGTTCCCGCAGCGGGACGGGGAAGTCGCTGGGGCCGGTGTGGCGGGACGGGGGGGAGCCGGGCGGTGGGGACACCCCCTCCTCGCTCTTCACCTCCTTCCCCAGCCAGTCCCCTGCGGAGACAGGAGGGGGTTGGGGAGCGACCCCCTCACCGGGAATCCCGCGGGACCGAGCCGGTTCGACGGGATCCGGCCCATCACCCAGCCCCATCCCCGGTGCCCCTGTGTCCCGCTCACCCTGCGAGGGGCCCGCGGGCGCCGTGCGCGGCCGGGGGCTCCGGTGCTCCCCGTAGCGCCCCGCTGCCGCCGCTGCCTCCCCTCGCTCCACCTCGGCCAGGATGTCGGGTTTGGTGACGGCGTAACCTGTCACGGAGACAAGAGGGACGGGGGCGATGCCGCCGGTGATGCCGTCGCGTCGGTGTCCCCTCACCACGGCTCCGTTGTGGTGGCAGGGACAGACGGCCGGTGTGGTCCCACGGCGCCCCGCAGCCGCCTGCTCCTGCCACGCACCGTGACGGTGCCGCCACCGCCGCGCCGCCGGCTCGCTCGTGGCCAGGCCGTGACTGGCAGCACCGGGACCGGTTGCCGGGCAGGACCCGCGTGCCTCACCCAGAGCGATGGGGCGCTCCCGGTCCTCCTTCATGGCACCGGCACCGTCCCGGTCCTCGGGGGAGACGCGGCGGCTGCTCCCGGTGCTGCTCCCGGCGAGGCCTCACCTGCGGGAAGGGACGGCGGCGGTTGAATGATGCGCCGCACCGGGATGACGGCGCACGGCCGGCCGACAGCGACCCGGTGGTGGGGCGGGCAGGGGGGGCCGGGGCGGCGGCGGTGCCCGTGGGGCCGCCCGCGGAGGGAGGGGGACGGGGCCGGTGCCGCCGAGCGCCAGTGGGCCGCAGTGCCGGTGCCGTACCTGGGCCGGGCCCTGTCCTGTCCCCTCCCGTCCGGTCAGGCCCGGTGCAGCGCCGGCCTCCCCCCCCCCCCGCCCCGGAGCCGCCTCCGCCGCCGCCCCAGCCCCGCGCGGCCCCGCGACCGGCGGCGGGAGCGCGCGGACCGGCACGCCCGCGCGCGCGACGCCCCGCCCCGCTCCGCCCCCCCGCCCTCCGCTCTACGCAGCCATTGGGCCGCCGCCAGCGGGCGCCGCGACGATTGGCCGAGCCGTGGACCAATCAGCACCGGGTCGGGGGATGCGGCGGCCGAGCGGCCCCGGCGCCGGTCCCTGCCGGCCTATGGCCCGCGCGGTCCGCCCGCCGCCAGGTGTCGCTGTGCCGCCGCCCGCCGCCGCCGCTCCCAGCGTGCGCCGCGCTCTCGGCATGGCCGCTCTGCCCCGCCGCTGCTGAGGAGGCGCCGGGCCCGCGCCGCCGCCCGCTCCGCTCCGCTCCGCTCCGCTCCCTCCCCCCGCCGCCGCCGCCGCCGCCTCCCGCCGCGCCCCGCAGGGCCATGGCCGACTGGGCCCCCGCTCAGGTAAGCACTGCCGCCATCCTCCACCCCCCCCGCCCCCCTTCCACCCGCCGCCGCCCCCCGGCCTGGCCCCGTCTCCCGTTCCCCGCCGGCGGCCGGGCCCGAGGGCTCTCGTCGCCGGTGCGGACCCGTCCCGTTCCCCCCGCGGCCGGCCGGCGGTGGCTCGATCGGCGGAGCCCACGGCCCTGTCTGTGCCCCCGCAGGAGCTGGAGTGGGACATGGAGTCCCAGGAGCTGGCCCTGGAGCAGCCGCTGCCCGCCGCCGAGCAGGGCCCCGCCGGGGAGGCCGAGCTGCCGGCCGCCGAGATCTCCCTGACGCTGGTCACCGAGATCCAGGCCGTGGATAGGAAGGTGGACGCCCAGGCCGCCCAGCTGATGAACCTGGAAGGGAGGATGAGGATGGCGGAAACCAAGCTGATCGGTTGCGAGAAGACGGCGGTGGAGTTCGGGAACCAGCTGGAGAGCAAGTGGACCGCGCTGGGCACCCTCATCCAGGAGTACGGGCAGCTGCAGAAGAGGCTGGAGAACATGGAGAACCTGCTGAAGAACAGGAACTTCTGGATCCTGCGGCTGCCCCCCGGGGCGAAGGGGGAAGTCCCCAAGGTAACGGTCCTCTGCTCTCTCTTCGAAACTGGGTTGTTCCGCGTGTACTCTGCGCTCGCAGCCCTGTTTCGGGGCAGCTGCAGTGCCGAGCAGGACGCAGCTTCTCTGCGGCAGTGTCTTTCTTTTAGTGCTCGGCAAGAAGCACCAGCGCAGGTCCCTTTGTGTTAATTGCTCATTCTATAGGTGTGATCCTCGCCAAAGTGCCTCGGCCGCTCTGTGTGCGGTCACAAACTCCTTAGCGTGGCTGGAGCCACGTTTGAGTCGTGCAGAATTCTGTGGCTCAGCCCTGCGTGCCTGGCGGATTTGGTAACACCCCCAGTGCCTCTTCAGAGGCAACCGCAGGCAGAATCGCATCAAAAATGAAGTGGGAAGAGAGTCTGTGTTGGACGCTGTGCACATGGCGTCGCCCGCAGCGCGAGGAGGCTGAGCAGGGGACGAGGAGAACCCTGTCGTGTCCCTGCGGGCAGGGGTGGAGCTGCCTGAGCCAGGCACGGGGGCTGAGCGAGGCGCGTGGGGACGAGCAGATGGGGACCGTCCTGCGCTGACGCTCGTGGAGTTTGAATGGGAAAACATCCCCGGGTGTTTTCTTCAACAAGAGGCAGGACGTCTTGAGTGTACGATGCTTCTAATTGCAGGTCCCTGTGGCGTTCAACGATGCTTCATTTAACTTCTCTGAGGAGGAGTGGAAGAGCTTGAACGAGTGGCAGAAGGAGCTTTACAGGCACATCATGAAAGGCAACTACGAGGCCGTCATCTCGATGGGTAAAGATGAGCTGGGGTTTGCCCTGAGCCTTTTCGATGGGCCAGGTTTTCCCGGGGCCTGGCGGATGGAAGCACCGCTGTGCCTGATGGGATCGGGGAGGGTGGACGGCGTGCTGGTCTGGCAGCGCGTTACGCCGGCTTTCACCAGCAGCCCCGGCAATTAGTTGAGTCCTCACCGGTTCGGTTTAGCGGTGGACGGACGTCACCGGCATTGCCGCAGGGACCGCGGCTCCCTGCCGGTCTCTGTGGGCGGTAGGAGCTGAGCGAGCACCCGGGTCGTGAGGAAGAGGGGAAGCGAGAGGACCCTCGAGCCGAGGAAAGACGGGGAAGAGGGGAGTTTCTTTGTCACGCAAAGGTCCACAGATCCACTGCGCTGGGTGCATCAGCCCACTCGCCGCTTAGGGCAGCAGTGCCCTGCCCCTGAGGTTCCTTCCAGCCCTTTCTGTGGGCGATCAGTCCTTCTGCTGCAGAGCCTTGCGTGAGGGAGGAGAGTGAGGTTGGGCAGCTTGGTCCTCTCTCTGACCCAGGGAACGTTTCATGCACAAGCCGTTGCAGTATCTGCTCCTGTAGCGCCGGGGTAAAGGCAAACTCTGCCTTCCGCTTTCCCCTCCAGCGCCTCAGGGCAGCGCCTTCACGGCTGAACGAACGTGCTCTGCTCGTTCCTTCCGGTCCCAGCTCTGGGGGACGCGTCGCCTTCACCAGCACCTGCGTGTGTTTTGAGGAACGACCTTGCCTTGGCTGGACGCCCGTGTGCTGGGGGCGGGAGCGCAGACGCGGTCCCTGGTAGCCCGGCGTCTCCTCCCTCTGCTGAGGCCGCTGGTGTGCAGGCTCACCTGCCATCAAATTCTGGGTGATCCGAGCCTTCTGGCCTTTTTTTATCTTTCTTCCTTTATTTTTTTGCAACAGAGGTCTTCTGCAGTCGCAGTGTGTGAGGGGAAAAAGGTGAAGGATAAATACTGCCCCCCATTCTGTTTAGAAACCAATCCTGTGTCCTCTAGAGGCGCAGGGACCTGCTAGTCCCGCTGAAGGGGATCTGTGGATCTGAGCCTGGAGCTTAGAAAAATGTATCTGTGCTTCATCTGAAGGTTTCCTTTGAGTAATGAGGTTTAGGGGTTCAGCCCTCGTATCAGGCAAATGAATCCACCGGAGCAGCGGTGGAAATGAATACCCAGAGACTCACACTTGTTTGGAAATGAAGTTTTCCCCTCTCCGCCCTAGGAGAGATTGTGATTGTCCCCTTTCCCCCACCAAAATCCGCAAGCAGCCCGTGACTCGGACGAGTAGGACGGAGCGGTCCTGGCTGGAGGGAACCGCATGGGGAGGGCACTTCCCCTGCTGCCGCTGGCTGACAGCTCTGGTGCTGTCCCCGAGCTGAAGTCCCCATTGTAATGGATCCGCGGACCTTAGCAGAGAGGAGAAGAAAGGAAGCCTGGAGGTAAGCACAGATGCATTTTCTTATTCTCCTCCTCACGCTGCAGGCTGGGAGGTGCTCCTCACCTGAGCAGAGTGTGCTCCTGCAGTCCGCTCATGTCCCCAGGGCCCAGACAAGGTGAGCGGTGCAGATGTGTGAGAGCATCTTCTTAAGCCTCTCTTTCCATCACCCGTCATCCCCAGCAGCGAAGGAAGGTTGGTGGGCAAAGGTTTGAGAGTCTCTCTCCCACGAGGGCAAAGGAAACGTTCCCATCCTCTTTTTTACGTGCAGATGCTGCCATTTCGAAGCCCGACCTCCTGTCACGGATTGAGCAGGGAGAGGATCCCAACGCGGAGGACCAGGAGGACTCTGAGGGAGGAGAAACCCCTACAGACCCCAGCACCGGTGAGCCACAACGCTGCCGGGACTCGGTGGGGAGGTGGGAAGCAGCACGTGGCTACCGCCGCCTGCCCACGCTCTTTCACTTGCCTCTGCCGTTGAGTTTTGCCGCCTCTGTCCGTAGCTACAGCGGTGACTTTGCTTTCCGCGTCGGCCCTTGCCCGATGCAGCCGTCTCTCCTGAAATCCTCTGCCGAGCAGCTGGGAGGCGTGAGCGTAAGCTCCTGTCATTCTTTCTCTTGTGCGCAGAGTTTTCCTTTCTTGGTCCTGACGACAGCTCGTGGAGTAAATACGAAGAGACTCTGGCTGAAAGCCACGAGGGCTCTGACGAAGAGGAGGGCATGGAGGTCCCCAGTACATGTGAGTTAAAGCGCAGAGCTTCGCCGAGGGGGAGATAACGGTGGGCTCGGGCTCTCGGCACTTGCTGGGGGTCGCCGGGAGCGGGGAGATCCTGCCTTCGCCGTGGTCTCTGCCAGGCTTGCCTCAAGGGCCAGCGTGGGAGCCGGACGGTAGCTGAGGCAGACCGAGCTGCGGCACGCGAGCTGTAAAAGCAGCTGTGGGCTGGCTGGGGGGTGCGGATCACCCATACGGTGCCGCATTGTTTGGTGAGGCAGCGCGTTTGTTCAGCCTCGAAGTGGAGATGGGCAGGAGCACGCGTAGCGCAGGCGAGCTTCGATGGCGTTAGCAACAGAGTTCTTCAAAGTCTTTTCCACAAATCTATAAAGTGATATTTTTTTGCAGCTTTCTCCATCAGGCAAATGTGAGGCTTCTTGTGGTGCAGTAAAAGGCGTGTCCTTGTCACCGCCCCGTCGCTCCGGGTCCCTGCTCCAAAGCATGGGGACACGTGAGCTGCTTTGGGAAGCCTCCTGTGCCAGGTTGTGCCTTTGGCTTCCCGGCCTTGTTCTCGGAAGCAGCTCAACTGTTCTGGCTGATGCTTTTCCAGAATTTCAGCCTGATGCAAACAAAGCGGCCCGTTTTTGAGCCGCACATTTAGGCTTCCGGCAAGCTGAAGAGGCCTGTGATAGAGAGTGCCGAGCCATCTTCTCTGGGCACACAAATGCGTGGCACAGCTTTACCTTCTCACGCTCTGCAGAAAGCTGTGGGGTTTTCAGCCCTTTTGCCCAGATCCTCTGGGCTCTTTTTAGCCTCCCTTTGCCAGGGTCCTTGGTGGTTGCTTTGAGTTACTGTTTATACCATGGGAGATCCTTCAGCCCCAGGCACTGTGCAAGCCCAGAAGGAAAAGAGATTTTATGCCACTTCCTTTAATTTTTTTCGCCTTTCTCCTAAACCACACATTCTCAAAAACCTGTTCTGCTTCACCTCCTGCTGAGGAACCCACTTTTTCCCTTTGTCTAGCTATATATAGAGATCTCTTCATTGTACTGTCTGAGCTTTCCCAAGAAGCCTTTACCAGTGATCTGGACGAGGGGATCGAGTGCACCCTCAGTAAGTTCGCAGACGACACCAAGTTGGGTGGGAGTGTTGATCTGCTCGAGGGTAGGGAGGCTCTGCAGAGAGACCTGGACAGGCTGGAGCGATGGGCTGACGCCAGGGGTCTGAGGTTCAACAAGGCTCAGTGCCAGGTCCTGCTCTTGGGTCACAACGCCACAGACCTTAGGGCAGAGTGTCTGGAAAGCTGCCCAGCGGAAAAGGACCTGGAGAGGTTGGTCCACAGTTGGCTGAATATGAGCTGGCAGCGTGCCCATGTGGCCAAGGAGGCCAATGGCATCCTGGCTTGTATCAGCACTAGCGTGGCCAGCAGGGACAGGGAAGGGATCTCACCCCTGTACTCGGCACTGGTGAGGCCGCCCCTCGATGAGTGGGTTCAGTTTTGGGCCCCTCACTCCAAAAAGGCCATTGAATGACTCGAGCGTGTCCAGAGAAGGGCAACGGAGCTGGTGCAGGGTCTGGAGCACAGGTCTGATGGGGAGCGGCTGAGGGAACTGGGGGGGTTGAGTCTGGAGAAGAGGAGGCTGAGGGGAGACCTCATGGCCCTCTCCAACTCCCTGAAAGGAGGGTGCAGAGAGGGGGGATGAGTCTCTTGAGCCAAGGAACCAGCGCCAGGCCAAGAGGGAATGGCCTCAAGCTGCGCCAGGGCAGGGTTAGAGTGGATATTAGGAAAATTTTTTTCATTGAAAGGGTTGTCCAGCACTGGAACAGGCTGCCCAGGGCAGGGGGGGTGTCCCCATCCCTGGAGGGGTTTAAAGGACATGTAGGTGTGGCGCTGAGGGACAGGGTTTAGTGGTGGACTTGGCAGTGTTGGGTTAATGGTGGGACTCGATCTTAAGGGTCTTTGCCAACCTCAATGATT
Organism: Strix uralensis; assembly: GCF_047716275.1. Taxonomy (NCBI): domain Eukaryota; kingdom Metazoa; phylum Chordata; class Aves; order Strigiformes; family Strigidae; genus Strix; species Strix uralensis. Next base: position 4,707,231 of record NC_133972.1, on the reverse strand, counting down.
CTGTGATTCCAAGTCAAAATGCTTTGGCTTCGTTTGTATTCCAGTCCTGCTTAGGTAGCTCCCAGATGGGACTTGCAAGCCCCTAGTGCCGAGCACTGTCCTGAGCGTGCAGAGCAGAGCCCACCTCTGCCCCAACTGCGGTCTAACTAGCGAGGCAGTTCTTGTCTCAGAGAAATGACATGAATGTCTCTGCTCTGCCAGATGAACAGCAGTGTGATGAGGAAGGTTCCGAAAGCCTTGAGCTTCCTAGCTCGTTGACAGGGAAGTGGGAAGAGGTTTTCTCAAGCCCGGAGGAAGAGATGAAGCCAAGCAGCAAGAGCCGCAGTGGGTCGGCCCCGCAGCAGAGATCCGCAACGGGCAACGGGCTGAGGCGCTCCGCTCGCCGCGGGAGAGACTTGGCCAAGAAAGACGCTCCCGAGGACGCGGCCACGGTGGAGGGGCCGTACATCTGCTGCGAGTGCGGGGAGAGCTTCCTGGACAAGCAGCTCTTTGCCGCCCATCAGAAAGCGCACGCCAGCGAAGAAGCCTGCACTTCCCTGGAGCACGGAGAGAGCTTCCGGCAGAAATCCAAAACGACGCCTCCGAAAGCCCAAGGGCCTTCCCGCTCCAAACCGTCCAAGCGGCCCGACGGGGAGAAGAGCTCCGGTTTCAAGTACGGCTTCGTCAGGCACCAGGTGAACAACATGGTGGAGAGACCGTACACGTGCTCCCAGTGCAAGGAGAGCTTCAGCCTGGAAGTGAGCCTTATCTTGCACCAGAAGCTCCATACGGGGAAGGGCGACGGGCCGCTGACGTGCACCTACTGCGGGAAGGACTTCCGAGACCTCTCCAAAGCCATCCGCCATCAGCGCATCCACACCGGGGAGAGGCCCTACCAGTGCACCGAGTGCGGGAAGAGCTTCATCCGGCGGGACCACCTGCTCAAGCACTGGCGGGTCCACACCGGGGAGACCCCCTACCAGTGTCCCGTCTGTGGGAAGCACTTCCGCTACAAAGAATCTCTGAATTGTCACCAGAAAATCCACTCCCGCAACCCCAGGCCCATGGAGGATTCGCAGCACAACCTGGAGTCGGCGACTCAAACCAGCCATTTCTGCGTGAAAAAAGAAACTAAGCAGTAGCGCTGCGTGGGGGGAGGCCGGGGCAGAAGGGCTCGCGGTTACGCTAACGGTCTAGCAGGTGGACGTGCAACGTGATGGGAGGTGAACTTGTATCGCAGCTAATCCATGTGGTCATGCTACGAAGCCCGCTTTCTTGAAGCATCCAAGGAATTCCTCTTAAAAACTCTGATCGGACGGCCTAGGCACCTCTTCGACCCCGCAGGGTGACGTGGGACTTCCACAGCGGCGTAGGCCTTGTACTAGTCGTCCCCTACACAGGTTTGGATTTTGCCTGTAGAGAACAATCCCGAGCGATTCTCTGGGGTCCGTATTTAGCAGGTGTTTCCCCACCTATCTTTGTGCATATTCAGGAGTGACAAGCTTTCGCTTTCTTTTTTCCACTCGTTTCACCGCAAGGCTGGAAGCGCAGGGAGGGAGGGAGGGAAGGTGCCATTCCCGCCCGCTCCCGTTGCGTCGCCGCACCTCGAACGGCAGCCCCGCGCTGCGAGGCCAGGGCTGGGATGAAGGGAAGAGAGGCGAGGCAGAGACGTGGTTAGGGGCACGACGTGGGATTTGTCGAAGGCAAAAAAAAAAACAGAGAGGAGAGAGCAGCAAAGAGCAAAGGTGAGAAAAAGTAGGTGCAGGAGGAAAGGATGGGCAGGAGAAGGGCTGAGGATATTGGAGCAGGAGGAGTCGGGAAGGGCAGCACGTGGAGGCGCGGTCGGGTGACTCACCCCAGGAAGACACGTCTCTGTTCTTTCGAAGGATGTCACTGGCGCCAGGCAGGCTGTAGTTTCCCTCTGGCCCAAGGGAACGAGCCGCTGGTCCGTCACACAAACTCCTGTCAATGAAGGCGATTTTATTATTATTTTTTAACTGGGTTTGGTCTCACACTCAGGTAAGTCAGATGAGTGAAAGCAACTTCTCCTAACCCCTGTAAAGAGCTGTTTGGTTTTTAGTTAATCTAGAAGTAGTATATTATTATTATTATTAATTATTAATTATTATTAATTATTATTATAATACTACAAGGAAATGTGTGGCACTATATTTCACAGTTGATCTAAAACACTTAAATGTATAACTGACTGGAGCTTTTCAGACGTCTGTGTAAATATTGGTTGACTTCTCGGAGCTAATTGGTGTTGTTCCTGAGGTGGCTGTAAGTGGTGTCTCTTCCGCTGTGTATCGTCGGCTGCTGGTTCGTGATTGTGTTTTGTAATAACTTTTGTAAAGTCTGTCAATACAGTGTTTCCATTCTGAAGCCCGTGTCGGGTGAGTGATCGCAGCCCCGGTCCCCTTGCCAGCCTCTGTGTTTCGTCCTTGCTCGCCCCTCTCCGGCAGTGACGCCTGCAGCACCCTTGCCCAGCACCCGGCTGTTATTTATTAGCTTTTTCCAGGTAACTTGCACAAAACTGGTGAACTGCACAAGCCAAGCCGAGCATCCGGAGAGCCGGGTCTGGCAAGCGAGGCCGCTCGGCGCAGCTCTGGGGCTGCTGCGGTCGGTGTCCGGCGTTCGGGCTTCGTGTTTTTAAAGCTTTTTCTCTGCTGCCGCTGCGGCTGGCAGCAGACTTTGGGTTTATGCGAGCAAGCCGCGGAGCTGGCCTGCGCCACGCGCGACTCGGCCTCAGGAGTCGCTGGGCACGGCCGGGCGCTGCTGCGGGGCAGAGCCGGGACAATCCCGCGCCGGGAGAAGCGCCGGCGTGCACGGCTTCAGCGCTGCCCCACGCCTTGGGTCCGGGACGGCACCGCCTGGCCCTCCAGCACCGAGGGTTCAGCTCTCGCCAGACGCCGCGGCCTGGCCCCCGGGGCCTCCCGGGGGAGCCGGAGGGACCTCGGCACCCCGGGGGCAGCTGGAGGGGCCCTGAGTTTGCGTCGCCGTTGCCTCGCTCGCGCGTCCCCCAAGCTCTTTGTACCGGGGCTGCCAATAAACTGTTCCTGCAGGGCAGCGCCCCGTTCTGTCTCGCTGCGCCGGGGGAGGCGATGCAGGGGGGGAGGACAGCGGGTGCCCCCGGGGGGTCCCAGGAGGGTCCTGCCAAGCTGAGACTAGAGGGTGCCGGGGCCCCTCAGCCCAAACCAGGTGGGGTGCCCGCAGAGCCCGAGGGACCCCAGCCCAATCCTGCCCCCCCCCAGCAGCACCCAGGTGGGGAGGGGTGTGGGGATGGGGGTGCTGGGAGGGGGAGGGAGGGAGCAGAGGGATAAATATCTCTCAGAGGTGCTGGGGGGGGGTCCTGGCAGCAGCTGGGTTCGGCCCCTCCCTCTGCCCCGGGTCCCAGTCTCCCCAGTTGCACTGGGACATGCAATCCCCAGGCAGTGACAAAACACACCCCCCCCCCCCATCCCAGAGCTGCTCCCAGTGTCCAGGGGCTGCTGGTCACTGGGACAGCGTGGGGGGACCCGGACAGGGGGTCCCTAACACGGGGGACAGCGGTGACCGGCTGCGGCCTCGTCCCCGTCCCGCTCCTCCCCTCCCTTTTTCCGCCAAACCAAAGGGTTTCCTGCCCTTCCCCGTGCTCAGTGTCACCGACTTCCCGCCATTGTCACCCTGGGATGGGATGGGGGGGACTGGGGGGGACACACAAGATGGGGGGGGACGGGAGGGGCCGGCGGGGCAGCGCCGCCTCAGCGGAGGCCCGACCCCCTCCCCCGGGCGGCGGGATGGGGAGGGGAGGGGGGGTCTCGTCCCGACCGGGGAGGGGGGGGTCGGTTTCCATGGCGACGCCGCCGTCCGGCCGCCATTTCAGAGGCCCGCGGGGCGCGAGGCCGCGGGGGGGGGCGGGGGGTCTCGGGGGGCCGCCAGGGGGCGCCCGCGCCAGCCCCGCCCCCGGCCATGGCCATGGCGGCGCCCGACGGTGCGGGCCGGAGCGGGCCGGGGGAGGCGCCCCCCGCCCCCGGGGGCTACCAGGGCCTCCCCAGTGACCCCGGCCCTTCCCCCGTTCCCTGTCAGGGCCCCTCGGCTCCCCCGCCCCCCCCGTGTCACACCGATCTCCCTCCCAGTTCCTGCCCAGTTCCCTCCAGTCGCTCCCAGTTCCCCCTCCCCCCAGTCAGCCCAGTCCCCTGAGACCCCCCCTGGGGCCCCACGTTACCCTCAGCCACTCCAGTTACCCCTCACCCCCCCCAGTTCCCCCCCAGTTCCCTCTCACCCCCCCTCCCCAGTTTCCTCAGTCCCTCCTCAGTCCTTCCCAGTTCCCCCACCAGTCACTCCCAGTCTTTCCCCAGTCACCCCTCAGTCCTCCCCATTGCCCAGTTAGCCCGGGAACAGCCCCAGTTTCCCCCAGCCTATTCCCAGTTACCCCCAGTCCTCCCTGACAGTCCAGTTACCCCTGGGGCTGCCCCAGTTACTCACAGGCCCTTCCCAGTTAACCCCAGCCCCTTCCCAGCTCATCTCAGCTCCTTCCCAGTTGTCCCCAGTGCTTTCCCAGTTCCCCCAATCCCTGCAGTTCCCCCCAGTCCCTCTCCAGTTACCTGCAGCCCCTCCCCAGTTCCCGGGTCTCTCCCATGTCCTCCCTGTCAGCCCAGTTACCCCTGGCCCTTGCCCAGTTCCTCCCAGCTCCTTTCCAGTTGCTGCCAGCACCTCCCCAGTTGCCCCCAGTCCTTCCCCCAGTTCTCCCAGCCCCTCCAGTCACCATCAGTCCCTCTCCAGTTCTCCCAGTCTCTGCCCAGTCCTCCCTGGCAGCCCAGTTACACCACGGGCCTCCCCAGTTACTCCCAGGCCTTTCCCAGTTAACTCCAGCCACTGCCCAGTTCCTCCTGGCTCCTTCCCAGTGGCTGCCAGCAGCTTTCCAATAGCCCCCAGTCCTCCCCAGTTCCCCCAGCCCCTCCAGTCACCACAGTCCCCCTCCAGTTCCCCCCAGTCTCTCCCCAGTTGCCCCCCAGTCCTTCACCCAGCCCCTCCAGTTCCCCCCAGTTGCCCCCCCAGTCCTTCCTCACTTCACCCAGTCCCCCTCCAGTTCCCCCCAGTTGCCCCCCCAGTCCTTCCTCACTTCACCCAGCCCCTCCAGTCCCCCCAGTCCCCCTCCAGTTCCCCCCAGTCTCTCCCCAGTCTCACAAGCCCCTCCCCAGTCCCCCCCACCCGCTCAACCCTTCCCCCGTCCCCCCAGTGTCTCCCGGTCCCCCCGCTCCTCTCGCAGCCCCGCCCGGCGCGGGGGGCCCGGGGGCCCGATCCCGGCGCCCCCCCCCCGCTCCGCCCCCCCCGCCCCGGGCCGTTCCCCCCATCGCGGGGGCGGCGGCGGGGCCGGGCCGGGCCGGGCGGTGCCGGCGGTGGGGGGGGGGGGGGGTGCGGGGGGGGCCCCGACGGTGCGCGGCGGCGGCGGTGATGCCGTCGGTGCAGCAGGGGGCGCTGCGGTGGCGGCGGGCGCCCCGCTCCGCCCCGCCCGGCGCGGCCCCCGGCGCGGCCCGCGCGGCGGCGGCGGCCCGCCCGCCCCCTGCCGGCTCGGCGGGGCAGCGGCGGGGCCGGAGCGCCCGAGCGCGGAGCGGCGGAGCCGGGACCCGGAGCCGCGCTCGGTCTCACGCCGCCTCCCCTTCCCCCCCCTCCCCTCCCGCCGTGCCCCGGCCGGGTCGGGCCGGGCCGCGCCCCGCCCCGCCGCCGCCGCGCCCCCGCCCCGCCGCCGCCGCCCCGCCGCGCCGCGCCGCCCCGGGCCCAGCCCGATGCCCGGCGGCGGGCGGAGGTGAAGGAGCGAGCGGGCGCTGGATCCTCCCGGCCGCGGCCCCCGGGGCCCCGGGCAGGGAACAAAGGGCCATGGCCGAGGGGGCTCCCGCTCAGGTAAGGGCGCCCGCCGCGCCGCGCCCCGCCCGCCCGCCGCGGCTCGGGGCCCGGCTCCGCCGCCGCTCGCCCGGCGCCCGCGGGCCGCACGTCGGGGCGGGCCGCGCCGTCGGGGCCGCGGCGGGAGGCGGCGGGGCGGGCGGCGGGGCGGGAGGCCGGCGGCGGCTGTCAGCGCGCGGGGCCGCGGCCGCCCCCCCGGGGGGACGGGCAGGGACAGGCAGGGCCGCCGGCGGCGCGGGCAGCCCCGGGGGGGCGGCGCGGCCGGGCCGGGCCGGGCCGGGCCTCCGCGGCCGGCGGCGCCCGAGCTGCCGTCGGGGGCCGGGCCTGCCCCGTCCCGCCGCCTCCCCCGCTGCCCCGGCGGCCGGGCCCTGCGGGTCGGGAAGCGGCGCCCGCCCCCCCCCCCCCCCCCCCCCTGCCGCCCCCGTGACAGACCCGCCGCCCCCCTCCCGGTGCCACCGCCCGGTCCCCATGGCGACGGGGCTCCCTGACAGCCCCTTGGGGTGTCCCCTCGCCGTGCCCATGGCAACGGGGCTCGGCTGTCCGGTGTCACCTCCCGTCCCCGCGGTGTCGGGGCGCTCCCCCCGCCTCTTCCCCCCGCCCGTCCCATGGGACCCGCACGGGGCCGCCGCCGTAAGCGGCTTAGCGGGGTCAGCGCCCTGCGGGGACATGGCGACGTCCCGGCTGCCCTGGGGAGCGCCGGGCCCTGCGGCGGCCGCCCCCCCCCATACCACCCTGCGGGTGCCCCCCTCCGCCTTCCTCGCCGTGACCCCCGCACCCCTCTGCCCGCAGGCACCGGAGCCGGTGCTGCCACCGCGCTGCCCCTCGCCCCGCCGGCCGCCGGCCGGCCCCGAGCGCACCTCGGAGCGGGAGACGCAGACGGCTGAGCTGTCGCTGACGGTGGTGGCGGCCGTGCAGGCGGTGGAGAGGAAGGTGGACTCGCATTCCACCCGCCTGCTCGACCTGGAGGGTCGCACGGGGATGGCGGAGAAGAAGCTGATCGACTGCGAGAAGACGGCGGCGGAGCTGGGGAACCAGCTGGAGAGCAAGTGCGCGGCGCTGGGCACCCTCATCCAGGAGTACGGGCTGCTCCAGCGGCGCCTGGAGAACATGGAGAACCTGCTGAAGAACAGGAACTTCTGGATCCTGCGGCTGCCCCCGGGCAGGAAGGGGGAAGTCCCCAAGGTAACGGTGTCCCGGGGTGCTGGAGCCCAGGTCTGCGCCCAAAAACGCTCGTAGGGGGGTGAGCAGGGACAGCCCTGGCGCAGGGGAGTCGCTGGCCGTAGCGCCCCGGCGGTGGCGGAGCTGTCCCTCGCAGCTTCCCGGCGTCTCCGGGAGATGGACCCGAGGGCAACATCCCCCCATTCTCAGGCCAGAGGTTTCAGTTCTGCTTCACCGCGCTGCGCAGCCCGGGAGCAATTTACTCTTTTTTTTTTTTTTTTTCTTTTTAAAACCACCGTTTGAGAGAAATCCTGAAGATTTGGTGGTTCTTTATTTTAACCACCATTTCTTTTACCACATTGGTGCTGTGGTGAGGGTCTTCTGGACCAGGGAAGGAGCAAGCGGGAGCTGCCGCCGTGGGGAAGGGGATCAGGGATTTGGGGGCAGGCGGACGAGCTCCCTGCGCTCGCCGTTAGGCTCAGCCGAGCGCCAGAAGGAGCCCGCCATCAATATTCAGTTCCTACTGCGCTTCACGACCCTCTCGCTGAAAGAAAGTTCGCGGATGGGACCGTGTGGGACCGTGAATGTCGCTGGAGAGAGCGGAGGGGTCTGGAAAAGGGGGGTCAGACCCTGACAGCCCGTTAGTGCGGGCGGGGAGCAGAAGCCGGGCGCTGCGCTTCCCTCTGACGAGCTCCACTGAACGCGGCGCAGCTCGCGCATCCTGGATTTACCTGAGAAAGCCGCGGTCTGCTCCCGGCCGCTTTGCACACAACAACTAACGATAACTGGGAGCCCTTCAGGCCCGGGTAGAGTTTTCCCTTGAGTTCTGGGGTAATTGAATCTGGGGTTTTACGTCAGCTCATCAATAGAGATGAAGTCCAGCCCTAGCGCACGATTTTTATCTCCTTTACGCTCCCTCCAGGCAGGCGCAAGCCCAATCACCTCCGCGGAGTCGTCCCTGCCCCTGCGGGGACCGAGAGGAGGGGGTCGGTGGCATTTGGGGAAATCACGGTCTGGCTTCATCAAGGGAAGCGGCTGTTTGGCCGAGACCTTTAATCTCATAGAAATACGCATTCGGGAGTTGTTTTAAATATTAAAACCAACTTGTTGATGGCCGTGAAGTAGCTGAAGCCTGGCTGCGTGCGAGCGGGAGCGAGCTGCTCGCGCTGGCGGCCGGAGATAAGGCGCTGGGCTCCCGGGGAGCGAGGCGGCCGCGTCAACCCGCGCTGCTTGTGATTGCAGGTGCCGGTGACGTTTGACGACGTGTCCGTGTATTTCAACGACAAGGAATGGGAGAAGCTGGAGGAGTGGCAGAAGGAGCTGTACAAGAATGTGATGAAGGGGAACTACGAGTCGCTGATCTCCCTGGGTAAATACGGGGTGTCCTCGCCCTGGCGAAGGCAGGTTCTCCGGGGCTCCTGGCTGCCCGCAGGCTTGGGCTCCTTCCGACTCCTCCTTGGAGATCCCCTTGAGACCCAAATTTTAAAAGGCGACTTATAAACCCAGGAGGATGTTTCTAGTCTGGGCAAGGGCACCCCTCCGGCAATGCCGGGGTTTGTTCCTGGCTGGGGTGGGGGCTGCCCGTGGGCAGGGGGGGCAGGAGACCTCCCGAGGCTCCTTCCAGAGTGACTCAGTGAAAAACCAGCACCGTCCCCGTGGCCGTTGGAAGGGTTTCCCTTCATCTCCTGGGCCTGCAGCGGGTACCAGCCCACGCACCCCTTTAGAGGAAACTTTTGCAGAGGGAAAAATTGTCTAATGTGGTCTTAGCTATGCTCCTTTGGGGCATTTCCTGCTAAAGCTGAAGGAGAAATCCCAGCTCTGCTGGGACCAGGGGTGGGGTGGTTTTGGCTTCAGGAGAGCCAGGAATTTGCCTGAGAAGTTCTAAAACTTTCACCAGAAAAACACACGGGTTGAGTTTCTTCTCGAAAGTAGTTCCTTTGTGTGTGGCACCTCAGCTCCTGCTTCCGTGAATCCTTTCTGCCCATCCAGGGAGCCTGGCCTGCCTGCAGCACCGGGCTTTTCTGCCTGCAGACCCTTTGTGGATGTTCCAGAGCATCTTCACGTGTCCCCCTGGGTGCTGGGGAGAGGTGGAAGCCAATATTAGGATTCCCTGTGCAGTAATCCCTTTCTCCATCCCTCTGTCTCTCAACAGACTATGCAATTTCCAAACCCGGTGTTTTGTCTCAGATCGAGCAAGGAGAGGAATCGCGGGTTAGGAACGAGCAGGACTTAGAGGAGAGCGAGATCATGACCGATGCCACCGCAGGTGAGACGGCAGCTTAGCGCAAGGGGAGCCGTGGGTTGTGTTCTGAGGAGCTGCTCACCCCGAGGCTACAGCAAGTGTTGATGAGAGCCGTGTGCCTGAGGAGGTTGTCAGGAGGAGCCGTGCGTACGAGCGGGAAAGGTTTGGAGTATTAGAGGTTCGATGTCCAGGTACAGCTCAAGATACAAACCAGAGCAAGCGGAGCCCGGAGAGTTGGGCGCTAGGAGCCATCGGCAGGGGAAGCGTCTGCAAACCAACCAAGTTCTCGGGGAGCCTGGCAAGAAAGGAGAATCGGGTCCCATTGGGAAAACCCCTCCACCCAAAAAACTCCTCTCCACCCTCTCTGGTTGTGTGGATGGTGCCTGGGTTTATCCTTGGAGCATCCCCCCGGGGCAGGGAAGCCGGCTCCCATCCTGCGTGCAGGGAGCTGGGGTGCTGAGAGGTTTCTCCAAGGGCAGGGCTGGGCTGGGAGTGGGGCACCAGGGACCCCGAGTCCTGCTCTGAGATAAGGGGGACTGATAAGGAGGTGTCCTAGAAGAGAGGGTGTCAGCTCCGCTGCTGGTCTGTGGCCCCAGAGCTGGTGGTCGCTCTGTGCCCCTGCCCGTGCTCTTGGTGACGAGAATCTTGAAGTTAAGTTGAGGCCAATGGGAAGAGAAAAATCATCATCTGCCCACGGGGAGCTGTGGCCGGGGGGGATGTGGGGTGGCAGAGGGGTGCTGAGTCCCCGGGCTGGGCAGGGCGAGTCCCCTGTGCCTGCGGAGGATCCCTGGTGAGAGGCAGGAGCGTGGCGGGGACGGTTGAAGGATGGGGGATGAAAGAAGAGCAAAAGCGGCCGAGCAAATTAGGAAAAAGGGTTTACTTCTGCGGGATCAGCAGCCAGAGCCATCCCGCGGGGGTTTCTTTGTCCTGGCTCCCAGGAGTGATGGCAAGCGGGAATCTCTCTTTGCTGCAGCTGGTATAAGGGTTGTGATCAAAACGGAGGAGCTCCTTCCTGAAGACAGCCCCGAAAACCCCGAGCTGCACGGGATGTCGGGGCAGTCGGAGGGGAGCTTCCAGAGTCCGGACGAGGAGGCAGCCTGTGAGAGCCCCTACGGCTCCGTCTCCCCTCCGAGGGACCTGCCAGGAACCAGCCTGGGGGACTCGTCCGAATACGTAGCTGACTTCAACGAGATCCAGAGAGTCATCGTTCACCACGGGAGCTGCACAGGTGAGACGCTCGGCGCGGGGCACAGCGGGGGGGACGGGTGGCCCAGGAGGGGCTGTGGTGGGTCAGGCAAAGGTGGGGAACGGGTTCAGTGAAAGAAAAGGGTTAAATCCCTGCAGAACCAGCACTGCAGCAGTGGCCATCGGAGCGCGGTCTCTGAGGGCACCTGACCCGCTCCAGAGCAGAGCGAGCAGCAGCTCAGTCCTCCATGGGAGGGAAAAGCCTTTGTTCCACATGGAGACCAAGGGAAGACGTGTCTCAGGCGGCGTTTTGTGAGAGCCCCAGGGAGCCCCGCTGCCAAAATCACAGAATCCCAGAATCATCTGAGTTGGAAAAGTCCTTGAAACTCCTCCAGTCCAACCATTGACCTCACACTGGCCGTTCCCAACTCCACCAGATCCCTGGGTGCTAAATCCCACCGCTGCAGAGGGCAGGACGTGGGCTGAGGGCTCCTGCCCTGGCGTTAGGCGTGTGGAGGAAGGGTGTAAGCTGCGCAGGCAGAAGGAAACTGCGGGGTCCTGCATGTTGGCCAGCGCGGGGGTCGCTCGGGGTGGGTCTGGAGGATGGGCAGGAGGGTGGCTGGAGGTCCGTGGCGTGCGAGCTGCCGGGAGGGAAGGGGAAGGGTGAGGTTTAGTGGAAAGATGAGAAGATGGCACCGGGTGCTTCGTGCGTAGAAGCCTGCCAGTTGGGTGGCAGGTATGGGCCAGGTCCTGCAGATGTGCTTTGAGGGTGCAGGTGGGAGAGCGGGGAGATGGGCTGTTGGGAACGGTGGGTTCGCTGCCTTCTGACGGCTTTGTGATGGTGTAACACAAACCAAGGAAGATAGAGTCAGGCTCTTGAGGCCCTCCTCAACTCCGTCTCATGGATCCTGTGGTCTGCACATGGTTTTCTAAAGGAAACCAGCCAAGCCACCGGCGGGGCTGGAGCTGATCCTCACCATCGCGCAGGGCCCCGGCTGGTGGGGCTGAGCGGGAGCTGCGGCAACGCTCTGACCGGGGTGCGGGTGCCGGTGGCCAGCGCTCGAGCAGTGGTAGCCCCTGGGCCCGCAAAGGGGAAGCTCCTTGCTGCAAGGAGGTGGGGAGGAGGACCTGGGAATGTGGGTTTTCCCCACTGACCCCTCTGTCGGAGGGGAGAGGGCTGTGGCTTTGATACCTGTCACTGCCGTCGGCTGCCTCTTCTTGGGAAAGCGTGGCTGCTCTTCCTAGAAAAGTACATAGGCCTGGCTCAAAGTCCAGCACAGGGTGACGTGTGAGGGATCCACCGCGGACCTTTCCTCAGGGCGCGCTGGCTGCGTGTCCTGCTGCCTGTGTCCTCGGTCGGGACGGTCTCACCAAACAAAAACACCGGGTCACCTCCGGCGTCAGTGACACGAGGGGGGAGCCTGGCGTGCGGCCGGCCGTCCCACCCGAGGCGGTTTGCATCTGGGAAGGAGCAGGGGGAAGGAGGGGGGGCTCCCCCCTGTGCCCCATCATGGCAAGGACAGTCCCAGGCTGAGCGTGGCGTTGCCTCGGGAGCGGAGCTGCAGGCCGGCAGACTGTTTCCGTCGAGCAGTGCCATGCCGGGTGCAGGGAGCGCAGTTGTAGCCCAGCGAAACGGCAGCAGATGGAGCTGCTCTGAAATCGCTCAGCTGCCCGAGTCCTCACAAATCCACGGCGCTTTTATCCCCCTGTCTTGCAGCATCGTGAAATTGCAAAACCTTTTGAGAGGCAGGTTTCTGAAAGAGCCTGTCCGGGAGGCAGTTTGTCTGTCGTCCGTGTCACGGGGTGCGCGGGCTCGCCTTGCCACCGTGAGGGGACGTGCCCCGTCCCGGGGCGCAGGGCTCCGGGCTGCGGGCAGCTGATGTCCGGATGGCCGGGCGGAGCAGGCAGGCCGGCGCAGACAGCTTGCAGGAGCCCACACAGATGTTTCTGTAGCAACCCCCGGGTGCGTAAAAGGCCACCGCGTCCCGCCCGATGACCCTAACGCTGTTCCGGTTTTCCCCCTCAGAGGACGGGATCGTGATCAAGACGGAGGAGGAGGAGGAGGAGGACGACCCCGACACCCTGGAGCCGTGCGCCATGTTCTCGGGCAGGACCGAGCCGCCGGCGTTCCCCAGCCACGAGGCCGGGCTGGGCTGCGAGGCGCAGTGCAGCTCCAAAACGCAGCCCAGGAGCCTGGCGGCCGCCCGCGTGGGGAAGCCCCCCGCCTGCGAGAGGGACTCCGGGGAGATGAAGCCGGCCATCGCCCAGCAGCGGAACCGGACAAGGGAGAGACCCTACATCTGCCCCGAGTGCGGGAAGAGCTTCATGCTCAAGATCAACTTCATGATCCACCAGCGCAACCACCTCAAGGAAGGGCCCTACGAGTGCCACGACTGCGACCTCAGCTTCCGCAACAAGCAGCAGTTCCTGCTGCACCAGCGCAGCCACACGCGCCGGGGCGTGGGGGTCCCCCGGCGCCCCGAGCACGGCCTCAAGCCCCAGGCGCGGCCCCCGCCTCCGGGGAAGCCCTACAAGTGCTCCGAGTGTGAGAGCAGCTTCAGCCACAAGTCGAGCCTCAGCAAACACCAGATCACCCATGTCGGGGAGCGGCCCTTCACCTGCGGCGAGTGCCGGCGGAGCTTCCGCCTGCAGATCAGCCTCATCATGCACCAGAGGATCCACGCCGGCAAGAGCGAGATGGCCTTCCTCTGCCCTCAGTGCGGGAAGAACTTCACCCGGCCCTCCCACCTCCTGCGGCACCAGCGGACTCACACCGGCGAGCGGCCCTACCAGTGCAGCCAGTGCGAGAAGACCTTCAGCGAGAAGTCCAAGCTCACCAACCATTACCGCATCCACACCCGGGAGCGCCCGCACGCCTGCGCTGTCTGCGGCAAGGGTTTTATCCGCAAGCACCATCTCCTGGAGCACCAGCGCATCCACACGGGCGAGCGGCCCTACCACTGCAGCGAGTGCGGCAAGAACTTCACCCAGAAGCATCACCTCCTGGAGCACCAGCGGGCGCACACCGGCGAGCGGCCCTACCCCTGCACCGAGTGCACCAAGTGCTTCCGCTACAAGCAGTCCCTCAAGTACCACCTGAGGACGCACATGGGAGAGTGAGGGGCTGCCGACGGCTTCCTCTCCCTCCCCTCCCTCCCTCCCTCCCTCCCTCCCTCCAGCCCTCCCTCCAGCCCCCCTCCTTCTCTTCCTCCTCCTCCTCCTCCTCCTCCTCCTCCTCCTCCGCTCATCTCTCCCACCCTCCCTCCATCTCCCCCCCACCCCCGGCTCAGGGCATGGACATCAAGGAAGCTTTGTGTGGTAGCGCCGCTGGTCTGGTGGAGACGGCTAGGCTGATTGGAAATAAATTAATTAATTAAAGCAAGCAACGCGCGGCAAAATTAAAAGATTATATATAAATAAAATTAACAGCAGCAGCTGATTTAGGGGGAATCCTCACCGTCAGAAAAAAGCAAACAAACCAACAACAAAAGAAACCTGTGCAGGGTGTTTTGCCGGAGTAGGACTCTTAACTGCTTTTTAAATCTACTGTTTGGTTTTTTAATAAATGTGGAGGAACTTTTTATTTGATAAGCAAACCTAGGATCGCCAAGATTTTTTTTTTTTTTTTTTTTTTTTAAATGCTCTGTAGGCTGATTCTGGCACAGTCACCTTTGTCCAGGAGCTCTGCAGAGGTGCTGCCTCGTCCCAGCTTTCCGGGCTGGACGCGACAGCCACTCAGCAGCGTGTGGCGACCAGGAGCTCCCGGCCGGGGGGAGGTGAGTAATAAATAGATCCAGATGACGAGGAAGTTCTCCGTGTGTCTAGATTTGAAGCGCTGATAGGTGCCTGCCCGGCTCTCGGGGCTGTGATGCACTCATGAGTTATACAATAGAATAAAATACTAGTTGCAGTAAAAGAACCTTTTTCTGGTAGGACCCCATCAGCAAGGCTCCTCCAAACACTCATTTCTAGCGCTTACTCCTTCCGCAGCGGCAGCGCCTTTCCGGCGAGTGGCGACCCCGGCCCGCCGCCGCCACGAGAGCTCAGCGAAGGCATCGCCGGCCGGCGCGAGACGCGGGAGCGGTTTGTAATGGGGGTCTTGCCGCGGGGTCGTGATGTACCTGCGCGCAAGGCCTCGGCGTGTTTTAATTGCTCTTCTGCTCTCTCCGAAACACGGCGAGCAGGCTGCCCTCGCCCTTTGCCGGCGGGGTTGACCGCACGCTCCCAGCAGCCGGAGCAGCAGGACTCCTGCCCCAGACCGAGGAGCGCGTCCCAGGCTGGCTCCCACAAAAGCCCTGGCCAGCTCGGGGCTGCCTGCAGGACACCTCCCCGGGGTCCCTCGCCCCGCGGCTGCGGCCGTAGTGGCGGTGGGTGGGACACGGGTCAGTCTCCTCGCTGCTGGTTTGAGCTCCCGTCTCCACGGCTCGGTTCTCCGCGGTCCGGGCTCGCCTCGCCACATCTCCGGGGTGAGATGCGCCCGAAGGGGCTGCGCCGCGGCCGCAGCAGTGACAGCAGCTCCCCGGTGCGCGCCGGGCTCCTGGCCGACGGGTGCTGTGGGGAAGGCAGTGTCAGATCTCGTGTTGGACAGTGGCATCAATAAACAGAGCGATGATGGGATGAGTTGTCGGGACCTGTTCATGCCTCTGCAGAACCAAAGTCCTCACTGCAGGACTTTCCACGCGTATGAACCCCTCCTAAATTTGTAATGTACAGCCTCTTCTGCGCTAGAAAGCGTGGAGAGCTGCTGAGAGCCACCGCCGCAGAGGAGCGTTTCGGGGCTGCCAGGGCAGGCTCCGGCCGAGGTTCCGGCGTTCCCGCTACCAGGTGCTGCCTGAGGCTCCCTGGGAGCAGTTTGGGGTTTCAGGTCACAGTATGCAGTCTGATGCGGCTTAAACGTGCTGCGACGGGGCTCATGGCTCGGGAGGGAGATGCTGGCGCAGGACAGGGGGGCCTGGCTGCGGCCCCTCACCCGGCCCCTGCCCCTCGGCAGCCGCCCCACATCCCCCTCATCAGGACTGAATGCAATTAGAGGGAATAAAGAAATTAAAAGCAGAACTGACACTGGTTCTCGGCAGCTTGTGTGCGTCATGCCAGCAGTGCCACAGACGCGGCAGCCACCTTTTTGCTTCCTAAAAATGGGTGGATTCAGCTTTTTTTTTGGCAGTTCGGTGCCCAGACTAGCAGAGAGCCCCGCTGCAGGCCCAGGACCTGCCTGAGGAGCCTTGGGAACGGGCAGCGCCCTCCTCGCTGGCAGCAGCCACACTCTGCTGGGTGTCCCTGGGCCCCGCGCAGCCACCGCTGCCCTGCTCATGCCGCCGCTCGCCGGCCGCGCACACGCACACCCCGGCAGCAATCGCTGGACACTGCCAGGATTTAACAACATCCAGGTGACCTTCAGCAGCTCCAACGTCAACCGTCTGCAGCCGCAGCCCCCACGTCGTGAGAGGGGGGACAACGCAGCCACCGGCCCCGGCAGGCACCGAGCTCAGGGTGGCAGCAGCGCCAAAAAACCACAGAGGTGGCGGGGCTGCAGGGCACAAATTTGGGGGTGGCATGTGCCGTGAGCAGCCTCGCTGCCCCCCACGTTGTCTGCAAGTTATCAGCACCCTCCGCTTAATTGCAGGCGGGTTCATTTGGGGAGTCCTCAGCTAAAACAGCGCTCGACTGGGGCTTTAACGACACCATCCTGTAGCAGGATCAAATCTTTGGGGGCTCCTGTCCCCAGAGGTTTGGCCCGACCCAGCAGCCACCTTGTTCCGCTGCTTTATTGCCGGGGACAGCCCAGCTGCCACCAGCAGGGGTGCGCGGTACCCCCCAAAGCACCGGGGTCACTGCTTGGGCCCTGGGTGGTGGAGGAGCAGAACCGAGGGCTGAACACGTCGGGGGGCTGATTTTGGGCACCCAGCACCCGCAGGGGCTGAGCAGCACAGAGGGGACGTGCCCCCGCAGCCTGCAGGGACACACCAGGGGGTTCGGGGGGGGCTCCCGGGGGCTGCCTTCTCTTCCCTGCCCTCCGGGTGTTTTGGGGCTGGGGTGAGAGCAAAGGAGCCGCTGGGCGAGCTGTGGGGTGCAGGGATGGAAGCTGGGGCCCCCCTGCCCCGCAGCGGCCGCTCTGTTTGGGGGGATTTCATGCGCGCAGGAAGGGGCCGAGGGAAGCGGCGCAGGGCCCGGCTCCCGCTCGGCTCCCGCGGGTCACAGCTGCCGCTGACAAAAATCCCTTCAACCGCGTTAACCCCCAACCCTGGCGGGTGGGAAGCGGCTCCTGGAAGCGCGAGGCCTGGGGACGGATCCTGCTGCGCATCCCTGACCTGCCCGCCATGGCCCGAGCCGGGGTGAAGCTCCCCCCGCGTGTTCGAGGTTATAAAGGATGAAATTTATTGAAGCGGTGCTGCCCCCGGCGCTTCCCGGCTCGTTCTGCCGCGGTTTGCACCCGCAGTCACGCTCACACGTGTGTGCCGAGATCCAGGCAGATGAACACACGCACAAGGGGAGAGACAGACCCCCACGTGTGCGCACACACATGCGTGTAAACACAGGGCTGCAGGCACGCCCCACACGCACACGCACACACATGTGAACACGCGGAGCCACCCCCCGGCACACACACAGACGTACACCCCCACACCAACAACCAAATGGGTGTACGGGGACACACCGGCGCCCACACGCACACACAAATGCACGCACATGCAGAATTTTTTCACAGAATCCTCTGGGTTGGAAAAGCCCTTGAAGCTCCTCCAGCCCCACCATGAACCTCACCCTGACCGTTCCCAACTCCACCAGATCCCTCAGCGCTGGGTCAACCCGACTCTTCAACCCCTCCAGGGATGGGGACTCCCCCTGACAGGGGGCAGATCCCTTCCCCGTCCCCGCACAAACGTGCAGACTCACACCCACATACGTGCATGTCAAGACAGGAGCACACCGGTACAGACACACGCGTGCCAACACACGTGCAGGTACACACACCAACACACGTGGCTACACATAGGCACACGCATGCACACATACATGCACTGACATACGTACACGTGCCAACACAGATGCATGCATGCACATACACATGCGTGTATGTGTATACACACATGTGTAAATACACATACACACCCACGCACGCACCCACTCGCACACCCCAGTACAAAGACACACATGTACGCACCCATGCATGCACGCATCAACACGCAAGCACGCTGGTGCACGCCTGCGCACGTGACCACACACACACCTACAGACACATGCACATGCCAACACACACACACCTGCCTGCCAGCACGCCTGCACGCACACGCATGTGTATGCACGTGCCAGTGCATGGACACACCTACACACATGTGCCTGCACATGCATACACGTGTGGACAGGCATGCACGTGCATTCATGTGCACAGACATGCATGCACACACAGACACGTATGCACATGTATGCACACACATACGAGTGTAAGACACACATGCACATGCATGCATATACATATATGTGCATGGACATGTATGCACACACATGTGCGTGCACACACATGAACATGCATACAAGCACACAACATGCATGCACACACATATATGTGCATGGACACACATGCACACACAGACACGTGCACAGACACGTATGCACATGCATGTACACTCATAGAAGCACAAGACATGCGTGCACATGCATGCACACACATATATATGCACGGATATGCATGCACACACAGACACGTGCACAGACATGTATGCACATGCATACACACATATGAACGTATGACACGCATGCACATGTATGCGCACACATATATGTGCATGAACACACACGCACACACATACACGTGCCCAGACACCTATGCACATGTATGTACACTCATAGAAGCGCAAGACATGCGTGCACACATATACACGTGCACGGACACGCATACACACACAGACACGTATGCACATGTATGCACACACATATAAGCACACGACATGTGCACATGCATGCACACACAGACACGTGCCCGGACATGCATGCACACACATACGAGCGCACAACACGCGTGCGCACACGTGCACACACATACACACACGCGCGCACACACAAACCCGTTCCTCCGCAGTCCCCCCCCCAGCTCCGCGGGGCCCTGCCCGCAGCCCTGTCTGTACCCCTGCCTGTAGCCGTGCCCGCAGCCCTGCCTGCAGCCCTGCCCTCGGCCCTGCCTGTAGCCCTGCCCGTAGCCCTGTCTGTAGCCCTGCCCTCGGCCCTGCCTGTAACCCTGCCCGCAGCCCTGCCTGCAGCCCTGCCCGCAGCCCTGTCTGTAGCCCTGCCCTCGGCCCTGTCTGTAGCCCTGTCTGTAGCCCTGTCTGTAGCCCTGCCCGCAGCCCTGCCCGTAGCCCTGCCCTCGGCCCTGCCCGCAGCCCTGTCTGTAGCCCTGCCTGTAGCCCTGCCCGCAGCCCTGCCCACAGCCCTGTCTGTAGCCCTGTCTGTAGCCCTGCCCGCAGCCCTGCCTGTAGCCCTGTCTGTAGCCCTGCCCTCGGCCCTGTCTGTAGCCCTGTCTGTAGCCCTGCCCGCAGCCCTGTCCGTAGCCCTGCCCGCAGCCCTGCCCGCAGCCCTGTCTGTAGCCCTGTCTGTAGCCCTGCCCTCGGCCCTGTCTGTAGCCCTGTCTGTAGCCCTGCCCTCGGCCCTGTCTGTAGCCCTGTCTGTAGCCCTGCCTGCAGCCCTGTCTGTAGCCCTGCCCGCAGCCCTGCCCGTAGCCCTGCCCTCGGCCCTGCCCGCAGCCCTGTCTGTACCCCTGCCTGTAGCCGTGCCCGCAGCCCTGCCCGTAGCCCTGCCCGCAGCCCTGCCCGCAGCCCTGTCTGTGGCCCTGCCCTCGGCCCTGCCCGCCCCGCCGCGCGCAGCGTCCCGTCCCCGCGCCCTTTCCGGGAAGCGCGGCGGCCGGTGGCGAGCATGGCGCGGGCCGTGCTGGCCCTGGGCGAGAGCCTGCAGGCCGAGGCCACTTGCCCCGTGTGCCTGGAGCTCTTCTCCGAGCCCGTCATCACCGAGTGCGGCCACAACTTCTGCGGACGCTGCCTGGCGGCCGTGCTGGGGACCCCGCCGCGCCCCGCCGCCTGCCCGCAGTGCCGCGCCCCCGTCCCCCCCGGCTCGCTGCGGCCCAACCGCCCGCTGGGTGCCATGGCGGCGGCCCTGGAGGACGAGGCGCGGCGGCCGCGCTGCCCGCGGCACGGCGAGGCCCTGGCGCTCTTCTGCGAGAGCTGCCGCGGGCCGCTGTGCCCCCAGTGCCGGGAGGGATCCCCCCACCGCCACCACCGCGCCCGCCCCGCCGAGGAGGCCGCCCGGGAGCTGCGGGTAGGGGCCGGCCGGGACGGGGGCCCCCGGGGAGAGGGGTGGGTCCTTGTCCCGCTGGGGGGCTGGGGGAGAGCCCCTCGGGGCACAGGTCGGGGGCTCCTCCCAGGGCAGGGGCTGGCGGCCCCCCGTGGCAACAAAGGTTGGGGTTCCCTCCATGGGTTGGGGTCCCCTCAGGGTGTGGGTCAGGGTCCCCTCTGGGCAGGGGCTGGGGTCCCCTCCATGGATCTGGGTCCCCTCTGGGCACGGGCTGGGGTCCCCTCCAGGTACAAATCTGGGGTCCCTTCCTGGCACAGGCTGGGATCCCCTCTGGGCAGGGGCTGGGGTCCCCTCTGCACATGGGCTGGGGTCCCCTCCATGGGTGGAGGTCCCCTCCGGGCAGGGGCTGGGGTCCCCTCTGCACATGGGCTGGGGTCCCCTCCATGGGTGGAGGTCCCCTCTGGGCAGGGGTTGGGATCCCCTCTGCGCATGGGTTGGGGTCCCCTCCGGGCAGGGGTTGGGGTCCCCTCTGCACATGGGCTGGGGTCCCCTCCATGGGTTGGGGTCCCCTCCGGGGAGGGGTTGGGGTCCCCCATAGGCATGGATCTGGGTCCCCTCTGGGCAGGGGCTGGGGTCCCCTTGGTGCACAGGTCAGGGTCCCTGTCCAGCCACGGATTTGGGTCCTCATCCAGCTGCTGGCTGGGGTCCCCTCTGGGTATGGGTTTGGGGTCCCCTCTGGGTACGGGTCAGGGTCCCCATCTGGCTATGGCTTAGGGTCCCCACATGGCTGTGGTTTGGGGTCCCCGTCTGGGTACAGGTTAGGGTCCCTACCTGGCCATGGTTTGGGGTCCCTGACCGGCTGTGGGCTGGGGTCCCCCCCACCCTGCTGGGGCTGCCGGTTCGTCCACGGCTCCCACCCCCTATCGCCTCCCCCCAGCAGTGCAGGTCCCTCTCGCTGCTCACCCCTCTGAGGCCCTGCCAGGTCCCCAGTGCCCCAGCTGTCCCCAGCCAGGGATGGGGCCATGGTGACAAGGGGACACGGTCTCTCCCCCCACCCCGGGACACGGGCTGGGGTCCCCCACACCAGCAACTCGCTCTGCCACGGTTTTTTTTTTTAAGTACTCCAGTGATTTCACAGAGCGTGTCTGAGACACACTGTCACTGCAAACCTCTGCCCACAAATCCCACTTCCAACACTAAAAGTTGTTTTTCCTAATTAAAAAAAAAAACAAAACCAAAAACCAACAAACCAAACCCAAAACCCACAAACTTCAGGGTTTCCACATGAAGCTATTCCAGAAATGTTTCTGGCCAACCCAGCTGCGCGGGGGGATCTCCCTCGCCCGTCTGGAAGAGGGGAGGTGGGTGCTGGCTCGGAGCTTTTCCCCTCCCCACATTGCTCAGCTCACACCCCCCCCAGAGCAGTGTTGCCCCACAAGGGACCGTTTGGTGACATCACCTCGCTGCTGCAAATGTAATCCCAAAATCACCAAATACGCTTTTTTTTTTTTTCCCCCAGGAGACACTCCAGGACAACCTGGTTTTTCTACAGAAAGAGAAAGAAGACTTTAAGCCCGAAGGAGAAAAGAAAAGCGATGGCCTGCTGGTGTGTCTCTCCGTGCGCACGCCATGCTCCTGCACTTACCCACCCGTCTCTGCGGGCGTGTCCCCTCTTTCCCTCTCCCTGTATATATTTATCTCCTGTTCCATAACGACACTCTTTTCTCTCGCCCTCTCCATCCATCCCATATATCCTTCTGTCCATCCTGCTCTCATTCAGACTCTGCTGTCATCTTGGCTCCATCTCCCCCTCTCCACTCTTCCAGCTTTTCCTCTCCAAAAACTCTTCCCCTTTTCCCCGTGCCCCCTCCCCGCAGCACCCGTGCTGGTGCGGAGGCAGCCGGAGGAGGGGATGGCTCAGGGGCCCCCGCGCGGGTGCCTTGCAGGGGAAGGTGGCCTCGGAGCGGCAGAGGCTGCGCGACGCCTTCGAGCAGCTGCAGCGGTTCCTGCAGGAGCAGGAGGGTGTCCTGCTCGCCCAGCTCGCCCAGGCACACCAGGAGCTCGCCGAGGAGCGCCGCCGGTACGTCTCCAGCGTTTCAGAGAGGAAATCGCTGCTGGACACACTGATTGTGGAGATAGAGAAGAAACGTGACCAGCCTGTGGTTGAATTTCTTACGGTGAGGCTGCGTCACCCACCCGCGTGCTGTGACACCCCCCCCCCCAGTCCCTGGTGAGGGCTGGGGGTGCCCCCGGCATCCCGGCAGAGCCCAGAGCCTGCGTGCCAGCGGCCAGGCCAGGACACCGCGGTGTGTGGTGGGGCTGGGGGGAGTCTGGGCCTGCCAAGCTGCGGACCACAGTGTGAGGCCGCTCCTCAGATGAGTGGGTTCAGTTTTGGGCCCCTCACTCCAAAAAGGCCATTGAATGACTCGAGCGTGTCCAGAGAAGGGCAACGGAGCTGGTGCAGGGTCTGGAGCACAGGTCTGATGGGGAGCGGCTGAGGGAACTGGGGGGGTTGAGTCTGGAGAAGAGGAGGCTGAGGGGAGACCTCATGGCCCTCTACAACTCCCTGAAAGGAGGGTGCAGAGAGGGGGGATGAGTCTCTTGAGCCAAGGAACCAGCGCCAGGCCAAGAGGGAATGGCCTCAAGCTGCGCCAGGGCAGGGTCAGACTGGCTCTCAGGAAGGATTTCTTTGCAGAAGGGGTTGTTGGGCGTTGGAATGGGCTGCCCAGGGCAGGGGGGGAGTCCCCATCCCTGGAGGGGTTGAAGAGTCGGGTTGACCCAGCGCTGAGGGATCTGGTGGAGCTGGGAACGGTCAGGGTGAGGTTCATGGTTGGGCTGGAGGAGCTTCAAGGGCTTTTCCAACTGAGATGATTCTGTGATTCTAAGGGAAAGCCAGGATTTGGGGGAGCAAGTCACCAGAGGGTCCCTGGGACAGCAGTGTGACCCCACCCCGGTCACCATCGCCCTGCTTTATGCAGCAGGGGAGTGACTGTAACTCACTGCCACAGGGTCCATGGTCCTTCTTGGCAGGGCCAGAGCTGACCTGGTGTTTTCTCTCTTCCAGGATGTTGGCAAAACCCTGAGCAGGTACGAAACAGGCCCAGCGTCACTCTCCTCCCATGTGGCTCTTTTGGGCAGAGGTTTGGAAACACTGCAGGCGCCTGAGCAGCAGCAGCCAGGAGGGAGGCGGCTTTGCCCTGCTGAGTCTTTGGGATTTAATGTGATGTTGTCTGGAACTAGAGATCGTTGCAGCCCTGTTAGAGATGGGTTTCATGTGCCAGTAGCTGGAACACAGCTCCCTTGAGTTCTGTTGCTGTAGGGGATTTTCTCCCCTGTTTCCCTCCTGGCGCCGGGTGTTGGCTGACTGCTGGGGTCAGAGCTCTTCTCCATGGTGTTTCCCCCTCAGCTGCGAGGCGGTGAGGGCCCCGATCCCGGAGCCGGTTTCCCCGGAGCTGCAGAGGACCCTTGAGAGCCTCTCTGAGACAAGCCAGCTGGTTGTGGACGCAGTGGCCAAATTCAAAGGTAAAGCAAAGAAGTGGCAAGCGAATGCCTGGCTGTGTCCGGGCCCCAGGCGGGTGTGCTGCTGCCCTGGGGCACCGGGCACTGCTGTCTTCGTGCTGTGCTTCCCCTGGGCTCGGCTGCGGCGGGAGATCCTCACTGCCTGCTGCCTCTGCCCCAGGGTCTGGGAGCAAAACACACCCGATCCCAACAGGACCCATCTCCGAGATGGGCTTTGCTGGAGCCTGGGGCTGTGGGAGCTGGGGAGCGAGCTCCGGGTCTGGCTCGCAGTCCTGATGGGGAGCAGGAGAGATGCCATGAGAGGAGAGACACTCATGCATCTTCCTTTTCTTCCTCTAGTGAACCTGCTGAGCAAAATCGACAGAGAAAGGGGTGAGTTTCTGGAGCTGATGGGCACAAATGAGGGAGAAAAGCTTTCCAGAATGAGTTTCCTTATGTCCCTGCACAGAGATGGGCTCAAACCACAACATCTAAATCCAGGGTCTGTCTAAATCCATGTACCTTTCTTTTGACTAGGGCTGCTATAAAAGTCCAGGTCCGTCCCCACGCCAGGCAGCGTCCAGCAATGTTGTCCTCTAACACCAAACGGGGGCTGGGACAACACGAGGCCCTCGGCTTCCCTGTCTCTGGAGACTTTATTTTTATGCTGCAATGTGTAAGGCTGTGCCTAGTTAAGCAGAGGGGCCGTATGCGGTCTGAGCTGGCTTTTAGGCACAGATCAGAAAGGCTTTTGCAGGTGCTCGGGGTCCACACAGTCCTGGCAGCATCACAGGCGCTGTTTGTGCTAAGGCCGGTCTCTGCCCTCTCAGTCTTCAGGATGAGGGACCTGACATGCCTCAGTTTCCCCCACACTGTGGTTCCCACCGTGAGCCGGGGACCCAGAGGTTTAGCAGAGGGCCCGGGGGTGGTGGCACTGCGCAGTGACACCGCTGTGGCCTTGTGGGATGGCCGCGGGATGGCAGCAGAACATCCCACATGAACGGGCGGCTCCGGCTCCGCAGTGAGGTTGCCTGGTCACTCGGCGGAGCGGGGTTAGGAGCTGGTTTTCCCTTTGGTGAGCATTCGTCCCCCTAGTCACTGGAGCAGGGCCTGGCCTGGTACCACTGCTGTCTTCCTCACACCCACGGGGACGTACTGCTCCTCCGCACCCAGCCTGGCTGCAGCCCCGTCATGCTTAGACCCAGCAATACCCAGCACAGGATTAGCAAAGCGGGTTTAGCGAAGTCCGTTGCGTCTGTGGGGACACTGCCCGGCTCAGTCCTGCTTCAGGGAGCGTTGCTTTGCCTGTGGGTGCTGATGTGGAGGGCACCCAGTGTCCCGTGCCACCCGAGGGGGCTGCGGGTGTGCGCTCGCAGGGCAGGAGTGCCTGTATCGCTCACAGGACACGTCCCAACCCCGTGGAAGAGGAGGGAGAGGTGCTGGTCCGCTCCTTGGCAGGCCACGGACTGATTTTTCTCTCTGTTGTGCATTAGTGAAGGTGACACTGGACCCCGAGACGGCAAGCTCGGACCTGACCCTCTCAAAGGACCGCAAAACCGTGCGGCTGGGAGACAGACAGCAAAACCTCTCCGACACCCCCAAGAGATTCACGGGCAGCCCCAGCGTCCTGGGCTGCCGGGGGTTCATGGGCGGGAGGCATTACTGGGAGGTGGAGGTAGGGGACGGGGACAGCTGGGCCGTGGGGGTGGCCGTGGAGTCTGTGCGGAGGAAGGACTCGCTCACCATGGCCCTGGGGAAGATCTGGGCCCTGCGGCTGGACTGGAATCGCCAGTACACGGCGCTCCACATGCCCCCTGTCCCGCTGGAACTGGAGGAAGAGCCCCGGAGGATCAGGGTCCACCTGGACTACGAAGCGGGCCATGTGACCTTCTACAATGCGGAGAACATGACGCAGATCTTGCAGTTCAAGGCCTCCTTCACCGAGAAGGTCTTCCCATACTTTTGGCTCTGGTCACAAGAAACCTATATCCAGCTGTGTGACTGAGGGGCTTGGATGCCTCCCAGTCCCCTGCCTGTGCCCTTCGCCAGCTGAGCAGGCAGGAGGCGTGGGAACGGTGCAGCATTGCATTGCAAACTCGCTGCAGCTGTGCCTGCGCTGGATCCCCTCTGCATGTTGCTGCGTCTCCTCCTGCCAAGTCCTTTGGAGCATTAAAGATGTGTTGTCCTGCCTGGGGGTGTGTGCATGCTGGTATCCTGGCTGGATCTCACAGTGACAGTGTCCCACCTGTCCCCACAGGCACTGAGGACACACATAAATAAGAGGAGAGAGGCAGGGAAGATGCTCTGACTGCCCATGCCAGTCTTTGGCAGCGCTGCATGGGTCACAGAATCCCAGAATCATCTCAGTTGGAAAAGCCCTTGAAGCTCCTCCAGTCCAACCATGAACCTCACCCTGACCGTTCCCAACTCCACCAGATCCCTCAGCGCTGGGTCAACCCGACTCTTCAACCCCTCCAGGGATGGGGACTCCCCCCCTGCCCTGGGCAGCCCATTCCAATGCCCAACAACCCCTTCTGCAAAGAAATCCTTCCTAAGAGCCAGTCTGACCCTGCCCTGGCGCAGCTTGAGGCCATTCCCTCTTGGCCTGGCGCTGGGTCCTTGGCTCAAGAGACTCATCCCCCCTTTCTGCACCCTCCTTTTGGGGGGTTGTAGAGGGCCAGGAGGTCTCCCCTCAGCCTCCTCTTCTCCAGACTCAACCCCCCCAGTTCCCTCAGCCGCTCCCCATCAGACCTGTGCTCCAGACCCTGCCCCAGGTCCGTTGCCCTTCTCTGGACACGCTCGAGTCATTCAATGGCCTTTTTGGAGTGAGGGGCCCAAAACTGAACCCACTCATCGAGGGGCGGCCTCACCAGTGCCGAGCACAGGGGTGAGATCCCTTCCCTGTCCCTGCTGGCCACGCTAGTGCTGATACAAGCCAGGATGCCATTGGCCTTCTTGGCCACCTGGGCACACTGCTGGCTCATGTTCATCCCGCTGTCAATCAACACCCCCAGGTCCCTCTCTGACTGGCAGCTCTCCAGCCACTCCTCCCCAAGCCTGTAGCGCTGCTGGGGGTTGTTGTGGCTGAAGCACAGCACCCGGCATTTGGCCTTATTGAAGCTCATACAGTTGTCCTTGGCCCATCACTCCAGCCTGTCCAGATCTCTCTGCAGAGCCTCCCTACCCTCGAGCCGATCAACACTCCCACCCAATTGGGTGTCGCCTGCAAATTTACTGAGGGTGCACTCAATCCCCTCGTCTAGATCATCAATAAAGATGTTAAACAGGAGTGGCCCCAAAACCGAGCCCTGGGGGACACCACTCGTGACCGGCCACCAACTGGATTTAACTCCATTCACCACCACTCTTTGGGCCCGGCCATCCAGCCAGTTTTTTACCCAGCAAAGCGTCTGCTCATCCAAGCCAAGAGCAGCCAGTTTTGTCAGGAGAATGCTGTGGGAAACAGTGTCAAAGGCCTTACTAAAGTTAAGGTAAACAACACCCACAGCCTTCCCCTCATCCAACAAGCAGGTCGCTTTGGCTCATGTGGTATGCTGTGTTGTGGGCAGGATAGGGGTGCAGCCACCCCACACCCAGGAACTCAGGGTGGAGCCACAGAGCTGCTAATAGTGGTGCTAACTGCTCAGGTAAAGCTGTAAAAGCTGTTGCTTGAAAGGGAAATGTTCAGGGAGATGACCCCACGGACTGGAGAGCTGGAGTGAGGGCCCAACCCAAGCCTGGAGATGGGGGTGTGATGGGGATCTGTGAGAGCCTAGGTGGTCAGAGAGGGAGCAGATACCGTGTTGTCTAATTCAGGAATCAGGAGCATCGTGTGGATCTGGTGGGAGGGACAGGGGTTGTGTCCTGGAGGTGTGGGATCCCCTGACAAGACTTTTACGGCGCTGTGCCAGGCTGAGAACACCAGACCCGATGTGATCATCTCCGCAGCCAGAGACAGCGGCCTCTGAAACCCCCACCGGGAGATCTGGCAGAGCGCATCTGCCAGGGACTCGGTTCAACAGCAGGGATCTGCAAAACCCCTGCATGAGGAGAAGACACGCGACCTGCTGCAGCCACGATGCATGTCCCGAGCACTTCACTGTATCACCTTTTTTCTCCATCTGTAAAATGGGACCATGCGTTTTGGAGCTGGGACTGCTCCCCCTGCACCTGCAGTGTCCACAACCGGACAGGTCTGAGGGGCGACCCACACAAGGAGTCCCCTCCTTTCCATGCTGCCTCCATCCTGCTCTGTGGCTGTGGGCAGGGGAGGAAAAAGACAAGGCAGGGCAATGGATCCTCTGAAAAGCTGGGCATGCGTCCATTTTAAAGGCAAATAGCAGCTCTTGGATAAATATCACAGTCTGCTGAAGGCAGAGGACAGGAGTGAGGTCTGCAGAGGTTATTCGGAGCGGCCCAATTGCGCCTGCTTTCTGTGCTGACACATTCAAGTCTCTCTTGTCCCACACCAGTCTCACAAGTGCTATCGCTCCACAAACCCCCTCTCAGTGCCGCAGGGATGTATGCTGGCTTCTTGCTTCCGTGCAGTCGCTCCCCAAACGCCTCACAAAAGCTGTCGCCGCTTCCCCCGTGATGCACCTCGTTTACTGTTCTCACCATCGAAGGAGAAATGCCGCGGGAAGGGTTCCTCGGCTCACCCAGGCCCAGTCGCCTGCTGAGTTCGTGCTCTTTTCCCCTCATCTTTCCCAGTTTTACCCGCTTCCCCTCAGGCCCAGGGCGGGGGGAGAGGTGGCGGCCAAGCCGGCGCCTCAGTGAGGCGGGGACTACATTTCCCGGCATGCACCGCCGCGGAGGGCAACGCGCAGTGCGCCGCTGCATGCCGGGAAATGTAGTCCCCCGCGGCACGCATGCGTGCTCCGTACGGCGCCCTGTTGGCTGGCTTTTCTATTGGGCGGGAGCGACGTCAAGCAACAGCAGGGGCGGGGCGTGAGGCGCCCGCCGCCGTTCCTTACTGGTCAGCGCGCGCGCGGTGGGCGGGACGGTTTAAAAACAAACACCCGCCCCTTTCAAATACCGCGCGGCGGAGCGCTGTGATTGGTGGAGGGAGGTTTGGCGCCAGCTTCGGAGCGGGGACGGGTAGCGGCTGGGGTCAAAGCGGTGCGGGCCGCGCTGACAGCAGGAGACGGGTCGGCTCGGCGCGATGGATCCCGCAGCGGGTGGTTCCTACCGCCGCCGCCTCCTGCTTTTCTCCCCGGCTTCTCCCGCTTCACCCGCCGTGGTTAAGTCTCTTTTTCCCGCCGATCTTTCGCCGGTCTCCGACCTCCGCTTCACCATGGAGCAGCTGGGACACGGGTGAGTCAAAGCGGGGGAGGCCCTTCTGCGGAGCGGGGCACCCCCCACACCCCTTCCTCCTGACTACCGTGCCTTTACCTTGCCCCCCCCCCCCCCCAAAAAAAAAAAAAAGGCCGCGAGGGCCTATTCCCCCATTCTCTCCCGGGCGCGAAGCCTAAGGGAGGCTCTACCCACCCCCCCCCCCCCGCCATGCCTCTGGAGGGCCTCTTCTCCCACACCCCGGACCCGAAGCGAGTCCTGGGGGAGCTCTTCTCCCCCCGTTTCTGGGAAAAAAAAAAAAGAAGAAGAAAAGCAAGGCCTCGAGGAACTTTTCTCCTTCCCTGCACCCCTCTTCCAGAAGCAAGGCCTCGGGGACCTCCTCTACCCGCCCCCTCCACCCCCCCAAAAAAAATGAGGCCTCGTGGATCTCTCCTCCTTCCTGCCCATCTCCCGAATCGAGGCCTTGAAGATCTTTTAATCTCCTTCTTCCTCTAGAAGTGAGGCCTTGCGGACCTTATCCCGCATTCTCTCCTTCCAAACACAACTCCCCCCCCCCCCCCCCGCCCTTAAAGCTAAGGCCTCGAGGACGTCTTCTCCTAATCCTCCCCACAAAAAAGTGAGGCTTCGAGGCGCTGTTTCTCCCTGCCCCCCCCAAATGAGGCCTCGAGGAGTTCTTCCTATGCCCCCCCCACCCCCTTGCAAAACCGACGCCTCTACGTCTCCCTTAAAACACGCCCCCCCCCACTTCCTAATACTGCAGAGCTCTGCTCCCCCCTCCTGCTGCTCGGGGCCCACCCCCTCCACTGCCCCTCCTCCCGCTAGATAGCCCCTTTCTCCCTAGGGAGTCCCGAGCTTGGGCCACCCACCCGCACCCCTCCCTGCCCCACGGGTGTCCCTGCCCACGCGTGGTCGTGGCTCCTAGGTAGTGGGCCAGTCTCCCCCATGCCCACATGTCCCCATCTTCCCCTGGTTCTGCTCTGGGCATCCCCCTTGCTCCTGAGCCTGGCCCTGGCACTGGGTGTGTTCCCCTCTCCCTACAAATGAATGCTGGTAGCTTTGTGTCCGGCCTTCCTGCCTTCCATATCGCGTTATCTACATCGTCTCAGCTCCATCCACTAACGCCCTTTGCCTGTCTCCTGCACCCAACACCTCTAACCCTGCCGCACACCCTCGCCCGGTTCCTGCACCCAACACCTCTAACCCTGCCGCACACCCTC
This sequence comes from Strix uralensis, assembly GCF_047716275.1. Lineage (NCBI taxonomy): Eukaryota > Metazoa > Chordata > Aves > Strigiformes > Strigidae > Strix > Strix uralensis. The sequence goes on along the minus strand of NC_133972.1, from coordinate 4,677,498 downwards.
GCCCGGTTCCTGCACCCAACACCTCTAACCCTGCTGCACACCCTCGCCCGGTTCCTGCACCCAACACCTCTAACCCTGCTGCACACCCTCGCCCGGTTCCTGCACCCAACACCTCTAACCCTGCTGCACACCCTCGCCCGGTTCCTGCACCCAACACCTCTAACCCTGCTGCACACCCTCGCCCGGTTCCTGCACTCTCCTTCTCTATTTACTGTTTCACGTGTGGAAGGTGTTGCAGTCTCTGGGCTCTGCCCCTCCTCTCTCCCCATAACTCCAGCCATGCAGTCACTCAATCCAGTTTTGCTGTTACTTGTCTCTTAACTCCTTCAATCTCGTTACTCCTACAGTAACCTCTACAGTTTGCCCCTTGTATGGCTCCTGTTTTGCCCTGGCCTGCTATGGTCTTGCTGGCCCTCCTGGTATTTCTCCTTTGTTTGCTGGTTTTATATCATTCTCATTTCTGTAATCACCTGCTTGCTTTATGATCCTGTCCTCCTGCAGATTTCTGGAATTCCTGTAAATGATTAGCACCTGTCCCCTCCATGTTCATTATTTTGTCCTTTGTAGCCCTAGGTAGCTCCCTGGCATATTTTTTTAATTAACCCATGTGATGGAGGAGCCACACTCAAGTAGCTTTTCCCTTATTTAAGGTACTATAGAGTAAGGCTACATCTGATGTGCATCCCTCTCTGTATCGAGGCTGCGGTGACCCCTGCCCGCAGGAAGGGGTGTGTGTCTGATGTGGCTCAGCGGCGGGCAGCTTGCCTGCAGGCTCCTGCCTGCTCACGGAGCAGGGTTTGTGCTTGCACCCGCCTCGGGTCGGGGCTGGTCTTACTGGAGCTCTGGATGCCTCGAGCCCCTTCACCTACAGAATGATTTCGACCGGTCTGATGGTTATGTGAGCAGAGGAGAACTCGCTTAGTTGATAACAGAAAATTTGAGAGCTAACTACTTCTAAAAATGAGTTTGAGTTAGAAGTTTGGTGGTTTTTCTATGAAAAACGTTAATTAAATGAGGGGCTGCCAAAGAGAGGGTTGCAGTCCTGAGAAGGATAACGGTGCTTCGATACACATGTTTCCAGAGAACCATTTGGGAGGTGCTAATGTGATTCCAGGCACCAATAACCTATTGCACGCTTAAATTGTTTTTAATCCTAAAGTTTTATCCGCAGGGTCTGTCACTTTGTTGTATTAGGACCTTCATTAGTGAAGGCACAAGCTCAGGACAGGCTCTAAAACCTTGTTTCAAAAAACCCCTCACAGTTAGCACTTCACAGAGAAAAGTTTGCTGCAAGGTTACCAGAAAGGCAATCAGGATAATTATTGTCTTAAAAGTCAGGCTTCCAAAACAGAGACATTTAATATTATCAGTACTGCATGTGCAGGTTTAAAAAAACAGACCCCAGCCCTGAAGCTTAAGTCCCTGTAGGTGTTAGAGCTGAGGTGGCATTGTCCGTGTCCTCGGCAGCACACGGAGCACGAGAGACTGCAGTCTGCAGGATTGCCAAGCTGCTGGTGATAATGGCTTCAGGTTATGATCACCTGTGCTGGACACTTCAGGCACTCGTATTCTGGCTTCAATGAGCATTTAAAACAAATATCTAACTTCCTTTCCAGTGTGCACGAACGCGCTGAGCAAGATCTGGGAAACAAGAATGCTAATGGTTTACAAAGAACAGTGTCATCAGAATCAACAGACTCGGGTATGGCTTTCTCAGTTAATAAATAAGAAATCAAAAGCATTGTATCTTTATGTGGCCTCCACTGCAAGTAGCTTCCAGGGTTTGGACAGAGAACTAATCTGCCTGCAATCCCTGCAGCCACTTCTCATTCTTGAAAGGAGGGAGGCAGGCGAACCATCACTTAGCAAGCTTCTGCAGTTCACAATTTGGGTTGTGGGTGGATTTTTTTTTGCTTTAATTGTCCTGGAGTATGTTAGCAGTAGAGCGAGCATGGAGGAAAAACTGGTTCTGCCCCCACAGGGGGCCTCTGTCAGAGATGGCTTTTTCCTTTTTTCCTTAGGATGGCTGTTAAGACGTGGCTGCTGACCTGTCATGCTTTGTACTCCAGCATGATGTTTATCGCTGCCATTTTCTGATTGCCTTGATGTTCTGCTCTTGATGGTAGTAGGCCAACAGCTTATCACGAGTGTATCAGCCTTTCTTGCAGCAGGGACAGCTGACGATGAAGGCTGCTGGAGATAGCCCAAGATAGGCTTCACTGGTGAATTGGATTCCCACCATTCTCTCCTCCACGGTGTCTTGCAGACATCGGCTTGGGAGCGTTTATAGTTGTGTGCCGGGGCTGAGGTCTGGAAGACGGGGAGATAGTGTTTAGTTCTCCATTGATAGGACCCGTTGCATATCTGCATTCAGCTCGGAATGGGACTGGTTTGAGTTTCTGCCCTTTGGAGGGTGATAACTGTGATGAGAGCAAGTCGTCACTGTGTGCTTTCTCTCTTTAAACCCAAGCTGTGCTAACCTCCTCTGCATGCTCAAATCAAGGCCATTGAGCACGGTTTGTCTTATGGTTTGGGTTTTTTTTTTTTGTGGCTTTTTGTTAACACGAGCTGATTGTTTATCTGAAACCTGGGGAGCTGTATCTTAGCACTGATACTTGCCTAAAAGTGCTTTTTTCAGATGAGATGCTTTATCGGTGAAAATGAAATAAGCTATTACCCCATAACTTGTAGAATCAGGGAAGCTTCTGATACTTCATTGGTCCAGCCCAGTGATGGAAATCAGTGTCTCCACCTGAATTTATGCACCAGTCTGACTGTGCATGGTACTTTCAGCCTTCAGAGGAACTTTATGAACCGCTAAAATGTGAGAACAGCTCACAAACCACAGAGCGGGATAGAATAACCAAGCTTGCTAAATCTTCACTTTCTTCTTGGCTTTTTTTTTTTTTCCCCTCTCCCAAGCAGGTCTTAAGTGCTTACAAAACACTGCCGAGACCACTACTTGTCATATTAGTCAAATTAATTCTTTGTAGTTTGTTTAGATCACAGTCACCAAAGCAGTAACAAGTCTTGTCATGATGGTGTAGAGTACGTTCTGGTGAGCTGTTGGCCTGTCACTAGGGCTTGTGAATATAACCATAATACAAAAACTCCTTGGGGATCTGTGCTTAAGTAGGTATTTGGCTGTGCTTAGATGCTGTGTAGTTGTAATGTTTCACTTGGTTTGTGCTTATGGAGTGCTTGCTGTTGTTTTTGGTACCCTTGCGTGCATTAAGAAGTGCCTTTTGACTAATTTTTTGGAGTGAGCCCAGAATTTCTTCCTATAGATGTAAGTAAAAACATGGCTTAAAAAAACCCCTAAAAGTTGTTTACTAAAATTTGTGTGTGGGAGAATAAGCCAAGAGTATGCCATGTTATGTGGTAGCCCTCTGTTCTATATGACATTCTAGGCAGGGCTGGGGCTGCCTTTTTTTTAATTACTCCTATTTTTCCCCAAGCACTAACACCTTATCCATGGTAAAAAAACCCAACAGTGTGGAGTATCTGCAACTATTTGCTTCTACACTGAGATGAAGCTGCAGACTGGACTTCTGAAATCCGTTTCCTCTCTAAGCTCAGGAAATCTAGCAGTGTCCCATATTTTGCATGTCCTAGATGCTGAGATGCTGCTACTCAGTAGAAAATACTGTCTCTCCTCTGCAGGTTGTGCTCTGGATTCACCTGGTCCTGCAGCCTCAAACGATATCATGGAGGAAACGTATGTAACCGTATGCTAAGCCTGACTTCTGGCGTTTCACGTTGCACTATTAACAAATGTAGGACGTGGGTTTTCCTTTGCGGGCATGCACGCAGTGGGCTCTTCTCTCAAGCCTCTGGAAGGGTGGGCTGTAGTGCTCTGCAGCTGGAGATGCCAGGCCTTCTGTCTCCTCTGTGTCCCCGAGTACTTAACAAGTCTTGGGTTTGAGTTAACGTGTTGTACCAGCCAGACTGAGCACGACCCTGGCACCTTACCAGGAGTCTGTATAATTTATGCTTCTGTATGCCTTAACTGATACCAGGCAGTTGCTCTGAGCTTTGAATTTGCCACAGATTCCCCCTCCCAAATGTTCTGTGATGGGGGACAGATATCCTTCGTGCCTGACTTACTGAGCTTTTCTTCCTTCAACCTAGCTTTTCTTGTCTAAACAATGTAGAAAAAAATTGGGGAAAGGAGGGGAAGAAGGGAGTCTAGCTAGTGTTTCAAAAACTAGGATTGGATAAACTGGCTATAAATAGCCGGTGTCATCAAGAAACATGTTGGTTTCTGCTTAGCCAACACTTCATGACTTAAATACAAGGTTGATTTTTAGTGTATTATCCTTTGGTGCTAACTCTGGGGCATCTCGCTTGCTTTTTAGGTTTGAGAAAGCGATTCTTGAATCCAGCAGACTGAAGTAAGTATACTTCTATCTTCTCTGTCAGTGACTGTTGTAGCTTACGGAGTTTTACTGGGGGTGGGGGGAGTGAGTTCTACTCACGTTACTGTCTTTTAAAACAAAATATTGAAATAAATCTTGGTTCTTTTTCATTGTAGCATTCGGATGCCTTTCAGAAGAATACATTCACTGCCAGTAAGTGAGAGTGGTGTTGATGTTATATAAATGTTAAAGGATTTAGCGCGTTGTGTTTTTAGTTGGATATGTTCCATAACTTGTTAATTTTCTGGCTTCAAGAACAGCTGCTGTGGTACTTAATGAAAACTGTCAGAATTACAGCTTGCAAACTCAAAATCTCCTTCAAGTTGGCGTGAAATTTCAGTGATGCAGCTTTGTCACTAATGCAGTTGAAGCATTTTGATACCTGTACTGAGACGTCAGCGTAAAAGACTTCTGCGCAGTTAGCACCGATCTGTAGTCAGAGACCTTACAGTTTTTATTAACTCCCCTTTTGCTTAAAACGTGGTTGTGCAGAGACTGTGTGGCACAATGCTGAGCTGGCACTTTTGTCTGAACGTTGTAGCAAAGCCTCCTGGGATCCAGTCCTGCTCTGAAGAGAAACCATTCTGATTCTCTGGATAGCGATGCTTTTCAGCTCTTGGAACAAGATGAAAATAAGGAGAATGTAAGTGTTGCTTTCTGTTGCCTGCGATGATATGGGGTAAGAGGCAGGACCAAGGAAGCTGAATTAGCACACCCCTTCAACAGCGGGTGCGGTGGAAAAGGCTTCTCTTACTCTCTGCCAAGCTGTAGTTCAGTCAGCCATAACAAAGTTATATCTGAATGAAGTTGTCTGACAAAAGAAGTAGGAAAGCCTTAAGCCTGTAGGTGATATCAGGAGGATAAAAGCTTGATTATGTAAAATGAATCACTACTGTAACATCTTTAATTTGAAAACATTCACCTTCAGACTATTTCTGTTGGCAGCAGGGAGCTTAAATCCAAAACGTCAGGTAGTTTAAAAAAACCAAAACAAACCCCACCCCTGCAAAAAAAAAAAAAAAAATGCCAGCAGCTCGCACAATTTGTAACTTTGGTAAAATGATCACTTTGCTCCTCTTTAATTCAGGAATCGTTTGAGTTTAAGAAGCCAACCAAACCAGCTTCTCGTTGTTCTGTGCATATCCATTCCCGTCATGGAAAAAGTGTTCCTGGATCAAGGCAGAGCTCACCTCCAGCTCAGATAGTAAGTACTACAGTGTTTTTTACAACTAATTCTCACCTAATCCTCTGCGTACCTACAGTCCCTGAGGAAGAAAAATTGCATCAGGATTCTAAGACAATGCTGTTAATCACCACTATTCATGTGCCAAATCGAAAAATTAATCTATCTGCCAGATAAGAAAATTCTCACATATGGCTCATGAGATGGTCAGAGGATTGAAACATGTTTGTTCTGTAGTCTGTGAAAGATTAGTCACTGCAGAGCTGAGGTTATGCTGCAGTAAATCAAGGGAGCGTGGACATCGATGTGGAATAGAGGAATTTAGTTTGTTTTCACTATCAATAAAGTAGATATTTATATTGAGGCAGATGCATCTGGAACAGTGAATTCAACCGTGTAGCTGCAGCTGAATCTTATGTCCAGATGTGACATGCAAGAAAATATTACCTTATTCATATCCTATTGCTTAGGAAAAGCAACTGAAAGAACATGATGGGTCCTTGTGCCAAAACAGAGCTGGGGGGCTAAGTCCTGTCTTCACTCCTTGAATCTGGTGGTCCTTCATCCTGCTTGATCCTCTTGATCTTGTGTTTATCCACTGTGGGGTTTATCTTAATTCTTGTTCCTGTTGACACCACCCATTTCTCCTCTTTGCCCCTTCACTGGACAGCTTCTGCCAGAGAAAGGGGTTATTGCTTGACGAGGCAAACGAAGCCTTTGTAGGGATCAAATAGAAGTAGTGGAACTCGGTCTGGGGTTTGCTCAAGTCAGAGTAATGAAGGTGGTGGAATAACTGCCATGTTTTCTGTAGTGCAGTGAGAGGTGTGGCATCACCCCTGGGGTTACAGCATCCTGCAGCAAAGAGGAGTGTTGTTAAAACTGTCTTGTCTCAGTTGGGTGAACAGGAAAACGACGGGCCAGCTTTCCTGCAGCGGTCTTCTCTGACCTCCTCTGAGAGCGAAGATGACGATGGATTCCTAGAGCTGCTCGATGAGCAAGATTTGAAGGTACATACAAAGGAAATACAATAGAAATTACGTAGAAACATGATAAACAAAATCAGCTCTGTCTAACATTAATAGTCTGCTGAGAATACGTGTCCGTGGTGCACGTATGCTCTAGCAGAAGTTGGTGTGGTAAATCCAGCTGCAGAAAGCTAGGTACTAGGGAATGCTAGAAGCAGGGTCATCCTCTTTTTCAACTCTTACATTTAAGTGTCTCTATCTTACATGTGCTCTTTCCCAGTGCAGACAGTGGGATTTGCTTCGTGTGTGAACAGCAGTTAGTTTAAGAATTGCTGCTGTTCCTACTGGCCAATGAGAATTGTGTTACTAGAGACAATTATTTGAATAGCTGGTGTTTTTCTTTAGAAACTTGCTGAAAGAGCTAGAGGTGATATTTGCTTTCAAGCCACTTCAATAAAAGACTTTCTAACTGAATTTGAAATGCTTAAAGCTTTGGAGAAACATCATTGTTAATCAATCAATGAATTGATAACACTTACCTTCTCCGACATGTCTTGACTCGTCCATTGTTTCATTGAGTATTGGACTAGTAATTGCGTTAAATTAAAACTGCTCTGACAGCTGAATTTGACTGGAGTGTTTGCCCCAGCTGTGCAGAAGCTGTATTTACAGTCTCTGCCCACGGTGAAATAGATGAGAATAAACTTTCTTCTTTTTTCTCAGAACGATGAGGAGATGCCGTCTGATGTGGCGAGCCTCTGGACTGCCCCACTGGTCATGAGGAAATCAGACAAGCGGGTGAGTGTTCTGTGAGAGCACAGCAGAACAGAGACGGGGACAATTGATCACACTGTCTCTGATCCTGTGTCCATAATAACAACAACAAAACAAGAGATGGCAGAAAGCCCCCCTTATCTCTAAAGCCTGTTTACCTGAAAGACTTTGTCAGTGTGGAACAATGCTCATTGTGTGCCTATATAGGCATTAACTCTTTTTTTACAAAACCACTTCATAAATGCAAAAAGATCTTGACTTCCCTTATCAGATACTTGACATATCTTGAATACATTCTGCACAGACTTACCTGGAATGCCTGTAGCCCAATCTCCTGATAACAGACTGCAAAGGGAGTTTAGGCTCCAGTAAAATGCCCCTTAATCTGCTGATTGTCTGCTAATTAGTATAAAGCACCCTGCTAGCACATCATATGGTTTATGGTGCTCCAAGCTCACCCCATCCTCACAGCAAGGAACAAGTGTTACTGGAAATGTGGGTTCTGCATTTAGATGACCCTATTAACATCCTGCTGTTGCTGTGCCCTGGTGGTGCCTTATACGAGGCAACATTTGTAATAGTCTGAAAGTCTGAGGCTCACTTAGTTTCTAATCTCAATCTTTGCTGGACAACTCTTAACTTCTCTCCTTCCTCGTAGGCCAAACGGTGCCGGTTGTTTGGCTCTTCCTCTGTGCCTAGTGCTGTAGGAAGAACCACCCAGAAAAGGATGGAGAGATCCCAGGAAGAGAATTCTCCAGGAAAAACCAAGAAGAGGAAAAGCCTGCCTGGAACGCCTTCTGAGGACTCAACGGTTGGTGGCTTGGCATCCGGTTTTGTAATAGAGAATTGATTAGGAGAGGATCTAATATAGGCGTCTAGTTTATGAAGGGTAATGAGAGACCTTCTTCAGGTGAATTGCTGACCTAGCCAAACTGCCTTCTCTGCACAGTGCAGGGGATCTGGAGGAGCTGGTGCAGTAGTTGCATCTCCTGAGCCTGAGTTTTGCCTTAATTCAGGGCTTCAGAGTAAACTTTTGAGGATTCTGTTATGTTTTGGGAAAAGGATCTCTCTGCTCTCAGTGCTCGGCGTTGATCTCTAACCTGTGTTCCTCTAGAGTTTGAAAATGGTGAAGACACAATCCTCCGCAGCGGAGATCGAAAGCATTTTGGACAGTGACCAGAGAGACCTTATTGGTGACTTCTCAAAGGTAATTCAAGTGATTTAAGGGTCAAGTGTTAATTCCAGTGTTTCAATGGCCTCTCTTGGTAGAGGTGTCTCAAACCAGCCCAAGTAAAGCACTTCCCTCCTTTAGCAGTGTGCACTCCAATCCCTAGGGAAGGTGAGAGGCTGCTTTCATAGGTTAGACACAAGCGGTTACCCAAAAAGACCCGCAAAATGCCTTCAGTATAGGAGCCAAAACCAGAATTCTGTCCCCGAATATTAGAATTCTTAGCTTTAACTCTTGAGCTTTGCTGAAGAGATTCTTGTCAACAAAGTATCTGTGTTGCAAAATTAACTGCTGGACACTGTGCTATTGCCTACGTGGCTCACATTTGGAATTTTATTCATTAAATGCTGTTTGTCTTATAGGGTTATTTATTCCACACTGTTGATGGGAAGCATCAAGATTTAAAATATATCGACTCAGAAATGGTATGTGCTCCAGAGACAGTAAGAAAAATTCTTTTCTGGGAGGGGGAACAACACAAAACCATCTTGAAACAACTGTTGGTTTTTTTCAGATTGTGTCTGTGCTGACTGGGAAGTTTGCGAGGTTCATCAAGGAGTGTGTGATAATTGATTGTAGATACCCATATGAGTATGAAGGAGGACACATCAAGGTATGTTGACCCTGTAAGAGTGATCAGAGTTGTCTGAAGTTGCAAACGGGTCACTTGGCGCCGTGTGGGGCTGCTCTTGACTCGTGAGTATCCAAGGCCATGTGGATACAGCTGGGGTGCCTCACTGAGGTCTGCAATCCTGGTATGCCCCTGCACTGTGTCAGTCTCGGGACACTGAGCTCACATGTGGTTCACAAAGTGATTTTTTTTTTTTTTTTTTTTTTTTTTTCCCCTCAAAGGAGGGAATGTTCCACTTTCCTTAAGCAGAGGAGGTGGCCTGTGTGACAAGCAGAAAGATGGCTCCCGAGGAGGATGTACGACACTTGCTGTCCAGCATCCTGATATCTAGGGAAGATAAAGTCAGAATATTAAACTTCATTTAAACCACAGACTTCCCAGAACAAATGGCTGTACAAAACATAATTGATCTTGAAGTTTGCTGCTTGAGCAAGCTGCCCAGCTCTCTCAAATAGAATAAGATGGGAAGGGAAATCCAACGAGCCACAACTGTTGAAATGGCTGTTGGACCAGGTCCAGGTCACGCAGAATCAGCGTTAGACTATCCGTAATGTTCTGCCCGGGTCTGAGCTGTGTTCCAACGGCTGGAGAGGGTGGCCAGAGCTCCTCTAGGAAGCTAAGATGAGGCTTGCATGGAAGTGGGATAGGTTTGTGACTGTTCTCCTCCACTCACTGCCCGTGCTTGGGCATGGCTCTGCCTTCACAGGGTGCTGTAAACCTCCACATGGAAGAGGATGTGGAAGAGTACTTGCTTAAGAAGCCGATCCAGCCATCGGAGAACAAACGAGTGATAATAGTGTTCCACTGCGAGTTTTCTTCAGAGCGGGGTCCTCGCATGTGAGTTATCCCACATACCCTAGAGAAGAACTTGCTGCTGTGCTAGCTGAGATCAAAGCTTTCAGGGTGGCACCAGTTACCGTGCTGGCACGCTGCTTAAGACACAGTTTATGGCGAGCAGATGTTGGTTGTCACCTCTGGCAGGGATGTGACGCAGCCCACGGTGCGAGTGGCCATGTTGAAGTTGGGCTGGAATGCTTCGAGGTGGAAAGGAAAAACCAGTTAGGCACAGCTTTGCAGCCAGCGTGGCTTGTCAGCCTGTTCCTGATAGGCAGTGGCTTACTTCTGTTATCTGAGGAATGGGAAGTCTTGGGTGAGAGCTGTTTGCACCTGTTGTTTGTTGAATGCAAGATCTTTTTCCTGCTACAGGTGCCGGTTTGTGAGAGAGCGGGACAGGCTGGGTAATGAATACCCCAACCTCCACTACCCAGAGCTGTATGTCCTCAAGGGGGGCTACAAGGACTTCTTCCTAAGATGCCGTGTAAGTAACGTTCTCTTAAATTCATCTCTTTCACACTCGCAGGAGAAGAAACAATAGATTAAATAATACTGATGTATTCGTACTCAATCAGACTTATCTTTGGGGTAGAGTGTTTTTGCTGGGATAGCTTTTCCTGCTCTGTTTCAATGCTCTTCTGTACTGAGAGCAGTTAAAATTTGACAGCGAGGCTCTCAAAGCCTATTCCATACTTCAGAGCTGTCTTGTTGCCAGAGTTGAAAAGTTCTTCCACTTGTCTCGAGTAAAATACAAAATTCTACCCCCCCTATAACAACTAGGAGTTCAAAATGTCATTCGGGGAAGAAATTTAAGACTGCTCAGCCTGCAAGGACTAGGAGAGAAGAGAGGCTTGACAGTAATTGCCATGTAACAAATGGAAACCTGAAGTCTCATTTTATACTAAAATAGCAAAATTGAAAAACTCGAGCTTTGAGTTTTCAGCCTGTGATTCAGAAAAGGAAACTAAAAGATGCCGAGCAGTTTCCCAGCATTCTGGGGATGGTCTCTCCTGGATCCCTTTAGCTGCTTCAGCCTGTCAGTGCTGTACTCCCTCTCCCCAACTCGTTCTTCCTGCTGTTCTGACACAAAACCGGCTGCGGCCCAACTGTCGCTGTAGTCCCTCTCAGACCCACACTTCAGAGGGTCTCTTGGCTTACCTCCCCCCTCTGGGACTTGGTGCGTTTTCAGAAAGACGCGAGAGATTTGGCCGCGCTGTGTGGGGCTGCGTGCCGTTCCCCAGTGGGGCCTGGGCTCTCCCAGCGACTGGGATGCCGGTGTTCCTGGCAGCGAGTGCTGCTGGGTTTTGGCTCTCCTCGCGATCTGCTGGCTCCCCTGCGGTGGTTGGGCCGCCGGGGTTTTGTTTCGGGGGGTTTTTTTCGGGCCTCTGGGTCTCCTGTCCCGAGGTGGGAGGACCGAGGGCCTCAAGGTGGCAGCATGGAACAGGCGATGGGGGCCAGCCGCTGGCCGGTCTGAGATACAAGTGTTCTTCACATCTGTGCTATTTCAAGGTGAATCCAAGATAAACTTAGTTTGTGTGTTGACATCTGCCAGAAAACTTGGGGTGAGAGCTTTGTACACAGGCCTGAAAGTCCTTCGTTTAACAGCTATCGCTTCTGAAGGAGCTGTAATCTGAGTATCGCTTGGCTTTGTCTGAGAGCGGCTGGGATGAGGCTCCTGCCCAGAGGCGGGGGGTTTATTTCTGTTTATTCTGGTGCTGGCTGTTGGGGTGGTTGCTACCAGGCTCTCTCGGTGGGTCTCGGAGGTCACCTCTCCTGTGACGCGCTGAAGTGAAACCAGCTTCTCTTTCCCCAGAGTTTCTGCGAGCCCCAGAGCTACCGCCCCATGCACCACGAGGACTTCAAAGAAGACTTGAAAAGGTTCCGCACCAAAAGCCGAACCTGGGCTGGCGAGAGGAGCAAAAGGGAACTGTACAGTCGCCTGAAGAAGCTCTAAGGGCCGAACGGAACAAGCGAAGACTGCCTGTTTTTGGGGGGAGAGGGCTGCAGTGGGAGGGAGACGTGCTTGTTCCTCGCTCATGGTTATCCGGCACCGGCTCCCTCCCCGTCTGTTGTCTTACTGGGAACACTGTGGAATTTGGGGCTGCAGGTCTGAGCCGAGCAGCCCGGGTGCTGGCTGGGAGCTGACTCTTCTGAATACTCTTGTTACGCCGCTCTGAGGAAACGGCTCCTCGTGTGACATCCACAAACTGCCCGACAGTCTGCCCGGGGAGGGGTGGGTCTCCCCTCTCGGCCACGTCCGTGGGGCTCGGCTGGCACATGGTGTTAAAGCAGGGAGGGTATTTTAGCGCCTGTTATTTTTTAAAATGCTTTGTTTTATTTAAATACAGTCAAATGAAGCTACTACCGCTGCAGTTGAATCATCTGGATTGTACTTAAACCTTGCTTCTGCTAAAGGGCAGCCTGCTGTTGGGGGGTGGGGGGGTTAATTATTTTTCTCAGCTGCAGCTCGGATTCTGTGTTTTCATAGCATAATGCGTCGTGGTGAAGTAAAACGGGAAATAGTTCATTACAGCTCGAGGTTCCCACCTCCTGTGTTTTGCCATGGGAAGCCTCTTGAAGACAGTCTAAGGGGAAACTGCTTATTTTATGTAGATACTGTGTTCACCTCGTTTACTTAATCTAGATTGCTTTATTTTATAGTAATTTGTATTTAGCTGCTGCTTTAGTTCTAGTTGGTATTTCAACATGGGGAGAGCTTCTGGGAGCTGAGGGTAATTCAGAATTGGGCTGTCTCTGGTGATCCCAGGTGGCAAAGCTGTTACCAGGTTTCTCAACAGCAGCAATTTACTGTCACAGCTCCCTCCAAGGCTGCGTGTTATTAGAATGAAATATGTCCAGAAAAGAGCCTGGCTGTCAGGAATGGCACTGGTGATCCCAGGGAAGCTGTTCCAAAACCGCTCCTGCTGCTGTGGCTTTGACTTCAGCCACTTCTCCAGTAGCAGAAGCACCTTCTGCCAGGAAAGGCAGGAAATAGAATTAATTCTTGAAGGAAGAGGCACTTCCTCAGCCAGCGCTGTACCTGGTAGCTGAGCTCTACAAATTGCCCACCTAAAGCAGAATTCACGGTTCTGCGGCACAACAGTGCCGGCCCTAAAACTGCTTTGCTGCTAATTTTTGGTGTCACCGAAGACCCAACTAACGAACCTTACCCAGCTTTGCCCGGTGATTTCGGGGTAAGGCCGGCTGCTTGACGCTGCGATGATTGCTGCAACTCGTCTTCCTCACACAGGAATTTCTTGGTGAAACCAGTGCTCCCGAGGCCGGGCGTGCAGCCTGGGAACAGCCACACGTCCTGGAAGCTCTCGGCTCTTTAGCAGTAATCCACGCTTCGCACGGCTTGGCTTGCTCCCCGCGAGCTAGTCTTGTGTACTGGTGTATCTGTGTAAAAAAAAAAAAAGAAAGAGATACTGAAATGGAGGTGCCCTATGTGGAATTTTAACTTGATATTTTTTAAAAAAAAACTTTCTTAAAACCTGCTGTTAATCCTCTGGAGAGCTGAAAGGATAAACTTTGAACTCTTAACTTTCTCAATTTGAAAAAAAATAAATTGGATTTTGCTGGTTTCCCTCAAAGCTGAGTATCTTGAATAGGAAATTGATGAAATGCTAAATCAGAGACGGCGATTAGGAGATCTCCCTTGGAAGGTCTGAACTCCCGGAGGAAGCTGGTGATGTGCTGGGGGGGCTGTGTGGTGGGAAGAAGGGGTGTGTTGGTGTGTGGGGGGGAAGGCCAGCTGCCCGTGACACACACGGGTGGCAATGCTATCACCCCAAACTGCTTTTTGGTGCAAGGCCCGTTGCGCCAAGCCTAAGCGGTAAGTAATCCATTTAGCTGTACGGTGGCTGGGCAAGATGTCTTGGTACAACTTTGTAAACAAATAGTTGTTCTACGTGAAAGTTTTAACTCACCAGCCGTGTTCAAAGAAAAAAAGGAAAAGCAGATGGAGACTGATGAAGCTGCGATGCTCTTTTCTAAGGTCACTCATCTGGAGCAAAACCATTATGGCAATCTGTGGCTTTACAGTTGCACTTCCTGCAAATGCCCCTAAATCGTTATCCCAAACTTCCTGATATTCAGGAAACTGAGTGGAGCAGCTCTGTGGCCCAGCGGTGTCAGGGGACTGAGCTGCAGGTGTGCTCTGAGGGATGGGCTGTGCCTGTAACCCTGCGGAGATGGAAAAGCGACCGCTTGCTTTATACCCACCTCGGTCTGTGTTTAAGAGTCCTGGGGGGGAAGTCAAACAAAACCCACTCTTTTTTCCTTTGCTCATTGCTTCTGGGATAACTTTAAATGATGACAAATAACGTCCTGCTTTCCTGTATGCTCCAGGAATTCACAGAATTGGAATCCCAGAATCATCCAGGTTGGAAAAGCCCTTGAGGCTCCTCCAGCCCAACCATGAACCTCACCCTGACCGTTCCCAACTCCACCAGATCCCTCAGCGCTGGGTCAACCCGACTCTTCAACCCCTCCAGGGATGGGGACTCCCCCCCTGCCCTGGGCAGCCCATTCCAACGCCCAACAACCCCTTCTGCAAAGAAATACTTCCTAAGAGCCAGTCTCTCTTTGACCAGGCAGGGGCAGGCTGGTTTTTCTGGCCCAGCTGACAGAGCTGTGTGATACTTGTGTACCCGTAGCTGGCAAAGGCGGCTGGGTTATAACAACTCAGAGCCTCGTGTGGAGCCCAGGACCCTGGCAGGGGTGGACAGAGCTGGGAAAGTCCAGTTCAGCCCCAGTCTGGGCTGTTTCCAGGCTGATACGGACTTGGGTCTTTAATCATCACCCCAGTGACTCGGGAGCAGCAGGGCTGCAGCCATCTGAGTTTCCAGGCGGTGTATTTCCATTGTGCCATCTACGCTGCAGAGAGTTGCAGCCTGCTTTTGGATGAAGATCCTTGTTTGTGCTGGAAGCTTTCCCAGCGCAGCACCTGAGAGGCCTGTTGTGTGAGGGATGTGAATAGCTTCAGCAGAAAGCGTGGGGATGAAGAGCGGGTGGCCAACAATGGGGTCAGCATTAAAAGCTTCACTTAAAACACAGCAATGTGACTTCAAATCCACTGGAGGCTAAAGCAGAGAACCGGGTGGGGTTTTTTTCCTTGCTTCCATCTGTCATCCTCAAAACTGATGTTGAAAGCAGCTTACAGCTTCATCAGCTTCTACCACGAGCTCCCGAATACCCCAAAGCTTAGTGTTCCCTTTCATATTGCTTTACCTAAAAGGACACTTGTGCTCTTTTGATCTTGCAACCTTTGTGGCTAACAGGCGAGCTGAAAGGGCCAGCTGCCCTCGCTGGGCCAGCAGGTCCTTCAACAGGGGCCAGCAGGAGCAGGTGTTGGACACCCTTCCAACACTGCCTCACTGCGGCTTTTCAGCCGCTGCCTCATGAAGAGGGAAGAGGTGTTTTCAGCTACAACTGTGATATTGGGCCGTTCCCTGGTTTGAAATCCTTTTGCAACTTTTCAGACAAACCTTCTGTCTTTGCCTTTCTGCCTCTGCTATTTTCTTTGCCTGGGAGAGCTGTGCGAGGGCTCTTCCCTGGCCTCTGGGAGCCTGTTCCTGCATCTGCTCCTGTTTTCCTGGCAGGCAGCTGCGCTCCCAGCCCGGCTGCTGTGAAACCCAACCTTGCAATTTTCTGTAGTTATTTGTCAGGTGAAACTGCCCCCACCTGAGGCTCTGCCAGGCCAGGAGGAATTATCTCAGCTTGTGGCAGGAGCACAGAGTGTTTGATAACTCTGCCTGAGCGTGACTGTCTTGGATCGAGGCAGAGGGGCTCAAATGATCAGCTAAAATGAATAAACCAAGCCAGCTCCTGCTCGTTTGCACGTGGCGAAGCTGGATGTGTTTCAGGGCAGTGGCTGGGAGAGCGCTGTCACCCCAGAGCCGAGGGGGTTGGTAGGGAGAAGCGACAGAAGGAGATGCCTCTGATGAAAATCTCGGCTGTACCTCAATGTGGCAATGCCTTCTGAAGGAGATCCGTGCCTTTGTTAAGAAACCCATTGGCTTCTCCTCTTGGCAATGGCTTGACTAAAGTCTGCCGGAGAGCTGGTGCACGGGCAGCAGCGCTGCCTAATTCCCGGAAAAGTTGGTACCAGGATTTGGCCGGGCTGCCCTTTGGGGTTCCTTTGAGCTGGAGCTGGGCAGCAGCTGCTCCCCCAGTGCTGTTCCTGGGGGTGGGGCACAACCCAGTGCCCCATCAGCCTTCTCCTGCGTGGGGTGACCCTGCTGTGTCACATCCCCCCCTGCCTTCCCTTTGGTCTGCTGTGGCTCCATGGCGACATTTTGCCATTTCCCTTATCAAAAGCTCTGTGGTTCCTGCTCTGCTTTGGGCAGTTACACCCCGTCACCAGGGCAGGAGCCAGGGCCAGTCCCAGCTCTGCACCAGTGCCTCCGTTTCCCCAGTAATGGTGATAAACGGGACAGCTCTGCCCCGGGGAGCAGGGCCCATCCCCTTCCGTTTGCCAGGACCAAGGAGCGGAAGCTGCCAGCTGGGGCAGAGGGTGGAAGGTCCTTGTTAGAGGTCACCAAATCCAGGCAGAGCTGGAAACAAAGCTAATCTCCTGCTGCTGAGCCAAGCTTCAGGCGTGCTGGAGAAAACTCCCCCGGCGAGTGCCAGCCTTCGGCCTGGCAGCAGCTGCAGCCTGGCTCCGTCCCCATGCTGAGGGGGAAGGCATGTGGGAGGCCGGGCTGGCATGGCACCAGGACACCGGGCACGGCCACCGTGGTCCCTGCTGGGACCGGCCACGTGCACAGCTCTGCCATTGGGGCCGGGAGCCACTGGGTCCCTCGGTGGCCCACGCCAGAGCCTTTTAAGGCTGCTCTGGGCTGATGAATTGGCTGCCAACCTACTCAGCAGGCAGCGGCACGCCGGGGGTCCTGGCTGGGCGGCACGGACTGTTACAGAGTGGCAGGTTTTCCCCAGCGGTGCCCCGTTCTCTTCCCCACCAGGGCGAGGGCTGCGCTGGCCAAGCGGCTGCCATCACCCTCCCTGCACTCCTGCTCCATCTCTGCCCGCCCACTGTGGGTCTCCGGCAGCCCCAGCTCTGCCCCGTGTCTGATTTTAGAGGCCCAGAGGGGATACTGTGCTATCCTGCTGCTGCCAGCTCTTGGTCGATGCCACGCACGTCCCGCTGTGCCCCCAGCCCTCCCCACGTGCCTGCGGGCTGCAGAGCCCTGGTTTAGGGACCAGATGAGCGCTGGGCTCTGCTCTGCGCTGCTCACCCTGTGCTGCACTTTGCTGCGGTGCAATTTGCTCTCTTTTAGCATGTGGAGGTGAGACACAGGCAGTGTCACCCAGACCCTGGGGACAGGGGGAAACCCTCTGCTGTCACCCACGCAGGTGCGGGGGACCCAGGGGACCCAGCAGCCAGGTGGGTGCCATGTCCCGCCTGCGGTTCCCGGCCATGCCGGACTGCGGTGCCCCCGTCCTTGCTCCTGTCGTGGGAACAGGCCCTGCAAGTCACGCAGAAACAGATTAAACCAGCTAAAACGGCGGTTGCGTGTCAGGGCTGGATGAGGAATGTGCATTTAGATTAAATCCAGTGCATTGGTCTGCTGGGGAGCTCTAGCGAGAGGGCAGGTTTAGGCACCTGCCAGGGCCATCTGGCTCAGCCTTGGGGGTGGGCAGCAGCCCGGCACCGCATGCCCCTTGTGCAGGGACATGGCCCAGCACACACAGGACATGGCTGCCCTTCGCCAGCAGCACAAGGGGAGTTCCCAGCCCAAAAGGGTCCCATCCACCCTCCCCATGTGCAGAAGCATTCCTGTCCCCCACAGTCTTCTCCCACACCACGCCAGCAGGACCGTTACCCCTGCCAGGGCATCGCAGAGCCAAGAAACCCACCGGTGGGTGGCTTTGCCAAAATGTTTGTGCTCCCATCGAGTCAGGAGAGACAAACCCTCTTCCTCCTGCTGCTGAAACAGCAGCAACCGTTGGGGTATAATTGTCCCTGAGAAGCTGTGGAGCTGCCAGCGTGGGATGCAGATGACACAGCTGCCACCCAGAAAGGGCCCTGGGGCGGTGTGGGGGGACAGTGGCTGTTCCCCAGGTGCTGCCGGCTGCCTCCTCCCCTCTCCTCCCTCCTCCCTTGCAGCAGCACCTGGGAAATTTATTTTTGCTGCCTCACAGGCGATGCCCAGACTGTTCCTTGAAACCACCAGTGCCACCAGACCTGTCACTCGCATCAACCCTGCACTGCCAGCGCCGGTCCCTGGGCACTGGCTGCCCTTGGCAGCTGCCTGAGGGGCGCGAGGCAGCAGAAGGGTGCAGGCAGGGGTCTGCACCGTAGGGGTCTTCCTCGCCCAAAATGCTCCCCCCACAGCGGGAAGGCAGGAGGGGAGGAAGGACGGGTGTACATGGGGGGAGGCAGCCCCAGAGGCACCTCCCTGTGCTGTCCAGGCCTTGCCCCTCAGCTTCCCCTCCTGCAACACGGCCACACTCACGAGTGTTTCAAGATCCCACAGAGCCTTGGGCACTTTTGGAGAAGGGACATCACTGAGATGCCCACGGCTCGGCCACTTGGCCCAGCACGAGTCTGCCTTTGGGGGTTTTATCTGCTTTTGGGGGGCAAAGCCACAGCGGCCACAGACAGGTCATGCTGGCCCTGGGGAGGGTGGTTTGCTGCTTTCCACCCGCAGAAGACACGTCCCCGTTTGTTTCTGTTGGATGAACTCTCCAGCAATGTTTGCTGGGGCTTAAGGCTCAAGTGAGGAGCCATAAAAAGGGAGAATAACATCAAAAGAGGAAAGTGGAAGGAGGCCAAGACGAACATGGCCAAGTGCCTTTTCCTTCTTTCTCTTTCACTCTGTGCGGGAAATCCCTGAGACTGTGGGCTGTGTCGCATCCCTGAGCCAGGCAAGACATGGCCCTGACCCTGCACGGCTCTGTCACCACAGGGCCACGTGACAGGAGGGTCCCTGATGGTGGCTCGGGGGTCCCAGGGAGGGCAGGGAACCTGGGGGAGGCTCAGCTGGAGGAGAGGGGCCCAGGGAAGGAGCTCCTGCCTGGAGCCGAGGTGAAACTGGGCTGCAGGTTTCACTCCCCTTCGCACGGGGTGACTTCTGCCACTGCGTTTGGTGGGATGGGAAGGCCAGTCCCCACTGGGATGTGGCAGCAGAGGAGTCCTGTGGCAGGATTCCGGGTGTCTCCACCAAAGGAATTAAGTAGGGTGGGGAAGGAGACAGCGGCTACTCTGCGGTGACAAGATTAGCTCCTGAAAACAACTCTGCGGCAGTTGCACAAGCCTCTTCAAACAACTGCCAGGTGCCACGTGAAGCTGTGACCCCAGCTCTGTGGCGCTCATCCCCGCTACCCCCTAACTGGGTTTCCCAACTTGGGCAGTGGCCTCCCCATGTGCCACGGCTCAGTGAGTCTCCCACAAGCAAACCCTGGTGCTGGTTGTGGGTCGGGAAGTGCGGCTGGCACCTGGGGGGATGCTGGCAGCTGCCCTGCAGGGCAACCTACATGGCGTCAGGCCTCCGTGCCACCCGGCACGGATTGGCTTGATGCTGCATGGAGGCTCTCCAAGGAGCTGCAGCCCCTTTTTGGGGGTCAAATGGCTGTACCATGGCCTGTCTCGAGTGCCTTGTGCCGTGGGAGAGGGCAGCGGCGCAGTGGGAGCAGAGGGTTGGTGGGTGTGCCCTGGGAACAGCCCCGGGGCTGTGCGCTAACAAGGGATGATCCAGCAGCACCACTGCAATCCTGGCCATGCATGACACTGAGCAACTCCGTAATTAGAAGGTGCCAGCGCTGCTGCCGTTCGTCCCTGGTTCAGCCCTGCTTCGCCTCTGCTTCCTCCTGCTGCCATCTTGCTCCCCAGGGCAGGGGAAGTCCCGTCAGCATGGCGCGGTGGCAGGAGTTGGGCCCACGCAGGTCTCTGGTTCCAGCCACCACCCGCTGCAGCCCTTATCCCACAGGTTAAAGAGCAGAGCCTTGCTTTGGGAGGCAGCAGTACGATGAAGGATTCAAACCTATCTCTCACCACCAGGTTCCAGAATCACAGAATCCTCTGGGTTGGAAAAGCCCTTGAAGCTCCTCCAGCCCAACCATGAACCTCACCCTGACCGTTCCCAGCTCCACCAGATCCCTCAGCGCTGGGTCAACCCGACTCTTCAACCCCTCCAGGGATGGGGACTCCCCCCCTGCCCTGGGCAGCCCATTCCAACGCCCAACAACCCCTTCTGCAAAGAAATCCTTCCTGAGAGCCAGTCTGACCCTGCCCTGGCGCAGCTTGAGGCCATTCCCTCTTGGCCTGCCGCTGGTTCCTTGGCTCAAGAGACTCATCCCCCCTCTCTGCACCCTCCTTTCAGGGAGTTGGAGAGGGCCATGAGGTCTCCCCTCAGCCTCCTCTTCTCTAGACTAAACAACCCCAGTTCCCTCAGCTGCTCCTCGTAGGACATGTGCTCCAGTTAACCAGTTGGGTGTGGTGAGGTCTGTGGGGGACCCCTGTGCTGACAGGAACTCTCTGGGCACCACCATGGTCCCAGGAGATGTGAGGTCTGCCCCTGCAGAGCTACCACAGATGCATTTGGGGCTTTCCTGGGTGCAGAGATGGGGCTTTGCGTGTGGAGGGGCTGAGTTTGGTCCTGGCTGTTACCCTGTTGCTGCAGGAGGAGGAGAGGTGCCCAAGCTCCACACTGGGAGCAACCGGTCACATCCCCACCGGTCCCACAGACCTGCATCCCCCTCGGCTGCTTCTCTTCCCTCCATCAAATGTGGTTGGAATTGGGTAAGAAGTTTGAACACTGTTGTGCAAGGTGGATCCACGCACACAGCACTGCTCAGCCTTGTTTCCCTGGGAAACCCGGCCAAAAATCAAGGCAGGACTCAGAAGGAAGCACCACATACCACTTCAATTTGAACGGGAGCTGCAACGCAGGGAGCCCCGCAGCAGCACATACGCCACCGGCCATTGCCCACCACGGCGCTTGCTAACGAGCTTCTGCACCAACCTGAAGATGCTGCCCTTGGTCAGGGTGTGCCCGGCAAAAAACTGGAGTGCTGGGCTTGGTGGCAGCGTGAAGATGTCACGCCACTGAGAAACTCTTCCTCCAAAAGGTGGTCCTGGTTCTGTCCATCATCACCACTAAGCTGGAAACAGGCCGGTGCCTTGAAACTCCCCCTCTCCTGCAGCCTGGAGGATCCTGAGCTCTCAAACAACTGTTGAGGGAGATAATGATCTTTTACTGGGAAGCAGTGCAGCCTCTTCAGCTTGTGCAAGCAAGCCTGGCTAGCTGGAGGAACGGGTGCGTTAGCTCAGCAGAACTTCTCACTGTCCCTTTCTCCCCTGGGGTGAAACCCATCCCTAAAGCACCGCACGCACTGGATAAGTCCCAAAGCTGCTCTGAGGGGGTGAGAGACCAAGCCCCGTGCCAAGTCTCGGTGCATCCGGCACTACGTGTCGTGCAGGTCCTGGAGTCCAGAGCTGCCTGTGCTCTCCAGGGATGGGTGGAGGATCTCCCCTCCTCCCCACCCTCGTCAGCTCTGGCACATTCAGAAATTCCTGATTCCCAACTCCGAGCTCATGCCCAGGCCCACCGCAGACCCCCTCAGCTTTCTGGTTAGCTTTCAGACCGTCTCTGAAGGCTGCTGTGGGCAGTGGTCAGACCAAGATATTCCTAAGGAAAAGCTGCCCGTCCTTTCTGAAGGAGATCTCTCACCCCACCGTCCCTGTGTCTCCAGTTACACAAACATCCACAGCCAGGGGAGGGGCAGTGGCCCACGGTGATTTACCCTCTGCTGCAGGATTATTTTAGGAAACCTGGCAGGGAGCTCACGTCTAACTGGCGTCTCCCCTCGCTCTCTGGCTGCACCGCTCCAGAGGTAAGAGCAAGACCATGCCACGACGGCCTTGCGCAGGGGCTGGGGAGGCATTTGGTGAAATGCCAAGGGCACAGCCAGTGTCCCCTCCCTTGGGTCTCAGCAGGCTTAGCCTGAGGTGACCGGGGTGCGGCTGCAGGGAGGGGGTGCAGGGAGCCCTTTCTCAGCTTCACCTCCTGCTGTCGGAGGCTCTCTCCTCACCTCCAGCTTCTCCCGTCGGAAGCCAGCAGGACCCGCTCCTCCCTCAGTTCGGGAAGGAGAGATTACTGGGGCAGAACCGACATTTACAGCACCACCTGTTTAAATGACCGCCCGAAGTCGCTCTCTGATTAGCAGCAGAGGCGCTGCTTGAGCTCACAGCTCTGTTGTGCTACGGGCTCTACGTGCACACGCACACGCATGTGTACACGCCCTACGCTGTGCACAGATGTCTTTTGGATCCTGCTGAGGCTGTTTAATGTAGTACAGTTCCCAGCTGCTCACAGCTGACCCTTTAGCTGGCTGCCACGCTGGTGGGACCATCGGAGTCGTACACAATCTGGTTTTTGTCAAGAGCCACGATAACAGCAAACTGCTGCACCAGAGGCTGTGGGGTATGGGGTTCTGAGGGCAGCAGGCGGGGGACTGAGGCTCTCCTCACTCACTAACACCCTGCTCCTCGTCTGGTCTGACCTCACTCGGTGGCCAGGGCCTGTTCCTAGGGGATTTCACCCCAAACTCACATCAGGCAAGAGCTGTCATTTCAACCCACCTATTGTGCTGTGTCGAGAAGCCCAGCCATGGGGTTCGAAGCAGAGAAGGGACCGGTCTCAGCTCCAGGTCTGTCAGTTCCACCGAGCATCAGAAACCTCAACAACAGCTCAGAAAGGGGAGAGCAGGAGCGGGGTATTCTCTTAAGCTGTAAAAGCTGTTTGCAAAACAAACCTGTGTCTGTGGCCTAGGAGACTGTCTCTTGCCTGGATAGCTGACAGTTGAAATAAAGACGTTCAGACCAAGTACACAAAAGCATGATTGTTATTGCCGCAGCACGGACGGGGTTCAAAGAGGCGAGTGGCTGTCGTGCACGGAGCCACCGAGTCCTGGAGGGCTCTCGTGCTGTTGTTGCACGCTGCTAAACAGCAGCTGGACCTTGTGGAAAACAATTCCCCAATGCCCCTCTTCAATACTGGGAAGCTCCTGGCAGCTGGGACCTGATCCCGAGCATGGAGGCCGGCTGGCTGGTAGTGTCTGCACTGGCAGAGAGGATGGGAAGGGGGAGAGCAACCCCGCAGCTGCCGGGAGAGGCAGGTTTCAGGGGGATTGTGGCTGAGGGAGAAGCACAGGGTTTGGCTAACGGGTGCTGGGATTGGAAAAGAAACAACCAGCAGCGCCTCGTAGAAAAATGCTCTGGGAATTTCCGCGTGGGCTTTGCTGGATGCCAGCAGACCTGCTGACCCTGGGCTGTGCCGACACTCAGGCTCCATGAGACGGGGAGCAGCTGTACGTAAGCTGAAGGCTGTATCCACCACGCTCCCTGTCTTCATCGCTGCCTGGCTGCCCTGCAAGCTCAAAGCCTCCACGTTGTGCCTGGGATCCCAGCTGGGGACCATGGGGTGCTTTTTTTTTGATCTGTCTGGCCCACATGAGGGAGAGGGTGGGCTGCACAGAGCCCCCAGGCATAGTAGACCCTCACCCTGCAGCGTATACTCCAGCGCTCAGGGTGAGGTGGGCCGAGACCACACGCACGTTCCTGAGCAGCTCTGGCACCACACGCCCCGGGCATCGCTGCACAGCAGTCTGGATGCACCACGGTGCTCAGGTGAGTCATGGAGCCTCAGGGTCTTATTCACCTTCTCATCTGTGTTTCGTTCACCTTCTCACACACCCTGCTTTGTTAAGATAGTGTTGTTTCTGCCTGACAGAGCAGCTTTCCACCAGGAGGCTGGTGCAGCAGAGCAGCACGGACCCGATGCTGGGTTGAGCACGGCTGAATGCAGCAGAGAATTTGCTGCAACCCGGACATTTCATATCCATGAAGCAGGAGCTGGACTTGGAGCCAGACGCTCTTGTGCTGCCCCTTTTCTTCCCCAGATGGATGCACGAGTCCTTTTTGTCAGAAGCATGTTTGTGCAGAGTCAAGAGCAGTGAGTCTGGATTCAAGCCTGGGCTCTGACCCAGGGCTGCTCGGCTGCAGAGGGAACATTCACAGACACAGGCAGCTGGCGAGTGGCAGGAAACGCTGGCTGCTACACGCATTCACACCCTCCTGTGTGTTAGTGGGGATGCAGTAAGAAAGCCTGAGAGAAACAAAAAGCGTTAGGTTAACAGGCCTTAAAGTAGCTTCCTCTCCCATTTCTGCAGCTAAGCGTTCACACTCTGCTTTTGGACAAAACTGTGTAGGACCTTCCATGCCTTGCTTAATACTTTGATGGCAAATTCGAGGTTCAGATGCTTTTTCTTCCTGGAAGTGGAGATCCCTCCACAGTGAGCTAGGCTTGCTCTCCTCCCTCACCACAAGACAGCTAGAATAGATATTTCTTTCTCTAGAATGATGTTGCTATTGACAAAAGTATGTAGACACCCACCCACTCATAAATAACTCGGTTATTTCCAAACAGAGCTGGTCTTTGCCATAGTTTCCTGCAGTCGCCTGTGCAATCAGGCTGCCTCTGTGCTGCGGCGAGCACTGTTCCACTCTCCAGCAGACCAGGCCTATCAAGAACTGCCTCTGCAGCAGATCTCTGGGCAGCCAGCTGATCCAGGGCTGGATTTCAGTTGAGTCACCGTATCAGGTTGCTCGAAGCATCCATTACAGGACATTTTAATCAGCCTAGGAGGAGAAGCTGTTCCAGTTGAAAAGAACAGCTCTTCACGGCTCAGCTGCATACACAGGGACTGTCAGTACGTAGCACTTGAAGGAATCCAAGAGACACAGAGATTTACAATATTCTCTCCCCACCATAACCAATGCCCTGGGGCGCTTTCCTCTTTCACCAAACTTCCACCGAGAAGAATGTCAATATTCAAATAACGGCAGCCAAGATTTGTACAAATGGTACTACTGCATTTGTACAAATGGTAGTAGTCAGGACCGTTAATGGTTTTTATACGCCTGGCTGGACAAACTGGGCCAAAGGTATTTTTCAGCAAACCCTGAGCCTCGCTTCCACAGCTGTGGGATGTTCAAGGTGGGGACAATAGAAAGCCTGGGCCTTTTTAGAAATGTGGGGCTTGGCAGCATCCTGAATCCCTTCCCCCTCAGCGCCTTGTCATTCCTGTAGCTACCTGCCCCCCCATCGCACACCGAGTCGTGAGCAGCGACCTGCCGCCGGCACCCGCAGGTCTTTGTTGATCACAGAGAGCAACGTCACCTACTCATTTTCAAGAATGCCTTATGAGGAAACAATAGTAGCAGTCCTACACTGCACATCATTATACATATGTATATGCATAAAATAGCTATTTTATGCTGCTGTCTCTTTGTTTAGCAACTTTAAATGCTTTAAAATTAATGGCCTGTGAATATTAGAACCAGACATAATCACTGCAAGACTCAGCTGAAAGAGCTCTGTTCTGGAGGCTGTGGAGCTAGGCTCTGCACAACATCAGGATGTCATTTCTGATAGTTTATTAGCTCCCCTCAGCCATCCTGGCAGGAAAAAAGATAATTTTCTAACAAACATTAGTGTTTAAAAATACACTGATTGTTTTCAGCTAAGTGTATTTTCAGTAATAAATAAATGGTAATGAAACAGCTAAGCACCCCATTCATGCACTTTTTGGTTTTGTGCAGTAGGTCACTGATACGCCAGCCTTCCCTTAACAATAGACTTCCTTTTTTTGAACTGCTCTTTCAGTTTTGGCCTGATTTTCCTCTCTGAACAAGAGGCTGTCTGTCGTCAACTGCTAGAAGAGAGATTATCTCTCCATTCTTCGTGCCTGAGCATTCTGGCTGGGAAGCCCCAAGGGATTACCACAGGATCATTTGGTAATAAATAGCCATATTTGTAATATTTGGTTACAAATCGCATCCTAATACTCTTTAATAACTGGGTGTGTTTACCATACAAATACAAAATTTCTCTTTCATCACAATCCCTCCAAGATTTCTTTCCACCTATCTTTTAATCTAACCCTATGAGGAACCTTAGAAACAATACTTACATCGATGTTCTTTCATCATACTGCCAAATGAAGTTGTCGGTTCTCTTCTCCCAGACTAAAGCCTGACTCTGCGGCAGCACACAGGGAGGCTGGTACACAACCTTGTCAGCAAAAGAAAAGAATTATCTATTTTGCAAGTTTTCTCACCGGGCGGGCACCGTCACTGCAATGAAACGACGGGATTTTGAAGCTGCTGGGGCTCAGGTGTTCCCGATTCCTCTGATCTCCCCAGCTCCAGCCATTCCTCTCCACTCTGGTGCCTCACAGCCAACCAGTAACATACAGGATGGGGACCTGGGTGGTGTTTGCTGCCTTAATACAGCCCTACAGGCTTAACCTGTAGACTAGCAGAGTTTGTTTCAGTTTCTAACTAAGCCAGGAAAGTTTCTTTAGCGACCAGCTGGCCAACTTCAAGTATTCCCTTGCTTTCCCAGTGCTTAAATCTCCTGTTTCATGATTAAGGTATAAAGCTGGTGAGAAAGAGCAATGCCCACATGGTTCTGTCCCAGACAAAAGAAAAAAAAAAAAAGTAACATCTGCTAAAATATATGAATGCATTTTTGGAGGCAGTGATTCTTTTCTGTAATTAACCCCGGGCAGTGCAGCAATAATTACACTCACGGCTTTTTGCCCAGTAAAGAAGGGAAATCAGGTGCACTACAGCCCCTCTGTCCGCTTTCCCTTTGAGACTGTGGCCTTGGTCCCATCCCACAGTTCCTGGCAGAGCAAGTCCAAACTGGAGAGTGACCCTTTTCTGCTCGCTGGCCATGCTGAATCCCACCCTGCTTTGCTACCATGCATGTATTTTATTTCCTCTCCTGTCTCCGTGCTCTGTGATCTGGAGGAGTCAGAGATGTCCCTCCCGGTCTCCACTCCACTGTCCCTGCTGCAGCTCGTGGCTCTGCTGGATGCCATGGCACAAGTCCCACAGCACCACAGGGATCAGCCCGCTTGGGTGGGAGCCCCGGAGATCCCCACGTGCACACACGGACAGGGCAGACAGACCTCACACTTGTGGAAACGGACGCAGCTCTCCTCTGAGGGCTGCAGGACACACGGAGCAGCGTGGAAGAGCATCCCGGTGCTGCCGTGTGCTCGGTGGGCGCATCCGGGGGAGCGCAGGTTGAAAGCGGCAGGGGTGTGAGGCTGCAGGGCTCTGCTTTCCGAGCTCTAGTGGGGACCCGCTGAGCGCAGGCTCAGCATACAGTCTGCTTTCCCCATTCCTGGTTTTGCAAGAGACATGAGCCTGTTTTAAAACCTTTGAGCTAGTTCCCCCAATTTAACAAGCCTCTGTTACAAACTTACATTCATTCATTAATGCCCAGGCTGTTCTTATTCTATCCCCTTTCTAATAACATTGCATTCTCACCAATGCTTATTTGGGATGACTGTGGGAAGATTTTGAAACCAGATATAGGCTTGGCAAAACATTCATTATGACTGTGGCTCATCTTCTCAACCAAGAAATTGCATATTCCCCCAGTGCTCCGAATCTGCTTCCATTTGCTGAAGCAGCAATTTGACATTTAAGTCATTCGGCTCTTCTCAGTGGTTTCACATTTTACTTCTCAGGTTTCCTGAGGAATATGTTGCAGACTAATACCTAATCATGCTCTGGTAGGGTGACAGCTCAAGTTTAGCAAAAATATTGCTAATATTCAGATCTGGGATAATTTAATTCAAAAGCAGATGCTTTCCCAAAGCAATGGATTTATTTAGATACTAATTTTAGGGAAACATTTGGGCTGGTTAGAACCAGCACTACTCTGTCAGCCTGTAAAACTCTGTGCAGTGTGTTCCTGACAGTCGTGACAAACTGATTATCCCTTATTCTCTCTTCCAAAGACTCCATGGCCAAGTAGAGGAGACAATAGGCATTGGAGCCTGTTCTCAGACAGAGGAGAATTAATCCATTGATTTAAAAAACTGCTTCAGGGCTGACACTGACAGAAGTTGTCCATTAACAGAATATGGGAGGGATGTCCACATGGGACACAACTTCAAACGGAGAGGTCCCTTTCCAAAACTCTCTCTACAATGAGAGATTCATACAGCTAAAATTAAAAGGTTCTCTGCTGGCTAAAAGCAAGCACTATGAAGGTTTCCAAGTGCTCTGTTAGCAGGATCTGAACATTGTCCTTGCTTCATCCAGTTTCATTTGGGGTTTATAGAAACCACAAGCATGGTCTGCAGTTCACTAGCTAGTATTTTTGCTAAAATCTTTAAACAGCGTTTTAGTCATGATATGGGTCTCTAAGAACTGCACACAGCAAAGGCTCCTCTCACCAGCAGAACAACTACAGTAGTTTCTTTCATGGGCTGTGGAGGTTCCTCTTCAAAGGAGTGGCCTGAAGGTCACCCCTCAGGGATGTGCTAACAACGCCCTAACTACCTTGTGACATTTCTCTGGATACTATCTGACCCCACAGCTTTTCCAACTCCCTGTTGCCTCTACAGTTCCTTCTGTTACCTAAAATTTCAGGTTTAATCGATCCCATGTATCTTCAGCTAGTCTGCTGCTCGCAGGTCTACTTGAGTAACTCCAGAACTTGGGCTATTTGAGGACTAGAGGATTTTCTATTAAATGGCAACAGTAGCATGTATTTCATGATGATGTGTAATGACCTTTGGGGATTGTTTTTAATTTAGGAAAGAATTCTTGAGTCATGTCAGGCTTTCAAGCCAATATCTTCTTCATTTTCATATGGCATCTTTATGTTCCTAAAGGTTTGCTTGCCGGCGTCAGTCGCCAACATATTCAGCTATACTTTTAAATGAGTTAATTACAACACAGCTTTCCGATCTTCCGTCTTCATGACTCTCTTGTAATCTTTTTCACTCCTTCTCTAGGATTCATGTTTCCCAAGCTCACTCTATCTGTACGATTCTGTTTATTGACTGTTGTTGGCACTGAAGACTTCTATTTATAGAAGTCTTTATCACTTATTTCTTTATCACTTACTTTGTGGCATTTCATGCCCATAATTTTCCCAGCTGCAGCAAACCTTCTTCAAATCAAATGATTTGGGGGTAGTTTAGATGAGGGGGGCTTTCATTCCATCAGAGTTTGTTTTCTTCCCCTTAAAAGGCAGTCTTTAATACAGATACCACTTCACAGTTAAGTGCTGCTAATAGTGATTCATTCAGCTTATCAAAAACTTGAAAATAGTTGAGTTGGGCTATTTGGTTGCCTGGATCCTTGTCTGGTGAATGCTTCCAGTTACGTTCGGTTCACAGAGGTGTGCCTAAATTGTCCTTAATTTCTGCCTGTCTGCTGCCATGCTATTTTCTGTGATAATTCCTCTTGACTGCAAAAATTAAATGCTAAAACAATACTTTAAATCAGTCCCCAACAGCCATCCTTTGCTGGGTTCTAAATACCTGCTTACTCCCCCCACAGCACATTTTACCCAGTGACTCTCATGAAATGCCGTCGGGGGGGCTGTCTCTCAGCCTTCTTCTGAGTTTAACTTCTGCAATTGCTCAGACTTTCTGCAGTCTTCTGCCTTTTCTCTCCCCTCCTTCCTTTTCTGAATTTCATAGTCTGCCAAGATTTTTTTCATCGGATTATCATTATTTTCCATGCTTTGTATGAACGAGTTGTATTTCTATTCCAAGCAACTGGAGTGCATTCCCTCCCCTCCCCCCCCCCCCCCCCCCCTTAAAGTCTCTCATTTTTGGAAGATGAATAAGAATTTAAATGGGAATTCTCACCCATAGTAATGAGAGCTGCTGTCATTTCCCCCGGCTCTCATTTCTTTTAAAAACAAGAGCAGAAAGACATGTAGAAAAAATATTTGTGCCCTTTGAGCAAAATCTTTGGATATTTTCTGTATTTTTTTTTTTTTCCCTATTGGCAATGATGTAATTTTGCAGTCAGGTCTCCAGGTCTGTTATGGAGTCCCAAGGGAAGAAACAGTCTTTTAGAAACTGTGTTTACTTTGTCTTTTCCAGAAAGCTCAGGTTTAACAACATGGTAATTAAATTTTTATGTGACAGACTGAGTTTCATCCTTCAGCATTTTCAGGCAACTTTTAGTTCTAGTGTCATCCACCCTCTGTTTTATATATAATTCAAGTAGCTCTCTGCTGCAGCCATGTCATGTGGCACAGTGATGCACTTTCACTTTTCTCCTTTGGGCCAGTTCTAGCAGTTACGCCCTCATTCCAGCCAGTACCTTCCTTTTTTTCCTAATACAGTTTTGGATGTGAGATAATTCCTTGGAGATCACCTCTCTAACCCCAGCCCCAGGGGTTAGCTGATTTTCTCTGCTTCGTACGCTCCGCTCTCTTTTGGCAGCCAGGCGTTGGGAGCAGATTCAGAAACCCTCTCCAACTGCACGCCTGAAAAACTCATCTCAGTGAGGTAACGCATTTGAATGTTCTGGAAGGTCCACCTTCCACAGCCCGGTGCTCCACATTCGCTAAGCTGGGCGGGCTTCGTTAGCTGGTGAAGCAAATGACCGTGCTGCCTGCTCAGGTGCTGGGCAGCCAGTTCAGACCAGCACGACTGGCGGGTGCTGAGGGGCTTGCGGGGAGAGTGGACCACCTCTGGCTTGTCAAAAGGCTCCAAGGTGACGTTGCAGTGAGCTGGGTGTTACACACGTAAAGATCTCTGCCTTCTGCTGTACTGTATAACTGAAAAATTTGTGTTTGGCATAGAGACTATACTGCTGCCTCCACTGGCTCAAGCTGCAGGGGGAAGAAGCTTTTGATCAAGAAGGGCTGAGCTCTGTCCTTGCTGCTAATGTGACGTTGCCTTTAATCCATGCAGAGGGCTTGCTTCTAGCCTGAAAAGATGTTTTTCATGCAGTTTTCATGTGCGGCTCATATTTAAAGCTAAAGCATATAAATGAAAGCCACACACCCTTTATTTGCATGTCTGAACTGATGAGTGTGCAAAATGGGACCAGCAGTGGCTGCACAGCTGTGGATGAGCATCACGCGTACGGTCTTTCCATCCCATGTGTCATTCACAGGGTTCATGCAAATGGACTAGCTGCCCAAACTGAAAATAAACAACAGAAAATGCCCTGGGAATTCTTCAGACAGCCAAAGTGCTCTCAGCCATTTTGATGAACCAAGGGGAATTTCATGGGAGTCAGGTTTCTAAAGTGGCTGTGTCATTTCAGAAGGGGAACTTGGGCATTGCTGTACTTAGCACTGCACTCATGTCTGCCGAGTCTATGAGCAAAAGGAACAAGATATTAGAGATTTAAGAGAAATAAGGTGAAGTATAATGAAAGTATTTGAATGCAGACGAGTGATGTAGGAAATGTATGTAAACGGTTGTGAGAGACAACTTGTAACTCCCCGAAACAGGGCCTGAGAGAAACAGGCCTGCAAGAAAAAACAGCCTGAGAGAGATAAGGGATGGGGGGGGAGTGGAGGCCCTCTGAGTCGAGGAATGTCTCAAACACTTGCAAATAGTGAAACTATAATCACGGGGTGGATAGTGTGGAGTTTGGAGCTGATAAGGCTGCCTGGACAGCACAGGAGGCAGCAGGAGGGGGGAGCTCTCTGAGGGCAGGACGGTTTTGCTCTGGTGCATCTTGTAAAGTTTCAAGGGCCATCTGTCCAGCGAATGACCTTTGCTTCATTATCCATGAAATGCATATTAAAATTGACACCCCTGAATATGCCAATAAAGATTAACAAGATGATGCTAATTACATCATCCCCTGATGCACCTTACCCCTCCCCATACATGGGTATGTGGGTCGACCTAGGGGACGGACCCAGGGAAAGTGTGCATAAATTGAGGGGGGGTGAGGAGTGAAAGAAAGAAAGAAGAACTGAAGACAAGCAAAGAAGACGGAAGCATCCTTGAACCCTTGTTGGTGGGACTGGTGCAGGAACCTGGGCCAGTGATCTCTATTTCTACCTCTCTCTTTCTTTCTCTCTTCTTTTCTTTTTTTCTGTTTTTCCTTATTATCATTAGGTAACACAAGGCATACTGTAGTGCTTGCCATAATTCGTTATATACTTAGTCAATTATCATGTATCAAATTAGTACATTGTGGGAAATTAATAAATGTCTGGACTTTGAGACTTGTCTCATCATTGTCTGCTCCACTGGGGATTTATGAATCTAAGTCACTTGTCTCCTTCGTTTGAGCAGGACGTGACAGTGGTATAGTCTTTCCAAAGACCATACCCATAGTAGTCTCTCATCCCACCACAGGAAGGAAGTTGGAGAATTCAAGAAAGTTCACCAAAAGCAGGGAGGGCAGCCATGGGTGGAAGAGAGAAGAGCACATGATGAGACATTGAGAGATCAGCCACTTCAGAAAAAAAGCCAGAAATTAGGTGATAAAACCAGAGAAAATACTGAATGGCCAAGAGAAGGTACAGCAGGAACCTTCCATTTCTTTTTTTGTTGTAACACAGAAACAAAGGAATTAGAAAGCAGCACATGCCAAACCATTAATTTGCACATGTACCATTACCCTGGGTAACTTCTCGCCACAAGAAAGTGTTGCCGCTGGCTTATTAGGACTCAGAAAGGGAGTGGACCGTTGGGTCCCAGGAATGCCTCGAATAGTCATAATGAGTGGTATGGAAAGTGCATTAAACCTCCTGTCCCAGACCTTCTACCAGTCCAGCAATCAGAGCACAGGATGAGATTCAACGTGAGGAGATCACCCCCATTTTGGCCTGGCAAATTGACTGTGCCTGTTACAGTGTGTCCGGCACCAGCTACCATCAGACACAAGATACTGCACTAAAAAGACGTGAGGTTTGGTTGCCTTTCACAGTTCCCTCATTCTGTCCAAGCAATGACAGTACGTCCCATAGCAGAGGCACAGCAATCCTCCAGATACTCATGTCCTTTGTCTCATCACCCCCAGATCTGTTCGTTCCAGCTTCCAGATGAGTGATCAAAACTTTCCCCTCTGATGCTCTCTGCGCCTTGTCTTGTCCCTGATCATCTGAGGAAGGAAAGAGAATGGTAAAACTAAAACAAGGTAGGCCCTGATCCCTGAGACACTCTCCTTGTTGGTGAGGGATATGACTTCCATGAAACTTCTTGCAGACCTCCAGGGCCTAACGGAGCCGGGCTCTTTGCAGACTGCTTTTCCGCAGGACAGTTGTCTTCTGTCTCATCACACCGCTTTTGTCAGTTTGGGTTACGTGCTCCGTCTAGTTTGGGCTGGGAGCTCCTCGGGGCCCAAAGACCTCTCACCGGCTCTTGTCCCCCGAGTGTCCAATGCACCAGGAGCGGGACAGAAATAGCAAATCACCATCAAAGTGATCAGGAGTAATTTGTGAGCTGCATGTTTCGCACAGCAAGGGAGAAAACATTTGAGGCTTCACCAGTGATAGCTGCACAGAGTGGAGAACGTGATCAAAATCCCCTCTCTCCCCCACTTGGTAGTTTGAGAATAATTTGATTGAAAGGCAAATCCTTTAATCTCCAGATATAAATCAACAGAATGGCAGAATTGCTTAGGACAGAGCATATCATATAGGGCATGTACTGTATGTCTTTTCCCTTTAAACAAACATGGGCCCTCCAGCTGTTAACCTATTTATAAAAGGTAACTCAAGGCTACACGCAAACTCCTGAGGACATTTCATTCTGTCATTACAGCACAGACTCAATTTTTCTGCTTCAGAATAATTGGGCTTGGTTTATGAAGGCCCAGGCTAAAGAAGAGATCAGCTCTGCCAACCTGCTGCTAAAAGCCCTCTCCAGTGCAGAGGAGCAGGATTAAGCTCTCTAGAAGGCCGGGCTGCCCTGCACTGCCCAGGACAAGGCTCAGCTTAGATAAAGAACAATGCAAGTATCAGCTATTACATCATGACAAGCCTCTGCAGGTTCTCCTCTTCCCGCATGCGAAAGCTCATGTGTTGTGTGCAGGAAGTGTCCCGCGCCCTGGGTCACTCACGGTGGGACCATTGACACGGGAGGAGAGCAGCTAGAGCCATGCTTTCTGCGGGCGCTCCCGGGACTGCGGAGCCCTCAGCAGTGGTACTCACTCCCCCAGCCTCAGTGCAGCACCACAGCCACCCTCCTCCTCCTCCGCAGCGACGGACAGATCCCAGATCCCCAGATCAGGAGATCACGGGGATTTGCAAGGCAAATCCCATGACCGGTCAGAGAAACTTGACAGGTCTCTGGGATGGCAGGGATCCCTGGCCAAAATTCCATGCCTTCCATTGTGCTGGAGTCAGCTTTGATGCGCTTAACAGCCCTGGTTGGCTGGTGAACATCTGCCAGTGACCCACAAGGCTTTTATTGTCGCCGGAGCAGCGTCCTGCCTCACTCTCTCTAGTTAGCTTCTACTTGCATGCCTGATTCATGACAGGGAAGTGGATGTGAAATGAAGACTGTGGCATGGGAGGGAAAGCTGCAGGCTAGTTTTGTAAGAGTATTCAAATTCTTCAAGATGCTTACAGGCATTCGCTTTCAAAAGCATACAGAAACCTAGATTTCCTGAAAATGAAAGTCTGTCGGGTGCTGCTACAAGTGTTGAGGCAATTCTCTCCACTCAAATACTTCATAGATCTGGTTCCATTTTTTTTCCTTCATATAGGTTCATTACTCACTAACTGCCACTGATGAGCACTCATTTTTGGAAATGACCCCTCCGAAAGGCTCTGCTGTATGTCTGAAATGAGTGAGAGATCAGTGGAGCCCTCAGCAACAAGCAGCTGCTAAAGCAGCATCCCTGGGGAGCCCGGACAAACCCCAGCAGCCCTGTCTCCCAAGCACTTCTCACTTTGAGCATTCACCTTCGGCAATCGTGTCATGTACTTTGAGGAGAGAATGACAAACTCTTGATAAATGGGCAAGAAAGCTGCACAGTTCATTACTGTTTCTCTCCAAGACTTTTGCTGTCAGTGCCCTGGAATCAGCAGAGCCAAACCCTGCCACGTTACCGAGTGTCCTTAATTTGCGCTGGCTCCCATTAAAGAGGCAGTGAACAAGCATTGACCAGAAATGAGCTCTCCCTTTCCAGCTCCCTCAGTTCTCACAAGTGACTCACAACACGAGTCAGGCCTACACTTAGAGCAGCTTAAGTGCTGGCCTGCTTTACCTGCCCTGCTGGCTAATGAGCCTGGCCAGGAGTGACTCTTTAGGGAGATGAGCTGGTCCCCTTTCCTTTCCCCCATCCACTTTCACTGTCTGCCTTGATGAAAGGGCAGAGTCATTGCCTGCACACCTTTTCTCCCTCCACCTTCCCCACAAAAAAACCCCAGTAATCCCCCTTGCAAGGGGGGACATACCTGTAGCGTCCCATAGATTTTGTCTGCCATATGACTGAGGAGAGTAGCTCATGCTGCCCTCTCTTTCAGGCCAAATGTAGCTGAGAGGACTCAGCGAGTCTGGAAAGGCAGCTGGAAAAGCAAGTGGAGAAGTAGGTTAAATTCTTTTGAGGGATAAACAAAGGTAAATGAGATGCTCTGAATTTTTGCATAGGGGAAGTATGTGGGAAGGCAACAAAAGGAGTCAGTCCTAAAGTTGCTCCCATAAAGCAAAGAGCAGACTCCAGATTTTAAAATAAACCAAGGAAGTTTCATGTTAAAAAGTGCCCCACAAAAGCCATGCTAAGCTTGGGTAGAATAATAAAGTAGCCATCAGTTTTTCTGGGCAAGATAGGCTTGTCAGCACAGTCACAGTGAAGAGAACACATCAGTCAGTTGTTCATATAGGAGCAAGCCCAGCCGGGATTTCATCCAGCCTTTACATTGATGATTTCTGAAGAGTTACAGGAATTCACCTGTGTGGAGGACAGAGGTGCAGCTTGTATTATATATTGCCTTTCCTTTCTTCCTTCTAGTCAGGAACAAGTTATTCTGTTCTTCAGATGTAAGCTGAGCTATGAAACATTCTCTTCCATCCCGCTCCTTCCAAGGCCAACGATAAAAAGTCAACTGGTTTCAGCTGGAGCAAGACAGGATCTAAGAAAATCAGGAAGCCCAGTTCTCAGTGTACTGAAAAACTATGCATAATAGGGTAAAAAACCATAACAGCTTACAATGTGCAAGCAACATGCCACATATTACAAAGAAGGAGCTGTAGATGGGAATGAGACAACCAGAAGAATCTGTTCTGAGCTAAAGTGTGTGGAAGGACAGTGATGGGAGACAGCTGCCTGGAGCGTGACGCTGCATGCCATAGGAACAGATTTACTTTGTTTCAGTGGAAGGAAAAACCATAGCTTTCGGGCTGATGGTAACCCACCTCCCAGGGCTTACAAATTCAGGTTTTGTAAAGTAGGAAGCCCCTTGTGCAATGAAATACGGATGTTTGGATTGTGGTGAACAGCTGCCTGCATCAACATATAGTTTATAATGGACACACCTATCACATTGAAGGGCTGTTACCTGCTCTGATTTGTGATAGTTAGGTGTGCCTGGCTGGGACGAGGGTGAGTTATCAAAGCTGTTGCTTGACAGAGTGAAGCCTGGACACTTCTGTCTCCTTAAAACACCAATAGTTTGCTCCTGTGTGACCACTGTGCACTGAAGGCTTGGCTTTGGACTCTTAAGTTTTCTTCTGGGGAATAAATTCAGGGCTCGGTGAACAACTGGAAATTCTTTTTGACACCAAAAGCAGGTCAGGCCAGTGGTCAGACATGCTCCCTAACATGGTGCCAGTGTAACCCGCTACTTTTTGTGGTATTACAGTGTCTGTTTCACAGACACAGGAATTACTGTCCTGCACTAGAATCAGGGTCTACCCCCACTCAGAGACCACTCAGCAGAAAGGCTCCAGAGAAGAGAGGTGGATTTACTAAGCAGAGAGAGGGATCTTTAAGCCTATCATCTGAAGCCGAGGGTAGGCTGGGACAGCCCTGAAATTCAAACCGTCGCCCGATCCTCCCAAAGAAAGCCATTAGGATGCTATTTTATCTTAGAGCTTAAAAATAGCAGATGGTACCAGCAGTTGTTATATATATGCCTTTCATCAGGACACGGGATTTCCCCCCTGTCTTCCCCTTATAAGCTGAGGCCCTGGAAATGTACCCACACTCTCAAGTTTTGCCGGGAGGGGACAGGCAGCAACCTTAACGCTACATGGTCGGGGTGTGCCCCCTTCCACAGCCTGATGCAAAGGGTGTTTCCTCCCTCAAGTGACCAGACATAAGAGACACACCTATTTTTGTTTTAATGTAGTCACCACACTTTGATTTTCTTATCTATCAATCAGTCCAATGTGTCACATAGTTTCATGAGATTTAGTAGCTCTGTAGCTCCCTCCGGTCAGATGAGTGACACATACACCCCTTGGGCACATGCAGGAACCTTGCTGTCAACAGACAGGGGATCTCTCCCTCCCTTGTGGATTAACTCGCATAATAGGTTGTAATGGTTTAAACCATGAAGAATGAGGCTGAATATTCCTCCTGCATGGTTGTTGTCACCCTACCAATACCAGATGGTCTCACCTTTCTCTTGTCTGAGGGAGTTTCAGCCACGTGCATTACATGGCTTCACTAAGGGCAAATCATGCCTGACAAATCTGGTGGCCTTCTAAAATGGGGTTACAGCGTTGGTGGAAAAGGGAAGGGCAACTGACGTCATCTACCTGGACTTGTGCAAAGCATTTGATGCTACACAACATCTCTAAAATGGGGAGACACAGATTTGACAGGTGGAACACTCGACGAGGAATTGGCTGGATGGTCACACTCAAAGAGTTGTGGTTAACGGCTCAATATCTGGGTGGAGACCAGTGATAAGTGGGGTCCTTCAGGGGCCTGTATTGGGACCAGTATTATTTAACATCTTTGTTGGTGACAGGGACAGTGGGATCGAGTGCACCCTCAGCAAGTTTGCCAACGACACCAAGCTGTATGGTGCGGTCGACAGGCTGGAGGGAAGGGATGTGCCATCCAGAGGGACCTGGACAGGCTGGAGAGGTGGGACATGCAAACCTCATGGAGTTCAACAAGGCCAAGGGCAAGATCCTGCACATGGGTCGGGGCAATCCCAAGCACAAACACAGGCTGGGCGAGGAGTGGATTGAGAGCAGCTTGTGGAGAAGGACTTGGGGGTATGAGTGGATGGAAAACTGACTGTGAGCCAGCAACGTGCACTCACAGCCCAGAAAGCCACCCGTGTGCTGGGCTGCACCCAGAGCAGTGTGGGCAGCAGGGCGAGGGGGGGGATTCTCCCCCTCTGCTCCGCTCTCCTGAGACTCCCCTGCACTGCTGGGTCCAGCTCTGGGGGCACCAACACAGAAGGACACAGACCTGCTCGAGTGGGGCCAGAGGAGGCCACGAAGATGCTCAGGGGGCTGGAGCACCCCCCTGTGAGGACAGGCTGAGAGAGTTGGGGGGGTTCAGCTGGAGAAGAGAAGGCTCCGGGGAGACCTTAGAGCGGCCTCCCAGGACTGAAAGGGGCTACAGGAGAGGTGGGGAGGGACTCTTGATCAGGGGTGTAGGGATAGGACGAGGTGTAACAGTTTTAAACTGCAAGAGGGTAGATTTAGATTAGATGTAAGGAAGAAATTCTTCCCTGTAAGGGTGGTGAGACGCTGGCACAGGTTGCCCAGAGCAGCTGTGGCTGCCCCCTCCCTGGAAGGGTTCAAGGCCAGGTTGGACGGGGCTTTGGGCAACCTGGGCTAGTGGAAGGTGTCCCTGCCCGTCGCAGGGGCGTTGGAACTGGATGACCTTTAAGGTCTCTTCCAACCCAAAACTATGATTCTACAACTATGCCTGCTGTAAAAAACATGTTCTTTCATCACTTACCATCCTGCTATCTACTTTTCATCCCTGCATCTTGTTCTTCTGTCCTTCTGCACGCAAGGAGGTTTGCATTTTCAGACCAGAAGGGCCATGGTGGAGTCTAAGCAAAAACACCAGTGGTACCTGTTGTTCAGTCACCTGGAGGGGTGATTGAACTCTCCATCTGTCCCTGCACACTATGTTTTACAGCAAGTCTCCTTCCAGCTACTCCACCACATCGATGAGTCCTCCCATCCGATAAAGACATGGACGTGCTCCTTGAGGGACATCCTCTTCCCCTCCCAAATGTAGTCCTTTCCTATGCACCTCCCCCTCCCCAACCCATGGGATCTCCTTCATCCCATCAGCCGTCATCCACCCTCAAACTCGTCTGTCTCTGGCGACATGGTCTCCAAAGGTGAGACAACAAAGCTTTGCTGCCAGGATCCAAGATGTGCTGCTTGCTGTTCATCACGGCGTGTCAGTGCTGTACGCACGCCAATGCTGGGGTTGCTCCCCTCTGCCTGGGGAGGGGACCTGCTCCTGTCACCCCCCAGAGACTGGACCAGCTCCAAAGCACTGCTGTAAAGACACCCTCCCACCTCTGTCAGCATCCAGGGGCTCCTCAGCCGAGCTCAGGCCCCATCAGTGCCTGACAGCCCCATCGCCCCTCAGCCTCATGTTTCCCCACCATACCCCCCTGGGCCCCTCCCTATCACCTCCAAGTGCTCTGGCTGCCATCTCTCCTCACCACTTCCCCACAGCCTCCATCTCCCCTCAGCTGCCTTCCCACCTAGCCACATCCCCTCAGCCCCCTCTCCTCTTCCCCTCAGCCACATCCCCTCAGCCCCTCTTTGCTTCCCCTCAGCCACACTCCCTTGGCCCCCATCTCATCAGCCATGTCCCCCCAGCCCCTATCCCCCTCAGCCCAAACTCCCCCACCTCGCCTCCCCACACCTCTTCCCCTCGGCCACCCGCCCCTCCCGCTTCCCCTCAGGCCCTTCCCCTCACCCTCACCGCCCCGCAGTCCTCCTCCTCCGCTGCCTTCCCCTCAGCCATGCCCCTTCCCCCCCTCACGCCGTCCCTCACTCCCGCCCCACCCCACCCAGCGCCATGGCCCCTCCGCGCCGCACCCTACCCCGCTGCCCTGTCACTGCAGCCCCGCCTCAGCCCCGCCCGCCGCCCGCCCGGCCCCCGCGCCGCCCGCGCTCGCGGGGATTGGCGGGCGGTGGGCGCGGCGCCGCGCCATTGGCGGAGCGGCCGAGAGCCCGCCCGCGGCGCTAGCAGGGTAGGGCGCTCGGCGTGAGGCCAGCGGCGGCTCCGTTCCCTCCTCCTCCCCCGGCCGGGCCCGCAGGGGAGAGTGACACTCACCAGGCGGCTCCGTCCCGGCGGCAGCCCCCCGCGCCCCCCTCCGCCTCTGGTAAGGGCCGCCGGGGGGACTGCCGCTGCGGGCGGGGAGGGGGCGAGGGGACACCCCCCTCCAAGCGGGGAGCGGGCGCGGCGCCCTTTGAGGCGATGGAGGGGCGGCGCGGCCCGGCCCGGGGGCTCCGGCCTCGCCCTTGTGAGGGGCGCGCGGGCGGCCTGCGGCCCTGTGGGGCGAGGAGGGGCGCGGGGGGCCGGGCGGGCGGCTGGCGGGGGGCGGCCGCTCTCGTGGGTCTTTTGTGAGGGGCGCGGGGTGGGGGGTCGGGCCGGGCCGCGGGGAGCCGGGCTGCGGCGGTTGGCAGCCGGCGGCGAGGGAGCGAGGGCGGGCCGGGCCGGGCTGCGGCGCGGTGGGTGACAGGGGGGCTGCGGGGCGGAGGGCCCGGAGCATCGGGAGAGCATCTGCCTGGCGAAGTTTGTGGCTGGGTCATCCCAGAGGAAGTGGGAGCTGCCCGGGAGCGTCTTTGTTGCATGAGACGGGGGGAGAGGCAGAGGTGATCCCAGGAGGGCTGCTGCTCCTGCAGCTTTACTTGAAACAGAGCTAACTCCCCCCAAAATGCATCGGAAACGCGTTTTTTTTTAGTCGAGGGCATCGCTGTGAATCAGTACTTCTCTTTGGGACCTCTCAAAACTTTTTATAACGTGGTTTTTCCCCCCGTCCTTCCCCGCTATCCTTCTGTTTGGCCAGCCTCCTTCCCTGCTTTATAAGGATTGTTGCGGCGTTGCATCAGGGGATATTTGTGCTGTAATTCGGTAACACAGAAGGGAGAAGCATTTGCAGAGTTGCTGCTCGCTCGCAGCTTGGTGCGATGGGTGTGGCGAGCGCAGTGGATGCAGCAGACTCGAGGCCTGTATGGTAGCGTTGCCCAGTCATTGCAGATTCAAACAGCCATCCATATAGGTTGGGCCATGTTTCGAGATGAGCAAACTTCTTTCAGAGAGAACAGTTGTAGTTACAAGTATTAAACAAATGTTTACCACAGCGTGATGTAAGATCACTGCTGGTAAGTTTAAACTCAAGGCAGTGAAGTTTTTGGTTCTGAAGATGCCGTTCTACTGCAAAAAGCTATTTCTAAGTGTATCTTGCTGCAGGTAGTATGTTTTGTTGTAAACTATATGTCTCAGAGGGGTGTGTCAAATGCCCAATCTATAACGTATTAAACCTGAATTTTAGATGTTGGGTTTGGGGTTTTTTTAGATTCTTCTTGATAACTCTTACTTGGTTGCTCCCTCTCCTGTTTCTTTCCCCTGATTCCTGTATGGATTTAACAAATAAACTCATTCATTTTAGCGTTTTTTTAAAAGTTTGTTGTTTTTTTTTTTTTTTTTTTTTTAAAGCTGGAATCCTATATTCAATGAACCGTGTTCTTCCCAGCCTACGATTTCAGCAGAGTATCTGGAAGGCTTCTTGAATGATATAATATGTCTATGTCTAAGTACTTTCTGAGTATTTCAGCTTGTGGAATAGCAAGCCTTGCTCGGTGCCTCCTTACGCCCTCTTCATGCAGGGCTCCGCGTGTGACGCTGCTGTAGCTTCATTTTGTAAGCTGGAAGGACAGGAGTGTGCTGGGTTCTACAACTCGTAAAGCTTATTTCCTCTTTGCTAGAGCTTGATTATTCCATCTGGTAGTGTATGTATATAAAATGCTGTTGCAGCACGGTTAACTTTTCCTTTATTTGAGAAAGACAAAAAATCGTAACTCTAAAAATATTCAACGTAGCAATGAAGTTATAATAAAAGTGATATTGGCTGGACAGACCCGACTGTGTTAAAATTGCTTTAAGTTTGGTTTTGTTTGTTTGTTTTTCCTTACAGGAACTGGTGAAATTTCTGATTATCCTTTCAGATGGATTTTGGAGGATTCATGGGCTCGCTTTTCTTATTTTTGATTTTTACCTTTTTTGCCCTCCTTGCATCAGGAGAGATGGGCTCTTTCAGTTTTAAAAAGAGCTTAACTGACTTGCTATTGCAACAGCAGCGGTATCCTGTGTCTTTTGTTTTCTTTGGTAATAATTACACCTTAGTGACAAATAATAAGCTTGAAGGCAGAATAATTGATCTGTTTGTGAATGTGATTGTTGACTCTAAAACTGAAGGACATGGATATTATTAAATCTGTGTTATGTGTCTCTGCAGAAATGACATCAGGGAAATATCAAATAATACAAAGAAGTGTCAGTGGTTTGAAGATCACTGCCCTGCGAGTTCAGCTAGAGCACAGTGTTGCCATGGGTACAGTTTTGTGGGTCACCCCTCTGTTTCCCCCGAGTCCTCAGATGATATTAGGAGAGGATTATGTCACTCTTGTCTTTAAAGAACAAATGGGAAGCCTGTTGGTAGTACACTTACTCCAGCGGATACTCGTTGAAGCTTTAATATCTGACTTTATCAGATTGTTTCTGAAAAGCTTATGAGTCTCTCAGTCAGTTTACATGTTGCTGGCCAGTGATCCTTGGGCAGGCTCTGAGGAGTGGTGAACATGGCTCGGCTCTGGGAACTGCAGAACCTCACCCTTACAGCATATCTGGAGATCTGTTTTAACAAGTTGCCTAATTTGTCTGTGGGAAACTTTGAAGGTTAAGAGTAGT
The DNA here is from genome assembly GCF_047716275.1 of Strix uralensis. Classification (NCBI taxonomy): domain Eukaryota; kingdom Metazoa; phylum Chordata; class Aves; order Strigiformes; family Strigidae; genus Strix; species Strix uralensis. Next base: position 4,634,800 of record NC_133972.1, on the reverse strand, counting down.
GTGGTGGTGTGGATAAAGGCATCACTTTAGCCCTTGCCCGCTGCTCTGTACGAGTCAGCTGTGGGCATTGTAGAGAGTGGAGCAAAGAGACCAGGAGGTGAATAATCATATGACAAGCTCCCATAAACTGTTGAAACCTATTTGGACTTACCTGGTATCTGTGTCTTACGGTACTGGTAATCGTCACTTACAGATGGCACTACTAATTCTGAAGTACTTGAGTTTAGAGTACTCATTCGTTTCCCTTCCAGGGACGACAGACAGTTAAGTCTAGGTTTTAAATACCAAAGTATTGTTAAAATTGTTCTTTCTATCATGATATTAAACAACCCCCACACCTCCAACAACATAAGCACAAGACAACCTGATCAATAGAAATACAATGAAAATAGAAGCAACTTTTTTTTTTTTGAAGGGGCAGTAGGTGAAGCTGTATGGAGGGTGGGACATGATTTCCAGTCTTAAGCTCGTTTATGAAGTCTGATGAATACTCAGTTTAAACAAATGAATTACGTCTTCTTTCTGGTGTTTGTAAAAGGGCTGACACAGCCTTAATTTTAGCGAATGGAGCTATAATTATATTTGAGGTCCCAACCCCTGTAGTATTTTAGTGGTTACCTCTTCCCTAGAAATAAATGAGTCTGAGCTATTAAATCAGATTTGAATTCCTGCAGAGTTCAGGTCTAGTTTAGACCCATTGCTGTTAGAACTGTTCTTGTGTACTGCTCTTAAGCTTACCTCCTGTTTACTAAACTACTGATATCTTCACCTAATAACTCAGTACTTAAACTACATTTGTCTCTGTACGTAGCACCGATGTGCAGAGTTCCAAATTCTGATATATGCCAAACTTATGACTAAGGGAAACCACTGGTCAGACAGGGTGTAGGTCTGTCAAGATGAATTCGAGCTACTTGCAATTCAAATGAAAGTCATGGTTACTTAAAAGCCAAATAATGTATAACTATACCTTGTTTTGGTGCAGAAAAATCCCAAATAATTTATTTTGCTAGTCCAGAGATAGATTGGAAGATAAAATTTTAGTCTCTTCCTCTGAGAATGAAGAGTTCAAGGCACGTTACTCATCATGTTGTTAGCAGTCAGACTGTAGATGGCAAAATTATATTTTGTGTATGTGCTTCTGGAGTTTCAAAGGCAAACTTGAACAAGCTAATATTGCCCTGAAAGGCAGATAGTTATTTCCTGTAGCTTCCTGTTTACACTTCCTGTCCCAACTAAAATAGATCAATCTCTTGCTTAGTCAAATGTCTGTGTTTATGGCTTCCTCATGTCTTAACAGTGCAATTGAACTGATTTTCTCTGCGTTTTTTTTTTTCCCCCCACTTGAAGGCAAATTAAATTATACTTGACTGTAGATCAGAGAAATGCAGGGGTCTGTGATTACAGCAGACAGTATGGTGGCAGAACAGCTTGAGTCTTGAGCCTGAGCCATCATCACTGCTGTCATCTGCTACAGAGAGTTCATCTCCCAGAAGAAAGGGTAGATGTACTTTGGATCAGGTGCTTGAGGAGGTGGCATAAAATCTGGGTTGAACAAAGTACAGCCCATGTGAATCATGCCTTCAGGTAGGCTCGCACCCCAGGCAAGCCTGTGTTTCCCTTGTGATGAATTTCTCCAGCCTCCTACAACTCAGAAGCCGATTTCATGACTTAGTATTTTGTACGTGTAAAAGAATTTCTTGTGGGAAGAAAAGGTCAGTGAAATCAGTTGCTGTAGATGTTATGCAGATTTTAACTTGGTAACAATAAGAATAAAATAACTTCTGGCTCACCCTAGTGCACTGTGTTGCTCTTGAGGAGGCTTCTTAATAAAGTTTTATGTTAGAAATTATTAAATATTAATTTAAAATCGGTGGGACTTCCAACCACAAAGGATTATGGACAAGCATTAGTGTGATACTTAAGCAGTATTTAAGCTCTAGCACTCTTGAAAAATATATTGGGATAGTGCTAAGGGTTTGGTGGGGTGGAGGGGGAACTGTTCCCAAACAAGATTAATCTTAGACTCCTATGAATAAATTGTTAAATTATGTGTGTTGTCATACAAGCCCATATTTTGTAAATGTTGGTGTGCTTGAGAGCACAATGTTTGTAGTTGTTGCTCTAGAAAATGGGGAGACACTCTGTTAATGGGAAGTGTAAATCTGCTACCTAGATGAAAAATGGATGTCTATGTAAATGTTAGTATATTCAAACTCCATAATACATATTCTTCCCTTGAAATATCTACTGGAAGGTGGGAAGATGGTGGGTTATTTATTCTGTTGCTGTGAATGTCCTCACCTAGAAATAGTGAGGGAAGGGTCTGATTTCTTCCCTGTGTACCCAACCTCCTCACTATTAGAAAAGGCTATTTCTTGTTGCTCTTTTAATCCTTGCCTGTTCCTCTGAGAGAGCAGCAACCGCTGAATTAGTAGTTCCCCCAAGGAGTAGCAAGATACTAACTCTGAGATAAAGCTAGCAATGTCCCTGTGATTTAGACAAAACAAGCAAAAAAAAAAAAAAAAGTTGTAGTTGCATTATTCAGGCAGGTTTGTGTAATGCAATAGGCCCTGTATTAGCTTTCCTTTGTGAAGGTTAGATTTCCAGTCTCTTGGAGCGGTAACTTTTTTGTAAAGAGAATTTAGCGTTGGCAAACACAGGTCTGGAGTCTTTGTACACTGCCCAAAATGATTGTGTTGGCATGGCGGAAGATTTGATATGTGGGTGGAAATGGGGTAAAGTATTAGGTATATCCTTGCATGCTGGATGACGTGACACACATGGTGTAGCTGGAGATTAAAATGGGATGAGCAGTTCACTCATGCTGCATTCTGGCTATCAAGCTACGCATGTGTAGCTGCAGGAAGGTTCTAGAAGTATGCAGTTAATCACATCCATTAGCATGATTAAAATCCTGATTAGCCTGTGTCACTCACTCCCATTTTCCACCTACACTTCTCCCCTTTTATCCGAAGTATTTGCAAGTATGAGCATAATACAGACTGAGAACGATGCAGGCCCAAACCCAAGGGATGGTCACTGGGCTTTTCAATGTATCTGGGCTTTATATTGTTATGACAGGCAAGTTCTTTAATAAGCCGTACAGCTGCTGTCTGAACATAAAATCTTAAAAATCAGCCCTTCACAGATAGAGGATCCTCAGCAAGACTGTCAGGAATCCAGCTGAACATGAAGTAGGCTTGTCTTGCTAGTCAGTCAAGTGCTCACAGCTTGCTAATGTTTCATATCTAGTGCGTACTGATGTTTTAATTTTAACGCGCCCATCCACGTTTGACAATGATCTCTTCATGCTCGTTGGCATGTTGGATCGGTGCTGTCCTTGCCTCTCGTGGCCAGGGCTAAAATGGGCTGGAGAGCGAGTCATATGTGGATGTAATTCTGTGGAAAGCTAGCCAGTTTGAGGCTGAAATTAAGGCTGGGGGAGCTGCTCGCAGATAGGTTGGCAGGATTTTGACAAGAAGTGAAAAAAGCTGAAAAGGAGGTAATTTTGTAAATGCCTTTGTGCAAAAACTCTCCCTTTTTAAAACTTTACTTGTTGGGGAGATACTGTACATATTAAAGCTAGATCTTTGTGAAAAAGCAAGCCTCTCTCCCAGTATTAGGTCATAGGCTTCCAACACATTCCCGCCTGGGAGTGAGTCATTGTTCCTTTTGTAAAATTGCATTAGAGCTACATCATCCTGAAGAGCTGTTTTTCAGCTGAATTTAGGGTGTTGACACTTGTTTTAAACAAAGTAAAACTATGGGAGCGTTTATCAGATGAATTTCAAAGTATGTTTACAGACTCTTGAGTTACGACTCCTGAAGTGTTAGAATATGAGATCAATTCATGCTTGTTAGTGAAAACCCTCTGGTGCTGGGGATGCTGCTTTCTGCCTGTGCAGGGTTTCATTCCCCCCCCCCGCCCACTGGGGTTTTGAACCCTCAGCTCTCAAACTGAGGATTCTAGTAGATATGTACATGTAATTTAAGTGATGTTTGTGAAATGCTTAAAAGCCTCTGAAAGGGGCAGAAAAATGTGCCTGTTCTTATTTCCTTCTCTCCTCCCCCCCCGTATTACTTGGGTTTTTTTGCGCTATCTGTGGTATGCCTAACTAGGTCTTTCTACAGATACTCCGGCAGTTTGTCCTTCTGGGAGTGTGATACAGAGAGTTTGTTTCCATATTATGTCTTTTCTTTTTCTCTCTACAAAGCTGGCTTGAGGTTCCAACCTTCTTCCACATTACACTTTCTATTGTGCTGTTATGCCAACGTAACTCTGTGCTGTAAAATGGGTTGGTGATCAGGTGGGGTTTCTAGATCTCTTTTTAGGAGCCTCATCAGTTCGATTAAAGGGGAAGTAGAAACAACTGCTTGGAGAAGGGAATGCCAAAGCATACATCGAACTGGCTTTATATTGGTAAAAATGTGATGGAGAAACATGGTCAGTGGCACGACTGAATAGGAGCAGTGCAAAGCATTAAGGCTTGGGGGTGGAAAATGCAACCCCAAACCATACATACCTTCAACTGGAACGGCGTAAGCCGCCAGGCATGCCAGGGTGTTAATGGAAATCCAAAAGTTGTGCTTTAGTGTCAGTTTTCCTTTAATCCCCTCTGGAAAGTACCATGAATTTTCTAAGCGACTAGCTATTAGTAGGTTAAATTTGGCCAGGTTTCAGGCACACCAGGAGGAAGAGGGCTGCTTTTTGGTAAATGGCTGTTTGCCATGGGTTAGGCTGAAGGCCCACCTGGTCTCGTAGGTGCTCTTGACACTGCTTTGGGAGTTCTCACGTGCTCCGTTCCCACGTGGGTAAGTACGGCTTGATCTACAGTCCTGTGAAATTATTAATGATGTTAGATCTGAAATGCTGTTAGAAATATTGAGGAAAACCCTATTGCAAACAGCAATTTACGGAAAGTGTAGCTGTTAAGCACTGTTCATAGCAGTTTTAAGTGTTTAATTCCTGCCTGTACCCTGATTGCTGTCTACACTAAGGTTCCCTTTCTGTTGAACTGGAATGGTGTTAACACCAAACACATGAATCTTGAGGTTAAAACTATTTTTTTGTTGCTGATTGGGGGTTTTTTTCCTCTTATCCCCTTCCAGGGCTCCTTTTTTTTTGTGTGTGTGTGGTTTTTTTTAATTTTTTTTTTTTTTTTAAAAAAACAAACCTTGAGTGTTCCACTTCTCTCAATCTGCTGACTCTGTAAAGGCAGCACTTCTATTGCACTTTAAGAGTAGTGCTCTCTTTAAAGTTGCTGCTATGCTTACCTGCACTGGTCTTAAGGAATCTCAGACCAGTTTTTCTGTTGCTTGTAGATAACTAATTAATAGTAGCGAAAGTAGTTGGAAACTTCAAAACTGTGGAAGAGCAAAGACAAAAATCTGTAAATCAGCTCCAGTGGAGGCTTTGAATTAGTCTCTGCAGAGAGTGAGACAAAGAACTGAGTCACTGGCTCTTCCTTCCTTTTGACTTTTGTGGTGGGAGTGAATCACTTTTCTTTTTGGTCATGAATCAAAGCAATTAGAAAAAGGGTTCTAGATGTTAAGAGCTAGATGATTTGGACTTCTTACTTAGCAGGAGGGGTTTTTTTTTTAAACGACTTTAAGTTACTAGTGCATATCTAAATCACTTTAAATATGTTTTGTTAGGAATCCAGTAACAGGTCACAACATAAGTTATTGATGCACAGCTTCAGAAGTATTACTTTGATTATAACTTCATATATGCTAAATGCTTTCCTTTATCCCTGAAAAGGCAGAGAGAAACCTCTGGAAAGAAGGGTGGGATGTGAAAGGAAACCTTTAAGATGATCTTGAGATTCTGCAGGGAATGTTTGGTCAGCACAGCAATTGGTATTTGAGATTTGAGTGCCTGCACTCCTGCTGAGGCTTGCACAACGCAGCTCCTGAAGTGGAAGTTGGTTCCACCTGTACCAGCACAGTTGGACCAAATGATGGAGCACCATCACCAGGGTGTCGATAAAACTAATAATCATTTGTTGAGGTTTAAATGCTTTTGGGATAACGCAGCATAACGCTTGTCACCCAGTATATGAATTGGGGGTACTAATGCGACACCACAGTGATGGGAACTCTGTAGGATGTTGTGGGTGGGTCAAGCTATATTTTATGTAACAAATTTGCACTTACATACAAAACTAGAATGCATGTAATCTGCAGTGTTACTTTTTTCCAGGATGTCTTTTATGCTTGAAGCATATATATTATTTTTTCTTAGACTGTATTTTAACCTATTTAAGCATTTACAACATGAGAGTTAAAGGATATATCCATCTCGTGTTCTGAGGACTGGATTTTTTAAAAACCTGGTCTTTTAGGTAAAATGGACTACTTTTTTTTTTTTTTTTTTTTTTTTTGGGATTTGGGCAGAGCATGTAGGGTGATAGGATCAAGTGTCACATTGGGGATTACATATTTGTCCTGGAGTGACCCTCTTAGTAGCTTGCACTGGTGTAATTGGTGAATAACTGACTGGATTTATAGGGCTGTATATCTGCATTAGCACTGGTTTGATGTAACCCTAGCTTATTTACTTTTCGTCCAACCTATTTTCAGCTTGGGAATTCATTTTTAAGGAGAGATCCTATAATTTGCCTCAAACTAGCATTTTCAGGCTTATATTTGCCTTTAAGAATAATGGTGGTTTTAGTAGGAGTAATAATTCCATATCTGAATGTAGCAGAGTGTTGTATGGCATTGTCTGGTTGCTGAAAACCAAATTTGTCTAATAAGCTGTATATTTATTTGAGACCTGTGGATGTCAATGGTGTTTAAAAAAATTGGTTATCTCTTCTGTTGCATCAGTAGTCATTGTCTTGTTCTTAAAACTGTAACAACTCTTTAACTCGTGGTATTCTATATTATTTTGGTGTGTGGTGTTCCTTTGTTGGGCAGCTTCTATGAGATTTCCCTCTCCTATAATGAATAAATATGAATTTGAAAGAGTTGGGGAACGTAAACTCCTTGCAGTTCCAAGCTTAGTTTTCTCCAGCTAAGATTTTTAAATTGCCAAATTGCCTCTAATGGCTGGTATTGCTAAAAGACTTACCCTATGGGCACATCCTTCTGTTCTCTAAATGTTAACTCTTGCAGGATCCTCTGCAGCCAGTACTGGTTATTGCTGGAGATGGTAACTTCACTAGGATTTTCCATTTTAATCTAGTCTGCAGTTCCCAGTGTTTGTCTGCAGTTAACCACGCTCCTCTCTGCTGGCAGAATCTCCTACAGCCACGGTCAGGTAATGATGAATTAGTAAATGGTTGTGATTCACTAAACAAGAAAAGCTGAATTTCTCAACTCACAACAGATAGCCATGTTGTACATTAAATCTCCTTACATGTTTGACAAAGGCCTTTAGTTCTAAAGCATTGATTTTTTTTTTTTTTCCCTTAATTATCATGAGCTGTGTTTGTGCTACAGGTTCTGCTCTGCTACCCTACTCTACCCATGCTACACTCCTCTTCCCATTTCTCTGTTCTTTGCATCTGTATCAGCTAAACTAGCATCTGACCTATGCTGCTATTTTCCTCCCTTATTTGTGTTTCTTGCCTACCAGATCCTGTTTACAGGCCATCTGAATGTATTGAATGTAGGGTGGTTTTCTTTTTTTTGCTTCAAAGACCTTTTAAAAAGGCTGTTTGAGGGTTGTTTGGAGCATATAATGTAATAAAGTGCTCTTAAAGATTCTAACTCAGGCTGGCATCAGCCCATGCTGTGTCTTATTTAAACATACTGCAGACTTCTTGATGTTTTTCCCTTGGGGGACTGACTTCCTGTGATAGAATGAGATTCCCTTTTAAAGTAGAGGTCCATGGTTATATAATGAGAGTAGGAAATGGTCCAAAAGTGACACTGGGAGAATAGAAAAGTTATTTTGGTAACTGAGTGTTAGACGGGAGAAGAGAAAATATGCTCAGGAGCGTCCTAGTAATGTGAATTCTCTTTGGAGAGCGAGAGGAATACATTCAAGGAATTAAGTAAGGGAGTGACCAGGTCAGAGCAGCAGGAGGGAGGTTACGTTAGGGACAAAGTTGTACAATGCACATCTAGGATTCCTCTTAGAAGATGTAATCTTTTTCCAAACTACTTCTAACTTCCTCAATAAGCTGCTGTGTTGTTCTTAAGCATAATGTGTGTTCAAGATTGAACCTCTACGAGCCATGCTGGCTTTTGCTTTTTTTGATTTGAAGACATGAATATAGGTTATTTTTTAATTTGTAGGCTGAGAAGTTAAAATTCAGTGCTGCTCACATGCCGCACTCCGTACTGTGACCAGCCGTTCTTGCAAGTCTGATGTTTGTATGGATTTAAAATGGAATATTGATTGTGGTTTTTTGGATTTAAACTGGAATATTGGTTGTGGTCTTTTGTATAGGGCTCTTTTAAAGAAATTTAAGATTTATTAACTCCAGATATTCACATTTTGTTGTGTAACGAGATAATTTTCTGTGTTCTTGCTCATTGTGTTTTTGATTTGTTTTCTTTTATGCGGTTCTCATGTTTTGTACCAGTTTGTGTCTGTCCTTGCCTCAAAGGAGGAATATGGGTGGGAGGGAGGGAATGAGACTACCATTAATCCCCAGTTCTCTTTGTTTCTCTCCTGCTTCCTCAGTAACCTGTGCTAAAGTGTTGAGCTTTGAAATAGTACTGTCACTGTAAAGTGTCACCTTCAGTAAAATAAATGGGGGAATCTACTTCTCTTGGGCCACAACTTCGGTCTGATTGCATATATGAAAAAGCAGTTGTATTGTAGAGCACACGCTTGCAGCTCTTGGGGGTGCGTTCTGAGGTCAACATATCTAGATTTTTGGCAGAGCTCAAGTATGCTGGTAAGCTCCAGGACACGAGGTACTCTTGAACAGCAGTAAATTTTGGCACCACTTAATTTTTTTCCTGTATAGAAGTGGAAAGGGAGATGCTAATTTCTGTAGGTGTAATAAGTCCATGTGTGGAATCCATTTTTTGAGAATTACAGTTTTTAAAGCCTGAATGACTAGGTGTTGGCCAGCCATTCTGGAATCATTAGCTGAGGCCATCCCTCTGTCTTCTAAAATCCTTTTCTTTGTCAGCTTTCTACTAAAGAAATTGCATGTGGGGAATGGGAGGAACACAGACTGTCTGAGAGAAATGTTCTTGGCATAGTTGATCATCTGTCTTAACAAAAGCAATGCTCTCCGTCCTGTGCTAGTAGGACCCAAATGCCCATTGACCATCGCAGAACTCCATTCCAATGGTGTAGCTTGCCAAGCCCAGACTCCCGCGCTTTCCCCGGGATCCCACCGACAAGGTGCTCTTCCGTGGATCAAGGCAGCGTGTAGTAACGGCTGCCTTTCTGCAGGTTTGTTTCTGAAAGGCCCCTCAACTGCTTTTTGTCTGTGGTATGCCTGTAGAAACATTGAAAATATCCAAGATTTGATCAAAATTAAACTATTTTTCTTCCTTCGAGTCTGGGGTATGTTTATTTTCTGTAATATGTAATTTATCTGTAGCCTTATTTTTCAGCAGCCAAATATGCTGACTGTGCCTGTTACATTTCCCAAATGAAATTCTCTGGCAAGCTTCACATCTTGTAATACAATTTTGAGGTGCTGATGTAATCAAGTGGTTGAATGTGAACTGAACAGGAAATTATATAGTGCAAAACTAGCTCTTAAACTCCGTATGGAATTAAAATGCATTTGTTCTTTTTTAATGTGTTTTACAGTAGGTATTTGCGGTATTTGGTAATTGCACTTTTGCTCATTTTTTTAATTGAAGAGATGTCAATTTATTGAATGCCTAGGAGGATGGGGGGAATCAAGACTGACGGTTCCGTATCCTTAACATCTCATCAACATTTCAGTGGGAGTTATTTTTTCAGCTCTACTCTAATAATTAAACATTGTGCTGAACTAACTTTACAAATGTGAAGGGGGGGTAACACAATGAGTACATGAAAATAGTTAATCTAAGTTGAAATGTATTAGAGCATCCTGATTGTACAACTGTAAACCCATGCATTTTTCTAGACAGTTGTAGTATTAATTAAAAGAAACTTAACAATTTATAAATTGAGGAATAAAATATAAACACAGATTCATAAATAATCCTCTGAAGGAGAAAAGTAAAACAGAGGCAGTGTCTCATGTTGTGTCTATCACATACAGATCACCTTGAGTACCACGTTCTCCATAGTGAATTTTTAACCCATACTTCTAAAGAAAAGTAACTTTGTTAGTGACTTGGAGGACCTGCATTTTGTCCTTAAATTATTTTTGATTTTCAAATTAATGATTGCTGGATCTAATTATTTATGAAACATGATCTTTGGATTAAGCTGAAAGATGTTACTGGGTTATTAAGAGAAGTCAAATGGCAAAGGGAAGCTACACTTCTCATTTACTGATATCAGACGTTTTCAAAGTAGTTTTCTTTCAGCAGTCCTGTTAATGCTTTAGATTCCAGCCTAAATTTTTTTGTGAGATTGGGAGTAGAAAAAAATGCTAGATAAGAGGAATAAATGGGATGTCGTGGGGGAGGTGGGGAATAAAAGCAAATAATTTAGCATGAACAGCATGAGAAGGATGCAAGTAGGGTGAAGTAAGTCTGTTAAGTATTTTGGGTATTTTCTGGTAAGTTGGCAAGACTATTACTTACCCCATTTTCATAGTATATGCAAAAAAAAATCAAAACGTAACAACTACTGCGACAGGTCAGGCAAAAGGTTCATCGAAGTGGATGTGTGCAGTAGCGTGTTTTCTCTTTTGTCCTTTGCTCATCTTCTCTTTTTCCATGCGCAGGCGAGGGTTAAGTGCAGGCTGTGTCCTCTTAACTAGTTGCGCTGGAGCCTTGGGTGTTGATCAGCAGCTTTTGTGCTGCAGCCTGCCTGTGAATTGTGTGTGATTCTGCGTGGTGGTCACATAATGTAGTACAGCTTCTTCAGAGGCCCTGCATCTACGCTACCAGCGCTGACCTGCTGCAACAAAAACTGCCTTTTGTTCATAGAAGGCAAATAATCTGTGAACGGGCAAGTGCTGGTGGTGGTGAGGAAATAACCCAGCTCAAAAGTCTCAATATCTCCAAATAAAAAAATATTGTCTTTGGTTACCACTGTTACCTTTGTCGTCTCAGCATAATTTATCACACTTGTAGCTTGCAGGTCACACTGATTGCTTTCCTGTCCCTGCTTATCTCTTCTGAGAGTGTTTCTTTTAGTCTTTCAAAGTACTGGAGCCGTAAGTTCTAGATGAAATGCTTTGTGTTATATTTTTCAGAAGGATAATGTCAGAAAAGGGAGGTGTATACTGAGAGGACCGTCTCCATCTACTAAACAGGGACATGCACTATATTTTTATGAAATTGACTCAAATCTTACGGTTTTTAGTCTGGAGATTGCCTGTGAATTATTCTATATCTTAGCTAGTTCTTACTAAATGACTTCTAGCCTACTAATTTTTAATTTAAAAAAAATATTATTTAAAAAAAAAGTTTGTGTTCTAGATGCTCACCGGATTGATCTAATTAAAGGCAGTCTCTCTTGCTTTCACATTTCTTTTGTGTAAACTCTAGGTTAATTAAGTGACTCATTCATTCCGTCTAGCTAGAGCTGAAAGGCTGCAGAGGCGAATGAGTTACAGGCAGCAGATGCTTGGATGAAAGAAGAAACAAACCAACCACAGGGTGAAACTTTCTGAAGCATCTTTCCTGATGAAAAGTGAGTTGAGAATAGACAGCCTGTGCCTCACTAGAGATCTGTGGAATTGATCATTTCATAGAACATAATCAAAGTTTCTTTTGATTCCTAAATACTCCATGACTTCTAGTTTTTGTCTTTGTTCTTAATTTCTATGATCTATCCATTAATAAATGCTGCTGCATTTTGATTTGTTTCAGTTGTGTGTTACATACAATGGCAAATCTTAATTTTGGTAAGATGAGAATTTTTGCATGACTGGAATAAAATAATGGGGAAGATCTGGAAGGAGGTTCAAAAAATGGTATGCCTGGTTGCAGTGGAGTGACTAGGATGCTGAGGTGTTGGGAGCCATGGGTTCTGGCTTATATCCTTAGGATTATTTCTGGTTTTATCCAGCAGGCCTCTTGCATGAAGCACAGAAACAGTTCTTAAACCACACGTGAAAACCTAGAATGCTTGGTTAGGAGGGGGATAGACAGACACAGTCTTGCTGCTCTTTCAGGCTTTGTAACTCATAGATTCAGGCTTACCTTATGTGTAGAGTTGAACCCCTGTGCATGAAGTGCCTGTGGCCAATGTTTGGTTGGTAATGTGCTTTCCAGAAGGGAGGCAGATGCCTTTGAATGCTTTCAGGCTGAGGGAGAAATAGAACCAGGTTCTCCAGCTCCCAAGGTGTGGAGCCCACTTCACTTAAAATGGGGACACTGTAGGTGCTTTGGTATTCTTTGAGCTTTATGCTGATGGTGCATGTTTCACATGCTTGACTGTATATGTGGGATCAGTTCCTTTGGAGGCCTGTGTGAGGATGCCGAATTTACAGACCTAGAATATGCTGGATATTTGGCTTAATCGATTGCTAGTGAGCTTGGACAGGTACAACATTAGAACTTCAAACACTGAATTAAGTTTTGTACGGAGGCCTTGGCTGTCTAGAGCCTGTTGGGCGCTGGAGCAGGCTACGTAATCTTTGTTGAACTGATGTCTCTCAGCTCCTCTGAGCTGAACTCCAGGACCCAGGAATAGTATTTGGATTTTATTGGACAATAAAACAAAGTACTATGGCCACTACTTTTCTCTCTCTCTCTTTTTTTTTTTTTTTTTTTTTTTTTTTTTTTCCCCTTGCTCATTCTGCAGCAAGGGTGCCTTGTGCTGTAGCAACCTTCTCCTTCCATACTGTACTCTTCAGCCTGAAGCCAGGTTTAGGCAGTTTGGAACATTTTTTTGTCTCTTTTGGAATAAATGTAAAGCATAACTGAAGTGATGATGTAGAGTCTAAAAGTATTCTTTCAAACACCAAGGAAAAAACCAAAACAGAAAGCCCCTCCCAAACTCCTGATACTTGTCAGAAGTCATCCCCTTATGATTCTAATAATTTGGGTAAAAAATTTCAGAACGTCTTGTAAGCATTCTAAATGTAAACTGGTAGAAATGCTGGAGGAAGAAAAGGGGGGCGGGGGCTGCTGAATATTTTCTGAATAATAAAGTGAACCTTTCTGTAAAACATCTTTGCTAATTAATCATAAAATGAAGCTAACTTCCCGAAGTACAACAGCATGTAACAAAAAGCTTTTTGATAAAGTTTGCTGTTGGGAATGATCTCATCCTAGTGACCAACCGCTCACTGTGCAATGCTCTAACTATGTGCTGAAACAAAAGTATGCTGCATCGGCTGACCACTGACTAATCCATTTGGTTGTGTTGGAGGGAGCTGTGTGTCTGCTCAGAGGCAGCCATGGTGCGGCAGCAGGTAGGAGATGCTGTCTGTAGAGCTTTTTATTTGAGTTCAGAAACAAGAGTTAATCTTCAAGGTGGGTTAAGCAAGAATCGCTTCCTGTGAATTGGATGTACTTACTTTTCTGTCTTAAAATCAATCACATTGATTTTAAGACTCTGTATGGGAGATTAAAAATGATCTAACAGTGATTCCTAGCTTCATAGTTTTAAGTTACTTATATTTAAACTTAGTACAGTGAATCAGTAAGGCTTCTGTATTAAATTCACCCACCTGTATTTTGCACTGAACTTCTGTTTTGCCAGAGTAAGAAATGAAGACATCTCTGAAGGGGGTTAGAGCATTTATCTATCTTTAGATTAACTTTGTCACAGGCTTACATGACCAAAACATTCAATGACTCCTGTAGCTACTGCATAGCGATACTCAGAGTAAATCCTGACGACTAAATATTGGTGATTGGTGTATTCGTGATCACGAACACTGCTGTGATTACATAAGCTTCTGTGACTGAAGTCCTCTGGCCTTATGAAATGAAACCATTGAGGGGAGGACCCTTCTCCCCCTTTCCCCCATTACTTTACAGTGGGCATGATTGGAGTTTGGGTATGAGATTATTGACTTTCAGTAAAAATTCTGGAATCAGTGAGATTTTATTTAGTAGTGCAAGCTACTAGAAGTGGTATGTGGTGAAATGCCACATGCTTTCCACCTGTTCCATTTTTAAAATTATAAAATTGCCACTTTAAAACACGTGCTTGATTGGAAAAACTTCCTGTAGTAAGAACAAACTCCAGCTATTCAACTTCTGCGATTCTTGTGGGAGCTGACAGTTGGATCTGTCTTGCTTGATGAGTTAGAATTCAGTAACGTGCCAGAAACAAAGCATGTTTGATTCATTCTAAGTCAACTTTAAAAACTAGAATTTGTAGTAGTCATTGCTTTTGTTCTTTCAGTTTCCCACCCCTATCTGATTATTTGTTGTCCTTGGATGCATCCAGAGTTGCGTGCTGGTTCCAGTTTAAAATGCAGTATCTGGTGTAGGGGGAGCCAAAAAGTTTGGAGTCTGCTGAAACTCAAATACAGATATTTTTTTTCTCTCAATTAATGAAATGCTGAGAACTGTAAAAAATAATGGAATTACGTATGAAAATGATGTATTATACTTGTCTTCCTCTTAGTTGGCATTTGTCTTAAAATTATGGAAGAATTAATTAGTAATTATAGTCATAACAGCTTCTAAGTCTGAACACAGTAGGAGTGATGACATTTCACCTACATATTGTTGACTTAGAAATCCCCAAACCCTGGGTGGCATAGAACAGAGCTGTTTATACAATTTTTTTTGTTTTGTTAGTAGCTGTCAGGCATGTTGCACAGGCCAATTTCACTGAATTCCCACCTCCTAGTTACGTTTCATTTGTGGTGAACATGATATTTGGCAGTAGAGCCTGTAGGTGCAGGGCTGCTATTCACACGCTGGCCTGTCGAAATGGCAGACACCGAAGCAGCTTTGGATCTTGCCAGGGAGCTTAAAATAAATATTAAAAAACAAACCCAAAATGCAAATGAGTCCCGTTCATAAGTAACTCCTACAAAAGCCAGCCTCGCAGGTTTAAGCAGCCTGCCTTGGCGCCGGCGCTTTGTGCGGGCAGAATGAGCGGGCATGTCTCTGCCCCTGACTGCATCATTGTAGTCCTGGTTTTATTTTGAGCTGGTTTAATGGCCAGTGGCAGAACAGAACTGTTTTGTGGCTCAGCCAGGGTGTGAGTGAAACTGTATGGACATAGGAACAGCTTTTTTGCTTTTTTTCATAATGAGTCTGAGCCAAAAAGTTTTAAACTCGGGTTAAAAGCAGGATGGTGTAATTGTTTTTTTTAATTGGTCTTTGCAGTAGAACCTATGCATTAAACTGACAAGCCTTTCTGATTTGTTTAATGAGTTGGGTTGGCCTGAGCAGCAGTTGATGAGCTGTCTCAGCACAGGAGAGTTACGGAGATGTGCAGCTGGGGTTGCTGCTCCTGGTTGCAGAGCAAACCGCAGCTATTCTGGGACTGTCACCCCAAGTAACTTACCTGCATGCTGGAGCAAGACCAGGTACTGGATTTGAGGGCCCTGTATGGAGGAGGAAGGGAATTTTATTAGAAAGTAACTTCTATTTTGACACTGGAGCAGCTCTTAGGATTGTTTTGCTGGTCAGGTGGGGCCTTGCTAAGCTGAATAAATGACATGCTGAGTATGTGTGCATGTTCTCCCTCCAGCATATAGGCTTATTGTGCATCTTGTGGCTCTGCAGAACTTTCTGAATTCCAGGAGCTGTGAGAAATAGAAATCAGATGGATTAAGTGTAGTGCTAGAAACTAGTTTTATTGGTATATCTGAAGCATTTTCACAAGGGACTTCTTTTCATTTGCTGTAGTGCAATATTTACTTTTTTCCTGTAGCTTTTGATTTCTGAAGACCTTTGAGATTTTAAAGGCAGTAAATCTGTGCACTAATCTACTTGTTTGTGATGTAAAGTAACGCACGTGGTACTGCTTTCAGTCTTGATGGGGAAACTGCTGCTGATCTTGCTACATCATCAGAGCAGGTATCCTGTTCCTTGATAAGCACAGAACAAGTATCTGAGAAAACAGTTCCACCGAGCTCCCTTTGTCTAGGGTGTTGTTGTGGTAACAGACAAACTAATACTGCTCCTCTGCCTTCACCAAAATAAAATAGGGTCTGTGGGGAAGGAATCTTCTAAGATGCTGGATCTTCATTCTCTTTTCCTGCAGTTGTTCTCCATCTCACTTTTTATTTTATTTACAGTGATTGAATAGCAATTTGCAAAACTGCAGCAAAATGAAAGTGCTTGAGTCTCGTCCTCCATATCTCTGGCTGGTTTTGTTATGACCATAACTACTGATAGGTTTTAAAAAAATAAATTAATGCATCTCAGTGTCTTGGGACAGGGTGGAGTGAATGTCAGATGAATGGTCTTACACTGTGGTGCTCTGCTCTGCAGCCATCTTCTGCAGGGTATTATTTAAGAGCCTGTGTCAAACACACCATTATGTATATTGTGTCTCAGATCTTGAAACAATTTGTCATCTGTTCTGGTTTAACACAGCTGTCTGCACCTTGTTGTAACCTCTTGTCATTGGATGTTGGGTACTAAGACTCCATTCCATTTTTTACACTGAATTGAACAAATCTGGTTTTGGAGGCAGTTGCATAATGGGAAATTAGTGGTGGTGTTTGTTCTGTTCCAGTTAATTTTCTGTTAGCTTTAGAAACTTTTTTCTTTAGAGACCTTAATTACTCTTCAACAGTTGTAAATAAACATCTGAAGGATTTATCAGGTAATTTCAAGGCCAGTCACTTTTGTTTTGAGTTTGCTAAGGAGTGACACTGTTTTAAAACTCATAAACCCCAAGTTTTAATGCAGGATATGTGAATATGTTCCAGCTCAAACCAAATGTTTAATCTATTTGCAAACTGGCATTGAATCTTACTCTGACTGCTTGGTTTTTCAACCCGCTTGTAAAAAAGGGAAACTTATCTTTCTCAGATTGACCATTTGTTTGTTTTTTTTTCCCAATCTGAGTCCCAAGGACTGCTCCTGTTGGACAGACAAAAACTTCCTTTGTGGCAGGACTTTTTTTTTTTTTCCTCACATCACCTCAAATTGTTAAGACTTATGGAAAATCCCAAAAGCTTGGGTAAGATGGGCTTCTTTATGCCTTGGAAATGTGATACGCAAGCTAAAAGGCAAATAACTAAATGTTAATGATCTTAACTGTATCTGGCTACACTGTTCTGACCTTTATCTCCCCTTCTTCCCTTTCACCAGGTATGGGTATCGCTTTCTGCTTACACCTTACAGAACAGCTCCACTCTTAGTTGCTCTGATTTTAGCTGGAAGTCTTAAATGTTGGTGCTGTATGGTAAATAATGGGAGAAAGTTTGTTTTCTTTTGTTCCCCTGAACTCTTTTAATGCCCAAGTGCTTGCTTCTGTGAGTGGTAGAGAGATTGGTCTGTGGATTGGAGATCACTCAAAGCTTCGGAGTCCTAACTCAGCTCTGCCTAAGCCGAGGTGCCAGCTCTAGCTTGGCCAGGTCAGGCAGGTGTTGTATGCTGTCCCTGCAGATATTTTGAGGCTTCTTCTGAATTAACCGTGAGAATGTGGGACGTTCCATAGTGTGACTTCTGCCAGCTGGGACCTTAAGGAGGTCCTGACAAAGTCTCTGTAATCAGGAGTTGACCACTTCAGTAGTTTTGTTATCTCAGGACAGAGATACTGCTTAATTATTGTGAATCTGGTCTTTTCCCTGTAAAGCTTTTGGGCAAAAAGTTTGCCCAGTCTTTACTATATTCTAGAACATAGTCATATTCTGAATGGTCTTGCTTTTAATTGAGTATAACACTTTATATTGTGTCTGTAATGATTTTGAGTGTCATTAACATTTCTGTTAGAGATTGCCCTCTAGTCTAGAAGCAAATACTTTGATACTAGGTATATAGTCTCTGTGCCACTGAATAGCCATGACTCCTGGAAAGGCTTTAGCTTGGAGGAGGAGGGGGGGGGGGAAAAACCCAGACCCAACAACATAAAACCCCTGCCAGGGTTGTCTTACAGTGCTCATTACACTTGAGTGGAGTATGTTTTCACATGCTGTAGAACTACAGTGAGGATCTGTAATTCTTCACTGCGCAATCCAGACTCTGAAATAGCAAGATTTGAAATATTCAGCTGTCAAATGTAGCGGATCACTTAAGCCCTGAACAGTTTTAACTTTGTACTCGGAAAGGTAATCTGTCTCTGCAGTTGCACTGTTGCAGAGTAAGCCTTGGTTCCTACCGGTCGGTCCTCTCCATCGACAGGAGACCGGTGAAGATTGTCTTATAGATGTGCAAGGCTGCTTTAGTAGCAGCCAATTCCAGAAAAGCAGGCAGGGAAGCTCAGTGATTTTGAAGTGCTTAAGTAACAATGATCATGTGTCTGCACACTGGGATTAATGCTTTTTTTGCCTTCCTCCTTCTGATCCATATTAATGTTTTGTCTCTCGAGAATGTAGAGAGAAATCTGTTGATGATGTAGAGACTCTAAACTTGCTATGGAAAATCAAGATTACTGTGTTGTTTTTAGATGTATTCCTTGGTGCACTAGTTGCATTGCTGTCTGGCATCATTAAAATAAAAAAGTTGTGTTCCCTCTGTCTAATAAGAGCTGATGGTGTATCATCATCATCAGCTAAATAACAGTCCTGAAATTGATACAAAAAACATAAAAGCAAAATCAGGTTCTGTCGCGTTTGTAATCTGTAACTATTGAATTTTGGCATGGACTAGATTTAAATGTTGGAGGCGAGAGGAATTATCATTTCCATCTACCCTTTTTAAAGGAGCTTTTGCACATGGAGGAAATGTTTTCCTTTTCATCTGTTCTAAGAAATAGCGTGCATGTGACTTGCCCTTGGGATGCTTTTGTTCACCTGTGACTAATGAGGAGTGTTAGGTGTTTCTAATAAGGTCTTATCTGGCTGTTCTGACACCAGTCCTGCTGTTCGTAGCCTTTAGAGCTGTTCTGCTCAACTTCGTCTCCAGTTTCTGTAACAGAGACACAAGGCGCTGGAAACCAACCTGTGAAGCTCATGTGTGCAAAGGTAATAGATACCGAGTGAAGGAAGATAGAATTTCCTGGAAAGCAGCATCTGCGTTCAGTAGCAGATTCCACAAAAAGCAAGCAGAAAAGCACATTGATTTCTAGCACTTAAGCAGCGGTGTTATATGTGTGTTTTGTTTTATTTATTCCCCTGGTTCCCCCACCCTTACTCCTTTTGTTCTTTGCTGCCATTTTGAGAAAGCAGAGAAATCTCTTTTGATGTCCCATTATATGCAAGGGAGGAGCATCTCTGTCTCTTGAAAATGTTGCTGCCTGTTGTGTCTGAAAGTGTGCTGAGGACAGTAAATAGATTATAGAGCCATGATGGAAGCTCTGCCCTGTAGTTTGTTATGGAGATGCGTGGCCTTAATTCAGAACTGCTCACAGAATTGTGTCTGTAAAGAGCAACTAGTTCATAAAATATATCACTGTAAACAGAGGAGATACTGAACTTGTTATGGAGTGGATTTATCTTAGTCTTGCTCACTCTCTCTGAAGTGATGGTGTAACTGATTTTTAAGGGCATGGTTAATACCTAGTTCAGTTCCTCTTAAGTGTTCCTAAATGTCTTAACCTGTGTCTTTTAGGTGAAATATTTATTAAACCCGTCAAACTGATTTGCTCAGATACTGGTGTTTATTTAGAGCGCATCTGGGCATGAGAATTTGGTCTGTAAAAATGAGCTTTTGCATGGAGATACCTTATGTTTGTGTGGTGGTTTTTTTTTTTTTTAAACTAAATAACATGTACCTTCGGAGCTTTTGACCCAGGGCACTGGTCAGATTGCCAGCATGTATTCTGATTAATTTTGGTACTTGGTGGGTGGTTGTTGTGGTTTTGGTGTTTGTTTTTGTTTTTTTTTTTTTTTCTTCAAAGCATTCTGTGTAAAATCTACTGTCATAAATAAGTTTCCAAACTGAAAATCCAAGGATTAAATAAATCCTAAATCTCTGTCTTAAAGGTCAGGACGGGGGCAGTTGCAAGTCAGGGTGAAGAAGCACAGGTCAATCGTATTGCCACATTTGAGTCCTCGAGTCCCTGTAAAACAACCTGTTCACAAGCACCAAGTAAACTCCAACTTAAAGAGCACTCACTGTTCTCTGTGTGGATCCTTTAATGTAAAAATTGTAGTGGCTTGATAGGTGTTTTTTTAAGATGCGCCGAGCACTTAAGTGCTCAGTGAAGTCAATTAACAGTATCCCTGAAAAGTGACCTGCAGCTGCGTGGCTCTTCCCTGCCCTCCTCGCTGCTGTCTGTACATCCCAGCGGTGTAATCCTCTCCATACTGCACTTGCTCCTGGAGGGGCAGTGATAGCAGAGGAGGATTATGACCTCTGCAGGATATTAATGGGCAACTCTGGCACGTAAATGATGAAAGTTGGCAGGCGTCAACCTTGAAGACATAAGTAGATTTAAGTCTTATGAATTTTCATGCTTTCTTACAATAGTAAAATGCCAGAGACAGTTCAGAATTATCCTCTGATAGTTGTTTTGCGTTAAAGCTGTTGCCATGGTAACTTGTCATCACTGAGGCAGTCTTCAAGGTCCTAAAGAAATGGGAAATCCAAACTTCTCTCTTATTTGCCCATGCTAGTATGTTAGCTGACACTACAGACAACATTCTTTAATCTGGTCTAATTTTGTAAAATTGCTGTTGGCAGCTGCAACTTCCTTCTTGGTTTTCCTTTTCCAACGTTGAGGAAAGACAACATTTTGTGGGCCAAATGAGATTATGGTGTTCTCTGTTCAGGGGTGCACCAGCAGCTGGGTATATTTGATATACATTCACATTGTATTTTTAAATGTGCATAGCATCACAGACTCCACCATCGACTCTTGGATCTGCATCGGGAGAGTTTGTCACCTGTGAAAGGGGAAAGGAAGCAAACAGCCCTGTTGAACCATCTCAAGACTTGCTAGATGAGAGTGTGGGAAAGCAGCGGTGTTCTCTACACTACTGCTACTCCAAAAGGGTGTAGTGCAGATGAAACGGTTAAGAGAAGGATGCTTTTTGTTTTACATGTTGAACAGCCTGTCACAACTTGGCTACTGATAAACTTATTTCAATGCCTTTTATGACTTGCAAGTAGAAGTCTTATGCTTCTTTCTTATCCTCCTTCACCCATGTCTGGAAATGGCAGCTGGCTGCCTCCATGGAGCAAAATGAAGCGTTAATTATGGCTTGAATAGGACTGAGCTCAAAGAAGTTCCTTTGCAAAGTAAGAGCAAGAGTTTCCACAGTTGAGAAATACAGCTAATGGAGCAACATGTATCACTGCGTAGAGAATGAGAGAGCAAGGATCTAGGCAGCCAGTCAGCTCAGCGGTATTTTGGGTTTAAAAAGGTGGCAGTCATAGGTTAGACACTGGTGAAAACTTGTAATCACCTCCCACTTCCAACTGTGTTAAACAAGCTTTTTTAAAAAGTATAAGAATTGAATCAGTGTGAGTCAAGATGGGTTGGGAATAGCCCTCGATTTTAGTGGAAGTTTGGATGAATGGCTGACACTTCAGAGGAGAGTATGTGGAGAGTTGCTGGTTGTCCCTGCTAACCTCCTAAGGAATAACCAGTGAAAACATGTGCCAGGCATTTGGTTTGCATAAAAGGAACAATCTAGAGCATAGAGACTTTATGAAAGACTTTTTAAAGACTAGCAAAAATGAGAATTTTTTTAAAGAGGCATTGAGAGATAAGACGTTGCAAACAACCCTGTTTCTTGTAGTGGGCTGGGAAGACTTTCTTGGTGGTATGCTCTTTTGTAGTGGTGGATGAGGATGAGCTGGACTACTGGAGTTTCCAGAAAGCTGGGATGATGTGAATATCAAAACAACTTACTAAGTAAAAGCTTCTGGTGTCTCTGGCTATACCTGTGCTGGTGAATTACAGGATGCTTGGTGACTTCTGGTAGTGCTGGAATACAGTGTCTGCGCTGTTTGTTTTCAGAATATTTCCTGTTGCAATCTTTGGCCTAGGGCAAAAGTACTCTCCCAGACACTGATGGATGCTATTCAAGAGCTAGCATGGACCAGGACCATTCTCAAGATCTGTTTGCACGTAGCCACCCTGTCTGAGAGAGTAAGACTTTACAAGTGTGGATGCAGCCTCTTCCTAGTCACCGAGGTCCTGGGGCACATTTAAATCATCTGCGATGTGGAACTTCCTAGTGAGGGGGTAGCCTTCCTCTTCCTTCCTGATTGCAGGCAGTGCAATCAGTTTAGCAGCCTTTCATTAGAGCACAAGTGAAATTTGAATAATGAAAGCTTCGTTTTCTCTTTGTCCTCATCAAGTGTTCATTAGTGTTCAGCCCCAGTCGAGGCAAAATGGCCACTGGAGGAGCTTCAGTTGCATGCATCTTAACTGAAGTGTGTTTCTATTTCAGTCATAGTTCAAGACTTGACTCAGGTTCTCACTGCTCCTTTTTCCAGTGTGCATGCAACTGAATCTTTACTTTATGAATCTCGGTAACGTCTCACATCATTAAAAATGCCTATCTCTGGTCTATACTATCTGAAAAGATGGCAGGTTGTTGGATAACGCTGCCCAAGTGTGGGCGTGGACATGTGCTTTGACAAATAAAGCATATGACAGGAGTCACAGTGGATCTGTATCGACTCAATATAACAGTAGCAAGAATTCCTGAATTCTTAATACCTTTATTTTTAGACGTAATTTGGCTAGACTGAAGGCTTACTGTTCAATGAATTGTTCCAAAAATAAATATTTCAGAAGAGGATTAAACTTGAATGTGAAAGACAGTTTTTCTTATGCATCAGTGTTCATGGAAGGAACTGGTCAGAAATCACTATGCTCCTTAAATTTGCATGCTCTGAATCCAAATTAGACCTGCTTTCACCAAAACTACTCATCCACACAGGAAGCCAGAGGTGCTGTTGGGAATGCAATGGAGATAGCTAATTTAGTCCTGTTAGCAGCAGAGTTCTACTGTGAAAAGAGATACTTTGGTCTTGCTTAAATCACTTTCTTTTTTTATTGAGCTTCTACTGAAAAAGAATGTGTTTTGTTGTTTCTCGCAAGGGCACTTGCTGCCTTGGTTGTGTTTTTCTTTTTTTTTTTTTGTGGATCTGGATGTTTGTGTGTTAAGGTTTTCTTTGTTTAGACACATCTGAAAAATCTATAGGAAGATTCAAAGATCACTCCTGTCAAAGTATTTCATCTCAGCCTTCTCTGGGTGTTTTCAGCCTCTTGTCATGTATACTCTGTCTTGACTCCCACCCTCCCCACGCTCTTTGGTTGTATACTAACTAATGAAAGGCCACTTAGTTTACCTCTTAACTAGCACTTCTTGCACTGTCCAGCCTTTTGGGATCATTCTGGAAGGTCCTTGGTTGGTTTTTGGCAATAGTGATTTGACAATCCACAAGTCAGTGTTCCACCTTTCTAGAGTCATTGCGTGTTGTTTCTTTATTCAAATTGCTCTTGACGTATGAAAATCCATGGTGCTATAAAACCAGCTACACTTGTGCAGCTGCTTATTTACTGTCTGATTGTATGAACCTCACTGTGTTTTAACTTTGTCAACCTGAATTGCTGCAGAAGACTATTTTTTAAAGCCTGTCCCCTTTAATAAGGATTATGTGTCGATATTGCCGAAGAGTATCTGCTTGCTTTACACTTGAAGAACTTTATTCTTTCATGTGCTACCTGCAATTGGGAAGTACAATCTCTTTCTACAAGTAGTAAGAGTTGCGAGACTACCCTGAAAGTCTGACTTGTTCGTGAATGTTTTCCTAGAAGATTATTCACTTGCAGAGTTCAGTGGAACTACATCTTGTGTTTTGAAGACTCCTTAAATTATAAGTCTAACTTCAGTGCTTTTCTCCTCTCTTTTGGGAGAAGCTCTACTCAAAAGCCTGAAATCAAATTTAAAAGCAGTCTCTTCCAAATAGTCAGCTTTATCTGCAATGCCTCATGCAAATCTGGGAAGAGGAATTTGATGCTTAACAAAAATTCGTGAAGTATTTGGCAATGGTATCCGTGAAGAAAAGAAGTCCATCTCATGTTCTTGGATAAACTCTTGGTTTAAGATCTTGGTGAGTTCAGGTACAGGCAAGGAGATGACATAGGGGTTTGTGGCTATAAAGGCAGTTTTCCTCGTGTCAAGTTGTAGTTAATTTGCTGCTAGCATTATTCCTCTAGGAAAGGACTGGGATGACAATCTGAGATTCCCTAATCTCCAGGTTTCGTGGCCACCATGTGTATATATAGCTTGGGGTTTACAAGACTTCGCTTTCAAACCCATGGTATTTGACAACGTGATACTGCTTTGCATGTGGAATGCTGTAGCTGCAGTGTGTGCTGCTCCTTGTAGCTTTTCATATCAAGTGATCTTCCTGTACTGTGCATATTTAAGATGGGGAACTATTTAAAGGAAGCTGTTTATCTAGAGATTTGGAAACAAAGTGTGAAGGGTGAGACACAACAGGAAACTAAAGGATGGAGTGGCTTTCTCTCCCAGGATATGGGAAACAGTCTTACAAATTGGGGATGAGAAAACAGAGAAAAACACTGTTCAGAGAAATTGAGGGAGCCTGTAAGGGCATCTGTTACAACGAATGGCACATTCTTCCTGTTATAAACTTAATTGCACCGAAGTACATTCCATTTAGCTGGGGTAAGAGTAATAATCCTGAATGTAACTGGAGCTTTGCTCTACTATCTCTCTCTTTGGCAGTGCAGCAACATAAATGCAAATTGAGACAAGCGTTGTTCATACAGAAAGTACTAAATTATGGGAACTAGAGACTGTCTAATCATGATAATCTTGTGAGGTGGATGGAGGGGAATCACTTCCTTGCTTCTATCTTGCATCTTTTTTGGGTGGCTTACCAAGCTAAATTGTATGCTCTTCTCATGGGCCAAGGAGAGGTGGTAGTTTACTCTGCCTTCACAAGGGCTGCAACTGGAAGCTAGTAGAGAGACAGGTAGCTGCTACTTAAAGTAGTGAAAACCTTCAAAATTATGAAAAGCAGAAATGAATTGTTAATGTTTGCCCTGAAATATGTATATGCTTTTGGGACTCCTCAGAATGACTGTTGTATTATAGATGGGCTGGATTTGGTGAAGTCTCAGGTGAGAAAGACACAGAAGGTAAGAGACTGGGTAGTAAGCAGAAAGTAGTCTAGTGTATTAATGGGATGGGGGCAAATTACTTGATGGGGGGGAAAAAAAGCTGTGTAGAAAACTGGATGAAGTTGGAGAAGTCGTTGAAGTGTTTAGTGATAAAAGTGCAAGGAGCTTGGGAACCAGAAGAGCTGAGGAACAAGAACTACTGGTGCAGGACGTGAAACTGGATATTATAGGGATAGCAAACATGATGGGACAGTATGTATACCAGGCATTACCTGTCTTCTGATAGTGTAGGCAAGATAAAAAATGAAGAGTGGGTGTAGTGTGGGATGTAAATGAAATAATAGACTGCTTTTCCTCTGTGTTGCTTTTCAGTGTCACTTGCATAAAAATTGTGTTGGGGAGAAATAAAGTTGCAAACTTGGAATCAGGGTTGCAGTGTATAGACAGATATCGCTTAACATTAAAATATTTCTGAGGATATTTCTCCAAACTGGAAAACAATTATGGGTAATAATAGAACACATGAGTCAGTATTTGCTGGCCAGGTGATAGATGACTTTTTTCCTGTTGTTCACCACCACTTCTATGAGTGGTCATAGTCTTCCTCAATTTATTATATGAGGGGGCAAAGTGACGTCTATCTTAGACCACTCTAAGACCTAGCATGCAAAAAATCTTTGCAGCCACACCTGCAATTTTAGCAGATGTGTCAATTTGGGATAAGAAAGACAGATTATTTAGCATTTCTGCTTGTCGGTCAAGAACATCCCATACTTAAGGAAAAAATCAATCTTTTCAACTGTGGGTAGTTAAGGCCACCTCGGTAGTGTAGGAATTCTCTCCTTCAGGGTTTATTTAAAGAGCAACTAGAGATGCAGGTTTACTGAAGGAAGAAGTGTTTTTGCCTAGACTGAGAAGCTGTGGTAGATTTTACTTCACTGTTACCAGAACTGTGGTTGATACAGCGCTACCCGGTTTGAGATGGAGTAGCAATGCCCAGCACTAAAAAAGGAGCTAGTACTTCTCATTTTCTTTAATGTTCTGCCATAAAAGATAAGGCTGTGGGGTTTTTTGCTTCTTTTTTCCTTAACAAATAAGATAAAGGTTAGCGTTTTCAATGCAGAGAGATTGGAATATCATGTGTGAGAGTGTAATAACCTGGTGGATGACAGCAGCAGATGTGGGATGAACTTTAATGGAGCAGACTGTCGGGCTGTGCATCTAGGGCTTGATGCCTTTGGATGTAATCTGGGTGTTCATCAGTTGGAAGTAGCTGGGGAGAAGTTACCCTGATGCCCCAATTTATCACAGGGTGGCTAAACTGCGAATAATGATGTGGAAAAAGCAAATGTGGGTTTATGATGTGTATTAGCAAGTTTCCTTCTGTTAGAAAGGGGAGCATTAGTGTTAGCACACAAGCAAGAGCTCATCCTTCATACTCATGTATCTGAATCACACACAGGATATTTCTCCATTCCTTAATTAACTTAGTAACTCTCCTTCCCACCCCTTCTGAAGGGAACAGGACTCTTTCAGAAGGTTTTTCTCACTCCTGAGTGCTTTAGCACTTATTCAAGCTGAAATGATACTCTCTTCACCGGACTGGCTTCTCGTTTAACTGAAAGCTCTGGCATTTTACTTCCGTGTGACATGAAATGTCCATCTGTAGGGAGAGGAGCAAGCATTAGTGTTTCTATGGGACTTTGCATTAATAAGCGGGTACTGAGATGATATTTTGTTGTGAGACTGGCTTGATTACTCACTGGGGTGAAGAACAAGTTGGATGTTTCTCCATGTGGATTGAAATACTTAAGTGACTCTGTGCAGCTTAGTTGATTTCTGTGGAGCGCTGCATGGAGAGTGTAAGGAGCATTATTTAGATAGATTTTTTTTTTTTTTTTGCATCTGTAGATATGCTTGTTCTACAGTAAAGAAACATTAATGAACAAAGTGTAAAATATTGTATTAAAAAATTTGGGACACAACACCTGGTAGATGAGGAGATGGTTCACTGGTATAGCTTCACTGAAATCATGGAAAACCTACAGAAAACAGCCTGCTGTGTGCAACTGAAATACAGCTGCTGATTTCTTCCTTTTTTTAAAAAAATCTGATTCCCGTTAAAATATTAATCCAAGTATCATTAAAAGAATACAACGTGTGCTTTTCTAGTTGAGTAGCACGTCCAGTAATACCTGTAGGTTGTGAATGCCTTGTGAATGTATTAAAAACTTTGCAAAGGAGTCTGTTCTGAAATCTGGAAGTACAGAAAATGGTATGGCGTGGCTTTATTGAGTGAAAAGAGCTTCGTCTTTGCTCTCTCGCTTGTCGTGGACTAAAACGGTTCTGCCGTATGAGTGCCTTGCACAGTGGCCCTATGTAGTAATAACTGATAAATTGGGCCCCAGATGTTTTGGTGCCTCTTTGGCTTTGTTCCCCTCCAGCCAGATGAAAACCAACTTGTGAATCCAGCCTGGGTGTCGCGGTGGCGGTGCAGGTGTATGCCAAACAGTGGCTTGGGGAGCTTTTAAACCGTTAATGAACACCTGAAATATGGCTTAACGGAGGGGTGTCCTAATCACCCTGGATTATTTCAGCTTCAGTGGTGTGTTTTGTAAAAAAGCTATTAAGACGCATGATGAGGGAGAAGTGGCTCACAATTTTCATGGTGTATCCTTAATAGCTTGCTCAAGTGTTGATGTGAAATAATAATAGCTAGGTGGTATTCCTGTCAAAGAGCAAACATTAAGGAAAGCTGCCTGGATGACTGAGGTGGGATGGTAGCAAAATTTCTCAAGATTTAGTTCATTTTGAGTAACGTAAATCATCTCCTAGCCATCCCTAATAAGCTTACATCCAAGTACTCTGTAATTGTATAGCTTCCTAATTGTGGATGTATTGTATTTTGCAGATAAGCGGTTTCTGAGGACTGAAGGACCTGCTAAAGGGAACACCTACTTTTGAGGTATGAACTACTTTTCTAATGACACACCACTAAATCTTGAATTAAAAGCAAAGGTTTCATACAGCTGCGTGTACACACTAAAACTTCATTTGTTCTGGGAAGTACAGCTACCATCTAGAGTTCTGAAACGTCAAAATCTCCGACAGAAGTTCAGTAGCAAAGCTTGGCAGAGCAGGCACCGCTGGCTATGACAAGTGGAGTGTTAGATGGGCTCTGGGAGAGTCTGTGTGTCTTTAAAAGGCATTATACGGAGAGTTCTGTGACTGGAACTTCTGCAGAATAAACATATCTGAAATGCACTTACCTTTCCATTCCTTTCTGTTAAACGCTTCATTTGCTACTCTTTTTGCATCCTTCCTCTGGGGTATTTATTAAAGCTTCTAACATTCCCCTGCTTCTGTTCAAGATAGCAGAACTGGTGTGTGACGCGAGGGATGCCCTTGCTGGCCAGTTGGGCCTTCTTTTCCTGTTTTTTCTGCCGTAAAGGGCAGACTTCTTGTTTAATTTGGTCACTCACATCTTTTTATCAGAGTAAGAGGACTACAGAAGGTTAAAATGAGCAAACTAGGCTAAGAAAAATGATTTGATTTGTTAGGAATCTGGAGCAGTGGATCATCCAAGTTTCTCGTCCTAGTCTGCCTTTGTGGAAGGTACCCTAAAGGTACACTTTCACTGGAGTCTATCCTCAGGTCTACAGTCTGAGGATATTTGAGGTGCAGGTGCTCACATAACATGTTTTAGTGAAGGAATTACCATTTCTTCATGATAACTGTATGGACTGAGGGACCCAGGTGTCTTCTGCATTGCGGTTTGGTTAGCGTGACAGTGATTGTTCTGAAATGCTGGCTATTTCTTCAAGTCCTGGGAGCAGTATCAGCCTGTTTATTCCACTAATTAATACTTCCTTCTGCCTTAAGGTAGTCTGGATTGTAAACCAGTGAAACACAGGGCACAGACTTGTACAAAAATGACTAAGCTGTTCATCTCAGTCCGCCCGTACCATCCAATGATATTTGACTGCAAAGAATGCAGAGGAGTCAAATGGATGCAGTTCAGTTACAGCTTGTTTTAACATTGCCAACTGTATGGACTGTGATTTACTAAAACTGTCTTGTAGTGACACTAGCCTTGCGTGTCTCCTAAGATTTTGTTATGGGTATGGGATAAAATTGTTCCTAAAATGCCTTATTTAGTCTCCTCAAATGGCAGGCACAGAGCTAACGTCATAGGTGCAAAGTCCTGCCTTTTCAGTCGGGCTGATGTTCTTGTGTATCCAGTCACAATGTGACTGGAACCAGGCTCAGTTAGGGCTAGCACCACCACCACTTGTTTGTACTGTGGCTGCCTGCCAAGCCATCTTAAGTCGTTTTCTAAAAGCTGTTGGAATAAAAGCCAAGTGATGGCTTATCTCCGCCTGGGTGGGATGGAGGGAGGGGAGGTGCCCAGATGCCATGCGTGCTTTTCACTGTGGCCTTGATGGAGCTGAAGAGATCATGGGAGGTGGACTGTCACCCTCTCCTGCAGGGAGTGAGTGCTGTGTGCAGCTGAATAGAAAAGATGACGTAGGAGTGTAAGTGTCCTTCCAGCATGTTCTGTCTTGAACTTCTTTTTTCCTCCCTTTCCACCTCACTTTGCTTTGACCAATGTGGTCTTAATGTCTGCCAGACTGCTCGGGTGTCTGGAATGGATTTCAGACTTCTATTTACTTGGTCATGTTGTTAACTCCCAAGTTGTCTAAGGGGATGAGTTTGCTGTGTTATAATTTTCCTCCTCTCTTTTCCCCATTGTACAAAACCAAGAGTTACAATGTAAGCTGCCTCCCAGAGTCTGAGGAATACATGTAGCTGTACCTCTCCACATTTGTTGTTCCGTAGTTTCAGGACATGGAAACCAAACAGGTGTTTCCCACAGACTGTATTCAGCAGCTAAAAATGCTTCCTGAAGTAATTTATCTGGGAACATTTAATCCACACTCATTGACTGCCTAGATGAATAAAGGCAACTTCCTCCCCAACATCCTTTGGAGAAGCCCGGGAGAGCAGTCAGGAAGGAGGAAGGGTTTGTGAGTGTGGCACTGGCTGGTTGGTTCTTGTTGGATGACCTGATTGAGGAGTATCTTGGGTTCTTTACAAAACAATAACCTGTCCATCTGCAGATTGTCACTCGGAAATGAACGGGTGCTGTCTGCATATTCTGCTGTGAGCTCTTTCATCCAAGTACAGTTGCATGTTTGGTGATCTTGCTTTCTTAAACTACAAATACTGACTGTGACTTGTGGCACCTAGAACTTCATTTGGTTATTGTATTGGTTACATGTGTATAGGTGGAGAGTAAGTACTTCTGAAAACATTACCTGCTGGATTAGTTTATATTTTTTTTGTGTAACTGCTCTAACTGGGAAGAAACATGCACAAAACCACATCTTTAGGATCAATTTTATTGATGAAAAGTGAACTAGATTGGGGCTGCTGCTGCTGACATAATTGTGGTAGGAGCAAGTAGCTGCTGTGTGACTCCCTGCTCCCCTCCTGCAGCAGAACTCTGCCTCCAGAGAATTCTCCTCAGGTAAGACAAGCAGATAAGAACAAGCTTCCTCTGCCTCTGTGCTTTAGCAAGCCACATGTGATTGCACGTCCTCTGAGAGGATTTTGGCGTTTGCTGGTGCATTATCACTCAGTTTTAAAAGGGGGTTGAGGAACTATATGCTGACCTTCTAGGTTGAGAACGATGAGAGCAGAAGCGAGAAGATTTAGCCCTCGAAGTAAGAGAGAACCCTTGAGAAGAAGGCAATGCTAGCGTGTCCCCACCTGGAGTACTGCGTCCAGGTCTGGGGCCCCTGACATCAGAAGGACATGGACCTGCTTGAGCAGGGACCGGGTGACCTTTAAGGTCCCTTCCAACCCAAACCGTTCTAGGATTCTGTGTCACTTTACCACATATGATTTTAATTCCTTAAAGTGGTGTGGGCAGAACCCTTTATTTTAATAAAAATTTTTTTAAAAAAGGATTTTTTTTCAGTACTACACCGAACAATTATTTATTTTGTCCCTTATCTTTCTCTTTTTAGAAGGTAAACTGCCTGTGTCAAAGGGCACAATACAGTGGTACTAGATACTGCAGCCATACCTGCAATAAGGAAGTGAATAATTCTCTAAAGAAACTAATAGACCGTACCTGATAACATTGCGGGGAGACCTGAAATTTTTTTTATTGCTCTTTCTTTCATGAAAGCTCAGCTTTTGTTTTCTAACCAATGCCTTGTTTTTCAGCCGTCATTGAATGTATTTGTTATCGAGAGTACGGAAATGTAAATACAATAGTGGTTGAACTGCAGTAACTACTCCCTTCCTTCTCTGCTGGCTTCCTGCATACATTTTGGATGGTGGAAACTATTCTTCTACATTAATTCATTTCAGAAATGAGTGTTCTTCCCCCTGTTGCCACCCCATTGGATTTCAAAAACCAAAGGGTATGAGCAAAGAGAAATGACTACTCTCACATACGTTCCTCGAGACTGAGAAGTAACAGAAGACCTCTTCCTGTAGCTCCTTTCAGCATTTTCCCATGCTGCAGCCTGATGCAAGCATTGGCTCACAGGACATCTTGTTTTTCTCTACTTTACCTAAACCAGATGAGCCATACGGGCACCATTCTAGTTGAACTAAGTCTGCATTTATCTGCTTGCAATGTTTGAGCACACTTTTTAGAAGAAAAACGAAAAAATTGGAGCAGTGACTTCAATGTATGTCTCCCAGACTGAAGTTTGCAGTTATCTTTGAGAGTTGTTTCCTAAATATGGTTCTGCCTGTTCTAGTTGGGACACTAGTAGCTCATGTTGGTTGCTTTCTTAGTCAGGCAGGAATTTTGTCATTAAAACCAGCTCAAGAGAATGGAAAGGCTCAAATGGTCAAATTTGTTCTCTTGACTAGCTCTAGAGGAATTGGGTTCAGCTGTTTGACGGGTGTAAGCAGTTAAATTGACCTCAGACTATGGCTGTCCTGTGCTTTTCTTACAAAGTCATTTATGAACTTTGTGTCACAGTGACAACTTTCTGGGGAGAGTAATTTATCTTCAATTACCCAGGTCTTTCTTGCATAACCTGCCACTTTTAGTGCTATTACTATGTCTACACTGCACTAATGTTGCTTCCTTTTCAGAACTGAGGAGTTCTGTGATGCTCTTACGGCACTTGGCCAACTGCATGACTGAACTTAGCTAAATAAAAATCCCTGGGATCCTGTCTAAGAATAAACATCACGTGAGAGCAGGAGTGTTTCCCTGCTTTGAGAGAATTAAAATGGCGTGCTGGTAAGGAATAACAGCAGCAGCTTAAGGGCTAGAGTGGCATCCCTCTCCGGGTAAAAGGGGTAAGCTCAAAGTCCAGAGGAAGCAGAAGGGTCTGGCATGTAACCTTTAGCTTTCCTTGCTGTTGAGTTTGTCAGTCTGGGATGCCATGGTGCTTGCAGAATGTACTGTTTTTATAATTCAAGAATCTGATAAATATCCTTATGAAAGAGATGTTAACATACATGCTTAACTTCGAGCCTAGCAGTGTTTCATACTGGGCCTTGGCCTACAGCTTAAATACCTATTAATGTGCTATTGAGCGCATTTCTGAGCAGTTCTCTACCTGTATTTTTTTCTTTTATCCCCCCTGGTAGCATGGGAGGTAGTGGGACTGGTGTAGGCATCTGGTAATGTTGCCTCGAATGGGCCTGCATGTGGCTTATGTTCAGGCACAAGCAGTAATGGATGCTGAGATAATGTTATCTTGCAAGTAATTCCCTTGCTGAGGGAAAAAGCCTCTGCTCTGCTGGCCTGCAGTGCATTAACGCTGGTAATGGAGCGCATGAATGTGCCTTGTATTCTGTGGTCCCTCAGCAAAGTGTGTGTTGTCCCCTCTGAGAGTTCTGTGGTGACTCACTGGACCTTTCCTAGCTTCACATACAATTCTGAAGCTAAATTATTGTTCTACCTTTCTCTGTTTTGAAGCTGTTACATTACCGAATAGGAGTGCCTCTTTCTCTTGGATCACAGGCAGGCAATATTTACTTCTCAGGCTTCTAGCAAATCCTTTCATGAACTGTTGTAGCCAAAGACTTCAGTGCTGCTTGCAGAGGTGCCCAAGGGTGGTCAGCATT
The DNA here is from genome assembly GCF_047716275.1 of Strix uralensis. Lineage (NCBI taxonomy): Eukaryota > Metazoa > Chordata > Aves > Strigiformes > Strigidae > Strix > Strix uralensis. The sequence continues at coordinate 4,601,520 of NC_133972.1, read as the reverse complement.
TTTAAAGCTATATGCTTCTACCTTGTTTTAAAAGGACTTCTGACTTTTGTTGTTCTCACTTGTGTGTAGGCACAAATATCCCTACTTAGAAGTAATTCCTAGTAACGTGGTATGTTTAATCTCCATTATATCTATTGTGGAGCTGCTTCAAGATGAACAAAATCCATGCATTGAATTGCAAAAGGTGGAGCAAAGAGCCAGGCCCTTCCTAAGCATGTACTAGTAACACACCACTGTGTAAAGACAGGCTTGAATATCCCAAAGCTGTTGTTAACAGAGTACGAAAGAGCATGCTCCACAGCTCTGAATCCTCTAGGTATACTCTACTCCTACCCTAAACATGTCTAGGGACTTCATTTCTCCATGAATTTCTCAACACCTGAGTGACCTGTGTGGAAATACAGGGACTGAATTTTGTCCCTGGCCTGAAAATCTAACGCATGTGAAGCAAATGGAAACCCACTAGCGCTTGGTAAATGTTTGCTCTAAACCAGTTTGCCTACATGGTCACAGAGTTCTGCTCAGGCTGATGCTGAAACCTTGGCTGGACACTAACAGAGCATTTGCTTCTCTTTTTTTAAATATCTGCTTCCATAACACTTTGTTGTGGTTTTCAAATGACCAATCCCTACCTCTCCGCTAGTTCAAGTGTGTCTGTTCTACTTCCAGGTTCCTCTTAGGGCATATCTGTCAGCTCTCAAAAGCCTGAGGGAAGGGCATGATTCTCCACAGCAACTGATGAGTCCATAAACTCACTCACTTGTAGCTAAGATCTCGCAGAATCTGCCAGTAGCTAAAACTTGTTTCTTAGTGTAGAAGTGTGGTTTGTTTCATTCTTCCAAAGTTTTTTGACGTTCCAGTAGTGGAAAGCTTTAAAGTACTATTTGCTCTTTGCAAATCTACTTGAAAAAAGATTGACAGGTTTGCTGTTCCACTCATCTGGCTCAGAAACATCAAGCTGGTGATGAGTTGTCATTGATGAAAATAGTTTACTTAAGTCAACTTTCTCATTTTGAAGCTACCACTTCTGTGTCCTGATCGACAGGTTCTCATGCTGTATAATTATGTTGTCAAGAGAGGTGCTTATTTTAATTAAAAGTAAAGTAGCTACTCTAATATAGTCACTAACATAACCAGAATTATTCTGTATAGGTAAAGGAGTAAAGCTTGTATGTAAACTGAGTTCCTGGAAGCAGTGACTGGGCATACCTGGTTGCCAAACGAGCTGCTTCTGTTTTCATGGTTGTATCTGCTGCTCTCCATAACCTGTGATGTTTTATGCTCCCTGCTCGAATTTTATCTTGCTTTTTGAGTAACACTGGCTAATGTGTTGATCTTCGGGCAATTCTCCAGAGAGTCAGTTTGCTTGCAGCATGGCGTCCAGCCTTTCTTGTGGGCATCAGATTGTGTATCTGAGTAGAAGCCACAAAGCTGGCCTCCAGGAGCTCTGCTTGAGAAGGTCTTTCCAGTGCCGTTTATGACTTGTTTTACCCTTCGTGATAATCCTTGTGAAATAAGGGAGCAGAGTTGCTGAGTGTCTTTCTGCCAGCCTGTTTCCACACTCTTGAATTGTTTGTGCTGTTCTACAGAAAGTTTTAACTCAGAATTTTCAAGGCTTACTATAATAAAGTTCTTGATATATGCATGAGATATGATATGGATGTAACACACTCAATGCTATTTAATGGCTGCTTATTTTACTCTTCAGTTAGAACTTCTTTTGATTAACTTAATTTCAGAATCTGCCCTCTATGGTCTTACTCTCCCTCCTACCCTCTCAGATGTGTATATATGCATAAGGCAAAATGTTGTGAGTTCGTGAAGGTATGGAGGGCCTGCACAGCCGTATTACAACTGTAATTAAGCTGGACTGGATCTCTGAAAAATCTTTTTTCTCACAGCATGACTTGACCTCTTTCTAATCTCCTGGTTTGTAGTTCTAGTGTTCATACTGTAGAGTTTTCTTCACAAGCAATAAAAAAACCCACCACCTTAGAAATGAAAGCTGAAATTCTCACGTAAGCGCCAGACCCATTATTCTGGGAGCAGCATGTGCAAGACAAATGTGGAGTAGGGTGAATTTAGAGCAGTTGACATGAGGACTAAGTGACTGAGGCAAACTTCTGTAGTGAAACTTCTCCCTTTTGGTGCACTCATTAGTCTTCCTTTCCAGGCTGTGGCAGTGAGATGATCTTGCAGGAGGAAGAATGAGGAGGTACAAAATACCTAATAAAAATGAGAGTTATTGATCTACTGTATTAGAAATGTGCCATCCTTCTCTTCCTCCCAAGTGAAAGGACTCTAGCAAGAGCCAGAAAGCCATTATTTTCTGGGTTTTGCTCTTGGGGAGGTAGAGACTGCTTTCCTTTCTGATGCATGTGCTATTAAAGGAAAGCAGCTGACAGAACAGCTGCTTGCCTTGCCTGTTTGGTTTGTGGCTTAGCAGTCAATATGCAACATAGAAAGAAAGTGCTCAGCAAACAGCCAGAGTTTTCATACCCTGCCCCCACCTTGCCCGTCTTTTTCTCTGTCCTCTGCCAACTGAAAACAGGAGGCTCTTCCCCTCCATGATTAATGAAACTCTCCTTATTTGGTGCTGCCTCTCCTGGTGAGCAGCACAGAAAATCCCGTCTTCTGTGAGACAGCTTGAAAAGCAGCAAACAAGTATGACTCTGGGGAGTTTCTTTGTTTAAAGTAGTTAAGGAACAGGTCATTTTAGAGCAAAAACTTACAAATCTATACAGAAGGTGGGCAGACTCCTTTTTTTTTTTTTTCCTTAGGTAAGCGTTTCTGGGTTTTGGAGATGACATACCAGGCTTTTTTAGGTCTCTTATTTCAATGCTTGTAGGCCTGTGTGGAGCTAGACACTTGAAAGTCCCTCACAGTTATTATCTATGAACTCATCTTCCATGTGGCTTTTTTGAAGGCCAGCCAAGACCATTAATCCCCACCTTCTAGAGTCCCTAATCCCTGCTGGGGTTTATAGAAAAGTTATTCTTGTACTCCCCGTGAAGCTGCTCTGGCAGAGTATCTATCCTGCTGTAACTTAAGGCAAGTTTATTAATGTGACTTTTTATCAGCTTGGAAATGATACAACTCATAATGTAGCAATCTAACTTGGACAGTCTTACTCCATCTTGCTGAGTGGTTCGTGGTAGTGAAATTGCCCACAGGGAGGGAATCATTCAGGAGACTGGTGTTCTCTTATCTCGGTGCGCTTAAGTATAATTAACAATAGTAAAATGCTCTTTGCAGGCACGAATACATACCACGTATTATTTTGGGAATGAGTACAAGTGAAGTGAAGTCAGGGCTGGAAGTGGTCTGCTGGGGTGATTCTTTGCAGTTGTATCACTCTTCCTCTTCCCAGCCTCCTGGCTCTGGCTTTTGTCCAGTTGTAGCTAGACTGATGTGAGGCCCTCTTCCTTACTTGCTCAAAGACTTTTGGTTCCAAGTAAGCATCTCCAAACACTCAGGACTGGTTCAGGTGGGCTTCCTTCCATTTGTTGTCCTTCTCTAGGGTTCACCTGTGATTTGGACAGGAGGGAAGTCTGAACAACTTTACCTTCAATTCATGACTGTTCAGTCTCAATTTTGGTGGCATTGGGTAGCTCTGTGCTAAATCTTCTGTCGAAGTGGTTTATTAGGCAGCTTAGGGCCCTTGCCATCAAAGGGAGCTGTGCTGCCTCTCCAGTGGTACATGCCATGGGGAAATTGCAAAATTCACTTCAGGCTTTTAGACAAATTCAAAGCAATTTAAGTGTAATTCCCAGGGATGTGGTAGAGTTACTCTCTTTGCTGTCCAGAGTTTTCTGTCTCTACAAGTTCTGTGACCAGAATTTGTCTCTTCAGAGCCAGATAGCAGAAGAAGTTGGTGTCTTGGCTTGACTCAGCTGGTAAGTGCACTGATAAAGAGCATTGTAGGCTTCATGCCTAGAGTTCCGATGCCATCTCCTTCTGGAGTCACTGCATATTGTTACTTCCTTGTGTAGAAAAGACAAGTTCTGCAAAACGTAGCTCCTCACCCTGAGCAGAGAAGAACCTGAATTAAGGCCAGAAGAGAATGTAACTGATGGAAAACTGCAACTGAGACTCTGAAATCTGAGTTAGCAACCAGTCTCCCTGCGCAGTACAACTGTCCATTCACACTGGACTTCGTACTGAGGTCTTTGGCAGAAGCAAGGGCCAGTCTGTGCCAGGTAAATGCTGTGTTGCAGAGAAGTGATGCTTCTGACCATGATTATCCTGGAGTCCCATGATGTTGTCTTAGGGAGCTGGAAGAGCAACAGGTAAGTCCAGCTGTTACAAGTTCATCAGCAACTCTGAACACTTTCAGAGCAATAACTGGGCCTATTTCATGACCTCTCATGTCTTCCCTAAAGCAATAATTTGGGAACAAGTTCTCGAAAGGGGAATACATGAATGCATAAATAAAACACAATGCAGCCGTCTTTCCTTACTTTCGTAAAAATCAATGTTACAAGTCAGTGTAGATGATCCTATGTCACCCACAAAAGGAGGAGGGGGTTTTATCCTTAAGGGAAGAAGTTCACTAGTCCAAACTAGAGTTGGTTAATAAACATATTTATTTATCTAGAGTGCTCAGAGTTCTGAATTACTGTGTGTCTGCAGCTGCCGTTGCTATGCTGTCTGCCTGTTGTGGTGCTTATGGGAAGGTGCGGTATGGCAATATGCTTGCCATATGCAAGTAGTAACATCAGCCACTCCCACCTACTGGAGAGGTGGTGTGCATTTCCATTCTTCCCCCCGACATCCTAATCCTTTACTAGGAAATAACTATAGGGAGAAAAATATCAGCCCAGAGAGTAAAAAACAAAACAAAACCCAAACAAAATTGACCAACAAAAAGCCTATCGCCCTGTCCTTCCTTCTGTTCTGAGGCAGAAGCCACACCCCAGCCTGTGGCTGCCCTTGTGCGGGGTTGGAAGTGGGGTGCTCTGGGTAGGGAGCTCTCGGCTGCGATCAGCAGCTCCCAGCCATGTGACTGCTGTTGTTTCAGCCTCATCACTTGGTCATGATGACTCTGGTGGCAGTGTGCTAACGAAAGCCCAGATAATCTTAGAAGCAGTGAACATGTGGAAGCTTTTTTAGGTAATATTTGCTTTTATCTTAAAGCAGCATTTTCATATATCTTTCCATGCAGGAAGAAGGTGGCGAGGAGTAGTGAGGAACTTAACATCTTTCTTGTGTGTATATATATGAAATTCTTGCTTTCGGATATGACCTTCCAGATTAATTCTGGTTGTCTTCATGGTTCTGCAAGTCAGACTTTTCCTACTGTACTGACTTTTGGCCTCGCACTGTAGGCAAACTGAAGGAGTTGCAGACAAGTAATAACTTGTGGGTCTTTTGAAGCAGCAGGAGGAAGACCTTTGTATATTAGTAAGCAGGATCGGTGGCTGCCTTTCCGTTGCAGGACTAGTTAGGACTCCTAGAGCTAGCTTTGTAGCACCCAAAGTAATTTTAGCTCTTAAATCAAGAGCAAGAGAGTTACCTGAAAATTTGAATGACAAGATTGGCCATTGTATATCAGAGATGCAAATTCTGCAATTATTCCCTGTTTTTTTTTTTACATAGCCTTGACTCATTTCCATTCTTAGCAAAAGCCACTTCATGAGTGAGATTCCATGTCTACTGCAGGACTGCACTACTGTGCGCTCTCCACACTACTTAATCCTCTCAGAGTCTGGGACAGAAGTGGATCCTTTCCAGAACTGTATGTGTGGCCAAGGGGGTTGGGAGGGTTGGGTTGGTTTGAAGACTTGCCTTCAGGATGCAAAATGGAACTGCTTTAGGACATGTCTAGTTCTGTTCATAGGCTTTTGATCATTGGTTTCAAAAATATGAACAGTGCTCTTCAAAGAATATCAGAATCGCAGAATGGCTGAGGTTGGCAGGGACCTCTGGAGATCATTTAGTCCAACTGCCCTCTGCTTAAAGCAGGCTCACCTGGAGCAGTTGCCCAGAACTGTGTACTGTTTGGTTTTGAACATCTCCAAGAGTGGAGGATCCACAACCTCTCTGAGCAGCCTGCAGCTCTTGAACTCTTAGTCCAAAGTAACTGTACCAATAGTGCTGGTTATATGAAAGGTGATTGCTTGATTTCTCTCTGACTTTCTTTTATTCTCACACCACCATCATAAGAGGTGACCCAGGAGATTCCTGACAGTCAGATATTTGCCCAGTGAGAAATGATCTCCTCTTTATTAAAATCAAAGATGAAGACAGCTGAAGTCAGTCATGTCGTGTTCTTATTGATGCCTCCTTAGTCTCCCAATTCTGTCCTGAAAGAATGGTGTGTATACAGGCACCTGTACGTGTGTGTACGTATACGTTCAGACACGTGTGAACAAGACTTCTTACTGGTGCTCCTTCATTTGGGTATTCCTCCTGCCTTGATCTTTGATGGAGATCTAGCTCTAGCTAATTATTTTTCTTTTGCGTAAATGCGGAACATAGGCTTTATTTTAAACTGCTTTCACTTAATTGAAAACAATGATAATAAGGGGCATATAATATTCATGTTACCTGCCACTAGAATACAGAGATTCCTCGAAGCCTTGAAGTGCTGGTATGTATTTCTTCCTTTCTTTCTTTCTTTCCTTCCTTCCCTCCACTAATAACAGATCTGGCTACAGGGATCAATTTGTGTAGAGGGCTTCCATAACAACTGGGAGTAATGCAGTCAGTTCTCTCCAGGCAGCTTTGCTCGGGCAGAATTGCCTTTCTTCTGTGGGAGAGGTGAACGTTAAGTTGAACACAATGGAATGTGCAGGAGAGTTGCTACCCTTGCAGTTGATCTCTCGCCAGGAGCCCAGCTGCGTGGGTGGCTCAGCTCTTTGTGTTTGGAAGCGAATGCTTAGTGGGATGCATTAAACACCAAGATGGGAAGCAGCAAATGACACTAATACAGCAGAGGCTTTGGCTGCTGAGAGGTTTTGGCCTGTGTTTTCATGGACTGGATCACCAGAGACCTCTATGTTGTTGAAATCTATGATGAGATCAATTCCTATACTAAATTACAGCTAAGTTAACTGTTGGAGTGACCCAACTTCTTCTCGGGGACAGAGATCCCTATAAAAGCATCATCTTTTGGCTGGTGGAGAGCTTGTATTTTAAACGAGCAGAACAGAGCATTGAATTCCTCTTTGAAGAGTCTATTGTAGACGCAAGTGCAAAGGTCGAAAGGCTGAGTGATGCATTGATCTAGCCTTGCTGGCATAAGACTAAAGTTTCTTGAAAAATACCATCTTGGATCACAAGGCTTCTGCCCTGGAAAGGGTGGACCAACCATGGAATCTCATGTTTGTTACAGCTGTAAATATGTATAGGTCTTTCAGTGTTTAGTAGCTGTTACAATAGTCGCCCTTCTAGCCAGCTCCAGTGAATTTTTTACTTGCATTTTTGGGAGCTTTTCATTACCTGGTGTTGTGCAGATTGTGTAACTTATATCTCAAATGCACTCTGCAGATCTGCCTGACCTTGGAGATGTACCTGCCATAATGGAGATGCAAAGCTGATCTCTGGTCATTGTATTTCTCAGACTGGGCACCATCCTCTTCAGAAAGACAAATCATGCTGATTTTCCTCGAGTTACAATTTATCTGTCTATACTTGAGAGCTCAAGTAGATTTGAATTGTCCTTGTTGCCATTACCTCCCCAGGACGGGCTTCTCCTGGTCCTTGAAGCTTCTTGTGAAGTCCCTTTACTTTAAAGAAAAATTGTTTCCTTTTTGTTAAATCAAGTACAGATATTTTTAAGTAAGTGAATGTTTACATCTAAAAAGAGTGGCTATAAACTGAAATGTAGCTTTAGTAAACCTGCAAAATTTTGGACTGTCAGCTTGCAGGCTGACTTTAATTACAACTTTTGACAGCAAGTATGAGATGCGCATTGGAGAGACGAGGTTATTTTACAGCTTTCTTCTGGCTAGTGCAGGATTTCTGCCCAGTTATCTCTGTAGACTTTATCATTTGATGAAGTGTAGGCTCTGCAAGCTATGAATGTCAGGAAAGAAAAGGCAGGAAGAAAATAGAAGTTGTCTCAAGTCTTCAGAAAACTGAATCTTTTTAACGATACTGAAGAGGCACAAATACTGGGAGACTGTCTGCTGCCTTACTTTGCTAATTCACATGCCATCTGAATAATTGAATATGGTGAAAGCATGCCTCTCTAGCTTTATTGCTTTCTTAAGGGAAGTCTAGTTGATGAAAATGTTTCAAGCTTATGGAGCTGAAATGTTCATTAAAGACTTGTACACAGTCTGGCTGTAGAAAGTAGGTATATTTGCAGTACCAATTAACAGCAAAAAGTTAATTTTAAAACCAGTGGAGGAATGGCTTGTATCGTAAGTAATGAAACCCTATAAATTGATGGATTCTCCTTGGAAATACTGAATAAAACCCAGAATTATGTAGACTCTTACAAGGCATTGTGAAATCGAAATAATTGCACTTTTTAAAGCCATCAACTTTGCAATTCTAAAGTTACAGTTTATAAAAGTTGAAGGTATGGGATTTAAAAAAAAAAAACGGCCCTTGCCAGCTAGAGCTTGTTTTGTTCAAATGACTTTCCCTGTCGTAGTCTATTGGCCTCGCTGTGGCGGTTTCCGTTCTGCTCTGACAGTTGCTCTTTGTTTATTCAAAATATTAACATGCCCGTGAAAGTGAATGACTAATAGCATTAACGAAGCACAGTTGGCATGCAGGCCGTGGTCGCAGCCCCCTGCCTGTGGCCATCCTGAGCCTCTTCTGCGGAGTCACTTCAATTGCCTCAAATTTTCCTGAGTGTACTACGGGTCCCAGCTGAGACTAACTGCTTCCTAGCTTGTCTTTGTGGCCACTGCCTGGAAAAATTTACAGGCCCATCTGTAAGATAACTGGGTTGGTTTCCCTCGTGTCTGTATGTAGATTGATATGCAGCTTTCAATCTTAGAGCTGTATCGCAAAGTGGGAAGTTGACTGACAAGTTACTGTGGTCAAGCTTCTGCTCAGTCGTCTTGTGGCTCTTGTGTTCACTTTCCTCTTTTGCCTGTCCCCTTCTGCTTTCTTAGGCTTGTTTCCTTTATCGACTTAGGCTTTTTTTCCTGATCCAAAGTATATATATGCATGTGTTCCACCCAAGACTGTACCTGACTCCAGTGTTTGCTCATCTTCTTGCCTGCTCACTGATTTACTCCAATTGTCCTCTCCCAGGTGAAAGACCAGCACTGCTTGGAGCACTCGTTTTGTTTTCTGCTTGGATCTGTCTTGGCTCCTCATATGCCTAATGTGCAAGTTTAGTTACCCACGACTGAACAGGCTACAGATGGCCTGAAAATCTCCAGGATTGTTTCTGTGTGTGTGTGTAGTGTCACTTGGAGCTCGTTTAACATGCTTTGTTGTGTAGGCTTTTTGCTCTAGGAAAAGAAGCTCAAGTGAGACTAGGGACCTGATTCAAAAGCTGAGGGAAAGGTTATTAGTGACCTGACAAGTGGAAGAAGTGAGATACCAGACATGGAAGGGGAAATGACTCTGAGCAAACTGCATTATGAGGAAGCAATAGTGGCTGAAGTTCTGCCTTGGCTTTGAAATTCTGTTGACAAGATGAATCACAACTTTGTTAAATCTATCTAAAGTGAGAAGTTAAAACATCACATTTATTATCTTGTGTGTGGCCATAAACTGATTGTGGAAGTGATCTGAGTTTGGCACCAAGCCTTTGGAGCTATTTTATGGTTATTAGTATGTGGTTGAGTGACACTGACATCTGTATAAAGGCCTGGAGTTTTTAGGGACACCTTGCCCTGTCTCCAATCCTCTGCAGTACCTTCACATCCATCACCGGTGCCCAAGCTCTGCTGGTGTGATGGATGGCATGTATTGCTGCTTGGTTGTCCTGAGTGGAAGTGCCTACATCGTCCTTGTGTTTCTCCGTGGAGGCAATAATAGGAACTTTTCCCCTTTCTTTTAGTTGTGCATTTTTTGACTTGTTATCTACAGGAGCTTGGAGGTTCTGGGACTTATTTAATGTATTCTGTATACTTAAAATTAGCCAGAAGTCTGCTGGAGAATTTGTGCTGAGAAGGGAAACAACTCTGCGAGTTCTTTGTCTGTTGTAGCAATCCAGGTGCAAAACCAACAAATGCCCCAAATCTACCTTCTCTGTTCTTGAATTTCTTTTGTCCTTCATAAAGGAGGACATTACTTAACATTACTTAAACTGTATAAATAATAGTTGGAAACTCTTGCTATATTAATGTATTGTCTGAAGGAGAATGTGCTTTTGTATGACATGACTCTTACTGAAATCCTGCTATTGCTGAAAGTCCAAACGTGTATTTGAAATTAGCAATAAGACATTTTATGTTACGCCTTGATGTAAGCGGACCCTTAGTGTGATACACAGGTTGGCAGCACAAGTGGTGTGGCAGCCTGGAGCTGGAAACTGCTCTCTGCTGTTTGCTTCAGCTCGTAGGAGTTACGAGAAAGCTGCTGACTGCGCTCTGGGTTAAACAACTGCTCAAAGCTTAAAATCAGCGTTTGATTTTTTTTGCTGTGGAAATACCTATAGTCTTCTACTGAACTAGTGGTATGATGATGTATGTGGTATCAGGTACTTACACTTGTCTAGCAGGTCTTGAGTATTTGGACTAGACCTTCCCTCTACTAGCAAGATGGTAACTACATCACTGCACTTTTGGGGAACTAATTCCTGAGTATAAGCCTATAATTCAGGAAACCCACTTTGAGGTGTTGCATTGTTTTGTTTTTTTTTTTTTTCCTAGCAAGTGAGTTGAGAATTTGTAAGTGTTGGAAAGACTTTATTAACGATCCCTTGACCTGCACCTCACTACCTCTGAGAAGATGCTTATAGTAATTTGAGTGATTTCTTGCAACTCAGAACATCCACAAAAATAAAGCAGAGATCTTACTGTGTTTAACTTAAAAAAAAAAAAAAAAAAAAAAAAAAAAATCCCACTGGTTCAGACTGTGCCAAAAAAAAAAAAAAATTATAAAAGCTTAAACTAGGTCTTAGACTTGTTGTGCCCAGCCATGGAATGTAAGAAATGCCAGCAACTGCATTTCATTGATATGTCTTCTCCTTTTGAGAGATAGATGTAGACATCCTTTTCATGGAAGACTCCCTTCAGGGTACAATGAAGGAAGATGACTTAGCATATATCTGCTCCCTGCTATCTTGTTTTCTTATGCCTCAACAGCCGCTGCTAAGTGCTCATGAGAGTCTTGTCTAAGAAAAGCAAGCTGACTTAGACAGGAGAAATGGGAATTATGACCGAGCTGTCCCTGTTTCTTCCAGTCAGGGATTTTGTTCTGTGTGTAGTTAGGAGCTAATTTTAAAGGAGCAAGTGGATCTGATGCAATAATACACCCATTTATGAGAAGCATGTATATCAGAGTGTCTCCTTTAAACAAACAAGCAAAAGTGAGGAAATGTTGCTTCATATTCTCTTAGATATTTGTGAATAGATTTCTCGTACCTGTTTGGCATAAAGGTTGCTTGAACTTGGTTTTGGTAGAGGAGAATATATAGTTAATACTAGTAGGGATACAGCCACTATCAAAATAGGTGTTAGGTGGAAGGACAGAGGCCGAGTACAGCTCACCTGGGAGAGGACAGAGATGTACATCCACCTCAGGAGACCAGCAGCTGTGCAGGACTCCCTGGAGCGGGTCGAAGTGCTGTGTCACTGCGGGGCCGGCGGGCAGTGAGCGCTCTGCCTTGCATAACTGGCAGAGGGTGGTACCCGTCCTGTGTACGCTTCTCTGGGAAAAATCATCTACTCCCTCTGCCAAAAATGTGAGGGAAGTAAGGCAGCATCTCGTGCCAAGTATGATTCTGTTTAAACAGTTTTCAGGGTTTCATGTTCTTTTTTTTTTTTTTGTGGGGCAGCATACCCTGCCCCCACTTGCCTGCTCTCCCCTTTCTCCATCTTCAGCCAAGATGCACAAAAATCTGGGTCAGACTGATCATAACTTGAAATTCAAAGACCGTGCGTGCCCGGAGGCATCTACACAGCAGTGCAGTTAAGGAAGCTACAAAATGGAAATACAAAGTTCAGGAAATAAACTCCACTCTTCCCTAGATGGGAAGCTGGAGGCAGTGGCTTTTGTTGTTTGTATTGCTTCTACTTTCAGAGAGTGGCTGGATGAGATGATGTTTCTTGAAAGTTATTCCACTAGGTCACTTAAAACTTCTGCAAGGAAGTGCCAGTCTAACTTCTTCAGGATCTCTAGGATGTTGTGAGTCTGTGACTCTCTAAAGTGGTTTGCAGAGTACCAGTTCTGCGTACGTTAGCAAACTTCAACCTTGTGGATGTGGTCAAACATCAAATAAGGTGGTGGGAACACCCAGAAAGGAGCTCGTTTTGAAAGGGAGAGACTAATTGAATCGGGTAAATAGGAGGAGTTCTCTGTAACAAGATGCCAGGATAAGGGGGTCTGTGATATGGCTGAGAGATTAAAATAACTCTTCCATATCTTTCAGATTAGCTAACAGGAAGATGGATTTTTATTTACCAAAATGAACAGGTTACTCACTGGGTACACAAAGATTCTGAGCGTAAGAAGGAACAGATGGGGCAAATACTTGGTATAACAGATCAGCTGTTGCTGGAACATGAAAAGGTCTAAACAATTTTTTTTTAAAGTGTGAATAGGATTTATTTGCTGTGGAATAATTTTAAAGATCTGGAATGGATTGAGGAATATCTAGCTACAGGAAAACTCTTTTCCTTGTCTGTAGTACAGCTGTCACTGTGGGACTGATAATGCTATGGTCTGCTTCTTTTCACACCTTTCCTCTGAGCACAATACTTTTTCAACTTGGTGTTCTTCAGGGAGGGCTTGACTGTCCTCTGAGGCTCTTCCAGAGATAGAAATCTTGAGTCACGCAGGTTGGTTACACCATTGCTGCTGTTATTCCCTCTGCTATTTAACAAACAAGAGGACCTTGGCAGCTGTCTTGCAGCTGAAGAATTATTTAATACCTTTTTAAATGGCTGCCTTCTGAAACCTTAGTCATTCCTCAGTTTTGCCCTTTCATCTTGAAAGTTAATGTCAGAATTCATATTCCTTGTGTGATTTGCATGGCTATGTAATGCACAGTGTATTAAGGTACATCTTGATGAAGATTCTTGAATGCTTCCTGTACGTAGATAACTGTGTTCCATATGAATGAAAATCGTATAGGAAACATCTGTCTTGCTAAGCTGGTCAACACATGAATATGCTTCAGGATTTGCCTTCTACCCTTGGGCAGAATCTGTGCAGTATACTTATTTTTCATTTTGGCTTTGTTAACTCTATAAGCCCTAGTTCAAACTGGGAGTCTAGGAATTAGTGTAGTTAGGCTGGAATGTGGAGAAGTTGCTTCTAGTCCAGTTCTAGTGGTGTTCTGGCTGTGCTTTGACCCTCCCTGGGTGTTGAAGGCTCCCTGTAGCCAGCACAGGTCGTTATTTGCCAGGCGCTTTTACATGTCTGAGATACCAGTTCTGTATTTGCCTCAAAAATGCAAAATGGCTTTTCTTAGTTACGCTGATTTATTTTTTTTTATACATAGTTTCTGCATTCCCTGTGAAGTTAAATATAGACAAGGAAATGTCCTGCTGATAGGTCTGCACAACCTCATTATTATTTTTCCCCAGAAACTAGATTGCTTTAGTGTCCTAGTTCCTATGTAGGTCTGAATTAGAGACGTTGTCAATGCTGTTTTATGGCAACTATTTCATAAAGTGCTACCACGTTAATGTGGACCAAAAAAAGCATGATGTGAATCCATCAGTTGCTTGTGGTGGAATATTCATATCTTGGAGGATGATCAGGGTGGGATTAGCCTTGATTTGGGTTTAAGAATGCCTGACTGCCTCCCTAACTCCACTCTCACAGCAGCTCCTGCTGTCACCAGCACTCTGGAGGCATTGCTCCGCTGGTTGAAGTGCAGTTGTTTAGGTCTAGAGGACTGAATATCTCAGTGGGACAAGGTCTAAATAATTTCTGGGCCATCTAAATACTGCTTATAAGCTTGCTCTGACTACAAACCAATGATTATGGCTATACGTGTTTCAGTGCGGTCTGGTGTTGGCTGTAGATGGTTACTGGGTTTGGATCATGCAGAGGAGGGGATGTGAAAGGTTAAAGGGCCTCTCTATAAAGTAGTCAGGTAATAGTTTCCTTCAGAGTGGGAGGATAACAATGACTTGCTATTTGGACAGACCCTAAATTAAGCTGGCAAGAGGAAATGCTCCTAAAAGACCACTCATGTTCCTGAAACTAAAATAGCCGGAATGTTTAATTTGAAGTGAACGTGTGAAAAATTGTGAGCTGATAGTTCAGTTTATGGACTGTAATCTACTGCTAACAAGCATCTGGAGTGAGGTTGAAAAGAGAGGTTTTCCTAAATGCTATTTACATAAAGCTTCAGGTTTGTGATGGGTAAACCTTGCTACGCTGGCGTTGGTGCAGAACCAAAGAGGATACTGCGAACGTGAAGGACTTGTGACATCTGCAAAGTCTGAGTCAGCCCAACCTGGCATGCCTGCTGTCAAGAGCAGGAGTCAGATTTTTTTTGGCGTCTGGTGTGCTCACTCCAGCCTTTGCTTGCTTATTCCCCAAGTTATTGGATGCTCTGTAGCTATTTTCTGACTGTAGTTTTGATTCTTGCATTTCCTAGTAACATCATGAATCAGTTTGTCAAAAATTTTAAATATAATTTTTCTTTCCTACGCTAAATGAAATTTTCAGAAGACAAGGATGAAATGTTCATAGCTCCAAATTTTTGGTTTTGAGGTTGACTGACCTAAAAGCCATCATCTCACTTTCAAGTTGAAAGCATCGTTGAAAAGATGGCGATTTAAGAGCCCTATTTCTTCCTTCAGAGAGACTGGCCAACATAAAGATAAAACTTCTAGAAGTTACTTACCTCCCTGGATGAGACTTGGTGAAGGGTAATGTGGTCGGCTGTGTGCAGGTCTGTGCGATGGTGTGTCTTGAAAATAGTCAAGAACTCTGTCTGAAAGAAGCTTTTTTAAACAAGACTCACTTAAGTATAAAGCTGGCTTTTTTTAATGACCATAATTCATGCAACTGTGGCCCTGCACAAAGGGTTAAGAGCTCCAAACCTTTCACTTCAAGATTTCCATTAAGGGATAATTCTTCAGGGCCTTTATCTAAACCAACAAAAACTGCAGTTGCTGCTTGAAGTCTGATCTGGCTTGAAGTCTGACCTTTTATTGTTAAAGAGAAAAAGAATAGGTTTAACTGAATTAGTTTCCATAATATACTTGCATGCAATTACATAAACACCAATAACAGTGTGATACCATTGTTTATAAAGAATGTGAAATATTGCCTTATAGAGGCTTGAGCCTGTAGGTATGTGTCAGTAGCCGTATACTGCTGACGAAGAATTTCCTGTAGTTCAAGGAGTAGGAGCCTTTGTTTTTTTGGAACAAGAGGATCTGTGTTCTGCCATCCATGGAAGTCAGTGACCCTGGGCTGCTGCGCAGCGGCCACTCGGGTCAGCCCTTCATTAACCAACATGTACAAATGCCCATTGTGTTTTCTTCTAAGTGTCTGTGCCTCTTTACGTACGCAGCTCTGTGTCTTCAGCTCTATTTCTTATTTTCTCCTAATGTAGCTTGGTAGTTCGTGTCTAATATAGTGAGGGTTGGCTGTAAAATGATGACTCACTTTACCTAAGCTCCTTTGTATCCTTTTATTTGGATGAAGTTGTTGTTGGAACTCTGAAATTGTTGCTTCCATGGGCTTGTTCTCTACTAATTCTCAACCAGGCACTGCTGCATTGGCTTGCTGGGCTCCTAGGAGTAAATCTTTCATTAAGAGGGAGAGTCTCCTCACAGATTGTGCATCTAATAGCGAGTCTAATAGACGTCAGCATCAAATTGCTTTGTGCTTCCAAACGTAGACCAAAATTAAAGGAAGCTGAGCTACTGTAGGAGTTACAAGTGTGCCAATTTAGATACTAATGGCCCTTTATGGGTTTTTGGTTTTTACAGTTTGTACCAGACAATTTCTGCAGATGGCTAAAATGTATGACTAGAGCTTTTGATATCTCTGCTGTTTTGATCGCATTGGGCACAAAGAACACTGACTAACACTGCGCTGAAAGAAAGTTTCAGAAATGCACCTTTTGTCAATCAGAAGTGGTGGGTTTTGCTCCCTCAGATGGCTCTCTGTAAATTCATGTCAGTATTTGTTGGTGGTTGTTCCTAATAATAACAACTTCAAAAGGATGAAATGTGAAAAAAATAATAGTTTATGGGTGTATTTGTTATGCCAACCTGAAAGCTTTAGCTGCAAAACAGATGAATCAGTTCAGGTACATTTTCTGTTTAGTGCCAGGAGGTTAAATTGAATGCTGAGATACAAATCAGGGAGGAAAAGATAAATGGTGATTCTTTCTACTTTGTTTCCAAGTTATAGCTTTATATATAATGTGTACCTGTGTATGTTACTATATTTTTTTCATGTAAGCATCATTAAAACTTCACCTTCTACCACAAATCCCAGGGCTAGAGTGGGTTTGTTGGTAGTAGCAAGGTTTGCTGAGGACATAACCATGTTACAGGACCCTATCAAAGGGATCAAAAGCATCACTGAAATATACATCAGAGATTATGTAAAATCCTAATCTCCATAGGGGAGGCTGGGTGGAGTCCAACCCAAGAACTAAATTCACTTGCGTCATTTGTCTTTCTGCTCCTGCGGATGTGTAATTAACTTGCAGATCTGGGGCAAGGCAGAAATCAATGTAAGATTGTGTTTATGCTGGCCAGGTACTGCTTGCTTGTTTGTTTGGGTTTTTTCTTTTTTTTTTTTCTTTTCTTTTAGGTTCTGATGAAACATCGCATGAAATGTAATGTTCCTGCAGTAAAACCCAATTTAGATGATCTAGCTGTTTGTTTCTGTACTGCTGTGGGGGTTTTGTAAACGTCTGGGAATTACTGAGGGCTAAAGCAAATGTTTCTTACTGTGTTATGGCACAGGAGGCACGCAGTTGTCAACATCAAACTCTGAGTAAACTTAAAAGGCCTCTTATTAAAATGTTATTTTCTTTTTCTTCCCCACATCACTTTTCAGGTTGCAAAGGTGCTAAAGCATGGCTGACTTGGATCACAACCTCAGTCTTGCGGATGCTCTCACAGAGCCCCCTCCCGAGATTGAGGAAGAAGTGAAAAGGGACTTCATTGCCACTCTGGAAGCAGAGAAATTTGATGATGTGGTTGGAGAAACAGTAGATAAAACTGACTACGTTCCTCTGCTGGATGATGATGATGCAAAAGCTGGGAGCCAGGAACCAAAAAGCAAATCCCATGCAGACGGTATTCAGGTGGAACGTAAGTGTCTAAAGCACAAGACCAAAAAGCTGCATCACTTAAGCAAAAGTGTTCTCAGATGCTTATTGTGATATTGCTAGGCCTGCTCAAACAGGACTTTTCTATGTTGCTGAGCAATTTATTTTAAAAGCAAAGATTGAGATCAAATCTCATTTCTTGCTTTTCTACTCTACCCTTCTGTTCAGTTCTTCGGCCTGTAAAATAAGCTATCATTGCTAGTCCACAGAAGATGCTGTTATTTATGTTAATGTCTTGTGGGCTGCCTTGGGCTTCTCAGAGAAAGCACTGTCCAAAGTGGGTGACTGCTACGCTTATATATATACAGTGTTTTCTGTCTCAAAATACCAGACTGTGCAAGATACCACCACTCTGGGTAACGGCAAATCCAAGGGGTAAAGATTGATGACTTGCTGTTGCTGGTGAGGTGTGCAGGTGGGCACCTTCGTAAGGTCCACATTGTTTGTGAGCTTCAACTCAAAGTTTAATAGCTAAAGCTTTGTTTCTCCACTGATCCAAGGGTCTACTTATTTTGATTTCTTGCTGCATGTACGTGCTGGTTATGTGCATGTATAGTAAAGTATGGTGCTGTCTCTGCTGGGTACAAACATTTATTAACCCAGTTGGTATTTGTTAGGGTTAATAGCTTTATCAGAAACTACTTAGCAAAAGAAAAGATTTAAACAGATACTTGCTTCCCTAGCTGAGTAAAAAGGAAAGCAGTGAGGTTTGGGGGTCATCCTTTAGGTTTCTTTCTCAGTAAGCAATTTAAATTCTTTGTATCTTTGCCTGTGTGGTGTTGCCCCTCTGCCAAGGGGGGCTAGTCACCTGTGACACATAGTGCCTTGATTATTTTTTGGCCTTGATCTATGCTATGTAAAAAAAGAAAATATTTGCTCCTGGACAGGTAACCTAGTGAGTTCTTTCAGAGGAAAGTGGGGGGTTTTTTTGGTGGTTTTTTTTTTTGTTTGTTTTTCCCTAACCCTGATGCTCCTCAGTGCTGATGAAAGCGGAAGAACTATAATGATCACCCACCAGAATAAACGAGACCTCCAGGATACAGAATGGGGAAATATCGAGTGGGGATTTCTGGTCCGTTTAGGGCACTTATCTGCAGTGTTTAGAAGTGTATCAGGTGCCTTGTAATAAAAAAAACGTAGTTTTGAATTTTCTGTACTGACATAGTTCATGAAATGGTGACAAATGAGTAGGAAGGATGGAAATGGGCAAACAGATTATAAAACTTTGAGCTTTGGTCAATTCAGGTGTGCATTATTGTATCCAATTATAGTACCTCTAATTGTAAGTGTTTTATATTTTAATATTGCAGAAGTGGGAGTAACAGAGAAACATGCAGACTTGTTAACACTTTAGCATGTGGTTTAAGGATGTTTTAAAAGCATGCTTTGTTCTAGAAGTTACAAATTCTAAGACATCCCAGCACCAGAATTTCTCAGTGTTAAAACCATTATATACTATTGTTTTAAAATACAAGTTCCTTAAGTTGTGTCCTTCCAGACGTGTATTGCTTGAACATTGCTATCATAACTCACTATTTCAAATAACTTCAGATTCTTGAAGCAGGTATAATGAGGCCTTTTGGGTATGCTCAGTAATTAAAACTCGTTGAACTGCCCTGTGAGAAGACTGCCTGTTCCTGTGTGCAGCACTGAGGCAGAGATGTTGGAGTGCTGACACAGGTTACCTCTGGGCCAGACTCTGCATCTGCGTCTCCTGGCTTTTCTAACTCCCTCTTCCCCTCCCCAGTGCTTCCCCGGCTGCCCAACCAGTTGTTTGTCTGCTTGAGCAGACCTTGTTTCCCTCCTACAAGGCAAGGGGGGAATGCAGTGTCTTGTTCGTGGTTTGGAGATTTGTTTTTCCCTTTTTTGGGATAGTTGGCGAACAGTTATGAGCATTATCTAAATCTTTGGCAAGATGAAAACAAGACCCTAACTGAAGAAATTGGAGAGCTTGCTTGCCTTCAGTGGTTAATGTTTTTCAGCTTTCCTACCTTGTACAAGGAGGCGAAGGACTGTGAACCTCTGCAGTTTAAAACAGTGTCAGTTGACTACAGGCCAGTTTTAGGGTTTGATCCTGTTATGTCTTCGTTTGTCTAATCTGTTTTTCCCTGAAGTGATAAGATACCTATTTCTTCCATGAGATTTATAACTGTTTAAAAAAATATAGTAAAGCTTAATGTGCTTGCTTTTGTTGAGGCTATAGAATAAATGAGCCTGGGTGAGCTATTACAAGGTCCTAATGGGGGTGTTAAGTGTTGTTGTAGTGCAGTGCCTCCAGTGTAATGTGAAGTTTTTGGGGAAGGGGGACTGCTGTGTGAGAGGCAGCGGGAGTTCTACGTCCCTGGCTCCAAGTATGACTGCAAATAGCTTTGTTTTCCTGAGGGAGAAAAGTAGCTTTCATGGATCAGGCTTTTCAGCCCCCGCTTGTTAATTTATTTATGTTAAAAGGCACGAATGTGTTCAGACAGCACGGTCTCTGCTACTGAGATTGCCTTTCCCCAGTCAGAAGAGGTTTAATCATATGTCCCGTCAGGCTCTAGCTGTTCCATCTCTGCTCAAGGTTTTTCTGTCACTTTTTTCCTTAAGCCCAGGAGCCAGATAGACAAGGCTAATGATCAGATGGGCCCCCATCATGGACCTGGGTGAACCATGTGGGTACAGAGAGATGGAGAAGAGGAGGGAGATGTAATGAGCAGTTGTATGGTCACCTCAAATTTGCCCTAGAATAAAGCTCTAATAATAGTTAACTTTTAAAATATCCTTGGAAAGGCATAGCTTAAGAAGAAAGGCTTTTACTCTTTCTAGCACCTGGCTGGACATCATAATTTGGCAAATTCTGGGGTAATCCTCTTATGACATTGTAGGCTTTACATAACGCTGAAGGATCGCTTTGGGTTTGTGCTGCACTGTTTGCAGCTTGCTTTCCTTATCGGCTCCCAGGAGTTTTGAGGATACTGTGGAGCTTCCAATTAAAGTCACGGAGGCTGTAGCAGCAGGTTTTTTATTAGAGTGCTCATGTGAAGTAAAGGATACACATCCCAAAGTGTGAAGGAAGAGATGTTCAGGTGGGAGCGAGTTCCAACTGAAAGGAAAATACTGTGCTTTAATAGCTTGCAGCAGGCAGCAGTGCTCCTGTGAGGCGTTTTGGTTCAAGTGAGGACCAACATTGTTTCTGAAATGTTTGATTGTGTTATCGTTGAGGAATTGTGCATATAAAGCTAGGTCTGCCGCATAACTGCTGGTGGCCTTGTCCACAGTAAATGAATATCTTGCATTCTTGCACTCTGTTCACAAACTTGGTGATGAGTCTTAACTTTGTATACGGTTTTTTAATAGGGTAACAAATCCTGAGCATGATGTGACAACGTTCTTTTAATTTGCTATGGGCAGTGGCTTTGGGGCTTTTTTCAAGCACATGTGTCACCACGAGATGGCTCTGCTGGTGCTGCGTGATGCTGCTGGACAGACACTGCTGCACAGCAGAGCAGGCCATCCTCCCTGGAATGAAAATAAATCACAGAGCCTCAAACCCAAGGCCAAACCACGACTTTCCCTTTCTTTTTACCTTCCTTTCTGCACTAGGAGTAAGCGCCTTTCTTGTGGAAGGCAGCAGGCTTTGCTTTTGCAGAAGAAGGTTTAAACACTTTGTCGCATATGAAACTGAAGATGGAGAATGTTCCATATACCCCGAAGTTTCAGAGGGATTAAAAAAAGTCAGCAAACGATGTTAAGATACTTGCATTTTTATCTCATATGATACATTAAACACCTTCTCCCTCTCCAAGTCTGTCCATCCCTATTCCTGCCCCAAAGTTGTTAACACTTCTGGTTAGTATAAATACTGATATTGTCTTTTTGTACAAAAACAAGTATCAAGCATGCACTCTCAGATCTGTCAGACACTTGCAAAATATACATTAAAAGTAGTTCAGAGACACCCAGGTGATACCAAAAGTGCGCTGCTAAGCTTTGTGTGTTTTCATTCTCTGCCCCAGATCTCGGCTGCTTTCCCAGCATCCCAGGGCCCAGCTGCAGAAAGGGCAGGGTCATTTCAGCGTAGGGCCTTGTACCAGTAGTCTGCCGGCAACATATTTCAGTCTGAAGGGGTGGTTTTGTGCTTTTTGTTTAAAGTGCAGATTGTATCATAAAGCTGCCTGGATCTTGGGTGTAGCTGCTTAACTATATAATATACCTCTATTTTCCTAAGGAGGAAGGAGTGCCTTAAGTATTGTCTTGATAAGGCAAAGTGTTCTTGAAACTTTTTCCATACTTTATGAACTAAAGTGGTGAAATTAACCTAGTTGTTCACAAAACAAAACTAAGGTTTTTCTAGCTTAGTTGCTTTACACTGATTTAGCATCACTCGGGTAATACTTGTGCTCAATCACTGAACTTCCCTTGGGGTTCTCTAACATCGAGCCGTCTTGGATTCAATCCCATCGCAGGCAGGCGGTGATCACACAAGGTGATTAAACCTTCAAGCCTCAGCTTCCTATTTCAGAAAGAGAGGTGTGAGGGTGGGGTGGGGGAGAGGGATCTTAGTGGAAATCGGTGTGGCTGGTCTCCTTCTCCTGCTCTTGGATGCCAGACCCGCTGCGCAGCTGTGCTTCTGTTAGTGCTATCTGACAGTACATGTGTGCTTCTGAGAGCTCTGGCATCCCCGAAACACAAAACCAGGCGAGCCTTGGCTTCTATTTAAATTCAAATTCTCTTTAATTCTCACGGTTAGAGAAAGAAGCTTGAGAATCTAAACCAAGTGTTTATGCCATATTGGAATGCCAAAGGGCAAGCAAAACTCTAAGCCTTTTTTTTTTTTTTTTGGTGACTCTGGGAGATGATGAGCTTGATTGCTGTTCAGAAGCCATTTTGAGCCAGAATATTTAAAGGTATAAATTGAAATAGCTTAAGCTATTTGTTGAAGAGTTACCAGCTAGTTTTGACTATACGGCTCCGTGTTTATCAGCATTTTTCTTCCCACTCATGTTTTTTTTTCTAAGCTCTCTGGCAAAGTTGCGTTCAACCAATTCTGTGTACGCAAATGTGTGATAGGATAAAACATGCAAAATTACTCTCGTCCACCCCATGCTCGCCGGCCGAGAGCTCTTTTTTCTCTTTGCCCTCTGGTATCCCATGCCTGCTACGGAGCAGGCTGCAGGCCCGATGGTGGAAACGTGCTCAGTTGTGGTTATGCTTCCATGTGCACTATGCTAAGTCACTGCTGGAGATTAGGGGTTTTATATTGGCACTGTCCATTTGCTTGAGATTATCGGTTTAGCGAATGCTGCCTTAAATTTGTTTATATAAAAACAATCCTTTGATCCACCAGCCAGATGCAAATACTGTCTTGTGATTCTGATGAGGATTATGTAGTTACAACATCTTGACATGTTTTTGTTTTTATGCAATTTAGAATATGAGGGGAGGAGACCTGGCCCCGATAAGATTGCTGGATAATTTCATACTGCACTCTAGCTAACTAAAATAAGTCCCATTTGCTCCAAAGGAGCTGACCTTCAGAGACATAAAAATACTAATGCTGGGTGGAGCTGTTTGAGTTGACCTGATTTTCTGGAAGCTTGTCTTCCAAAAAAGCTAAAACTGTAAAGGAAACAATTTTACCTGCTTTTTATCCTTTCCCAGAAGGAAAGACATGGCATTTCTGATTCTTCTGCGCATTTGGGAACCCACTGCTGAGCCCCAAATCTTTAGATTTCACCTGATTAAGTGTTTGATTTGAAGAGACCCTGACTTGACTGAGCACATGATGCGTGTGTGACTGTCCTGCTTATCCCTGCTGTTTGCAGAGCTTTTTGAGAAAGGTAAAAGCTTTGGTTATATCAGCTCTGCTTGCAGGTTTCTCTGCCGTTCTGGTAATTGAGCTTTTTAGATAACTTCCCACCTCGTGGCTTTGATGGTGGAGAGACAGCCTTCTGCAGCTAGCAGGGGGCACGCAGGGAGCAGCTACCGTGGTTGCTGCTCAGCATGGCAAGAGGGAGATGGCTTTAACCTATTCTTTTGCCCTCGTTCCTGTGCCATTGAAGCAAATGTAGGATTTTCAATATGTATGTCTTGCCATTTTTTTATTTCAGTGAGTGAATATAGTATAGAAAGGAGTCAATATAGGGGACTGAATAAGACGAAGCTTCCCTGAAAGAATATATTTGTGCTTTGTAGCCCAGAAACTGCACAGACTCGAGAGCCCTATTGGCTCTATGGAAGGTTAAGCCAGAAACACAGCTGGCTTTGAGCTGTCCTCATTTTCACCTACCATAGCGTTTGGTAGGCTTGACTAATATTTTGGTAGGGTTTTTTGTTTCATTTTAAGTTCACAGAGCCCTTGGCAGGGGAGGGTGGGATGTCCTGGCTTTTCTTTTAGATAGAAGACAGTTGGCTTGGGTCACTTGCTGCCTAGGAGATCAGTCTCGACATGAAACTTTTCTATGGATGAAGTGTTTATTTTCTGAATAGCTGAAATGCACTGAATTGCCAGAAGTACCACTGAGTGGACTACATGCAGTGCAAAGCTGACCTCAAGTGCACACAAACTGCTCATTCCAAGTGCTACCAGACCAGTCTTACACATGAACATTATTTGCAACCCAAAGCCGGTGCTCCAAGTATGTACACAGACTTGCAGACTAAATTTGCACTGTTTAGCCATATTTATGATCAAGTCCTGTTTTTAGTGACTAAATAACAGCAATAGCATCGAGACCAGAATATGAAACGTTTCAACAGCTGTACTGTCTGTATGAGGTGTAATGATCAGGTTCAGATGAAACTGAAAGCAGTATGTGATCATTTTGTCCAATTTAAAACAGAATTTGCATTCAAGTCTTCCATTACAGTTTAAATACGGAAGAAACGGGAGTGAGTTTGTAGGTTGTGGTAGTGGGGGTTGTTGTTTATTTTCCCCACCATCAAAAGATTATTTTTTTTTTTACATGTTTAGCATGAGTTGAAGACTAGAGTTGACTTGCAAAGTCTACGGTGGCATTGTCAGCTACCTTCATTAAACCAGTTTGATGACACCCGTTTGAGCAGGACTTAAGAAAACTCGTAGCTCTTGCAATAGCTTCCTGGCTGTTAACTGGAAGGTTCAACAGGACCTGTGTAGCTCCACTGCGTAATTCCTTGGGGATCTTTCTGTAAGACCCTCCTATTCCATGAGATACCCAGCGTACCTGTTGGCAACTGTGAAGCAGTGTTGTATAAACCATCCTGTGACCCTGATTTCTCCTTGCTTGAACTGGTCAGTAAATTCAGTGACTGGCAGTAGTTCTCCCAGTTACTAGTTAAGACAGTTCTACTGTTACAGTAAATACCAGACCTTGTAAAGACTGACAGCAGGAGGAGCTGGTGTGTTTAACTGCTAAGAAACAGGTCCAGGGATTCCTGTAGTATTTTCAGCTACTTGAAGAGGATGTAGGTGTATGTTTTTCTATAAGCTGTCTGGCAAGTTCATGTCGAATTTTTGTAAAACACCAGGATGAGCCACTGAAGGAACTGGAAAGACTTTTGCTTTACTGAGGGTTGGATTAAGCCCTAAAGTGCTGTGTCTAAAGTACGCTGGTAACTTTGCTTTGTTTTAAAACTGCTTGAGCTCAGGGAAGGGACAGCAGCAACTCCAGGTAACTGAATGTGTGTCTCAGAGTGATTTTATTTTATGTACTTATAGGATTTTCTGAAGCCATTGCCCTGAGTGTTTTTTCACAATAAGCAGAACTAATGGCCTGAGGAGCTGAACTGCTGTTAGAACTTGCACTGCTTGTTACGTTTAACTAATACCACTCAGTGTCATTGCTGCAATGACTTCTGTTTCACAACTGGAAAATGGGATAAATCCTTAGAAATCAAGCAGAGTTTATTTAAGAAGATATTAGAAAATATTTTAAGACTTGGAGCAAGGATGGTATCTTCAGTTTAGGTAAATGGCCTTGTAATATTCACCTGTCATGGTGGTGGTTGCCTACAGAAATACTGTGCTGCTGGCAACCTGCACCAGTATTAATACGAGCACAATCTGCCTACTTTTGTAAGGACCATAGTCTGATCTCAAAGCCAGTAATTTAAAATATATAGCATTCCTCCAGTAGTTTGCCTAAGTGATTATAGTTATTGACCCTCAGCAGCCCAGTGTAGAGATTATGGGGTGAATATAGAATTTCACTAGCGTATCTTGATGATTGGGAAGACCTGAGTAGTAGAATAAGTAGTGTGGTGTTGGTTTTTTTTTTTTTAAATTAATTAAATTTCTTAATTATTCCCAAAGATGGTTTCCAAGCACCGTTTTCAAAAACATCACACACTTGGAGATAGCTACCTGTTAGCAGAGTGACTTTCCTGAGGCAGCCCACTGAGCAGATGGCAAAACCAAGTTTAGAGCTCAGTTCTTTGATTCCAAATTGCCTCAGCTATTGGTAGGTCTTGTATTGCTGCCATGTTTTCCAAGTTCAGTGTGTACATCCTGGTGCCTCTTTAAAATTTTATCTGACAATGTCAGAACAAGACAGACTAAATCTCTTAGTGGTAAGTATCTTATATATTTTTCAGAATTGCTGGTCTTCCACCCTGAACTACCCTTTTCTGAATCTCTCCCCAATATCTGCTTTAGCAGTGTGCTGTCAAAGCTGGAATTGAGGTCTTCTGATCCTTTTTTTCTAATAGTATTGGGATAGCTTTGTCTGCAAGAAACTTGTCACGACTGAAGTGGACCAAGATTTAAAAATTCTACGGAATTAATTTGTGCCTGTTGGCTGTTGTTCTGGCACTGGACTCCACTGACAAGAGTGTGCGTCAGGCTTCTTTACAGCCGCCCTCTGGGTGCTTGTACACGTCCCCGCCGAGTCATCTCCAGGGTGAGCAGTCCCAGCTCGCTCAGCCTTTCCTCATATGAGAGACGCTCCAGTCCCTTAACGGTCATAGTGGCCCTTCACTGGCCTCTCTCCAGTAGCTCCAACTCTCTTGTATTGGGGAGCCCACCACTCCAGATGTGTCTCAACAGTGCTGAAGAGAGGGAAATAATCACCCCCTTCAACCTGCTGGCAGTGTTCTGCCTAATGCAGCCCAGGATGCTGTCGATCTTTGCTGCAAGGGCACGTTTCTGGTTCATGTTCAACTTGGTGGCCGCCAGGACCCCAAGGGCTTTTCTTGCAGGACCTGCCTTCCAACAAGTTGGCCCCCAGCACATACTGGTGCCTGGGCTTATTCCTCCCTTGGTGCAGGACTTTTGCATTTCCCCTTGTTGAACTTCGTGAGATTCTTCTCTGTTCATCTCTTCAGCCTGTCCAGGTCCCTCTGGATGGCACCACAAGCCTCTGGCATATCAGCCACTCCTTCCAGTTTTGTATGGCATCCAAACTTGCTGGGGGTGTGCTCTGCTCCATTGTTCAGGTCATTAATGTTAAAATCGGCCCCAGTGTCAGCTGTTGGGGGACACTGCTAGTGGCTGGCCTCTGGGTGGACTTTGTGCCACTGATCACCACCCTCTGAGCCTGGCTGTTCAGCCGCCTCACTGTGCCGTTATCTGACCCATGCTTTGTTGTTTGTCTGTGAGGATGTTTTGGGAGATGGTGTTAAAAGCCTTATTAAAGTCAAGGTCAACAGCATCAACTGCTCTGGCCTCACATCCACCAGGCTTGTTGGAGTTTATCAGCTTGGCTAAGGATTATTTGCTTGAAGAAAATCCAGAGTCTGGTGTTGGTCCTCAGGAAAGCTTGGTTTGAAGTGATGGTATGAATAGATAAAGAAGCTTCTAGTTGTTATGCCTTGAGTCTCCTTTGTGGGACTGGATTTTCTGTGATTGAAAAGCTCTTTTGGGTTTTAAGTTGCACTGACTTGGTGCCATATGAGTGCCTTAACATTTCCAAAATAATGTTGGGGGAAAAAAAACCCCTGTGTATCTGTGTTTGATAACATTGCAGTGTTGTCCTTACAGTGTTGTTTTCAAATTCTGGGTTAAGATTAACTTTCTCCAGTGTTAACATTTCCTTTGATTTCTCGCAGATACTTCAGCTTCTGGGCCAACAGTTGTAGAAAATGGTGACCATGGAATAGAAGATCACCGCACAGGTATGTGCTTAATGTCTGAAGGAAACCCATCGCCTTCTTTATTTGTTATTAGAGCAGTAAAACTTCATTGTGACCAAATGCATCTTCTTTTTGAGTCTTATTTCTTCACAGGGGGTTCATTTTGGTTTTAATGATCTTTTCAAAGAATTTGAAGCAAAACAGAACTTCATTCTCTTCTGGGTTTGAAATTGCTTATTTGCATAAAGTCTCATTCTGAAGACCTTGTATGCTTTATCCATGGTCAGTGTTGGGAAGGCAACATCTAGGGTGCTGATACCTCAGTGGCTTTCCAGTAACTCCGTAATATTCATAGCTGAACTCTACCCTAACCTGTGAGAATGGCTTCTCCTCTTCCCCGTGGGACTGACAGCGATGTTTCTTCTCCAAGTGCACCGTCCTTTGGTGCAGTTTTTTCATTCACTAATTCTTAGCTGCTACTGAAATCACACTGCTTTTTTTATTCTGCAGCTTCTCCTTTCACCCCAAACTACCCTTCTGTAAATATCTCCTAATATTTGCTTTAGCAATATCAAAGGTGAAATTGAGGTCTTCTGACCCTTTTTTCATACAGCATTAGGATACCTCTGTCTACAAGAAACTTGCCGTGACTTCAGTGGACCAATATTTCAAACCTGTGAGGAATCTGGAAAATAATTGATCTTTCTAATCCACCTAACACATGTCGAAATTAGTCTTATTTTAGCAGTTATGTTTAAAGATAAGCACCAGTTCCCTTTTATGAGACTCTCTTCCTACGAATTGGGCTTCCTACCAAATTCCAGCTGAACTGTTGAGGATGAGCAGTACCAATGCTGCAACTGTGGGCGTGAGCCAGTGGATTTTGTTTCCTTCTGTGGTGAGGAGGGCGTGGACTTTGACAGGCCATACTGTGGCACCTCTGATTTCTTGAGGGTAAAATATTCAAAAGTCAATTGCCATCCTGGCATTGGCAAGAGCTATTTATTTGGTCTCCCTTTCCATGATCTCCAGCTCAGCTTCAGCAGTACAGATCATTGCTAGGATTGTTTAGATATTCCTAGCATTAGCATCCCTGCTAGTCTGTAGGTGCAGCCCCAATTAAAAAAAAACTAATCCAGGAGATAATGATGAATGTATGGGAGTGGGAGACAGGGATGAATTAAACCCCTTTTTTTACTATAATTCTGCTTGGAGTGTGAGCAAGTTTCATGTCCTTATTGAGGATGGAAGTATAAAATTTGATCTTTCTGCTTAATTTGCCATTGTAAATCTGATCAAAAAGAAGCTGTGCTTCTTTTACAACTTAATCGTATAAAACTGAAATTAAGAAAACTTCTGAACCTTTCTAAGGGTACTTCCTCTCTTTAATACATATAACTAGGAGATAGAAATAAAATCAGATTTATGATACCCCAGGTATGACTAATTAAATACATTGGGATTTTTTTATTGAACTTCTGAATTGTGTTTAAAATATTTCTTGTTATCTGCTTAATACTAGCTTTCTGGAGGTTTAACTCTTCACACAGTAAACGCTAACAACTTTGATCAAAGATACTTTTATGTGTCTGAAGCTTTTTAATTTATTAATACGTTCCATCTTTGTAGGGTACAGTTAGACTTTTTTTTCTTGTTAAAGGCTGTCCAAAAGTGACATCAAAGTGGTAGAAACAGCATGGCAAAGGATGAAGAGTCATAGGCATCGAGTTAATTAGGTTTTCCAGAATAACAGAAGATTTATACAACACAACTACTTCATGAACTCTCCCCCTGCCCCCTTCTCTATGGAATACTTGAAATATCTGTGCTTATACATTTGAGAGTACGGGAGAGATGCTAATTTTTGATCAGATAATGGAGGGTTTTTCCAGAGTTGAAGAGCAGTTGATCCTCTGCGGAAATACAGGCAAGTTTTTTCCAGACCAGGTGACGGACTTCACTTGGTTCTACATTTAATAGGTGGTGCTGCCTAAAGCCTTTTGCCCCTGGCCCTAAGCCGCCTTCAGTTTTTGGCTGGCTTGTTTGTTTTCAGCTGGATCTATTCCCTAATCTGTCTCTTTTTAAAGCTGAAATGATGCGTCTGGATGTGCAGTGTGGGCCCAGTGCAGAGGTGGGAAACAGAGTGGCTGAGAGAGAGGACTAAGGAAGATAATGCTCAAGGAAACCAGCTCTTTGCTACAAAAAGCAGTGTTAAGAGCTACAGAGAGAGCTTTTAAAAGCAGAGCTGTGTTTGAGTTGGATTCTGAAACAGACTTCGGGGAAAGTATTGGGGAAAGATGTAGCGAAGCTATTTGAAAATACCAATGCCTGCTTATCTCTCTGATCTGGGAATCACAGGAAACGTTGCTACATGATTTTTTCCACCTATCAAATAAAATGTTTTATTGCACGCAACATTATCTACAGACATCTGGTGTATGTGCATGCAGAGGTTAGAATTAGTCAGGACTGAAATCTTAGTGCTGGTTTGGCAGCCTGTACTGCTTCCTGACCAGATGCCCAGCTCCAGAATACCGTTAATGTAGGAGATGGCGTAAATCCAAAACTAATGTAACTCGGGGGCAAAACTTTCTATTGACTGTTGAATTATTTTTGTTATAACAGCGATGTATTTAAACCATTGTTACAGGGATGTCTATAGTTCAGTATTCCAGAATGTAAAGGAAAAACGTGAATGGTTGACTTTACGTTGGCTGTTTACTTGAGGGTCCAAACCCGTGGCTGTGCGGCTGGGAGCCCTCTGCACCCATTTGTTTTCCCCGAAAGGGAGAAACTGGCAGTTTCTCTGAAGGGTTCAATTCTCGGCAGTGCTGAGCCCTGTGTGATGATTTGCTTACTTGGTCTGTGGGGTTTTGTTTTTTTGAGAATTTGAGAGCTACAGACCAAGAGCTCTGGCTTGGGTACTCAGCGCACAGACTGAAACTCTCTATTAAATTTGTTCTTCCTTATAAGGAAAAAATAGAATGTCGGTTGGTGCAGTGTTTGGAGGGAAGCTGAGCACATCTGGTGCAACTCAAGTGAATCAGCAAGGGTGTGGGGATATTGTTAATAGCTTATAATCACTGGTGGCATGCAGGTATTGAGTTAGAGAACTAACTGCTCACTTTCACCATGCAAAGGTTAGGGGGTGCTCGGTAAAACTCTTAACAGCAGGTTTTAAAACAAAAAAATTTACACGTAATTTTCACAGTGCAACATTTGCAACTCCTTATTGCAGGATATTTGCCTAGAGTTCAAAGGAATGGTATATTTTAAAAAAAGACAAATTTCTGGAAAGAAATCCATCAAGAATGATCATATGGTTTAATCTGGATACCTCTTGTTCCAAGATCCTGTTCATCATCTTGCTGGAAGATGAGAAGTGACCTAGGGAAGTATCGCTATTCAGTGTTCATACTTTCCCTAGCAGGACTTTCTCTCCAACCAGCCTGCTCCTTGTTCTGTCATCTGAGATTGGGTCACAGAAATACTCTGTCACAGTTTTCAGTGCAAATTGTGCTTTTAAGCAGCATCCTGAGCTGCTGCTCTCTTGATAGCAATTTGTCACTAATCTTGATTTATCACAGCTAATTTTTGCATGTGGCACGATGTCATGCCATGGCATGACTAGCAATGTATTTTCAGACACTTCTAAAAGCAAAATTCCGTGTGTCCCTAATCTGGCTTTTGGCAAATCTCCTGGCTGCACTAAATGAAGTATTGCTTGTTGTGCAGTGTGCTACCTGAATGTTCATGTTTACTAATAACTTGCGCTTTTTTGCCCCTTTCCCCATCCCGTTTCCCTCTCCTACTTCTTTTCCTCTCTTCTATTTTCTCCTCCTAGAAGCCTAGACTGTCTCCTAACACTGGGGCTGCCACTGATACAAGACCAGTGTACTTTTCTACCTGCCATTACACTTCTAAAATCTTCAGCATTTTACAGAGCTCTTGCTTTACATCCTTGGACTTTACGTGTAGAAGAAACCAAAGGGTAGCTGTGCTGTCGGCCGATCAGCCCTTCTCCTCCTCCCTCTCTGCTCTGCAGTGCTTGTTGAAACCTTCCTTTCTTTGTGTAAGCACAAACGTGCATGATTAGTTTCTAACCGCACTATTTCAGCACTCCTACTGTTTTTAAATCACAACTACAGCTCCATTTTTAGTTCAACCACTTTGAAATTTAATATATATTCTTTTTCATGGATGCTTAATAAAAGAAGGCTTGATATTAAATTTAAAGTTGTGCTTTCATAGCGGATGGGTCCACCATGACTGCAGCTCCTTTCCCTTCTCCCCGTACTCACCACAGCCTTTTAGAATAACGTTGAGTTTTACCTGCCTTTATCCTTGCTGCTTTGAAACCTTCTCATATGAGGTTTTTATTTTTAATCATGTTGTCTTCTTCAAAACAGGTGTTTTCACATCATAGCACTTATTGTACAGACCTGAGAAACAGATTAGGAAAAGCCATGTTTACTGAGGTACAAGCAGTTTGTCTTTGGTTTTTGAGGGCTGGATTATGGAGTTCAAGCACTTGCCTTCAACTGGGAGTATAAATGAAAATACTGACCCCAAATTCCTGCCTCAGTAAGCTGCTTTGCATTCATACTGCTTCCTGCAAGCCTTGGAAGTAAGAAAGAAAATTGCCTTTCTTTAACTTCATACCTCTAGCTTCATTTTGGTAATGACAACCTTGGATGAAATTTTACCTGCCATGAAAAATAATCTGTCCCCTCTAAAACCAAGAGAAACAAAATATCTAGGACTGAATTATTAAATCTGTACTGAAATAATTGGGATGGTTTCCAGCAACACCAAAAGGAATGGGCCTGTTTTAACCTTAAACAGAGTTACAAGAGGTCAGTAAGTCTGTTGCAATTCCTGCTGTCTCCCTAAAGCTGCAAAGCTTTCCAAACACAAAAGTATTAGTTACTGCCATTCAACAGAAAAAAAAAATGCAGAAGAAGGAAATAATTTAGAGAGACTATGTAGTATTTTACATGAGGCAAGCTCAGCCCGGGTTTTTGTAGACTAGTGAATGTTTTGTTTGAGGGTAGTTGTGTTGTGTAGCTTTGGTACTTTGCCTACAACGCCTGATAAAAGTACAGGATTTATTTGAACTCAAATCCAGCCTAAGGTAGGACGTGATTCTCCAAATTGCCAAAAGCTAGCATACTTTCACGTGCTTAAAAATGGTATTTTCTTGTTGTGAAGAGAGTAGCTTGCACCTGAATATTTCTAGTATCCTGCTAGTACCTATGACTACCTTACGATATTGGTCTACTAATGATTTACTGGAAGAGTGGTGCACCTTGAATGAATACTGCTGTTAATGCCACCAGAAGGTTTTTTTTGAACATCTCCCTCAAATAGTGACCCATGCAGTCTTGATTTATTTCATTTTTAGTCCAAGACCTCACATGCTCCCCACCCAGGGTGAAGTGACCCAAGTTGCTGCAATGAATTGTGTCTAATCAGCCTGTTTAGTGATGTGCATCAGGACTCGAGGCTTTTGTTCTCTAATTTGGTGGCAATTTATTGCTTTACCCACCATTCAAAGCTTTATTAGTAGCCGACATCCTTGTGGTGCCAATTTCTGAACAAGTAACACCGTTGGCTTCTCCTCCGAGGTAGATAGCTGTCACTTCTGAGAAAACCCCGTTGCCTACAGGCACTCGGCTGCCAAAGCTGGGCTCTTCCCTTGCCGGTCCGATGTGCTGACCTGGCAGAGCCGCCACGCAGTTGCTTGAGACCAGCAGCCTTGGAGACCAGATCCGAACTGAGGTACAAAAATAAGCATTTCCCTGTGGACTAGAGCAATAATGGTAACTGGGATGCAGGATACGCTGGCCAGTATGGCTGTGACAGATTGCCCTCTGTTTCTGGTTTTACTGCTAATTATGCCACGGGGTACCATGTAGCCACCAGCCTCCACCTTTGGCAAGTCTCCAAAGCCCCACCAGCGCCCTTCTGGGGGTGGCGGGAGGCCCTGCTCACCCAGGTCTCCGTTCCTTCTTCCGTACCGCACACATCAGCTCTGCTGCTCACGCACACCGAAGGGTGAGATGGGAGCAGTGGCGCGTGATGTGAGCAGAGGTGTTTGGTCCTTCTTGTTCTCACAAAGTGCTTTCCTCTTGGGGGATTTTTTTGGTGTCTCTTGCCATAAAAGGAGATTGTTGTGTTCTTGGCTTTATTTTTAAAGACCTCGTTGTAGCTTTTTTTTAATGCGGTTGATGATGGAAAAGTGCAGCATCACAGCTAGTTTGGAGGCATTTTAACTTGGTTCTGCAAGTCATTCTTTCTCACCTTTTGCCTTAAGCAGGCTTAACTATTTGTGCCCTAAGAAATAGAGAATCAATAATAAATCACAGAGAGAAATTTTCAGATTGAATAATAGAAGGTTTCAGATGAACCAAATATCAGACTTTCTCCCCCTCCCACAGATGCTTTATTTTACTGAAATGCAATAACGCTTTAAAATTGTTATTTAAATATTTTAAATATTATTTAAAGCTAGGGGGGAGTTTCTAGCACTTGCAGCAGTTGGCTAGGTCAACTGGCTTTGTGAGGTGGGCAACGAAGCTGCGGGGCGATCTGCCTGGCGCGGGAGCCCCCCGCTCAGTGAAGTGGGGCTGGGTGCCTGTCAGCCACCCGGGCACAGCAGGGCCTCGAGCAGACCAAAGCAAAGATCGCTAATGCAGATGGGGGCACCCCCAGGGGTGCAGTCACTGTCTCAGCTGCTAACACAAATAATTCATTCCATTACCACTTCCCCCCCCGCCATATTTTTATCCCTGTTTATTTTAAATGTCATTAGTTTTACAAATTTGAATGTGAACAGTAGATCGAGGAAGAGCGCTGGTTCTTTCTGTGTGGTTGTGGTGGTTCTTCCTTGCAGGACTCTTACCAAAAGCTCTGCAATGTCACACGTTTCGCTTTTTCTGGGGCAGAAGTGTAATGTGCCTGTCCTGGGAGGCTGTGTGTTTTGGCAAGGGGGAGGTAGGGGAAGTTGGAGGGTCAACACAGAATGTTGTATCTTTTGTCACTCCCGTAAAATGTACGTGTATCGTGCTGGAAATTCAGTGCAGTAAATGAATATGCAGGGAGTGTTTCGTTTTTCAGTTTTTATTTTCAGAAAGCCAGGTAGCCACCAAATGTGTTTCTCTGTTTAAATTTCATGTTACCCATACTTTTCTCCAGTCTTTGGAGATGGTATGAAGCCTTTGCAGAACATACTATAACTTCCTTGTGCTTACAAGCTTGTCTGTTACCACTTCTGACTTTTCCTGATGATTCCAATGCTTTGTATGATCTGAAGCTGTGTATCACTGTTGAATAAATCGTCCTAATAAACATCTCAAACTAACCTCTCAATAGTTGTACTGTGGTGAGAATCTTCTTGGATTGTGCTGCTTGTTCATAGTTAATATCTACGGGTAGCTGCATGTGCTTGATTAACGGCTCTGCTGTTGTTTCTAAAAGGTAAATGGGTTAAACTGGAATAGTTTGCTGTCTGGACAGATGTTTGAAAACATGTCCATCAAATAACTGGTTTAGTTAATACAGTGAATACATGAAAAAGGAAATTCTTTCCATGAGCCACACAATTTTGCTGTTGGTGGAGGGCGGGGGGGGGGCAGAAACAGAAGGAAAATTTCTTCCCACTGTGCTCAAGGACTGCAAAGTGAACCGGGGATGGATGAGATGGATACTCATTTCCATGTTGGACTTCCAAGGTAATTAAAATCTTCACGAATGAACTAGCTAGTAAGTAATGTCTGGTGTTTGTGGCAGTGTATCTTTTACAGCTTAAGATGCCTGATTTTTGTGAGGATTCACAGAAAAATGACACGTCTGTGGGAATGACAATCTACACTTAAGAGTATTTCTGAGTGTATATGGTGTATACAGTGACACAGTTAACTGCCACCCTGGCTGAGGGTCAGTCTTTGCTCTTTGTTATCTAATCCCCTTTTGCTGTTGAATAAGTTGCTAGTGTACAAAGTTTTAAAAAAAAAAAAACAACCAACCCAAAAAGCGAAACAAAAAAAGACAAAAAAACCCCTACAACAAAAAAAAACCACCCAAACCCCAGAAAAAAAATCTAAAAAAGTAATTCCTTGTGTTTAGCATTTTGTAAATAGGACACTTAGAGGTGTGCTTTTCTAATTAAAGCTATTATTCCTCTTTTGCCTGCCTGCATATTTCCTATTTGGTGCCAGTTTTTATTTATAAAGGCTTTTATACTTTCTGGACTCCAGGGAAAGCTTTTTAGGCTTTCCAGAATGGGTCTGCATCCAACCATATTCACTAAAGGAGAGTTAATATTTTCTGTTGCTTCAGTCTAAAAAAAGCAGCAAACTGAATAATTCAGAAGCTTGTTTAGTTCTTCAGATGGGCATGACTAAGAGGTTTTTTGTGTGTGTCTGTCTGATCTTTTGGGGGTGATTATTTTTAGGCCTGAGATGGATGGGGGAAGGGGAAGGTGGGCATCTCGATGAAGCTGATCTGACAGCCAGGGTGGGGCAGAGGCTGAGGGGGGTTCCAGCTCTGTGCTCCGTGGCTCCGGTGAGGATCTGGGGTGGGAGGCAGAGATGCTGCCAGGGGATGTGCAGCTTCCCCCTCGCTCCCGGAGGGTGAGTGCGGAGGATGAAGGTTTGTGCTCTGCGGGGTGCCCCTTGTGTGGGCTCGGAAGGAACGGGGACTCTTCCAACCAAAGAGCCCTTGGTGGCTTTCTACAGCTGGCAGAGGAGTTGAGTAGCAGTTAGTGTCATCTCAACTCATGAGCTACTCCTGAGCAGTTTGCAAAGCTTAAAGAAACTTTCCAGATATTGAAGCACTTAAAAACACTGGGAACACAGGAGACATCGGGGTAAATTTTTGTTCACAGAAATGTGCTTAGAAAACCCAACTGCTCTGAAGAGCCCTTTCTGTGCCCTGGGTTAGATCCAGGTCCGCAAGTCTGGCGCGGCTGAGTGTTTGGTGGAGTGCCGTGCAGGGGAACGACGTCGCTGTGCGCTCGGATCGCAGTGAAAGATCACTCGTGAGATCACCAGGGCACAGATCTGTCACTCCAACGCACGCTTCATTAATGCAGCTCTTCTGCGTTGTCTGGCTGCCTACTGGTTTAATAATGTACCTGACGGATACTTGAGTTCTTATGAACTGAAAAGGTGTATTGTGAGCTGCTTGACAAGGGTTCTTTAAGTATACATAATGTCTTGCAGCAGCTTGGCATTAAAGTATTACAGGTCTGTGCTAAAAGTATGGCATTCAAGAGCTTTCAGTCCTCAAATCTCTCTTGCTCTTCCACATGTCAGCGAGTTGAATAGCCACATTTTGTGTGGAGGTGATGTAGGTGTATATTGAGCATGTCCTAAAAGACAGTCATTTGTGCTACCAATTTCCTAAATACTTCTTTCTGTTAAGACTCTGGATATTTTTGTGAATATTCAGTTCAGAACGCTGGTTTCATCTGCACCTTGCAATGACTGTCTCGAGTCTTTGATACCACGAGAATCACTTATTTGAAGAACTGTGACTTTGGAAGATTAATTAGGGAAAACTTACTTGTCAGTGTGGAGGAGGAGATAGCTGGTCCTAACACAAACTTTTTTTTTCAGATGAAATTTTAGTGGAAAGAAGCTTAAGTGTTGTAGTGTACCTCTGAGGCTTTTGGTGTTTTGCTGATCTTTTCATAAAACTAGATAGGACCACTAATGACTGCTGCCTTGACTTCTGCAACACAGGGTAGTCCTCAGTGAGTAAGTCCCATGCCAGACCAATAACTTTTGCCGTAAATATCTGATTTTGACTTCTTTCATCATCTGATGGTTTTAAATGTCTTTTCTTGG
This sequence comes from Strix uralensis, assembly GCF_047716275.1. NCBI lineage: Eukaryota > Metazoa > Chordata > Aves > Strigiformes > Strigidae > Strix > Strix uralensis. The sequence continues at coordinate 4,564,245 of NC_133972.1, read as the reverse complement.
GGTAAGCTCTGTGGTGTTCCTACCAGAAATGTTCTTTTTATTTAAAACAAACAAAACACCCCCCCAAACAAACAACCCTCCCCCAGACACCTCCTTAATTTCTATTTTAAATTCAGTGAACTTCAAAACATTTAAACTTTGAGAAATTCCAGTACAGGTAGCTGTAGACTGATCAACTCGCCTCTCCTTTCTTTAAAGGGTATCGAATGTTCTTGACAACGAGCCTCTGTAAGTCAGTCTGTTCATGATACCTTTGTTAGGCATTGGCAGGCAGATTATTTTGATTCCAGGATAATTCCTGAATCCCCGGGCCCAGAAGTGCATCATGATATGCAGCCCTGTGCATATGTATCTGTAACCAAAACTAGGCCGCTTCCGTTCTAGCCAGTCCTCCAAGATCAGAGGGGCTGGGGGCGGCTGGATTTATCTCTTAATAGGTAGGGGAGGGCTGGCCTGGACAACCCACCCTGATTCTCGATGTTTGAGATACCCTTGGGCTACATTAACATGAAATAACGCCAAATGCTTGATTAAAAAATTTATTAACAGCAGAAGCTGTATTTTAACAGAAGCCAGTGAAACCTTTTAAAGCTAATTAAAGCCAGTTAAAGCTCTATAAACGGTTTTCAATGGTGGAGAGTAAACCCTGTTATTTTAAAAAAGGGCTGAATGGCTCGTAACATATAAGAAAGGGAGAAAGACAGAAAAGTAGAGGTAGAGAAGGGATCACCACCCGGGGTTCCAGCGATGCCTCTGGTCCAGTTCCTGTCTTGTCAGCGATGGTGGAGGTGCACACTGAGATATGGCTGGCTGCTCCTTAAATATGCTGGCTCGCTTGTGTGGGAGGTGAGGGAAAGGGGGGGCTTTCCGGGGCTCATTTACATGCGAGGTGAGGGAAAGGGGGGGCTTTCCGGGGCTCATTTACATGTAAGGTGTGGGAGGGTGGTGTTTGGGTGCTAGTCCCCTCCTCTGGTCTGGCTTTGTGTACTAATTAGTCATGCCCCTTGAGGATTTATATAGCTCCCAGATACCTGTTCAGCTGATGTGACTCCCGATCTTCTGCGCAGGCACCACTGGAGGGGGCCACGAAGCCCCTTCCCCACATAAATTCTGCGAGTTGTTTTGCTTTGGTTTTTTTTCCAGCAGCACGAACCCTCGTGCCCTCCGGCGTGCCCGGGCCGGGCGGGAGCTGCCTGCCTGTTGCCCGCATCGCCCTCGCCTGCGGCTCACCACACTGTGCAGCCACAGTGTTTGAGGCATTAACTCAGTCTCTGACAGAGACTCTCACCTGTGTTACACTAAATGCACATGTAGAAACTTACTGAAAGCCCTCGGAACAGCAGCTTTTGTATTCGGTTTCCTTATGAAGTCCGAGGAAGGCGTAACAGTGCAAGTCACCTGCGGAAGTCGCTGCCGTTCCAATGTCCTACTTAATCTGGGGGTACTGAGTCCCCATCTGTGAAGGGACGCAAGCACTGCACCTTGTGTCCCGGGGTTGTGTTTTTGTTCAGAGGAGCAAAACCAAATTCAGGTGAAATGTGCCTTTTGTGAAAGCCATTACTTTGTGCTGTTTGGGCTTAGTTAAAGCACGGTCCCTGTGCCAGCAGGTGAAGCAAGGAACGAACGGCAGTTGACGTCTTCAGAGGGCTCTCTAACTTGTGGAGACCAATTCTAGAAGCTTTTTTGGGTTTGTGTGAAATAAATTACAAATTCTTCTGAACTTAGACTAAGGCCTGTGCTAATGTCTGTGCCTCTGCTTCATCCAGTGATCTGGTAATACCTCAGATGGTCTTTTGTCAGATGTTTCTCCCTTTTCCCAGTGCCTTGCTTGGGCAGCTATAGATTTCTCACCTTTCACTTGCTTGTTATGTCTGTATCTATTAAACAGAAATAACTTTTCAAGGTCAAACTACTTAAAAATTAGTCACTATGAGTCTGAACACACTTGGAAATTTCAGTTCGAACCCCAAAACAAGTTTTATGTAGTGTCTTAAATCTAGTGAGCGTGGCTACTGGCTGTCAGCAAACCGAGTGCCTTCTGCCCTCAGGATGTGCTCGGAGGCAGGCACGTGTCCTGTGCCGGAGGCTGCTGGAGCAGCCGGGTGCTTTCCTAGAAACAGCCGCGCAACAAGGGAGTGTTTTATGACTGCAAACAACCTCTTTTATGGATGCTGTGAATAGCACACTTTCTCTGAAACTTCCTGGATCTAATTTAAATGTAATTGATAGCCTTGGCACTGTGACGCCGGTTGTCTTTTCGGTAATTGTAATGAACTTTTAGGAAGAGAAATAAAATAATATAATAGCAAGTTATTCTTTGCTACAGATTTCATATCTTGACATCACTTCTACCCTGACCGTGGAGCAGAAGCACAATTTTTCTTTTGTATATTCTTGTCACTGCTTTTTTTGGGTTTTTTATGAATCCCTGCATCAGTCTTTATTTCTTTGCACAGCAGTCCTCTAATTAGTGTTTCATTAAACCAAACTTTACAACTTTCCCGAATGCAACAGTAAGGGAATAAATGGATACTGCTGGCAGTGGATATTTTGGGCTGGGAAGTCATATCTGATCAATGATGAAATACAACTTTTGAGCAAGAAGCAGCTGGGTGGTGGTAACTTCATCATAGATAAAGTATCCACATTATGTGAGACTTCTGCTGTGTCTAATGTGTGTTGGTTTATAGGAGCCTTATGTTAAGGGGGTTTATGTTGGTGGAGACTGTCCTACCCACTGCACTTTGTGACTTTGCCGTCGTGAACACGCTTTGTGTGACTCCGAGCAGGTTTCCTGTTACCCCGCTCCTCGCGCTGGAGAGGGTCCCTCTAGCAGCACATGAAGCCATTCAGCAAGTGTCAAAAAACAGCATCAGGAAGGGGTTTGTTGGTTTGGTTTGGGTTTTTTTTTGCCTGCATGATAGTATTACATCCCCTGTGGGCTACTAGATTCAGCAAATTGCCATGTTGTTATTACTGGGGAATGATTTTACTAAATGTTTAAAGCACATTCAGCATTGTACTCCAGGTTTTTCTTACTGTAGTGCCCATTTTGGGCACTGTTCAAGCACGTTGCAGTGTGGAATAGTTAAGGTATTGTGCATATGCAGTGTTACCTGGCTATTACATTTCAAAATATGCTAGTTGCCTGTTTTTAGGAACTCTATTTAGGCCTAAATTCTTTAGTCTCCTAAAATAAGACCGAAAGATCCAGCCAGTTCATGTTGTTGATGTCTTACAGAGAGCAGACTGGGACTCGGGGGAGCGACAGGCTGTGTTTGGGAAGCCACCTGGGTTGGCCAGAAGGGCTTTGCTTTTGACAGTCACAGCTTTTTCTGCTGGTTCAGAAAATATTTTTTTTTAATAATTCTAGTGACTCTATCTAGTCAAGGTGAATAAGTAGTTAATTTGTAACTGAGAAGCCGGGAGAAGGCTGAAAATAGCAAAAAACCCTTTTATTTTTCCTTTTTTGATGATAGTATTGTTAACATGAGGGGTGAAAGGACAGTATTTTGGCTCTGATGTCTTGCAGGACATAATGGTTAGAAGAAAAACAGTTAATATAGAAAAGTTTTCCTCTTCAATCATGTTTAGATTACAAAAACCAAACTGTTTTCATAACTTTGATATTTTTCCCCTTGTGCTTTATCAGCCATATTTTAAACAAGTAACTTCCTGTAATTATTCAAAATGTCCTTCTTGTGTGCAGTTTTGCACCATAATGTAGCTTGATGGGCAGAAGACCCACAACAAAACAACAAACCCCCCACCAATAACTGAACAAAAAAACCCCTCCAAACACCGCCCCCCCCCCAATGTGCTATGAAAACTGTAACACTTAAATGGCATAATTATAAAATCAGGTGTGTGTACGATTTGTAATACTTCCCTGCTGAGGAATGATTTTTAGTGTAGGTGCTATATCTAGTGGCAAGGTTTGAGTTGGCTCTGGATGGGTATTCATAAATACTTCAGGGAAAGGGAGTATAAATAAGATAAATCTTCGGCTGGCTGAGTGGAAATGCTGATTAGATCCTCAAGTTCAGTCTACACTGACATAAATCAGTCTGCTTTTTTACATATGTTAAATGACATGCTCAAGAAGCTTTTCTTCCTGGGCCGTAGTCTTGTTTGCTGCTTGTATCAAATCAGCTTAAGTAGTTGTGTAACGAGCTCTGTTATTTGCAAGAAAGTAGAGCATGGCAGGCCCACTGGAACTGCTTTATGAAATGCTCTGCTTCCCCGGGGACAAAGGGGAGTCTGCCCCCGTGCAGCTCCCTGCGAGGCTGAAGACACAAGTACGTAACTGAGAGCATTGCTGTTTCTGGGCCGCCGTGGTGTCGCGGCGGGGCGAAACGAGGCTCTGAGATGAGGAGGGGAAGAGGTGGGAATGAGTAAGGATGTAGGTCTTTCAGAAAGCCAGCACTCTTTTGTACCGAGTATCACTCTGGGTTCCTAAAGACTGCTTGCTGACGCATGAAGGACAGTAAGTGTTGGAACTGGTACAGCTACTGGAATGTATTGAAGGCTCCAGTGATGGCTATGGGTAAAAGGAGGGACCTTTTTTTTGTTTAAAAAGTGCTGTTGCCATGGCCATGTCTCTCTTAAATGGTATTTTCCTAGCAACCTGCTACTTTTTCCTTTCACTTTTTGCTTCTAAACTTTGATTCAAAGGTGGAATGTATCCTGACTTGACTTATGAATAGAAAATGGAAAAAAAGCTTATAATGAAGTAGTACATATGTCAAGAAGTCTATTAAAAGCTTTGTGGTGAGGCTTAGTGAGATTTAAAAAATGGCAATACAAAACCTTTAGTTTTTATAGTGTGTTTAAGAGTCATTCTAGCAAGCATCTTGACACCTGGATGAATTAATGTGTTTTTTACAAAGCTTGAATTTTCTGAGCAGCAGCTGTTACTTAAAATATTCAAGCCATGAGCTTTTGACCTTACATCTTGAATTTAATATCTTATTAGTGCACTGAAACCAACTGATTTGTGGAGTTATGCTTTAGAAGTGTTGATGAATTATGCAGAATAATATCTAATATACAACATGAACCCTTTTTCTCTCTGTCCATCCCTCAAGTTCATCAGCCTTTACACAAAAATCAACTTGATTGCCATTTCTCAGAACCTTGTTTCTGTGTAGTAGAATATTTTTGTACACATAATCCTGTAAATGGCTGGGCATTGAGGCAACCTTTTTAAAATAGAGTGGTATTTTTAAAAGTTCTTGGGGCAAGCAGAAGAGAGACTGAGGTTTATTGCTGCAAACAAGTAGGACCACTTACCCTTACTGCTTTATCATCCAAAGATGGATTATGCTTTTATTCCATACTTATGTTACCCATTTTTCCTTTAATTAGCCTGTCTTTCTGGATCTTAACTGCAGGTTAAAAAGATACTTATTTTTTCCCCTTTTTACTGCCTCAGGCAACACCCTGTTTCTTTTTTTATTCTGCTAGCTTGTACTACAGTTTTTTGCAGTGACCCTTTAGATTACTGGCATTTATATGCTGTGTATGCTTGAGAAACGTCAAAGGAAAATAAATAATAGTACTGTAAAACACACATCAAAATTAAGCTTAGTCTAAACACTTTATTATCACCTTTTTGCTGCATCTGGTTAATTATTTAGCTTAATAAGAAGAATTTATCTTTCATATTAGATCAGTTAGTTAAATATTTGCCTTTGAGTTAGTAATGTGGCCAAGCCCCAGGGTTAAGCTACTGAACTAACAGCAAAAAGCAAATAGGAGCTCAACTCTACAGCGATTTAGTCATCGCACATTTGCAGGCATAGACAGGAGGGTGGCTGGTGGCTGCTGGCTGCGATACCTGCCGGGAGCTCCGGCGAAACCCCCGCGCAGCGCAGTCTGAGGGGAAGGTGGGTTTCTGTGAAACACGTTGTACTGCTCCGAGCTGCTGTCTCCTCTTCACAGTGCACAGGCTGTCCCGGTTAAAACTCTGCCTTTTTTCACCTCTTCTTCCTGTTCTAAACTGGGGGGTTCTGTTTGTAAAAACAACTGATTTAATAGGCGTTTATCCTGCTTACAAAAAATTCAGAAAGAATTGCGTGCCGGGATGTCGGAGTGGCTTTGAGAGGTCGCATGACATGGGCTAAATATGAACCTGGGGGTTAGGAAACTTCCCTAATCCTGGCTCTTGTAGCTCACTCAGAGGCCTTAGCTCTTTTAATCTTCTTCCATTTCAGTCCCATCACTGAAAATAGGGTAAGGCTGATTATATTGTGCATTTTATCTTTTATAGCTATGCTGCATCTGTTATTATCACAGCGTTTTCATTTTAGTGGTGTTGACTAGTACCAGAGGTAATCTTGGATTAATCTGACCTTTTCTGGAAAAAGAAAATCTTGTACTTAGGAAATTTGTCTGGATACGGTGAGGCTGAGCAAGAGGAGATCTGTGGTATTTCGTAGTGAGAGCAAATTACACCTTGGAGCAAGTGTACCTTTTAAATGGCTAAGCAAATGGAAATTCAGCTTAGACTCTTAGCTGAATAAAACTGCTCTCTATACAAATGGTTTTTAACAAATTCAGCTCACTTAGTCTTGCATGAGTAATTCACTGAAAATAAAGAAATCATGCTCATCAGTAATCCCCCTTTTTGCTGCTATTTTGGTACAATGTGTGCAGCTAATTGCCAGCTCCGACCCATAAAATACCAAGTATTCAGTAAAGTTTGTGGTTCTAACATACTCAGGCTTTTGTCCAGTATAGCATAAAAATTACCTGAATTATTGCTGAATGACTATTGAAAAAAAAAAAAAAAAAAAAAGCTTTGCAACTTCCCAGAGTTATAAAACTGTGTGAAATCAGGCATGAGGGATGCTCAGGATCCTGTTGTCCTCGCCCGGCCCAGGGAGCTCTGCCTGGTCCTCTCTGAACAGGTCTCTTCTCCCGTCGGGTAGCGCTGCAGGTGAGGCTTACCCTGCTCTCAGATTGTGCAAAATGCAATATTTGATTTTTTTTTTTTTAAAGTATGTGCTTTTCCTTTTTCCATTTCTATTGATGAATACTGTGCAGTATCTCCTTCGTCTGCTGTGATAAAAGCTCACCTCAGTGTGTCAGTTGGTCCCTCCTCACTTGAAGCTGTTCTTTTCTGCTGTAATGAACAAGGTAGGATCGTGGTTTCTGTAACACAGAGACGCTGTGGTGTTTGAGGAGGAGGCTGTTCCCATAAATCTGGCAGTTCATTTTAGCAGCAGTGAATGGCAAAATAAGCTGCTTCCTGGAGATGACTGGGTAGAAATTGAAACTTAACAGGCATCTGGCTGTTCACGTTTAATGAATGCCTCTTAAACTATGCAAGATTAACAGCTCCCTTAGGGGTGATCATACAGCTTTAGGGCTGTAGATGTTTGGAGTAGATGACCTCTAAAGGTACCTTCCAACCCAAACTATTCTATGATACTTCTGTAGACAATTGATGCTTAGGCAACTATGAAATTAGAAATGACTTAGCAAGGCACAGAAGTTAGATGAGACTCTAGGAAGCGAACAAAACACAATTCGCCCTCCAAAAGAAATTATCTGGAAGGGATGCTTGATTTTGGTTTGGCATGTCACTTACGTTATTTAACCTTCTTCCTTTAACTAGAGCACACTGTATTTGACCTATCTATTCTGAAAAAAGATTGTAGTTCTCTGACAAGTTTTTCCACACCTTCAGGTTAGTCTGGCTTCCTGAAAAACCAGAGAGTGGCTAAACTTGCTGCCTTTCTCTGCTCTTTCTGAACTGCTGGGGATATAGTAGTTACTTGCATTTAAGAGGGTTGGTGGTTTCCTCAGAGATGACTGTAGGACTAAACAACAGCATGTTACTCTTCTGGAGTCCTTTTTTCTGTGCAGATTAAAACTTCTAGTGTTCAATGGCTTCCTACCAGATTCAAGAGGAGGATGTACTGGTAGTTAATGATGATGCCACATGGTGAGTTAGTGGGAAGGTTGGGAGGAGAACTCTGGTTTCCTGAGCCAACCATTAAAGTTGTTGCTTCCCAACCAGAAACTGTCAGGCAGAGAGTCAGGACCTGAGACGTGACACTGTTTGCCAGCAGAAAGCTGTTGCGGGTCTCATCATCAATCTGTAATGGCTGTATGAACTGTTCCGTGTTAATGGGATTTGGCAGAGGAGAAGGGTTAGGGGTGTCTGGGTTCTTGATATGATGCCATGTATTCTGCCTTAATTGGTACACAGCTTTTTGTGCTCTAAAATCTCTCTTCTTGGTGCCAGTTTAAGACGTGCTGCTGTAGAATGAAATTTGTCAACAGGGTGGAAAGTCCAAGGATATTTCTAATAGCAGAGAACAAGCATCTAATCTCTGCCTCCTGTACGTGCAGATAATACAAATTTGGCTCTTCAGTTTACTCCAGTGTGTCTGAGATGTGAAATAAGAACGCTTTCTCAAAGTCTGAGAAAAGATACTTCTGCTTCTTTAATATTAAAGTGTAGCTATAACATAAGATTCTTGTTGTGTTGCAGTGTTCTGGTGCCACATTGTCACCTTTCCCAGTTCAGATGGACCACTACCGTAGCAGCATTCTACTCGCTGCCATTGCTCTAGCTGCAGGTAGGGCATACAGCACAGAGACAAACCAAATACACACCCAGGTAGTCTTAAATTTTTACGCAGATACTGTTGAAGGGGGAGAGTACCAGACACAGGAGAGCAGAATGACTTGTTAAAAAGATCGACTGTGGAACGTTGTTGATGGGATCAACCTTTCTTTGATTAACTAAGGCAAGAGAGTCTTTGGAGGCCAGCTCCATGTGGTGGATACAGGCACTGGTTACCAACTGTAGGACTGGCTTCTTGAGGCCACCTTGGCCCTCTTCCCCTTTCAGCTTATTTCCTTCAAACTAGCATGGGTCAGTAGATGAGAGTTCATCACTTGATGATGTTCTGAATATGTATGTATTCTGCAAACCATGGACTTTGTTTAAACGTAAAGCTATATAATATTGTGGGTTTTTTCAAACCAATTGAGTACATAAATCTGAAAGATAATGGTGAAGAACTGAAAGACTTGATTCCATTTACTCTTTGCACCCACAGAAAAATACAGTCCTTCCAGATACACATTTAAAGAGAGGTAGTGTCACATGGATGCAGTTAACACCCAGGCGAGCATCTTACTTCCATAGGATACTTCCATTTGCAGTGTGTTTAGTGTAAAATACAGTCGTAAGAGAAGCTAGATTTTCAAATACATTTAAGTTAATACAACATTGTCTCTTTTGTAAAACTCAGAATTACTCTGTGTGCTGGTTATAGCCCAGAACTACATACTTAAACTCTAATAACTTAACCCACCCTGCCCATTCTAATTGTTGTTTATGGATGTCATCAATCCTGCTGAGAAACTAAGGTGCAAGTGATATTTTGAAAAGGCTAGCTGGCATTTTGCCCATTTTATGGGGATGACATATGAAGTCTAACTTTGGGGTCAAGCTTTGGGATTATACAGTGGTGAGCCCAGTGCAGTGTCTTTACTCGCAGGGTGTTTCACTGAGCTGCATGCTGGCGGGTCTCAGAGCTGTCCTGTGCCACCTTTACCGTTGGTGATGGAGGCACTGAAGATGTTTATTAATAAACTTGAAATATGGCTGTTTTAATAACACTACAAAGTAAGCATGAAGATGGAAAGATTTGCTTGGGTAGTCAAACCCAGATTCTAACTACTGTAGATAGAGGAGTGATTTCTTTAATAAACACCTTGAAAAAGATGTGTTTTCCTGTCACAGCTCGTGGGCTGTTTCACTGCTTTCACTCCCTAAGGGTTACTTAAACTTCTAAATTCCATACTAAAGATACTGTGGAAATGATATAAGCAGTTGTTCTGTGCAAATATTGGCTTTACGTTTGAGGAAACACTTCCACCTCCCTAACAATTACCCAGTAAACTTAAGGAGGAGAATCTGTTCTTTTTCCTTCTCTTTTTTTGCTGAGCTAAACCACTTGAACTCTTAGTCTTTTCAAGATATTCAAGAAAGTTTTAATATTGTTGTCCACCTTCAAGTCCCAAGTCATCGTTCTTTATTGTTTATCCTGGGATGCTGATTGGAGCTGCATGACGTGTTTTGTGGAAGAAATCTTGTTGTGGTCTTACAGGGCATTAGTCCACCCCATTCTCTAACAGACATCCCTTGCCTCTTGGGCTCCTGTGTTCTCTCATCTCTTCATCCCACAGTTCAGTCTCTCTCTATTTGATTAGTAAGCTCAGCCTGTGTTTCTCTTTGAACTCCCTGTTTATGTCATAAATCCTGTTAGTTCAGTGTTTCGGTCCCTCACATGACTTTGAATTTCGTAATGTCAAAACTTCGTTTCGTGTCTACCATTCTGTTACGCAAAATCACTTAATTTTTCCTGGATGGCATCCTAACACTGTTTGCTGACTTTATCTTTTAACTTCATTTCATCAGAACTCTTTCTAATCTCTAAGATTAAAAATAAAAATATTAAGCCTGAGTTATTCTGGATTCTTGATCTTCAAATTCTCATAACTAGTTATGTTCCTCCAGCAAGATAATTCCCCTCTTGACATTGCCTTGCCACTTGTCACTTAGCCAATTCTTTATTTACCTTTATGTCATTTCCTTGTGTCTCCAGTTTCCCTAACATTTCCCTTGGCTACAGATAAAAATACTTTGCTTTCAGCGAAGTCAAGTCTTCCATGCTTTGTCCAGGAGATCTGTTGCGTTACATCTCTTACATGAACACTATCCTGTTTTTCAATGATGCAAACAGCTCATCTTTCAAAATGTCACCCACATGAAGACAGTTTTGCAAGGTGTTAGAGAGTCATCAGTGTCTCAATCTTACAACCAAAATGACTGATTCTGCTTGAAAAAATAGAGAAAAATCTACATTTATATGTATATTGCTTGAAATTTTAGATAGTTTAATGCAATACTGTGTTCTGCTAAAGCCATAGTCTCAGATTCAACGTGGATGGGAACCAAATAATCATTAAAAGATCCAAATTAGAGTTGCCCAGCTTAGTAGCTGAGAGTTGAGGAAGATTAGATTTACCTGGTCAGACCTTCAGTTAAAAGAAACGTGTATATATAAACTCATTATTGGGTTCAACTACCAGTTGTGGGTTTTGTGTTGACTACAGAAGAGCCGGTCTTAAGGGCTGCATCAATTTTCATACCTCTTGTTCTTCAGGCTGTTCATTACAGCGATTTACTCGGAAGCCAGCCTTGAAAGGCAGTCCTGCTTGTTGAAGGAGTAATTGCAGGAATACTTATGTTTGCTCTTCAGGATTATGGTTAGTTGAAGGTGAACTGATTTCCACGGATGCCATCGTTGCTGAGGCTTGTGCTGCTTTCCTGTCTCAGTAGCATCTATGGTCCTGCTCAGGTTGCTTCATAAAAATGTTTCAGCACTAAATCTCAGTGAAGTGAACAGGCTTAACCAGAGCAAGATGTCTTGATGCGCATCTTTGAACTCGGTGGTTAATTCAGTTTTTGTGTTTTAAGCCATACCTCCCAAAAGAGGAGGGGGGCTTTGAGCTTTTTTTCCTCATTGATATACTTGGGAGCAGCCTACTGCCTAACTATGTACAACACTTTTTTGCAGCTTTCAGATGTGCTTTCCAGTCGGTGCTGGAAGCGTGCTGGTTTTCAGTGCACGACAGACCCACGTTGCACCTTTGCATCCCTCTGCGGAGTGCGGGACAGCTCCTGCAGACGTGGCACGATGCAGTCACCCAGCTGTGTTTCAAGGTCAAATTTTCTGTGTGCTGTTGTATTTTTCCTAAAACGAAAACAAACCAGAAGACTTGTCTCCCCTGACTGCAGAAATGCCCTGCAGTGCGTTCACTGCGTCTCTCGGTGTGGCTGGAGCTTCACAGGCCATGAAAGTCTTCTGACAACCCTGGAAATGTCTGGTCTACTTACTGTCAAACAGAGGAGCATTAGTGGTTCTGCTTTAGCTGTGTGCCTGGGACCCGACTCTGTCAAATACAACTAGGTGAGACAATTCAATATTAGAGCAGAGATCTGAGTAATTTTTTTTCTTTACATCTTGGGCTGTGGTGTGAAGGTGGGAGCTCCCATGCAAATACCAGCTGCAGCAGCCTTTCCTTTTAGGTGAACTGCTTCCCTTGGGTGGCTGCGCTCAGTCTCGAGTGGCTTGTCCACATGAATAAAGGTACTTCATTGGTTAGTTTTACAGAGAGAAAATACCATTGACAAGGTTTATTTAGCACTGCAAAACACCAAAAACTCCTTAGTGAGGAATTAAAAAATTCCTAGAAAACTGGCTGACTCTTTACAAGGCTGTAAATTAGGATTTCAAAAGAGCAGAGACAGCATGTCATTTTTCTCATTCTCTGAGCAGAAGCACCCTGAATAGAATTGTGGATTCTTCTAGTATTATGCAAATGGTTTCATGCTTTGATGTCCCTCATGTCATTAGTTTGACACTAGCTGGAATTAATGGCCATAAAACTATATTACAAATGTGGCAGATAGATTTCTCTTGACTGCTTCTGATTCCTCATGTGAGCTCGCCGCTTTTGCCATGGGATTTTAAAAGCAGAAAGTAGGTCACAGCAATGTGTGTGAACATAGGCTGAGAAACGGGCTATAATCTCAGCATTAAACAAACATGACTGTAATGCTGAAGGGAAATTTTCTATTTTAAGCACTTATTTCCATTATCACTATCTCATTCTGCAGAACAAGCATATGGGGACTTCTGTGTACATGCACCCACAGATGGTATTCGGGAAGCAGTAGAAAAGAGACATATATATAGAGAGATATATATGTGTGTATGTCCCCATATATATGTATGTATTTATATGTTCAAGGGTGACAATATATATTGTCATTTCTGAATGGTTCCTCTGCATCTCATGTGAAGCAGGGGGGGAAGGAGTGAAAGTGCCAAAATATGTAGGTCAAAAGAAATGAAGCATTTGGAATCTAAGCAGTAATCGAACACTAATGGTTCTGGGGATGGAATTACTGATATTGTGTGGTTGAACATGGAGCAGTAATACATTAAAATTTTTCAGAGTTCTGGACTCTATGCATATTTATAATACATTTTTAGTTCTCTGAGTAGCTTCCTTGCTAACAGCTCTGGGCATCTGGTTTTGGGGATGAGTGTTGGCTTATGATCTAGAAATATCTGAAATAAATTGTTTGGATTTTTTTAACTAGGAGAAGGTTTAATCAGTGAGCTGGTGCTGTCTCTACTGCATGTTTTTACTTATGAGAGCTGAATGAAGATAAGGATAGAAGATAAGGTGGAGAGCAAGTAAATATGATAAACTGGCTATTTTTAGGCAAGTAAAGGTATGAACAGCAGGGAGAAAAAGATGGTGAATTTAAATTCATCTTGGCAGCCAGGGAACGCATGAGTTAAATCTGTTGGGAAGATGAAGTGCTAAAAAACTAATGAAGGCAAATGATTTGTATCTATAGGCAAGGCATTTTCAGATGATTACTAACATGGCTGTGTCAGGAGTTCTTTAAAGGGTCTGGAGAAGAGTGGAAACTAATAAAAATGGAAGCTAGGGCTTAAAGCTCCAGAGATTTAGAAACTACACATATTACGGTACATAATGATTTACAACTACTGAAGTGCATGAGTCAAAAAGAAGGGGCTTTCTAATTTATTAGGCATAAGAGAAGGTTGAAAGAAAACTGTTAAACAGAGATGAAGGAGAAAATGATGCAAAAAAGGCTACAGTATTCAGACCCTTGTCTCCTCTAGTTCTGTTTTATATGATTTGATTTGATAAGTAATGCTGTTTAACAGGGCTGTAGCATAGGCCTCAACAGCAAATCTGTAGAGGACAGATCACAAGATCAGCCTCCGAACCATCGGCAGTTGTGTCGAGCTCACAGGGATGGGGGTGGAAGGTCCCTGGCAATGGGAGAGGGCAAGCACCATACCCGGGTTAGAGATGTGGAGCATTGCTAATGTGCAACCTAATTTAAATTAATGAAAAGATATTAGAAAAGTGATGAAACAACCAGCTTACAGCCAACTAGAGAATAGCAGGGTAATAAACAGGATGCACTGTGCTCTGGAAACAGTCTTTCAAGTTTCTTTTGTTTGACGAGGTAGCAGATGAGGTGTAGGTAGGATGGGATGCAGGGAGTAAGAATGTTTCTTTAACATGACCCCAGTTTCATAATTTGCTTGTTAAGTTTTGGGAGGAGATGGCCAGTTTTGTGCCCCCTTCAGTTGGAAAAAGAGCTCTTGGAAAGTCCTCACGGGTGGATCACTTTCAAGCAGTTGGCTGGACACTTCATATATGGTGGTGCATGGACCTTATTCTTGTATGTGTTTCTGTTTGTAAATATGACTTTTAAAAGAATACACTTGGAGATCGTGCTCATTCCATAGGGACTGTAAGTGCTTTTATTTATTTTTTTTTTTCTTCTCTGGCCCTGATTACATCTGACAAAAGAATTCAGCAGAAAAACACTTCAACGTTGTCAGGAGAAAACTTGGGAATTGTAACAGAACACAAATGAAATGCGGCTCAGCACAGGAATGCAGCAGCCATGTCATGGGACTCCTAGAATGGTTTGAGTTGGAAGGGACCTTAAACATCACCCAGTTCTAACCCCCTGCCCCGGGCAGGGACACCTTCCACTAGCCCAGGTTGCCCAAAGCCCCGTCCAACCTGGCCTTGAACCCTTCCAGGGAGGGGGCAGCCACAGCTGCTCTGGGCAACCTGTGCCAGGGCCTCACCACCCTCACAGGGAACAATTTCCTCCTTACATCTAATCTAAATCTCCCCTCTTGCAATCTAAAACCGTTACCCCTCATCCCATCCCTACACCCCCTGATCAAGAGTCCCTCCCCACCTTTGCTGTAGCCCCTTTCAGTCCTGGGAGGCCACTCTAAGGTCTCCCCGGAGCCTTCTCTTCTCCAGCTGAACCCCCCAACTCTCTCAGCGTGTCCTCACAGGGGGGTGCTCCAGCCCCCCGAGCATCTTTGTGGCCTCCTCTGGCCCCGCTCGAGCAGGTCCGTGTCCTTCTGCTGTTGGTGCCCCCAGAGCTGGACCCAGCAGTGCAGGGGAGTCTCAGGAGAGCGGAGCAGAGGGGGAGAATCCCCCCCCTCGCCCTGCTGCCCACACTGCTCTGGGTGCAGCCCAGCACGCGGTTGGCTTTCTGGGCTGCCAGCGCACATTGCTGGCTCACAGTCAGTTTTCCATCCACTAATACCCCCAGGTCCCCACAGGAGTGTTCTGTGCGAGGAGGTAGAGGAAGTTATTCTGCTCCAGTTGCTTTCGGTGATGACTTGGCTGGGTAGCTCTGCCCAGTGTCTGTTGAGCAGGCAAATGGAAGGCAGTCTGGGGACTTGGGGAATGTGATGTTTAACCAACCTGTGAAAAGACATCTCAAATATAAAACATTTTTCATGAAGAGAACAGTAATTGGTTGGTCCGTCTGGTATGGGCACGGGATAAGAAGAAATCCTGTGGTATCTTATGATCTTAAAGATAAAGAAGCACTTTGGTCTAGCTGAAGAGAAATTTGCAGGCTTATTTTTCGTGGTAGTTTGGGTAAATGTGATCTAGTCTCAATGCAGAAGGATAAAGCTTAGAGAAGGTTGGAGTTCCGCAACACAAGTTACTAAATCATCATCAGATGGTATATAGGGGATATTTTCTTTAAGAATTTTACTGGCTTTTTATGCCTCAGGTATTTTTTTTTTTTTTTTAAATCTACCCTTGGATTTCCTGGGGGTGGAGGGCACTGTGCTTCGAAAGTTCCAGTCCGACTTGCAGAACGGCAGAAGCTTGTGCATTCGCTGCTTTTCTGTGTTTATGGTGCCCTGAACCCTCTTTAGCTGTTGGCCTCAATCCAGGCTGCAGCTCGGGGTCCCCGATGACGTGTCCCAGGGAGCGGCCCATCATCTCAGCTGGGCTGCAGGTTGTTCCTGGGCCTCTGGCTGCTGAGCATCCTCTGCTCCTCAGCTCCGTGGGGTCACTGCATGTCCGAGAGGTACGTCGCAGCACATGTCTCAAGGGCAGGGCTTGCATGTTACCAGCTGTTTATGCACAGCATCTGTAGATCCTGCTCATTTTCCAGACTTCTGGGTTGCATGTCTGGGGATAAGTTTTTGGTTTTACATAGCGCTGAGGGATCTGGTGGAGTTGAGAACGGTCAGTGTGAGGTTAATGGTTGGACTGGAGGAGCTTCAAGGGCTTTTCCAACCTGGAGGATTCTGTGATTCTGTTTTCTCACCCTTCCCCACCCACATCTCCAGAGGTTTAGGGGATACCCGTGTCCCTGTTCAAGAGGCTACTTCACTTGCCCTGGAGGAAGAGGACTCCCAATCCTGGAAAACCAAAGCCCTCGCACCCCACAAGGGTGGCAATTCATGCCTCTGTATATCCATGTTTGAAAGGCTTGTGTACTTAAGCTCAGCACTGACCTTTGCTGAACGAATCCTTATGCTGGTACCTTGCTTCTGTCAGCACTGACCTTTGCTGAATGAATCCTTATGCTGGTACCTTGTTCTGTTCTTCTCAAAGGCTTCTGCTCTGAAGCACTGTGCAGTTTTTTGACCCTGGATTAATCTGGAGCATGGTCAGTCTTCTCAAAATGTGCCACTGCCATGTCTGAGATGCTGCTCCAGCCTCTCCCCCTACCCCGCAGAAAGAAGTTATAATTGTGTGTTTGAACTGGAGCATTTGCCTGAATCAGTATAAAGCTGTTTAAATTTGGTAACAGGCCTTTCAGGGGAAATAGCTTTTTCCTGCTCGGAACAAGGGATGACAGCGCTCTGGGTCACAGCTCTCTGCTCTAAACTGCAGTGTCACTGGCTTGTGGTGACAGCATAAGGGACACGCTCTCCCTGCTCGGGGTAGTACCGAGCACGGACGGGCTGTAGTCCACTGCAAAAACTCTTCAGGGCTTCCTTCCTCATGCAGTGTTGCAGCACCGGCAGCTTCCAGATTGCTCTGGAAGTTTGGAGGCTTTTGTAGGATGTTAAAGCAACATAAATCAGTGTGAGACTTTATGGAAGGGCAGGTGATACTTATTTTAAACAAAACTTTTTTAAAGTCATGATTGTTTTTGCATCACTTTCACTCACAGACCTATGTACTCACCAGTGTGAGATCTCTGGGCTCAGGATCTCTGGCCAGGTTGGTAGGATGGGGGATGAGAAACTGGCTGATTCTCTCACATCTCTTGAGCTCCCCTCCGGTGCCAGCAAACTGGGTTTTGGACAGGTCTCATATGCCCACCATAAGGAGCCAGTAGTTCCCATGCTGTTGAGTCTTTTGCCTCAGAATTTTGCTTATTTCAACTTCATAAATGTTAGGCAAGGCCTCTTGGTCAAGATGTTCAGATACCTTCTTGCACATTCTTCTCCTCTGGGAGGCTGTAACCAAGGCCAGGGAATGGGGAAGTGATTTTGCTGACTCAGTCTTGGCGTTATTGCTTTGGGGTTTCTATATGTAGACATGTGCTCTTATTGTCTGCGTCTTGTGTTGGGCCTGTTGAACAGGTTTGTGGGTTTTTTCAATGGATTTGGAATGAAATATTCACTACCAAGGAGGTGTAGAAGGCCCTGAGCTGTAGGAAGGAACCCCAAGTGAAACAGTAAAACTTGCCTTAGTTGTATCGCTTGGCTCTCCAAAATCTCAGATAAGAAAAAACAAAAAGCTCAAGAACAGCAGCAAGTAAAAATATTCAACCATGATTCAAGTGTCTGAAGCTTTAAAATGCCTGGTGACACCGGCAGGATTCCTGTAATTCTCATCTTCCTGCAGAAAACACAAGTGGCATTCTCTTAATTCACCAAACAGGTGCCTGCTCAGAGTAACAATTCAGGGGTGAAAGAATTCTCCTAAGTAGAGCTATTTTGTTTAGGTGTACCTATGACAATGCTGTGGAAGTAAGTCTTTAGAGAGCCTTTTGTTTAGAACTAGGCCTTCAAGTGCCTCTGTTATTAAAAAATGTAGTCCATTGAGTGCAGTTCTAGATGTAGGAATTTAAAGAGAGTATCTGGTGGAAGTTGTCCTGCATGGCAGTCGGGAACGTTGTCAGTGATCCGCGAGACTTCTCCAATAACATCTGAGATGTGCTAACAGATTACTCACTTCCTGAGCATCTGACATTCCCAACGGGAAGCAGGAGCATGAGAACAAACATCGCTGTAGAGCAATTAGAGCTGAGGGTGGGATGTGTGCTTTCTGTGCATCTCTGGTTCTTACTTTCAATTTCTCATGAAGCAATCTCTGCTGAAGGGAATCTCTCTTTTAGGAAGAATAAGAGGGGAAAAAGCTATACAATAAACA
Source organism: Strix uralensis (assembly GCF_047716275.1). Classification (NCBI taxonomy): domain Eukaryota; kingdom Metazoa; phylum Chordata; class Aves; order Strigiformes; family Strigidae; genus Strix; species Strix uralensis. The sequence goes on along the minus strand of NC_133972.1, from coordinate 4,545,936 downwards.
GTAAAAACAGCATTTATTTTTTTTCTTTGCATTTTTTTTTTTTCTTAAAGGCAAAATGTGAACCTTGTGTTGAACTTTGAAGTTACTGACTTTGCATCTTTTCAGTTAGGAGATACTGGTTCTGACAGTCGTGTGCACTGAGCTTTTTTAGCATTCTGGATTATATAACAGCATGGAATTTCAGAAAGAAAGCAATAAAATGTTTCTTGACTTGTCAGCACCATCTGAAATGCCCTGCGGTTTCTTGAAGACCTGTAATATATTCCTGATTTTCTTTTTCCCATCTAACTCAGTGGTGGATTTTAAGTTGCATCTCACTGCAGCAAATTAAAGTATTTAGAGTAATCTCAGCCAGCACTAGTTCCTGGTAGTTAAGCCTTTATCTTCTGCAAGGATAGAAGTCTTTTTCTTCGAAAGCAGCATCTGAAGTGTCTGCAAAGGCTTAGGAAGCTGGAAGGGACCTCTGACATCTTGAGTCCAACCCCCCTGCTCAAAGCAGGGAGACTAGAGGAGGCTGCTCGGGCTCTGTCCAGCTGGGTTTTGAGCTATCTTCGAGGATGGAGACTCCACAACCTCTCTGGGCAACCTGTCCAGTGTTCAATTTCCCTCAGATTTTTATTAAAAAAAAAAAAAAAGTTTAAATGGAGTGGCCTGTATTTCAGTTTGATAAGAGGAATGTCACTGGGCAGAAAGCAACCAGTTTGGCTCTGGTCTGGATAAATTCCTCTTCATCAAGGCTGCCAGCTTTGTGCTTTACATATTTATTAAATGCAAAAACTTCTTTAATCTTGAGCTCTTATCCTCTTGGATAAAAATGTACAACTTCCTTTGGTAGGCTGGTCTACGTCCTTTTCCATGTTGTTGTTTGTCTATGTTTATCCCTTCGATTTTGGGCATGAGTGAAGCTTGTCTGTAGTACTCATTTACAGTGATTTTAAGATCCTTCACTCTGAACTGAAATAGACAATATTCTATTTTACAAAATAATGAAACTGCTAATAAAACATTGAGAAGATATTCCTGCGAGGTCCTCTGTTTACTCTGAAGCCAGCGTGCACAAAGAGAGCGCTGAGCATCTCTGAAGAGGTACCGTGTAACCTTTCAGGTGAGGCTTCTGCGTCCCTTATCCTAAGTAATGCGTTAACGTCCGAGTGAGGGAAGGAGGAGGACCCACGTCGTCTTGGCTGCGTGTAGGGGTGTTTCCCTGCTGTTGCACACGTCAGCCGTCCTATATAAACGTTGGTTAGCATATTGAAGGTAGTACCTCTGGGTGTGTACATAAGTCTCATGAATCCATATGCTGGGAATCAGAAGTTGCTCGTGTTAGTAATTGCCCGTGGCGGCCAGCGCTCAGAGCCTCGCCTTGCACAGGATCCAGGTGCTACCAAAACAGCTCAAAATCACATGCAGAATATAAACATTTGCATGTTACCAAGCCCCTGCCTTCTAACAATGCTTCTTAAAGTTTCTTTTAAAAGGTAGTAGTATACCATACCCTGCAGAGGTGGTGTGGACTTTCATTTCCTTTGAGGTTGGTGAGAATTCATTGCAGGGCATGGCTTGTTCTGCCGACTGGCAAAATGTTGGTCTTAGGTGGCAGTTTGAGGCAAACTTGGCATCCGTTTCAGATCCTGAACCAACGCAGTGATCTGGGCAAATTAGCTTTAAGATCGGGCTATAGGAATGAAGCTCTTAAGCTTCTCTTTTTCTGTTTGCTTGGCTTGGTGCTGGCAGGGACATCTCACGGCTGCAGACTCGTTAATTGGGAAGGTACTTAACCTCTAGCTGGAGATCTGGTCAGTCACCTATCAAGATTAGCATCTCCTGCAGCGAAAAGGGTTTATCATGGTAATCCTCTACTAAGAGTGCTCCTTGCTGGAAGTTCACTCGATGGTGTCCTGCACATTAGTGGGTACAGATTTTTTAATTTTATTTTTTTTTCTTCTGGAGGTCTGAGCACAGCAGGCTGCCCATGTTGGGAGCGTCTGTGATGTAGGTTGCCAGAAGTGCTGTTTTGTATGGATTAGCTTCTGAATTGGCTTATGTGACCATGCTGATCATTGCAGAGCAGATGATAAAACAAACAAATCAACACTGTCAGCAGCCCTACTAAATGTTTTGTACTCTTTCTCCGGAACCTGCCGTGGGATCAGTTCAGCAAAGGTGCTACTTGCATGGGAACTGTATTTTTACTTTCAGAAGCAAGTTTGCTTTGTAAGTATGTTGTTAATGGTATTTTTTTCTTTAATCAAGACTTTCTAAGCTGTAATCCTACATTGGTTTATATTATCAACAGTCATAACCGGATTTTCAACTATCACCAAGCTTTAATACTTGCTAAAATTACTTTGCAGGTCTGTGGGATCTGTCAAATTTACATTTGGTGTTGAGTACATTACCTGCTGCTGATACGTATTAACAGGCGCTTTCAGGATTGATCGTTATAACAGTTTGACTGGTCATTTTTGTTTGCTTTTATTTCTTTTATTTGTAGATCCCATGTGTGATTTGGGAGGGTCTGCAGGACTGGGTTTGGAACAGAAAAATTCTCTTTTCTGCAGTCCTTGGGACCCTGTTTCTGAGATCACGTTTCTTGTGTCCCCCCAAGTTTGCTTGAATAAGGAGGAACCGAATGTTGGGATGGGCTGGGGACGACAAAGAAGCTGGAAGTGTCCACTTTATAGCTGTATGGTAAATAGCGTTGCAAACCACTTCAGGAATAGCAAGGGAGTGTTTGCTCATGCTGATTTTGATACAGCAGTCTTTGCTCTCCGCTTGCATTGCTGCTGGCGCTCGCGTAGCGAAGGTCAGCGTCAGCCTGCCTGCGGGCCCCTCGCGCAGCTAACCCCATTCCTCCTTACCTCTGGTTTTCTGCTGGAAAGCAATGGTTTGGCTTTGGTTTTCATAGCAGCATCTGTTATGAAAATATTACATGAAAACTATGCAAGTCTTTGGTTTATATTTCTGATGGTTTGGCAGAGGCAATTCACAGCTGCTTTTGAATCACCTTTCCTCTGGCTTTTGGGGCTTTTGCTAGAACTGAGGGTTTGCAAATACCAATGTAGTTTTGCTCAACTGTTACAGGAGTTTGATTTCATCTAATGTCACATGTAAATGTTTCCCTTTGCACTTCTTTTTGTCTGCTGCCTTACTGTCCTGTTTATTGCTTTTCCAGCCAGGTGTGTGGTTGAGGGAGGTTCCCCTCCTCTTTAGTTAAAGGGATGAATGCAACCCGTCTGCTAAAACAAAACACAAAACCTGTAGTTTTTCCTTCTGGTTTACCTGTTTGACCCTAATTCTATGTTCTTTCCCTGTAAAGGTCTATTATTAATAGTAATATGCTAATATGTATTTGAGGTCTAGTACTAACTAGATTTAGTTAAAATATTTAAGAGTTTAATCAGTGTGTGCTCTACAGCTGATCAGACTTAGCGTGGGTCCAATCCAAAAATGAGTTAGTCATCATTGAGAAATTTCATGTCAAATCTTCTGAACTGCTCCCAGGCCTCTTCCTCACACTAACAAGGACATTTAGTGTCTCCTGGGTTTGGTGGTTGTTTTTTTTTTGCTTTAAATAGAGTTTTATAGACAAACGAATGACAGGTTCCTGTCCAGAAGAATTTACAATAGAATAGAATTAAATCCTTTGCTACTCTCCACCACAAATAATCATAAATAATAATGTCTCTTGACACACGTAGTGGCACTTTATCTTCAAAGTACTTTTAAAATCTAAATGATCATTGTCTGTCTTAATAAAATATTTCTTGCTTAAATGGTCAGCCTTTAAGCTACCCTCAGACTCTGTGATCAGCCAGCATTGCCTACGCTGATTTTTCTGCTGAACACGAGGGGGTTATCGCCTTCACGTGTCGCCTTTCCTGCTTGCTTTTGCACGTAGTTATACCCTGTCCTTTGCGTAGAAGAAGCAGAGCTGTCGTAAAGCTTGGCCTGGGAAGCTTCTGTATCCTCTCTGCTGAAGTCAACCATGTCAAATGTAGTCATTTAGCAGAATAGGAGCCAAAAGCCACTGGCAGAAAAGCAGCATCCACTTGCCAAATCAGCACTGCTTTAGGATGTATGTAGCATCTGCAGGGTTATAGCACGAGAGGTAGGAATAACTCTGCTGATGGTCAGATATCGAAATTATTCAAAAGGAGTTCTTCAGTGCTTTCTCTTGGTGTTTACACAGAAGCGAAGTATTAAAAGATCTTGTGTTTACTGGAATGATACTTTGAATTCCCATTCTCTGGCCCTCAGAATGCATATAAGGGCAAAAATAAATGCATTTTATTTCTATTTAGTTGGATCTGAATAGGAACTCTTCTACAGTTGTGAACTTCTGTTATAGGATAATATTGCTTCCCGTAGTTAGTACCTGTCTTGTCGTGGTGTGTTAGTACCCAACCTGCAGCTGGTAGGCAGCGTTCTCTGTATTTTGAATTTCAGTAGGGAAAAAAAACCAGAAATGTTTCCAGCATGTTACTCGTTCAGTTGTTTCTTGTGGGACACCCAAGTTCAAACGCTGGTGCCATGAGCAGTCTTGTGACTGGTCTGTCATGTTTCCCTTTGAAGATCCAATTCCTTTTTGCTCGCAGCATCCACAGCACAGCGTGCCTGGTACGACGTTTCTCAGCCCCCTGGGAAGTGGAGCACACCTGGGACATCCCCGTTCAGGTCAGCTGAAAGGCAGCTTGGGGACGGCAGCAGTTCCCTGCCAGGCAGGGGGGTGGTGTGGGCAGGGACCGTGTCCTGCCTCCTGCCAAGGGAACTGAGCTGCTGATAATTGAAACCCGGTGACACCCTCACTGCCTCCCTCTAGATTTAGGAGGAGAAGCACTCGCCCAGTGCCCTGTCCCCTCTGCCACCCCACGGTTCATGTAACACCTGGGAGGGAGTTAAAGCTCATTAACTCTTCTGCCTTTCCTAGGGATTATCTCTGAAGTCCCTGCTAAAGTGTATTGTTGTTAATGACTCAAAATAGGAATATGCAGATCGTCGTACCCTCTGACCTTGCAAAGTTTTTGACCCCAGGGATGCTGTATGGCATTGAGCTCCGAGTTTAATTATGAGAAGTAGTATTTATATACTAATCTGAGATTTTTGACATGTTTCTAACTTCATTGAATTGCCTCCCGTTATTGTAAAAATAAAATCTCTGATGAAATGGCTGGAAGCACTGATTGATTTGTACTGGTATCATTTCATTATTTGGTGATGTAAAACAAACAAACAACCCACCCACCCCACAAAAGCCCTCTTTTATCTTACTCTTTCTCAATCACTTGTTTATTATTATTAAATTTTTACAATCTCTCTGTGAATCTCTGTTCCACCTTGCTATGAATTCTCTATTTGTACCTCAGCCTCCTAGAAGAGACAGCACTTGTTGCTTTTATATAAGAGTCTTGTGTTTTTTAATAATTTCTTCCTTTCTGTTCCTTCTGTGTGTTAACATTGGGTGCTTTTATTAACTGCAGTTTTGCACCGAATTAAGGGTTGTCTTCAGGGATATCTTTTGAGGCATACAATCAGTTTCCTTTCCTGAGTTGCAATCTTGCAAGTGGTACTGTTAGCTCAAGTGAAGGTAAAAATACTAAAAGCATAACGAGATGTATTGGCGAATGAGTGCGGAATATCGCGTTAGGGGATGAGAGAAGGAATTTGTGTAAATTTTCTGTGTTTCTTTCCAGAAGAAAATGGAAATCAGTCTGAAAGTTTAATGTTGTCGATAGAAGAGTTGACAAATTCAGGTCTCCTTAGAAGAAAAATCTGGGTATTTGTTTTGAGCCCTTCCACTGCATTTGTCATGTTTGAAAACTGTACGACTTCTGTTTCTTTTGCACAACTACAGGATCTGGAAATGTGTTTGAAAGCTGAAATGACTGGGCAACAGCTGAGGCTGTGAGGGAGCTACAGTAGAGTAGCCAGTATTGACACAGCTAAAGTTCAGGGTTTTTCGGTGTGAATTTTAACTGTAAATCAAACCTCATGAATATTAGTTCATTTATAGCTAGCTTTCATATGCTGTACATATTGATACATCTCTTATTTACAAGGAGAACTTACTTGATGGCTTGGTGCTTTTTCCCATCCTGGCCATTACAACTCGCTGCTGCTTTTGTTTCTCTGTTGAAGTGATTTAAAGTTGAAGTGTTTAAAAATAGTGATCAGTGGAGACGCGGTTCCCTTCATATCCAAAGCTTCCCCCCAATACACAGGGGTGGACCGCCCTCCCCAAGAGGCCTGCAGCACTTTTGGGGGCCTTTAAGTCCCAACCTCCCAGGACAGAGGTGAAATCATCTTGTTCATGAAGATGTTGGTGCAGCTGGGGCTGTTGTCAGTGTTTCATACGTCTGCGTGTTGTGACGTGGGTGCAGGGGTGCTACAGGCTCTTGCTTATCCACTAGGTCATCCCAAGGTGCTACAGTGGGAGAAGTGAATAAATAGGCTGGAGCAAAGTGGAGATGTTAGAAAAAACCCAAAACCTCCAACCAAAAAAACCCCCGAAACAGGCACAGAAGGTGAGGAAGAGGGAAGCCCATGGCGTGTCCTAGTGCTGCTGCTGGAGTCTCAGTTGACAGCTCAGCTTGCTTTGTTTTTCTAAACATCTTCCAACTGCTTTGTAAGGACTTCAGGAAAAGGCTGATCTGCATATTTTCAATATTCCTTGTGACAGACCTTATGTAGTTTTATCTTATGTAGTCTAACTTCTTTGTTTCCATGCATTTTTCTGCGAGACGTTTATAGGCTGTGAAAGGTGCCTAGTAAGGCTTCAGTGATAAAATACTTGACTATAACATCTCGAACTGCTGAAGGCTGTTAGTCTCAGTGCAGTTGTTTTTAACACAGGCCAGCAAAGAAAGATTAATGTTTTCCGTGGTCAGATATAAACCATCAGGCTTTGATGTGTTGATGTGTTCAGAGAACTGTCTTTTATTGTAAACTGGAGGAAGATTAGGCCTAAGTGCGAAATATTGTAAGATGTAAGATATAAGATATACAAATAAAGGCCTTTGAGATATTTAGGGAAAAGTTATTCACTTAAATGATTTGGAGTTTGTCTTCCTAGTAAAATAGAGAGCAAAACCATCTTATGGGTACTTTGTGTTTGTAGTGATCCTAACTTTTTTGTAAATACGGTCAGATTCAGGGCGTACAAGTCCATGCCTGAGCAGGAGAGGGAAGGGGCTTTGGCTTCCCCTCTTCCCCATTGTGACCTGATGAGCAAGTTGTGTTCAGCATTTCTGTATTGAGGCTTCAACTCTTTGCTCAGCGTCACAAGTTCAGGGCCTCAGGGTTATTACAGATCATGCATTGATGAAAAAAATCCTTAAGATGAGTGTGAGGAGCTGGTGTAAATCATTCAGCATTTGAAAACAGGACAGCACTCTGACATGCGAGTCTGTTCTCGATCTTATATGCGTATCGAGATGCAGAAATTCCCATTGTTCTGTTTCTTATATTTGAAGAGTTGGATCAAAGCAGTAAAAAATGGATGTTCATGGTCTCTAGTTTGCTAATGGTTCATGTTAACTGTTGGCCTCTGAATGTCATATCATGCAATAATCTATTTTAAATATTTTAGATTAATGTTTCACTTTTGACTGTGTCATTTTCTTCTCTAATTTCAGCATTCCCAGGAGAAATCATGGATGAAAAGCTGTCTTACCAAGAATTTCTCGATCGCAATGACTCCTGGACAATGGATGACAGAGACCTGTGCTTTGAACCACAGCCCGTATTCAAACCCATGGAGATGGCTGGTATGACTGTATTACTCTTAAAACTGCAGCATCAAGTTATTTTATCAGTTGTGTACCATGATAGGGTCCTAGCCTCTATCCCTAAGGGTGGTTTTGTTCTCTTGCCTTGTACTCACGTCTGTGTTCTTTAGGATGTGTTGCTCTGTTTTCCTAAGACGGGTAACACCTTGACACCAGAGTTAACTTAGCACATCAAGCCCCTAACTTGCCCTGGAGCATGGTCTAGCAGGTTAAAAATGGAGTTGGAGTTGCTAGTCCGGTGTGTTAGAGTACACAGAGTGTGGGTGGGCAGATTTCCCCCTGACTTGGCTCACATGGTGATAGCAGCCTTTGGTTGACTCCCACAGTTTAACCACTCTCGAGTACCGTGGCTTTCAGTGCAAACCTCGCCAAAATTGTTGCCAGCTGAAAGCCAGTGTTCCCTGGCTCTCAGAAATGCCAGTTCCAGCTGTCACGTAGCTGTGTCTGCAATGCAGGTTGGTTTGTTCCCGAGGCAGCCTGTGTAGCTGCTGACTCTCTTGAAAATTAAATGAACCTTGTATAACTTGCCCCTGCAAAAAGATACCCTTTCACCCAACAACTTTTACCCAATTTTCTCTCATTTTTGAGAAAGCTTATGGGAAATTACTTGCTAGCTATTGGAGGGTATGAGAAATGTATGTGCTGCCCAGATTATAACAGGCAATAAACTTGGGCAAAATACTGGCTGAAACAGGATGAAACATTTTTTAATATATATTTTTGAGCACTGTAGACATGCTTACTAAATTATTGTCTTGCTATCTGAATCTCATATTTACTAAGAGATTCTGTGAAGAAATTAATATATTGTTACAAGGGTAAGAAATGATTCATGGAACGACTGGAACAAAAGAGCCACAAGTTTCTAAAACGCCGTAGTTGGGTTTTTCCCTCCTATTGCTTTGTTAGATGAAAGAATGGGATGTTGATGTAGTTATGCTCCATAGCCAGATGACAAACTTGGTGATTAGGAGCAATTTACATACCTAGCCCATCACCCAGTATTCTTTTGGCCTGAATAATGCAAATCTGTGGATTCTCTATTGCATGAAACCACATTTCCTTAGGTTTCATGTCCTTAGAGTATCTTTGCACACCTGTACATGTGTAAGGTAGCACGTATACTTCAGTATGAAAGTATTCCTCCATGCTGCTCTTCCTGGTACTTTGCAAACAAGAGATTCTGCTTAGAGGTTTGTCGATTCCCATAACTGAGCAGAGGGATCAGAGAGGATAGACAAGCTGTAAGGACTTGTCAGCAGGAGAAAAATGGGAACAGCAGACTCATAAAACTCGACGGGTTTATTAAATATTTTTATGCACGGTCTTTGGAAAACAGTAGGATGATTTCCCTCCCACGGAGAGACTTCTCTGGTCAGTGGTGTAACAGGTCTCCCAGCCAGCATTGCTGTAATTCCTTGGTGAGAAATGTGGGCAAGGCCGCTCTGCCACTTCTGTGAGCAGCTGAAAGAGTGTGTTTGAGTCTGCTCTGGACTTTGCTGTTCCATACTGCAAACGCTGTGCTGGGATCTGGCAGTGGGACCCAGCCCTACAAAGGTAACAGTTATGAGCAAAAACGTACATATATATTTTACACACTACCTGTAATAAAAAGACTTGCTTTAAAAATGTTGTTGTAATGTAGAATGACTAAAACTCAAACATTATCTAACTGCTTGCAAGCTTTGAAAGTGCTGCAAGGCCCTTAATCACAGGTGTGTCATTATTACTGTAACTAGAGGTAAGCATCTAAACATGAAGAGTTCCTATTTAAATGATCTACAGTAATATGCTTTTATTAGTTCAGTCATTAGCAAATTGGAGCTGTGTCTCTGAACAGCGGAGGATACGAGTGTCTATGGAAATGAGCTGAAAAGAAACTTTCACAAACGTTTTGTCAATCTTACCTCCAGCTGTCTAGAAACAATGCTCTCAGATTCTTAACATTCGTCTGGCTTCATAATACTCTAAACAAGCTGCAAATTTTGAGCGAGTAGAGAATTATTTTCAGGGCTCACGGAATGCAAGATGTGCTGATTTCCTGAACCGGCCATATCCCGTCCGTCCAGCCCACCCTTACTCGCCCGCCTTTCAGTTCTCAGCTGCCGCGCCTTTTGCTGGAAGCGTCACCTTGGCGTCAGCAGAGTGGCATCGCTTACCAGTCACAAAAATGAAACCTGAGAAGTGCACAGGCCCACTTGGAGTCTGTGGAGATCTTTGGAGGCGAGAATCAAAAGTTCAGCCATAACTCCTTCCACTCCTCCCCTTTCTCCCTCTGGAGCAGACAGGGTTCAGTCTGGATTGCCCATTTTTGTCATGTCGTTTAAGTGCTGGACAAAGAGGGGAGATCATCAGCATCTCTTTTAGTTTTTAAATTGGTTTCAGTCATGATGGTTTTTTGTGGGTTTTTTGTTGGTTTGTGTTTGGGTTTTTTTTTTTTAATTGGAAAAAAGGCAGTTACTTAGTCTTGGTAATACTGTTTTAAACAGCTCAAAATTAAAATTTTCTACAATTATTAAAATAATTAAAATTTCTACAATTTACTCTGAAGTAAGTCATTGTCTTGGCATCTCAAATAGTCTGACAGAGTTATAAAAGAATTTGTGCAGCTCACCTGATCCTGACATCTTGGAGCACTGTGGGCATGTGGACATTTGAAGCTTGGCTGTCATCCCCATCGATAGCATGACATAAAAATAATATAGAACATAGCACAGATAGCCCAACATAAAATAACTAGCAGCCTTCAGCTGAATCCCTTTTAATTGTGCTTAAGCAGAAGAAATCTGTGCAGTGTCTGAAAATCGGTGTGTGACAGCCATTTCGGGAACAGAAAGTTCTTCAGCTCCCGGGTAATGCAACGTGTGAGATAGTTGTGAGAAATGTCACTCATCTGCGAGAGGCCACTTGAGTCGAAACCTCTCACTGCTCGGCTGTGCCTGTCTGGAGAGAAGTGCAATGTACGTGTGGCACAAACCAGCGAGATGTGCTAGGAATCATTGATCCTAGAACACATCCAGGGGTTTGTAAACTGCAGAATAATTTGTTTGAGATGAATGCCACATTCCTTCCCCTTGCAGTGTCTTGCCCTTGACTGTGTCACGGTGACTAACTCATGGAAGGGTCGTCTTTTCTTTGTTTTATTCTGTCAGTGAGGTCATCTGTATGCTCTGTGACTCATGACATTTCAGTTAAGGAATCCATTTTATCAAACTCAGCATGGTGGTTCTCTCTGTCCTGTCTGGTTTGAATGCCCGTGCTGATCACTTGAGAGGAAAGGAGATGTGTGCACACAAAAAATAAAACTCGCAGGAAAGGAATTTTCTCTTGATGAATCTTCAGCTGCAAAAGAGTACCATCTTTTGCTGATGACACTGATATATACTTAAAACACAGACCAAAAGCAGAACAAATATCCACTTAAAACACAGACCAAAAGCAGAACAAAGCTCATGCACATTAGACCAACTGAAGCTGACACGAGACAACTTGCAAATGTGGACTGAAGATCCTGACAGCCCTCACCAGTGTGTCTGGTCTGGAACTAAGGGCGAAGGCTGCTCATCTGCCTGGGACACTGGGAAATGTGATATTTTCCTCTCTGGCTTGTAACTCAGTTAAAACACTGGCCCATCAGTCAGTTTATACTGGTGTACTGTTCTTGGGGAGGAGTGCGTGTGGCTTACACAGGCTTTCCTTGGTCTGCTGTTGAGTTAACTGATCCAGAGCTCAGCCGTTGTTCATGACTCAGGTTATGTGTCCATCAGGTCAGAAACAGATGCTTCCTCCTTGAGAGGAGGAGACAGGTTCTCCATGCAACAATCATAATCGAAGCTTGAGTCAGTTTTCCCTAGGAAGCAGTCTGAGCAACCGTGCTTTACTGTTGGGCAGAAATTCGAGCTATGAGCATGTTTGCCCTGATAAATAATCTTGAAAGCAGCTTTCCCTTGGAAGTCCAGTGGTGGTGCCAAGTGCATCTTCATCTCATTTTTAAAATAATCTCACTCTGCATCATATCTTTCCCCTGTGTGGTGACACCGGCCTTGTTCTTGTCTCCTGCCAGACCCCTTCAGCATGCACAGAGGGGAAAATCTGCCTGATTTATCATTTCCTACTGACATGAAGAATGTGCCGCTGTTCACAGACCATGTTGATGCTTCCAGAAACATCCATGGTGAGTTCCTTCTTGGCATTTGTCCTTGATGGTCAGGTTTTGGTGTTTTCTCTGTTGACTTTCATGTACTGAAAACTATTAAGATGCTAAGTGCACAGACTATATAATCTCTTCACATGATTTTTTTAAGATTTGTGTATGTGCGCCTAAAGCCATTCCAATAGCTACTTCCAGGAAGGGGTTTTTTTGAAGTATATTTAGGCAGAAGGAGATAAGACATCTAGACAAGCAGGAGTTACCGGTGGCTCTTGTCTTCATGGCTAGAAACCAAATAGATGTGAACTTTCTCCACAAAGCGGTCTTCAGTTTTTGGATTATTGGAGTTTAAGTGGTTATTAGCAAGAATTCATGGCAGCAGAAGCAGGAAGCAAAAGGGAAATAATTTGCCTGTGTTTACTGTCTTATACCTTGTTAAAAAGTTATATATACATACATGACTTACAGTGCAGTTTGAAGAGGTGAGCTAACTGACAGTGTTGCTTACAAACTTTACCTAAACTGCTTGTGAGCAGAACAGAATAGTTTGTTTTCCAAGTGTTGTATAGACTTTAAAATTTGGCGGGGAGTCTTTAGGGCTAGCATGGTGATTAACAAATGGCCTTTTGTTTCATTAGCACCTCATGGATCTATGATGGTACCTGAACAACCTTTCTTGGGGCCCCTGTATTCTCCTGCAGAGGCTCTAGACCCATCAGCCTTCATTGGCCTAGATTCAACTGCAGAATTTCTGCAAGACAAAGCAGGTAAGAAACAGATGTTTGGCTATTACTGTCTGTCTTGCTAGCTGGGTTTGAAGGGTATGCAGCTTGGTGAGCTAGTCCTAAAGAGTCCTGGTGGAGGAGTTGATACATAAAATGAGTCAAGATTAGAAAATACCATATTGTCAATGACAGTGGTTCAGTGGGAATGTTCTGAAGATCTTAGGAGATCACAGAATGGCTGAAGTTGGAAGGACACCTCTGGAGGTCACCTTGTCCAGCGCCCTGCTCAAGCAGGGCCACCTAGAGCCAGTTGCCCAGAAGAATTGAGGAAAAAACCCACTCTATTGGGTCCTTGGGTCAGTGCTGGTTATAACTCTTCTCTGATGCAAGCTTTCACTAGCAATAATTGCAGAAGAACATGATGTTCTGGTACCATTTTTAAAGGGAACCGAAGAGTTACCTGAGAATGAACTCGCAAAACAGCAGAGTCAATACCTTCAACTGAAAAAATAAAGCGGTGTTAGTGGCAGTGACAGGATTAATGTGTTTGTTTTCCGTAGTGCCTGAAGAACATTGGATGGGAGCTCAGCATGATGTGCAGGGACCAGATGCCTCTTTCTTTGTTGAGCCACCAGGTAAAAAAAGTTTTGATTTGATCTGCAGGGACTGTCTGTGGAGAGTTTCTGAACAGTAGAGGCAGAGCTGCTCTCCTTGTCTGCCTTTTCAAGAAACACAAGGCTGTAACGGAGTGAAGTGGGACCTGACCAGGAAAAACGCTGTTTCTGGTTCTCAAATAAATTTGGAATAGAAATGTGTGTTTTACAGAGATCATAGAATCATCATAGAATCCTAGAATGGTTTGGGCTGGAAGGGACCTTAAAGACCATCTAGTTCCAACCACTGTACCACGGGCAGGGACACCTTCCACTAGCCCAGGTTGCCCAAAGCCCCGTCCAACCTGGCCTTGAACCCTTCCAGGGAGGGGGCAGCCACAGCTTCTCTGGGCAACCTGTGCCAGGGCCTCACCACCCTCACAGGGAACAATTTCTTCCTCACATCTAATCTAAATCTGCCCTCATTCAGTTTAAAACTGTTACCCCTCATCCTATCCCTACACCCCTGATCAAGAGTCCCTCCCCCCCTTTCCTGTAGCCCCTTTCAGTCCTGGGAGGCCGCTCTAAGGTCTCCCCGGAGCCTTCTCTTCTCCAGCTGAACCCCCCCAACTCTCTCAGCGTGTCCTCACAGGGGGGTGCTCCAGCCCCCCGAGCATCTTCGTGGCCTCCTCTGGCCCTGCTCGAGCAGGTCCATGTCCTTCTGCTGTTGGTGCCCCCAGAGCTGGACCCAGCAGTGCAGGGGAGTCTCAGGAGAGCGGAGCAGAGGGGGAGAATCCCCCCCCTCGCCCTGCTGCCCACACTGCTCTGGGTGCAGCCCAGCACACGGGTGGCTTTCTGGGCTGTGAGTGCACGTTGCTGGCTCACAGGCAGTTTTCCATCCATAAGACGTTATTTAACTGCACTTTCTGGTTTAGTGCTGGAAGGGGTGGAGAGAACCCTGCATTAAATAGAATGTTTACTTCTAATTTAGGGTAACAAATTTAATATATGCAGTTCCAAGCCCAATCATCAGTAGATATTAGTGGCATGCCCTTTTGGAGGCATATTGTGTAGGAGGGCTTTAACCCGCTGAAAGCATGCCCTTTCATGGGTTTTGGGGAATTAAGTTAACAGATGTAGATGTGTGCAAAAAATTATGTTCAGCAGCAAGCTGTGTGGATTCCAGACTGTGTCTCCATTCTGTGCAACTCCATTACGGTGAAGGTACCTTAATTTCCAGCTGGGATGTGTGTTCAAGCCTTACTTGACACTAAAATAATAAATAAGATGAGTAAAGTTTACTCTTGAAAAGAAACTCTAAAACTGGAACTTTACTGCTGCCAAGAATTCTAGTCTTTGTACACACTGAGAGTCAAATCTGCTGACTTGAGTGATAAGTCACAGCACTCGTGTTTACTGTTTGAAGGGTTAGTGCAGCTGAGGGCACCAACAAACATAATTTTGGGTCATGCATAATCAACAGAATTTTAAACTAAATTCTAATTGCAAACCTATGTATTCTGTCCAATTATCTTTAGATTCTGCTTACAGTTAAATCTTTGAAGCTCCATTGAGACGTAATTCTGTTGCAGTTACATGAGTACTATGATATTTGATCCATAATGGGATCTTTATTGCCGATTTTGGTGAACAAGCTAAAAAGAGAGTAGTTTGCCACTGGTCCTAGGTAGAAAGTGTTTCTGGAGCTGGTGGCTCTACCTAGGGCTTAGGGTAGAACTGGGATTCTTTGTAACAGAACGTTCCTCAACTTTGTCCCAGCAGCAGCCTCTCTCAAGATACAAGTGTTTTCCTAGGTATTGTACGTATTTCTGAAAATTGACAATAAAAACCAATTCTGTTTTGGTCTGACCCGACGAGGGTGCTGAAGTGGGGGAGCTTACTCTTCAGGGTTGCTGCTGCAGGCAGCACCTTGAGAGGGTGAGTCACATCCTGGCTGTTTGCTCTGGTCTTTGAGTGCTTAATCCAGCTTGGTTTTGTGTGCCCAGTGCCCCCCACAGTGACTGAAGCAACGAAGCTGAATTGGCCAGAAGGCCCTGCAGCAGCAGCTCCTGATTTCGCTCCTACTGCAGTAACAGCTTCCCCAGGAGAGGCTGAAGCTACTGATGGACCAAAAGGTGTGGCATCAGGTAAACTTGCTCCAGTCTAAAGATTGGTGCTGGGTTTAGACCCTCCATGAGCAGCTGTAATAGTGGAAAGACATGGGGTTGCCTCTTCTGAAGGAAACACAGGAAGGTGTTAAATTCCGTTGTGGCTAAAGGTTTATGACACTTAAATTGTGTTGGTGAGAAGTAGCAAGTCTACTTGACTTTTCAACTCTAATGTCACAGTCCAGTAACTGATTTAATAACTCTTTACTTTCTCAAAACAGAAAAATGTTAAGGTGTGTCAAGAACATGGTTATACCATGAGTCTGATGCTATATATAAATACCTTAAAAACTGTCCATTTTAAAGACTCTCTTTAAAACAGAATTTTTTAAGGTGCTTATATACAGCATCAGACTCGTGGTACATTTTGCACGAGTTTTTGTCCAGTTTCTTTATGCTTTATTCCAGTACTTTCCATGATTCACCAGGGAGCATCCATACTACTTTTAATATCTATTTCTTTACTGTCTTATTCTTCTGTAAAATCACAATCTTTAAATTTTATTTTGGAGAGGATAACGATGTCACTAAAAAAAAGGCAAAACCAAATGAGGTCTAATGCCTAGTGGATCTTTCTGGTTTGGTTCACTGGAATGTTGATTTTATCTAAATGGATCCTGAAGTGCTATTTTAAAAGGGACTTTTTCCATTTCTCTAATTCCTTTCCTTTTTCAGTTTAAGTATCTAATTTAAGATTTACTATCTTTTCCATTGTTTGGGGGGGATATTGTTAAATATGACTCAAACAATCAGTGGAAATTGTATTTTTTTTTTTAACACATACTCAGCAGTATATCTGAGATGTTCAGGTCACTGCTGCATTACACGGAGTATGGGTAGTGCTTGGGGCTGTTGAAATTAATAGCTGCAAAAGAGAAATCTAGTGCTTCTGGCTTTTGGTAATTTGTAAAAATTTGCCTCTAGACAGCTGAAACATTAAAACTGACTGAAAAAACTCCTTTAAGGGGATTTTATGAAAACATGAACTTAAAATGCAGAGGTTTGATTGTGCTGTGAACTGACAAGTGTTATTTTGAAACAAACAGCTCAGTGTGTAGTAGATATTATGTAAAAAATGAACAAGGCCAAGTTGGGCATGAAAAAATAAAGGGCAGTTGGTGATTCACTGGACGGCAGTGTCTTTTGTGTCAAGAGTGCCAGTGCTTTTGCTCAAGTTGCAGCACCGTACCACCCACGAACAGCATAAACAATATTTAAAATGAAGTGCGTATGGCTCTGGAATGTTTCAGGACTTTTTCTGCTCTTGGAATACACAGCTGGGCTCACAAAGGTGACACCAAAAGTTTTTTTTCCCTGATATAGAGAAAAAAACCCTCATTGTGATTCCTGTAAATATTCTGTTGGAATGTGTTGCTTGCGGTGGATCCAGCAGCTCTGGTCTCTTGCCAGCTATGTAGCAGCAGGTAGTTTTTAAACAAAAACTATGCATCTCTTGGCTGATGTGTGTTAGAAGCAGACAGATCTCTAGCACTGTAGTCAAGGATACAAAACAAGGCACGCGAGGCTGTAGTAGGAAAAGCAGTTGGGTGCATTGAGGAGTCTCATAAAGACCAGCACAAGTTGAGTGCACTGGCGTAAGGCGGGGTAAGTGATGCTGAAAGACAAGCAGACAGACAGGGAGTGAAAGCCCCCTTTTTCTCTAGTCATAAAACCACTGTCAGGTAGTTACATTCTGTATTTTTTTGTTGATTTCTGTGATCTGTGTTTCTGTAGCAGATGCAGCCTGTGTTCCTGCCTCGGGTGTCATGTCCGTTTCTGCAGAAAACGCTGGGTCTGTTCTTGCAGGAGACACCAAGCCTCCTCAAGCTCTGGATGCCGGATGTGCACCTACAGCAGAAACCAGCCCTCTTCAGGCTGTGGATGTTGGGTTTGCTCCTGCACCAGAAGCCAAGCCCCCAAATGTGGTCAACGATGCATCTGCCCCAGTGGCAGATACTGGCTTCACCCCAGCAGCAGATGCTCTGTCCCATTATGCTATGGGTTGGGAGTTTGCCGCAGCAGAAGATGCAGGGTTTGCCCCAGCAGCAGATGTGGAACATCACCATCCTGTGAGCTTGGCATTTGCCCCGGCAGCAGATACTGAATCTCACCATGCTGTGGGTTTGGCATTTGCCCCGGCAGCAGATACTGAATCTCACCATGCTGTGGGTTTGGCATTTGCCCCGGCAGCAGATACTGAATCTCATCATGCTATGGATTCTGAGTTTGCCCCAGCAGCAGATGCAGAGTTTACCCCTGCAGCAGAAGTCAACCATCACCATGCTGTGGATTCAGGGTTTGCCCCTGCAGCAGAAGTCAACCATCACCATGCTGTGGATTCAGGGTTTGCCCCTGCAGCAGAAGTCAACCATCACCATGCTGTGGATTCAGGGTTTGCCCCTGCAGCAGAAGTCAGCCATCACCATGCTGTGGATTCTGGGTTTACCCCTGCAGCAGAAACCAAGCCTCTTCCTGCCATGGATTCTGGGTTTGCCTCTGCAGAAGCCAAGTCTGTCTCTGCAGCTGACACCAAGATTGCTGCAGCTGAAGAGCTGATGGCATCTGAGTCTTCTCCTGAGCAAGAGAAGCCACCCTTGGACAAGCCTCCCGCAGGTGAGCGTGCGTGCCTGAAGGCTTTGTTCAGGCCTGCGAGAGCATGGCACGTGGTGTGAGAAGGCGTGTAAGTTGGCAGAGCACTAATAGCAACACTCCTGGTAGCACACAGTGAGGGCTACACCAATGCCCAATTGTCGTAAGACTGTCAAATAAAAAGCATAATTGTTTAGCAGTTAAGATTATGATATGCCTTGCACAACATTAAGCAGAGCTCAGTTCTGCTCTCAAGATACAGACAGAGGAAGTGCTTCACAAGGATTTTTCACTTATAAAATATAAAACTAGAATATCTTAATGATTTTTTTTTTTTTTTACTTGGCAGTCTTAGAAGTGATGTATGTTTTTTAGGACAGCCACAGAGATAGTTCATCCCTATTAGTACTTACTTTTGTATCACTGTCATCCTCGGCTTATACTGAAATCTCTGCAGATCCTGTAGGACACAGTATTTTCAGACAAAGGTTCTTATCTTGGAAATGGTTTCTGAATAGACTGACAGGCTTTGGTGATAATTTTGTGACATTTCCTTGAAATGACTATAGGTGTCAAAGTGGCAAGGCGGGCATTTTCATTTTTTCCATGTGGTGGACGATAGATTTTCTGTGCTGCGTAGATTTCTCCAAGGACACTTTCCTTTTGGAGAGAAAATTGCTGCCAAAATATAGCAAATGGTACTGGGCAGAGGCAGTGTATGTGGACTGATTGCAGAAGGAATTGGAATGAGATACTTTCTTCTAATATTCTTTAATGATAGGAATAAATTCCAAAAGAGAAAAGTTTTAACAAAAAAAACCCTAGTAGAATGTAGTAACTGAGAGGCATAGGGGCGTGAATGAAGAAGCAAATAGCAGACAGTACAGGAAGGATATGCTTTAGCAGAACGCTTAGGCTTTCAAGAGGGGAGAGCTGGTAGAAAGTGATCCTAAAAAGGAGATTACCACTGTTTGGAAAGTGAGGAAAACCCTTAGTTTCTTGTGGAAGATAAGAATTAGGTGAGGAAGTGATTTTTGTCTTGCTTAATCTGATCTGAATTAAAAATAATACGAATTTTTATTCTTTACATTCCATCTGCAGAAGCAAATGCAAATGTGGAACAAGAATCAAAAGTCCCAGAAGCTTGTGTTGATCTTTTAGAGAAAGCTAAAGACAGCAGGCTGCCTCCCGGCCACCACGAAGAGCATCTTCCAGAGCAGATGAACCACCTTTCAGAACCCGCAGGTGAGAGACACAAACCGCAGTATGCCACCGGAGCCAGGACTTTGCGGTCGCCTAATTCTGCCCCACCACCTAAGTGCTTTCTCACAGATGCTGTTCTCCTGTCCCTATCAAGGAAAAAGCAGCAAAGGTTTAATTTCAAGACGGTTGTTAGTGTGCACTAACGTGGGGACTGTTACAAATAGATGGTAGTATTAACATTTGAAATTACCATCATATAACTTGTCTTTTCCTTCCTCATCCATTGTTGCTATACCAATGTCTGTCATAATTTTTATTTCTATTTAAAACCGAAATAAATTTAATTACATATAGAACTGTTCTCCAATGTAATTATGTCTTGCAAATTAAAACTTGTTATAATTGTGTGTAGCTAGGAATTTTGTAGTGTCTGCTTGAATATATTCAAAGCTATATATGATACTAGATAATTAGCATTAGACAGGGACTCCAGACTGATAATGGAGTATATTCTGGATTTACATTCCAGTGGGAAGCTAGTGTAGTCTGAATTTGGTTGATTACAAAGAGGGAAAAGAAAACAAACCACAAAACTAAAACCTGACCCTGTGCTTAAAGCCCAAGACAGTCTGCTTCGTGTTTTACCTCCACCTTGGCATGTCTGCCAAAATATAAAATTGCTGCTTAAAATGGGATTGTGAGGAGATAATACATAGCAGGCTACCGTATCTTACATACTTTATTCCTATTTAAAATAAAAGAAACCTATACCCTTTCCAAGGGCTTGCTTTTAAATTGCAGGTTGCCTATATTTATAAGAACTGAAGCATTCTGTTCAAATTTTTCATATTTCAGTTCCAGTAGAAGCAAAAGAAGCTGTTGTACTAGAAAATAAAGACCTCCTTCCAGAAAAATCTGTTACTCCTGTGGATGTTACTGTTACAGAGAAACAGAAGGAAGAGGCTGAACATAACCATGTCCAACATGCGGAACCTCACCAAGAAAAAGCCCTTCAAGAGCCCACAGGTAGAATATAAATAATAATTCAATTTTAGAATGGAAATATCCTCTGTGAACTATTCACCTTTCCCTGCTGAGTGCGTTGCCACTTGAGCAAGCAGAGATCTTTTTTGCACCAAGCAGCTGTGCGGTTCTTTGCATTCATCGGTGATTCTGCTTGCACTTTGCCTCTAATCCCTGCCCTCTTAAATACTCTTTTCCTCTCCATGTACACCAGACTAAAAGCCCAAATACGGGTGCTACTAGTGCTTTATCAATGGGACTGGCTTATATCTTTCCTGCTCTGGAATTTAAAAGCTCACCATCTTTTTGCCATTACTGCTAGCTTTTTATTTTGGTATTAAAAAGGACCATTAATTCTTATTACAATATTCCTAGTGAAGACCTCCTTCCAAATTGAGTTTTGTAATTACCAAAGGAAAATGTAATTTTTTTCCTGCTCCACTAACCCAGCCTCTCCGATGAGCTGTTATTGCTTACACTTGTGACTGGAGGCTGATTTGTGGGCCAGGGCTAACTGACAAACGACTGATGCTCTCTTTAAAATCAGTGGCTTGTAGCTAAGGAAACCTAGCGCTGCCTGTAAGGGAGTACAGCAAGTGATTTCTGTTATGGAGGTTCTGCCTTTCGCTGCTTCCACCGTGGGTGCTGGGGGAAACTTGGTGCTTTTACTCCCCCTTTCCCATTACGTCCCTTCTCTCTTCCCTGGTCTCCTCTTTCCACTAAACTTCTATTTTCACATTTTGGAAGGATGCCAGCTAGAGATATAAAAAGTGTATCTGTTATCTTCTATTGCTAAGACAAAATGAATCCTTAATGCATTTTAAAAAAGCAATAACATGTCCTTACAAGAACTGTTGCTTTTTGGTGGGGTAAGAGCATGTATCAAGAATTATGTATTTTTAAATAGCATTGACGTATTTATTGGTAGTAGTTTAAATAGGTTTTGCGTGTAAATGTCTATCCCGGCCCTACTGAAGTGGCTTTAGAATTAGTGTGGTACCAGTGCTGGAAAATTCTGCATATATGACTGTATGGACTGTTTTAGATGACTTAAATCACATATATAGTATGTTTATTTTTTTATAAAGCAAATAGTCGCTTTGATGTTTGAGCAGGCTTCCTGTATTCCAGGTCTACCTACTGCACAAATAAGGCAAGCTAACAAATCAAGTGAACGCAGGTTTGGCAGAGCAAAACCTGCACCAGTGCCTCTTAGAGATGTACCAGAGGAACGTCTAATAGGTCTCCCACAACAGAAGAGTACTGACCCAAAAGTAGACCCCTATTCTCTAGGGGAGCTTGGATGTGTGGCTGGAACATCCCCTCGCACTAGGGTTTCGCATAAAAAGGCAACTGAGCAGCCATCCAGTGTGCGGTCGGAGTTTGTGGAGAGCTGCAGAGATGTACCGAGGGAGAGCTGGGATTTGGAAGGTTCTCTGGCCATTGTGAAGAAAAAGAAAAAGAAACCAAAACAAAAGAGAAACCAGCTGCCAAGAACAATGGAGTTCTGGGATGAAAATGTAGCAGCCTCAAAAGCTCCTAGAAATTCTCCATTTGCTGTTGAATTGCAAAAACCAGATGTCTGTCCCATAATGCCTGCTGAAGCTTGCAAAGAGCAGTCAGTTGCCTCAGGAAGCAGAGCTTCAGATATGTCAAAGGATGCTAAAATAATAACTAGAAGTCATGTCCTGGATGAGCAAAATGCCTTCTCGGTGCCAGCACCAGGACAGCAGGCCCACAAACCCAGCGTGCCGTTAGAATCTGTGTTGGATGCAAAAAATGGGGATGTCGTGAAAACAGAAGAAATGAGAGATGACAGTTTGATGCTGCAGTCTAAAGGCAAAAGAAAAGAGGTTCCCTTGGAGCAGGTGAGCAAGACGAAGGTGGGGGAATCCTTTACAGCAAAGGGGCCAACCAAGCCTACGGAAAGAGATTTTCTTGATAAAAATGAGAAGAGGGAGTATAAGGAGTCAAAACGTGCTGACCTGACGGCATCTCTTTCAGAAGCGATCAAAGTAGAAACTCCTTTACAGACCAAACCTTCAGAACTGCTCCTTTCCAATAAAGATAAGGAGGCTAAATGCACATCTCCCAGGCGTGAAGCATTCGGGGACGCTGTCTGTCGTGAGCTTCAGCCTTCCAGTGGATCACCAGAAGCAGCCGCAAAGAAAAGAGGTAGTTGTGAAAAAAGCCAAGGGGTTGAAAACGAATCCTTCGCGCAGCCTGCTCTTGTAGAGGCTGCGGCCCTGTCGGACAAGCTTCCGAATGAGCCAAAGGCAGCTGGTGAAACTGAACCAGTGTCCTCCGATAAGTGCGTGGCCGTTGACTTTAGTACTTCAGAGGGAGGACTGAAGACCCCGACAGATACTACTAAAATGCCTGTTACACCTTTAGTTTTACCAAAACCTGAGGAAGCTGCTGCTTCGCAAAACAGGAAGGCAGACGGTTTTTCAGAGCAGCCATTTCTTCTGTCGGCTGAGTCTGATGCAACCAAACATCCCACCTCTCCTGAAGCAGTGGACAGGATGATGGTAGCAGATTCCCCTGATAAAAACAGAGGAAAAGGATTTATTGCGTTAGAGCAGCAGACCAGAAAAGATCCCAATATTGCGCATGGGATGGACAGACCTAAAAAAAAGCGTGGTGAAGGGAGAGTGAAAAAAATCAAAAGCTTCTCTGAGCAGATGATGCTTTCAGAGGATGTAAGCAGACTCACTGATGGAGTCAGGACAGATGAGACTATAAAAGACACAACTTCCCCTGATAAAGGCAGAGGTTTTACTGCTAGAGGACATCCGTCAGTAAGCATTGCACATGCTTATCCTGCTGACAAGATTAAAAAAAGAGGTAGCGATGGAAGAAGTAAAAAAGGTGAAAGAAGTTTTTTCCAGCAGCCATTTCTTGAGAATAACCCAAGTAGTTTTCCTGACATAATTCATAAAACTGAGGAAGTCAGTGTTAGCGATAAAGGCAGAGGGAGGGCCTGTGTTACTACTGAGTGTTTTCAGGAGAATACATCAGATATAACTAAAATGCAAAGGCCAATTGAACTGGTAAAAGAGGAACCTAAAGAATATGTTGGAAAAAATGAAATAGCTGATTTGGGGGCTTTAGACCAACCATTCCTGCTGGAGAGTAGGAAAGAGGAAGCAAAGCATCTTGCTATGGCTGACACGATCAGCAAAACAAAAGAGGTAAATTTGATTAATAAAGGCAAAGAGGCTGGAACTACTTCTGCGGGTGAATCAGTTGTGATAAATTCTGATGCAACACTGGTGGCAGACAAACTTAGAAAGAGGTGTAGTGATGGGAAAAGAAAAAAAAATGAAAAAAGTCCTTTGGGGCAGACAGCTGTCCAGGATGCTGGGGTGGAAACAAGCAATCTTCCATGCAAAGAGAAGGTGGCTGAATGCACAAAAGAAAGGACCTTTGGTAAAGATAAAGTGTCTGGTTTTGAAAGAGAGCTTTTGCTGGAGAATCTGACAGGTATAACCAAAGAGGTGCTGGAAAAACCTGAAGTCCAGGGTGGCACTAGAAGTTTCACTAATCAGCCAATTCTTTCAGGTCATAAAATAGAGACATCAGAGCCAGAAATAGTCAACGCTAAAGAAACTTGGCCCAGGAATAAAGGTAAGGAACTAGATACATCCGAGCCTCTCCCAGAGCACAGGACGGACGCAGCTGTGGTGCACAGTCCAACCAGGGAACTGGTGGTGGACAAGCCTAAGAAAAAAGGTAGAGATGTGAAAGGCAAAAAGGCTGAAAACAGTCTTGAGCACTCTGTTGTGCTGGGTCCAGGTAACACCCCTGCAGTAGGTGACGAGGTGGGAAATATTAAACCAACTCAGTCTTTTGATAAAGGCAGAGAGGCCAATTCTAATACTTTAGTGAGTGTGCTAGGTGTCCTAACTGATACTACTAAAGTACAAGCTCCTGCTATGCCTCTGGAGCCAGAAAAATCACACACAAGTAGTAAAGAGAAATGCAAAAAGATGGAGGCTAACTTGCAGCAGACATTTCTTCTGGAGCATAAAGCAGGTGCAGAGATGTTTCCTCCTCATAACCTGGAGATAACTGACAAATCTGAAGGAGAAAGTCCCACTCCTTGCAGTAGCGGGGGTGGACTTCCTATCCTAGAGCATCCAGCAGTGGCAGATCACACTCTGGCCACAGCTACTGATAGATCTAAAAAGAGGGGTTATGATGGAAGTAGTAAAAAAGCTAAAAATGCCTCTGAGCAACCTGTTTTTCTAGAGACAAAACCAAACAGGAGTGAAGTGCAGCCTCCTATGGGATCTGAGATGGAATACAGAATGGAAGACATGGATTTTGTAGATGAAAACAGAAATATTAAAAACTTTCCTATTGGCCCTCAAATGCCTTGGAATAATAAAGGAAGCGACTTCGAATCCCTTGCTCAGACTGCAGTAACTGGCCCTGATAACACTGGCAATGTTTCTTCTGGCTTCCCAAAGCAGACAGAGGAGGGTGCAAGAAGTAAGGAGCTTCCTCCTCCTGAAGCAGTAGCAGAGAAAAGCAGCAAAGAGCCTGCATCTGGTGCTGAGAAGGAGATACAGATGCAGAAATCTTGCGAGCAGCCAATCGATCTGCAGGACAAAGAGCCTGCAAAAGAGGTTTCAAAGAAAGATGGTAAAGCCAGAGAGGCTGGTTCCTGGGATGGTGGTGAGGTAGGTAAACCACTTCCTTTGGATCATTCCATTAAACAGGACATTAAGTCAAAGGACAAAGTTCACCCTTCTCCTGTGGCAAAAGTGGATGATAAAGAAATAAGAACCACTGACAAAAAGCACACCACCGACAACACTTCCTCAGGCCTTCCTCGGAAGGTGGCAGATGCAAAAGATAGACCAGCCTCTGTAGGTGCCAAAGGGATAGAGAAACTAGAAGCAACCGTCTCTTCTGGAGAGAAGGACGCTGGGTGCATTTCCCCAGAACGTGGGGCGATACGAGAGAGCAAAGCAGAAGCAGGCGCCTCGCAGGGTGTGGCAGAAGCATTGATGGAGAATAGAGCTGAAGAGGCTGAGCTGGATGGAGGCAAGAAGGGTGAGCAGCGCTCACTGAAGCACCCGGGCAGTCTGGACAATAAAGCGGCTGAGGAGGCTGCTGGTTTAAATCTGACAGCTGCCCAAACAACCAAAATAAGTCCTAAAGATAAGAATAAAGGTCATTCTCAGCCTGCAGAAGAGGATGCTGCTCACGGTGGGGAAGCTCACCTGAAGGATGCCCCCGCGTTGAAGTCTGCAGTAGATAAACCTGAAGACACAGCTAAAGAAAAAGGAGAAGAATGTGAACAAAAAGCTGTGAAGGAGGCAAAGAAAGAGCGAGCTAAAGCAGCAGAACAGATAAAAGGCTACATGAGGCCCACGAAGTCAAGAGGGGTGCCAACTCTGCCAGCCAGGTCTGCCGCTCCAGACAGAGAGAAACAAAGGCAGCTGAAACCCACTGGTATGAGCCAGCAGAGGCAAGAAAAAGGTGTGTGTTTGCGATTCGAACTAGCAGCAGTAATCCAGACAGCTTGCGTGCAAGACCTTGCTATTTGTCAGTGCATTGGCATGAGTACGTAATCGTTAATCCTATGTGGCACAAGCGAGTGTGGCATGACTGGTTTTTTGGCTGATCTGAAAAATGCTGTTGGTTCTGCTTGCCTGTCTCACAGTGCTAATTCCCAGAGTTCGAAGGATTGACAGCTTGGTCTAAGTTCCAGAACTCTTGATTATTTTTTTTTTTAATTCATTCAGATTTAATTTTACGTACATACTATAGAATATTTAAGTAAAATTACACTTTCTGGTGCTAAGTCACATTAGCTTCTTGTCATCTGAGACTGAAAGTGACCTTCATCTGGGGTGCCACGGTGAATCATCGCGATACTAAATAGCACTGTATGCCACTGGCGGGCAGGGAACGGAGTATTGCTGTGGTAGGAAATGTTCTCCATCGCTGTCCTGTCGCAGGGTTTGGGTTTAATCCTACCTCAGGCTAACTGCAACCATCTACATTTCCTCCTGCAATTGGTCAATCTTAAGATAACTTGGCAAGTTATCTTAAGCTACTTTGAACAGCTACATTTACAAAACATGCTTTCTTCTACAATAAAAGTATTTACTAAAGCGGAGTTGTAACAAAACAATAGCGGGGACTGATGGAGATTTTAAGACTTTATCTCTCTGTTGAGACTATGGATGGACTAGTAAGCATTTTGGACTGTTTACCCTGGCTGTTGTCGATAGGCTGTGCTCATAGGAAATGAGATGGAATTCATTTCATAGAATTTAATGACTTCCATAGGAATTTTGAAATGGAGAATGTAGTATGGATAAAGATTAAATAAAAAACATTCTTGTACTTCTGTTCATTCTAAACCTTCCTCCGAAAGAATTGGCATCTTCTCTGTGAATTCCAGTCTGCTGAGATGGGCTGGGGAAGTTTATCCCTGCCCTTAGGCACTCTTAGTTTTTGCCTTGTCATCAGGCATGGAAGTTTGTTCCTGTTCCTGTTTCTGTGGAGTTCCTTGCTGCCAGTTTGCATGATGCAGCCACTAACTTAACAAACAGAGCTCAAGTGCGCCTTAACATGCTGGTCAGGTTTTTGAGAGGTTTTGTAATTTTAATGAGTGTTGCATAACCTGAAGTACTTCTATTTTAGTGAAAGTGGTGTTCTCTGCATGAACTTGTGCCTGCAGAAGTAATGTTCTTTGGTGCATGGTGCTACAAAATAAAGGGGAAGCTAAAGGCAGCATCTTTTTAAAAAACATTTCTTTAAAGCCTTTCAATTGTCTGCTAGAAGTCTTTATTTTCCTTTGCTAACTGCTGTATTCAAGGGAGCAGAATTTTAGTAGCAGATCCAAGCAAAAAAGAAAAGCTCTTCCTGAATGTTTTACACAGGTAAATCCGGAGTTGACGGATTCCTGGCTCAGAGTAGCACCTCAGTGTGTGAGTAAATTGGTACGTAGTTTGCATCCGTAAGTTGGCCTGACCTAAGTTTGCACAGGACTTTAATAATATTCAGTTGCTTTCATCCTTTCAGCACTTCATAGAGTCAGGGGTGTTTTTTGTAAGAGAAGCTCTGAATGACTGAGCTTGTTTTGGAGATGTTGGTTGACATGTTCCTACAGCAGTTTAAATCCAAATGCTGTCAGGTGCCGGGCTGCTGAGGAGCGCTGGCAGCAGCCCCAGCCCCTGGCATGGCTTCGGGCAGTCTCATGGTGACCGCACAACATCTGGGCTGAGTGACAAAGCCTAAGCCGAGCTCTTAGCAGCGGAGGAGCAGGGAAGCAGATTTACTTTGCCATCCAGATATGTTACCGAATCTTGTCTCTTTTTCCATCCACTGCCCAACTCATAAAAAAGCAACTGTTCAGTGAGTCGCAAAACGCCAGCAAAACCCAGACTGAATCCCTAAGTTGGCACAACTGGTGTGGAAGTGCCTTAGGCTGGATTCGAGGGTGAAACAGTGGATTCATGCATCAGCTGAACACAAGTTAAAAGCAGAAATCAGTGAAGGGAGAGGTGTTGAGATTCACAGAATCACAGAGTCCTCTGGGTTGGAAAAGCCCTTGAAGCTCCTCCAGCCCAACCATGAACCTCACCCTGACCGTTCCCAACTCCACCAGATCCCTCAGCGCTGGGTCAAAATTCGAGACCGTGAACATGAGTGTCCTTGTTCACTGGACAGAGGAAGGAGCTGCAGGGATCCAGGAGATCGTTATTTGAGTCCAGATTCTCAGTAAGCTGATGGGGCCACGGACTGTACGTACCCTCCTCGTGCCTGTTCATCCTCCCATTAAGATAACAATTGACTGCTCAAAGGTTTTATATTTTAACCTGTCACTAGAACTTGGCCAACACTTCATCTGTATCTGTCAGGCTGGACTGTGAGCTCGGACTTCGCAACACCTAGTATCTGCCCATATAAGCTATTTTTCTTTCCCCTGTTGGCAGTCAGTGATCTATCAGAATAAGGCATGTAGATATTTTGGAGGATCTTCTGCTAAAGTTTAGTAACTAAAATCTCTTTAGCCAGGCCCCCGTGTCTTACACTGTGTGTTCTAGAATAACAGGACGGCTTTCCTGAATGCATCAGCTCCTCAGCATGTACTGCTAAAATAGGTACGAGCTTTGCAATACAGCTCCCTTGGGAGTCATGGCAACTGTGATGCTGCAGATTTCTCTCACTGACGAAAGTTGTATGTATCTTTTATAAACTAGGCCTGCAAACTTCTGTAATTTTTTTTTTCTAATTTTGACTTTGCAGCTTAAAGTTAGAAAACATTGGATGTAAGACTGTTCATGTAATTTGAATTTAATCCCTTATCTATCTTTTGGATTTATTTCAGCTTCTCTTTTTTGCTGTTGCCATTGTAAGAACTGCCCCAGATTCTTCTGGAAAATTATTTTATACCTTTTAATGTCAGGAGGCAGCTGAGATGATAACCAAAACACCTCAGACATTATCGGCCTTTAAAATGTGACTGAGCCTTTATGTTACCTCTTGTATGGAATTAAGACTAAAATTGGGAATTATGTATAAAAAAGCAGTGTTCTAAAACCTGTACTTCCGAGCAGGTGTCCTGGCTGAAGCAGGGCTGGGGATCTGATGTTGAGGAATGGTTAAGGGAGGAAATGATGGAAGGTTTTCAGTCATCCAGCGTGGATTTCAGCCGTCCCTTTTCCCTTTACTCCTCAAGCTGTATTTCAACACTGAGACTTTCAAAAGATTTATTTTTTTTCCTCCAATCTGCCTTTAAAGAATAGTCCTTTTTTAAAAAAGAAATAAATTTGTTTCAGTGTTTTGGGTTTTGTATCTTCTTAGGTTTTCTGATTTGAGTAAGCTCTTCAGGAAAGGGGCATCTTTGTGTATGTCTATTGTAGTGATGCTCCAGCACTTAATGCTGTGGGCTTCGGTGCTGGCAGAATAAAGAGCTTATTGCATAACGACGTTGTGGTCTAGACAGTTATGCTTCTGAATTATTCTCCCCAACATGGATTGGAGGGGCCTGTTGAAGCGGTCATCTGACGCTTAGTTTCCCTCTTTCCTCAAAAGCTTCCATCGCAATCTCTGCTGCTGCCTTCTGTGGGCATCCTTCCAGCGCCCGTCCTTTCGGCGGAGCTGATGACAAGCTGTCTTTGCAGCCCATTGGCACAATTGCCGTATGTAATACAGTACATATTTCTCAATATGACAGCTCTAAATCCCTTGTGTGTAAATAAGATACATTTAAAAGCAAGAAATGCCATCCCCACTTAATTACAGTGTTTGCTTTTCTTTTACAGTCACAGTGAAGCCTTCTCACTAAATATTTTCTTTTCCTGACTGGTTTCCATTATACTGGTGTCATTCTAATGTTAAGTTGGTTTAGCATTTCCACGGTAACCTTTCATTCATATCATGTCTGTAATTCTCCTGTGGGACCTCGAACTGCGATTGGGTTTGTCTAATATGAGCTAATCAGCTACATGAACGCGACGGGGCGGTGGACTGTATCCATCCATCTTACCTGAAATCATCCTGCAAATGCAGTCGTGGACAAGGACCTCATAATAGCAGTGCTACTTTAATAATGCTTTTGAAACAGTCAGAATAACATCATATTGCGGCCTGTTCATTAATTAAGACCTGTTAATTATCCCAGTTAGGTGTGTGAGAGAAGTGAAAACCAAATGATGTCCCCAGTCAATTCTCATGTCAGTATTAAACGTATTTATGAAGCAGCAAGAGAACTTTGCTATTATCTGCTTTCCCCCTAAATCTTTGCACTTGTGGGTTTGTATTTGATTCTACTTTAAGAGAGAGTTTCGTTGAGGTATCAGTTCTGTCAGTAATGAAAAGGTGAGTTGAGCTGAGAGGACATTTTTGCAGATCTGTAGCTTGCCGTGTTTAGAGGCCTGTTTGTCTTCTGTTGGATCAGTGCACAGCTCTGAACATGTTCTTTTAAGGGTTGCTCAAAGCGGTTATAACTGACTTCATATGCCCATCTGTTTTTTAATAGTTGGTTTTGTACTGTGTTCTGTCAATACTGGCTTTTTCTCTAGCCGGACAGTCTCATGCAGCAACTCTTATTTTAAGCTGGCACCCCCTAGTCTTTGGCTAGGACTTCCTCAGCTTTGTTTCCTTCCTTTATTTTATATTACTGCTCATCCTTGACACTCTGATTTTCAAGAAAAGCTGGGAGCAAAACAAATATACTTCTGCTTGTAAATTCTGCCAGATTAAGAATGTTAAACACATTTCCTTAGTGGTGCTGTTTAACTTTCAGGGGATATCTGAATTTCAAGCCTCACCTTTCCTTGCTGATGTTGCTAGTTCACTGCTTGTGTATCATTCAGTTGACTTTGCTTTGCCTCTTTTTGGTTTCCTCTATCAACTACTCTTACAACAACTGGTAATATTTTGAGTTGGAAACACTCTTAATTCTGGTTTTGGCTGATCACTAGGATTTTTAATGTATTATATGTAAATTTGAAAGTAAGTGGGATTTGATCTGTCAATGTCCTGTCCTATAAAACACAAGACTGTGTTTAAATATTGAATGGCTCCCCACCTTTTAAATGTTAAGCTTGTAGTGCGGAGTTATGATGGCCAGAACACTGAATATTCCAGTTCACCATTTTCCCCTTTAGCCTGGCTGCTTCCAGACTGTGAGAAGAAATGAAGCATGCGAGTTCAGCGGGTAGTGTCAGACTTCAGGCTTCGTGTGTTGCTGCTTGTTTTACAGAGAGCGTTTGGCTGAGCAGCACAAGGGGGGTGTGTGTGTGTGAACATACAGATGACTTGAGTGTGTAAATTGCAGTTTTATGGTCTTGGCTTTTATAGACAGAGTGTGTCCTTGACGGTTCTGGTCAGTCTGATTGCTGGCTGTTATTGGTAATAACACTTAATCAGAGATCACATTAGTTGACGATGCTGGCAAGGAGTAGCTCATCATCCTGAAAAGTGATGTTGCCTTAGAAACCAGTGCAAAGGACTGCACAGAAACGATTGTGTTAGATTTAAAAAAAAAAAAAAAAAAAAGCAAAGCCATTAGAAGGGATAAGTAATAGCTTCGGGAGTGAAACAAAAATAGAAACACTAGGCTGATTCATCTGCTGAGGCTGGAAGCTTGCAGATTGGGTATTAAGTGGTGACGTGCTGATGTAGTGATCTTGGTCTGCTCTGGTCACTGGCACCATCTCAGCCTGGGCAGCTGTGTTTCACCTGGGAAAGCCCAGTGAAGTGGGTAGGGACCCTTTGCAGTTTCTTCAGCACATGGGTATGTCTTCCCTTGGAAAGCGCTCATGTTCTGAGGTACAATATGAGCATCAAAATACAGCTAAGCAGCTCAGATAAATGATTGCAGATGTGTTTAGTGTCGGTACTGAAGTATGTGCTGTATGTGCTCAGCTTCCCTGACAGGCTTATTTGTGTTAACTGTACCTGTAAGAAAAGACAGGATTTAATGATGATAAGAGGATGTGAAGAGGCAAACTATAACCTTCCTCCCTGTGAAAGTCTTGCCGCTGGGAGGTTGCGAGAAGCTCCAGGCAGTGGGTGAATCTCCACATCCAGAAGCTGGACGCGCAAGTGCTTATAACTATTCCCCTGCCATTATCTGACACAGTCTCACAAAGAAAGATAGTGGAGAGGCAAAAGGATTGTGAAACCCCAGATTTGATATTTGAAGAGTATGAAATCTTCCTCAAAGTTGAACTAAGGGTAAAAGCAGTGGATGGGCTTCCTTTAGGAAATCTCTGACTTACTCTCCTAACCCAACTCCTCTTTAGCATGGGCCCTTCCTCACTTGAGTTGTGTTTGAAAATCTGTCCAACTCCTGTTTTCTGAACAGCCTCCCACCCTTTCCTCCTTCTCTTCATTGAGTAGTTTCTCTTATAATTCTTTAGAAAATTTAAGGATTCTAAGAAGGATTCTAAAGGAAGAACTGGCACTAAAGCTCCAGTGTCAGGACTGCTGGTCATCAGTTGTGAACGTTGGTGATTTCTGGTCTTGCTGAACGCTTAGTGTAACGATGATGGCGTAACTTCAGAGGCAGAATGTTAATAAATTTCAAGGAAAAATTGCATTTAGGAGAAGGTAGAGGCTGGGGCACTGGAAATGAGAATGGGTATCTGGAAACCACATGCTATGGGCAGGATGAAGCTGTTGAAAAGCTCTCAGTGTATGAACTCTACATTACCTCCATTAATGTCCTGAGAGACTAAATATTAGATGAGTTTAGAGATTTTTCATAGCTAAGCATTCTCCTGCCTCTGAGTATCCCAGGTATTGAATATGGTTCATTTCCTACATTAAAAAAAAAATTATTAAATTAAACAGCAGTGGTGATTGTTTCTGGCTGTATATTGACATTATGAGTCAGGCTTTTCTTTCCAGTGATGCACATCTCTTCCGTGACACTGGACTCTGAAGTACCAGCCCCTAAATCAATATGGGTTTACTCCTCTATTATAAGTGGTAGCTGTTTGCATTTAAAAAAAGAATAAAATCAAATAAAGACCTACTAGGTGGTTTCAGGTAGCTTTACAAACTTGCCCTTGCTCCTGGTGATGTGCATTAAGTGACTTCTAATGGATTGAGATTTGCTGCAAAAATCTTGGTTTGTAATTGACAGAGCAATAGAGGAATAACAGTAATTATGTGGGATTAGATGACTTCAAGGTCTGCTGTTTTGGGGAGCACACTAAATACTTTGAGTGAGCAAGTGCTTGCAAACATCAGTCCTACATCAGTTATGACAGAGAATGCAAGCCTTGAGCTCAGGTCCCATTTTTCCACTAGCAAGATACCTATGAATATTTTAAAGTACAGAAAAAATGTTGAGGCCTTTGGAGAAGTGAAGCTTGTGGGTGGAACTATTCTGGTTAATTAGAGGGTGTCATGAAAGATTCATATAACTTACAGTTCCTTAGTCATTGTTTTTAAATATAGCAGTGTCTTAAATCCAAAGCTTAAATACAAGTAGATAAATGTGTGGATTGTAGCATTTCTCAGCAGCAGGTTAAATTCAGGGGGCGTAGTGTAGCTTGCAGTCTCTGGGTGTAAAAATACATTTATGCTCAGTTAAACTATAGCAGGGAGTCCTTTTATTGCATCAGCTATAAGGACAAAATTTTCTCCTGGACTGAAGTGGATTGATGTCTGTAACAGTCCATGTCTGTGAAGTATTGTAACCCTGGTTCAAAGAAGAAAATTTGCCTTAGTCAAGGATTAAGCTGTACCAGGCACTTAAGGAAAAAGGACAGCTCTGCAGTTTGGTGCTAATGCAATAGTAGCAATCCATATACTGGTGGCTGAGTGGCTAGAAGCGATCTTCAGCCCTCTTGGGTAGGCTCCCAGTTTAACCAGGGAAACAGTGTCTGATTCCCAAAAATCTGGAATGGCCGTTAGAAAAGCCTTGTCAAGGATGCTGGATAGAGAGGCTTTGCAGGATGGCCGAGTAGTGCACTTCATACGTACTGAGACTGGGTTTGAATAGATCAGTGCAAGATGTGCGATGCTAGGTGTAAATTAAGTGCAATAGAAAAAACACAGCTCGAAAATATTGTAAGATACGTTCACATTTTTTTAAAAAAAGTATTTAAAAATCAAGTTTACGGTATTTAGGACTACAAAATCTCTCCTAACTTGTCCCATTTCATCCTTTGCAGCTTTGTCCACTTGCTTGTGTGAGCGATGTGGTTTGTGAATCGTGTAATCCTCATTACAGCAACACTTGTGATCACTGTTGACTCCAGAAGAACATATTAAAATTCACTGAAAACAAAGCCTTTGTGCTGAAAGAGGTCATTCTCTGCTGTAATGTTTAGGGCTGGGCTTGTTTTGTTCTTGTTTAAGGGGAGGAAAATCGCTGACCTTAGTTCCTAGGTATTCTTAAGAGTGGTTCATCAGCAGGACTTAATACTTATAAATGATTGACCATAATAAGGTTGAACAGAGAAAAAGGAGATGGCAATATTTCCCAAACGGTGTAACTATCAAAGAAATGCTGCTCACAGAAAAATCATTTCACTAAAGTGATTAAACCTCCACTAGTGTCTAGCCAGAGATGGGTATTTCTGTTACAGAAGTGTATTCCTCTTGATTTTATTTTATTTTATTATTTTACAAAAGAATAAAACCTGCCGTTTTCGTTTGAACTAGTGGCTGAATCCAGTAAATGAAGGCGTGCAGCAGGCAGGGGGTGGGGAGGAAGGAGTTTTGTCATGAATACAGGGGGCATGGTGTGTCGTCACCGGCGCCAGCAGCCTGCGAGCTCAGCTCGCTCGGAGCTGGTGTTACAGCCACGGGAGGAAGCAAAGCGATCGGAGATGTCTCTCTCGAACAAGCAGCCCGCATCGCTCTCCGAATACAGCCAGCTGTGCAAAAACAAGAACACGGAGAGCTTCTCGGAAGCCTTCCACTGCATGGAGTCCCCGAAAGACTTCGGCAAAACTGAATTCGAATGGCAGAGGACTGAGGGGAAGCTTAATGAGATTGGCTTGAATGTAAACTCAGGGGGACCGATGAATGATGGGCTCGTTAAGAATGCTGGTTTCACGGATGAGGACAAGCTCTGCTTCTTTGAAGGAAAACTAGACAAAGAGCTAAAAATAGCTCAGAAAGACAAAAGAGAAATTGAGGTGCAAGGCAAAAAATACCAGGCAGCTGCAGGTCACCTTGAGAGCTGGTCTTTGATTTCTGAAACGTTTCCTTCTGCAGAAGGGAACTTTGCAAACCCTAAGACTACGGATTTTCACGTGGGACAGGCAGGAGCTGAAAAACCCGGTCCCGGGCTGGGTAAAAATGAAGCCATCACCGATCAGGAGAAAGCAGCCGGTAAGGCTGGAATGGAGACCAAATGCCAGCCAGACCCAAACGTGCCCAATCTGTCTGTGTCGGAGAGCGATCCCAGCAAATACATGAAGGAACAGGAAATCAGTGTCTGGAATCCAAATTTCCACCCTGTCCTGCCTAATGATTCGGGGTCTAAAGAAGCAACTGTGAAAAAAGATGGAGCCCCCAGCTATTGTGTAATTGGGGTGGTTAATGACAACTATGTGCAGAGTGGATTTTCTTCTTCCCCAACGGCATCTAAGCCAGAACCTCCGACTACCACCATAGAGCTCGCACAAGATGACTCCAAAAGTAGTTACTTTAATAATACCACTGAAATGGAGGAAGAGATGGAAGACAAGCTGGGCTGTGTGGACGACGGCAATTTTCTGAACAGGGCTGCCCACCAAAGGAAGGCAATGAGGCGTGCAATGTCAGAGTGCTCTCACTTGTCAGTGCCCCTAACCCTTAACCTGGCTGATAAATACCCTGAGCCGGTGCTTAGAGAAGACGTCGCTACTGGTCTGCTCTCTCCTAGTAGCAGCCTGACCCAGTGCTCGAGCCCCACAGCCAGAAAGCCGGGCGCTCCGATGAAAAGGTCAATGACCGTGTCAGAAGAGCAAACATCTGTCTGCAGCTTGGGTCCTGAGCAGAGCCACGCGGGGCTGCCCAGCCTGGTGGTGAAGGAGCATCCGTCCCTCCTGGAAGAGGAGCCGGCTGCCAAGAAGAGAGAGGAGTGGAACAGCGGCAGCAACTTGGTCAAGAAAGAGCTGGGCAGCCCGAGCTTGTACCACAGCAAGCTGGAGCAAATCCCTGAAATCAGCGGCCAGGACAAAGAGAGGGAGGAGGCGGCGGTGAAGAGGGAGAAGAGAAATGCCACCGATGGAGCTGCTGGGGTTGATTCTCCGAAAAGCAAATGCACCGCGATGGAATCCAGCAAAACTGCTCCACTGGAAAGAAAAGGAATTGAGGTCAGCGATGTGCAGAGCTCTCCCTCTCCCAAGCAAGGAGACTTACCACGTGATGGTATGTTGCTAATTTTTACCTCCCTTGGGGAGCAAGCAGACCGTAGCTAGGAAGCAGCTAAGTGACTTTACAGGCTGCAGGCAGAGGGTGGGTGGCTCGGTACACCTGGAAAGACCAACATGGTTCGGGTTCCGGTAGTTAGAACAAAGGATGTATTTTTGGATAGATGGAAATGAAGGAAAAATGTGAAAAAGTAATTGCCTGGCTGGTTCCACAGCATCTGTTGCAGCACCAGCCATGAATTCCTTGCTGGGATCCTAAACCTGACTAACAGATTTTGAAATCTGTAGTATCCTTGCTGGTAATAGGTGTCTCTTCAGTACCCTCTTGCCAGTCCCTCTTACGAGCATAGGTACCCTTCTGATTTTTGAGCTGTATTGTTAGAGTGAGGGCATTATCAAAGTTAAAACCTTTCAATCTGTGTGGAAAAGATCTGCGGACTGTGCTTTTCTGTTAAGCTTTTTAGCACCTTTTGGTATTTCTCTTTCAGGGGGCCAGCAAGAGTGAATGGGTAGAACGATTTATGTAGTTAAGCTCTTCCTAACTGTTTTCAGTGCTGAAATTCCAAGTGGAATTTCCCCACTACTTTCTGTAACCTCTTTCCCAAAACCCCAGTCACAATGGAGCCTTTCCCATTGCTAAGTGTCAATAGCAGCTTGTTTTATTTTAGTGGTGTTTTGTTGTTTTGATAGTGCTGTGATGTATGAGGTCAGTCTTCCCGGATTTAAAATCTGTGAGAAGAGTAGTTAATCTTTGTTCTTCATTCTGGAACAACATCTCTGTCGCCCTTGCCAGCTTCAGCCAGGAATAAACCCGCTTTTTTCCCAGATTTTAGGTGCGAGGATGGTCTGTGTGCTTTGTCTGTCACCCGTGTTAACGAGAGCTTGGCATGGGAAGAGGAAAGAAAATATGTCAGGGAATAAAGACAAAAGACTTGCATGAGAATTTTTGCATCCGATGGCTGTAGCCAGCTGGTTTGCTGAACCTTCAGAGGACTAATATAGAACTTGAAATTATAATACCCTGGTGTGAGAGGGGAGAGTAACATGCAGGTGGGTAGAGGGATGCGCTGCTCAGGTAGAGCTCCAAAATGCTTTATTGGGGTTGATAAGCTGAGCTCTCCACAGCAATGAGCGTGGAAAGGCAGTCTCTGGGCAAGGTGGTGTGCTGTGATAACTGCCAGATTGGAGTTACCTTCGCTGGTTCTGCGGTGTGTGAGTGACACCCAATGGTCGGTCAGTCGGCTCCTGCCTGCCAGCGCCAGGCTCTCATCACCGGTCCTTCTTCCAGCTGTCAGTAATCACTTTCAGCAGAATCATATTTTGTCTCTAAAGTTTTAATTTTCTCTAATAAGTTATCTAGGATGCTTCAATTTCCAAGACTCGTGGTCAGAGATCTGTAGAACGAGGTTTTGCCAATACAAACCTCCCCGCTCCGAAGTGCCAACATGTCTTCTCTTCTTTCCTTCCCGTTATCTCAGTGTTACCTTGTTCCTTACGGTCTACTTGGTGCACAGATTTTAAATAACTCTGTCAGCCGTGAGATGAAGTAGTGTCAGTTTTGGTGGCAGTGCGTCACAGATTGCAGACGTGGGTCCTTCGGAGCCTGAACAGAGATGTCAAGTCCTTTCATGCAGGCAGGAGTCATCAGCATTCCTGCTGAGAGTCGCCAGAGCGATGCAGCGAGCGAGCCGCGGCCGGAGGGGATGCCTGGAGATGTGTTTTCCTGGGCACAAGCAGGACCTGTGCAGCTGCAATGTTTACCTGTACTCAATTTTGTATTTAAACACAAAAGGGTCGTCAGACTTCTTGACAACTTAAACATGACATGAGTAAAAGGGATGTTGGCAACAGATGTGGAACAGGAAAAAAAAGTACTGTTTTTGTGCACACCTTTCAGGTCAGGATTTCTGGGGTGGTGGGGTTTGCTGGCATCTGCTCTGCGACTGAAGTTTATGAGGCTAATTAGCAAGGAGGTTCGTATTTTGGACAACGAGGAAACCGGGTTTGGGTAGGCTGGCCAATTCTGTTGAGCTGAAGAGGCAACCGTTTCAAAACACAGATCTGTGGGATCTTGAAATCCGAAAAATATTTAAAACATAATCTAAAGTGCATCGACATGTTTTCCCCGGAGGGGTTGAGCATCAGTCATGTAAAGGTCACTGAAAGCCAGGCAGGCGCAGAGCCTTCTGGTTGGGTTGCTTTTTGCAGATGGCTAATTCGGATTACCAAGCTTTCTTTTTAAGCACTTGGGTTTAAAATTCTGTGCTCTTGCAATCTTTATTCTAAAAGCTAGTTTACGGTCCTTATAACCATAGGTCTGAGTGTGAACTGATACAGTAATAACTGAGTGAGCAGACAGCTCATGGGCTTTCCTGGACAAGAATACAATAGAGTTGTAACTTCTTTTACTCTCTTCCCCAAAATTAACAGCTGGTTAGGTTAGGTTGGTTTTGTTCTGTTGCATACAATGCGTTGGTAAGAAATAAACTCTGGGTTTATTCTCTCCTGGAAGAAAACATAGCAGTAGATGCAATAAAACGTTTCCTTTGCTTTACGTATGTGGAGTTTATGCTTTGCTTTATGTATGTGGAGTTTAGAAAGAATTTCTGGAATGCAAGAGAAAACAGACGAAAATTCATCAGATGTTTCTGAAATGCTTTCAAACTTTGTGATGAGCTTTTGCTTCCTCTCCCCTGTTAATAAGCAGAGAGGCGGTTGTTATAATAAAAATAACCAAGCAAGCAGTCTTGGCTGTAAGTATGGAACTGATTCTAAATCTGTCCTTTGCATTTTATTCATGGCTAAATTACCCATTCTATCCTTATCAACTTCTCCTGCTTCAGTCTTGGCATTCACCTTGCAGGTGCCCTTCCAGTCACAAGGCAATGTGTCCAAAACAGCCAACATATCTATTTTATCTGACAGAAATATGTTTTTTCCTTCTCTTTGTTAATTCCTCTATTTTTCTGCTTAGTCTATCTGTTCATTCTGAATTTAGTGCTCACATTTGGGGCAACAACTTCTGTCACTTGCACATTTTTTCATCCTAAGAATTCTTGAAAGAATTGTCCAACCTGATTCTAATAATTTGAATGGCATCTCTCGGAATTTCTGCCAAAAGTAGACTTCATTGGTTGCCAGGCTTCCTTCTGCCAGGGTTGTGGGTTTTTTTGCTAAACATCTGCTATTTCTGTTTTTCTTAAGATGACCTAGAATTGTACATAAAATATTTATTTCTTGCAGGTAGCTGAGTGTTAGTGTGATGGCACATTTAGTTTAATTTTATTCTAAAAACTGTCAAAAAGACATACCTCTTCAAATCTCTCACGTACCCATGACTGGTATTTTAAGCAAGGAGATCCTGGCTGCAGATTAGTCCTGATCAGAGCTGAGCTGCAGAACTTGTTCTGGTCCCTTATTTCAACAGCAGATTCTCACCGAAACAAGTGGTCGCATTGTTTCCTGCACCGAACAACAGATTTGATTCATGTTCGTGTTGTGTATAAGCTGTGTGTGATTTATTGCACGTACCTAATATGCCACCTCCAATGGTATCACTTGGATAAGCGGTGTCATTCAGCACTGCCTTCACCTTCTGCCTTTTCTCATTGAATTTCCTCCAACTTGAAATATTTTCTGCTCGGAAATACCAGGAATTCCAGGCTCTGGCTCACGCTCGGCCGGGACGGTCACCTCTCTGATACTCAGCATCTTAGTGTATGCGTTAGAAAAATTGTCTTGGTTTTCTGACTCTCATTTCTTTATAAATCCATACACAAGGTGTGCGATCCAACGTAACTTCTGAATCCCGAGCAGGGCTTTTTGCAGCAGAACACTTTATGGTCTAGATAAATACAGAATCTGAGACTTCCAACATGACTGACTTAGGCTGTGATAGCCTATTGCCTCAGGTTTACACAGATTAAAGTTAATTACGGGATTAGGAAATATCATCCCAGCTACCTCATAATAACTAATGATACTTGTTCAAGTAATGTTAGTGGTGTGGATGGTGGCTCCTTGCCAGATGAACTCATGCTTTTAATGAGAAAGAAGAGAACTAAAGGATCTTGGGCTGTGGGAAAGAGGAGAAAATGAAGGCACCCACGATAAAGCAGTGTCTGATGTGGGCTGTGGATAGTTCAGTGAAAATTCCTGGTGTACGCATGTTTGGCCTTAAATATAAAACAAACATCGTCATCTCTCAGGGGCTGAGTCTAAAGTTGGTGCTGAAAGTATCGTAATCATTACATAAATCAGGTGGGTTCCCTGGTCTGTAACACCCTCTGCGCTTTGTCGACAGTCGCCAAAACCACTGGCTGTAGTCGTGTAGAGGACATGCTTCTTTGAAGTGTTTCCCCTCCCTGTATTTTAAATAGATACTCCTCTTCCTCTCTTTCTGAATCCAAATGAATCTCATGTAGCATCGATCAGAATCTACAATATGAAATGGGTCAATGACAGACAAGGAAGTTTTTGGAGACTGGATGGCTCCTTTCCAGTCTGCAACTCCAGGCTTTGGGGAGCAACGTACTGTTTGAACTTGCACTGTTAAAGTTTTTATTTTTAGTTCCTTTAAGGTTAAGGCAATAAAATATTTTCCCAATTTTTAGTGGAATACACGTGCTTGATAGGTCAATGAACAAGGTGGAGTTTGCAGGTTTCTGTTATGACTGTGTATCTTGCATGTTAAATACAGGACCGTGTTTTCATTTTAGTTCTGGTTGCCAGTGTAATATCTCTTCTGCAGATATGAGTAACAGAACTGCTGAAAACAACATTCAGTGTAATTATAATATCATCTTACTGATTTTTCTGTGGCACCCTCTGTATCTTGTATCTTGAAGCTAAAGTTGTTTCTGACTTCTGTGAAAACACATAGGGTTTCCTGGTGAAATCTTTAACCTTATTTCACACTTGATAAACTGGGAAATAGATCCCAGGATATGTCTTTATCTCAGGTAGTACTACACGGGAATGGAAAGCCCACTCGCTAGTGAAACTGCCATCTTGTGTGTCACTGTATGGACAGCACGCATGTTGATTTTTGACATGAAACTCAATAGGAGAAGGATTGGGATTCTTCTACT
Organism: Strix uralensis; assembly: GCF_047716275.1. NCBI lineage: Eukaryota > Metazoa > Chordata > Aves > Strigiformes > Strigidae > Strix > Strix uralensis. The sequence goes on along the minus strand of NC_133972.1, from coordinate 4,504,754 downwards.
CTTTCATTTTTGGCAAAAATCAAAATGAGACTAGGACAATAAAACCTGATCGAGGCAGGAATCAACTTTCTTCATGCCTGGTAGACTAACTCTGTTAATTCTCATAGAAAAACTGGCTGCCCATGGCCTGGATGAGCAAACGGTCTGCTGGGTCAAGCACTGGCTGGATGGACGGTCCCAGAGAGTGGTGGCCAGTGGAGCTCAATCCAGCTGGTGGCCGGTCACAAGGGGTGTTCCCCAGGGCTCAGTGTTGGGACCATTTCTGTTCAACATCTTTATAAGGACATAGAGTGTATCATCAGTAAATTTGCAGATGACACCAAGTTAAGCGGGAGTGTCGATCTGCATGAGGATAGGGAGGCTCTACAGAGACACTTGGATAGATTGGATCGGTGGCCAATGTTAACGGGATGAGCTTCAACAAGGCCAAGTGCCAGGTCCTGCACTTGGGCCACAACAACCCCCTGCATGGCTACAGGCTTGGGGAGGTGTGGCTGGAGCTGTGTGGAGAAGGATCTGGGGGTTCTAATTGACAATCAGCTGAACATGAGCCAGCAGTGTGCCCAGGTGGCCAAGAAAGCCCACGGCATCCTGGCTTGGATTAGAAATAGTGTGACCAGCAGAAGTAGGGAGGTGATAGTCCCCCTGTGCTCTGCACTGGTGAGGCCACACCTGGAGGGTTGTGTCCAGTTTTGGGCACCTCAGTACGAGAGAGATCTCGAGGGGCTGGAGCGAGTGCAGAGGAGGGCAACGAAGCTGGGGAAGGGCCTGGAGAATAAATCCTGTGAGGAGAGATTGAGGGAGCTGGGACTGTTCAGTTTGAGGAAGAGAAGTCTGAGGGGAGACCTCATCACTCTCTACAGCTCCCTGAAAGGACATTGTAGAGAGGTTGGTGCTGGTCTCTTCTCACAGGTCATTAGTGACAGAACAAGAGGGAACGGCTTTAAACTGCAACAGGGGAGGTTCAGACTGGACATGAGGAAAAAATGTTTCGCAGAAAGAGTGGTCAGAGAGTGGAATAGGCTGCCCAGGGAGGGGGTGGAGTCACCATCCCTGGATGTGTTTAAGGGTCATTTGGATGAGATGCTGGGGGATGTGGTGTAGGGGAGAACTTTCTAGTGTAGGGCTGAGGGTTGGACTCGATGATCCCGAGGGGCTTTTCCAACCTGAATGGTTCTATGATTCTATGACTACCTTCAAAACAGTGGTTTACAGCAGATGCGTGAGCTTTTCTCTTCCACCTCCTCTGGGGAGAGAGGTGAGAAGAGCAAGGAGATGTTCCATAGCAGAAGAGGGGTTGAGGGCAGCACACACCAGTTTTGTGCAGGGGTGTTTGTGGCACTGCACTGCTCATCCCTGGAAGTTCCTGCTGCAAGCTTGAGGGGCCAAGTGTGGCAGGGCTTAAAGAATGGGAATTTCTATGGATGGGTCTTCAAGGTGTGCATCTAGCATAAAGGCACGTAGAATGTTGTGCTTCAAGTCCAAGGCCAGTGATATATCAGCTGATAAGGGTTAGGAAGACCCCTCAGACTGGCTTATCTGTGGCTTGTTGGTTTGAGAGGACATGCAAAAAGTTCATGTTGGATTAGCTGGATCACTGGTAATATTTTACCTTTGTGCTTAAGTGTTCAGAGATAGGATTGTGCTTGTAATTGTTTTTAACCTGTTGAACAGTGTGGAATTGCAGTTTTATGTCTTCAGATACCAAAAATACCTGGTCCAAGCACTGCCCAAGCTCGAGTGCCTGCCTGGAAATGCTCTGGAGGTTTCATCAGCATTCAGACCAGCTTTAGGTACAGACTGAAATACGAATACAGGCAGCATTTCTTCACTGCTCCCCACTTGATATCCTTTCTAAGACAGTTTCTGCTAATGTTGTGGTTTTGCTGGTATTTTTAGTCTGACTGGGAGGTGTGCTTGTCTCTCTCACTTTGGTTTGTCAGGAGAATTGACAGAAAATAGAGCTTTTTGTTGGTTTTATGAATGTGCTTCCACTTTTATCAATGAAAAGGGAATTTTGTTAGCTTTTTTATATCCAGCATCAAATTTTTAGCACAGTATTACAGTCAAACAAAGTGTGTTAATTACTCTAAATAACTATTTGATTTCAGTTCATGCCATGTTAGGTAAACATGGCAAGTGGTTTAGGTTGTTCTGGAAGAACAAGTTTGATTTAGGATTTCCCTTCCTGGGTGAAAAATAGAGTCTTAAAAAATCAACCTAGGTCCACAAGATACAGGCAAAGAGGGCATCTGATTGATTCCTTGATTCTTGATAACAAGTAAAAATGTACACATTGGTTGAGTTGCATTCAGTGCCAAATAAAATGCTGAGCTATTCTGTATTTTGGTCAAGCAGGGGACATTTTATTTAGGCTTTTCTGGCCAGGAAAAAGCAGATAAGGGTTGTGTTTCTGCTTAAAATGAGATTTGTTTATTTGTAGATACTTTTGTCTTAACAGCCTCAAACAAAAAGGCTTTATTTGATGATGATTTCTATGATGAAGCAGCTTCATCTGGCTGGTGATGGATGAACAAGAAAGAGTTCATGCCTCTGCAGCATTTCTGGCAAAAGCAGTATTTAACATGGTCTGGTTTTGTTTCTGAGGTTGGTTTATGTTTAAGAGGGAGAGTAAGGATGGTCATTGCCTTATTGCTTAATCTATTTCTCTTAATGGATTTTCAGTTGATGACTCTAATCCCTATGAGAATTATGGAGCTGTTTCATTGAATGATGTTTTAGTTCAGCTTAGCCTGCCGAATATCCCTTGCTGGGGATATGGAAGATGAGTGCCCGGCCTCGTTCACAGGCACCTTTGAATGTAGTTGCAAGGCCCCTTCCATTTTGGAGCACGTAAATGAACCAGCCTGCAGCAGTGACTGGGGGCACGGCAGGTGAAATGCTTTATCTTCACTTTAGCTTTTGCTTACCACAGTACCAGAAAATAGAAATACCTGCTTTTGGCCTTTTGAGATGAGACTCAGATATGTGGTAACTGGAGTCTTCACCGGTTCCTTTTGACGTGGAGAATGTATTTTGGGGAGTGCTTAGTCTTCAATAATTTGCTGCATGGTATTTGAGAAATACATGCACGTAGGCTTTTATTCTGTGTTCCGTGATTTATAAAACAATGCAGTAACGTGCTTTAACTTGAAAAAGATACTGATGGATATGTTTTTATATGTTTCTATAAGTACTTTTTCCTAATTTTACTGCTTCAGGGAAGCAAACACAAACAGTAAAGCTCTTCAGATTTAGTGCCTGTTTTTTTCACACACAGTAACAGCTTTTACGAGAGAGCTGTTACAGCAAAACTGGTGGTGAAGGAATCTGAAAGACTGAAGGGCTGTGTTTGCTCTCCTCATGGGTTCCAGCTCAATGTCACCCCGCACGAGCTGTAACCCCGATGGTTTTGTTTCTGTGCTTGTAGAGGAGGAGCAATAATGCTATTGTTGTAAGGATTTTATAGATGTCGTAAGGATTTTATAGATATCATAAGGATGCTTTTGTGTGGCTTTGCTTCACCAAATGGAGTTCTAGGAATTCAGAATGGAAGAGAGAACAAACTAGAAAAAACTATATCGATTTATAAATCCATTATTACATGTTGAACTCTGCCTCAGAAAGGTTGTAACCGAATGAGAAGTATGATAAATAAAAGCATCGTATCAGAGAGTTATAAACTAATACTCTTTAACCTGGAAGAGAGAGGACTTGGAGAGGGAGGTAGTTGTGATTACTGTCTATAAAGTCATCAATGACATGAAAGTTGTGAACAAGAGAAGTGTGTTCAGTTTGTTCAGTATAAGAATATGGGTCATCAAACGGAACCAGCAGCAGCAGATGAAAGCAAATGGTGCTGGGTGACTTGTGAGCATTTTACAGTGAAGCGGTAAAATATCTTGTGCCAGGAATTTGTTAATTGTGATTTTTTTTTTTTTTTTTTTAACCATGAGGCTAATGAAATATTGGAGAAGACGACCCAAGATGTGGAATCTCCACCCTTGGAGATCCCAAGCAATCTGGTATAATTTGAGTGGGGGATTGGGCTAAATGACCTCCAGACATCCCTTCCAATCTACCTCGTTCTGCTGTACTGATGTTAAGTGATTACATGGGCTAAAAAGCTGTTGGACAAGCGGATAGTCTCTAGACTGCAAGTCACAGGATGGCAAGAGAGGTTTGTTTTTCTTTTTTTGGAGGAGAGTGGGGTGGTTTTTTTTCCTCCTTATGGTTAGGAGAACTATATATAGTTACTCATAATCGGGACTTGGCTCCAAGAAGACATATGATTAATTGCGTACAGTGTGGGCATCCTCCACTACAGAGCTGTAACACAGAGTCACTTGGACTGGAACAGAGCTCTGGAGGTCTCCAGTTTAACCCCCAACTCAAAACCACGTGTAAGTAGATCAAGTTGCTCCAGGGCCATGTGTGTCCTTTCCAGGTCTGAGTGTCTCCAAGGGTGGCGATCTCCTTGGGCCTCCTCCAGTGTTTGACCTCCCGCACACTGAAGAAGTTTTTCCTTATATTTGGAAGTTACGCTGGCCATGACTGTAAGCTACCTGATCTGCTGGGACCTGCTTTGAGTGATGGCTTGGGCTGGTGACCTCTGAGGTCCCTTCCAGCCCTACATTGCTCTGTGATCCTGTCGTTTGACTGCTTTGGGATATCCGTGCAGGCAGATTACTGAATTCTCACAGTCATCCTGTGCAGTAGGTATCATTGCATTTTGAGTAATGGGTTCAAGGGTAAAATAATGAAGCATTTTCAATATGTGGGTTTGCAGTCCTCCTTTTTACGTTCGGCTAGTACAGCTCGAAGGAGTGGCGTGGCAGTTCGTGTCGCTCTGCCTTTCCTTTCTGCGTGACTCTGTTGCTTCATTCAGAAGCGTGAAGGCGAGCGTCACCTCCGCTGTCCTTTCCTATTGTTTTCAAACAGACTTCAGCAGCTTTTGCCCCCACTTTGTTGCTGCTTTTGAGGAAGAGCCCTCCTTAGCATCTGCAAAGCTTGGTTAAAACACTTGAGTTTGGGTTGTCTTGTTCCTTGGTCTTTCTCAAAAGATGCCCGGGGTTTTCAGTAGCAATCAACCAAACTCTCCATCATTTTTATTTTTTTTTTTTTTAAATCATTTGAAGGGAGGTTCTGTACATCCTTGTGATATGAAGGGGAAGTGCTCCATTCCTTAACCTCCTTCTCATGAGAGAAAATCTCCCTAGAGGAAAGATAACCAGAGGAAAAGCTTTGTCATCAGAACCTTGTGGTTTAGTGGATGATGGTTTTCTGTGGATGCAGTGCAGTGGGCTGGGCCTGAAAGATGTGCTTGAAGGTTCCTTGTTGTTCTCTTGAGCTGTGTTAGTGATATATAGGAAATCTTGGAGAGAGACTCACTGTTCAAACAGGGAAGTTTTTAAAGAAATAATAGGCAGTCTATTTAAACATTAACATTGAGCCTTGGAGGACAGCTTTGGTCTTTTGTACGATTGATAAGATAGCTGTGTGCTATTTTGTGGAAAAAAGATATCATTCTTAAAACCATTGCATCATCTACTTGATTTCACATTACATTTCTTCTAGTAGTAACTCCCCTGCTGTTAGTAACCACCGAGAGAGGGGCAGCATGTATAGAAGAAAGAGGTTAAGGATAAAATATGTTAAGAGTCTCCTCAGACACCAGGGTTCTTGTTTAAACAACTTGTTATGAGTGGCTGCTGATACCAAAAAATCGGGATGAATTGCCTTTCAGGAGACTGTGCCTACTCCACGGCTGCGTGGATGGCCCCACATGCTTTATTTGCGTCACAGTATTTAAACTTGGCTGTTGGAGGCAGAATTATAAATTTCCTCATTAGTGAGTTTTTTATGGCTCACTCTGCTTGTACAAGACAAACATAATGAGTTATATTTTCCATAACTTTTAAGATCTATAGGAAAAGTGTTCTCCCCTTTTATAACAAGGAGCTGAAGCTTTTTTTTTTGAGTGTCAGTTTGGGCACAGATCATCTCATTTTTACTGTTTATTCTGAAAAACCACCACCGCTTATTTGTTAGGAGTCTTGTTCCCTCTGACTTCACTTTTATCTGAACACCACATGGTCTTGTTTTCTGGGTCCTTCACCCAGCAATGGCAAATACCTGGTTTCTGGTGACAAATTAATTTTAAAAATACGCTTTTTAACGTGTTGTTGACTCTAGCATGCCTTTGCCAAGCGTAGTTTCAGCGCTATGGCTTCTGCGTGTTACTACAGCTTAGGACTGCCTTTGAGCAGGGTTTGGTTGGCCAACCTGGCACCACGGCGGTGAGCGCTCGGGCAAGGCTGGTGCAGGGTCAGGAGAGGAGAAGTCTGGTTTCTGCCACCTACAACTCGTGTGGGTCTTGGTTTGCCCAGCTCCATCTGCACAGGAACCTGGATGAGGTGGCTGCAGCCCGGGAAGCACCAAGAGATGGGCCACGGAGCCTGGCCAGCACGGGGAGTTACCTGAGTCTTCAGCCAGCAAGAGGGTTCAAACTACAGAGTGGTTTGGGGGTGTTCTCAGTGAATTATAACATCGCTGAATTTGAGCAGATTTTGATACGAGAAGACACTTGTGTGACAGCAAGGTTGCATCTGCCAGAGTCAAACTCCTGCAGCAGATGAGAGCGAAACCTTGTCAAGGAAAACATTGAGGTTATCTGTGATATGCAGGATAGTTGTTTTTAGGTTTTTTTCTCAGAACTGGCCTGTTTTGTCTAAAACTATCTAGAGGCAAATAGGTACATAAATACAAAGTCACTGAAGCACAGTGTCCATGTGAGAAGTACCGGGCCACCCCGGGGGGTCCCTCCTCCACGCAGCACGTCAGCAATCCCCACCGTTCCTCCTTCTGCCAGCTGGAGCCTGGCTGAAGGACACTTGGTATCACTGTTAAGGGAGACATAAGCACCACTTACTAAGTTTGCTCTTTCATAATTGATGTCAGTAAAACCTCAGACAAAATTCTGGAGTTTGCGGTTTGTGGATTTAGTTGTCATTGTGGAGTTGTTTGTTTTCTCTGGTGCACTTGGATGTGAATAATTTCTTCCAGTGTCACTCTTGGAAATTGTGAAGCAGTGGTGCCTTGCAGTATTGTGAACTGACACGTACAAGAAGTTTGATTTCCACCATTAAAAACATACTTAGTGAGTAATAAATGGTAAGTTGGGGCTGAGAATGGATGTACCAAACAGCCCAGCACGGCTTGCCGTTGCAGTGAGTAGCAGCAGGGAGAAAGTACCTGATCGCAGGGTTATGCCTTTTTGTTTATCAGTGGAAGATGCCAGACTGGAATGACCTTCCCTCTCTCCTTCAAGCCCCTGTCCTCCTTTCCCCTGGGGTTAATTCAGTTCTGGGTGCTGACTCAGCTGAGCTGAATTTTCTCCATCAGCGAATGCCACGAGGAGCAGGAGCTGTGGCGGCTGGAGGAGGAGCCCTGCTCAGGGCAGAGCAGCAAGCCCTGCTAGAGCTCCCAACAAAATGTCTTTGAAATATCTTTCAGAGGTTTGTTGTCATGCTTGGAGGGACAAGCAAACTGAAAAGTCTCTTGCAGACTAATGAACAAATTTGATTAAGATTTGGCAGCCTTTCCTAATACTCCCTGTAACTAGGAAATCTTCCCAGGCAGTGCTGTGCTCTGTATAGGAGGGAGCGCCCTCATAATTAAACGATGAATGAAAGCAAATGTACTGATGAGCACACTGGGTTGTTACTCAAATTGAGGCAGCACAAAACAAAATTATCCTTCTGTAATCCCTTGGGGTTGTGTACAAGGTTGTGTACCCCAGTATGTCAGAAGCTGTGGGAGGTGTAACCTGACTTACAGTCCTGTGGCCCCTGAACTAGGAAAAGTTCCCTACCCAGCTCTCCTGGGCTGATCATTATTATTATTCTTATTACTTATAGATGTAAATTGCTTAACCTGTATATGTGCTATCTGGCAGTGTAGCTCCATCAGCTTGGTGATGCTACATTTCTGGTTTACATTAAAAAAAAAAATCCTATTTGTTTTGTAGAACCTTAATGTACTCGCTGATAATTTTGTGTGAAGTTATTCACTCCAAATTTCTTGTATAGTAGCCCATATTTGATTAAGTAACATGAAAGAACATGAAATTCATGTTGTCATTAGTTCAGAAGCATGGAAGCTGCTGGAGGTTAAATCCTGGAACTTTTGAAAGCTGAGGTTTTTTGAGCATTAGACTCCCTGAGCAGATGAGTTCATGTTTCTGTGTGGATGCCGTGATACTGTCATCAAGCGAGAGGTTTAATGTTGCTGCTGAATTAGCTGAAATCACAGCGACAGGCAGGACGTGAAAGGTAGCTTCCAACGGACGGAAAGTCACCTTGATGTCTGAGATATCTGAGACTGGTAGGATTCAAAATAAAGCCATCCCCAGGCGTGGGGTCCTGGGAGCAGAGAGCAGTGAATGGTGGTTGTTCAGAAACAGGAACCATCGACAACAATTGCTCTTTCTGGTATTGCTGTAGATAAAACTGACAAGTTAAATGAGGGAGAGTATAAAGGCTTATTGAAATGCAGTGAAGAAAACTAGTGTAGAGGAGCCAATATAGATTAGCTACCAAAAAAAAAAAAAAAAAGGGCTTTCTAGGTGATCATGAATTTTGCATTAAAAGCAGTGTCCACTCCGTACGTTTTGGTGCTTGTTTTTCTTCATGAGTCTTTTTTGTATGGCCAGGATGCTAAACCCAGTGCTGCAAAACATTTACTATGACTTGGAAGCTAAATGCACGGGGAAAAAAAAGCTTCTAAACTTGTCCTGGAGTCAGAAAAATAAATAACAACAACAAAACCGTCCTGCTGTTGAGCATTGCTGGGGCAGGCGGAAAGCACGATTTTATTTTATTTCGCTTGTTTCAACAGTGACGTTTGTAGCAGAATTGAACTGTCCTCTGAGACGCTCCTTTCAAGACTGACAAGCAGGAAAATGTGAACTATAAATAGTAATTTTCAAGATATGGAATACAACCTTTTTACTGTTGGAATTGTTAACGCTATTGTCTGGTGGGCCCTTAGCATGCGCCGCAGCATTACAAGCTGTTGTGTTGTTATAAAAAGAAACATCCGACACAGATAACGCTTTATTTTAATCCCCTGATGACAAGGGAAAATGCATAAATTTGTGATGGGTTGTTTGCACCGTATCCTTCATAAAATTCAAATGCCACAGGAATCACAGCGGAAGGCAGCTCATAGCAGTGCAGTCACACAGCAACACCACTGAGAATTAGTGTTTTAAAAGCTATTTCTTAGGGAATAGAAATTCCCCAGACGTGTCTCTTGCACGTCTCATGGTGCAAAGCAGCATGGTAGTTCTGCTGTAGGATTTGTAAGATTTAGGGAGAAAACTTGGTGAAGCTGCTACTAAGTTAACGTTTTGTTATATTGTTTGCTTTGGAGGGCAGTAGTTCTCCTGCTGGTGCCTGGACAATGCTTTAGAAACTGGTTTTTAAAAGGAGGCAAGGAAGTGGTTGTGGCTGCCCACTGCTGTTGGGAGAAGAGGGTGTCTTTGCTGTCCCTGCTCCGTGTAACAACCTTTGGTGGCAGTGACAAAAATGAACAATCACAGCGAAAAACTGGCAACCCTTGTACCTGAATCTAAGCTTTGCGCCGTGAAACTCCGCGTACAGCAGCACGACACGATGATTCCCACGCTGACAAGGGTCGGGATGATCCCCGCGTGTTAGAACGAGATCACCGTGTTCCTGCTTTCCCGGGAGAGCTCTCCCGTTAGCGGTCCGGCTGCCGGGAATCCTCCCTGCTCACGGAGAGCTGCAACGCCTGGGCAAGGGCAGAAGAAAGGGCAAGAAGAAACAGCCGTAACGATAGGGATAGCTTGACAACAGCGCCCTACTTCAGGATAAGTCATAGTGTGAAACCTGGAAGAGGTCAGAACTTCACCATTAGTATTCCAACAATTGATTTTAATAACTTGAAAGGTGGGAAGGTTTGTTATTTTAATTAAACCAGAGGTTTCCTTCATCTGCTGTCTGGCTTTTCCCACTGGAATAATATGAGAGATTGGATGCTAATGGCATCTGGATGAACCTGTCCTGTTACAGGGAAAATCTTTCTTCTTATAGGTGTCCTGGTTTGGGGGAAATTTTCCAGAAATAGCCAACCTGTCAGTTCTGCCTCCTCCTGCTACTGTGTTGAATAATAGTAAACTAAAAAAAATTTCTATGTGTAAAAAAAAAAGAAAAAGCCCAAACTTACAAAGTCTCCCTTCCTTTTTTTTTTTTTCCCTTTTTCACCAGCAAAACCAGAAGAGACCAAGCCAGCTGAAGCTGTGACAGGGAACGACATCACAGCACCTCCCAACAAAGAGCTTCCTCCCAGCCCTGAGAAGAAGACAAAGGTAGGTGTCGTTTCACGTTCAGTGTCTTCGCTTCCGTGGTTTTTATTTGCCAGCTTTTCTGCTTCTTAAGCTGTGGCAACAGCACGAGTTCTGTTTTCTGAGCTGCCATTTGTGAACCATTTTACTAGAACAAAGACATCCAGTTACGAAGTTGCAAACAACTCAGCCTGTAGCAAATGTGACTGAAAGTGGATTTAATAAATGTGTGGTAAACTTTATTTCAGTTAATTCCCTGGTTGGTATCGGTGGTGTAGAAGTAGTAAACATGTATGGTAACACTTCTGCTACACTGATACTCTCCTAGTTGTTTACAACACATTTCTTTGCATTACAATTAACGTTCAGAGATCCTGCTCGGGATCTGATAGCCTCTTATTTTAGGGCTGTTTATGAAACATGAGAGATGTGCTTTTAGAAGATTGCAGCATTCAGCAAAGTCCAGCCCCAAATTCGTAGAGCAGCGGTGGGTCGGGGGGTTTTGGTCCCCTCGAGGGCAGCGGACGTGTGACCGTTAGAGTTGATCAGACGAGGATTTAGAGCTTGCAATCCGTTGCGTGCATGTAACTGGAAGGCAATGTCCTGTGTACTGCACGTAGGACTAGATGCCAGGAACACCCAGTTACTAATCCCAGCTTTACCAGCGATTCCTTCTGTTGCTTTAGATGTCTCTGGAATAAATCCCATTTGCTTTGAATTGAGTGGCAAAACTCCCCTGGGCTCCGAAGGCAGCCCTCTTCTGCTGCTTCATTTTGGTCTTTTTGTTACGCTCAGAAAACAGAAAGCTAATTTTTTTGTTTTTTGTTTCATTTAAAATATCATTTTTATGTTCTTGCAGCTCAATGTTTCCGTTTACAATGCGCTATTTTTTGTTGTATTTTTTTGTTTTTATACTGGATTTTGCTTTTTGAAAAAACATAAAGCCTGCCGCATCCACATCATCTACAAAGCCTGCAGCAACGAAAGCCAGGCCCCTGTCCGCTACCAGTCCCAAGCGGCCAGCCTCTGCCACTCCTGGCCCAAACAAAAAACCCACGAGCCCTACTGCAGGTCCTACTTCAGCCACTACTACTAAACGCCCAGCCACCAGTACTACACGTCCCTCCACCTTAACTTCAAAAGAGACTAAACCAAAGGTAAGAAACAATTTGCTTTTGTGTGGGAGCTCCAAGAACTTATTTACATGTTCAGCTGTCTTACCCAAGAGTCAAAATGTAATTCCAGTGCTAATCATGGGAGGATAAGATCAGGGATGTGATTCACTGCGTTATGAGAGCTGCACAGTCATTAATATCAGCGTCCATTAACCCACTTAAGACATCAGGTCCCAAGCATTTCGTTGTGTCATCGCAGAGGAGAAAATTAAACTTGACTGTGTTACTACAGTTTTCCCAGTGAACCGTCACGAAGTACACAAGATAATTCCTTATTTCCTTCCGTCGCTAAAGGAGGAGGGTTTTTTAAATATAGATACACTACAAACATAGGATAACTCTTATATCCAGACAGGAGCATGGGAAAACTGAATGGACAGCTTCGATATTGAGGGGGAAAAAAATCAGTTTGAACACTTTAGTGTTCCCCTTTATGGTGTCTGGCCATTATAAAAACTGTTCAAAGATAACTGATCGTACATTTACGTGCTCAGGGACTGTTGGAGATTTGTCATTCTCCAATACAAGAAGGCTTGTGGACAGTTCTTAGTGTTGCATCTTAAAGCTGAAGTAGGGTATCAACATGTCATGTTAAGAACAGGAAATGTCCCTTGAATCTTCCCTACGTTAACTTGTGATAGTATCTGGTAGAAGAATTCAAACTTGAAAGGAAATGTTAAAATCTCTCTCAGAAGCTTTGAGTGGATGTCTAAATGCTAGCATTTCTACTAGCATTTAAGCTTCAATAACTGCATTTGAGTGTCTTTTAAAACTAACTAAATAAAAATAACAAAAAGAGTACGAAAGCACAGGTGTAAACCTGTTCTTTTTTCTGTGAACCAGTGTCTTCAGTTTTGTTTAAGTTTTTGCATGATTCTGTATCCCTTTTTGATGAAATCAAAATCTCTTCTCAATCGTTTCCATACATTAACTCAGTATTGTAATACTTAAGAGATCAGTCACTTTACAAACAAGTGACTTACCAAGGACAGACGTGAAAGTTTCCCAAGTGAGGAATGAACCACGGACTCTTTAATTCTTATGTCCACAGTGTTTTAATAAATGCCTTCTTAGCTTAGGAAGCATTTCTGCTCACAAAGGAAAGAAATCTCTCCCAGAAGTGTTGCTAGTGGACTGATGTCTTCCATTTTGTTCAGAAATCAAAGCCTCGTTCACATCTGTAAATGGCCTCCACGCATTAACGCTGAAACAGATCTGCATGAATTCTAATATTGAGCAGGGTCTGTGCTCTGTGTCCTGCACTGAATATGGTCGGTCGCTTCTGCATGCCTTAATTATATTGTTAATCTTCTGCATTATAGTGTTTCTGCGGTGCCTAGCTTACGTGTTTAAGAATTTAAACAATGTCAGTTTATTTCAGGCTTTTTGTCAGCAAACACTTTGAAGAGCCTGTCAGTGAAATACTGGCTTTAACGTAGCCTGTTCGTTTTCAGGTTGCAGATGCAAAGACCACAGAGAAGCGGACCTCACTTTCAAAGCCTCCATCATCTGCCACTCCTAGAACTACTGCCAGGAGCACCCCCGCTACTCCGAGGACAACGGCGGCATCGCCAGTCACTGCAGCTGCTGGTGCAAAGAATACTGCTACTTCTCCACCGAAGAGGCCAACGTGTAAGTATTTTCTTGGTTTTCTTCAGGAGATCTCTTTTTCTGACCAGCTGCAGGTCTCTGGTTGAGTAGCGCCGTCGGTTCACACTAGGATGTCTTTCTCACGTATTCCAGTACGCTGACCGCTTTTTCCTGTGTTTAGGTCATCCTGTGGCCCCATCAGTTTATTAAAGTAAACAAGCTTGCGATCTGCAGGTTCAAAAGAAGGGAAAAAACCCAAACCTTGAAATGTAGCCATTTATGAGAAGCCTCAGCTGCTGTTAACCTGTACTTCTGAGAGGTGGAATCTGGCCTACCTGTCAGTCAGGAGTTGACTTGAAGCTTAGTGGTAGCTGAAATATTAACCCTTTTAAAAGAACACAGCACAAGATCCCATGCTGAGGCACAGAGACTTTTTTTTCCCTCTCCAGGGCTCCCTCCTCCTAAAACAAATCTAAATAACCTTCAAGGACAATTTGGATCAACTCTGTGTGATTCAGGGTTAATGCAATTACTGAACATGTTTGATTTAAGAAAAAAGATGCTCTGACCTCTGTATTGTGCTGTAGTAACAGTTAGAATAAACACTAAAATTTAAAACTTGGGAAAAGCAAATCTTCAGAAGAGGACTTGAAGCACTCAGACTAGTGCATCTGAAAAACAAAAAAGGTTGAACAGAAGTGGAGGTTTTTTACTAGTGCAGGAAGAATTTGGAGCTGAAATCACATCAGCTTCATCAGAAAACTGGTCCCACTCCTGCTGTTGCCAAAGAGGGAACTTCCCATGAGTTTAACACAGTCCGCATGAAACTTGAGCAGCATATTAGCATCTTGCACACACTGTTCTCGCTCATTGTAATGGAGCTTGAGAGATTTAACATCAGATAAAAATATAGTTAAATGTTCTCAAGTCTTTTCAAATGACTAGACATCACTGGCAGAATTTGCCAATAAACATGTAAAACTAATAATGCATATTGGTTGCTTTGTTCTATGAGTCCCAAAGCATGAATTTGTAACCTGTCTTCCCCAAAAGTATAGTAATGTTTTAACTATGTTGAAATATATTAGGCTAGATGTACATTCCATACTTTATGCTCTAGGGGAAAATAGAATTAATCAAGTGTAGAGGAAGCGATGCATTTTCCAAGAGCCACGTATCTTAACTGATCCTGTGGACATCCGTGTAGAATTCAATTTATATGGTCTTTTATGCAAACTGCAGCCCAGAATGCTCAATACGTTTTAATGAGTTCAGTTAATTTCTCCTTCCAAAATTGAGACACAAAGAAAGAAGTGTTTTCTGATGACATTTGAAAAGAGATGGAGTCAACGATGCAGAGATGCGGGAAGGTTGTTCCAAGTGGCGAGATGTACAGAGGCTTCTGCACCAGTGAGGGTGGTGGGACATTGCCAAAGCACAGTGAGAACTGGGTGGGCGAGGGAGAGATGAGGTCAGCTGGAGAAGCTCCATTAGGAGGGAAAGCTGTTTGGTCTGGATCTGCAAATACGCAGAGGAGTTGCGGATGGTGGAAGAAGGGAGTCCTGTTTTGGAAGAGGAGAAAGCAGGAATGTGACAGAGGATGAACAGCGTTGTGGGGCCTGAAGGGGGAATTGCAGCGAGCCAGACACTAACATTTTGGGTAGAGCATGTGCACTTCAGCTAGATCCACAGGTGTGGGTGACGGAGATCTGCGTCCCTTCTGATCACAATTTAGTTTCTCATTACGTAGCACTGGGATGGATAATAAGTTTCTGGCTAAAGGTGGTATTTCAGAAGGACGTCTGCTCTCGCTCTTCAGGTTCAAAAGCCAGAGACTCTCACTTCCTTGTGGTTTGCTCATATGTTTAGTCATTAGCACTGTTTTAAAATCTGTGTATAGTGGCTTGTTTGGAAATTAATATGGTTTTACTTTTTCAGGTATTAAATATTTGTCAGTCACTTTCAACGGAATGAGAGCCATGAGCTATGTGGTGCTTGATTTTTTTTTTTTTTTTTTTTTTCCCAGTTTTCCCCTTTCCCTCTAAAAATGACTTTTATGTTTGTACAAGACGACCTCTCTGTCTTTGAGATCAGAAGAAGGTCAAAGTCTTTGCCTGTCATTATAGACCATTTTCCCAGTAGCTTTATCATTCTCCAGGTTTTCAACATTGCATGCTAGTAGCATAGACAAAGGAGTTGCAGCATTTGGCTCCCCACTGACACACGTAGAAATAACATCTCTATATGTTAAAGTAACACATTAGTCCTCTGGCCTTTTTATAAAATTAAATCTGTTCTGTCCATACGGTTTTCCCAATTAAAGATGTGGTCTCAAGGAATGAGATTAGGTTGGTTTGGCAGGACCTTTTTTGAAGGTATTCATTATATATCTATCCTTTAGGCCTTATTGAATTATCCAAATGTGTTCCATCTCATTAGCCTGTATCTGTGGTGTTTAATTGAATGCTTTTAGCAAAGTCAGGATGGAGTGATCCAGACTAACTTGGCCTAGAGTTATCTGCCTCTTTTGCTTGCTTTTTTCTATATCAGTATTCCATAAAGTACCCTGCCAGCTACTTGAGTTTATCTAAAAATCTAGGACTGTTAATGGAAATTAAATATCAGAAGGTGGGAGTTTTCATAATTTCTAACTTAGATTTTTTTCCATTTATTGTTTGTTTTTAATGTTGCCTTCCTTTGGCTACTGAAATGAAGCAGCGTTTAGCCAAAAATGTCCA
Organism: Strix uralensis; assembly: GCF_047716275.1. Taxonomy (NCBI): domain Eukaryota; kingdom Metazoa; phylum Chordata; class Aves; order Strigiformes; family Strigidae; genus Strix; species Strix uralensis. The sequence continues at coordinate 4,488,882 of NC_133972.1, read as the reverse complement.
TCATTGGTAGTAAAAAAAGCTAGAATTTCATTATCAAAGAGCTCTTTAAAATAAGGTTCTGTTTATATTTTTCAGTCTGATTTTTCCTTGATCAACTTTGTGTATGTTTTGTTCTGCTTTGAGAAATACAGATGCGATCCTGGTTTAGACTGACCTCTGTCTATGTGGGATGTGATCTGTGGCATGTAATCAGGTCATGATTGCTGGTGTTTGCCCAAAGGCGTCGTTCAGTTTAGTGATTGATTTTTGGTTTTATACAATTACAGTAGGGACCAAAATTTGCGCAATAACTTCTGTGCAAGAAAATTGTCATTGGTTAGAACTGATCTAGCAATAATGCTGAGGTTATAGATGGGCAAATGTGGTTTTGCTTTTGATATTTAGTAAAGAAAAGAGCTTTGGGTTGTGGGGGTTTTTTTGTCGGGGTGGGGTTTGTTGTTTTGTTTTGGGTTTTTTTAGAAATTAAGTTGGGGCAGGATTAAAATAATGTCAGTGAGTGGTGTCAGATACAGAAAGTTATTTTAAGAAAAAACAAAATGCAAACCATAGCCCAGGTGTGTTGCATCATTGAACGGTGACTTGATCCTCTTGCTGGAAACCATGAATGAGTTCTGTTACAGTGAGGACCACCTCAGCCAGGTGTTCGAACAGAGCAGTTAATTCTTGAGACGCTTTCTTTCAAGCAGCATGTTAGAAATGGGAACTGTGGGTGGAGAGGACCATCAGTATGCGAGGAGCTGCGGAGAGCCCCTGCCCTCCAGGGAGGCTGTGCCGGGATCCCAACCTTCTCATCTGTGCAAACTGGCTCCTGCTCTGAAATACTGATCAGTCTGTTTTGTGTTGGGCAGCTATCAAGACTGATGCAAAGCCTGCAGATGCCAAGAAGACCTCTGCAAAGTCACCATCAGGTAACTTTGTTCCGTTTCCACCTAAACCAAATCCTCCTTGTTTCGGGGCTGTGTTTATTAGGCAGGTCACTGTACAGCTTTAGGACTTGGAGGAAGTTTGTATAAATGGCCTCTGACCCATCTTTTTCCCCCATTCCCTCCAACTATTGCTGTGACCATTGTAGCAGACTTGAGCCGCCCTAAGAGTGCTACTGGGAATGCAGTAAAAAGTAGTGCCACCACTCCTTCTACCACCGCCTCCAGCGCACCTACTGTACCTGGAGTAGCCACCAGTCGTCCCAAAACCAAGCCTGCTGCAACCAAACCCACCACAACCTCAACCGCAACGGCAGATGCTAAAAAAACAACTGCTAAGGCTCCGACTAAACCCAGCACCGTTTCCAAGCCATCTCGCCCAACCAGCAGCGTTTCTGCTCCAGATCTGAAAAATGTACGTTCCAAAATCGGATCAACAGATAATATTAAACATCAGCCTGGTGGAGGAAAGGTAAGTTTCTTCAAACTTGATAACAATATGCGCTTTGGAACAGTAACTCTTAAGCATTAGGGGTGCTCTTTGCTAATTTTGGTGGCTGTGTCCTCACTGCTCTTCTCATTTATGCTCTGCAGAGCTCCTCTTTGGGTTCTTGGTTTATGCACAAGGCGTTAACAAGGCAGCGATAGTAGTGTACAGAAGGAATCCCCCGTAAGACCCTTCATGGTGTTACGTACAGGAATTCAAAACTGGTTCTGACATAGAAACTAGTTGGTATTGAAAGGGCAAAACCTTGTCTGTATTGCAAAACTTTGCCTTTGAATAGAGGAATTGAGTCTGCTGAATGGTACAGAAGGTGGAATAATGCACTATGATGCAGGAAATCTGGATTCAGGAGCAAGTTCCACAGCACCTTTCCCAGGTCTGGGAACGGGGACTCTGGTCAACTTGTCAGACCTAAAGCTAAAACGAAGTGGGTCTGCGTACGCTGCGCTCTGGGTACCTGTGGTGGCCACAGGAAAAGAACAGGGTAGTGTTGAATGAGCAGTAGGGAGAAGCGTGTGCATAGATGTAACCTGAGGCTCTCAGGCAGTAATGGCCTTAAATTACACTTTCACTGTGAATATCTACCATGTAAATAACAAAAGGTTTAGGGATATACCTGTAGCCTCTTTGAGGGTTTAAATAATTTTGTGGATATGCGTAATCATAAAACCTTTATTGGGTATTGTATAACAGATACACCCATCTTTGCCTGACCAAATGTGTTAGCAGCTTACCCGTAGTCAGAGGGCTTTAATTTCCACAAAGTGGAACGGATTTGCCCACTTATCTTTGCTGCAGGTCTGCGGTAGTGAGTAACTCGGCATATAACTTTAGTCTGATGCCGGGAGAGCACCTTTCATGCTGGGAGCCTTAATCTCCTCTCAGGCACATTAAAGTCAAGGGCGTTCTTGGGCTTTGGTGTTGTATGTCACAGACAGCATCGGTATAATATGGATTTATTCTTCAGAGTTAAGAGTATCTCAGTTGTACACGGTATCATAGTACAGTCCTCAGAGCTTGGAGGTCTAGAGGACAGAAACTTCCACTCCCCAAAACAGAGTTTCTGGAAATGACAAACCAAGTGCTGAAAAACTCTGAAGCAAGCAGGAGGGTGACCCTTTCATATACCATATATTGTAGCTTGAAATCAAATAGTAGTTGAGAAAACCTGCCATCTGGTCGGAAAGAACACGTAAGATTGTTACTCTGAACTGTGCTAGGGTTCTGAGGATTGCAGAGCTTTTTAGCTTACAGGGTTACTGTGTCAGTTGAAGGGAATTTATTTTTACACTTAATTGTACTGTCCTTTATTTTCTAAATATTTTCATAGAATTGTTAAATCCGAACAATTGTACTTTTAAGTAATTTGTTCTTTTTGTGGTCTTATTTATGCTGAGATGTTTTTAGAATTTGAGAATGCCATAGGAACGCTGGGGTTTTTTTGTTTGCTGTTCTGTTGCTGGTAGATCAGTGAAATACAGGATTTATGCTGAGCCCCCCCCAAAAATGCAGGTTCTGCTGCACTCACCTGGATTAGCAGAAGAATGGATTTTCTCATGTAGTTGCTGAATTTTTCTAAAACCTGTAAATTTTCATTCAATTTTCTACTGAGCTGGATTAGCTAGGTCCACCTGCATTTGATTCGTTAAAACCTAAATCAGCTGCTGATCTCAAAGCCTGAGTCAAAGCAGTGTGTGGGTGGGAAGGCAGAGGTGGGAGCACAGCGTATCTGTATCCCACAGAGCTCTTGGAGCTTGAATGCAAAGAAAATCAGCCGGTGGATGTGTTTGCCTCTAAGATCTCTATAATGTGAAGGAGGTGGTCCTGTGCTGCTGTTGGGTTACAAAGAGAGTGGGTTTAATTTCTCGGTGGAGTATAATGTACTGGGGTCACTTGGAGACCTGCCAGTGTGGCATTGGGGAAATGATGAGACACAGTGAAGGGCACCTATGAGTTTTTCGAGGAATGGAGAACTTAATTATTGCTTTATGACCCTAGGGTGCCTGTTTCATCCTGTATCTGAATGATGTGGCTTCCCCTCCACCCCCTTAGTTATATCATTGCCGGGCACGGGATTATATTTTGCCTGAGGATTACAGCATGTAAGAAGTTCTCCTGGGTTGTCGGCTCTACTAAGTTTATCTGGGTAGCTTGTGTTCACGTACTCTCCTGCCCACACTTTTGCTTTTGCTGGTTGAAATCATCCATTTGTCTCCATCTAGGGGAAAATAGAGAAAAAGCCAGAATCAGCCGCTGCTGCACGAAAGTCTGAACCCAATGCAGTCTCTAAAATGGCTACTACTAAAACAACCGTATCAAAAGAGGGTGCCCCAAAACAGCCCAATGGGAAAGTGAGTTTATTTCAGACTTTTCTCTGTGGGAGATGAAGGAAAACATTTCCATTTTGAATCACTTTCCCTTCTCTTCAACTCTTCTGCTTTCTTCTGTCAGTGTCACTATTCCTTGCACAGACACTCTTCCAATTCTTTCTTGTAAACCTCGAGATGTTCCCAGTAAAACACGTTCAGGGATTGCTGTCGTAGGTACCTTTTCCATGCCTTCTGCAAGTGTAAATGTCAGAGCAGTCCTCCGTTTTCATTTTTAGGTAGATAGGCTTAACTTTGAGTCGGAGGTTTCCCTTAACACCAGTTCTTCATACACAGCACTAGTTTGTAACTAGGAAGAGAGGTTTAGTTCAGTGCTGCTTGTTTTAAGATTGCAGAATAGTAAGGACTTAATATCTTTCCTGCAATATTCCCGACCCAGTTGGATCAAAACTTTCTAACTCCATGCATTAGGTGGTCACCATGTGACGGGTTACTCTGAAGCTGTTGTGACATGGTATTTCAGCACGAGGGGATGGGGAGCGAGGCGGGAGTGCCTGCAGTGCTGGTTTAATTCAGATATTATCAGGCAGAGCCTGTTAATGAACGGATGGGAAGTCAGTAACCACTACACACTTCCATGGCACGAGTACGTTTTCAGAGCTGCTGTTGCACTGAATCCAGTCTTTCTGAACTGGCTAAGGAGTTTTTGGAAACCTGCTAAAGTGAGAATGTCCTGGTGATTCCTTTTGTGCTTCAGATTTATCACCTCTTTCTAGAAAGCAGCGTACAGCTTCTGCCACGTTTTGTGCTGTGTTAAATAACTCCCAGACTAAACACATGTCGTGACTAACCTTTGTAAACACGGGCCTGTTACTCTAACTCGGTTACTACCTCTGTGAGTAAAAGCTCCCTTAGCATATTCCTTTTGTATTTTGAAAAAGTCCAAGTCATTTTAGTTTAAATGAGAAACAATTAACATAAGACTCATCTGATAAAATTGAACTGAAGGTTTGACAACCTTCATCAGAAGAATTGTTTCTCAGACTGGGCTTTCTTGCCCAGAGGTTTTGAATGACCCAGGACTGGAGCCAGTCCAGGCAAATGGAAATAAAGTGCAGACGCTGGGCAGTCGGTGGCATTGCTGGGAGCGCTGGCCCCGTGGCTCTGGTCTGTGGAGGCAGGAGGCAGCCAAGCTGTCTCCCCCTGCTCTGGGGAAGCTGTGCGGGAACACGGACAACCCGAGCCCCTCTGGCAGGCAGGGGCCCTCCCGGTGATGCTAACCCGTAGAGTAGATGGAGAAGTGGTCTTCACGTAGCGCTTACGCTCTCGCACTAACACTGTCTGTGCAGCCTCTCGTTTTGTTCACTTTCTTCTCACTCTCCTCCTCAGTTGCTTTCACACCTAATACTAAAGTTGGATTGAGTTTAACACAACTCCTTGTTTATCCACCATGTTAGAGCATCCACTCCAGCCTGCCGTATGACAACTCTAACCAGTCCTCTTCCCTTGTGTTGTTTTCCATTCTGTAACATTCCAGGTCCAGATAGTCTCCAAAAAAGCGAACTACAGCCATGTTCAGTCCAAGTGTGGTTCCAAGGACAATATTAAGCATGTCCCTGGAGGTGGGAATGTAAGTATGGGCTCTGGGCAAGCTGTCTTGCTACTAACTCCTTCTCTTGTACTATGTTTTTATATGTCAGTCTTCAGAATGCTCTGTTTCAGGCAGAAGGGTGTGGCAGAGTTTCAGGGCTTCTGAAAATAATGTAGGCTGGAGAATTATTTTTTTTTTCTCCCCCATGGGATGCTAAGTTGAATGCGTGTGTTTTGTTTCATAGTAGTATAAATACACCTGACCTGTTTCTCACATGGTTTCCGTGGTGTTCATGACCAAAGGTAGGACGTGCACATGGTTGACCCCAGGAGTTAGCTCAATGTGCATTCCCTCCGCAGTCAATGGAGGCACCTCATCCATCCTCTGACCTGTTTTAGATGTCTGATTTTTCCAGATGAAATGAATTGTGGCCTAGAAGTGCCCAGTACTCTTCACTGGCTAATAGAGCACACCTGAGTCAGATTAATTTCACTTCTTGTTTCACAAGACTTCAAAAAAGGAGGAGGAAAAGACTCTGGGATTTAATCCTTGAGCTGCAATTAATTTCTAAATTTAAAGGCTACCGGTATCTCTGGCAGCAGAGTTGAGCTTATTAAAATAGAAGACTAATCTTGTAATGTCTGTGTGCCTGGTTTGGAGTATTATAACCTGAATGTCTGGCAGAAAAACTTAACTAGCTACTAAAGCTTTTGAAAACATGACTATAGTTTGGCAGGCTTGTTTCCTTGTGGGCAGATCCGTGCTACCTTGACAAATCTATGCTAGGCTGTTTGTCCTAGGGATAGTTTGCAGAAATACAGAGATGGGATGGTTTCAAAAAGTCACTGAAGTACTTAAGCCCAAGCAGGTTTTTTCCATTGGTGTTTAGCTGTGCCAGGTTCCTGAGGAGCGATGTCCAGCTGTCACATCTTGTGCCAGGCCCTCTGTACCCAGAGCCTGAGAGCCAGCATCAATGAAACTCCCTGCAAATACTCAGTTTCTGGGGCCAGACTGTTGCTGTACAGTCAGTGTGTTCTGTCTCTTGTCTGGTTCAGGGGATACAGGTGCTACACAGGACCTGACTGTGGTGCAAACTGCCGTGGCTGCTTTTCCTGGGAAATACATGTGCATTTGTCTAACTGGCTGAACCTTTACTCTACGTGACCAATTCTTCCTTAAATCTTTGCAAGAGGCAACGAAATCTGAGTTCTTAACAAGCCTGTTCCCTACAGGTTTTTTGCCAGGATGGTCAGAGACGGGTGTTGAAGTCACACGTGCAGCGTTCGCTTAACTAAGCTCGGCTTCCCGTTGAGAGTTGCTGGACGCGCATCTCTGCTGCCCTCTTTGCCTTCCAGTTTGCAGATTCTCACCAGCGGTGGGATTTGCCATTCTTACTCGATATTTCTGTGACTTACCCCGTGTTTATAGAAGCACACACGTGTGTGTATGGAGCTTCCTGTAGAAATGCTCAGGCAGGAGAATCCTCTGCGCCATAGAACGAAAAACTGATGTTGAGACCATCATGTCGATTAGGTGCCCTCGTAATATTTTTTTAGTTGTGCACATTTCTGTTCCTACTGCATATTTCATCTGGGTTTGTCACCCAAGTTTGGCACAGACTGTTTATACATCATCAGTGTTGTGTGGCAGAAGTCCCTGTGGCTGTGCTGTGAAAGAGCAGCTGTTGTAACTTGACTGTTCCCGCACTCAACGGAGCCGTGTTTCCAAGCCACTTGAATTTTGCCGCTCTTACCTTGGATAGCCTTTTAGTGGGCAAATCTCATGCCTACTTTTTTTTAGAGGCTAACAGAAATGTCATTTAAGTGTGGGGGATATTTTTCGTGCCTGATGAACTACATTAGTCAACTATTCTTCCTTCTAATGAATCACCAAACCTGTCCTTTTTACTGTCTTGTCCCGGGGACATTCCCAACTCTAGGGGACAAGTGTGTGCCTGCTTTCTTTTTCCTCCTCTTCCAAACTCTCCTTTTACCACTGCAGTTTTCCTCCTTGCTCAACTACTTATACTTTTTGCTTTGAGAATAAAGTGCTGCTTATTTCCGGGTTCCAAATGCCCCCGAAGCAGCTTCAGGCGGTTGTTCCCAGCCATCCAACGCCCCCAGACCCAGCACAGGCAGTACCAAAACGAGACACAGTGGCCAGTCTGGCTTACTATAAAAGTGTTTCCTTTTCTTCATTTTTATATCTGCTCGCTCCCTTTGGGGCACTGTAATATTAGTGTCTTCTTCCAAGATGTTTTCTTGTTCAAATAGCAACGCTGGTCACTTCTGTCGGAAGACTTCCCGATGTTTAATTCCTGAACCGCACTGCTGATGGGGATGTGTGGGAAGTCTGTTGTTCTAGTCTGTGGCTTCAGTGAAAGCTTTTAGGAATCCTGTGAACAAGAGCTGTGGTTAGTAGCAAATTATGATTCAGCTTTAGGGTTGCTCTGGTAGAAGTGATGGACATCCTACCTAAGTGAAGGGGCTCCTGGCTGGTGCACTCTGTTTGGGTACCCGTTTTGCCTTCCATACACGGAGATAATTTCTTCTCCCCTCCAAGATACCCAAGAAGACGTGTTCAAAAGCAGTAGATATTGTTCCTACTCACGTTATATTTGCCAGAAATATCTTGACACGAACATAGTTAGCTTTCCTGAGTAAAAGCTTTTGTTGTGCTTTAGTATTTCCCCCCTCTCTCTTTAAAGAAAGCAAGAGTAAAGAGGTAGATTTTACAAAGTGCAGGTAATGTACATGCTTTTGAAGATTTAACAAGGTGATTTGGAATGTACATGTGTTTCTCTACCCTTTGGCTTGGCCTGTTTGGATGGATTGGGAAATGGTCAGAGATAGAAAATCTTAAGAAGAAATGAGGATCACATTTTCCATCTGACCCTCTGTATCAAGCTTTCAGATCTAAAGTTAACTTCTGGCACCAGAGGCTGAGTATTTGGCTCTATGAGTGCAAGCCTTTAAACGTGTCTCCCGTTGCAAACTCAAACCAGCTAATGTTAGAGATCTTACAAGAAATACACTTCCATCTAGATATAACTATTTGGATCCCCAGGTGAAATCATGAGGAGTCATAACTGGGTACGTCTAGCCTAGCTGATAGCAAACATTATTATTTTAAAATGCATTCTGTGACATAAATTTAGTTTTATTCCAGTTCCAAGCAATCAAGTACCCATTATAAAAGCTGTAGTAACTTTACTAGCAACCCCCAAGAAAATCGAATTCAGTAGCTGTGATCTCACCTTTTTGGAGTGTCTGGTGTCACTGAGTCAGGGTATGTGAACATGGATCAGCGCAGCAGGAGGCTGAACTCTGCTGTTCTTCTCATTCTGAGCAAACAAGGCATCAGGGCTTTGACTCATCCCCCTTCACAAGTAGTAGGAGGATTCATGCTTCCTGAGAAAGATGCATTGCAAATTATCATGATCATTCTCAATAAGCTTCTAGAGTAGCGGGTAAGTGAATGAATTCTTGTCATGTTCAAAAAGAAAGATTTTAATTTTCTCTGCTAGATGATCTATAGCAGAACTTTCTGTGCATGTACGTGTCAGCTGGTTGTTGCTGACACAATTGGGAGAGGTGATCCTCTTAACATTACTACCAAAAAACCCCAGATTTTTCCCATGGGAAGTGATAATGTCAGCTTAGTAGGGGGTTAGACCAGATGACCAGAAGTTCCTTCCAGTATAAATTATCCTATGTTTGTATGAAATGAAAAATCTCCAAGTAGTTAGACAAGAAGTTCATTCTGGAATAGAGGAATTTTTCATCCATCTGGAGCTGCAGGAGGAATTTTAAAGATGTCAGAAATGGGGCTTTGTACAATGCACTTGGTCCAGGTCTCGGAGATGAAAACTTTTTTGAGCAAAAAGACATAAAACCTGTGACGTTTTGACTCCACCTTTGCCCTACCCTGGAGAAGACACTTCCCAAATTCAGACTGATGTCCACAAACATCATGCTACAACATTTGGCTTATTGACTTGGAAGAAGGTCATTTCCTGAATCATGAATACCTCATGATTTTGTGACTGCATCACTGAATGTTTTTTCAGTGATGATTTTGTATGCCAGTGTCAAGTCACTGGTAGAATGAGGTTAAAGGAAATAATAGTGGGGAGTAGCTTCCCCACTCCCCGTGTTTTGTCTTTGAGAAGGACAGCTTCTTCAAACAGTTCATCTGGGCACGATGATCCTCCCTGGTGTCCTGTCCTCAGCAGGGAGGAAGGACCGTTGTGAGGAGACTGCAAACAAAGCCTGACAGTTAGGCACGGGGCAGTCTGCACGTTGATGGTAGAAAAAGTTGGAGCTGGTGGCATGTCTGTGGCCCCACAGCGAGAGAGTGGCTGAGTAGAGCCGTGAGGTGACATCTGTCCTGGTGACTGTCTGGAGCGGCCTGTGTCTTCAGAGGCAGAGCCAGCGTTGGGCAGAGACAGTCTGGGAAACGTGGCAAGGGAATCCCCTTTCTGTGGTCCCTCTCCCAAGTGCTGCTTTTGTATTCTGTGGATGTGCCGTGAACTCAAGACTCCCGTTTCTGGTTACTGTCCATCTGTAAGTTTTATCTGGTCTCAATTTCTGCTGCTCACATTAACCACTTCTGGCTGGTGCAAGCCTTTAAATAACACTAAAGCATTTGGCACACAGTGACTGGGAAATCAATATGAAAATATAATACAGTGGAAAAGGGCTGTAGGTTTATTAAGTGTGGCCTGATGTTTGAGATGGCCCATTGGCCTCCAGATTCACAGGAAATGTTTCTCTGCATTGAGTTGTTTGGTTTTGTCTCTTTAGGTGCAGATCCAGAACAAGAAAGTTGACCTCTCCAAAGTGTCCTCGAAGTGTGGCTCTAAAGCAAATATCAAGCATAAGCCAGGTAGAAATTTTACCACTTCCTCATGATTTGTCTGTAGATATCACATGTCACTTAAATATAGTCCTGGATTGTGACTGAAATCGTTTCAGGGGTTTGTTGTGTTCAGGGAGTATTTCTAGAAGTACTGCCTAGCTTCTTCAGCAATTCCTGTGGTTTCATGAGTGGAGATGTTGGATTTCATCTTGCCTGTGAAGATAATCTACTGCTTTGACAGAGTTCTCTTTTAACTCCCCATTTAAAGAAAAAAAAAAAGAGTGGATACTTGCCATGACCATTCCAGGAGTCTGGCAGCTTCATCCATGTTTCCAGTGGGCACTGGGGCTCTTTGAACATGTGTGTACTCTGGAAGGAGATAGTAACTTCCCTCCAGTTCTTCAAAGCAGATACAAGGGTATTTTTAGCCTTCAGTTCAGTGGCAGTTCCTGTCTTATATAAAACACTTTTGGCGCTTTAATGCCATATTATGGGATGAGTGTGCAGGAATTACTTGCTTCCCGCTGAGAACACAGCAATCACTCTGCGTGAATTCCTGCGAAACTCAGGTTTCCTAACCAAGCAGTGACCATGGCTCAGCTGGAGCGTAGGCAAGGCTCAAGTTCAAGGTACTGTGACTGTAGGCAGGTGGTTTGAACTGTAGCATCCTAAAGTATAGTCAGTTCACTGACTTTTGCTGGTTTGTCTCTATCTGAGGACAGTTAACTGCACGGGAAGACTCCTGGCAGTCAAACATCCCTGCACCAGGGACAAAGTTCACTGACCAACGTTGAAAAGAAATCCTACAAGCTTGTCTTTGTCTGCTCGTGGGAGTTTCCTGCACCTTCCTGCCAGCCTGTTAGGTTGAAAGCAGTTCAACCTTACACACCGAGCACCACGGTTCGATGCCTCCAAACGCGCTCCCGCTTTGAGAACGTGGTGCCACAAACATGACCTCTGTTTATTCAGTGCTCTGTAATGACAAGCTGTGCGTGACAATAACTGCTCCTGTCCAGGGCAGATTAAAGCAGAATAATCCATCCATCTGTTGTCAGATGTTTTAACTGATTCTGTTAGACCAAATCAGTTGGCTTCCATCATGGGCCATGCCGGGCTTCCCAAGTGCCAAGGACTGAGTGTTTAATGATGTCACTGGGAAGCAAAGTTGTGCTTAGCAATACTTAAATAGTTTTTTCGAGAAACCTCCTGGCATATGGACTGCACGTATAATCTTATATATTAATGGAAACTGCAGCATTCTAAATCTAGGAAGATCTTGCTGGGAATGTGCAATTGTTTGGGTTGACCCAGCGCTGAGGGATCTGGTGGAGTTGGGAATGGTCAGGGTGAGGTTCATGGTTGGGCTGGAGGAGCCTCAAGGGCTTTTCCAACCCAGATGATTCTGTGATTCTGTTCTTCAGGTTCTCCTGAACCTGGTGTCCATCCAGTCCCCGTGCTTGGCTTCTCCCTGCCTGCACGCCTGCGGCATGTGGGTCTGTGTGTCAGGGAGGGAGCTGTAACAACTGTCAGGGATGGAGTAGGAGTGGGAACAGATAAGCAGAACATGTGCCGGCACAAACTAGGCAGATGGGCTGAGCTGGCAGAGGCCTTGGCAAGGGACACAGATGGGAGTGGGCAGCTGGTATCAGCCACTGGAAATACACCAGTGGGATCGGGTGGAAGCGGCGTTTCACGCCTCGGCTCGGGGGGGAGGGACAGATTCACGAGGAGATCTAGTGAGACAGGTGGTGTGAGGAGATCTTCAGCCTGTCTGTCCATGTTCTTGCAGTGTTGTTTGGCCTGCACTGGTGGAAATCACCAACTTTGATCTTGCCAGTTTGTCAACTGAACCTTAACTGGAGAGAGACTGAGACACCCAATGTGTGATTTGGTCCTGTCCCTCCTGCGAAGTACCTTGGGGGTCCCCAGTGGTTCTTTGGTGGGGGCTGGGAAGGGGACACGTCTCAGGTGGGACTGTTCTGGAAGCATTAATAGAATCACAGAATCACCTCGGTTGGAAAAGCCCTTGAAGCTCCTCCAGCCCAACATGAACCTCACCCTGACCATTCCCAACTCCACCAGATCCCTCAGCGCTGGGTCAACCCGACTCTTCAACCCCTCCAGGGATGGGGACTCCCCCCCTGCCCTGGGCAGCCCATTCCAACGCCCAACAACCCCTTCTGCAAAGAAATACTTCCTCATGTCCAGTCTAAACTCACTCCTACATGATCTTGTTCTAGGGGGAGGAGATGTCAAAATCGAGAACCAGAAGCTGAACTTCAAGGAGAAGGCCCAAGCCAAAGTGGGTTCTCTGGACAACGTGGGACACTTGCCAGCAGGAGGAACCGTGAAGGTGGGTGCAGCAAGCTCTGGCACATTGGGGTAAGGTTTCGATTTGGTGGTTCTCCTTGTCCTGCTGTTGATGTAGCACAGCTTCTCCACCCCCAGCCTTTTGTAGCTGTCTGCGTATTTCTGTGGCCTCAGTTGTGAACCCCAGGAATAAGTATGAGTTGAAGAGGAGAGCACTGTGAACCGCCTGCCTGAATGGCTTCCTGCTGGGCATTATTTTTTTTTGTTTGTTTTATCCATCCCCGGTAGAGTTGGTGAGATCAAAGCTCTGTGTGTGCAGGGAGATGGCACCTTGCGGCCCTCAGGAGCACTTTTCAGCCCGTAACCTGTACTGCAGCCCAGCCCAGAGGCCCTTTGCGTGACGATAAGAAAAGATTGTTGCGCTCTCACTGCTGTGATTGAGCCCTTCTCCCCGGGAGAACAGAAAATGCCCCAGCCTCGATGCAGGTCTTGCTACATCCACACTTAGGGGAGGGAAATTACCCCCTCGTGATGGATGTGTGGGCTTGACCCATCGAGCCACGTAAGGATGAGAGAGCACAGTGCTGGGGGTTATGTTTAGGTAGTCACTAATGCTGGGGCTTTTATGTGAAATTCTGAATTGGCTGGTAGCTCTGGAAGCAGAGAAAACACTCCTGTGCTCTGGCATCAGAACTGCTAAAATCTGACTTAGTCTTTGCCCCCAGCAGGACAGACAGAGGGAGGAGAAGAAACCTTAACACCGAGGTCCCTCGGTTGTCCCAGCGTTGTTTTGTTTGAACACTTTTGTGCTGTGGAAGGTTTTAGAGTTCAGCCAACTTGAGCTTTTGTGTTAAATGCCGTGTGAATCTGAAAGAAATAATCCCTGTGCTAAAGAGCAGATCATGCAGCAGAATTCACAAGTGTATTTAGTTTGTGCTTCATCATCCCCATTAAAACAAGGCAAGGGGCGACTGCCAGAATATTTGCTGGGGACACATCAGGCCGATCTCCAGACCTTTATGTAAACTTCAGCCTGGCAAACGGGGGCTCAGTGTGCCTGCAGCAGGCCCTGCAGCGTTGGTGGTGTCCAAATGTCTTTCCAAGCCGCCCTGCGTTACTCTCAGCAGGCTCCCACCAGCGTATTAGTCTCTCCTCTAACAGCAGGAAGACTTGGCTCTTCTCCCAGGCTCGTAGAGGTTGGTGACTCCAGGTAGGATCACCAGGCTGAGGTAGGAGAGACCAGGATGGGGTCTTCTCTAAAGACCACGCTCCCAGTTCGCAGTCCAGCACCAAGTGAAGAAGATGAGGTGCTTTGTGCAAACGTGGCCTTCCCCTTTTGGGATCCGCTGTGATCGTGTGGCTCTGGTATAGAAACGTGTCCCCAGATAACAGAGGCTGCTTCTCTGCGACGTACCCAAACCCCGTGCTTGCTTGTGACCCCGCAGCGCTCTGCTTTAGTCCTGTCAGCGTGCCTTGGGCTGCCTTTGCCTCGGCTGTCCTCCCTCACCGGGGTGCTGCAGGCCCTGGTTTGGGTGCTGAGCTCCGGCCCCCGCGGTCAGGGACATGGCCCCCGCGCTCGGACGAGCTGGCAGGGAGCAGTGCGGGGCCCGAAGCAGCACCGTGAGAAGCTGGAAAGCTGGTCAGGACGGCGGCTTCCCGGGGAGCGGAGGGGCTGCTTGCCGCTTCCAAACACCCCCCTCGTCCCTGTGTGTGTCTCGGCAGCTGGGGAGGGCGGAGGGGGCTCCGGGAACCCGCACTTCACCCCCAACCCCTCACCCCCATCTTCTATTGACTCGTCCCTGTCGTCCTCCCCACCCCGTTGTCTCATTGTAGGCTGAGGGGAGCGCGGAGCCAGGGCAGCTCCCGCCAGCCCCTCAGAACGGAGAGGTGACAGCGGCCCAGGCAGGCAGTGAGATGCGGGAGAATGGCGTAGGGCCAGCAGTGCCCACTGCCCTGAGCGGTGGTGACCAAAGGGAAATTCAGAGCTTCGAGACTCAGATACAAGAAACAAGTAAGTGCCTGCGCCTTCTCTCTACGCACTCTGCCGGGTGGGGTGGGGAGAGCACGGCAGCAGGGCAGAGCAGCCGCCCCTGGGCACTGGTCACACCGCTGTAGTCTGAAAACTGTTTGTATCGATGTCTGTAGGGTGTTTCTTGCCTTTGTTTAATTCAGAAAATTGCCTTTTATTTTCCAGGCATCTAATGATGACATTATGGTATCGTCTTCCATTCCCCTCCTGTCCCCTCTCTCCTCCTCTTTCCTCCTCCTGCCCTTCCCCTTCTCACCTGCCCTTGTGTCGCTGCAGATTGAATCTCACAAGCTGACGTTCCGTGAGAAGGCCAAGGCTCGAACAGACCACGGAGCGGAAATCGTCGTCTCCAAACCCCCCAACCTTTCCAGCAGCACTTCCCCCTGGCGTAGCACATCCGTCAGCGAGAGCCTGGGCTCAGCCGCCTCCTTGTCACCGCTGCAACAGCCAGCTCCCCTTGCAGCGCTTCCCCAGCAAGGCTTGTGACCCCCCCACACCCCCCCAAGCCCCCTCTCCCGCCTGCTCCCCAGAGTAACGCAGCTTGGCTCTCTTAACCCGGCGTCTGGCTTTAGATGGGACGGGGACGGCGTTTAGGCAGGGCTTAGCGTCCCTTTCGGCTCCTCCAAGCGCCCTGCCCGAGCGCGCCGAGCTCCGGTGGGCCCGTCTTGGCTGGAAGGGGCTCCCTTCCCTCTCCGCGCCTCATCCCTTCTGCTTTCGGGGGAGACCAGGGCGGGCGTCAGTGCCGCGGGGCGGGGAGCTGCACGCCCAGCCTGGGGGGCTGGGCAGGAGCACGCCCGCGCTGCTGGTGGCTGAAGCCAGGCCAGAGTTAATAGGGATAAGCTGTGATCTATCTTTCTCTGTCCTTTTTTTTTTTTTTTTTTTAAAAACCCACCTTTTCCTCCTCGCCGCTTCAGTTTCTGCTGATCCTGTTTGATGATGATATATATTATACACACACGTTAGGCTGTTTTAACTGTTGACTTTAACCTTTTATTCTTTGTGACGATGTGTTGATGATTTATCGTGCTACAAACCCATGCTAAGTTTCCTTTTCTCTTTCCTCCTTTTCCTAACCGTAGGAGAGTAGAGACATTAACCGCTGCTGCAGTGCTGGCTTCTTATTGACATATCCAGCAATTGTAACTTTTTTTTTGTTGTTGTTTTGTTTGGGTTTTCTTTTTAAATATTTTAAAATGATGGAGCAAATTCACGGGATTAAGCCATGTCTGAAATGAAAGGCACAAGAATGTGTTAAAGGAAAATTTGCTGTAACAGGTCAGATGAAGCCTGTGTTGACTGCAACCAGACGTGTTGTAAAACCTCCTGCAGGGCCAAACCGCCAGCCCTGGAGGATTCCTTCTGCGCATTAGCAAGGCAAAGACGGTTTATTTATTAACTTGCACAGCCAAAGCCCTGGGCTTTATATTTTTCCGGCCAGGGCCCGAGGTCTGGAGGAAAGGCAGGAGGCTGCTTTGGCGGTGGAGTTGCAGGTGAACGCAGGCCGTGAGTTCTGAGGCAAAAGCAGGTCTGTGCTGTGCGTGCGTGTTGTTTTAACGGAGGCTGATGGATGGGTGACCGTAGCGTCAGGCTGAGCAGGGCTGGTGGGGGCAGCAGGAGGGCTGTGGAGGGGCTGGGGGGAGGCAGAGCCCTTGGCTGGGGCAGGGGGGGCAGGTTCCGAATCGCCAGGGAGTTGCAGCTCTGACTAGGAAGGAGATTTACCTACTCGTTGAGGTGTGAGCTCCTCGTTTCATGTTGCAAATGACACTAAAGTAATGAAATGTAAATAAATTAAAAAAAAAAAAAAAGTGTTCTTGGGTCGTCAAACTAATTTAAAGCAAAAACAGGAAAAAAAAAAAAGCGGAATAACAAAACACTGGGATCAAAGTGAACTGAACCAGGCGTGTGCTATGGGGGGGCTCTTCAAGGAGGGACAGAGGGAAGCCTGCAGCTTCTCGTGCTTGTGGGAATATTTCTTTGGGAAGCCGACAATGACACGATAACCCGGAATCTGTATTTACACACAAAGATTCTTATTGCACTTGTATTTTTTATATAAAAGTTTGCATGATTTCTAATAAAATGGCATTAAAATGTACTAGTTTGCATCAAAGTCGTCTGCTAGTTTCATAAGTGCTTTTTCCTCTGAATACAAATTTAAATAAGCAATGCAGATTTGCACCTGAAAGGGGCGGTTATATATACCCCAGAAAACTCCCAGTGCTTCCCTTCCTCCTCCTCCTCCTTCTCCTCCTCTTCTTCCTCCCCCTCCCCACCTCTCCCCTCCCCTCTGTGCCACATCCCTCTAATCCCAGACCCGGGAGCACGGCCGAGCCGGTGGCTCCTTGCCCTCGTGTCGTGCTGTGTGGCCTGGGACCTCGACTAGCCCGCACTAACCCGCCAGCTCTGCCCAGAGAAAGGCTGGAGCTGGGCCACGGCTCCGAAACCTCCTTTTTCGGGAGAGCAGAGCTGGGGCGTGATGCTTGAAACCCTCCGGCCGGGCCCGCGGCCCGGGATGGTGCTGCCTCCGACACCCCGTTCACCCGCATGCTGCCCCCCGGTATATATCACTGCCCCTTCGCTGATGCTTCCTTCTTTCTCTTACTGCTAAATTCTAAACACCAGCTTGGTCTTGTCAGTCTTGGGTTGTTTTTTTTGTTTTGGTTTGTTTGGTTTCTTTGGTTTGTTTGGTTTTTTTCCAACACTTGAATTGAGGGGAAGTTTGGAGGAGAGGAGAGCAGGTTCCCCTTGGCAGGAGAAGGCAGGGGCTGCGCTTCCCCAGGCAATAATATCGGATGTGCTGCGGGCTGGGGCAGGCAGGGCTGTGCAGGCAGCGGCGGGAGGACAGGCAGGAGCGGGCTGGAGCCGACCTCCGGGGCAGAGGAGTGGGGACGTTGGTGCTGGCGCTCGAGGCGGGGGACGGTGAAGGCCGGCGGTGGTCGTGGTGAACCAAAGAGGAGGTGGAAGCTGAAATGTCGCGTTCCTCTCGCCGCTCTGCCCAGGGGTGAGAGGCCCCGGGCGTGGGGAGGCGGCCGCGTTCTTGGTTCAGGCGCCGCAGGAGGAAGGCAAGTGGCAACGTTGCACTTTATCTTCTGAGATCACAAAAAAAAAAAAAAGGAAAAAAAAAAAAGCGAGCAAACCCCTAACAAACACCCTGCAAAGGGGCAGTAACACCTCCTTCTCCCCCTGCATTGATTTATCTGATGTATTGACAGCTGGGCAGTCCTGGATGAGGCTTTCCTGGCTGCAGGACAGGCCTGTCTGAACATGCACAAACCTCCCCAGACTCCCCCGCGCTTCCGCTCAACCCCGACCGACCGCCCTGTGCTTCTGTGCCACTTTCTCTAACACTTGTTGTGCCTGTGTTTAGCTGATAAACTAAATCCAGAGACACTAGTTCGGTGTGGTTTTTCTAGGACAGCTTTGGTTTTAATAAGGATTTTATTTTTTTTTAATTTTATTTCAAGGCAATGGCTGTGCATATTGCTAGCCTGGGAAAAGATCCACGTGTGGTGAAAATGACTGTAGGTTCTTATCTGGAGAGATGGGAACGAGCTGGTTAATGCTGAGACCTTAAATGAAGACCGGGGAGAAGCTGCTGGCTGGGTGAGCAGCAGCCCAGCTGGGCAGAGCAGGGGAAGGAGCTGTGTTGGCTATTGGCTTGATCTAGGGCTAGAGGTAGCAAATTCTCTTGAGGGGGGGGGGGGGGGGAAACCAACAAAAAAACCCAATGAATTGTGGTCTGAATTAGATGCGACTTGAATGTACATGTTCCTGTCCCGAGGTGCCTCCTGCGCTCGGCGTGACTCTGCTCTCGGGGTGGCAGTGTGGGGTGGAGGGGAGGGCTGGGGTGGCCAGAGCAGCCCCGGGGGCTTCGGGGAGCTGGGAGATGGCCTGGGCCTGGCGGGATGGGGCGCAGGGGTGTGTGGGCAGCACTTGGTGCAGCTTCCACTCCTGCCTTGGGCAAGATGCTCAGCAAAGATCTTTCCTAAAGCTCGTGGTTGGGGTTGAGCGGTTGCTTGGGGGCAGCAAGGAGCAAGCGGCGCGGGCTGCGGTGGGGCGGGAAGGGCTGCAGGGGGGGGCAGCTCCTGCCCCACGGCCACTCCGCTGCAGCCCGGCTGCTGGAGCCCGCTGTCTCCCTGCATTATCAGTGGCATATACAGTTCCTTTGGGGCTTTTTATACCTTTCAAGCACGTTCAAGTAACCAGGTTTGTGGGCTTGAGGCTGCAGGAGGGGGAGGCCAGGAGCTGCCGGCAGCTTTGCAGCTGCCCCCAGCGCTCGCCTCCCCTCGGGCCGGTGTCCTGACCACAAACTGAATGTAGTTTTCTATGCTGACCCTCGCTGTTGTCCCCGCGTAGCGTCGGTGTGCGAGCGGGGGGCTCTAGGACCCCCGTGTGTTTGTGTTGTTTAGGCAGAATTTCTAGTTTTCTTGGAAGGCGGCAGGAGGTTGATGCCGGTGAGATCTTTGGGGTGACAAGGGGACTGCTGTGGCCTCCCCGTGGGTGCAAGGGCCGAGCCCCTCCTGAGCTGGTCACGTTCAGCGCTGCCCTGGCAAAAGGGCCGAGTGGCTGGAGGCCACCAGCCCTCCAGGGTTGGGAGAAGAGTCACCTGGCCCCGAGGCAGCCTGTGGGGTGGAAAAGTGCTGGAGGAGGCAGCAGCAGGCAGCGAGCTCCGTCTTCCCCGTCCCCTCCCCACCTGCGATCCAGCTAGAGTAAGCGCTGGCCCTTCCCCTCACAGGAGTCTCGCTGGCCACCGGCTGGTGTCCGGAGTCAGAGCTCGGCCACGAGACTCCCCTGTCACACCCACTGTGATCATCCCGTGACGTAGGTACAAGGAGTAGTGACAGAGCCGGGGCGGGGGGGACAACTGCAGCGGGAGGGGGGGGTTGGACCGAGAGGCCAGGGCAGCTGGAGCCGAGGGCTGGGGGCGCTGATCCCGGTGCTGCAGTGGCGGGAAGTCCCGTAACCTCTGTGCCTCGGTTTCCCCATCGGCCAGGCGGGGACGACACCGGGCTGGGGGGAGGAGGGAGCAGCGTGTGACATGTTCGCTAAATGTGGCGTAGGATTATTATTTGGTGTCATAGGAGTCTTCTGGGCTGGCCCCGTCTCCTCGGTGGCGCTGGGTGCACCGGGAGGGGCACAGCCAGCGTGGAGGGGGGGACACCACGGTACCGTAGTGGGGGGGGGTGATGGCGGGGCGGGGGGGGAGGTTATCGCATGGGTGTAAGGCCTGAGGCAGCAGCTGTGGGGGGCAGTGGGGGCCAGGGCAGAGCCCCCTCCTGCCCTGGAGTCAGTTCGTCCCTGTTCGCTTCTGTCTCCCCTCCCGCGAGGGGCTGTGAGCCTGTCGTCTCCTTAGCAACATTTCCTGACTTGATGTTGTGATTCTGACTATTGTAAAGGGTTGAAATAAAGCTTCTAGATGTTCCTCTCAGCGTGGGCGTCAGTTTGTGGGGGGTGGGAAGGCCGGGCGGGGGGCAAATGTTGTTGTGTCTGGTACCTCCAACCACAGGGAAAATCCCCCTGGCCTTGGCTTTGCTCCTCCAGCCTGGGCTCACACCAGGCACCCGTGGCTACCTCCCCACGGCCACCACCAGCCCAGGGTGGCCAGCAGGCAGAGCTGGCGGGGTTTTTTCCTCCTCTTCACACAGCGGCCAAGCCCAGCTCCAAGGCTGTGGCTAGTGGGGGCCCTGAGGGGCCACCAGAGCTTGGCAGCAGGTGCCCCCGTGCCTGTTCTTCACAGAAACAAGGTTTTCTCCCCTGGCTCGGGCAGGAAGAGCGCTCGGGCAAGTGAATCCCACACAGCTGGGCCCAGGGCTTGGGCCCGAGGCCACTGGCCAATGGCTGCTCTAAGTCTGGGGGTGCCTGTGACATCCCCCCCCCCAGCACTCAGAGCCCCCCCCTTCTCCCCTCCCTGGCACCACAGCTCCTCCCCAGCCCAGGAAAAGGAGCCAGAAAAGAAACAGCTTTAAACTTTTGGGGGGGAAAAAAACAAAAAAAGAAAAAAGAATGAAGAGGACAGAGGCAGTTACTACTCTATCCCTTTTTATTGTCTTTAATCTATGTTGTAAAAAGATCCAGTATCACATAACAGCCACTGAAGTATCCCAATATCACACTAGTTCTGAACCATTTAGACAATAGCTTAGTCTTTTTTTTTTTTTTTGTCTTTTTTTTTTTTTTTTTTTTAAAGCTCCTGGAAGGGAAAACCATACTGCCCATTATACAGGCCAAAAGAAACAAACACTGGTCAAATAATAGTGACAACCTCAAGCAAGTGAAATGAAGATGAAAAGTTTTGCGTGAACACAGGCCGCAGGACTCCGCCCCGCGCCGCCTCGTCCCCACCCCGATCTGGGGGAGCCCCAAAAGGCCTCAGCCCTGGCTCCCGGAGCCGGCCCCGAGCCCCCCAGCCCCCTGCCTTTGTGCTTTTCCCCCCCAGCTGCTGGGGCCGGGGGGAGCTCCCACCCCCCCCCGGCTGCAGGCCATCAGCTCGGATGGCGGAGGGAACAGCTCCGTTAATTAAAGCCCACGACGAGTAAATTAAATCTTAGTAGAGAACAAGCAGGAGAAGCAAAGGGTGGCCCCCGCGCGCGGGGCGGAGGCTGCCGGGGCAGGAAGCCGGTGGCCTCGCACCCGCGCTCACGCCGAGGGCTGTCTGCCCCCTCCCGCCCCAAACCTCGCCTCGATTTCATATACAAAGAGCGTAAGAAACGGTGAATAAAAACAAATGATCCCAGGCCCTGCGCCCGCCTTTTGCTCAGCTGCTGGGGAAAACAGCAGCCGCCCCCCCCCCTGCCCCTCCAGTGCCCCCCCCACCCCAAAACCGCGCGGGGGGTACCTGCTCCTCCCGCCCGAGGGCTCGCATGCGTTACAAACAAGAACGAAGCCTCACAACAGCCCTGTGAGGTAGGTCACTGTCTTCATTTGACAGGGAATCCAAGGCAAAGCTGGGATTAAACTCCAGGTTTCTTGTTTAATGCTGCGCCTGTCACAATCCTCCTTCCACAGAAACATGGTCCCTGTTCATAGAAAACAAAGAATTTTGTGCCTCTGCTCCTGGCTTCCCGCAGGAGAGCGCTCACAGGCGGACTGGCATCTACAATCACGTCCTGCGTTGCACAAGTTACAGGGATCCGGCCTCCTTCACGTAGGGAGAACAAGAAATTAAAAAAAAAAAAAAATAACAACGCAAGAGGACAAAAAGTACAGGCAGATTAGGAACGACAAGTCACGTCTCACACTCGTAACGCCGCCGGCGCTGTGGGGCGGCTCGGAGATCCCGCGGGGAACGTCAGGTCCGGCCGCGGCGCCCTCGGGGCGTCCTCCCCTCCGCCGTCCTCGGGGCGCGGGACGAGGATCGCCACCCTGCGCCGGAGCTGCTGGCGCTGTGCTCGGCCCCCGGAGCAAGCCAAGACGTCCGTCTGTCCTCCTCTCGAGCCGGGAGTAGCTCCGGCACCCTGTGGGGGCGGGCAGAGGAGGCCCCGCGGCCCGGCCGTGCGGCTGGGGGCACCGACGCTGCGCGAGGAGCGGAGAGGGTGGGCGTCCGCCGAGCTGGCCGCGGGGTCCGTCGGCACTTCCAGTCTGTTCTGCGCTGGGTCTTCCTCCGCGGTGGCCATGCACGGAGCCGACAGCAGGAGATTCAGACAACATTAATCTTCTAGGATGGAGAGAGATGACTTCACAAGGGATAAATAGAACTTTTATTTAAATAAACATTTGTGAACATCTTTATACAAATTACAAGTCCCCACACAATCCTCCAGCTCCGCCTAAGCGCCAAAGCTGCCGGGAGGGCCTTTGAGCAGATCCACCAGGATGTCGAGCAGCTGGCTGTGCTGGTGGTGCAGGTCCCCAGGGATGGCCGCCATCTCGTAGCACAGGCACGTCTCCACCATCTTGGAGAGCGACACGCGGAAGTCGCGCAGGAGGCGGATGGTGTAGGAGTCTCCCTCCAGCACCAGGAGATCGCTGTCTGTCAGGGAGACCGTCGCTCGCCAGCCGTCGTCTTGGCGGGAGGAAGAGAGGAGGTGAGAAGCGGGAACAGCGCTGGGCCCGGCCCAGGCCGCGCGGCCCTCTCCGCCATCGTTACCGGGGGCGGCGCGGGGCCTCCCCACACTCGTTTGAGCCCAGAGGCCAGGGACAGAACAGAACCAGAGTTCCTACAAAAACCAGGCAGCACCCACCGCACCGGGAGCCTCCCCGTGTTTCCCACGGGAGCTGAGCACAACCCACGGGCAAAAGCAGCACGTCCACGGGGAGAAGGGCTCACTCCTCCCCGCACACCAGCCCTGGCTGAAACCCAGCCCAGCTCCTCGCTCCCCAAGGATGAGCCTCCAGGCACAAGCCTCCTCGCTCAGCCTGCCCGGGACTCGGTTTCCCCATCTCCCCGGAGAGCCGTGGCTGAGAACAGCTCGCCAACTGTCACCTCTGTGGCCGGCGCCAAGGAAGAGCCTCGGAAAGCAGGAGAGGCGTGGGCCCCGCGGCACTCACCTCGCACGTGGATGTCGGTGTCGGTCATGAGCAGCACGGCCAGCGGGTGCACCTGGGAGGAGTCGCGCACGAACACCCCGCCGTTGGACTTCACGGCCATGAAGTACGTCAGCCAGCGGCTGTACAGCTTGGACGCCTCCCTGCGCAGGGCAACAGCTTCGTCAACCGCCGGCAGAGACACCCCCAACGCGCCGGTGGCGGCAGCGGGGTTCTGGGCACAGCCCGCGGGTGCCACGAAGCGCAGGGTGCGGGGTCCCCGCCCCGCGGCGGTGGCAGACAGGGATCACCCACCTGTTGATCGTCGACTTGTGGAGCAGAACGGTGCCAGCCTTTGTCCGATACGCGTAGCTGTTGGGTTTGAACTTCCCTTGACGGGTCACTTTGCCTTGTCTCACCTGAAAGGAGAGGAGCATCTCAAAGAGGGGCACAAGCAGCAACAACCCCCTCCCCTACGCGTGTCTAGGGGCAAGCGTGTTCCTCCACTTCCCCCCGCACACGGGCGGGGGTGACCAGAGCTGGTAGTTGCCCAACACCACACAACGGGCAGCAAACGGGAGGAGGGAGATGCCACCTTGACGGCTCCCAGACCAAGCTACAAGAAGCCACGCAGGTGGGGGGCCCCTCCTCCTGAGGAGGGATGCAGGGACAGCACCGGAGCAGGCAGCCTGCTCAGGACACGCGCTCCCGAGTGTCTCCAGCACCGTGACACTTCCCTGTGCAACCCACAGGCCCGGGAGCGATGGCCAAGCACGGAGCCAGCACCTGGATGAGGTTGGGGTAGAGCCCAGCCATGAGGACGCCCTTGACGAGTTCTTCCTCTTCACTGTACTGGTTACAGACGGAGGAGGGCATGGTACAGTCAGACGGGGACGACACCAGGAAGGCTTCGTAGAGGTTCTCGGAGAACTGCTTGACAAGGCCTACAGGGAGGAGACAGCCCCAGGGATTGAGATTCACCTTCTCCTTCGCCCCACTGAACGAAATACCCTCAGCAGGGCAGCACCAGGGCCTTGGAGGCTCAGCCTCAGCACTAGGACAGGCCTCCTGTGCTGCCCGCGGCCTCACCGGCGCCCAGGGCTACACCCGCACTCAGGAGTGCCGAAGCCAGAGCCTGCACCTGCCCCAGCAGTCACCAGTCTACCCCATTTCTGCACCCTGTTCTTCACCAGTGCTGCAGCCTTTTCAGGGGGCAGAGGGGAGAAGCCGGCCTCTGGGACTCACCATTGATGAAGCGAAGGCTGGGCCCGTACAGGTAATAGTCCTGCAGGTAGTTATCCCTGGCACGACTGTCTCTGCGCCTCAGCACCTCCTCCCAGCCTGCCACAGCTCTGACGAAGGCGAGGTGATCGCTCCCGCTCTCCCGGCTCAGAACAGCCTTGGCCTGGAGAGAGACACACGCGTCAGCCCCTTCCCTAACGCGATTTCTACCTTCCCCTAGGACGGGCTCCTCACCTTGTCCACCTCCGCACGGTTTTGCAGGCTGCTGCTGAAGGGGTCGCGGGTGAGGCAGGAAACGATGACGAGCAGAGGGTGGAGGCAGCGGTAGATGGATGCCAAGACAATGGCCTTTGCCAGCCGAGGATCTGTGGAGATCTGGGCAAGGCGTTTGCCCAAAGTGGTGAGGGCTTCTCGCTGGTCCAGCACTCCTGCAAGAGAGCCGCCCGCGAGGGCACAACCATCAGCTCCACAGGGGGGCAAAGCAGTGGCCGGTGGCTTCGGGGAGCTGCCAGGAGAACCAGCCTACCGGGCTCGGAAGATTTGGTGCATCCCCCAGAAGAGGCACACGGCATCGGTGCCCGCAACGAGCACCCAGAATCTCCTAGGTCTAACTGACCTGAGGCCAAAGACCGCAGCTATGAACTCCAGATCACAACCTTCCTTCTTTCTCTGTCATCCCCCCCCTCTTTCCCCCCCCCCAAACCTTGGGAAGTTCTCCCCACTTCTTGAGCAAAGCAGCGTGGGAAATAAAACAGCACCACAATGCGTGTGGTTTGGGAAGTCCCTATCAGCTGCCACCCCTACCTAGGGACAATCCTGCCCAGTCTGTCCCACAGGATCCTCTGCCAACTCCCACCTCCCATGTTGAGAGAGCAAACATGTCTCCATCACACCCGTGTCAGGACACCGCATTAGCTCACCAATCTCCTGCAGTAAGATCACCGCTTCATCCACAGCTTTGATGTCAGGGCTGTCCAGAGCCTTGGAGAGAAATTCAACTGCCTGCAACACAGCGAGGGGAAGGGAAGAGGAAAAAAAGGGCATGTTTCCCATCCAGGAGTGTGGGAGAGCCCTCGGGAGTCCACTGCCCTGCCCCAGGGCCCCAGACTGCACCACAGTTCCCTCTTTGTTTGCCTGCAGGGATTTTTTTTTTTTTTTTTTTTTTTGCCTACAGGGATGTTTGCTCAGCCCTCTCCATTCTTGCAGAATCTTTTAGACATACTCTGTAATCTAAGTAATCTATACATTCCCTGGTCTTAACTTCCCTAGACAGCACTGCATTTAGGAAAGCAAGAACTAAAGTCATCAGCATCTTGGGTTTTCCCTACTCATGTTTGCGGTCAAATCAGGTCTCTGGAGCTGGCACCAGGCAGGCCACATCCTGCTGGTTCAGCCAGCTGCAGTCTCACAGGTATAGAATCCCAGAATCATCTTGGTTGAAGACCTTGAAGATCCTTCAGTCCAACCATGAACCTCCCCCTGACCGTTCCCAACTCCACCAGATCCCTCAGCGCTGGGTCAACCCGACTCTTCAACCCCTCCAGGGATGGGGACTCCCCCCCTGCCCTGGGCAGCCCATTCCAACGCCCAACAACCCCTTCTGCAAAGAAATCCTTCCTAAGAGCCAGTCTGACCCTGCCCTGGCGCAGCTTGAGGCCATTCCCTCTGGTCCTGGTGCTGGTTCCTTGGCTCAAGAGACTCCTCCCCCCTCTCTGCACCCTCCTTTCAGGGAGTTGTAGAGGGCCATGAGGTCTCCCCTCAGCCTCCTCTTCTCCAGACTAATGGCATGTACGGCACTCACCGTTTTCTCTGGCATGTGGATCTTGGCCTGAACCACCAGGTTCTCTAGCGGGGTGCGTAGGATCTCTGGAACCTGGTAAGTTGGCATCTTGTCCAGGCGGCTGCGAGGGAAGAGGTGATAGGCAAATCCCGACTGACAGCGGCCAGCACGCCCTCGCCTCTGCACCACGTTTGACTTGGACACCCACACCGTTTCCAGGCAGGACACCTAGGAGAAGGAGGATTAGGCATCAACACTCTCGCAGCTCTCTGCCCCGTTCGAACGCAGCCTTCCATCCAGTCCGCAGACCCCCAAGGCTCCTCACAACTGATCGAGCACCCCGCTAAAGGGTAGGGAAAGCCTTTCCCCCCTCTCCCGCGTCCTGCAGTGCTGGTCTCTGACAGGCAGGAGGGCAAAGGCCCGAGCTGCTCAGTGCACAGATGAGATCCTGATGCCATCTGCTGGCCACCCGCCCTGGCTCCAGGCCACGGGGGCTGCCAGCGGACCACGGCCCTCACCTCCCCCCCCACCAGCCCTGCTGCCTGCTCGCACAGAGGGCTGCATCAAAGATGAATTGGGTTAGAACTGGGCAAATAGAAAAGGGTTGGGCACTCCCTCTCTTAAAACTGACTAACAAGCTACAGCATCAGGCTCAAGATGGCTTCCAACAAGAGCAGCACCTCACAGGTCAGAGCTGCCCTGCTTTGGCTAGCAGGAGGTTTACGAGGAAATCACAGAATAAAGGGAAGAAAGCAAATGGAAGTGTTACAGATGTTAGAGGCATTAAAGGAGAGATGGGAAGGGAGCAGGATTTGCCTTAAATGTCTTTGAAGACACCAGACTTTTGCCTGTTCAGCAGAAGTCGATGGGGAGCCCGGCAGGGAGCTTTGTAAAGGCAAACACTCTGACTGAGGAGTCAAACACTGTCCCCAAACAGGGACACTGCGCCAGTGGCCAAACGGGAAGCAGCTCTATCACCCCATTAACGACACCTCAGATGTTGGCTCTGAAAACACCCCTTAGCTCCAGTATGTCCCAAATGCACTTAAAGGCAAGAAAGCATCAGTACCTTGGTCTTTAGATCATAGCGTTCCTCCTTGTGTGTGCCACTGTCCACCACGTGGACAATGTCATTGATGGTGATGGAGGTCTCGGCGATGTTGGTGGCCAGGACGATCTTCCTGACACCAGGTGGAGGCCTCTGGAAGATGTTTTGCTGGTCCATCATGGGGATGTTGGAGTGCACTAGGAAATAACACCAGAGTCGGCCCTGTCCTGCTGAGCTGCTTCACAGTACAAGGCCAGGGTGGGCAGAGAGTCTCAGCCAGATTGTACCATCACCTCCCGCTTCCAGGAACGGGGACACCGCTTGTAAATGTTTCATTGTCAGCAGTTTCCTGCCAGCCAGAGCGCAGGAGAAATCTTCCAACCATCATTAGGGAAGGCCTCATTTCAGCTGCTTCGACCTACAGCTCAACAGCCGCAGGAGCTCTGGTCACCTCCCGTCCCAGAGAGGCTAATGGCACTACTAGAATATCCCTGGGCCCCCGGCAGAAGGCCCACTCCCTCCCACAGTCCAGTTCTGCAGCCCTCCCTTTTCAAAAGGCCCACGAGGCAAAAATTGTTATCAGCAAGGGCCTGTAACTCTTCTAGATCACATATTTACCCTATTATAACCAGTGATGCCAAGAAATTCCCAGCAACCACACAGAACAGCAGGGGAGCTCAAGAACACGCAGTTTTCACAAAAGAACACCTGCATTTGTTAGCAACTGAGCCGCTCGAAATTGTACTCCTGTCTGGCCTTATTTGACACTCAATAGGGAGGACCGTTAAAAAAAACAACAAAAAACCCCCAAACAAACCAACCCCAAAAATCTTACAGCCTTGCAGAGTAATACTGGCTTTTGTTATAAGTTTTCCTCTTGGGATAGAGAACGTTAAATTCACCGATCAAAGCTGAGCCACCGAGTACATCTCTGTCCCACAAAACAAGGCTGGAAGATCTTTCCTGTGTAGGCTCAGCATGCAGCTACAGCAATGCAGAATTTAGCAGTTTCCTCCTGGCCTAATTCTAAATTGCTGGAGGCAAACAGAAAGCCAGTTCCTTTGATTGCATACAGGTTTGGATGGCCTCTGCTAGGAGGAGTTATTTGTGCTTGCCATGCACAATTACACCACAGGTACGTACATCAGAGCGTACAAGCTTGCTCTGTATCAGAGTGCAAGAGCTGAAGGGGCTCATTAAGTCAGCTGGGCTACCCGTTCCCCTGAATCCTGGCCAGAAAAGGTCTGGCGCTGCCATCTCACCTGGTAAGACGAGGTACCGGCTGTTCTGAGATCCCAGCATCTCGAGCAGGCGCTGCTGCACTCCTTTGATTTCCTGCCAGCCAGGGAGGAAGCACAAGATCCCACCTGAAATAGAGCAAGAGTTAGGAACAAGTGACCTAGAAATCCAAGCGCTTTTCCCCAGCTGGAGACATAGAAACTGCTTCTGCTGCACAGAAGGGACGTCCGTTATTGCCCCAAGTCCACAGCAACCTTTAGCCCAAGGAACCCAAAGAAAAGCAGGGCCCTGGTCTGCGATGCCCCTGCCAGCTGATTTCTAAGGAAACCCCCATCGTACTTATTGTGAACAACTGACAGATACAGCCGTTACAGGGAGTCACACCCAAGAGAACACTCGTCTAGACTTCCTACCTGCTATGCTGTATCTGCTTCTGTGAGCTTGTTAGGGCAGGGTTTTAAAGCCAGAAAAAAACCAGGCTATCTGTAGTTTGAGAGTGAATACCTTCTGCTAGCTTTGAAACTCTTAAAAAAAATCATCCAAGAGTCCTGCCTTCTTCACAAAAACATCGCCTCCCAGGCAAAGATATTTAACAGGGGTGGGTCTCCAATACAGATAAATAACTAAATTGTGCAGCACAAGGCTGCGAGTGCTGGAGCACAGACAAGTCTCGCCCCTCACCCCAGAAACAGCTGTATCTCAGGGCACTGAGACGCTGCGGACTCAGATATTGTCTTAGCCAAAGACTCAGAATTAGCTCATGAGTGCTCGAGACCACTCAGTTCATTAGGAGTTCAAGGTGGCCTTGCAGAAGTCAGCCCAGCATCACGTTGTCTCTGCAAAGGGACTGCGCTCTGCAGGGTTCACTTTTTCCCCCCTCCCAGCAAAAGGAAAGAGCAAGGGGGTGAGGCAGAACCTACCTGGTTCTCCGTGGGCATCAATCTGGAGTACGAGGTCAGTGATCAGATCAAGATCAAGGACACATTCATCATCCGATTGCTGAATAAAACAGGACAACACACGCTAGCAGACAGCAGAAAGGCACGCAGCCTCCTAGAGCATCTTCTGGGAAGAGCAAATGCCTGTACTTGGACGGCCTGCCCAGGACTAGGAGCCAAGAACCTTAGGAGCCTGGTTTTGGCTCCATCTGGCACCTGCTCTGGTCACAACCGCTGCCAGTTCCCTCTGCTGTGCAGGGAGAATATACAGTCCTTTTCCCATTCTCCAGACTTGGAAGCTAACTGAGGTTTGTGTACCTCTACTGAACAGCATCTAACAAGTAACAGAAATAAACATGGAATTTTTGGGGACAAAACCGTGCCAGGTGCACCTGGGACCTCAAATTCACCAGGCACAGAGCAGCAGCTTTTGTATCTCTCAGTAACGTGGAACATACCCATCAGGTCAGCTTAAAAACCGCAGGTAAAAGCGCCAGCCGAAACACAAACAGCAAGATTGCCCTGAAGGCAATGGGACACCCTCAGCAAGTTTCCTGGTGCTACAAAACTGAGAAGTGGCTGATGCACCAGATGGTTGCTCAGCCATAGGGAGGGACCTCTCCAGGCTGGAGAAAGGGGTTGACAGCTTCTAGTCCAGCAGGCTGGACTCCAAAATGTCTAGAGGTCCCAGCCAACCTCAACAATTCTGTGACTCCATGACCCACAACTGAAATAAGATTATCCACAGCAAAGAGCACACATCTGGAGGGCATTTTCCAGAGGAAGGGTAAGACTAGCTGCAAAAAGCAGCAATCAAGGAATTCAGTCACGCAGGACGGTGAGCATTTAGGTAACAGACTGCTGTAAGCCATCATCTTCCTAGTCTTGGACCAGGCTTGCACAGAGTATGCAAACATTCAAGTCTGCATCTATGTATATACATACACAAGTACAATGAGCTGTTAGCTTACTCAAAATGTAAACAAACTTCACATTAAAGAGGGACAAAAATAACTGAGACCCAAATCTGAAGTCACCTTTATCCGTAATTTAATCAAAATACTCTGGGATTCTACTAAACTGACTTTACCTCACGAGGGTTGATGTGGAATTAAAGCTAAGCAAACACCGTCCAACCACTGCAGGAAAGAGGGACCAGTTCCAGGCCTAAACTCTCCCCTGCCGATATGCCAGAAGTCAGTGCCTCGTCCAAGGGAAACAGCTTCACCGCCACGCCACACACCCACCTTGATCTCATAGTGCCGGTGTCGGTGCCGGCCCAGCTTGGCCAAGATCTCCTCCAGGTAGTACTCCTTCACCGGGTACATGAAGCCCGGCACCTTGACCACAGGGCAATCCCCAAAGTAATGTGAGAAACGCTGATTGTCTCCCGTGGCGCTCATTAGGACCAGGCGCAGGTCGGGGTTGAGCTTCTGGATGCCCTTCAGCAGGATGAGCAGGAAATCAGTGTTGACGTCTCGCTCGTGGACCTCATCGACCACGACGTGGCTGACACCCTCCAGGCTGGGGTTCCCCTGCAGCTTCCGCAGCAGGATGCCCACGGTGCAGAAGAGCAGGGCTCCTCCCCTGGCAGGTGGCTTGCTCTCCAGTCGCACCTGGTAGCCCACGTTCTTCCTCATGTTGGGACCCAACTCTTGTGCCACGCGCTGGGCGACCGAGATGGCGCTGATCCTCCTCGGCTGGGTGATCACCACGTTGCAGCGGGCGCCACGGCCCTCCAGGATGTAGTGTTCCAGCAGGAGCTGAGGGATCCTCGTGGTTTTCCCACAGCCTGTGTCTCCCGCTATTACCACTACAGGGTTCTGCTCAATGGCTGATAGGATGGTGTCCTTGTGAGGATCTACGGGGAGCGGGTGGCTCTCCTGCCACGAGGAGCCCCTCCTTTTCCAGAGGGCCAGGAGATTCTGGCTAAGGCGCACTTCCTCCGCTTCCAGCATGGGTATGTACGTCTTCCCCGTGATTGCGTCACTTATCGCACCAGATTCCTTGCTCAGGTTCATCATGTCGTCGGCAATCCGGGGCCTGGATTCCCTGATGTCCACTGGATACTGGGAGAGACAGAGAAAGTTGGCAGGGACAAAAAGATTAGTACCAGTCCTTAGGAGGACAGAAACAAACAAGCGCCTGGAACAGAGTCAGCCAGACTGGCTTTGCAGTGGCCACGAAGCTTTGCCAAATCTCTTCAGATTTTAGGTAACTCAGCCACTTATATTCTGAATTAAGGTGATTTAAAGTGAGAATTATCTTGGGCAGCTCCCTGCATTTTCCTCATTGCGTCCCCTATTTTAAAAGGGGTATTAGCACCGATGCCTGAACCGACAGGCACAAACCAGTAACTTAAGCTCTCCGAGTCAGTGGCTACACTGCACGCAAGTGATGCAACGGCCCCTCAAAGACAGCTTTTGGAAACTATCAAGTTACACCCCCCCCTTCTCTCCCTCAGGAAGCCCAGACACGTAACTTGCACAAAACATAAGTGTTCAGCTAAGCCAGAAATATTCTGTCTTGGCAGAAGAAAAAAGCAGAAGTCCCACATCCCACAGGAAGAACTAAAAGGAGCAACGACAGGTCAGGAATTGTCTAGAACACAAATCAAAGCATCGGCCCAGATGTTTCCAGGATTCCAAGTTAGCTACAAATCAGTACTTTTGGATTCAGCTTTACTCAGAGTCGCAAAGCCACCCCTTCCATGCGTGGTGTGACAGCTCCTGTTCGGGTAAGCACGGGAGGCAGGCCACGTTCCTTCGAGATGCTGCTGTTTTTCTAACTTTTCTAGCCCTTAGTTCAGTCACTTACAGCGGGTCATTCAGAAGCAGCTGCTGTCTTAGAAAGCCAAGGCTGTGCCTAGGACACTCACTGCTGCTTCGTTGACGGTATCTGTAAGCCCTGGGACCTGCACCCACCACTAATGCACAATACTGCGAGACGCTCCCAAGGGAAACGTGCAAGTATCAGCACCTCAGCCTTGTAAAGCCACAAGGCACAACCAGAGTTTAACAGAACCAGTGCCTGCATGGGGCAGCATTCACAGGCCTACAAAGGAAGCTGCAAGCAAGCCAGAACTGCGCTCCCTAACATCCCAAAAGCCAAACAATGCAGACAAATGCCAACAGAGAAGGCCCACTGCCCAGAAAGGGTCTTCCCTTCCCCAAAGGTCAGCAGAGACTTTTTGTGGCAAACTATCAAGCTATGAATTTCCTCAACATTTTGACATAAAGCTTTCAATCCACGTGCAATTCCTGAAGTTAAATGGGATCAGCCAAAGGTCATTCTCGGACAGCTGAGCAAGCCTTACGTGATTCAGATAGTTCTCAATCTTGCGCAGGGTCGCTTCGGGGACTTTGATGTGGCAGGGTTTCCTCTGGTTCTCGCCGAGCTCCCGGAGTGAAGTCATGTTGTACATAGCATGGCTGAGGGGGTTGTTGTTTTTGTCCACCAAGCCAAGGCTCTGTGAAGGAAGAGGCAAACAACACTGTCAGACACAAGACTGCTGCACAGGAAGTGCTGGTATAGAGAGCACACGGGTCCTACGTGTTCAGACAGGCTAACTCCTTACCCCCTATCCCAAATC
This sequence comes from Strix uralensis, assembly GCF_047716275.1. Taxonomy (NCBI): domain Eukaryota; kingdom Metazoa; phylum Chordata; class Aves; order Strigiformes; family Strigidae; genus Strix; species Strix uralensis. The sequence continues at coordinate 4,456,035 of NC_133972.1, read as the reverse complement.
CATCACTTCCTGCTTTTGCCACAGCGAGAAACAAGACACAATCCCATCTCAACTCTGGTGAAACAGGCACACTGGAGCCAACTGCTACCTGCCCCCAACCCAACGCTCACAAACAGCTCTGAAACAAACCCATCAAAGAAACAGTGGCCCAGCTGTATCTGACCAAACCCTCTTGCAAGGGCTGTTAACTCTCTTGCCACAGTTCTGGTGTGTTTCGCCAATTTAATAAGTCCTACACCATTTCTTGGACTTTCATGACTCTGGAGTCTACAGCAAAACTGTTGCAGCAATGTGTCTGGATTAGTCAACCTACATGAATGAGTAGATAGTCTGTCTTAGTAGACAGCAGCAAGGTGGCCAAGAGAACAAGCCAACCCTTTCAGGGTGATCCCTACATGCCACTTTTTGTTGAGGGCTCAGAACAAGCACAGCAGCCTTCACAGGTCAGACGCTAGATGTACAGTCAGTCAGATGCAAGGAGCCTCTATGCTTAGACACATCAGACAGGGGATGTAGGAGCCACATGCACTTACCTTTAGCTTCTGACAGGCCAGCGCCGCTGCTTTGTTTTCTGCCTCCACCTTGCGACGGCCCTTGGCAGCAAAAGTCATTGGACAGGGCCAGCGGAGCGTGAGCTTGCAGATCTTGGTCTTGGTGCCTACTGTACGGAACTGCATGTATTCCTGAGAGACACATAAACAACATCAGATCTGGGGAGGTGTTAAGAGCCTATAACACTAGGCAGGCATTTTCAAATACGCCCCAATATCTCTAAGTAGAGCTTAAATTGTTTTTTGGTTGTTTGGGGTTTTTTGTTGGTTTTGGGTTTGTTGGGTTTTTTTTATTTAACAGCCTACTAGAACAGTTTTACTGCACTGAACTCCACTCCCCCAGCTCACAAGGCACTGGGTAAGCAGAAGTGAGAGCAGACAGCTGTGTGGAGAACATCACTGAGAGCCCATGGGGTGGAGCACAGCTACTGTTTGCTAAGCACACGAGGTCTGGAAAGGACGTGGGTGACACATACCAAGGAGGAGGATCACCGGCTACTGGCAGGAATCGAGTTGTGGAAAGATTCCATCAGCACAGAAATTACGCATTGCTCTGAGTAACACAAACTTGTGTTTGTTGCAGATATATGGGGAAATGCAAACCTACGACCTTTGAAAATACTCTCCTTCATTCAGACAGCAGCCCCTCTATTGCCCTGGCCCCAAGTAACAACATTCCTCATGCTTCTATTAAGACTTTTCCTCAATTCTCACCACAAAGGCTTTTCCTTGCTCTTCAGGCTGATTTTTCTAGGCCTAGTTTTAACTTCCCTTCTCTCCCCAGTTCTCAGCTGCCCAAAAAAAGCATCAAAAGCAATTCCAATTGGAGTCTTTGAGTTTCATCCCTGGCAGGGGTCAAACAGAACCTTACCTTGACTGTGGAGGAAGAGGTTGCAATTTGAATCACTTGGGCCAGGAGATTTTTGGGAAGCGGGAACTGCGTCAGGGCACGGATGGCAGTGTTGTCGTCTGTCATTTCAATGGAACTCCCTCCTCGGCTAGATGGAAGATGAGAACAGTTTGATAGACAACTATCCACTCTGTGCACAGACCTACCTCAGGTCTGCTACCGAGGTCTGAAGCCGAGTAGTTAAAGGCACAGATAATTCTGGTCATCTGAAAAGTCAAGCTGTATCTTGCTACTAAAATCTGTCAGTCATGGAACAATCAACCAGCCCAGTAAAGCCACCTACTAAAAAGCAATCAAACATTGACAGTAGCACTACAAACCAGACAGCATCAACAGATTTTAACAGATTTAATAAATAGATAAATAACTCTGAATCGAAAGGATTCATCCCTAAAAACCACCATCAGGTCCTTACGGATCTTACTCCTGTTGACTATTAAAAAAAAAATTCAAAGATTTGTGCTCATAAAATACGAAGTCAAGCAAGCAACTACCGTGATGAAAAGGAGCAGATTTAATATTGCCCTCAAAACCAGGGTGGTCAAAAAAGTTTAAGTGCACAGGCACAATTTCTGGGAACGGAAACCTCTTCAGGCACAGAAAAATAAGCAGGCCACAGCCTATCCAAAGGGCAAGACTCCAGAGAAGATGGCTGTGCATTCGCTTGGGATGACAGCCAGGTACAAGAGCAGGCTGTCCCACTACTGCTCTCACAGAGAACAGTGCAGCAGTTGGTGTCTGGCCCATCTACAGGCCCCACCAGCAACGGGGGAAGCTGCAGCTCAACTGTGAGGAGCTGAAGGGGTACACATCAGCGACAAAGAAAAATCTCTCCTCTTTACTGTCCTGGATCAGTGGCTACCAGGGCAGGCATACCTTGCATCTCTGCCTGGGGTTCGAGCATCCTGATGTGCCATAGGTAGATAATCAGAAACATCGATTGCTTCTTCTTCCAGCTCTCCTTCCTCCAGTTCCCCTTCCTCTAGCTCCCCTTCCTCCAGCTCTTCTCTCCTCATTGCTTTAGGCATCCTGCCCTGCTCCATGGGCTGGATGGAATCGTCCGGCTCCATCCGTCGCCAGCAGGTTGACAAGTCGGCGAGAGAAGGTCCGGACTTGGAGCGCCACTTGCCCTCCGAGCACCACCTCTCGTCGGGACAGCCAAGCTGGTCAGCGAGAAGCCGGTACTTTGCAGCATCAAAGAGCTCATTTCTGGGCCCCAGCAAACCCCAGCCCTACAAGAGAAAAATGCACTGCTAGCTGCAGTAAAAAAAACGATAGGGGTAACTCTGCAGGAAACCGAAACACATCTGGTAAAGGAGAGAAATGCAGGAGCAATTTCTTCATATCCCACAGAAAATGAGAGAAAGGGACTTCCAGAAACTTAAAAGCTTTCCTCCTGCCCTTAGTTCTTAAGAAAGACAATCTGTTCACTAGCCTCGCTTCCCAGAGCACAACTGCTTAGCATCATATAGCTTGGTGGAAAGGGTGGGCCAAGATCTACTGGTATTTTACAAACCATTAACTATATTTAGCATTCTGAAGTTTTGAAACCCACCTCAGAGCATGAAATGCAGCTTTCTGGAAAGGCAAACAAGTATAATCTGGGATAAGACAAGATGAGAATTCAGGGAATGGTTCACCTTCTTTCTTTTCACAGGAACAGTTATTTGTATAAGGAGTAGTAAGACCTCCCTAACCCAGCAGATTTTAAACCAGAAGAATCCCTCATTACTGCTAGCCTACCACCTACACTCAGGACTGACCTTTCACGAAGCTCCAGCCATACCTAGAGTGCAACACACACCATGTCTTACCAGACCGCTGCAATAAATTAAAAGTTACATCTTTAGGCCTCTCAGCGGGCCCCTATTAGATGAGGCCGCATTATTCTGTGCTGTAGGAGTGCCTAAGACAGCAAGAATTCACATTGCTGACTGTGTACTCAGAGTCACTATATTCAGACAGTCTCTGCACCAATTAGACACTACTACTTTTCTTGAACTGATGACTATTTATTTAAAGCAGCATTTGTAGCTGTATCTACAGCTACAATTGCACAAGGGCTCCCATCATGAAGGCCTTCTGTTAGGTTATAGGTTTAGCTGGCAAAGCACCAGAGTTCAGAACTTCGCATGCTGAATCTATGATTTCAGGGGTTTGGGGGCTTTTTTAGTTCTATACTGAAAATACAGTTTAGTCATTTCGCAAAATTTGAAGAAAAACACAAGTACAGGTAGGAATTTTTTTCCTTTGAAAGCTTCTAGGCTCTCAAAGGAAGCAGGAAACAATGCTTCTGCTGCGTTGTGAGGATAAAACAAGAATGTATTTCCAGTGAATGTTAACTGAATGAGGACCAGCCACGCTTCAGGTGGAATGAAGTCAGTCAGTGAAATAAGCTTTACAAATCACAGAATTAAAGAAACTAGCCTAAGCACAGGGGCCAGCTGAAGAAACTGCCAGTTTTCATGCTGCAATCCTTAACTTCTGAGGGTTTAATTTAAAAACTAAATAGTTATTTTTTTTAATGTCGCTTTCTTGATATTCAAGCAAATCAAAAAGGTCTCTTATTGTTACAGCATCCACAGCATCTTTTCTAGGCTCCTCGGTATCATTGTCCCTACTCCAGAGATGAAAGGGAAACTCCAAAAGCAAACTCACTTGCTCAAGGTTACAGACAACAGTCAGTGGCAGAGCTGAAGACAAAACTGCATCTTATTCTCGCCACAGATGCTGAGACTAAGATAGAAGCTGATTAAGGTCTAGGACATAAAGAACAAAGAGCAGAACGCAAAGAATTTAGTGAGTTCGTGCCTGGCTGAAGTAAATGTGCTTTTAAGCTCAAATGGATTCAGACAGCTCAAGACTTGATTAACAGATAGGCCAACTAAGAAAGTGAAGAGGCAAAGAGAGAGCTAAAAGTCAAAAATCGTATCACCAAAGCGGACGAGGCCTGCATGCTCAAAGGCTTGTTTTGTCAAGCTGAGAAGGAGCATAAGCTCACCTTGAAGAGCTGACACGCTGCAGCTGCTGCCTGCCTCTCAGCATCAATCTTCTTGGTCCCATAGCCTTCCACTTCCACATTCTTAGGCCACTTTATATGCAGAGTGACTTTCTGAAAAGCAAAGATAACCAGTAAAGTGAGACAGTACAGAACAACGTCTCTCCTCCACCAGGAGCACACCTACTTCAGACATCTCTGAACTCCAGGCAAAGAAAGGAACTACAAACAAAAATCCCAAACAAAGTGCTTCTTTGGTGCCTTTATGGGAAGCTCCGTTCCAGTAACACAGAAAGAAAAGCCTGGAAAAGGGCTACGAGGTGGCCACAGTCACAGAGAAGCCGCGTGGCTGAGCCAGGCCCAGAAGCCAGGCTGACTTCCAGCACGGTGCCACGTACTCTGGGCCGCAGCTTCGCAGGCTGCAGCGCGTCGGCTCAGAGGAATCAAATGCCAAGAGCTCATTACAAGAACAATTCCGTTTCAGAGTAACGGTTCCTACGTACACTGCAGCATACCACACCATGCCTGAGCAGCAACGTGCACTCTCTGACACATTTCTAGTTGCAATGGCAATCAAATCTTCCTAACTGCTTCCTTGCTGTAATTTTAACTAGCAGCATATTGCATCACAGTTAGAGGCAGCTACTGAGCTCATCGGGCACAGGACAACCCCGCCTCCCGTCTGCACTGCCCAACACAAGCTATTAAGAGAACTAACAGTGCCACCAGAGCTCCTCTTAGACCAGGACAGTTGGATGAGAGCAGCTGAAAAACCTGCAGAGGCAAAGAATGCTGAAAGCTGAACCCTGCCCTTTTTAAAAAAATTGCTCCCAGTCAAGAACTCGTTCTACTCCTGGCCTTGCAGATGCTGTAGCTGAGTTTCTGCAAGGCTCAAAGGAGGGAAATGCCTAAGGAATTCTCTCCTGTTTCTGCAGCAAAGATGAAAGGTGGCATTTAGGTCCGCTGGGAAAACCCCACCTATAAGGCTAGAGAAAAGGCTCCTGACTTTTCCACAGTCTACATCTGGCTGGCTGCCTGCCTGCCATCTGAATCTCATCTTACTGTAGGAAATTGCTACGTATTTTGCCTCGGGGCTCTACATGAAAAGGCACGGACCTGCTGAGAAAAAAAGTTGTCTCATGAAGGCCAAGTTACTTAGTGCTCATGAAAAAACCTTGCTCACTTCCAACTGAGACCTCTCCAGGTTCTCTTACCTGTCCGTCTGTCCCCACACACTTTTTCTAGGTGCTATTTTTTGGGGTTTTGCTTGCAATCCAATTCTCATTTTCTCCAAGAGCTCCTTTATTGGGTTTTTGGTTTAGTTTTACTTTAATCTGAAGATATCCTCAATGTTAATCTATTTAAGTGCTAGCAAGAATGTGAACTGATTACACAAACTGAAATGATGAGGCATTGGTTATGGCATTCCAAAATTTAAGTTCGGAAACTGCACTACTGTTCGAGGAAAAGAAAGACAAAAACACAAATAATAAAGGAACTCTAAAGTAGCCATTTCTAACGTACTGCCTAAAACGCAGGGATGCTTAAAAAAAATATGTAATAAAAACTGTCTGGGAAATTTTAGACAGAGTGTTATTGGAAAATGTTAATCCATCAGAACTGAATCTTTTCCTGGAATGTATGTTACACTTAAACTTCAGCTCGAAGGGCTTTCTGCTCTAGAATGAGAGCTGGTATGATAAAAGGAGTCAAAGCCTTGGACACAGTGCACCCATCAGTTAAGAACTTCAGTTTATAGCACAGATTTGGATCCAGGCCTCTTGCATCCCAGTCAGTGCTCAAACTACTTGGCAAACTGTTTGCTTGGAATTCCTCTGCTTCATTTAACAAAAAAAAAAAAAAAAAGTCTGTATTTCATTTTGCCCTGAAGTAATATTAGGAGCCTCCCTCCATTGCAAACAAATTCTTCTTTTCTGGTTGCAACTGAACATTTTAGGCTTAGGCATTATTAGACTCTACAATAAAAACAAGGCCTACTAAGGTCTAAGCTATTTAAATTTTAATTTTCTAAGGCAGTGGGGTACACAGCCCAACACATCTGAGCACAAACTATGTGTCTTTCTGCTGAGAAAAGCAGGTTGCAGCAAGCTACTTAAAAGAAAACAAATCCATCCTTCCATACACTAAAGGAGAGGGACAAGACCTACACTTATATACCTATCAAAGCATGTGAAAATAAAGAGAAACAGGAAGAAGTGAGAATATTTCTTGTTTGGAAGATTATCACGCAACTCTTAAGTGGAATTAAAACACTTCTGTGTTTTTCTCTGTTCCAGAGTTACTTCCAGGATCAGCAGTACTCTTAGCTCACTCCCCCCTCTGTGTGGAACACGCACCACCCCTCCCCAGCACACCAGGATTACCTTTTTTCTTGGCCCATTAGTATGGATGTACACCAGCTTGTCCCTTGCATGAGAAATGCCCAGGGCTCGTCCAATCACGCTGTTGAGCAAGTTTTTAGGCTGTGGAAATTCCTTTAATAAGTCTCTGGAATCTGAAAAAAAACAACAGAGGAACTAAATGTCTTCAAGTTCTTGTGCAGTCCTGTTCAAAGACATGTTATAACACCCGCTTTACTGCAGCTCTGTGAGCATTAATGTCTCTAAGGTTGCAGATAGAAAAGTAAGCAGAGGTATTAAGTGGTTCACCTACAATGTCTCCAGGCATCAGCAAAATGGTACACAGGAGTGCAAAGTGTCCTGAGCTCCAAACGCAAGATGACACTGCAAATCCAAAATGGGCAACGATACTGTATGTCCCATACTTCTCCTGAAACGCACAGATTGTTTCCCCCTCTTTTAAAAGTATGAATATCCTCTAGTTAGAACAGCAGCACTGACAGTCTAACTCCATGATTTAGTGACACTAGCAATCACCTAACAGTTTGGAAAGACTTTTTTTTCCGTCCAAATGAATACAGTATCAACAGAAGAAACAACAGACTACATATACCGGTGGAATCTGAATACAAATATCCTACCACGGAATTCAAAGCTCAGATTCAAAGATCAGAGCTGGTGCTGTTTCCTCACTATGGAGGCAAAAGCAGCTTTGTTCGTTCGATATCGAAAACAAACTGAGCAATAACTATTTTGAACAGATTTTGGTACTTGCATCCCCCTCCTGAACCCTGCAGATCACCTCAGGGTTAAATCAAGGGTCTTGACAATGCACAAAGCTACACGTTAGATCCAGCCATTGGTAGCAACGTGAAACAACACTTGGGGACTTCTCCCTGAATTTGTTGAGATGGCTTGGTTAGAGGCTGGAAATATGGTTTTGTACTAAATTGCTCAGAGAATCCCCTGAAAAGAAGCTTGCCAACGCAGTCAGCCGAGAAGCAGCGCCTGCGGCGACCAGCGTTGATGGCAGGTAGGACTGGCTAGCTGAGCACTGGTCCCCTGCCCCGACGTGTTAGAAATGCCACTCAGGCTACGACACTTGCAGGAAAGGGATATTAATGATCAGTTCATATGACTCATTTAAAAACCGACAATAATAAAAATCACACTGCCCCCCAGACAGAGCAGTGTCACACCCATCTCATGTTCCAGCCTCCTTCCTGATGCCCACACCAGCAGTTTTAGCTGGCGAGGAAGCTGCTCTAACTCACCTCTCACATGCATCACCATTGTATCCGGCACTGTACGGAAGAGCCTTTATTTTGAGCTGTAGACCAAGCAAGATCAGATTAAGTTTAACGTGATAACAGTTCCCACAAATGGGCAGATCCAACAGCTCGCTGTTGCGGCGAGGGGTAGGTGCCACTTCTCCCAGGCTCTACCACCACCACACTGCTCCAGCTCTGGCGTAAACCCAAACGTACAGGGAGATGATCTGCAGCCCTGATCTGACAGAAAGCTAAAACAGAAAGAGGGAGTACACTGGCTTCTGCTGGGCTCAGAAGTAAATTGGCCACTGCATAGTCCGGCAGGTACCCAAAACCAGCGCAAGAGAATAGGGGAGAGGAACAGGATCTCCTGTTCTGGCACCACAAGCACAGCTAAGCCACTCTGATCATCACAAATGCAGGTTCCCCAGGCAGTCCGAACTTCATTCGTCTTCCTGCAGACCATCGATGGGTTTGGGCACTGCTACACTTCTAATTCTCCACAGGTTTTCAGGGGAAGTTTCAGGAACAAGTGAGAAGTCAGCAACACATGATCATTGGTACTGCCAGAATCTAGAATTTCAGACTGAGCTATCAAATCCAAGGAGAAATGACCCAACAGTCACACTCATTAGAGCATCACCAAGATCTGCCATCATGTTTTGCCAAAAGCTCTGATTGCAGAGTTGCTATAATGAAGATACACTGTAAACAGCTCCAAAAAAGACAGACAGCATTTAAGAGAAAGGCTTTAACACAGGCATGTGGCAGAGACATTCTCCAAGAAACTGCTCAGCAAGGGAAAGCTGAAGTCACAGGGGTGTATTATGAGGGCTCACCTGACCAACGGGGAAACCACAGGAGTTTTAGGGAACGCAAAAAGAGTTGTGTTGTGCCACTGCAGGCCTAACACTTGCCAGACTGTGGATTCCTGGGTAAGGGAGAGCAAAAACCCATGTTGCTGATCATATCACCCTCTTCAAAAAAACAGACAAAAGCCCAGCATGCTGATCCAGAGTTCAGAAAAAAAATAATTACTGGTGATACTCAGTTGTGAAACTTCTTCCTCCAAACCAAAGAAGAACCATCTGAATTTCAGAGAAACCACTTTCAGAAGCCAAATGGGCCAGGTACAGAAGGCTTTTGGGTTCCTTAACATATACAGGGAGATACTGAAATACAACCTCCATGGCCTGCGATAAGGATGTCGAGAGCTGGGTATCATCTGAAGACAGGTCGCATTGTAATTTGACAATTGTCTAACTCTGACTCGCAGCTGGAACTGGCTCAGGCTGGCATTACTTTTCAAGCGGGTGTGTAAAGGACAAGCTGGTATTTAGAGGGCAGCATCAAAACGAACAGATCGGAACTGCTGCCTGCTCAATCTCCTTCGACTATACCGAGGTTGAAAAGACCGTGCAACACACAACAGGCTTTCTGCCGCTCTCCTATGCACAAAGGTCAGCCACAGTATTTTCCATTATAAAGAATAATAAAAAAAGCCCACAGGCTGCTGTTTCTCACACAGACTTGGGCAAAACTCTTGAACAATTACATGGGGATATGCAGAAAGTACTCTGATTTATGAACACTACTTGTCCATGAACTACCTTCCATGTATTGGCCAGGAGAGCATGAAAATGGTCTTAGCCTAACAAAGAACTACAAGCCAATTTTCTGTAATTATAGAACAAATGTGATATTTCTACCCACTCATACAGCAAGCACCACTATAGTCTGACTTTGACCTGTTCAAGAAAACTGGAAAAGTGACTAAAATTTTGGCATTCTGGAGTTCTATTCCATTCCACATCGCTGGGATGTGTGGAGGGAGGAGCAGTAACACAATTCCCCAATGCACTATTAAAATCACTTAATAAATGAAAAATTTAAAAAAAACCCCACAAACCTCTAGCACCAGCCTGTATTATTTGGCTTCTAGTTGCTTCCTCTTTCAAGAACAATAACCTGAGAAATTTTGTGATAAGTAACAGGCGGAGGTCAGAAGCACATTCTTTTTAAATGCCCCAAACCAAAATGCAATTGCCTAATGATAGAGCCAGTTTCTCAGATTCAGAGATAACTCTTTGGTGAAGACTAAATATTTAATCCATCCTAGAGCAAAGAATAGGATCTCTAAATAACAAAGCCTAGTTCTGGCTTGCAGCTCAGACTCTGAATTACCAACCGAGACACAATGTATTCTTCACAGCTGACAATGCCATATTCAGCAGTACCATCTGACGTATCAACAGCGACTCTAAGGCTTGATGGATTACCCTCAGCCCATTCTTATCCCAAATTCGAGAGCCGAAAGGATCTTATCTTGCATGAAGCCATGCCTCACTCATAGTTTTTAAAGAAACAATCCAAAACTGCAGAACCGGATTTGCAGAATGTTTTCTTCCCTGCCAGATTGGATTTCTTGGCATCTTCCTCCAAAGAGCGTCTTAGTTCTCTCACTGCTGAGAATAGATATTTGGGTAGGAATCATACTAGCGGTAGCCACAGCCCTGTGGAGGCAAGGAGTATAACCTAATACTCCCAGAACAAAAGAGAGTTGCTTTTCATACCCAATTCCTATCAAGCCAGAATCACGTATGATGTCCATACCGCAGCGCCGAGATCACGAAGGAGTATTAAAAGCCTGCCTTGGACAGCAGACATTTCAGGGTGGGGTTATCAAAGAAGCCAATTAACTAATTTAAGTTCCTCAAAACCAGTGAGTGCTTTAGCTTAACTTGATTATGAAAGTCCACGGTAATTCCAAGCAACACACAGAAAAAAAAAAACAAAACCAAACAACTCCCAGCTGTAGTGGATAAGCCTTCTATTAACCCCAACAAATCTGACAAGTAAAGACACTGTCTGGTACAACAAGAGCACAAATAAGATGGCCCACAGTCTTCTTCAAGAAGACAGTGGAGCATTAGATCGATTTCAACAGTTTCCATCTCCCCTTAAATTCTCTTCCCTGGAAAAGGAACAAACAAGCATCCCTGGAGAAGCAACAAATGAGCAGCAAGGACCAACTCTTAACAACAACACTCATCAAGATATAAGCCCCCGCAGTAATAAATTCAAGTCAGTGAAGAATGCTCCTAACACATCAAAAATTCACAGGGAAACAAGAAAGCCCTGTGGCTCCATAATATCCATTTCATAAGGAATTAGCCTAGACATGTTTTATTAGGGAGAGATGGTGGAAGGTTCCACCTGGCAGTTTAGTCTGCAGTACACCAAAACAGTATTACTTTTTCGGGGGGTTGGGTTTTTTAAACCAACATCTAGCAACCCTGCCCAAGACTCCTTTCAAGCATACACAGTAAAAAAAAAACCCACATGCAGTTCTTACCTAAAGAAGAACAAGCTTAAGAATTGGTAAAACTGACAAGGCTTCTTCAAAAGCAAGTGAGATCACCTCAGAGAATGAGGATGACTGATGGCCAGCCTCCATCCTTGGAGACACTCGGCTGGACGCAGCCCTGATCAACCCGCTCCGGTCTGGCCCTGCTCCGAGAAGGGGATCAGGCCACACGGCATCCAGAGTGTCAGTCCAACCTAAATTCTTCTGTGATACTAGGAGACGGCAAATTTAATTAGTCTCAGAAAAAGATTGTTTCTTAGAGCAAAACAGAGGTCAAGTTCACGAAGTCTCAGTAACGAGTGAAAAGTGCCACAGACCTGACTGAGCAGGCAGAGAAGCTCTCTTCTTCACAGATTCTGCTCCAAAATCCCACCATTTAGGCCAACAAAGCAAAGCCTTAGATATTAATACCAATTAATACCAATTAACACTGACATTTTCTAAGCTGGCCTCAGATCAGAGTTGATTTTTCTGTATTTGTACCCAAGGCTAGTAACAATAGCAGTCAAATGAGGACAGCTAACAAGACATCAACTTACAAGTTGAAGGCTTAGAACTTGCCCTCATAAATAGTTATTTTAAAATAACTTTTATGGTCTCTACGTGTTCAAGGAGCAGCTGTACAGGTAGGGCAGACTTACGACAAGACCCCGAGGACTTTCTATTTGCTCGTCTGAAATGAATCTTCCAATATCACCAAACTCTCACCAGAAGAGCCTTCCATGGTCAATCCACCACAGAAACTGGAAGGATGAGTGAACTGAAGCCCAAAGATAAAAGCATTCGAGTAGTCTCTGAAAACATGTTAGAGAAAGTGCTGAGGAATGCAGTACAAAAGAGGGAAGAGGAAAAAAAAAAAAAAAAAAAATCGGTTTACTACTTTTCTCAGGCAACACCTCAACCAGCTCATTAAACAATAATTTGGGGTGGTTTAGCATTTACTTTTGAAGTAAATTAATTTGCTCTGTTGAACAGCTTGAATGCAACAATTAAAGACTATCTGACTGAACTACAAGATAAAGCTCAGCAGAGCTTCTGAAAGGAAAATGGAACTAAGACCCAAAGAATTCAGAAACTACAGAGAAAAAAAAAAAAGAGTGCTGGAGGGTGGGAAGGAAGCACAGAACACAGAAGAACAAGGAAAGGAAAAAAAAGTTGGTTTTATGTAATAATAAAACAACTTTCCAAAGTGGAAGATTACAGACTAAGAAACAAAACTCAAACCAAGCGAGCGATTTTAAAAGGGAAAATGTAGTAGTTCAAGTCACAGCCTGGAAGCAGTAACCTCCAGCACAAAACTACTCATATCTTTCTAAACTAGAAAGGCGTTCTTCACGCTTCATAATCTAACAAAAAGCAATTGTCGAAACACGACATCAAAACACACTTTCAAACATTCTTTTAAAAAAGTAACGATTCCTTCTGAACAGCAGGAAAGCATTTACCCTTCAAACACCTGAACCCCACGCCCTCTCGCGCACAACTCTTGTAGGCTGAAGGACTGACATCCAAAAGAGAAAAGAATCTTCCAAGCTTCAGGCAGACACATCATCCCTGGCCAGATTCACGGACACTGCAAACATCAGGATTTACGTTAACAGCTGTCCGTATCTCAAGCGGCATTTCATTCAGCTCAGGCACGAGAGTACCTGGTGGAAGGCCAGACCTTTGTACATATACGGGGATAAAGCAACGCTCGGAACCTCCCGCAGCCTGCTCCAGCTCTGACCTAACGGAACTTGCTGCACGGCGACGGCAGCGCGGTTTTCCTGGCGGATGCTCGATGGGCGTGCTCAATCCATCAGGATTTCTAGCGAAAGATCCATTTATGATTCTCCTCTCGTGTCAGGCCACGGCGGGAGATCAGAAGCGGGGAGGACTTTCGGCCAGGGCCGGCTCGGCCCGGCTGTTCAAACCGGCGACCTTGAGCCGAAGGGCTCCGCACCCCTTTTCTGTTTGCCGGAGAAAGCCAACTCTCCCCGCCAACAAAGAGCGCCGCGCACCCGCGCACCGCGGCGGGGGCTGCCACAAAGGCCCCGGCCCCCGCTGCCCGGCGGCGGCTACCGGAGCCCTTCGCGCTGCCCGCACCGGCCGCCGCCCCCCGCCGCACACCGACCGCGACCGGCCCGTTACCTGCGGCGGCGGCGGCGGCGCAGCCGTGCGTGCAGACGCCGCCGCAGCTCGCCGGTTCCTCTCCCTTGCCGCGCATCCCGGCCAGGGAGGCCCTTTCCCCGGGGCAGGGTCGCTCAAGGCCGCGCCGCTCTCCCGCGATGGCCGCCGGCCCGCGACGCGGCGCCGGTCGCCCCTCCCAGCCGGCGGGGGAGGCGGGCGCTGGCGGAGGGCGGGGGGGCTGCGGGCGGCCCGATGCGGCCTAGCCCAGCCGCCCGCAGCGGGCGGAGGCCGGCGGACAGGAGGAGGGACGCGCGGCGCGCTCACGCTCCCCCCTCCCAGCACCGGGCAGCGGGGCTCGCTCCTCCCTTCCGCTGCGTGCGGGGCCGGCGCGGCGCGGCTTCCCCGGCCGCCGAGAGCCGGGCCGCGCACACCGGGGGCGCCGCCGGTTCCTCCCCCCCCCCGCGCCCCGCCTCGCCTCGCCCTCCGGCTCACCCTTCACCATGGCGGCGGCGGCGTCCTCCTCGTCGGCGCCCGGCTCCTCCTCCGGGCTGTCGGGCGCCGGCAGCCGGGTGCAGAGCCCCCGCGCCCCCGGCGCCGCCCGGTAGCAGCGGCAGAGGCGCAGCGGCCCGGCCGAGCCGCAGGCGGCCGCCGCCTGCAGCAGCAACCCCAGCGCCGCCATCTTGAGGTTGCCCGGTGCCGGCTTCAGGCAGGGCGCGGACAGCGACGCGGCCGAGAGCCCCGGCGGGAAGGCGCCGCCCGCGCCGCAGCGCCCCCCGGCGGCCCGGAGGACCCGACGCAGGCCAGCTCTCCTACCCCCCCCGCCGCCCACCCCGACTTTTAACGGGGGAGGCGGACAAACACGCACACGACGCTGAGCCCACGGGTGGAAGATCCCCGGGTGGCGCGGGGGGCGACTGCCTTGGAAAGGAAAAGAAAAAGAACCTGCTTTCACGTCCCTGCCAGAACACGTGGAGGCAGAGAGCGGCAGAAGTTTACCGGGCTCCCGCGAGGTGCCAGCCGCCGTGGGAAGGCAGAGGACTCGCACCGCCCGCTGAAGCTTTAAACCAGCAAAAAGACATTTTCTTTTTTAAAAAATCAGCTGCGCTCGCATCATCGAGCTCTACCAGCCCTGCCTGGAGCTGTCTGTCCTGACACGTGCGCATCGCGTAGAAACAACACGGCAAGCAAGTCAACGCGTGCGCTCATACGCCAACGAGAAGTCACGCGATGCGGATCTAGGTCGTCTGAAAGGGGCTTGTGAATATTTTGTAGGTGTCACAACCCCCCCCCCAGAAAATACGATGTCTTTGCGCACACTCAAAGAAACGTTACCACAAAGAGATGACTCATTTGCTCCCCAGATCTGAGCAACCTGGTCACCATCCTGCGAACACAATGCACGGGCCAGTCCTCCAAATACGGATTTTATTTTAGAACCGTTACTAACCTTCTCTAATTAGAGGGAAAAACAGACATGCAACTTTTACTATGCTTTCAACAGCATTTGGCTGCCCTCGGTTTCACTCCTGCACTTACTTCTTGCAATCCTTGCGTGTTTACAGGCAAAGCAATCTTTCTGACTGTTTTAATACAAGTGAGTGCAAGAATGATTCAGAAAGCGAAATTCAGAAACTGCCCTGGAACCTGAAAGTCATTTCGAGTTTCTTGTCTTCAGCTACACATACGCCCCACCTGCACCCGAACACACACACGTGCAGGCTAGGTAATTCCTGTTCAAGTGTATGTTACTGAAATTAAAGTCTGCTTGCAGCCCGTTCGTTACTAACATTTGAGATAAACACTAAAAAACTTAAAGTCAATTAGGCAGCAGGACAGAACTTTCCCTTCTTACACACTTCTCCCTACTTGAAGTCGACTCCCCTGTTATTTGGTTCCATTACGAATGATTTTGTATCTGAGGCATAAAATTCTCAATTCTGTAGTGCTGGTTGAAATACAAACACTACAGGACTGTTTTACTTATTTTTTTAAAGTCTGAATTATTTTTCTAAGCAATTAATACATATAAATTTTATTATCTCTGACTGCAACATACACCTGGGACTACCATTAGGTTGTGTGTTTCTTTAAACCAGGGTATCAATTTTATGTCAAATAGTGAATATTTGGTGTGCAAACCAAAAATTTACATGAATGGCTGTTTAAGCATCGTGATGAAAAAAAGGGGGGGTTTAGTTGTTGGGGGGGTGTGTGTTTTTTGTTTTTAAATCAGAAATCTTCGATAAGCCACAAACTGACAAAATTGCACACTCAAGTTTTACAAAGCCTGTATTCCACAAGAAGAGGTTCAAGAAATGGAAAGTTATCAAACAAAACCCTGTATAAAAAACAAACTTTGGAAGAACATACATGAACACTCAAAAAAACCCCAAATCTTACAACACCAAATTTGCCTTTTCCAATATGCACGCTTTTTAGAACCTCTGTGAATTAGCTAGTGATTTGTCTGTGTAGTTATTTTTTGCTAAAAAAACCAAAAGCAAACAAAAAGCCCCAGATCTTGAAGCAGCCCCAAAAGACACAAAAAAGGCTTGCTTTTTTTTTTTTTTTTTTGAAAAGACATGACTAATTATAAAGGCTTAGATTACAAATTTTAAGAGCATTGGCCCACTAAAATAGAGAACAATCTTGCTAGACAAGTCACTCAGTTTAAGGAAATGAATTGTATGTAAATCTTTTGATAGCACATTGCACAAACTCTTACTTTCAGAAATAAATTTCAGTTGGTTTGGAAACAAAAGCTTCAAGGACAACTAGAAAGAAAGGGTGGCTGGAAATAGTACGTAGACATTAATACATCTGTCTGGGAAGAAAAATCTACTGTGAAACTACCGAACTTGATATAGTTGCTGGTTTATTTACCATTTTAGCAAGATCTAGATGAGGCAATAAGCTGTCCAGCAGGGAAGAAAAGAAAAAAATAATCACAGCTACCAGGCTGCTTCAAGTCGTGAACATCAGAGAAGAAACACAAAAGGTAACAAGAGCCCTAAGGAGATGAAAACCATGGCTGGAGACCACAATGATTAAAAGCAAAACAAACAAAAGAAAACAGATAAATAAAGTACATGTCTGGGGAAAATCTTGGAAACACACAGTCAGCGGGAGGGAGAAATCTGGGAGAAGATGCTGAAAGACAGCGTGCTGGTGCACGGAAAGTTAGACGTGAGTAGGGCTAGTGGTTTGTCACCATAATGATATAAAAATTATTTCATGAGCACAGAAAAAAATAGTTAAGACTCAATTTATTAAAAAATTGCAGAAGTCACAGATGCCACATACTCAATCCAAATATCTTTATTTTGCAGAGATGAGCGTTAAACAGCATGTAAATAATCGCTTAAGGCCATCTTCCCAGGTTTTGCCAGTTCAGGCTCACTTCGATGAGCTGCGGTTAATTCATCTTCTCGAGCCAAGCCTTTGCAGAGGCAGCAGCGCTATGCAGAAGCTCGTTAACAAGCCGCGTTATGTTAAAGACTTCCTTTTCCCCCAGAGCGCAAGTGTGGCAGCACCCAGCATCCCAAACCCAGTCTGGCCATGACAAACCACTAGCCCTCACAGGAAAAGTTCCTCCCCTCTCTCTCAGACTCCAACCTGGGTCACACTATTTGACAGATGAGAGGGTTTTTATTCCCGACTAAAATTACTTCGTACATAATTAACGTCCTGGACATAGAAAGCATTCTGGGAATTTTTGTTTTAAATACAGAACCCACAATATTGGTGACTCAGCAGCATGGCAGCGTTACAGGAATGGCTGGTACACTGTTGTGCTTCCCAAGTGCTGAAGCAGAAGCATGACTTCCCTGAGACAGGAAGGAGGCAGTGATCTGTCACTGGTTCAGCCATATCTGGAATATTTTATTCCATTCTATGCACCTTATTTTAAGACCAAGTAACGGAGTTCAGAAAAGAACAACAGAAGGAAACAAAAACCAGCTAGTGACTGAAGGGACTTCTTAAGAGAAAGTATGATCTAAAGAAAGAGGTTGGTAAAGCAATGACAGGGAGAAAAGGGACATGGTGACAGTTGACAGATTTAAAGTATGCAAACGCCAAGGAGAAAGCACTTACTGAACTGGTACAAAAAGATGCAGGTATGTTTAGGAGGGTAAAATTAAAAGGGAAAAAAAAAAAGCCTTTACTTTAGGCTAAATAGCAAACGAGTCTACATTGTCATCTATGAGCTAACCCAACAGGTCTGCTCCCCTTCCAGATTCTGTTGTTTCCCTGAAATATTCTCTGGTACTTACTGTAACCAAGCTTACTCGCTACATGTAACTCGGGCACTACACTAACCAGGGCACAACGGAGTTACATTGGTTACAACCACCCTCGCTTTACACATCAAAGTGCAAGTGTTGCAGGCTGGGCTCCCCTCAGAAGTAAAGCGTCTCTCGAGCATAAAAATTATCATCCTATATTACACAGCTATCACTGGTTCAGGTATAATCACCTCAACTTCCTTTTTTTGTCCCCAATGCACTGAGGAGGAAGTCTGACAAAGACATTTGTAGGACAAACCTCTCATTTATCCAGCACAGAGAAGGATAGTTCTGTTTCTTATAAATTAATTTTCTTCATCAGTCTGCTCTAGTATTAAAATCTCTGAACAAAGGAAAAAGTAAGAGCTGAACTGAAGATTGTCTCAGTTTCTTACCTTTAAGGGAATTCAGCGAGAACATCTCCATCACAGTGAAAAGGGTTGATTCCTAGGAAAGCAAGAGGTAGCAAAAAGAAACAGGAAGTTAGAATTAATATTTCCTTTGAGGTGTTTCCAGTGCTTAGTGCTTCTGAAACTAGCTGTCTTTAGCACAAGACAAAGCTGATGGTCCTCGACAAATTTCACCTTGGTGTTTATATTCTGCCTGTTTCATCTGAATCGTGCGTGTACTATTTGTTATCCCGTTAGAACTGGCTGCTCTACACCCAAAGGGAGCAAGCGTCTTCTCAACCTGCGGTTTGTAGCTTTTGGAAGCGCTTTGTCTCTGTAGCAATATTGATTTGGGGATATTTTTTTTAAAAACTTTTAAGTCAGAATGCCAGAAGTAGGTAGACTACTGTCACTATTCCCCCTTTTTAAAGAAAAACAAGAGATACACAATTTTGATAATGTGCTTTACTGAAATTACGTTAAACTTCCTGTTTCAATTTCTTATTAAATAGCTTTCACTCAAATAAGGGAAAGAAAACCATCAATTTTGGCTTGGGGTGCTTCATCTGTCATGCCAAATATTAAATACATTTTAGGCACTCTTGATAACAGATAACCTGGATCAGATGGGTGAGGGTCCTCATTTACACAAAGCTAACGTTAACTATCCATATTAATGGCTATTCCTGTGCACACAATTAATATCCTACAATTATTATGCTCTCAAATTACTCACTTCCGCTTTCAGTGAAACTGATGACAGAATTACTACTTACTTCAGCAACAGCAAACAAGGCCTAAAATAACACCACTTTCAGAACAGAACTATAGGGACATGACACCTTGTTCAGCAAGTCGCCTTTCTACAGGCACATAAAAACAACCCTTGTCTTTTTCAACGACTAAATAAATAAAAACACAGTTATTTGACTTGTTTAAAAATGAAAAACCATACATGCTGTAGTAATTATCAACATTGGCAGAGGAAAGCATCCTTGGTTTAACTAACTCGCTGCACTGAACAAAGTTAGAAAACTCTTTTGTGGTAGTCAAGCAAGATTCTTAAGGCTGAAGCATTCAACCGTGGAGCTAAGTCACGGGAGGAATGCAAATTGGAAGTGCAAAGAGCGGGCCACATAGCAGCCTTGTGCCCCCTTCACGTAGGGATCACCTCAGTCGAGGTACAAACCATCTTAAAGCCAATAGTATTTCTGATCAATTATACGAGACCAGCGTTACTCCGGCACTGGACTGTGTCTTACATGTCTAAGTCTTTGAACACTCTGAAGTCACCGGAGAGAGACAACCAGGAGTACGACAGGGAGTGTTGCAATATATTCTTAAATCTAAGTCACAGAGGTATCGGCCGTATCTTCCTCCCATATTTTTAAGCTTGACAAAAATGGGGAAGCTGTTTTCTTGCAGACAGGCTGAGTGTATTCCAGAGAATACAGGGAAGGTAGTCCACAACAGCTTTCGGGGGCAGTGTACCATTGAGGCAGCTAAACTCCAAGGCTTACCTACAGGGCACAAACTAGTGGAAAAGAGAACAAAGAACATCTCACCTACACTGGGATGGACAGAAGGGCACTTACAAAAATAAACACAAGATAAAGTTGAAGAAAACGGTCTTTTCTGCTCAAAACCAAGAGCAAAAATTGAAAACCCTACATGGATGAGCTTACAACATTAACAGCTGAGAGCCCCATTGACAAGCAAGACTCTAACAAAGCTGTTATTGATAATCACACCTGTAGATCCCCAGCTGAGATGGGGACCCTGACTGTGCAACCAGTAACAGCCCCACGGCTCAAAGTCAGCCCCTGTGAGAGCAGGGACAGGCCAGGGAAGAGAAAAAAGGCACGGAGAGGTGAAACAATCCAGGTGAGGTCCATGAACAGAACCCCACTGATGAAGGATCCCTTTTAAATTACATGGAGGAATGAGAGTAAAGCTTGAGCATCCAGTAGGAACATGGTCAAAGCCGAGAGAGAAGAGCTTGGATAGATAAGCTTAGGTTTAAAGTACAGGTCATTAAGAGATCAGCCCCTGCAGCATCATCACTGGATTACTCAGGACGAGATCTGGTGGATCTGAACACAGAGGATCCTGAACTGGGAATCAGTTTTAGCACAGCCAGCAGCCTGGTGGAAATCCCAGGTTTTTGTTGCTGAAGATCCTGATACCCAAAAAAAGGTGTTCAACTATGGCAGCTCCCTCACCGTTCATGGAAATGAAGGGAACGCATGAACATCACTGAAAGAAGGGCGCTTTGGAAGATTCAAAATATACTTTGTCAGGCTCTGATGACAGGAGAGAGATACGGGGCCTCATCAGACACTGGATTTACACTGAAGTAGAACACACTGACGCAGAACTCTTACAGACAAGGCAATGGTATGTTTGGCATGAGAATCAACCATGCACAATGATGCCATCAGACTGCAGAGCACCTCATGCCTCACTTGGCAAAATACTAGAATCCCAGAAGGCAAAAGAGGCACTAAAAGTTTGTTACCAATAGACTTAATGCCCCTACTGCAAAAGCAAAGAGTGAAACCAGTGAGCGTGACACTGGAAACTGCTAGATAAAATCTCAAAGGCCTGGGAATTGGGTCTTTGTTAGGTTTCCTTGATCCACCTGAAAATAGCGACACACACGTATGAGAAGAAGGCACATCCCCAAGAATAAAGTACATCAAGATGCAGTGAATATCACAGAATTTCTGATTATCACCTACGGTGATATTCGAGCGGTGTACAAAGAGGTACAGCCCCACGTGCTCTGTTGTGAGAACAAAGAAGAAATTGTGTTGTCCTACCTATCATCCACCCTCAAGGATCACCTACACTGGGGTCCACGCAAAGTTGAAGAGTTCGACTCCCTGCTATTTGGGCCAAAGAAGGGATGGATCTGTGCAAGAAATCTTTCTTTACCAATCCTAATTCTGCAGGATTCCCATTGCTGAGCTCTGACAAGCTGGAAAGGGGACAACAAAGTGCTAGAGGTAGGAGTGGGCATTGGATGCTCTTGGGCACCCACCGCTCATGAGACCAAGCGTTGTGGACCGCACGGGCAACCCAGAGTCACCGTTCCAATGACCGCAGGGGAAAAAATACTGACAACAGAGTAAGTTACGGGAAGGGAGGGGAGAGACAAAACTAAGAAAAGAGCTGCAAGCCGTGACGGAGAACAGCTCTGCAACAGGAGCAAAGGCTTCCCCACGACACAGGACGCAAAACCGGAGAGCGCCCAGCTCCCAGGCCATCTCCGGGTCGCCCCGTGCCGTTTCCCGAAGCGGGGCTCAGCTCCCCGCTCCAACCGGAGCTCTCCCCGCCGGCCACTCGCCCAAGACCCGAGGGGAAAGGCGCCGGGGAGCTCGCCCGGCCGGCTCCGCGCCCCCGCCTGCTGCGCTCCCCGGCTCCCCGCGGCGGTGCTGAGCAGCGGCGGGCAGCAGCCCACGCCCCGGCCCCGCAGACGGCCGGTGCCCCATCCGCGGAGCATCCCTGGCCGCCCCGCCCCGCCCCGCGCCGTCCGGCCGCACAGGCCCAGGCCCCCGCACGGCCCCTTCCCGCGGGCCGGGGCTCCCCTCAGGCCGAGGCTCCCGCCCCCCTGGGCGGGCACCGCGCCCGGGCTTGGCCGCCGCCGCGCCCGCCCCCCCCCCATCCCGGTCCCGGGGCTCCGCGCCGCTCGGCCCCGCCGCCGCCCCCCGACCCATCCCCGCAGCCCCGCCGGTCCCCCCGCCGCCACCGCCGCCCGCCCGGCTCCGGCTCGGAGCCATCCTTCCCCTCCTTCTCCTTCCTCCCGCCGCCCTTCCTCAGGCCGCGGCCGCCCCTCGGGCCTCGATGGTGGGTTCCGGGCCGCGGTCCCACCACGCCCCGCGCGGCCCGAGCCCCCCCCGGGCGGAGCGGCGCCGGTCCCGCTCCCCGACACCGACCTCCTCACAACCAACTCTCTGGCGCCGGTCCGCCGCCGCTCGGACTACAACTCCCAAGAGCCCCCGCGATCCGCTTCCGGGGCGCCGCCCGCGGCCGCCGCCGGCTCTTCCGCCCCGTGCCCCGGATGTGAAACACCCCCCCCCCCCTCCAGCCGCCTCCTCCGGCGAGCGGCACGGGAGTGCGAGGCCGCGCCTGGGCGCGGGGCGGGGCCTGTCCCCATGGCAACGGCTGGCACCAATGGGCGGGGCCGCTGCGGCCGCCGTCCTCCGCGCCCCGGCCCCGGTAGGCCCCGGCCCCGGTCCCTGTTCCTCGATGGGCCCCGGCCCGTCGCCGGCCTCAGCGCCACGGGCCGCCACCGCCGTTTGTGCCGCCTCCTCCGCCTCAGCGCGGTGCGCGGCCCTGAGGGGAGCGGCTGGTTGCGGGCCGGAGGCCGCAGGCCGGGGCCGGCCCCCGCTCGGCTTCACGGAGCCCGAGGCTTGCGGGGAGACACGGGTGGCCGTGGGGCTGCGGGGCCGGGCCGCCTCCCCGGCGAGTGAGCGGCTGCGGTGCCGCTGGAGGGCCCGGAGCCCAGCGCCTGGCACGGCCGGGTCCGAGGGGCGGGGCGGGCTGCCCCGGGCCCGGCCGCGTTTCCCGGCTGGGTGTACGGCCCGCGGCGGGGAGGAGAGCTGCCCGAGCTGGGGCTGCCAGCGCTGATGGGCTCCGGAGCCACAAACCTCTTCCCTCATTCAGGGGAGGCCATGTGGCATCATTAATATATCAACATATTAAGCAGCCACCAGCCTTAACAACCGTGTTAATATTTAACCAACCCGCTGTCTGTATCCATCGGTAGAAACTTACTCCTGATCTTAAATATTCACTTACTGGTTAGAATTAGATCTGCTGAATATCCACAGCACAGGTGCCCACTGTCCTTCTGGAGCGGGGTTACAAGCCAAAACACGAGCGGGCTAGTTCCTCCTCCAGGGCAGGACAAGGCGCATTGCTGCTTCTGGCTGGGGTAATCCTAAAGCGAGCAAAGAGAAGCGGTGTTCATCCCCTGCGTTATTAAGGCCCTGGTTTGTAATCATCACCTCATTAAACACTTGTGTGCAGTTCCAGACGCTGCCCAAAGATACTGAGTGGCCACCCGTAAAATAGCGTGGAAGTCCTGCAGCGTCTCCTCGCTTTTCACTGCCGTTAGAAGCCAAAGCAGCAGGAGCGTGCAAGGACTTGTCACACTCACGTTCTCAACAGCCGTGAGACAAAGCGTGTCTCCGCTCTCGTTGCATCCGCGTGGGTGCAACGGTGAGCTTCGTTCAGGGGCAGCAGCAAATGTGTGATGAGGGTAGCTTCATTTACGAGGGGAAAATAGTTGTAGTCTGGGTTTGCTGATTTGCCATCGTATCACTGATTCTCTGGCAACATGAACTTGGATGGCAAGGCAAACGCGGGGAAAGGTTCTGGGTGGTAATTTAACCCTAAACTCAATGTGGGTTTGATACAGGCTTTAGCAATTACTACCTAACAGCTCTGCGTGCAGAGTTCTTCGCTTCTCTTTCTGGCCTTTTCTATTCACTGTGATTTTTCATACCATCCATGTAGTTATAAAATAAACCCTTTCAGAGTACTAATCCTAAGAAGAGCTTTGTTTCGGTGAGATTGAAATGACATTTGAAAATGTTCTCACTACATATTTTCTTTACTGAGAAGCATTGAGATGCCCAGGACGATTTAAGCTCACTGTATTTCTTGCTGTGGTCTGCAGGCCACAGCTCTCTTGGCGTCAGTCGTACCAAGGACATGAGCCAAAACATGATGGAAAGGAAGTCGTGTAAGGGTAAGAGTGTGTCAAACCGGAATTTCCCTTAAATTTATTGGCCTGCTCGCAGAGCCAAAAGTCTAGGTCAGACAGACTGAAGAACGCATGTGGGATGGGAGGAAGTGCCAGAGAATATAGAAAATTTGCAGATGCTTAGGGGTCTCCAGCTACTGCACCTTTATTCAGAAGATGGAGCAGGAAGTCCAGTTATTTCTGTAGACTCCAAAGGCCAAAAGGTTAATGCGTAATCTTCATCCCCCTGTAGCATTTACAGATAAGAACAAGGATAATAAAAGAAAGTGTTAAGATAAGGGGAGTAACTTAAGCCATTATTACCAGCTTAGCTTCAAAAGTCTGCATAATCATTCAAAAGTCTTCTGTTAAGTAACAAGTAAAGCAATTTGGTTTTGGGGGCTTAGAATGGAAAATTGATTTAATACAATGACTTTGTAGAAAATCTGTCAAGCCATCTAAAGCATGATCACTTAATTATAGTTCTCTACTTGCTTCCTACTGATTACGATATTTTTATTAGTATTACTTTGTAGTCTCTTTTCCAAGTAACCGAAGAGATGCTGCAAAGGCTGTTTTTAGACAAGATCTAAATACAGTTTATCAATCCTTGTAACTGTAAAATAAAGATAAAAACCATGGACAGTATTTTGATTTTTTGTTCCCAAGCTTCCCAAGCTAATAATCTATTTCTGTTCTGAAAAAAAAAAAACAACCCAACTTAAAAATACCACGTCCAGCAGAACTAACAGAAAACAGTCTCCTGTCTATTGCCCTCTAGTTAACCAAACTGCTGTACAACCACTGCAGCTCCTCTTTGTATTCCTGCCCCTCCTGCCACCTGGCATACCTTAGATCTTCACCTAGACACCTAAAAATCCATGTATTTTCCCCAACCATATCCCCTAAAGTGCCCCTCCTCTGTTAACCTCTCTTCTGCCCATGTCCCTTCACTGTCAGCTGTACAACAGACAGCAAGCAGTGCAAAACCCGTGAAAATCACTGTGTGACCGTAGTGTCCAGACTGCTTGAGCCTACACCACTGCATGTGGGAAGGGGCTGACTTTACTCCTCATTCCACAGGAGAACTCGGTACCTCTGCATTTTTTAAATGCCTCCGTTGAGTCGATTTGAAACTAGTTAGCCGGTTTAAAAGTTACCAGAAAAGGGACCAGGTAGTCAGTGCCATCTGAGGGACAGCGGTGCTTTAGGGAAAAAAGATATCCCCATTGCCCATCCTTAAATGAGAATAGAGACCTGTCCAGTTGATATGTCTCTTTCCCAAATGAAGTTCCTAACAAATTGTGAAAATACTGTATTAAAAAAAAAGCCCACACAGAAAAAGATTCTGTTTTTTGAGACTGCAAACTGTTCAGTTTACAATGAGTGCAAGAAATGAAGGCTTGTAATTCTGGTAGAACATCCTTCTTAATTTGATTTTCATTTATTGTCATTTATTACAACCCAGACATTGTAGCTCTCATTGAATGAATTAAATAAGTAGCTGATACTCTTTTTAGGCCTTTTAACATCTTTACAATCCAGTTATGTTAGACTTCCTTGCAGGCTTGCTCATACTGTGCTGTGAATGGTCATACTTGGCGTTTGTTTTTTTTCTTGTTGCAGTCCTAGAGACAAAGGGCCTAATTGTATGTTAATGTAATTTTATAGCAGTTTATTGTCAGAAAAGCTCAGACTGTTTGCTGCTCTTTCTGTCACAATACCTGGAGGATACTGAAAAATATGGGAAGCATAGAGGAAAGTGTTTCAATTCAGCTTTCTTAGGCTTTTTTCTGTATTAAAAGGTTAATATAGTTTTTGGAAAAGCTGTGAGGATTAACTTGAAAAGTTACTGTGAGTATTTGTTTGGAAGGTCAGTTGTTGTTAATGCAATTGTTGAGTTCATCATTGCTACCAGAAAGTCAGGAATCTTTCTTTTTTTCTACATAGAATGCTACCAACAGCTGCTGCAGCAATGTGGAATCTTAAAGGCAAAGTGCTGTAGCTTAGTAAAAGTCACACACAAACCCACTGAATTTAGCTTAGGGATGACTTACAGAAACCAAACTGTGGAGAAGGTGAGTGTAACCAAGAGGCAGAGAAGCTAGTAAACCAATCTGGCTAAATAGCATGCCTCCAGAGCTCTTTGGACTCAAGACTGAATTATTTCATAATCAGAAAGGCGAGATTCTGCTGAAGCCAATTAACAGGCTAACAAGCAGTGTGTAAAACAATTCCAACTTCTGAGATGGAATTATATGAACAAATCACTGAAGTTGTTAAATATAACAAAAAAAGTATTTTAAAGACACTAGAAGCAGGAAGCCAGTTAAAAACAAAAAATCACAACCCCAAAAAAGGAATAAATCTGTTTGGCCTCGTATACTAGTTGTAATCAACGGAACAACTGAGAAAGATCATTTCCTGATCCCCTGTGTTGTGAAGGAGGATGTTGAAATTCCCCGCTGTACCTTTTAAAGCTGCTGGTAATCTGGATAACGTATTCAACGTCAGAAAAGTAGATACTGGAGCAAACTGATAAACTGCTTTTTAAATTAAGGCTGAGAATTGTGAAAGAAAATTGTGCAGTCAAGCTGCTAACAAAATATAAAAAGTGCCTCTAATGGAAGTTGTTAGACTGGATTGTCAGCGGATAATATATCATGTCTTCTTTTGTTTATATGAATCTCCATGCTTTCATTTCTAATATCTCTTTATGGCTTTCATGATGAGACATGACAGGATGTGGGTAATTCTGGGATAGTAAAAAAGTTACATGGGCAGAGTTCTGTGCTGGTCAAGAAAAAAATGTATGGATTTCCCTCCAGCCCCCAACATGAAATAGTTATAAAACACCCAGTAGTATCTCACTGTATTAAGTACCTTTGTAATCTGTTCCGAATTAAACATTAGTATTAGAAATAGAAAAACCTTAATTCCTTGGAAGTACACTGGCTCATCAAGGATCTTGGAAAAAACACCTCCTCTTTACCTTCTTAAATGCTCTTTTTTTTTTTCCTTCTTTTTCCATTTTTTGCCTTGTCTCAGGCACCTTTTTGTGGCCTAATATTGTTAAAATGGATACAATTTGCTTCTGAATTACATTGGCCTGAAAATATGACTAGCAATGGCACTATCTCCTCAGCTGCAGCTGTACCCTCAAGTCAACTTTTGGGAAAAGGTTTTGCGTGGGCAGATGAGACAACTGTGAGAATTAAATTCTTAAATGTTGCTTTTGGCTTTTTGCTTTGACAAAAATATTTTATCAGATATTAAATAACATTATTAGAAACCGTGTTCTCAATCTGCTACAATAACATATAAAGCTGACACAAACACCTAATAAAACACTATAGGTCACGATAGCTCATTCTGTGACCATTTTTCAGTAAAACTGCAAATAAAAGTATTACTGTCCCTTCTTTAAATAACATAAAACATCCCACCTTCTGACGAGCATGTGTGGAAGCATTGTTTCTTCACTCTTAACGTTTCTTCTGGTGGTCTGTGTGCTTTGGGAGCTCTCTGCAACTTCTTTGTGTGGTTTTCAGGTGTTATTTTCTGTAGATTCCTCTCTCAGCACTGTCAATGCTAACTCTGCTTAATTGCTTTCTGCCTCGCGGTGTTATTCTACAGGAAACTACGAAATGGTAAGTGTTGGCTAGAAGAGACTAGAGACAGTAGACCGTGATGTATCCACGAGACACTGACTTTAGTTGTGGCTGCTTTGATTTCCCACGCAGCCTCTGCCAGCGGAGGCTCTCCCTGACTCTATCCGAGATCCGCTGACGTAAAGGGTTATAGTCTTAGCTTTCTTTGATTAAGTGAGTTGAGCTTTTCCAGTTTTGCCCACTATTCAGAATTACCAATACTGACCATTCCGCTCTGGAGAGACGGTGGCTTGCAAGCTACCTGCTGTGGAGAGCTGGTTCCTCCCTCGCGCGGCCCTCAGGGAGCCGCCAGCATGGAGCACCTCCTTCCCTCATGCCCAGGCACGACGGAAAGCCCTCAGGGAGTTGGCTAACTGACTTTTCGTTACTTGGGCTGGATTAATCACAGGCTGAGATGCTTTTATAATTGGATTAGCATATAAAATAGATCGAGGGCGGAGGATGGGCTCCGCGGTGGGAACAGGCCTTGTACTCGACGCGTTCTTTGTTTCGCTCTGCCCGCGGCCGCGCCCTGCCTGCGTGCAGCCCAGCCGAGCCGCGGTGGGCGGCGGGGACCGCTGCTGGCTGCAGAGCGCCGGGCCGGGCCCGGCCTGTTCAGCGCTCGGGAGACGCGACCGGTGCGACGGGCCAAGATGTCACCTCGTCCCCCGCCACCCGCTCTCACGGAGGGGCACCATTTTCCCTACCGCTTATATAGACTCGGGGGGCGGGCAGACAGTTGTGATTGGCTCACCCGCCTGCTCCTCTCACCGCCCCGCCCCGTCCACCACGTGCCGGAACTGTTTACCCTTCCCGGTTGGTTGCAGCGCGAGCGCGTGCTCCGGCAGCCAATGGGCGGCCGGCATCGGTGTGCGCCTGCGCAGTGCTGAGGCGCGGCGCCGGCCCGCGCTCCCCCTGAGGGGCGGCGGCGTCTTCCCGCCCTCAGGCCGGCATGGCGGCGGCGGCAGCCATGGCCCCCGCTGTCCCCCGGCTCTGCCCGCTGCTCGCCAGGCGGGCGGCAGCCGCGCGGGGCCGCCAGGCCGCGCTGTGGAGCCGGGCGCGGCGCCTCCGCTGCCGGTTACGGGTGCTGCAGGCCCGGCAGGTGGAGCGGCACGTCCGGCATCAGCTGGCCGGGTTGGTGCGGTACCTGAGGCGGGTGGGTCCTCCTGGCGGCCTACCGCCCGCCCTGGGGCCCGACCTGCGGCTGCTGGCGGCCAGCGCTACCGCCCGCCTCCGCGCCATGCAGGGTGCCTGCGACTCCGACGCCACCGGTAGCAGCAGCGGCTCCGGCGAGGAGAGCGAGGCGGACGGCACCGGGCAGCGGCACCTGGCCGCGGCCTTCCCAGGGTGAGTACGGGGGTGACGCGGCCCTGCCCCGGAGAGGAGCCTCTTGGGTATTTCCTGGGGCGTTTGTAGAGTTGCTTAAGGGGTCTGGCCACTCAAACGTGCATTTTCGGGTTATTTGAGTCTAAATCATCGTTTTAATAGTACTTCTTCTGAATATTGGGTTTTTTTTTTTGTGGTAAAAGAGTGAGAAAACCTTTTTTTGCTGTCCCTGTTTATCATCTGACAGCTTCCCCCGAGCTTCGTTCCTTAAACCCGGGAGCGACCCCCGTGTCGTGGGGGAGGGACGGCTCTGGAGCCCCCCCGGGTGTGAATTTCGGTGCGCGGGGTCAAACGTGGTTGTAGTCTCGTATCTCGGGTTTCCTCCCCTGGAGGGGACGGTGCTTGGAGCCCCGTGGGGGGAGCCTGGGGGCGATGGTGTGGGGAAGCGGCGGGGAGAGCGGTAGTGTTGGTCCGAAGGCAGCAAAGGATGGGAGCTTTCATCTTGTGTTCATCTCTTCGGCTTCCTTGTGAACTTTTATGTGGTTTTTGTCTTGAAAACTTGTACATTAAGTATTCTTTACCATATGTACTTTAGTGGTGCTTTCTTTTCTGTGTTGGTTTTACATATATTAGGTCAGAAATATAAGGCGTTTATCTGCAACCCCTTCTGCAGCGTGTGCTACTTCATAGCCTAATGCTGTTGTATCCATCTTGGTTTAAGGATATGAGCAAGATCAGGTTTTTAAGAAGTGACTTTTTGTTAGGCTGCCTGATGTAAAGGGTGGGGGGAGAATAAAATTTGGCCCTGGTTTGGTAAATAAGAGTAGAATAAGACTGTTCTGTGGTCATGCAATAGAAAGGAGGTATCTGTATTGGTGCTAGTGTGGGGGACAAACAACATGAAGAAAAGCTTTTACCTTTACGAAGGTAAATGCTTTTCTAAAGCCCAGGGTCTGCACTGACAGTGGTCTTCTGTATTATTCCAAAACTAACTGAAAATGCTTTTGCAGTAGGAATGTTTGTGACGTGCACTAGGAAGCAGCATGTGTCAGCTTAGACGTGGCAGGGTTGCTGATCTCAGCGGTGGGCAAAGTGTCTGCATTTTGCAGTAAACATGCAGGACTTTCAAAAAGATCAGTTTTGTTCTCTGCGTGTGAAGCAGTAGTCTGAAAACTAGCGGTGCTGAGAACAGGGGTCTCTACTGTTTGTGGTTTTTTTTTTTTCAACTTTAAATCCAGAAGTAGTACTTGTGTGGTGCATTGAAGAATGCAGTTTGATAAGAGAAGCTGGTTAACAGCTAGCTGCTGGCAAAAGGGTTGGCCTGGCTCTGTGCCCCTGTTTGAGCACAGCCATCTCTGGCTCCCAGGTGGACTGGATCACAGCGTGAAACTGTCAGCTCTGTAGAAAAATTAGTTTTATTCTGTCATTTTGTGTCCCCTGAATCTGGTGTTTGTGGTTTTAGGTGTCTGCCAAGAGGGGCTCTTTGGGCAGTGGGGAGGAGAAGGCAGCAGGGCTACCTTGCTTGGCTACTGCTAGCTCTTGGGAAGGCTTAATCACTTCTTAGGAAAGACTCAAACCAGCAGTGGTTCTGTATGGTAGTTCTCAGCTAATAGCACAGATTGTAAAGCCAGGTGATGTTTTAATCCTGCCAGATATATCTGCTGTATGTATCGGATCCTCTAAGTAATGTCTGTACCTTGTAGGGTGTCAGCTGTGAAGTGGTCTGAGGTTTGCTGTTTTCTAAAGAGGGGAGAGAGCAGTTAGCCTTGGGCACATGGGAAGGTTTAGTTGTGTTATAGAGGATGTTAGTCTTTTTCTAACTGTTTTGTTGAAGTAATGTTCTCTCCACTCTGAGATGACCTATTCAGTGAAAACTGATAGTTGGAATGACTGTCTTGGGGAAGGGAAGGAGAGTAAAAAAAGCTGTCTCTTAAACTTACCTGTTCTGCCACTTCCTAGTGTAATTTATTCTTTGACCCTGGAGGTGCCCACCAAAGCTGCTCTATCCCTCCCCTCCTCAGATAAGGACAGGGAGAGATCACTCACCAATTACTGTCACGGGCAAAACAGACTCGACTTGGGGACGTTAGCTTAATTTATTACCAATCAAATCAGGATTTAGTTTTAATTCTCATTATCCTACTCTAAAACACCTTCCCCGCCATCCCTCCCTTTTTCCTGGGCTCAGCTTTGCTCCTGATTTCTCTATCTTCTCCCCACCAGTGGTACAGGGGGGCAGGGGATGGGGGCTGAGGTCAGTTCATTACCTGTTGTCTCTGCTGCTCCTTCCTCCTCAGGGGGACGACTCCTCACACTCTTCCCCTGCTCCAGTGTGGGCTCCCTCCCATGGGAAACAGTCCTTCATGAACTTCCCCAACATGAACCCTTCCCACGGGCTGCAGCTCTTCCCAGACTGCTCCAGCGTGGGTCCCTGCTGTGGGCTGCAGTCCTCCCAGCAACAGACTGCTCCAGCGTGGGCTGCCCTTGGAGCCCTGTCCTCCTTCGGGTGCAGCCCCCTGCTCCGGCGTGGGGTCCTCCAAGGGCTGCGAGAGGGCATCTGCTCCCCCCGTGACCTCCATGGGTGCAGGGCACAGCCTGCCCTCTCCCCACGGGCTGCAGGGGGGTCTCTACTCCAGCACCTGGAGCACCTCTTCCCCCTCCTTCTTCACTGACCTTGGTGCCTGCAGAGTTGTTTCTCTTACATATTCTCACTCTTCTTTCCGGCTGCAGCTGTACAGGTTTTTTTTCCCCCACCTTAAATACGTTATTCCAAAGGTGCTCCCACCATCTCTGATGGGCTCAGCCTTGGCCAGCGGCGGGTCCATCTTGGAGCTGCCTGGCGTCGGCTCTGTCAGACGTGGGGGAAGCTTCTGGCAGCTTCTCACAGAAGCCACCTCGATAGTCCTCCCACTACCAAAACCTCACCATGCAAACCCGATACAGTCAGTCCATGATGAATTAATGTTTTGTACGTTAATTGTCCTCGTTCCACTTCAGAAGCTGGAGTTGTTCAGATGGAAATGTGTGTAATTCCGTGCACTGTCTCTTCCCAGTAAACCATTGCATTCCTGCCTCCCTGGGCCCTTGGAGCTTTCCTGAGCATCAGCAAAGTGGAAGTGATCTGATTCTGCCACCCTTCGCATTCGGAGAGCAACCACGAAAAATGTAACAAAGCGGCAGCCCTTGGACATTGCGTTATTAGCTAAATTCTATAAAACAACTCAAGAATGAGATTTGAAGTGGAAAAAAGGTTATTGATAGTAGATCATTCTTGCTTAAGGGTTGAACATGCGCCCGTACATCGGTCTCTTTCTCATGTCAGATTACCTGGCAAAATCAGTGTTTGGAAATTGCACTCTTTTTTTCCAACTAATCTGTATTAAATGGTTATTTTCTCATTTTGATCACTACTGTTAATACTGTAGTAACTCTCCCAATGTTGTGGAAAGCTAGATGTGGATAACTACACCTGGAAATTTCTTACCTTGTAGTAATGTACCTAAACTAATGGCAAAAGCATGTGAATTTTCTCTTCTGGCTAGAAATAACCATTGTAATCTTCTGATCTTGACCTCCCTACCACAAGGCGATATTCAGATCCTAGAATGGTTTGTGTTGGGAGGGACCTCTAAGGGCTATCTAGTCCAACCCCCCTGCCATGAGCAGGGCCATCTTCACCTGGATCAGGTTGCTCAGAGCCCTGTCCAACCTGGCCTTGAATGTTTCTAGGGAGGGGGCATCTACCACCTCTCTGGGCAACTGTGCCAGTGTCTCACCACACTCACTGTAAAAAACTTCTTCCTTCTATCTAGTCTGAGTCTGAGACCTTCAGTCTATGAATCTGTAAGGAGCAGATTGATACCTGTCAAGAACTTGTTGTAGACAATGATTTAAAGTGAAGATAGGGAAATTCAGGTGTTTTAGGTGAAAGCATTTAGCAGATTTGAAAGAATTTATCTGAATAAGCCTTAGAGAATCTTTTTCCTTGAAAGAAGACTACATATGCTTATGCCTAATATAACAGTGGTTTAGTGCATTAAAATCTGGGAATGCCTTATTGTTTCTGTTTGGTTTTTTTCTGTGACATTCCTGGGGCAGTATCTGTCTGCTGCTGTGTTCCCATCATCTCATGACTGAAGTTTGTTGAGCAGATGAGATCGGTCTGGCATGCTCAGAAGAGGTATCTTCTGCTTATGTTCCCTGAGGCCAGTGATCCCACTTGGTGTCATCAGGGTGTGAGGATTGCGCTAGCCTCAAGCATAAGGACATGCAGAAACCTCCGAGGGAAAAATGTCACCGAAGAAGAAAAAGTACTAATTTTCTCTTTGAATGGTGGTCTCCCAGGTTGAGCGCTCTTCTGGGCTGTGAGATGCAGAGCTTTCCACACCCTTGTTTAATCACAAGAAGTATGACCCATATGCTTATCTCATTTCTTTTAGCACTGTTTTAGTAATCTGAATATGGCCTGTTTGGGTTTTTATATACATACACAAAACCTGCCTTAAAAAAAACCCTAAACCCAACAGCCTCACACATGCAGTTGAACGATGGAGTTGAACAGTTAGTTCTTATGTAACCTGAGGCTTACGTATTTCCTTCCATTTAATCTTGAAACCAGTATTTTTAATTTACTAGATCTAGTGAGCTTGAGTCATTGTCAGGAGGAAGAGGGAAAGCTTCCTGGGAAACTACAAGCAAGAAAAACGCCTTCTGCAAACAGAAGTCTGATATTCAGGCTCAAGAAGTCAATTGTAATTGCTGCATCCTTGTCATCAGCCTCGGTCATCAAAATATCTAGAGAGGAGGTAGTAAGTTCCTTCAGACATTGTTTTAGCTTGTTGTCTTTATTCAGAAGGCTACTGTCTGCAGATGTTTTCATACCTTCCTAGTGGCAACAGACACATTTGAGAAAGAAACTGTCTGATATTGATTGCTGTTGTCATGCTGTCAGTAAGCACATAGTCTTTTCAGTGTTAGGAAAAAAATGGCTGGGGGAGAACTGAAAGTAAGAGTCCCTGTGGATAAGAGGTTTCAAAAGGGAGAAGGAAGGACTCTTCTTGCTTTGTGCATTGCCAGAGAAATTGTTGGAGCTAATTCAGAGCATGGTGACCTGCCGTGCCTGGTCAGGTGAATGTCAGTACCCTGTGGTCTGTCCTGGGGGAGGCTTTAGAGGTATCTGTCTATACAAGATTTTTATGAGTTTCCTTAAAAATTGAAGTTGATTTTAGACTTTTTTTTAGACTTTTTGACTGGAAAAGGGGTTCTCCTGCATGCTGTTAAATAGCAGTTCTGTAGTGTGTCGCTTACCTTGTATGTCAGTTTAATCAAATTCAATTTCCGTGTGACTGACTTCAATACCTGTGTGTTTGCTACTCTTTCTCTAGGGAAAGAAAGAAAAACCTGTTTGACAGTTACCCAAGCTTTAATTGATTTAGTACTAAAGTATAGCAATTATTATCAAGGCAGTGGGAAGCTGTGATATGTCAAAGACACTAATGTGCTTGTTTGTGACAATTGCATAATGGCAGCAGTAAATGTAATACAAATGTAGCTAATTATCCATAGGAATACTCACACAGGTTGTCTTGAATTTTTTCAGAATGCTTGCTATCTGATCTAATTTGTTTTATGACTTTCCCCAAGAGCAGTTTGGTACTAATAATTTGCTATTGCTACAGACAGACTCCTTTTCATATTACAGGCATTTTCTTCATTTTCTGTACAACTGGAATCTGAAAAGCACT
This sequence comes from Strix uralensis, assembly GCF_047716275.1. Classification (NCBI taxonomy): domain Eukaryota; kingdom Metazoa; phylum Chordata; class Aves; order Strigiformes; family Strigidae; genus Strix; species Strix uralensis. The sequence continues at coordinate 4,421,319 of NC_133972.1, read as the reverse complement.
GATGGTGCAGAAATCTGGATTTTAAAACTCTAATTGCATCATACTATTTTTGTTTGGATATTCTGGGGACTTGCCTGGATTTGAGAGATTCAGTAAGGTGCATCTAAAGAATTAATTTCTATACTGAATTTGTTGCAGTTAACTCTTCTAGAGCAATTGGGAATAATTAAACCATACTGTAAAGATGTGAATGGAAGAAGCAAGTAAAGCTAGTATGCCATTCTCTTCAGGAAGAAAAATTAAAGACTGCAAGCCAAGCAGGCAACCTGGTATGAGTTGTACATTTGCCTCCCTTGTTCTTCCTCTGTGTTGAAGTGTGGTCAGCTGACATGTGAAAGGTTCTTTACCCAGACCTAAATAATCAAGACTTACACGGCTGTGGACTACTGCAGTTGATTATGACAGGGGCTTATATCCCACTAAATACTGGTACGTTTATGAATTCTTAGGCTAAAGTAGCAATTCTGAGGAAGCCTTCAGTTTGCCTCTTGTCTTTCTATGGCTCTGTGTTACCAGCTGTTGTGGTGGTCTCTCAGGCACAACAACTTCCAAGACACTAATATCTTCCCTTGGTCCTCCCTGTTATTGTCTATAACTTGGTTTAATCAGAGTGGAGTTGGAAGGAGTTCCACTGGTGCTCCAATTTCAAATGAAATTGTATCCTGAAAACTCTTTCCTATTGTTTAATTTCTTTTTAGACATCTTCAGCTCAAAATTACTTTTAAACTCTTTTTCACTGTCCACTTTTGAACAGTGCTTGTTTTTATCTAATAGAGTAGGCCTGTGCACCTTAATTTCTGATTGTTGCATTGTCACATTTGAAGACCGAGAGAGAACAGGTTGGATGCTTCAGTGTTTTCAGGCATTTGAAACAACGTGTTCTTGCTGTAGTGTGTTTGGAGAAGGAAAAAAAAAATTCTGATCATTGGAAGAGGAAGATGGTGGTATTCAAAAAATAAATAAAAGGAAATGTCTGCAATAAAACGGATTTCAGGCTGGAAGGTAAACAATACTTTGAGGAGACATTATTTGGCCTGACAAAGTCTTTGCATCAGTAAAAGTTGTTTTCAGGAGCATGTATCAGCTAAACTTCCTGTGGCAAAACCTCTTTACAGAGTGTTTGGTCAGCCAGATTGTGGCTTGGTTTCCCTTTGGCATGAACTTGTCAGTCAGAAGTCTCTTGTTCACTGATGTGCTAACTGGACTCTTTGAAGTTGCTTTGAAGCTGCGTTGGTAGCTTGGGGCCCCTTCTGATTTTTCTCTCTCTGCTCGCATATTGATTCCCGGTTGTTTCTAGAAGCTTTAATTTAAAGACAATCCAAAATTTTTCTTTGAGATGCCTGATTTTTTCATCTAGTCGGTGCTCTGTTCGTAGATTTGATATATTGCTTTAAATATTTTTTTGATGTGTTTCTTTATTAAAATGAGAGTTCTTAAACTGTAGCCACATCTTATCCTATGCAGATACGGCAGACTCCCCATACTGATGAAAAAGAGCCTCTTAGCATTTCCCCAAGGTGGTTTTATCCTTAATTGTTCTCTGGTCTTTGTTCTTTAGCCGTTATGCTGCTGATGTGAAGTAGGTCACACGCTTCCTGAAGAGAGCTAAAAAAACCCACCATGGGGTTGGCAATAGAGGTTTGAGTTGAATTACATCAGACTGTGAAGTGAGTGCTCTTGAGTTAAGAACAGAAAATTAAACTTGAAAGTTATTCTTTATCCCTATTCTTTTGCAGTCAGATTCCTGCCTCTGCTAGATGATTTTTGAAGTTATTGCAAACTATTGGTGATAGCAAAAGCATACACTGGAGCTTCCACAAATTCCGTTTGTGAAGTGGAGTTTGCATTAGCCATTGTTTCCAACTCTCAAGTGATTGAAGTACTGCTGTGTAGCTGTATTTTGCTTACATTATGAGGATTATTTGAATGTGTGCTGCTTTCAATCTCCATAAATTCAGATCAAATGCTAAGTGTGTTTAGTAGTTGCGAGCTACAAAATCTTTCTTAGACTACTTACTTAGAATAACAAAATTCTGAGAGAGTCTTTAAGCCCTGAGGTTGTTTTAGGATTGTGAATTTATTTATGGGTGTAGGTATTGAAAGAGAACTTTCATTTCATAAGAATAACCTTGTTGTAGGATCTCCTGCAGCCTACAAAGGTGTGTGTTGCCCTGTATTATGTGACTGCAGTGCCAGCTCTCCCCGCACAGTGCTGCCACCGAGAACTGCCCAGAGCCGTAGGTCACAGAATTCAGGGCTGTGTATTAAAACTCCCCATTGTGGATCAAAAATGTACTTGCATCAGGTATTTTCCTCTGTGGAAGAGCTCTTGTCAATAAACTCCACCTATGTGCTTCAGTTAGAAGTGATATAGTAGTCTGTGGGGCTGTTTAGTAAGCAGTATAACTGAAACAGTAGCGCTAAAATTATGAAAAAATGTTGTTATGCAAGGTGACCTTTCTGCTTCACCAAAAGAAATTCAAGCTGCTTACTAGGTGTGGGACCTTATCTGCCTCTTTCTTTTTTTCCTATAGGTATAATGCATGTGCCAGTGGGTGCCACAGGCTGCTGTTTGTGCTGGGCACAACAGCTTCTTAAAGTGCCATAATTTGGATTGTCACTGCTTGTCTGTCTGTAGCTTAAAGGTTCTGACTGTCAGGCAGGGATGCTGTGTGGCAGGCCAGTAAGGTCCCTGATGCTGCAACACAGCTCATTGGCTGGTGAGCCTGCTAGAACTCACAGTGCAGTCCCTGAAACCTTCATTCAAACAGTAACTTCCAGTGAAGACACTACTTTTAATTTTAGTATCAATAAAGTATTATCCATGTGGGTGTGTTTTAATATTGGTGTTGGACATGGCACTGGTGTGATAGTCTTCTATTACAGCAACAGACATTCAAGCAATAGACTAAAAATCTTGCAGCTGAGACGGTGAAGCGCTGGGGTACCTTCCTGAAGGGCACATGTGGGATTTTTGTCGGTAGAGGTTACACAAACAGCTATGAGGAGTGTCGCAAATACAGGTCTGTCCTGCTCTGTGGTCAGCAGCACAAGCTAGGACTTTGTCCCTTCAGGCAGTTGTTCTTGTCATTTTTTTTACCCCCTGAAATTGCAGAGGAGAGAAGTAATTTCTGTGCTTATTTAGAAATATCTGGACTTCTGCACTGGTTTGTGATAGTCAAAACAATGATACCTGCTCCTTTTTAATATATTTTGTTGCACAGTTGAAGGATGGTATTGACCACTCTATCTTGGGGATAGGAGTTGTAAGTTAAGTCTAGGTGTTGGTAGAATTTGTGGGTGGAAAACTCATTTGTCCCCCACCAACTCTTAATCACTTAATAGAGAATATGTCCCCCCATATATCCCTCGCAAACTCTTAATCACTTAATAGAGAAATTGTTCTTGAATTTCTGTCAAACTGTTTTTTGTAGCGTTGAAACTGTTAAATGATAAGCACAAGCAAACTGTTGCTTTTCAGACGTCGCCATGCAGAGTGTCAGTGGGCGATGGAGAGAGCAGCCATTATCTGCCGTTGGACGTGGTTGCAGGCTCAAATCTCCGATTTGGAATATCGAATAAGACAGCAGACAGATATATACAAGCGACTTCGAGCTGCCAAGGTAATTTTAGCTTTCTGTTTTATGGCTCAGGAGGTTCTCTGGAAGCTATTCACGGGCTGTTTCTTTAGCAGAATGGTATTTTCTCTGTAGAAATAAAGGTGAGGGCAAAAAAGCTTTAGAGCTTTTGAGTTAGTCCCGTACCAGTAAGAGCTGTTACCTTTATTTTTTGAGAGCTGTGATTTCTATCTACTTCACAAAAATTATAGTAAGAGCTTGCTGAGGGAGGAGGGGCTTAATTTCATCTTTTTGTGCAGGCAGAGCAGTTCATTAGTGGAATGGGGCTCCACAGTGGTGTAAGCCACCAAGTTGGTCCTTGCAAGGGTTGATTTCTAAACGGGCATAGTGCCAGGGAACCAGCAGAGTACTGTTATGTTTCAAGCCTTGATGCCTGCTGGAAGGTGTCACTGTTTAAAGCACATGGATCTTTAAATCTCAGAACACTGTGTACACAAGTTTTAGGCTTTTGTTCTAGGCCATGACCTTTTAATGTTTCACTTCAATATCTGAGAAGCATTATGGTAGAAGATAGATAGGATGAATACTCATTTCTTGACTACAATATTTATTTCTGTGTGACTAGGTTTCCTGTGGGAAAAAAGCTTTCTGTCTTCAAAACCTGCAAAATGTGTTTTGGGGGTTCCCCTTTTAAGAGTCTCTCAGTCCACTGCAAAACTCTCTGGAAACACTTGAGTCAATCCTGTCAGGGTGCTTCTGAACTTCTGAAATCACTCTCACGTTCTGATTTGAAGTTAGTTGAGTCTGGATTTCAGTGTAAACTGCAAAGCTCATTTCCCTAGAGTTTGGGGTAAAAAAAAAAGCAGGATGTGAAGGTTTTTACTTGGTTTGAGTGTTTTCCTTCCTCATGCCTTCCAACCCTGGAAGGAAAAGGGTTTTAAGTATTGTCCTTACTGCATATGTGTGTGTTTTCTCTGGATAAATGCACTTTCCTTTTGCATCAGCTTTTGTAAATCAAATATGTTGGATGATTTTTGATAAATTTAAAACTTACAATTCCACTGGGGCATGTGTCCCTGACAAAGATAAAGAGCGGTGCCCATATAGCTTTACTCCTTTGTACACTTTTGTAGGTGCTCCTGCAAGATCTGAGGTGAGAAAAGCCTTAATTTATTGGTGTTCTTGGTTAGGATTGCCAATGAGAGGGTCAGTCAGACCTGCTTTGAGGGGAGTCTTAGGCTAGATGACTTCCAGGTTTACCTTCTGATCTAAATTGGTCTTTGATTCTACTCTAATGCTATGGAAAATAATGACTCCTAACGGCCCTAGACTTTGATAACATTATTCTCTATTGCAGCACAAGAAGATGAGGGAGAATACTAACTTTTCAGATGCTTTGGATCTTTAAGTAACTGGAATTTGTCTTAGCCATATTTTTTAACGAAATTAGCTAATGATTGTCTTTAATTCACTGTAAAGCAGTTACTGTTTTCAAGAAATTATGATGTTTATACAGACATGAATGCAAATGTGTGAAATAAGTTAATTTTTCTGCGTAATGTTTTTTTTCCATTCACAAGTATGTGTGTAATTATAGCACAGGTGCTAGAAAGTGTAGACTACACAGTGAATAACACTAAATTTCCCTGTAAGGGATGCTAACTTTCCAGCTACTTCCTACCGATCTCTTGTACTAAAGAGATATTTTGCTGATGTGAGAAACTAGTAAGCCGCTGTTGAGCACAGGGAAGATAATCAAGAGAAACAGGTTGGTGTGTAGGGCGTTGTGTGTGTTGCAAGGCACGCGCTGGTACGGATGAAGAGGGTGTGTGTGACGGGAGCAGAACAAACTGAACGGCAGAGTGGCCAGCTCTCCTTGCCCATTATAAAAACGGAAATGAAATAGGGAGGATGGTAGTCTTAATCATGGCAATCATCACCTTTTGAGCAGTACGCATTAATTACTGCCATGTTATTCTGAATAGTCTATGTTCTCTAGTCACAGACACCAATGTCTGCTGGTCCATGACCAATGATACGGAGCAAGTAATGTCCTGCAGGCACTGTTGTGTCTTGATTTCCTTTTTGCTGATCTCAGTTATGCCTCCTTGTAGCTGTGAGCAGAGCTGGAGCACCTTGAAACCAGCACGTTAATTATAAGCCATGGCTGTGGACAGCTCTTCTAGGAAAAACAAACAGCACTGATGTTGACCTAGTAAAGTTTCCTCCTTAAACTGCTTCTCCTAGGTTAGAGAGCACACTTACAATTCTGTGGCAACTTCATTAATTCAAAATGTTACTCCTAAGTTGTTTATTTTTCTTTTAGCATATACTTAAGAAATATTTGTTGTGTTGTGACTTCCGTGAGTGGAATTTGGTGTTGCTTTTTATCCCCAGGGCCCAGTAGTCCTTGGTGGTGACCGTCAGCCTGGAAACCTAATGAAGAAGCAGGACCAGTTGGGTTCTGTGTCACTGGTGACCTCCAGAAAGAACAGGTGGCTCTCGCCTTCATCTTCTATCCCAAGGTGCCCTGCAGGAGATGCTGTGCCTTCCCGTTTCCTGTGTAATATGCAGAAACAGGTCAGTCATCAAGAAACACGTAATTTTGCAGTGATAGAAGTGAAGAAAGAAACTTCTATTAAAGCAAGTCTTAAATCAGCAGCAGTTTATAAATCGCGTCAAATAATTTGGTCTTAATATGCTATTTTAACATTTCTTTAGAACTCATTCTTGCTGTTTTTTTCTGATCTATTAATGCATTAGCTGATATCAGTCTACTATACTTTGTATTTGACACAACTGAACTTGCTTCAATTTATGCTATAAAAAAGCTCTTGTACTTTTGTGTATTCTTAGTCCTCCAAAATTAAACAAAGGAAAACAAAACCACAAAACAAAAAAACCACCTCAGAAATCTATTGTGAATGTTAATTTACTGTGCAAGGTCTGTGAACAGTGATTGAGTTTGCAGTCATGAAAAAATCCTGAAAACCAGTATTTGGGATCACTTCAATTTCTGATCTTAAACTGTTGCTAGAGTCTTGGTGTTGATGGCACTTCTGACCCGCAGTGTTTGTGTATGATGGTTTTAAAGACCTTTTTAAAGGATCGTCCTTATCTAAGTGCTGTGCAGAACCTGGTGTTTCTGGGTGGTGGTGGGTGGCTTCTGGTCACCAGACCAAGGGACTTAACAGGTACTTTTAGCCTTAACTTCTGTGAAGGGTCAACTCTCACAAGCTGCAGCTGTAGAGCAGGGGAAATACTTGTGTTTCAGAGGACACAAAAAAAATTAAGACTCCTTTTCTTGAAAGCTTGCTTTAACTTTTTCTATTGCAAATTTTGAGGGAAGATACTCCGATATGTGTAAGGGTAAGCTGCAGAATCTGAACACTGTGTAACTCAACTCTGGTGGGAACAAAGGTGACTGATTGTGCTTGATAGATTCAAGATGAACGTGGGATGATTCACTGGTTATTTTCATTGTATGATAACTATCTACTAAAAAAAAAGTATAGTCAGTAATTGCATTCAGATTTGAAATATTCTGTGGCAAAATTACATTGTTCAAAAAGGGAATAAACAAGTTAATGGAAGCTCTGCCAACTGAACGCTGTGTTCTGGATACAGTCTGTGACTCAGTAAACCCCTGTATTAATTATTCGACAAGAAGATGTTTCCTTCAAGGGAGGAAGCTGGGACATTGATAGTGCAGTATGAGGAAAGCTGTACTCCTGTTGCTGTCTTACCTTTGGGGGCTTTGTTGTTTAATGCTAGTGTAGATATACACATGCAGTGAACTGCAGGTATCGGGGCTTAATGGTGTGGAAATCAAAAGTGTAGTGACACTTCAGAATCGTGTCAAATGAGTGTGTGTTTAACATCAAATGTTCTTAAATAACACTAGTATTTCGTTAACACTTCAGAAATATTCTATGAAACTAGTACAGCATTTAGTACAGTATAAGCTTTTTGTCTAGTGGAAAAGGCAGAATAGCTCAAAAATTGGGCCATCTTGCCCTGAAAATAGTCTCCAGCTTAAGAGAACTAAGCTCTGTTTTGTTACTGATTTTGTGATGCGAACGAATGCATTTAAAATAGGACTTTGGGTTGATTTGGAGGTTGTTGCATGAAATACAATTGATTAAATGGCACGTGATTGATGATGTTGGGCCTACTTAAGTTCAATATTAGAATTGCAAAGTGTTCCTTAGATTACTCTTTTGTTTTGTTTTCTCTATCCCCTCATCCTTCTTCAGATTCATTGCCACATTAAGCTTTACTGAGTTTGAGATTCCATTTTTTTTCTCTTGCAGAGCTCTCATCTTACACAGTCTTTAGGAAACCCTGTGTGTCAAAGGCCTTCCTGCACACCCATCAGTGGGTCTCTAGCACCCCTCAGAGCCTGTACCACATCACCTCGCCAAGTCAACGGAGTGTTTAACTGGTTAGTTCTCCTCATAGGTTGATCAAAGTAATTTCATATTTAAGGCATTGGTGATAATAGCTAAGAAAGGGATCTCTAGCTAAAAGATTTCTGTATGTACAGTTCAGTTGTAAAAATTTGAAATAGGTGTGCATGTCTGTTGGGATTCCAGAGGGGAATTTCTTGCAAGAAGTAATATAAAATTACCAGTTGTGATTTATTGTGTAAAAGAACAACAACCAAAACCGCAAAACTGCCAAATGTATAGATGATGATGTCTGTCTTGTAGGCAGCCTGTTGGAAGATAGTACCTGCTTTTTATGAACAGGTGACCAAACTGTACCTTGCCTCTCTAGGTTAAGGTTGAATGCTATACAGCATCCTGGTGACCTGATTTTTATTTCTTTAACAAGTGGATTTCTGAGCTTTTTCAGTCTCTTTCCTTGCACAGAATGTAGAACATATTTTTCTACTTATTAATTTTAAGTATATAGAGAAGTAAATCTTGCCTGTCTTGTTGGTGAAGAGATACCTTAGCCTTTTAAGTCTTCATATTTTTATGGACGGGGAGAGGGGTGGTGATTACTACATAAACTGGGAGCTTTCCTTCTTCATGCAGTGTTTAACTAGCATTCGGTTTGGTTTAATAACTGGGGACATACGTCCTGTGCAAGCAGTCAGTGGGCTTCAAGAAGCTTGGTAGCAAGAGGCAAACTTTAGTCTGTAAATTTCTGAATAAGCTTTTCATGCCATGGAGTACTGGATATATCAGTTAAGAGAGGCTCTCTAGAAAATACAACCGTGAAATGCGCTGATTGTCCCGATGATTTACTATGCTGTTCTTCCAACTGATCCATTTTCATGTATAGCTTTGTGATACCTCCTTGGGTTGTAGGCTGTTCTCTTTCAGAAGTCTTTAATCTGATTTCCTTCCCTTCTATTTCACTCCTCTGAAGATTTCTCCAGCTATTCTCACCTTATTCTTGGGACAGGGGAGAGGGAAGAATTAGTGCTGCTTCAAAAAAAGCCAAAAAACTCACTTCACACTGTATCCAATCCTGTGTAAATCGGATAACATGTGATAGGGAGGGAGGGCTATAAACCCAATAGAGACAACACCATGGTGAAACTTGCACTGAAGTCTCACAGTGAAAATGTTCCTTCCCCCACCAGATCAGTGCTGCTTTCTCAGTTCTTTCTCGTAAGCAGATGGCTGCAACTAGGTTGCCTTTCAGGCCTTCATCCCTTACAAAGAAGGGGCTCAAATGAAATTTCCTCTTCCCTTGTCAACTTAGTCTAGAGAAAAAACTTTCAGTTTCCAGTCCTGGATGCCTGTAGACTTTAGGGGATCTGTGAAAGACATATGAGCAAGTTTAGTTTAAGGAGGCATAAATGCCCAAGATGACAGGTTGGCACTTCAAATTAAATTGAGTAAAATTTGGGGCACTTACCGCTTTTATTTCTTGAGGATTTTTCCTTACATTTTCTGTAAAGTCGTCACCATCATTCCATTTTCTGTGAAGCTACTGAGAAGGCAGGAACCAGTCTGCATTTTGCTGCATGGTAGAAAGATTTGTTGAAGCTGCTTAATACTGGGACTGCCTAAGCTAAGTGTGGTTTGAGCTGAAGGTGCTGGGAGAAACTCCTGAGAGCACTAGGGTACGTGTTGTATGTACTTGCCCAATTCTTACACTCATTTTCTAGACATCCCCTCAGGGCCCCTGCATTTTATTTCCTGCAGAGCCACCTGCCTGCTGTTCTTAATGTAGGCAGATCCTCCTGGCTGCATCTTGCCACTGCCATCGTGGTGGGTGAAGAACAAACAGTTCGAGCACAGATGGAGCCAGTCCTGTTCAAAGCAAAGCCTTGCTTTGCCCAGGCCGTGCTGGCACAGCAGGGAGCTGCTTTCACTTCCTGGCGTGCAGAGACACCTTGGCATTTGGTGGCCTGGACTCACCTGCTTGTGACAGGACATGTCTGGCAATGTGAAGCATCTGCATCTGGGCTGCTGCACCCTTCTTCCTCAGCGCCATCTCAGTGGCAGGCTGCTGATGCTAGGTGGAACGGCTTCCGAGATCTCCTGGTCACCACCAAGCCTCCTCTGCACCCCTTTCTCCTTGCCCATTTTCAGCCCAGCTGCCCCACAGGATACTGAGCGAGATGGACCTTTGGTCTGAACCAGCATGATGGTTCTTGCAAATCAGCACCTTCTTCTGAGGTACCTGATGCTCTTATAATCATTTGATTGAGCTTTAGTCTTGGGGAGTTGAAATTGGACAAATCACAACATGCAGAGGCTTCAGGCTGATGCATTGCCTAATGAAATAAAACATCTTGTGGTTTGGTTTTTTTTTTTAGAGGAGAGTTTGTTTTCTTTCGTAGATGACTTCAGTAAAGGTTTTTCCAGTAGAACTAGCTTGCATTTTAACAGTGGTAGTTTCAGCCCGGAATTGATTGGACTGCAGTAGAATGAGGCACCAAAGTATAGATTATTCAAAGCAGACACTTAGTTCTGTGTTTCTGCTACAGTGATTGATAAATTAATGAATTCTTAGCAGATTAGTCCTGAGCTTGAAGCAGTAACATTGCTAATCTTCTGAAGGTAGGTACTTTAGTAGTCGTGCTTTTATTGTCAGCTAATTCTGCAGATAATAAACCCCACTTTCTCTTGACTTACATTGTAGAAATCCAGAGGATTCTGAAAGTATTACACCAAGTTATAAATGTCTAAATCTGTTTAAATGGCTATTTTAATCCATAGTTACTTGCAGTGTCATGTAGTGGGTCTCTGTCATACTTGAGGAGTTAAGTCATCTTAAACCCAGCTGAAATACTACTTTCTGCTTCTGTATTCCATGAAATATGTTATACTTGCTGCCTCTGCAGTGAATCTTCTTAATTGCAAGTAAGGCATTGTGTATTTTATTATACATCAGTTACCAATTTTGATAAAACTGAATTGGTAGTGCATGCTTCTGCCTGTGAAAAACCAAAAGGCTGAGGAGTTGGGATGGCATGGGTACCAGGGAGTCGCTATTCTTTACATAATGTGGGCTCTGGCCAGGCCTCCAGTGTCGGGCTCTGAGGAACAGCTAATTCCCTGAAAGGTCTGAAGAGGAAGAAGTAGAGGAAGCTTGAAGCTGCCCCCCTGGGAGGAGCACCTCCATATTCCCTTATCAGGAGTGCAGACCTGCTCGTAGGGCAGGCTGTTGTGAACAGTTTTATTAGGATGAATAGGAATCTCTACACTGCCCTGCTGGAGCTGGTGAAGTTCTGATTCTGTGGAGAGTGATGGCTGACTGCTGTGCTGCAAACAGCCACTGCTTTGCTGGCAATGTTCGAACCAATCGCCACCGCAGTGTGAAAGCAGGAGCCAGAGACCAGCAGGATAATTGCCAGGACCCTTCTGTTTTACCGTAGTACTTGGACCTGTCATCTTCTGCAATGCAACATGAGCCTTGCTTTTTTGTTTAGGTTTGGTTGTGTTAATTCAAACTCGTTACTGTGCATCACTGTAACCTGTTTTTGCAAATATGGCATTACACGTTGCTTTCATTAACATCTTAAGCACAGTCTCTTCAGGTTGACTTGAAGGATTACAAGTTTCATAAGGTGAAAAGACTGTGCTTAAGATATTAAAAAAATGGCTCTCTTGTTTTCTTCTGGTGCCTAAATGCTTTTAAGACTTTTTTCAGTGCTCTTTACTTTTCTGTAGAATTGGCTGGGTGCTTGCGTCGGGAGGCAGTTCCCTAATAGGCAGACTTTGGGAAAATCATTGAGAACTCTTTCTGCATCCAGCTCACATCCCGAGATAAGTACCCAAACTGGAATTATTCAGATACTAGGAATTCATTTGGACCTTGTCAGGGAAGAGACCCCGAGTGTTTTTGAGTGTATACACAGAATCAGGATTTCCATTTTGGAACTTGTAAAAATAAGTTCCAGTGGATAGTTCCTGTGCTGTGTAGTATGATCTGTCTTTCAGCACTCCTAAATGAGTAGCTATATGTAACGTGATCCCAAAATTTAAATATTTTGTCTCTTCAGATCTTTTTTGGTTAAATCATCCTCTGCTTGTGTTGGAAGCACTGTCTGAGATAGCTTGTTTGTCTTGTTTCTGTTAATCTAGTAATGGCTTTTGAAGGTTCTGCCTCTCTTGGAAGGAAAGCTGTATCCTGTGTAGACTTGAAAGCATGGATTTTTACAAGCTGTGCCATGTATTTTTAAAGTTTCTTAATACAGAGCTTTATTCAGCAGTCGGAAGAGAGTAAGAGCCTAGAATTCCTCTGTGTGTAACTTTGATACGTTGAACTTCCTGTTAAACACAAAAGCTAATAGAAATTTCTCAAACTTTCTTATTCCCAAGAGCTCCTTGGAGGGTATTGAGACTATTAGAATGCGCTTGAAGAGTACAAGTTCTGGGACCCCTTGAACGCAAGTTTAAAAGTGCTCTCTGACACTCTTACACCCCTGAGTCATCTGTGATAAACTGAAAATATATCTTCGATTTTCCCAGTTTGGTTATCCCTCACTTTTATAGGATCGTTGGGTACACTCCTAACTAAAACTTCACGGTGGAAATCTAAGGCTATTTTGTGAGAATAAGGAGACGTATTGAGAAACTGCAAGTAAAATTACTGTATAACTTTTTCTGTGCTATTCAGGTGTGGAATGCTATACAATAAAAATAGCGTTAGAAGTTAATTGTCTTTGTGTGACAAATAACAATAGGGCAGATGCAAACACATGAGTGAGTACAGGTTTTTGGTGGAGATGAACCCAGAAACTGTGGTTCTGGCCACGGATCTTCTCCTTTCCTTGTTGTTCCACTTCCCTGGAGTGAGAGTGGCAGTGAGCTGTAGAGCGGTGGCCTGGTTTCAGAGGCCGAGACCAATCCTCCTGGCTGTTACAACATCTTGCTCAGGTCGCTGTTCAGGTGGGATGGCCTGTGTACATCCAACTGCAGTGAGTTCTTTCTGGTTTGGCCAGTGACATCTCATCACAGCAACCCTCTCCTCCTCATCCTGCTACCAGAGCTACCTACTGTGGAAGTTACTGTGGTTTGGAATTGTTCGGGTCCAAAACACCAATTTTGCTGCAAACCTGTGTTTCCTGTGTAGGGCAGCAGGAGGCATGAGGCCACTGGGAAAGAATAGTCTCGTATAGATCGGCCGTAGACTTCAGAGGTTCATCATACCCTGTTATATAGAGTAGTTTGGTTTTACTTACAGAACATCGGTGCTATATATTTCTGTGGAACACTTTCTCACTTGCGTTTTGCCTCTTACTGTTGTCCGTAAAATGTTATCATCTTCCTGGTTTGTGTGGTTAAGAAGAGGTGACCGGGGAAATTTGGGTCTCTAAGCACATCTTTTCGTACAGATGTGTTTCCTCATGTTTATAGCTGAATAGGATTTGGCTTATAAACTGAAAACAAATGGACAACAGTATAGAATGATCTAACTTGAATGTAAATCAGCAGCTCTTCATTTTGTGAAGAGTGGCAGGGGTGGGGAGGCTTGGGTTTCTTCTTGTTCTAAGGACTTGTCACCAACAAGTACCTCAGGTCGATGTCTGCTGACGTTGCTGATTTCTGCCTGGCCATCCTACGGTTTGGCATGGAGTTGGAATATCCAGCTAGAACCTTTCTGGTTCGCATGACAAAAATAGAGATTTTAAACTTCTAATTTTAGGAGAACGTTTGCCATGCAAACCAAGGAAAAAAAAAAATCATGCTTGACTGGGACCAACAAAAATAACAGATAAATTAAGTTTTTTAAATGATAATACGAACGTGTGACCAGTTACAAAAAGATCTTTCACAAAAGCACTGTTTTACAGATGGTTCCAGAAGAAGAATATCCTGCAAGGCCATAAACTTGTATCTGTTTATTGAAATACAACATCAGATTTTACCATAACCCCATGGTGAACAGAGAAATAGAAAGAATGTTTGCCAACGTTTTTAGGTTTAATGGCTGTCTTTATGGGAAGTAAATGTCTTTGTTATTATCAGATGATAATTAACAGATGATAATTGAGCTGCTGGCTGAAGTTTTGTTGGAGAAAGAACATATGTTATTAGTGGCTACCACATCTGCATTGGCTTTAAGACTTTCTGCCCTTTACTGATGAAAATATAGCCGTTAAGACCCTTCAGTGTCCATTTCTGTTGCGAATGAAATATTCAGAAGTCTGCATACCACTTGAGAGAGAATGCAGCAAAGACTGAAAACGTGGCGAGAACAAAATTCGTAAGCACTAGCTGCTGACCCTTAAGGGGTCTTCGGGTGTCGCAGCCACAATCATAAATACAGAATTACAACTTACTATCTTGCTCTGAGAGTTGTTTTTCATTTGGTTGCAGTTTGCGTACTGGCTCCTCCAGCAGCAGTTCTCTGATCAGCACGAACGTGGGGAGATTTGGCAAACAAAACCCATTTAACAGCCTTGTTGCTGTGTCGGACGATACCTGCATGGCTGCTAGAATCCGCCCGGTTTGCAAATACAAGAAGCGCAAGCTTGTCCGAGCTACCTGGGTGTCTCACTTCAGCAGGAAAGTAAGTGAAAGTTTTGCTGTGTCGTTACTAAACTATGTTTTTATTTAGAATGTGTGGGTTTATTTTTAGGAAAATCTGTTGTAATGTCGGACTCTGGTTCTATACAGTGTTTTCTGAGCACTTCTCTAAAATTTTAGACGAAATTCCTAGATATGTCAAAAGTCCCAAGTTCTCTATTTAACTGTGGTTTAGAAACTGATTCTAAATTCCTAAAAATCAGGCAGCTGGTTTTTTTTGAGTAACGATGACCAGAGCGTACCTCAGCCTTTAGTGTGGGCAGCAACATTCTGCCACTTACTTTTTGGAGTTGATTACCTTGGAATTGTCCAGGGAAAAATAAACCACCCCAAACCACAACACACAACCCACCAGCCACCCAAAAATACACCCCACCACCCCGAAATACTTAACCTTGGTTAAAACTTGGCAAACTGGTGTGTGATTGAGTGTAACTAGGTTGTGGGTGTTTGAAGGCTGAGCGACCACGCCTGATGACATGAGCACTCCTTGGACACCTAGCTGTGAGCTACCTGATGATTAAAGATGTTTAATATATTAATTCTGATGAAGAACATGTGTGGTAACATCCATCAGCTGACAAGCGGCAGTTTGTTACGCTGCTTGTACCTTCTTTGCCTGTTTGTAGCCTCTTCCTCACATGTTGATTTACAAGTAACAGGTATTTAAAAAGCTGCAGATTCAAGACAAAAAGATGAAAAGTTGTGTTACTTTTCCCACTCTGATCTTTTGTTTCGCCAGAGTGCAAAGCCAGCATGATTTAATTCAGTCTGCTTAGGCTATAGGTAAAGCATTACTAATGCTCCCTCTTCTGGTTTGACTGATACTGCGGAACCTGAAACATTGATGAGGAAGGAACGTCGGGTGTGTCTTAGCCACAGCGTGGGGAAAAATGGTGGAACAAAGACATCAGGGCTGTTGTGGTTGCAGCTTATGCTCCAGACAGGCAAGTGAGGAAAAGTGGAAAATAAGACAGTATTGGTCAGAATGATGGACACTGCTGGTGGTGGATTGTTCACCGAACAGGAGTTTTCATCAAGTTTTTTGGAAGCATCAGAGCTACAAAAAGTCTTTGAGGAAGATGAGGAAGAACAGGATAGGAAAAGGCACAGAGGTGTTTGAAGTTTTAAAAAGGAAGTGATAAAGTGTTATGGCTTCACTGGAGTCGCAGGGGAGCAGCTCTGTTGGCTTGGAAATATTAGTAAAGAATCGCACAACATGTGTCCCGTAATACACTGAAGTATTTTGATGAGGTGGTTCATCCATGGTCAGGAGGAGAAGCAGCCTGTGGTAGTACTCTTGCACGCTCTTTTAACACTGACCCTGGCTCTTGATTTGATTTTTCACCCTGCAAATCTGCTTGGTTATGGTTTGGGGTTTTGGGATGAGTTGTTTTTCCCCAGTTCATGCTGGGGAAGGATGATACCAGAGATGCTTTTCAGTCTTTCAAAACTTGCCTGGCTTTGCTTTTTTCAGTGAACGGAAACTAGTATACCTATAGAAAGCGGACTGGAGATAGTGGATCTGAACTTCAATTTTACTTACATCTGAAGCACATTTCCATTTTTAAATGTTTGATCTCCTTTCTTCTGCTAGCCGCTGAAACCTCTCACGGTGAAGTGCAGCTGTGAATGGCCCAACTCTTGCATCCTGTGCAGCTGCAAAGCCTCTGTCCAGACAATAGACCCCGACACCATGTCCCTAGAAGAGCGCATAGCCCTCCTGGACTCTGGCTTCCACCCCATTCTCTCTTTATCTCATGGTGAGTAGATCCCACGTTGTTATAACATGAAAGAGGGTCCCTTACTGGGCCACTGCCCTCTTTGCTCTTCCTCCTCATGTGCAAGGAGGTTAACAATGCGCTGACGGAGTTGTAAGTGTGTTTCTAGAGGAGAACGAAAAATGTCCAGTGATCTTCTGCATAGTAACCAGACACACATCTTCAGTCCAAGGGTGCAGACGTGGAGATTCTGAGCCTAGGAAACCACGTTGCCTCTTGGCCTGCCTCTGTGGCAGTTGCCACCTCTAGTTTAAGCTTAGATCACTTCTTTAGGATCAGCTCTATGTCTTCTGCAAGGAACATTCTAATTCTGGAAGCTTGTAGAAGAACTATTGTAAGTTCCTTTTAAACCCCTGCCCTGGAGAATGACTTGAAAGACTTGGAATCTAACGCTGATTTTACAGGCTGTGTGACAGTTGTTTGGTAGACCTCTAGCACTAATTTTGAGGGTGAAATCACTGTTTGAGGCCAAGCACTCATTATTTAAACACCTGTGGCCTTCTAGATGTGCTCCATGGTTGCTTTATGAACTATGCTCTGTAGAATCCCAATATTTAGTTTCTGTTTAAATAACTGAAGGATGATAGCGGCTGCAGCACTGCTAGTGCCTTTAACTATGGAAGAGCAAGAAAGTGCACAAAGGAGTTTTTGAGTAGGTTAAGAGACAGTGAGGAAAATACTTTTTCTACTGTACAACTATGAGAGCGTCTCTCCAAAAATATTTTTATCATAAACAAAAGTATAAGCTCACCTCTGCTCATTAAATAATGATGCAAACAAATGCCAAGTACTATGTAGTGGGTATGACTGAGGTTAGTTTAAGGGTGAGGAAGCTCAAGGGCGAGGTGTTGGGTTCTGGCTGTGGGCTTGCAGCTGGCAGAGGGCCAGGACAGGGGCTGCTCTTTCTGGGGTTGTGCTCGTCCTGTCCACTCTCACAGCACGCCTGGGGCGAGAGAGCCTGCCATCTACACGCTTGCTTTAGTTGGCTGTGTCACTTCATTGATTTACCAGTCCTCAGATTTTAATTGCTAACAAGGAAAGAGGAAGCCTTACACTTACCAAAATAACTTGGGTTTCCTACTTTCAGGCAACCCTCTCCACTTGCACTTTGAGACCTTATTAAGAGAAGACGGATTGCATAGACTACTGAGCCGTGAGCTCAAGACTCTGGAGATGTCCCATTTTGGAAAGAAAGAAGATCCAACTACCAGCGTGTTCCCAAAGCTACACTCTTCACTCCTGCTTGCCTCCCGTAAGCTAAGCAAAATGGAGTTTGAGATCAAGTTAAAAAATTAAATGTGGGCTTTTAACCAGTACCTGAGGGGAACCAGTCAAGGTAGAGTGGAGGAAGTAGCTCCCTGTCTTCCAGTGGAAGATAATTTGAACTCTGTCCTATAGTAATGTCTCAGTGACTGAGTCCAGCAACTTGCGAACTACAGAAATTCTGACCCCCTTGGAGGGACGCAGAAATACTGGCCTCAGCCGAGTTACTAAAAATAAACCTTGCCGTTCTCTATATTTCTTTCAAGAAAGCAAGCAACCCAAACCGAAGCTTTTATGAACCTTTATTTGAAATCAGAGTAGATTGGTATTTGCCTGGCAAAAATCTGGCATCTTTTTTCTGCTGTGATAGCAATTGCTGTTCCAGTTGCACGCTGCTTTTGCTGTTGTGGAAGACCTAATTTTTTTTCATCAGCCCATCAGAGCTGATGATTTTAAATGGTCTACAGCAGGTTAAAGAGAGTGACAGAAGACTCAGGCCAGTTTCAAGACAGGAAAAGGGAAACCCAGCTAAAACACATCCTAGTTTTTAAGTGAACTAGGATCAGTGTTCCGTTTGGCTTTCTTTAAAAGGCATGTTTTTGTGCCAAATCATTTTTGGGAAGTAACATAATGTGCAGACTGCAGGCTGGCCATATTCTCGACATTCTTATGGGACAACAACTTCCATGCTGAAAGTGTCACCAGCCTCAGGTTGTGTGTTTGGCCCTAGTGATCTGAGCTACAGCTTGATTTAATGATGTTTAGTCAGTCTGGGCTGAGGTTACTTAGCTTTGAATGGGGACAAGTGTTGGTTTTAAAGAGGAGTGTTCCGGGGATACATCTGAGCTGATTATTGGAAGGTAACGAGGGTAGAACAAGCAGGTGCTTAGTGTTGAATAAATGTGAGGAACCTACTCAAGGATGCTTGAATAACACACCAGTACAGATTCTGTCAACTGGTCAGCAGGTGTTTGACTTTTAATTGATTTATCTTTTTATACCTCCTTCCTTTTTTTCAAATATTTAGCCACAAGACCACACAAAAACTATTATTTATGGGGAGGTGGTGGTGGCGTAGACACCCGCTGTGAAGAGCGTGTTCTAATGGATGGTGCAGCAATGCTGGATGATTTTCATGTATTTTTAACTCTAAGAGCCTCACAGAGATAGATCTTTAGGAAGGATTTGGGTAGTGGAGTAGTTTGGCACAATAGGTTTGGAAGATTGCTTCATTTGGGGTATTTGGCATTGGAATAAGCCGGTCACAAATGGGAAAAATAAAAAGTTAATTGATGTAGAAAAAGCCTACCAAGCTGCTGTTATGTAGAACTTTAGGGAGAAGAGTACATCTGTCTTAAAATCAGTGTGGTTTGTCATTGGAGAGATTGTTAGAAATAGGACCAGCTTGACCAGTTGGACAGTGAAGGAAGCTTTTTTTCTGTGTGGCTGTGTTTTGGACCGAGAAGTGCAATTCTTGATGGCTGTAACTTCTACTTCACCTTCGGCTTTATTGTGGAAACACCCACCAAAAGTAATGTTTTTGGGCTAGCATCTTGAGTGCTGCAGAACACTGACACTTCACTTGAGGCTTCTGGTTTACATTTGTTCTCTAATGCTGGTGTTTGTTCTGTTGTGTTCCCTGGGGTGGGTTTGGTGACCTTACGGGGTATCACCGGTCTCAAGTCAGCCTGACTTCACCTTGGTTTTCTGTTCACATTTTAACAACAGGGTCACTGTTCGAAGGGAGAGGGCAGCTTGAAGGAACATCCCGTTGCAGCTTCCCTGTTTCCAGTCCTCAGGCACATAAATATGGTTCCTTGCACCACCCACTGTCTTTGTACCCAGAGACTCCTCCAGCCCCTTCTGCCAGCCACATCCCCTTCACTGGCAGCTCCGCAGTGGTGAGTTGAAACAAAAGCTGGGGCAAATGAATCTGGTTAGAGAGGAGCTGGGGGATGCCCCTCTTAACAGGCATTGCCCAGGGGCTGCAGACCTGTGGCAAATTCAGATGGGTCATTGCTGCTGATGGGAAATACAGTTTGGATGTTGGTGTTACAGCTACTTGCTTCATTTTTCCTCAGGCGCTGCTTCCCAGCCAGGTTGGTGGGTTTCAAGTTTAGTACTGACAATATTCTACTGATTCCTTTTTTTTTTTTGTAAGCAAATAGTTATATAAACATAATGTTACAGCTTTATTTGGCTACAAATAGTGGAGATTTAATTGCTATGGACTTCCCTATATGAAGCAGGAACATCAGCCAAGACATGATCTTTAACATTTCCTTGCTTTTCTACAGGTAGAGGAGGATTAAAAAAATGCCTCCAGCAATAACTACCTCTCTAGAAAAGCACTGAGTAACTCCTGGTTCTCCAAGTATGCTGAGCAAAGGAGACCTGGAAGGATGGGGGCTCGGACTTGCTATTCCCTTCCTCTTTTTGCTTATAGGTAATTGTTAGGCCTAATTGACAGGAACAGACCTTAGGGCAGTGTCTGGAAAGCTGCTGGTGAAAAGGACCTGGAGAGGTTGGTCAACAGCTGGCTGAATATGAGCCAGCAGTGTGCCCAGGTGGCCAAGGAGGAGAATGGCATCCTGGCTTGTATCAGCACTAGCGTGGCCAGCAGGGACAGGGAAGGGATGTTACCTCTGTGCTTGGCACTGGTGAGGCCACCCCTCGATTACTGTGTTTGGTTTTGGGCCCCTCACTACAGGGAAGATGTTGAGGTGCTGGAGTGTGTCCAGAGAAGAGCAGCGAAGCTGGTGCAGGGTCTGGAGCACAAGTCCTGTGAGGAGCGGCTGAGGGAACTGGGGGATAACACACCAGTCTGGAGTGGAGGAGGCTGAGGGGAGACGTTACGGCTCTCTACAACTACCTGAAAGGAGGTTGTAGCAAGGTGGGGGTCAGTCTCCCAAGTAACAAGCGATAGGACAAGAGGAAACGGCCTCAAGTTGTGCCGGGGGAGGTTTAGACTGGATATTAGGAAAAATTTTTTCATTGAAAGGGTTGTCCAGCACTGGAACAGGCTGCCCAGGGCAGGGGGGGTGTCCCCATCCCTGGAGGTGTTTAAAGGACATGTAGGTGTGGTGCTGAGGGACACGGTTTAGTGGTGGACTTGGCAGTGTTGGGTTAATGGTTGGACTCTATCTTAAGGGTCTCTTCCACGGGTCTTTAATGATTCTGTGATTTTTTAAGTAGCTTCCTCTAGGTTTGACTGTTCTGTACTTCAGGAGAACAACACCGTACTTGGGGATCTTCACTGGACTAAATGGTTCTGTGACTCCTGTAGAAGGGGTAGTGGGCCCCTCGTTACACCCATCTCACTTGGATCAGCTCCCAGGCTTTATGGCTCCCACGTTGTTAACGCTTTCTTTGCAAGGGCTCTTCTCCCTCTCTGATGCACAGCAGATTTAACAAACCAACTCAGAGTTGTCTGCTGCTTTTGTAAGCTTCTCTTTCAGGTACAGTCTCTGCTTCCTAATCAGATTCTTAAGGATGCTTCTGAGTAGTCCCGTGTCTATTAAGGTTTTTAAAGAATATTACATCAGTAATAAACCATAGCTAACCTTGTGGCCACTGAGAACTTCAATTTGTGATCAGCCTCTCTACCTAAAAACAAAAGGATGTTTGAGAAAGGAACAAAAGAACTTTTGCTGCCTTTGCCTGTTTAAATTGTTTTTTTGCTACATGGGTGACACAAACATATACAAAGTTATAAGTGAAATCCTGCCCACTGAGGTAGGTAAGTATTACCCTGCTTCCTATAGGAATAAACCAAACCTTAGAGGTTGTATGACATCACCAAAATCTCCTTGAACAACAGTGACAGTGGAAAGACCCCACTGCACTTGCATGTTGCATTCCATGGTATATTCAAATATGCTTTTGTGCCAACATTAATTTTCTGCATGGAGTTTTCTCTTCATTCTCTGTTGTAGCAGTCCTCAAAAAGAAGAAAAGCGGAATACTCCTATGACATCGACAACATTGTGATCCCAAAGTCAATGGCAGCCGCCACTCGGGTGGAGAAGCCTCGGTACAAAGAGATCTCAGTACCAAGGTATCTACAAACCAGGCTTTACTCCTCCTCTCTCCTGGGGGTGACAGGAGGAAATGGCTTTAGTTGGACAGAATGGGAGCTGTTCTTCTTAATGAAATGTCATAAGAAAATTATTCCTAATGGATAAAAAAAGACAGTATTTAATTAAAAAAAAAAACCAAATAAAAAGGTATTAGTATTGCCTGGATTTAAATGTTAGTACCAAACGTGTTTTTCCTGGAAGTGATCTCTAGCTTGTGTTGCCCCTTGCAGCTGGAGGATAGTAGAGCTTGAGGCACTGGAGCCTTTCAATCAAGCGGAGTCTGAGGTAAGAAAGCAGCGTTGTCAATTTGTCTCAAACGTCTGCAGCCATTCTGAGAACGTCCAAATGGCACATAAGTAGCTCTGGAGTCAGTCTTTACCAGTTACTAAATTCTCTCAGCCCAGTAAGCGAAGTCGCTGTGCAAAATGCTGTTCGGTTCTGGCTGATGCAGTTGCATCTGAGGCCGGTCAAAGGGCAGCAGAGACAAGGCTTGCGGTGGTGTGTCAGCTGTGGGTCACTGCTGCTAGCTGCAGGCAGAATGAACCCTTCTGTGTGTGATTTCATGCCCCTGGCAGCTATTTATATTGTGCACACAACAACCTGCATCTTTTCCTGACAATTCGGGCTGACGAACAAGTTCCCAATTCAGTACATAATGAAAAGTGTGAAAATGAGGTAGGGATAGGAAGTGCGTGTGCCGGTTCCCAGACACTTTGAATGGGTTGGATATTGCTTACCTGGATTTTTAGAACAGTAGGCTTGGCCTGCAGGCAAGATTTTGTGTTTGAAGTATTCAGACAAAAACTTCTCTTACTAGTTGGAGGATACTTCTGATGAGGTGTACTCCAGTCATCACTCGAAATATGAAGATCTTGAACGAGCCCGCTGGGATTGCTGGGCAGCAGCTTCTTCCCACAAGCGAGGAGGCAGGTACTGTCATACTACTACTCACAGAGGGAGGTGGCTTTATTTGTTCTTAATTTTGAATTGTCCTGATCCTGATTCAAGAAGTTCCATCAGCAGAATGGTAACGCAGCATGTCACAGTCCTGTTAAAAATTAGCTTCATACTAATCTCAGGCTCTTGTGTTGAGAGCTTTGTGTTAACCGTAGTACTTCATACTTCAAGCATTTTTCCTCCGGCTTACTTAAATTTCACAGAGCTTATTGCTGCAGAGATTGTTTTCAGCTCATTTGCTGTATCTCCGTACCTTTTTACTGTTGCCTGGACAGAGAATAATCTGGTCTGTGTCCAGAGGTACATGTGTTCTGTTTGTGTGGGTAAAAGTTGAATTCTCCTCTGCCTTTCCTTCAGTGGGGTGGTAGTAGGCGTCTCTGCTTTCTTTGTTTTGAGAGTTTTGTATTTTTGAGATCCCTGCCTCTTATCAGAGCTGCAATTTTCTGATGTTTTCACAAGCTGAGCAGTAGAGTCGGGAGAAGGACTGACAAGTCATATTGTTAGTAATCCATACCTCTGGAAAAAGGCCAGAATGCTGTAGTCACACCAGGGAAGAATGTTGGAGTACCTCCAGGTAGTTTCAGCCATGGCAGTTTTGTCTCTAGTAGCAGCTGGTGTGGTTTTCAGTTTTGTCTTACTTATTTTCAGAAGGTTTTACTCTCTCTTAATGCTTAATTGTTCTCTTCATGCTCAGGATGAGTGAAATGGATGGTGATTGCCCAAGAAGCCATGAGATGCTCTTTGAAGAGATAGGAGTGAAAGGGCTCTTCAGTTAAAGCACTAATTGGGCAATATGATCTCACCTCACTGTACAGAGGGGATAAAGCTTACATTTTTCACTGTACAGTGATCTTTTTATTCAGGTTTCTTGTTGTACATAACTGACTGTGCTCCAAATGCTACTTTGCTTTAGGTCCTCCAACAAAGCAGACAGCCGATGGGCCGGGCAGCCTCAGCCAGCATCTCCAGTTACTGTATTTAATTGCCTTAATGGTCTGTGTGTGCACTCTTCGACTGGCTTGCACGGCTCTGAGACTTGCAACAGTTTGCAAGCCCTCTCTGTCCATGGTCAGACCAGAATGCTGCTGTCTTGCAGTGAATCTTCCCTGGAAATGCCAGATGCAGCAATACAGGTGAGGTTATGCTGTAACAAATGGCAGCTGTGTTCTTTTCTGAAACAGTTTTATGGGTATATAACTTCCTGAAAGCTGCATGAGCTTCCCACTGCTCAACAGATAGGTCAGCTTGTGCGTTTGCTGAGACTTGGGCTGGCTGAAGGATTCAGAGTGGGATAAGTGGTTCTTCTCTATGTCATAGTTTGTCGTTCTAGAACAATATTGACCCAGAATTTGAGATTACTGCTAGTGGGTGGGAGAGAGTCACCTACATGACAGTGAATAGTTTCAGGCAGTTGCCCCCATCGTGGGATACTTCTTTGGCAGAAGGGCTTAACTTTGGTAAGGATTAAATTCTGAAACTACCAGAATTGAACTTCCTCTTGTCCTTATGGCTGGTCTTGTAAAGCCTTAACAAGCACAGTGTTACACTTCATACCAGATCTGTCTGTGGTTTGGGCTCAAGTGCACAGCATTTGCCTTTTCAGATAAAGAGACTATGAAAAACAAGGAGTGTCGGCAGAGGTGGCAAGACAGTCGTCTTGATACCAATGGAAGGTTGAACTGGTGATCCTGGAAGCGTTGGGAATAGTGCCCAGTGCTCACTGCTCTTAAAACTTGGCTTTGCTTTAGCACCCTGGCAAACTTAGAGCTCGCTTTCTAAACTGAATCTGCTTGTCATTCAGCAGATTGGTGTGGAGAGGGAGGAGATGGTATTGTAGAACTCTTGAAGTACTTAATTCTGGGCTTTTAATTTCAGCAACTTCTCCCTTCTCTCCTTTTTCACTCCACAGAATGTACAGCCTTGGGAGCCTCGCACGTTTCCACTTTCAGATTCTGCCTACCAGGGTCTTCTCCAGCACTCAACTGCAGATGGCTGTGACCAGGCTGGCGTTCAGCCCTGGGTCTCTAGCAATAAGCCAGGCATCAGGCCTTCCTCTGGAGACAGTGTCATACCCACCTTCACGGGGACGCAGTTTTCGGATCGCACCTGTAAACAGACGGCAATAAAAGCATAGAGGAGTTCAGTCTGGCACTGTGACCCAGGAAAGCTTGCCAGCGATGATCAGCCCAACCTGGGGTGTGCTTGAAGTGTTAGCTGCGTGGGCTGCGGTGTCAGAAGGCTGTCCGCTGGACCGGTGCCGTGGGGCACCGCTGCCTGTCACACCTGGTTTCAGCAGCAGATGAGGGGATTTCTGGATGAGGAGGGGTTTAGGCACCCGATGGAGCTATGGTGCTGGACCTCCAAGGAAAAGTGCTTTTTAGAAAGGCCAATTTCTGGTCAGGTCTGCAAAACAAGGCTCAGCTGCCTTGTCACAGGAAGGTTAGGTGCTGCTACAGACAGAGTAGTGCTGGGTAATACATAAAGGATGGGAGATTTGAGTAACAGGAATTCCAACAGTAGAAAGAAAACGTGCTGCTCAGTCTCTCTTTACAACCTCCCAGGTGGCTGTTGGGTCCTTTTGTGGCTAGAAGCAGGTTTCAGGGTGGTGTTTGCTCGCTCCCAGATCAATTTCCAAATGCCACAAAGGTCTGAGGACCTCTTGTTGTGAATTCGATACGAACCAAAGACCTGGTGAGGAAGAAGGAAGGAGAAGGCTGCATGGTCTGTACTCTAAAATGCAGCTTTTAAAAATTCTTCTTTAAGTACATGAAAATTGGGTTTCCCTCGCCCTGCACAACTCAAGATTTGTATCTGCTTCCTTCACAGAAGCTGCAGGCCCTTTTTGTAACACACAGTTGTCTTGTGGTATCCTTGCTGTAACAAAATTGGTGTGTTACAATTCTCTGACTCTTTGTATCTTTTCTCAATTGCCTTCTCTCCCTGGAGTGAAGACATTGTCTCAGGGATTTTGGCAAGAGCCACTGAAAAGCCATACAGCTGAGAAAAAGGGGCACTCTGTGAAAGGGGCCTCTGGCTGCCGGCTGGTTCAAGGTGAGCTGGACACAGAGCTGTTTTCAGGGAGTGAGCTTCAAACCCGATCAACCTGGTAAATGTCCCACCAGAATGTATCAAAACTAATGCTGCTGTTAAGAATAACTTGAATTTGTTAAATACATGTTTCAGCTTGCCTAAAATTTCTCACTAAAATAATCATCTTGAAGAAAGAATGAAAGAGGAAAAAATATTACCTGTTCATTATGGAATATATTCACTTTGCCTTTCAAAATGGTCACTGAAATTTAGATTTCTAGATGTTTGGTGGTTTTTATTACTTCCTGTATCTCCAGAAGTGTCCTTTCGTGCAAGTATTTATTTCTGGGCTGAAGTGTTCGGGGGCAGGGGGAACACTTGCAGCCTATAGTAAGGCCAGGGATGTTTTTATATGGGGATTGTAATTTTGATGAAGAGCTTTTTGGCTTTTTGATAATGGTTGATAAAGTGGCAGTGAAATGCCCAAGCGTTACCTACAAACAGGTAACTGCAGAGTGGCAGCCAGCAGTAATTCATCTAGCTGCTACCAAAACGTGTACAGATGGAGTGAAATTGTGGCGAGTTCAAAAAGAAACCAAAAAGCTGCAGCGTTAAGTGGAGCACGACCACACCTGGGTGCAGGTTTCTGTTACCAGCTGTGTGGACCAAGAACTTGAGAACAGTTGGTGTGAGGTTCATGGTTGGACTTAGATGATCTTCAAGGTCTTTTCCAACCGAGATGATTCTCTGATTCTAGACTTTGCTGCTGCTTCTTTGGTTTGGTTTGAAAAATACAGAATTTGGAGAAGCCCCCAATTTCATCATTCTTTCTTTTCTGGAGTTGAATGTAAGAGCAAATCATGGAACTGTACCCAAGTTCCTTCACTAAAATTTGTTGTATTTTGTATTTATATACAGATTTTCTTGCCTGCAATTATTTGAATTTTTGTATTTTGAATGGTTGGATTCACAAATAGAGCATTAGTAGAACTCGGTCAGAGCTACATGTCTTTAAAAAGGCAAATTTTTGGAAAATTGCTTTGTAATGACTCATTCCATTGGACTAGATGTGAGTATGAAAAGATAAGTAAAACTTCTGAACGTGCCCAGCAGTGAAGACTTGGCGTGGATTTGTTCAATATATTTTAAACCACTTCATTTTTGAAGCCATAACGAGCACTGCCGGAGCCTGTGCAGCCTTGTGAGTTGGCTGGGTGTAGGGTCGGAGTAGCACTCCCCATCTCCTTGAATCCTCGCGGTTCTCACATGGCACAGCAAATGTCTCGCAGTTCCCAGCAGATGAAATCTTTGATTTAATATTTGTCCCTTCCAAGGTCCAGATCAATCAGATTCCGTGCTACCTAAGAGCCCTAACAGCAGAACACTGGTTACAAGGGAGACAGACCAAGATCATCACCTTTGATGTACCTGAAATACACTTTCCTCGGTCCCCGCAATCGTGAAAATCAGCATCTGCCTCCATTTTAATGTCTTCTGGGATCTTACAAAACATCAGTGTGTGAGTGTTCACTGAGGTCTGACCTCCTACTCCTGCCTGCCTCCTCTCTTCAATCCTTCCCCCTCTTCCTTCTTTTTTACGCCTCCTCAGCGGGTTTGGGAGATGTGAGGGACGTGATGTCAAGAATTTCTGCTCCTGTGCTGCAGCTGATGCACTTGGAGCTGCACGAACACTTCCTGCAGGCCACGTTAGGAACCTGTCCCACACCGAGCTGCCATTCAAGGGGCTCAGATTGAGGGATTTCCCCATAACCCACCTGAAGAATTGCTCCTGATCATGGTATTTTTGGTTTTGTTTCACATAAATACACAATCAAGAGCGTTTTGGAAGAGCTGCACTTTCTAGCTGAGGTTACAACTGTGCTACCTCCATGCTTAGCACTTTCCGCCTTCTTTTCACGTGTGTTATCTTGTCATTTTCATACTTGCTGTGTAGGGGAGAGATGACATTCTTCAGACTTTGAAAGCTGAGGCTTCCTTTCTGTGTCTTCCACTTTTTTTTCCCAAAACATGACTTATTAGATGTCATTCCTTCTCTTCTGTGTAGAGCTTTAGTTGCTGTAGGAACAATGCTGCTTGGGGATGGTTTCACTGGCACCGATAGAACAAAGTCTGAAGCCTGGAAGGTGTTTGCTCATTTAATTTCTGCTTAGGAGTGCAAGGAGCGTCTGTGCCAGGGCAAGGGGTCAACTGACCTCAGAAATAGGGAAGGAAAAAAAAACCCCCTTAGTGCAGCGACACATCCTTGCAGCTGTACCTGAGGATGAGCTGTCCTCTTATCCTTTGCGAGGGTCTGATGCTTCACCGCCTGCTGTCCTTAAGATATAAAAGGGTACGCAGGTCTCTCGTGTGCCTCTTTCCACAGCAGGAAAAAAACCTATTTACTGTATGAGTGGAAATGTAATGCCCATAAAGTGGTATCACACCTTTCCATCTGCTACCACCACCTAGTGCAAGCAGATATTAGGAAGTATTTCTTTGCAGAAGGGGTTGTTGGGCGTTGGAATGGGCTGCCCAGGGCAGGGGGGGAGTCCCCATCCCTGGAGGGGTTGAAGAGTCGGGTTGACCCAGCGCTGAGGGATCTGGTGGAGTTGGGAACGGTCAGGGTGAGGTTCATGGTTGGACTGGAGGAGCTTCAAGGGCTTTTCCAACCGAGATAATTCTGGGATTCAGAGTGCCAGGATGCTTTGAACATAAAAATTTGGGTTTCCACCCTAGATACCCAACTCCTCTTTACTAGCATAATGTGTGTTAGACTAAAAAAAGAGTTCTGGATCAGGTCCGACCCGCAGCCTCCGCACCCAGAGCTGCCAGGAGTGACCTTCCTGCCTCACCCTGGTCCTGTGTGCCGGCACTGGGGACGCTGAGGAAGGAGCAGAGGTGTCAAGAGCGGAGCTAACACGAGACAGGGCGTATTTAAACAACGTTAAAAATCCGCCCAAAGCCATTAGTGCGCGGAGGGGCAGCAGGGGGGTGGGTGAAAAGTCACCACGCGGTGAAGGGGGCGGCCGTGGCCGGCCAGCGCGTGAGGAGGGACGGGGAGACCTGACGGTGTCGGGGTGTCCGGCCGGCGCCCAGGGCACATCCCCGGGCACATCCCGGGCCCGGCGGGGGCGGCAGCGAGGCCGCGCGCAGGGCGGGCGGAGGCAGCGCGCATGCGCCGAGCCGCGGCGGAGGGGACGGGGCGCCCGCGCACGCGCAAAAGGGCCGCCCGCGCCTGCGCCAAGATGGCGGCGGGGCTGCGCGGGGGAGGGGGGGCGGGGCGCAGGCGCTGAGGGCGGCGGCGCCCGGAGGCCCGGCGCCGGCGGGGGGGGGCGGGGGGGGCGGGCCGGGCCGCACCGGGCCCAGCGGGGCGCACCGGGCCGGCGCGCGCAGCGGCGGGGGGCGGGCGGGGCGGCGTGTCCCCGAGCATGCCCGAGGGGGCGGGGCGGGCGCCGCTCGACGCATGCGCGGCGTGAGGCGGGGGGGAGGCGCAGGGCCGCGGCGGCGGCGCTCGGCGAGGGTAACAATGGCAGCGGCGGTGGCGGCGGGCGGCGGGACGGGGCCCGGAGCGGCGGCGGCGGCCGTGGCGGTGAGCGGCGGCCCCGGTCTGGCGGCGCTGTCGGTGGCGCGGCGGAAAGACGGCGGCCCCACGGGGAAGTTCTGGGAGAGCCCGGAGACGGTGTCCCAGCTCGACTCGGTCCGCGTCTGGCTGGGGAAGCACTACAAGAAGGTGCGGCCCGGCGGGGGCGGGCGGAGGGGGGGCGGCGGTTTAACGGCCCATTCCCGCGGCGGCGGGGGGGTTCCCCGGCGGCTCCCCGAGGCGGGAAGGGGGCGGAGGGGAGCGCGGGGGGAGGCCCCGCACCGCTGCCGGGCTTTGTCAGCCGCGGCCTCGCCGCCGCGCCCGCAGCGTGGCTGGGGGGGAGCGGGGCGGCCCGGGGCCGGGACGGCCCGGGGGGGCTCCAGGCGGGGCAGCCGCCCCCGGGGGGAGCTGTGGCGGGTCCCCGCTCTCCCTCCGAGACGCGGTGGCTCGGCCGTTGCCCCGCGTCCATGTTTACACCGCGGCGAGCTGCAGCGGGAACTTCTCTTGTGCGGGCAAGTCCCGGTTTAGCTTGCCAGGATTTTATCCGGGTTTCACTTAAACCGCACCCCTTGAAGCGTCGGGGTGTTTAAAAAAGGGTGAGAAAACAAAAAAGAAAAAGCCATTTGTGCCGCGCAGAGCCGCGTTCCCCGGGTCTGGCGCGATCCGAGCTGTGCGCGCTGCTTGCGCTTGCGGCAAGTTCACTTCTTGGCAGCGTCCTTGCTCGCCTTTGTAGTCCTGCTCACTCTGTTCTCCTTTGCTTTCTCTTCAAGTGTTTTTCCTGCGTGATGGTTTTGTAACTTCCTTTCAATGTCTAAGCCTTGAAAAATCACCTGATGTGAACTTCACAAAGGCAGGTACATCTGTCCGGACAGCTTTAGCAATCCTAGGAAGAGCATTTGGTGGGGCAGAGAGGCATCGAGGGGAGATGCGGGACAGCCTAACGCTGCCTTAGTCTCTGCTTACCTGAGCTTTGCCCTCCGTCCCTCGGTAGGTCTGGTGTCCGTAACCCGCGGAGCACTTTGCCTGTTACCCTGCGGGTTTGGGTTAGTTCCGTGGCAGCGCTCTGAAGCGGGTGTCTGAAGTGATCCGCGTTAGGAACCAGCACCCCTTCAGAGGGGTGTTTTACCGGTCCGGCCACATGGCTTGTTGGAGCGCAGCGCCGTGGGGTGGAGGTCATCGTTTGAGGCTATTTATGTGGATAAGGAAATTGTAACACAAAAATATGACTTTAGTTTGACTTTGTTTTGGTTGTGCTTTGTTGTTTCTAGACGTATGAGAAGGAGTGTTCTTTCATTTCGATTTCATAACTGAATACCCAACAAGACGGCGGTAAACTTTTGAAATAACTTTGAACTGGCACCTTGCAGAAGAGCAAGTCACCTTATTAAAGCACTAACGGTTATTGTCCCTTGCTGTTGTGAATCAAAACTGTCTAGACAAGCTGATTCTCACCTTACTAGCCTGGCGGGCCCTCTTATCTGTAGTTCAGAACGGGAGCCTTCATTTTGTGTACCAAAGGAAAACTCCTTTATTATAATTAGTTTACACAGAATTACTGGTTATAAAGATTAGATGGCTTCATTTATTTCTTGAACTCTGGAAGGTAATTAGAATTGGGCGAAGAAGTCATCTTTACTGGGCGAGTTTCAAAATACTGTGTAAAATCCTTTTAAAAAATTGGAAAATTATTTTTGTTTTAGGAAACAAGGAAACTGATGTTTACTACTAGTGTTTAAAGAGGAATCTAAATGGAAGTGTTAATTCCTTTTTGATGTGCAGTAGATGGACTCTAGTTCATCTTACACCTATTTTCATCTTGCTGTAGGTTCCTGACTTCTTTCAGAAAAGTCCACAGCGATGATAGCTGAATTTTGTCCAGTTTATACTCTTAAAAATGGATACATGTGCATCTCAGCAGTGATGAAACCGTCGGCTGTAGTAGGTGTTGTGTCCAGCTCTGGGAGCTCCAGGGACGTTGGGGACCAGAATCCCGAGAGCAGCAGCGAGCTTGGTCAAGGATCCGTATCCTCTCATTCTTGTCTCTAGATTAGACAAGTCTTCAAATATCTGAGAGTTCTCCATGTCTCTAGAGTATAACTAAAAAAGAGGTTTAAATATTAGCGTGGGAGGCTCATTGATGGGGAGGAGTGGGCTCCCCACGCAGGGTGGTCACTCGGTCAGAGGTTTTCTGATGCTGAGATCCGCTGAGCAGCGGTGTGGGGTTTGTAACCCTGCGTTGCTGTGAAAGGATGTTCTTGACACAAACCTTCCAGGCCCGTTCCTTCTTCGCTAAAGTGCTGGCAGGGAGGAAGGACCTTCCCTGGATGCGCAGAAAGACCATGTGCCTTGGGAGCTTGTGCTGGGGAGGCTCAGGTGGGTGGGAAAAGGATGCCTGTAAAGATGGAAGGAACACTGTTAGTGACAACAAACATGACAGAAAACAAAATTGCTTATTCCAGACTTCCTCCCGCTCCCTGTTTTTGTGCGTGTGTGTGATGTATGGAAGTCATTTTGTGCTGTTTCTCTGCACTGAGAGCTGCAGGAGGTCCCCCACTTCTTCCCAGGCCTTGGACCGCAGTACGGATGTTTGAGCCTTTCCTCCCTGTGAGTTGGAAACAGGTCTGTGCTGGGGTTTTCAAGGCCTGGGGGATCTGACAGGCTTTCACAGCACTTGGGTAGACTAACTCTGGTGACATCCAGGTGGCCACTATATGTAGAAATTGATAGTTCAAAAGTAAACTGGGCAATTCACTTTTTACTCAGTGATCTCTCATACTATGTGTTGTTTAGACGGTTCCTTTGCCATTAAGCAACAGATTGCTCATATTAAAATGGCATAAAGCGGAGTTATTTCATGTATTTAAATATCTTCCTGAGATAGTTTGGTGGGTTTTTTTTTTCATATGTATTATGAAGGATGCAGAAACTAACCTTGGCCTTACAGCCGGAGTCCCCAAGGACTGTTCCCAGTGTGTTCATCACGTCCAGTTCAGTACACTGGCCTGTAGGATCGTCAGCTACTCAGTGGCCCTGGAAACTGTGCCCTGCCCCTCTAAAACAGAGTTGGAAAACTGATTTTTTTTTTTTTTTTTCCGGGGGGGGGAAGGTCAGGGAGGAGGGTGTTTTGTTTTGTTTTGATTTTTAAAGATCCAAGTGGAGTGTTTCCTTCGAGGGTGAGTTAGAGGAGAGGACAGCATGGGCTGTCCGTATAGATGCTAAACCGTGCAGAGTATGAGGAGGTGGTATCACCTGGAAGTTGGGGTGGTTGGAGTATCTGGGACCCACTTGTGCCTTCAAGTGTAGAATAGTAAGTTTTCTTTCTGCGTTACTGGAGTGCCGTGCTGTTGTAAGGTGTTGGACTGATGCCGGTGGAGCACGACTTTTACCACAGGATGATAACGGTGGGCAGCAGTGGGATCCCTTTGTGCCCTTCTATTAATAAGCCTCAGCCCGCCAGCGAGGAGGGACGAGCCGCTTCTTGGCAGCTGTTGGGAAATGGCAGTTGTTATGCCCAAAGACATCTGTTTGGAGACCACCTGCTTGTTCGCCGCCAGCCAGGAGCTGAATTTAGAGGATTTGTAGTTATCTTTCGGCTGGCTCTGACTTCTTGCGTCAGTGCTAACTACGCTTATCAGGTATTTCTTCAGTGACTGACTTCGATTTAATCTGAGGGAGGATTTTCTCTGTTTGCAGCTCTCTTCTGTTCTCGCCTTTTAAAAAAGGAACAAGGGTTATAACCTGAATCAAAGTATTTTAGTGTTGGTTTTCCTTTCCCCGTTACTTAGTGATCTGAACTGAAATGTTCTTTGTTTTGGGAGAAGGAAAGGATTTTGTGCATCAGGGCTACAACTCAGAGCCGTAATGTGGTTATTTGAGGTCAGTAACCACATCAAAACCGGGTGTACGAATCTGTCCCTTGTGCTTCTGACAAAGGCTTTGCAGTGCAGCTGTGATGGCAAATCTTGCCGGTGAAGAGGAATGATTTCCTCTGCTAGTGGTTTCTCTCTGTTCTTGAATGATTTGAGTTACACCAAAAGACTTCTGACCATACGTGTTTTCTGCTTAAGGGTACGTGGGTGTTTTTGTATTTTGAATTAACATGGAATTATTAGAAAAATCTTTGCTGTGTCGGTGAGGCTTTGGTATTTCAGCGCTTGAACAAAATCCTCTTATGCCAAAGCTGTGTGTTTAGGAATAGGGCGTCATTTCTGTCTGCCGGAATTCGCTGTTTAAAAACCTTTTATTTGCTGCAGAATCATCTGCTTCTGTCTGATGTGGAGATGAGTGGAAAACTTGCAGATATGTTGTGACTTCAGTCTTCTGTGGTCCCCTCAAACCACTGTGCATCCATCAGGAAATCATCTTACTGATTTTGCTGCTTTAAAGATCCGTTTGTATTGCTGGTTAGTGTGCATAAGTGATTGGAGTCTTTTGTGCTTCCTTTTGAAGGTTTTTTTTTTTTCCCTTATCGTTTAGGGGGAACCTCAGACAGATAAGTTTCCTGTGAAAAAAATTTTCAAAATAGTGTCAATGCAGAATAGAATCAGGGGTTCCCAATGATATCTTCCTTCCTGGTAACT
Organism: Strix uralensis; assembly: GCF_047716275.1. Taxonomy (NCBI): domain Eukaryota; kingdom Metazoa; phylum Chordata; class Aves; order Strigiformes; family Strigidae; genus Strix; species Strix uralensis. The sequence continues at coordinate 4,387,471 of NC_133972.1, read as the reverse complement.
TCCAGCCTCCTGCAAGAGGTAAAAATAGGATCTACAAGTAAAGGAATAAGTGCCTGAAAAATTTTATGTGTAAGAATACACTTTGCAAGCTATATCTTCATGTAAATGTTTTTGAGGTTTTTTTCTGAAGGAAAATGTTTGGAAGAAAACTCCAGTAAGTCAATACAAGAATCCCACCTCTTCTGGATTCAGTTTTTGACTGCGGTTGCATCGCTGGGTGCTCCGAGTCATCGTGTATTTACAACAGGCAGTGTTGTCTTGGTGACTCTCATTTACAAGTGACAAAGAAACCCTACTAGAAAACCCTAAACTTGCACTATTTCCTTCTTGATTTTAATTTTCTGGTTTTGTTGGCTTGTTTGTGTGAAGAATAAATTCCTTCTCTGGTTATCTTTTTTCATGAATTATCTTCCCATGGTTTATGGGATCCTCAAACTGGAAGTTGAGAGAACCTTAGCTAGAGGGTTATGCTGAAGGCAGTTTGGTTCTAGGTGCCATAAAGAAGTTTTTGGGTTGGTGATTGGGCTTTTTGGTTGTTTTAAATGATGGCCATAAGTACAGAATTGCTTTATACTTTTATTTCATGGTTGGTAGGAGCCATCAATACTTCGTCTTGTTGCATTTTATGCATTCTTGTGCTTTATTAATTTAAAATACTGTGTTAAACTTGGTGCAGAAAGCTGTAAGACTTTTACCCTGTACAAAAAACCCAAATGTAGCCGTATGGAGGTTTTTTTCCCCATTAAATGAGTTACGATGGTTATGAGGGTTTTTCTCTATTCAGCATTGCCAGAATGATGAAGGCTGTGTAGCTTCAGAGAAGACATGCAAAAGCTACTTTTGCATTTTTTTTTTAATCTTCCAAGAGTGTGGCTCCCATGCAAAACTAAAGGTGTACTACTACAGCGTACTCTGTTTTACTGGGGAAAAAAAAATGTATCTGTTGCTCTAGATATGTATTTAGAGGAAGTGCTACAGCTAAATGGGTAAACAGTCTTAAATTGCTGGGCTTCAGCTGGAACCAGTGGCTTTGCTTTTTCATCATGTTTAACGTGTATGGCATGTGAATGTGTCCAAGTCCAAAGCTGTCCTGGTAGTAGAAGCAGGATTATTTAATATGAACTGTGGCACTTGATCTGCTCTGCTTTTGTTTTCACATTTATGCAAATCCTGAATCTGTAGTTTAGCAGATAACCTGTTTTGCTTGCACCTTTTAATTTACAGTTGTTTGAGTGCATTATAATTGGCATAGCTGGACTAAAAGCTCAGAGTTTTATTCAGACTTGTGTAAGGTGGTGGTGCAAAGGTTGAACATGCAAAATGATGGGAGCTTTAGGGCTGTCAGCAGTGATACACTACATCTGTGTGCATCCTGGGTGTGTTGGTCACTTATTTTTAAACTATACAAAAAATAATGCAAGATAAATCTTTTATTAACTGTTATAAAAATACACAGCACCGTATGTATTTTGGTAATCATCCTTCTTGGTTTAGCAACCCTTAGGACACTGATAAAAAGGGTCCTGGTAAATTTAGCAATGAGGGTTTAAGTATTATTCTGTGCCTCCCTGCTAGAGCATTTTATCACTTGTAACAAAGGCAAGAGAAGGGCAGGCTTCCCGCTGAGCTGCAGCACCTGGTAAGCGAATGCAGAGGCTAGGATGGGTTTTTCAGTAAAGATGTTGGATTAACTGGGGCATCTGAGTCACGTGCTCCGTTTTGCCATCCTGTCTAAGATCAGTAATTCTAACAAAAGATTGCTTAAACCGCTCTGGTGAATTCAGCTGAGCGCCCAGAGCTTCTGGTCCAAAAATTACAAAGAAAGTAGTTGCTTAGCTCAGAGGAGCGTGAGGGTCTAGAGGTTTTTAAAAAGCCTAAAAGTCTTTATCTTCAGCTGGATTCTGACAGCAGTAAAGACTGACTGTTATTGCTGCTTCATAGCTCTGTGGTAGCTGAAGTGAATTGATAGGAGTTACTAATTGGCTAAAATTGTCACCGTTGCCTGCCTTTCCTGGGGGGAGGGAAGAGGGCTAAGAAAAATGCAGCTTTGGGAATTTATCCTTCTGTTTTCTATAGGTTTGTATTTCTAGATTAGGTTTTATACACAGGGCAGGACACCCGGGGAGTCTTACAGGGATTTGTGTCCTCCGAGTTGCGAAGGTTTAGTTTCTCAGATATGTCTGTCTGCCTCTTAAGACGTGCTGAAGGAACTCGAGGTAGTCAGATACTGTAAAGGTGTCGTGGAAGTCAGTGTCTTTGTAGTACCTTTTGCTACGCAGATGGTGCTTTGGAAAGCTTAGTTAGATTTGACTGCGATTTAACACCACTGCTTTAAACTTTTGAGGGTTCTGGCTCCTAAAAAAAATTTTAAGGGGCTTTAGAAGAGTTTGGTTTGAGGGAAGAGCCAAGGCCTTGGTTCATAGTGTTACCCAGGTAAACAACTAGGGTAGCTAATATTACTCCATAATCTACATGAACCAGTAATGTTTGTTCTACTCTTAGAAGTCTTCTGGCACGGTGAGGAGATTACATCCAGTAAGTGAATATTGTAATGTTAGGAGTAATGAAAACTCAAAAGCTGTGGGACTTTTTTTATATTTGATTTCCCCTTTTACATATACGCATTTTATTAGAAGTTATAACCTTGGGAAATCTTTAGATTGTTGCAGAGCATTGCAGTGTAGTTGTCTGGATCAGTTTTTCTGTTTGTACCTGACACGCTATACAGTACCAAACGGATGCTCTGAGGATTTACGTGTAGTAGTTGATCACAGAAGGAGCTTGTAAAGTTGCTGTAGAAAGCTTTGTGTATGTGTGGGCCAGAATTAGTCTGCTCCTTTATTAGGAACTACAAATCAGATTGAAGTAGTTAATCTCTATCTGTAAAACACTGCTGGCTGTGATGAACTGATGATGATTCACAGATATGTGCTGTATTTTAAAACTAAAGCTTGGAAAATGTTCTGTGCTTGGTGCCTCTCCTGTGCGTGCACACACACACCCCCACACCTCCCCAGTGCTCCTTAAATCTGAAACTGCTCTACAACTGATAAAGTCATCTGGGGAATTAGGAAACCAGTCTTCATGTTTTATTATCCTCTAGCCCAAGTAAGCCTGTGTTATTTGTCTTTCAGTATGTTCAAGCAGATGCTCCTACCAATAAAACACTGGCTGGACTGGTGGTGCAGCTGCTGCAATTCCAGGAAGATGCCTTTGGAAAACATGTCACCAATCCTGCCTTTACAAAGCTTCCTGTGAGTATTGGGGCAAACCCACTGCTATTACAACAGCATATTTTGTTCTTCCTCCGGTATCTGTGCTGCTGGCGTGCTTCCAGGAGACGGGGAGATGGGTGCTGAGGCTTTTGTTGATGCATCCTCTGGAAGGGGTGAAATAGCACACTCCTTAAAAGCAGATTTTCAATGTCATACAGCTTATTTTCTATACATTTGGAAATGATTTCCTGAATCCCGTGGAAGGGTTTTAATTTCTATTAAGATTCTGTGTAAGCTCGCAATCTTTAAGTCAAATCTGTTTGGACTGATGTATCCTAAACTGCCTGAATAAGATGCACTTTCCAAAGCAAACAAGTTTCCATTGGGCATTTCTGTTGATTAAACTTCAAACTTGTCGTGCTGTCAACACTGGAAAGTGGCTTTACCATGTTCTTTAGTAGCACATAGTTACCTAATTAGTCTGGGATAGTTTTCCAGTCACTCAGGATCAACATTTTAAGGGTTGCTTATTTAAGGTTCAAACTTGGCACATCTTTAGCAGTAGTACCCTAGTGATTGTGTTCAGAGATCAGTCCCATTGCGCTTGGAACGCTGCCTGCCACCAAAGTAATCCTGTCCAAATGAGCGTGAAGTCTAAACAGCTGATAGAGAGAAGAGGGATGCAGCAAATGGTAAGGACAAAGTAACAGAGGGATTTCGGTTGTGAAGGGCAAGGACTGCAGCGTGGTATCAAGCGCCCAGTTGGCCGATTTAGAGCAGGTTTTGTGGGCCAAGGCAGCTGTCGTGGATGCATATATAAGCGTTGTGAGCCTCAGCAGGAAGGTCTTTGATTATCTTTGCCACAGAATGCTTAGGGGGAACCTAAGGTCATGCAGTCTGGGGTTCTGTTTAGATAGACATACTAAGTTGGAAATACTTGTAACTGATTACACCATCATAAACTCTTAAGTTGTTCTGAAAACTGTTGAAAGTACTATCTTCTTTGGTCCACCACTTACAGAGTAGTATCTTTTATTATTTTATGGTGTTTTTTTTTCCCAGATGTTTTGCTTATGTAACTACTTTTGTGAGGAGTGTGAATTCATGCAGGTTTTCCTCAGAAAAAGAGGGTTTCAGACTTACTTGGTGCTTAGGAATATACACAGAAGCACCACAAGATGCCATGAAGACGTAGCTCACCGTATCTTCCGTTCTGATCGCCTGATAACTTCAGTGGTAGTGAAAAGCTTTAGGGAAGGAGGTGAACATTGCGGTGCTTTATTTTGATACGGCAGTGTAGACCATAAAGCCCTACTGATACTCAACAAGTTGATAAACCATTTGAGTGCTCTCAAGTCTTAAATCAATTTGTTTTATCTTAAAAATGGGTAATAAAGATTTCCGTGGCATTGTAAATATGTTGTTCCTCTGTTTCACTATTCTTGCTGTTTCAAAGGTCTACTCTGATCAAATTTGCTCCGCTTAAGTTTACAGCAGTTGGATCTCTCTGCTCTCAGTTACTTCCAACAGAAGACAACTCATCAGTACATCTTCCTTTATATTGTTTTTATGAGAAAATGCGATATGTACTCTTAAGGTGAGGTTAGCATTCACTTTTCTAGACATGTAATTTAAGATGCTTGATCAGACTGCAAAGGAGGCTTCCTTATTCTACCGTAGCACTTTGAAGATGTGCAGAATGCTTCGGTTCTACAGGATTATGTCTGACTTGGGAAGAGAGGTGGGGCGAAGGGGTGTCTTAAGTGACATTGCTAATCTCCAGAAATACATTGAAAAGCTATTGCAGACTTCAACTGAAAAGATACTGAATGAAGCTAAAAGAGGTTAAAAGTTTGTAGTTATCTCAGTGACTGTTCAGTATTACCGTGTTCCTGGCGAGGGAGGATCTGAAGTTGAAGAGGAGGAGGTCATGCTTGTGTAAAAGAAACAACCCGGTGTGAGCCGACGCAGGCAGGAAGCAGAAACAACCACAAATCCACGGATGAAATACGAAGAGTAAATTTATTCTCATTACTTCATGACCCGGGGGTTCTCTGCAGCAGCACCCAGGCAGAGGCACCATGGAGCTCAGTCCTTGCTAGCCAGAAAAAGGAGAAGAAAGAAAAGATCTCGAATCTGCTGCTTTCACCTGTATGTCAGGGATTTTTACAGGTGTAGCTTTTCACTGTGCTTTGATCTTTCACATAGCAGGGCAGGAATCTCAAGGATGTTTGATAATGTGCCTCTGAGTCTGTCACAGGCCTGTGTTATCTAAATGCAGTCAAGCACACAGAGCTAAACAGGAATTACTGTGATATATGCGGTTTTTGACACCCCAGTTGCAAGTCACTCGAGCGTGTTTACAGTCCTCCTTGCCAATCTTCTGTTGTATTCCTACATACCCCCAAGCCATCAAAACTTTGAGTGCTGTTACCTGCAGGTGACTGCAGAAGTCCTCAATTTGTGACTACACTCACAACTACCATCACTAAAGGCTGCTGTTAATAGTCCGTTCCTTGCGTGATGCTGGTCTCCATTAGTACACACTGCAGTGTTTCCTCTGTCAGTGCAGTTTGAGATGAAGTGTTGAGCTTGAGAACTGCCGTTATTGCAAAACATCGGGATGTGGCTCCCTAGGAGCACTTACTGATGAGACCACGTCAAACCAAGGTTGTTCTTCCAGCTCACATGAGAGCCTTTATATTAATTTTCCAAGTCCTAGCCAGCGTACCTCATGCTCATTCTCTGAAGTGTCTGCTCTGCGGCGCTGGAGCAGTCAGGGACAAAGGGAAGCTGGTCTCTTCCATCGGTATTCAAGGTAAACCTCTCTGACCTGGACTGAGCTGAATCACTGCAAACTACATCTGTTGAAATAAAGCTCAGACATTTTACTCAGTGCTTTGAGTGGATGAAATAGACCTTGTGTTTGAGAGGGGATTGTTAATTCTCTGTTTAAGGTCCTGTTCTTGGCAAGGGTGTTGTATAGTATGGGGTCTAGAGCACTAGACTAGTAGATCTAGAGGTAATGAAGGACTATTACAGCTTGACTTCTGTGCATGACTTCTCGTTATTGCATTTAAATGCATATTGTCTAACCTTACTGATGCTCAAAAAGGAAAAAGCCGATGAACTCTCTTAAAGGCAGTTTTGCATGTTTCAAATAAAGGCTGTCTTAAGATATTAACTCCTAAGACAGCAAATTGTAAGGCCTGTTGATCTTAATTGCCTTGTTATGATGGATTTTGCCAGTCAGAGAGGGACCTGGGGGTGTTGATTGACAGCCAGCTAAACAGGAGCCAGCAGTGTGCCCAGGTGGCCAAGGAGGCCAATGGCATCCTGGCTTGTATCAGCACTAGCGTGGCCAGCAGGGACAGGGAAGGGATCTCACCCCTGTGCTCGGCACTGGTGAGGCCGCCCCTCGATGAGTGGGTTCAGTTTTGGGCCCCTCCCTCCAAAAAGGCCATTGAATGACTCGAGCGTGTCCAGAGAAGGGCAACGGAGCTGGTGCAGGGTCTGGAGCACAGGTCTGATGGGGAGCGGCTGAGGGAACTGGGGGGGTTGAGTCTGGAGAAGAGGAGGCTGAGGGGAGACCTCCTGGCCCTCTGCAACTCCCTGAAAGGAGGGTGCAGAGAGGGGGGATGAGTCTCTTGAGCCAAGGACCCAGCGCCAGGCCAAGAGGGAATGGCCTCAAGCTGCGCCAGGGCAGGGTCAGACTGGCTCTTAGGAAGGATTTCTTTGCAGAAGGGGTTGTTGGGCGTTGGAATGGGCTGCCCAGGGCAGGGGGGGAGTCCCCATCCCTGGAGGGGTTGAAGAGTCAGGTCGACATAGCATTTAGGGATCTGGTGTAGCTGGGATCTGTCAGTGCTGGGTTAAAGGTTGGACTAGATGATCTTCAAGGTCCTTTCCAACCTAGATGATTCTGTGTTTCTGGGTAAAAATGTTGAAGGGAATCTGGTCTATTGACCACTGTCTCTCCTCTGCGGAACAGGTTTTGTCTAGTTGTTAAAAGCCATTTCCTTTGATGCCAGTAGCAACAGCCACAATTTAGTGAGAGGGTCTTGCTAGAGTCTGCTGACACTTCAGAAAAGTGGCTGGTGTCTATGACAGAGATTTGTGTGCTGTTTTTCATGGTTAAGTACTGGCTGAACTTCCTGGGTGCGGTAGTAAAATCCGAACTTGCCAGAGCGGCTGCGATCGCTCGTGCTGCTGGGGACTCGTGGGTCGCTGAGCCCCGTGCCAGGCTGCAGGACGGCCTTGCCGAATTGCCCCGATAACGGGAAAGGTGCGGCCTTGTCATTGCAGGATTTAACGTGGGCTGCTGACAGGCTGCTTGATGAAGGCGAAGCTGCAGCAGCAGCCCCTGAACTTGAAGTAGGGGACGTTGGATGCAACAGTGGGATCAGCAGATGCAGATGAGGGGGACTTTGCTGCAGCGATTTCATCCAGTTGCACGATACAGCCGGCACGTCAGCAAAAAGGGAGTTCTGGATGGCCATGCGTATGTAGGACAGCTGAAGATAAGTAACGGCAACTTCCATGCTAGCGCTGCAAAAATATTCTTTACAACGGGTCTTCTGGCTTCGTGTTGAGATTTATTTTTCTTTTTAACTAGTGTTTGTTGCATGTTTGTAAACCAACGCTTGTATTCTTGGAGCCAAGTCTTATGGCAATAAAATCATTCAGTGTGTTTAAAACATTTTGTTTTAGTTCAAGCTTCTGATCAGGGACTGCTCCATCTAGAGAGGACTTCAGTTTGCTAAGAATAGTACTGAAATGCGTGTGGCTCGTAAACTGGCAAGTACCCGTATGGCAGCTCTGAGCTCTCTTTATTGCTTTCTGTGCACAGTAGGGCTCTAAACAGATGGTAGACCAGGAGCAGTTCTGTTCATGTTGAATGCTTATGAAGGATCTTTTTGATGTTGTTCTTGGACACTGGTGTATTTGATATCTCACAGAACTGCTTTGCTTTCCATTAGCAGCTCTAGAGCCAAGGAAGGCAACGTTTCGTTTAGATCCCGTGCTACCGTTTTAGCTGCCTCGCTGCAGAATGAATTTAAAATGCTTGTCAGCAATGCTAAGACTGAAATTTGGTGTTCATTCTGTGTTAGCAAATACTCCTCAGGTGTAATATAATGGATTTTAAAGAAAATGACCTGTTCTGGTCTAAAAAGTAAGGTAGATCAGAAACATTCCTAATGCAGGAAAACTGCTAGGAAGGCTGATGTCTGTGTGGTGTCTCCAGCTTTGTGATTTCTCTATTTCCAGCAGAAGGCAGCTTGCAGAAAGCCGCTGGTAACCAGAGCCCAGCTCCTCAAATTCTGTTTTGTGAATTGTACAAATTTGTTATTTTTACTGAGAAACACCAAATAGACCAATCCTGGCCTATACATTGAGCATGCATATGGCAAGATAGGTTTAATTTCCTATTCCAGTAAATGGCTGGGCATCTTGCGCTGAACAGAGCGACATCAGAAGGAGTCAAGTCCAGAGTGGCCCTTGAGACGGCCGCTGGGTGCTTCTGGGGGCTGGGAGGTGTAGCGGGGTCCTTCCCCCTCAGTGCTGGGGGATGCCCACCCCAAGGCAGAATATACATTTCTGGTGTGGAAGCTTAGCAGGGCTGATGGATCTGCCTTACTTCATCATTTCAGTTTATTGTTAGAACAGCTTGCTTTAAGTATATCTGAAGTTGCCTGGGAAATGGACGTGTTTGCCCTAAAAAGCCTTTTGAAAGTCCTCCTGATCCTATATAAAACTTGCCAAAAGCAGTTTGGCGTTGCAACGAATAGAAAGAAGTGTTTCAGGGTAGTCTTACTTGAGTGCATGTTTGTAAATGAATTTTTAAATCTTAAAAGAACTTTTAAAAAAAGTTATTTTAAAACGACTTTTTTGTGGCTCAGTCAAATGGATTTATCAGTCATATTGGAAAACAATCTGTAACAAGAGGGCCTGGTGGACAGAAACAGAGTTTTTATTTGTTCTAGTCTCATGTCACACGTTGCTTGCTTTATCACTGGTTAGTTCATCAATGCTGTGGTGTATTCTTCTTCCTGTTCCGAATCCTGTATTGAGAGCTCAGATGCCCTGGCTGTCATGCTGAAACTAGATTTAGTGCTGCCTTTCTCTGGCCCTGCCTTCAGCTGAGCTATCCAGTTGTCTTCCATTTTTAAGGTGACTTTGACAGTAGTTTACTCTTTTCCGACCACATCCAAACATCCTGACCAGAGACACTAGTAAAATAGCAAAGATAATTTCGAACTAAGATTTATCAGAAAAGTGTGCCTTTCCGTGTAGGAAACACTCCTGCATTTTTAGTAAACTTTTCGAGGAAGGACTTGGTGGGACTCTAGAGAGCATTTCAGTCTCCTCATGCTGCTGTTTGAATTTCAGCTCTTGAATTCACCTGTTCATGAATATGTGACTCTGCTGTGCTCTGCTACAACTGATAGTGAAGTAATGAGTTGGATTTAGTATGTTAGGGCAGATCTGCACAGTGACCTTCTCAGATCTTGGCAAACAACTCTTTGTTGTGGTGGACGAAGGACATGAATGGAGAGCTTTAGGAGCCGTGGTGAATATGGAGCCTGGGTTTGAGATGTTAATTTCTAATTATTTGTTTTGGTCTACTTAATACAGATGAAGAGCTTCTTAGCTGACAGCTGCGATTTTAGGTTTAATTTACTGTGAAATGGATGTTCAAAGAGTAGTTTGGATTTCTGTTTCACAGCTATGCAAGGAATTTTTTTGCAAGCTACTCGTTTAAGGAGGGACTTGGAGCTTTTGGATATATCAGGTTCTGCTTGCAAACGTGAAGAATTCTACTTAAACCAAATGCATCTAATCTTCTCGAGATGTTCTTAAAGGAGACTGCAGAACTCCAAAAGTGATTCACCTGAAAATTAAACTATGCGTTTGATAAATTAGATGTCTAAAACTCAGCTAGCAAGTATGTATTCATTTAAAATAATTATATAAAAGTCAATGTCACTGTGTTTTCACTTTTCTTTTGGGTTCTAGGCAAAATGCTTCATGGATTTCAAAGCTGGAGGTACATTATGTCACATTCTTGGTGCTGCTTACAAATATAAGAATGAACAGGGCTGGTAAGTTTTTGTTTTCGATTTATACACCTTTTGCATGAAATTAAGCACATGAAATGGCTATGCAAACTACTCAAAGTTTAATACTTTCTGGAGAATTGAGTAGGCAAGGGAGTTGGAGATGGGAAGAGGAGATTTTTTTTTTTCCTGTTTTGCTGATGGTAGCTTTTTTATGACACACCCCCACGCTTCTAAATTTAAAGATAAGTTGTCCAAGTTTAAGGTCTTGAGCCTGTAGGTTGGGAGTTAATTACAAGTTTGAAGTGCTTTTTTTTTTTGTCATTTATTTGCCTTATGACAGAGCAAATTAACCAGTATCTTAGAATTGTTGTTTTCTATCTATGATGTAAATCTCTGTTACTGTGTTAAGTCTAGTGTTTAGTTATAACTGGGAAAACATGAAGCATTCCATAGATAATAATAAATGCTTGATTTTCCATGGCTTATCAACCTCCTTAAATGGGGGGTGTAAGTAATTAGAAACACTGCCCGTGTAGCTATTGACACTGGTATTAAAACTAATCATGTGACGTCCCAGTAGTGTTTTGACCTCTGTGTTTTTAAGTTATAATCCTCCTTCCAAGACAGCAGTAGCATGAATTACTGTATTTGAGAACACTGGAAAAAATCTCTCTATCCCAGCCAAAACCAGGACAGGATGAAAAGTTGATAGATAAAAGTAAGCAGAGATTGTTCTTGTACGTGAATTTAAATAGTTTCCGATCTGATGTTGTGCAGACCTGGAACAGCATTCCTGGAACCGATGGTGTTTCTGTTACCCACAAGAGCAAATCAAAAGGCAAAAATGAAGTTGTTTTCTCATGGTTGGTTTTTTTAGGAGTTGTTTATACTCGTATCAGCTAAATGGATATCTGAGGTGGATATATCAGAAAGCTGGTATGAGTAAGCTGCTGTCAGGTTTTTTCCTTCTCAAATATTGCCAACACCTTAGGACATGATACGTGTTTATAGTGTTCTGTGTGGCATATCTTTCAGGAGTGTCTTGCTACCTCTTTGCCTTAAGATAAAGGAGTTAAATGGCTCCTACTTTGCGAATATTTAAACATTCAAATCTTTTCCGAACAAATTTAGTTTTCAGTCATTGAAATTTGTCAGCAAAACTCAGATACGTGATTGCCTCCTCTCTTCTCACTCTCTTGCTGATTCCTCAAAACTAGTGTGGGTAGTGTCTTGTGTTTGTGCATGTGGGATGTAGGGGGAAGTAATACTTGAATTTAACTCTGAGGATCAGACTTAGAGCTTGGAATGTATCCTTCACTGACTCAACCAAATAATATGTGGTGTTTTGCCTGAAATATGATTTTTTTTTTTAATGGTATGCATTGTCGCTCTTGCTTAACCTGTTTGTGAATGATCTGTCTTATAGGAGAAGTACCTTTCCTCGTCATAATAGGTATGTCTGAAAAGTGCACTTATCCAGTGCAGCTGGACATACCTTGTCTATCACTGCAATTCAAGTAGTTGTTTGCTAAAACCTGTCAGAGGATGTCAGTTAAGCTAAGGATAGGAGGAATTAGTTCTACTCTTTTATCTAAATGAGCAACTAAAAAAAGTGCTATTTCTTCATATATTGACATGCTTCTCTTAAAGTATGGGTTTTAAAAGCAAGCAGAGATTTGGGGACATATGTAGCATTAAACGAATATGTAATGCAGATTTTAGGCAGCCAAATGTAAAAATTTTGGTCAAGTTTCAATGCCTTAAGTGTCTTTGTTTTGTAGGTACTGAAGACTTTGTTAGGTGTCTAAATGGTGTTTATTTGGCATTTATCTTCCTTCACTCCCTTGAAACTCTTATATTTGAGAAGCATATGTTTTGAATACGGGCTGTGAAGCTGTCAGAGGCTGAATACTGGAGAAGTGGCTTGATCTTGGCTCTTAAACTCCTGTGTATTATAGGTGTAAAATACCGCACAACACAATTTAATAAAGTAACAGACTTATTAATGACTGGCCCTACTCCTGGAAGTCATTCAACATACACAACGCTGTTTAAAGAGGTCGTAAATTTCTTTTAAAATTGAAAGATGATTCTAATAAATACGCCAGGGTATTATTTTTAACTTGTTTGCCATATTCTTAGTGGGAAGGGAAGAGTCTGTAGCACTGCTTTAGGAGAGAAGCCATCATTCACTAATAGTGAACATTTGTAGTGCTGCCCAGCACTCCAGCACCTTTACGCAGTGCCACCTGCATGGGCAACTTCTTTTTGAAAATGCTAGAGAGCCTCAAGTGAAGAAAAAAATGGTGGTCTCAGCTGAAGTGTCTTTGTTTAATTTAGTAGTGTAATACTGATGTGGTGCCATTGTTGTGTGGTAATGGGTTTTGTGACTAAAAATCAATCTTGCTTTGGTTTATCTTCATTGTATATTTATAAACTTTAAAAATTGATTTGATGTGTTACTGGAAACAAGCATGTCTTTAAAAGAAACTGTCGTTTGATATGGGCACAGGAATAAATCATAGTATTTTAAGTTGGGATGTTAAATTAAAGCATATCAGTCACTGCATGGTAATGACGTGCATGGCTTTTTCACTGTGGTGAGTGTACAGGGTACTTCTTATTTTATATGCTGAAATCGCTTCTGCTGGTATTGCCACTCCCGAACACCAGCTCGGCACCGCAGTTCAGAGTGTTTCCAGACTCGAGCAACAGCTTTTTCCAAAACTTGGGAAGTACAGAAGTGCACCAGGTAGTCTTCTACATCTAAGAGTCAACAACCTGATTATCTAAACACACCACGGTGCTTTGGAAAAGGCTGAATTGTGAAGGGTCAGGCCCGAATCTGTTTCAGAGGCTGCTGCAGCACCGCTTACCCTGGCTGGGGGTGACGAGCCCGTGGGATAGTGCCAGCGCAGACACCTGCGGGTGCTGAATTTGGCGAGGGCCTGGCGTTAGTGCTGTTATCGTCCCACCTCTCAGGTTGCTGGGGGTCGCCAGTCCAGTTCTTTTTTTTTGAGTTGATTCATCCGTGACTTCTGAATATGTGCACAGTTCAGGTGGATATGGCAGAATGCCTCTGGGGGGGCTCTTGTGCTTCTTCCCGGGAGAAAGCCTCAGATTTTGTGTTATCCCCCCCATTTTTGATAGGCAGTTAAATCTGCATTGTTATTTCAAGAATTTTGATTACTTTGTCAGTGAAGTAGCAAACTTTAAAGTACCACACTCCAATAAAGACGTTCATAAAATGCTTACATGGATTATTAGCTACCTGTACGCTGTGTGTGGGATGCCTTGTTCTCAAATAGATAAGTAGTTTAGAAAATCTCAGCCTGACAAATTGCTGTGTTTTTCCTGGATTAGATCTGGGACTGGTGGATGGGTACAACTAGAAGTAAGAGAAATGTGAGAGCCTGTTCATGAATTTTCTCATCTAGGTGTTGAAATCCATTGTGAGCATTTGATTATGTTTCTGTTTAATTACCCTTTGTGACTGTAGTGGAATGCACAACCCTGCTACAGGGTTTTGTTGGACAATGTCAACTTCCATTTTTCCTAAACATTTCACAAATCAGTTGCATTTTGTTGATTTGGTTCATTGTGATTTTTTCTTGCTTGTGAGGGCTGCCAAGTGAAGCAAAAATATTTGTGGTTGTGCTTTAAGTGTTCTTATGTAGCTACCACAATACACTGTTTCTTATGTGGAACGTGAAAGATTCTTGATTGCTGAATGGAGGAGAGTTGAATTTAATATTTCTGAATAATTTTCCTTAACAGGCGGAGGTTTGACCTGCAGAATCCATCCCGAATGGATCGAAATGTGGAGATGTTCATGAACATTGAGAAAACACTAGTGCAGGCAAGAAACTCAGATACAAAACTCTGTGTGTTCACACGCTCAGGGGAGGGGATTAACTGATTAACCTCAGTTGTGACTCACTGGAGAGTGTCATCCTGGACTTCTGTAGGAATATTATACTCTTCCCTCCCTCTCCCACCCATTTTAGTCAGAATTTCCACTTGAAAACTTCAGAATGTTTTCATTGATATTCTGCAGAGATGCATAGGGTGAGAAAAACCTGTTTGTAAGGTGGGAGAAAGCATTCCAAGTGTCTCCGTCTTCCCGTGAAAGAAGCACCCTTAGGACCGAGTAACTAGTTCTTTATATATCCATTCGACTGCTGACTTTCTTGAGACTTTCAGCTTGATAAAAGTTTGACTTTTTTTAGGTTAGGATACATTTAGACTCTCGCTTTAGTTACTACCAGAAGAGAGCTGATAACAGCTGTATGGAATCTAATTTGAAGTTAATTTTTTTAACTGCTGTGTGTGAATAACAGGATATTTTTTTTGAACTCTACAGCAAAGCTCAGTCAAGATGTAACTTTCAGGTGCTTGTTAAAAATGGGAATAGGAGGGACAGCAAAAAGAAACAATACTCTTCTTATAAAAGACTATTGCCATTGTATGGTGGTTTCAGTACATAATAAAGTACATCTTAAAATCCAAAATGAAATTAATGTGTACCTGCAAATATCGTAGAAATGCATGAATCTGCACATCAGTGCAACAGGACAGGTTCAGATTTGGAAGCTGATGTGCAGGGGACTTAAATTCCCTTTCAGTCAGAGTCTTCCAGAGCCTGGTAAAAAATTCTTTGAAATCAAAGACGTGGTTCCCATTAAAGATGTTGTGAAAGCAGGAACATGAGAGCAGCTGCGTTGGGTGCTGTTCCCTTCTGTGACAATGTGTCTGACAGAGCTAGCGGCAGATCTGCAGAGACCAGAAGGAAACGCAGGATAAAACTTTGGTGGGGAGGTGTGCGAAGGAAAGACTGCTGTCCTAGGGGTTTCTGGAGCTAGAGTTAGTGTGCTGTGTCACAACCTGATATGTGTTCCTTTTGAGCTTTTTCAAGCACTGGTGATCTTAATGGGGAATTTTTGATTTATGTCACAGGTGGCCTACTAATTTCTTATTCAATTCTTATTCTCTCCACTAGAACAATTGTCTGAGCAGACCGACCATCTACCTCATTCCAGATATAGAATTGAAGTTGGCTAATAAATTGAAGGATATTGTCAAACGTCACCAGGTAACTGTTAAATAGCATGTCTTAAAGCAAATGTTTTGTCAGTTGGAAGATAAAATAGATTTGCCTGACTTCAACATATCAGTTTCATCTGGATTGTGTCTGACAACTCAAGGCAGCAGCAGCAAGTCACCTAAGACCAGAAGTTCACCACTTGTAAAATGCCATTAGTAGTTATCCTCACACGGAGATTGAATCATAACTTTGTTCTAAAAGTAAATCTGAAATTGCTGCTGGAGTGAGAAGCAGCTGTGGTGTCTCCGTGAGTTCACTGCAATAGCTGATTTAAGGCTGAATAACCTGCTTACGTAAAGCAGAAGGTCCAGCGTGAGGAAGCTTTTTGATCTTAAAATGATCGCTGCCTCTTTTGCTTTATTTTACTTGCTTTTTTTCTTGTGCTGAACAGAACACAAGGGTCTCTCGCTTGTTAGGTAGTCAGCTTATTTCTGAGAGTCAACATCTTGCCATTGTAATTTAATATACTAGATGCTGAACTGAACAAGATTAATAGTGTTGTCTCTTAAAAATGTAAACAGTCTTTTCACTTGTCTTGAGAGAAGTATCTTGGAATGTGAACTCTACATCATCCGATAGCCTTTTGTGTTCTGATAATTCACAGCCATAGCCAAAGTAAACTGTTTCTTTTCCAGATTAAATGTATTTCCTGTGTTGTCATTATGAACCATCGTCTCAACTTCAGTTGTGTAATTTTTCACAAGTTACTCTTAATTATTCAGCTAATTCAGGATGCTTGCTGTTGCTTAAATTAATGATTCTGTTTTCCTTTCGTAAAGGAATTCTGTAGTGAACTCAAAGCATGCTATATCCATGAGTGATTTAAGGGACTTTTAAAGCAGGCAGCTCTGTCTCTAAAGGGATGTGAAGAACTGAATACAGAAATTGTCCCTAATTCTGCTTTTTGGGCTTTCTTCCTTTGCCTTACCTCTGAATTCTCATCTTGTATTTGTGTTGCTACCCATGTTTGCTCACTATCTTGATTTTATTTTTTTTTTTAACCTGTTGCTGTTGACTTCCCTCTACCCCATCCCTAGTACCTGTAGCTCCCTCCTCTGTGGGCTTTCCAAGCCCTCGCTGCCCTGACTGCAGCCTGTGCAGAAGAGTGGCACAGCTCTTGCCCCAGCACAGTGCTCGTGTGATCTCTGGGCTTAGAAAAAGAGGTGTCAGTAAGATGTTTGTTCTCTCTGCTGATAAAGATGCTGTTACTGTTTCTGGTAGTCGTGCTTTTTCTCATTTTCTTTGTAAAAGTTGAGGATTCTTTTGAGAAGAGCCAGAATAATAATTTAGGAACTTGAAAGCAGGTAACGAGCGAGATTTAGCATTTATATTTATCTACTTCAAGAAAAGCGTTTTATTGGTAGATAATTCTTCCATCTTGTTATGTCTTTAGGTTCCAGTCACGTTCAGTTTAGCAGAGGCAGGGAATAAGCCTCACAATCTGCTTACATCTTTCAGAAAGCTGTTTTAATGTAAGGTTATCCATCCCTTTGTTTTCAGTCAAGATAGCATCGAAGAGAGACTTCCTGTTTATCCATTGGGTTTTTAAAGCTCTGTAGGAAGTAGATGAAATTTACTGATTTGATTCACAAAGCTCAGATTAGATATCTAGAAGTGTCTTTAGCTCATGGGGAATGAAGGGAGAATTTCCGTTATTGTTCCTTAAACACTTTGCAGGGTCTTCATTCATGCCAGGCCTCTTTCCTTTCACTTTGAACGCTTTTAAATTTTTCTTACTTTCCAGCTTTCTTTTCTGCTGTTGCTCAGAGGACCTCCTCTCCCTTTACCCAGTTCTGTGAACTCTTGTTGGTGTAGGAACTCTTGCCCTTTGGCCCTAAGTCTTCACATATTGCTACCATAATGCAATGCATCTTCATGCTTTTTTAATTTTCCTCATTTTGATGCTGTCTTCTAAATAAGTTGTTCGCATATTGTTGGCTGTAACTTACCCCATGTGCTCTTAAGTCCTTCAAATAAATCTGTCAAGTATTTATGGAATGTAAATTTTAAATAACATTTTCATACGAACTGTTCCAAAACACAACTCCTCTGCAGAAGAGTCTACAGACTGTGAATTTCTGCTGTCCTTGGGAATGACTCTTCATATATGGAGACCGGAGGCGTCTCTGCAGCAAGTGGGAGAATCCTTATGGTTCT